>NC_138174.1:44025852-46425852 GCF_964165515.1 Mesoplodon bidens
TTCAGTCTCTAAATTCACAAGCCATTTCACTAAACTACCTTGTGTTATTTAAATTAGATGCATTGATCTACTAATGGGTTTTACTTCAAAGTACTTAGGATGACTTGTGCTATTTCTACTTTTTTTGCCAGTTTTACTGAGTGAATTACATGAAAATTCAAACAGTGTAACTAGAAAAACATAAAAGAAATTTGTGAACATATTGAGTCTATGTGTTTAGACTGATTAGATGACAGACGATAAAGATTTTCTGAAAGTTCCGAAGTTCCATGGAAAGGTTTTGCCAGGTCATCAATTCTTTTTCAATCTACATTTTCTTTGTTCAATATTTTTCTTTCAGTTCCTTTTTAAGTTCTCCATTACAGGACCCCGGAGGAAGATGGCGGAAGAGTAAGACACGGAGATCACCTTCCTCCCCACAGATACATCAGAAATTCATCTACACGTGGAACAACTCCTACAGAACACCTACTGAACGCTGACAGAAGACCTCAGACCCCCCAAAAGGCAAGAAACTCCCCACATACCTGGGTAGGACAAAAGAAAAAAGAATAAACAGAGACAAAAGGATAGGGACGGGACCTGCACCAGTGGGAGGGAGCCGTGAAGGAGGAAAGGTTTCCACACACTAGAAGCCCCTTCGCGGGCGGAGACTGCAGGTGACGAAGGGGGAAAGCTTCGGAGTAGCGGAGGAGAGCACAGCAACAGGGGTGTGGAGGGCAAAGCGGAGAGATTCCTGCACAGAGGATCGGTGCCCTCAGGCACACACCAGCCCGAGAGGCTTGTCTGCTCGGCCGCGGGGGCGGGCGGGGCTGGGAGCTGAGGCTCGGGTATCCGGTTTCAGTCGGAGCGCAGGGAGAGGACTGGGGCTGGCGGCAGGAAGAGAGCCTGAAGGGGTTAGTGCACCACGGCTAGCCCGGAGGGAGTCCGGGGAAAGGGTCTGGAGCTGCCAAAGAGGCAAGAGACTTTTTCTTCCCTTTTGTTTCCTGGTGCGCGAGGAGAGGGCATTAAGAGAGCTGCTTAAAGAAGCTCCAGAGACGGGCGCGAGCCGCGGCTAAAGGCGCGGACACCGGAGACGGGCGTGGGACGCTGGGGCTGCTGCTGCCGCTGCCACAAGGCCTGTGTGCAAGCGCAGGTCACTGTCCACCCCGCCTTCCGGGGAGCCTCTGCACCCCGCCACTGCCGGGGTCCCGGGACCCAGGGACGGCTTTCCCGGGAAAGCGCACGGAGCACCTAGGGCTGGTGCAACGTCACGGAGGCCTCTGCCGCCGCAGGCCCGCCCCACACTGCGTGCCCCTCCCTCCCCTCTGCCTAAGTGAGCCAGAGCCCCCGAATCAGCGGCTCCTTTAAACCCGTCCTGTCTGAGCAAAGAATGGACGCCCTCCGGCGACCTACGCGCAGAGGCGGGGCCAGATCCAAGGCTGAGACCCGGGAGCTGTGAGAGCAGAGACAGGGAAATCTCTCTGTGCAGCCTCGGAGGCAGCGGATTAAAGCTCCACGGTCCATTTGATGTGCCCTGCGTCTGTGGAGTGCATGAATGGACAGCGAATCATCCCAAATTGAGGAAGTGGACTTTGAGGACAAGATTTAAGACTTTTCCCCCTTTTTCTCTTTTTACAACGAATTTTCCCAAATTGAGGAGGTGGACTTTGAGAGCAAGATTTTCGATTTTTCCCCCTGCTCTCTTTTTGTGAATGTGTATGTGTATGCTTCTGTGTGAAATTTTCTCTGTATAGCTTTGCTTCCACCATATGTCCCAGGGTTCTATCTGTCCGTTTTTTTTCCCAATAATTACTTTTTAATTTTAATAGCGCTACTATATTTTATACTTTATTCTATTTTACTTTACCTGCTCTTTCGTTTTTTCTACCTTCCCTTCCTCCCTCCCTCCCTCCGCCCCTCCTTTCCTTCTTTCTCTTACTTTCCTTCCTCCCTCCCTCCCACCCTTCATCCTTTCACTCTCTCTTTTTCTTTCCTTCCTCCCTCCGTCCCTCCCTCCTGTCTTTCTTTCCTTCCTCCCTCCCTCCCACCCTTCTTCCTTTCACTCTTTCTTTTTCTTTCCTTCCTCCCTCCCTCCCTCCTGTCTTTCTTTCATTCCTTCTTTCTTTCTTTCTTTCTTTCTATCCTTCCTCCCTCCCTCCCTCCTTTCTATCTTTCTTTCTTTCCGTCCTTCCTCCCTCCCTCCCTCCTTTCTTACTTTCTTCCTTCTTTCCTTCCTTTCTTTCCTTCTTCCTTTCTTTCTCTTTCTCTTTCTTTCTTCTACTAATTCTTTCTTTCTACTTTTTCTCCCTTTTATTCTGAACTGGGTAGATGAAAGGCTCTTGGTGCTGCAGGCAGGAATCAGTGCTGTGCCTCTGAAGTGGGAGAGCCAACTTCAGGAAACGGGTCCACAAGAGACCTCCCAGCTCCACATAATATCAAGCGGTGAAAATCTCCCAGAGATCTCCATCTCAACACCAGCACCCAGCTTCAGTCAACGACCAGCAAGCTACAGTGCTGCTCACCCTATGCCAAGCAACTAACAAGGCAGGAACACAACCCCACCCATTAACATAGAGGCTGCCTAAAAACATAATAAGGCCACAGGCACCCCAAAACACACCACCAGACGTGGACCTGTCCACCAGAAAGACAAGATCGAGCCTCAACCACCAGAACACAGGCACTAGTCCCCCCCACCAGGAAGCCTACACAACCTACTGAAACAACCTTAGCCACTGGGGACAGACACCAAAAACAATGGGAACTACGAATCTGCAGCCTGCAAAAAGGAGACCCCAAACACAGGAAGATAAGCAAAATGAGAAGACAGAAAAACACACAGCAGGTGAAGGAGCAAGATAAAAACCTACCAGACCTAACAAATGAAGAGGTAATAGGCAGTGTACCTGAAAAAGAATTCAGAATAATGATAGTAAAGCTGATCCAAGATTCTATTTCCAAGATCCAAAGTCTTGGAAATAGAATAGACAAAATGCAAGAAACAGTTAACAAGGACCTAGAAGAAGTAAAGATTAATCAAGCATCGATTAAAAACACAATAAATGAAATGAAAAATACTCTAGATGAGATCAATAGCAGAATCACTGAGGCAGAAGAACAGATAAGTGAGGTGTAAGATAAAATAGTGGAAATAACTGATGCACAGCAAAATAAAGAAAAAAGAATGAAAAGAACAGAGGACAGTCTCAGAGACCTCTGGGACAACATTAAACGCACCAACATTCGAATTATAGGTGTTCCAGAAGAAGAAGAGAAAAAGAAAGGGACTGAGAAAATATTCCTATATTTCCTAATATAGGAAAGGAAATAGTTAATCAAGTCCAGGAGGCACAGAGAGTCCCATACAGAATAAATCCAAGGAGAAATACGCCAAGACACATACTAATCAAACTGTCAAAAATTAAACACAAAGAAATCATATTAAAAGCAGCAAGGCAAAAACAACAAATAACACACAAGGGAATACCCATCAGGATAACAGCTGATCTCTCAGCAGAAACTCTACAGGCCAGAAGGGAGTGGCAGGACATAATTAAAGTGATGAAAGAGAAAAACCTGCAACCAAGATTTCTCTACCCAGCAAGGATCTCATTCAGATTTGATGGAGAAATTAAAACCTTTACAGACAAGCAAAAGCTGAGAGAGTTCAGCACCACCAAACCAGCTTTACAACAAATGCTAAAGGAACTTCTCTAGGCAAGAAACACAACAGAAGGAATATACCTACAATAACGAACCCAAAGCAATTAAGGAAATGGGAATAGGAACATACATATCAATAATTACCTTAAATGTAAATGGACTAAATGCTCCCACCAAAAGACACAGATTGGCTGAATGGATACAAAAACAAGACCCATATATATGCTGTCTACAAGAGACCCACTTCAGACCTAGAGACACATACAGATTGAAATTAAGGGGATGGACAAAGATATTCCATGCAAATGGAAATCAAAAGAAAGCTGGAGTAGCAATTCTTATATCAGACAAAATAGACTTTAAAATTAAGACTATTAGAAGAGACAAAGAAGGACACTACATAATGATCAAGGGATTGATCCAAGAAAAAGATATAACAATTGTAAATATTTATGCACCCAACATAGGAGCACCTCAATACATAAGGCAAATACTAACAGCCATAAAAGGGGAAATCGACAGTAACACACTCATAGTAGGGGACTTTAACACCCCACTTTCACCAATGGACAGATCATCCAAAATGAAAATAAATAAGGAAACACAAGCTTTAAATGATACATTAAACAAGATGGACTTAATTGATATTTATAGGACATTCCATCCAAAAACAACAGAATACACATTTTTCTCAAGTGCTCATGGAACATTCTCCAGGATAGATCATATCTTGGGTCACAAATCAAGCCTTGGTAAATTTAAGAAAATTGAAATTGTATCAAGTATCTTTTCCGACCACAATGCTATGAGACTAGACATCAATTACAGGAAAAGATCTGTAAAAAATACAAACACATGGAGGCTAAACAATACACTACTCAATAACGAAGTGATCACTGAAGAAATCAAAGAGGAAATAAAAAAAAATACCTAGAAACAAATGGCAATGGAGACACGACGACCCAAAACCTATGGGACGCAGCAAAAGCAGTTCTAAGGGGGAAGTTTATAGCAATACAATCCCACCTTAAGAAACAGGAAACATCTCGAGTAAACAACCTGACCCTGCACCTAAAGCAATTAGAGAAAGAAGAACAAAAAAACCCCAAAGTTAGCAGAAGGAAAGAAATCATAAAGATCAGATCAGAAATAAATGAAAAAGAAATGAAGGAAATGATAGCAAAGATCAGTAAAACTAAAATCTGGTTCTTTGAGAAGATAAACAAAATTGACAAACCATTAGCGAGACTCATCAAGAAAAAAAGGGAGAAGACTCAAATCAATAGAATTAGAAATGAAAAAGGGGAAGTAACAACTGACACTGCAGAAATGCAAAAGATCATGAGAGAAAACTACAAGGTACACTATGCCAATAAAATGGACAACCTGGAAGAAATGGACAAATTCTTAGAAATGCACAATCTGCCAAGACTGAATCAGAAAAAAATAGAAAATATGAATAGACCAGTCACAAGCACTGAAATTGAAACTGCGATTAAAAACCTTCCAACAAACAAAAGCCCAGGACCAGATGGCTTCACAGGCGAATTCTATCAAACATTTAGAGAAGAGCTAACACTCATCCTTCTCAAACTCTTCCAAACAATTTCAGAGGAAGGAACACTCCCAAACTCATTCTACGAGGTCACCATCACCTTGATACCAAAACCAGACAAGGATGTCACAAAGAAAGAAAACTACAGGCCAATATCACAGATGAACATAGATGCAAAAATCCTCAACAAAATACTAGCAAACAGAATCCAACAGCACATTAAAAGGATCATAAACATGATCAAGTGGGGTTTATTCCAGGAATGCAAGGATTCTTCAATATACACAAATCAATCAATGTGATACACCATATTAACAAATTGAAAGAGAAAAACCATATGATCATCTCAATAGATGCAAAGAAAGATTTTGACAAAATTCAACACCCATTTATGATAAAAACCCTGCAGAAAGTAGGCATAGAGGGATCTTTCCTGAACATAATAAAGGCCATATATGACAAACCCACAGCCAACGTTGTCCTCAAACATTTCCACTAAGATCAGGAACAAGCCAAGGCTGCCCACTCTCACCACTCTTACTCAACCTAGATTTGGAAGTTTTAGCCACAGCAATCAGAGAAGAAAAGGAAATAAAAGGAATCCAAATTGGAAAAGAAGAAGTAAAGCTGTCACTGTTTGCAGATGACATGATACTATACATAGAGAATCCTAAAGATGCTACCAGAAAACTACTAGAGCTAATCAATGAATTTGGTAAAGTAGCAGGATACAAAATTAATGCACAGGAATCTCTGGCATTCCTGTACACTAATGATGAAAAATCTGAAAATGAAATCAAGAAAACACTCCCATTTACCATTGCAACAAAAAGAATAAAATATCTAGGAATAAACCTACCTAAGGAGACAAAAGACCTGTATGCAGAAAATTATAAGACACTGATGAAAGAAATTAAAGATGATACAAATAGATGGAGAGATATACCATGCTCCTGGATTGGAAGAATCAATATTGTGAAAATGACTCTACTACCCAAAGCAATCTACAGATTCAATGCAATCCCTATCAAACTACCATTGGCATTTTTCACAGAACTAGAACAAAAAATTTCAAAATTTGTTTGAAAAAACAGAAGACCCCAAATAGCCAAAGCAATCTTGAGAACGAAAAACGGAGCTGGAGTAATCAGGCTCCCTGACTTCAGACTATACTACAAAGCTACAGTAATCAAGACAGTGTTGTACTGGCACAAAAACAGAAAAATATATCAATGGAACAGTATAGAAAGCCCAGAGATAAACCCACGCACATATGGTCAACTTATCTTTGATAAAGGAGGCAGGAATGTACAGTGGAGAAAGGACAGCCTCTTCAATAAATGGTGCTGAGAAAACTGTACAGGGACATGTAAAAGTATGAGATTAGATCATTCCCTAACACCATACACAAAAATAAGCTCAAAATGGATTAAAGACCTAAATGTAAAGCCAGAAACTATCAAACTCTTAGAGGAAAACATAGGCAGAACACTCTATGACATAAATCACAGCAAGATCCTTTTGGACCCACCTCCTAGAGAAATGGAAATAAAATCAAAGATAAACAAATGGGACCTAATGAAACTTCAAAGCTTTTGCACAGCAAAGGAAACCATAAACAAGACCAAAAGACAACCCTCAGAATGGGAGAAAATATTTGCAAATGAAGCAACTGACATAGGATTAATCTCCCAAATTTATAAACAGCTCATGCAGCTCAACAGCAAAAAAATCAAACAACCCAATCCAAAAATGGGCAGAAGACTTAAATAGGCATTTCTCCAAAGAAGATATACAGACTGCCAACAAACACATGAAAGAATGCTCAACATCATTAATCATTAGAGAAATGCAAATCAAAACTACAATGAGATATCATCTCACACCAGTCAGAATGGCCATCATCAAGAAATCTAGAAACAGATGCTGGAGAGGGTGTGGAGAAAAGGGAACACTCTTGCACTGCTGGTGGGAATGTGAATTGGTACAGCCACTATGGAGAACAGTATGGAGGTTCCTTAAAAAACTACAAATAGAACTACCATATGACCCAGCAATCCCACTACTAGGCATATACCCTGAGACCATAATTCAAAAAGAGACATGTACCAAAATGTTCATTGCAGCTCTATTCACAATAGCCCGGAGCTGGAAACAACCTAAGTGTCCATCATCGGATGAATGGATAAAGAAGATGTGGCACATATATACAATGGAATATTACTCAGCCATAAAAAGAAATAAAACTGAGCTATTTGTAATGAGGTGGATAGACCTAGAGTATGTCATACAAAGTGAAGTAAGTCAGAAAGAGAAAGACAAATACCATATGCTAACACATATATATGGAATTTTAAAAAAATGTCATGAAGAACCTAGGGGTAAAACGGGAATAAAGACACAGACCTACTTGAGAATGGACTTGAGGATATGGGGAGGGGGAAGGGTAAGCTGTGACAAAGCGAAAGAGAGGCATGGACATATATACAGTACCAAACGTAAGGTAGATAGATAGTGGGAAGCAGCCGCAGAGCACAGGGAGATCAGCTCGGTGCTTTGTGACTGCCTGGAGGGGTGGGATGGGAGGGTGGGAGGGAAGGAGATGCATGAGGGAAGGGATGTGGGAACAGATGTATATGTATGTCTGATTCACTCTGTTATAAAGCAGAAACTATTTAAAAATAATAAATAATAAATAAAATAAAATAGATAAGCAATAAGAATTTACTGTATACCACAGGGAACTATATTCAATATCTTGTAAAAGCCTATAATGGAAAATAATCTGCAATATATATATATATATATATATATATATATATATATATATATATATATACATATATATATATATATATATATATATATATATATAACTGAATCACTTTGCTGTACACCTGAAACTAACACAATTTTGTAATCAACTATAATTCAATAAAGAAAGAAATAAGAATGCCAAAAAAATAAAAATAAAAAAAAAATTTTAAATTAAAAAAATAAATTCTCCATTACAAATATACTTTTAAATAATAATAGCAAACACATACAGCACTTATTATATTCAAGGAACATATTTAAGCATTTTATTAATCTTTTAATTATTACCATCTTATTTGTTCAGCAAAATTATTTTTACAGTAATATAATCATTATCCACATTTGAGTAAACCAATGTAAGAAAGGTGAGAAAATTCAAAGCAGTCTATGGCAGCCAGCAACTCTTATGATATTATCTGCTAGATTTTGGTGTTGCTAGAAGTTGTCCTAGAACAGAAAGTGAAAACTGAAGAAAATAACTGATAATAAGTATTACTTCATGAGGTGAGAGTTTGGAAAATTATTTCTAGGAAAGCCACTCAAGAAAGAAACCATGAAATATTCCACTGATACATGATATTAAAAAAAATAAGCAACAACAAAAAACTTCAGTATTAATGAACATTTACAACTATTATGATTAGGATGAATAATTTATGTTTCTTTTTTAAAGCAAAATTCATTTGATTATGTAATATATTACTGACAATGATCTGCATTTTTTCATATACAAAATTATAATTATGATTCCAGTACAAATAATTTTTTATTGAAATATAGTTGATTGATAATATTATATAAATTATAGGTGTACAGTATAGTGCTTCACAATTTTCAAGGGTTATATTCCATTTAGAGTTGTTATAAAATATTTGTTATATTCCCTGTGTTGTACAATATATCTTTACAGTTTATTTTATAACTAATAATTTACAAAACTTAATCCCTTACTATAAATTGCCCCTCCTCCCTTCCCTTTCCCAACTGGTAACCAATGGTTTATTCTCTATATCTGGGTGTCTGTTTCTTGTTTTTATTCACTAGTTTTTTGTATTCTTTAGATTCCACATATAAATGATATCATATATTATTTGTCTTTCTATGTTTGACTTATTTCACTTAGCATAATGTCCTCCAATCCATCTATGTTGTTGCAAATGGCAACATTTTGTTCTTTTTTATGGCTGAGTAGTAGTCCATTATATATATACATGTACCACTTCTTTATCCATTCATTTGTTGATGGACTCTTAGGTTGTTTCCATGTCTTGACAATTGTAAATAACGCTGCCATGAACACTGGGGTAGTTCTAGTTTTTCAGATATATCCTCAGGGGTGGAATGGCTGGTTCAAATGGTTAGTTCTATTTTTAGATTTTGGGAAACCTCCATACTGTTTTCCACAGAGCCTGCACCAATTTACATTACCACCAACAGTGTATGAGGGTTTCCTTTTCTCCACATTCTCTCCAACATCTGTTATCTGCATCCTTTTTGATAATAGCTATTTTGACATTTTATTGTGATATCTCATTTTGGTTTTGATTTCCATTTCCCTGATGATTAGTAATGTTGAGCATCTTTTCATGTCCCTGTTGGCCATCTGCAATTTCTCTTTGGAAAAATGTCTATTCAGTTCTTCTACCCATTTTTTAAACAGGTTGTTTGTTTTTGGATGTTGAGTTGTATGAACTGTATATGTATATTTTGGATATTAACCCCTTATTGGCGTTGTGATTTACAAATATTTTCTCCCATTCAGTAGGCTGTCTTTTCGTTTTGTCAATGATTTCCTTTGCTGTGCAAAAGCTTTTAATTATGTCCCATTTGTTTAGTTTTGCTTTCGTTTCCATTACTCTAGGAGAAAGATCCAAAAAACAGTTGCTGCAATTAATGTGAAAGTGTGTTCTGCCTATGTTTTCCTCTAGGAGTTTGATAGTATCTGGTCTTACATTTAGGTCTTTAATCCATTTTGAGTTTATTTTTCTATATGGTGTTAGAAAATGTTCTAATTTCATTCTTTTACCTGTAGCTGTTCAGTTTTCCCAGAGCTGCCTCTTCTCATATATTCTTGCCTCCTTTGTCATAGATTAGTTGACCATAAGTGCATGGGTTTATTTCTGGGCTCTCTATTCTTTTCCATTGATCTGTTTGTTTGTTTTTGTGTCAGTACCATACTGTTTTGAGTCCTATAGCTTTTTAATACAGTCTGAAGTCAGGAAGCATGATTCCTCCAGCTCCATTCTTCTTTCTCAAGGTCATTTTGGCTATTTATGCACAAATTTTAAAATGATTTGTTCTTGTTTTGTGAAAAAATGGCATTGGTATTTTGACAGGGATTGCATTGACTCTATAGATTGCCTTGGGTAGTAAACAATATTAATTCTCCAAATCCAAGAACACAGTATATCTTTCCATCTGTTTGTTTTGTCTTCAATTTCTTTCATCAGTGTCTTATGGTTTTTTTAAGTATGGGTCTTTTACCTCCTTAGGTAGGTTTATTCCTTGGTATTTTATTACTTTTGATGTGATGATAAATGGGATTGTTTCCTTAATTTTCCTTTCCAATAGTTCATTGTTAGTATATGGAAATGCCAATATAATTTTAAAATGTTATAGAGGGTTTGTTTGTATTATATTTCCCAAAATAACCTAAGTACTATGAAAAATACTTGTATCAAAAAAGTCACATTGATATTCATATAATATTTACAACAATATTTATAATACTTAGCAGTAATATTATTATATTAAAATAGTTGTATTAGAAGCATTAATAATATATGTACACCTTTGAAACTCTGTATGATTTTTACAGACAGACTGTGATACAGTAAATTACACACATTTATACTGAGCACTTTGATAATTTTTCACATATATATACACCCATGAAACATCTGTATATGCACATCTGTATATACTCATGGCACCAACACCACAATCAAGACTATGAAATCAGAGATCACACCAAAATATTTACCATAATCTAAAGATTTCACCATCCTCAAACCTTTCTCAGTCTTCACACAAACACAACTGCTATTCATTACTATAAAGTTTTCATTTTCTAGCATTCTTTAGACTTGTATACAAATGGAATCATACTGTATGTATGAAGATAAATTTTCTATCCTTACTGAATTGTTCTCTACTTGTTCTATCAGTTATTGAAGTAGTCATGTTTAGATCTCTAGCTATAATTGTGGTTTGTGTGTTTCTCTTTAAAGTCCTAAAAGTTTTGTGTTATGTAGAACATTGTTTTTTGAATTTCAGATATTAGAAACAAAGTCTTTTACAATTATTAGGTTCTCTTGATTAATTGATACATTTATCAATTGAAATGACACTCTATCCATAGTAATATGCTCTACTCTGACAACTCTTCATGTGATATTGATACAATCACCCCAGATGTGTCTGTTTGCATGTGTGGGTTAGCATGGTGTATTTTTCCCCTATCCTGTTACTTTTAAACTATTTATCTTTACAACTAAAGAGGGTTTCTCAAAAGCAATATATATTTTGTTCTTACAGTTTCATCTGATCTGATGATCTGTCTTTTAATTATAGTACTTATACCACTTATATTTAAGGTTATTAGTTACATAATTGGCTTTACATCTACCATATCACTATATGTTTCTTATTTGACACATAACTTAGTTCTCTATTTCCACTCTTTATGCCTTTTTTGGATTAATTTTATAATTTAATAAATTCCATTTTATCAACTTTATTGGATTTTTAACTGTAATTCTTTGTCTATTTTTAATTACTACTTTAGGATTTATAGCATACATCTTTGAATTATCACAATTAAGTTTATATCTCTTTACATATAGAATAACAGCCTTATAATAATAGTTGCATTTCCACCTTCCATGCATTTATGCTATATTTGTCAACATTTCATTTCAAATATTATAAATCTCAATCTGTATTGTTATTATTTTTCTTTAAACAGTTAACTTAAAATAAACAAAGGATCTTTTATATTTATCTTCCAATGCTCTTCATTCCTTTGTGTAGTTAAAATTTCTATCAAATATGTTTCCCTTCTACAAGAAATAAATTATTAACACTATAATTCAGATAGGCTGAAGATTAATTCATTCAGCTTTTCTATGTCTGAAGAAAGTCTTCAGGTCATTTTTGTTTTTGAAACATATTTTTTCTGAGTATAGAATTCTATGTTGCATGAGATTTTTTATTGTTGTTTTTGTCTTTTTATCACTGAGCACTTAAAGATATTGCTCCATTATCTTCTACCTTGCACTTTTAGTATAAGAAATCTGCTGTCATTTTTATCTTCACTCATCTGTACATAATTTCTTCTCTCTGATTTTTGTAACATTTTATTTATATTTGATTTTAATCTTTGGTGTAGTTCTCATTACATTTGTTATACTTGGAGTTTATTGAGCTTATTTTATCTACAAGTTTACTGTTCTTAACAAATATGGAAACATTTCAGCCCTTATCTCTCAAATATTTTTGCTGCTCCTTCAATCCTCCTGAATTCTAATTACATGTATATTACACTCCTTGAATACGGCCCACAGTTTACTGATGGTCTTTCAATTTTTTTCAGTATTTTAATCTCAGTGTTTAATTTTGGAATGTTTCTATTGCTATTTCTTCAAGTTCAGTAATTTTTATTTTGCAGTAGGTAATATTCTGTTAATATCACACAATGTATATTTTATTTCAGCCATGGTACAGATTAAATTTAGATTTTTTAAAATATCTTCTATGTCCTCTTCTTTACATGTTTAATCTTTGATCTGTCTTCTTGAGTGTATGGAACATATTTATAACAATAATTTTATGCCTGAGTCTATTATTTCTATAATCTGTTCCGTTTTTGTGCCTCTTTCAATTTATCTTTCTCCCTATTATGAGTTGTATTTTCCTGCTCTTTTCATGCCTGGTAATTTTTACATGGATCACAGGCAAAATGAATTTTACCTTGATGAGATGCTAAACATTTTTATACTGCTATAAATATTCCTGAGCTATGTTCTTGGATGCAGTTTAGTTTTGGGGAAAGAGTCTAATATTTAGAGCAATGGTTCTCAGCTAGAGGTACTTTTGCCCCTCAGGTACCTCAGTCAATTTCTAGAAACATTTTTTGCTGTCATAACTGATGGAGGCTGCTTACTACTGGAATCTTGTGTATAGAAGGCAGAGATGTTGCTAAACATTCTACAAAGAACAAAGCAGCCCCACAATGAAGAATTATCAGGCCTAAAATATCAGTAGAGCCACCATCCCTCTAAATGAGGTAATGCCCTTAGGAGTATTCTACTTGATATCCCCAAATAATCAAGGTTTTAAAACATGGCTGATGGGGAACATAGTTCAGTCCTGGCCACAAGTGAGCTTCTGTGATTATTCTCAGTTCCATTCATGTGATTGTTTCCCCCCTTACATTGTTTTCTTACTCCAATGCTATAAAAGTATTTAGCTGAAGACTCAAGAGGGACTCTAGAGCTTTCTCTCTATACAGCTCTCTCCTCTTTGTTATTTTTTCTTATGAACTGTAACCTCCTTGTCCTTAAGGTCTCCCAGCTATAATTTCTGTACTCAGGGAGATCATTATGTTCCACTTGTTTTCCACCCCTCTGGTTTAGAAATTTCTCCAGGAAATAAGTTGGGGCAATGTAGGCTCACATTGTTTGCTTCTCTTCTCTCAGAGATCATTGTTTCACACTACCAGTTTTCCCATGTCTGAAGAGCACAGTGTTATATATTTTATCAAAAATTTGTACTTGTGTAAGTAGTAGGGTAAATTTGGTCTCTGTTACTCAGTCTTGATCAGGGGTCTCTTTTTATTAGATTTTTAAGACATTGATATTCAAAAATGAACAATAAGCATACACTTTCTTAGGGAAACTGGATTGGATCCATAATTTTGATGAATTTTTCAGAAGATGACACAATGTATTTCAGAAAGAATATTCTTATACATAAATAAATATGTTACATTATTCAGCTTAATTGTTAAATGTCTTCCATATAATTAATTTGACTATAGTTATGTCTCTGACACAGAATTTTAACAGATTTTTTTATTCTCTAATGGTATTTGAATTTTATGTGTGTAGTAAGTGATCAGCCTACAAATTTACATATAAGAAAGGCAAATTTGACTGTTTTATTAAACATACACATTTGTTTCTTCTAGGTCAAAACTTATATATTTACTAACAATTAAAAATAACATGTGAGCAAAACATATGTCTTCTTTTTAAGCTGTAATGTTGTAGATCTGTAAAACATATTACTGATTATGAGGTGGTAGGAACAGACAAATATGGAGGCAGCAGCTGTGAGTGAGAACTCCCATTCTGCTCTCCTGAGTCTAAAAATCTGTGACCACTGGTCTGTGAGCTGAAGCTAGTGGATGTAGAGGACACTGGAGAGAGTACTGTAATGATAGAATGAGATGATGACTATGATAAAGGTGTATAAAAACTTCAAAGTAAATGAATGAATATAAAACAGTATTCTATGTCTGTAGGTCTCAATTTTCTTACCTCTAAATGCAGATACTGTTAAGAGATAATATTCAGTGAGCGTTTACTTTGTGAAAGGCCCATTGTACATGTTATCTGATATTTATAAGATTTCTACTTAGTTGCTGCTAAGATTATCTCTATTTCACAGGCATAGAAACAGAGGCACAAAGGAATAATCTTAATTCCGAGAAGAACAAGTAATGATTTTTAGTGGCAGAGCCAAGACTATGTCTTCTAATTTCTACTTAATATTCTTTTCAAATAGAAGTAGTGCCAGTACCATACTGTCTTGATTACTGTAGCTTTGTAGTATAGCCTGAAATCAGGGAGCCTGATTCTTCCAGTTCCATTTTTCTTTCTCAAGATTGCTTTGGCTATTTGGGGTCATTGCAGCTCTATTTATATTAGCCAGGACATGGAAGTAACCTAAGTGTCCATCGACAGATGAATGGATAGAGAAGATGTGGCACATATATACAATGGAATATTACTCAGCCATAAAAAGAAAGGAAATTGAGTTATTTGTAGTGAGGTGGATGGACCTAGAGTCTGTCATACAGAGTGAAGTAAGTCAGAAGGAGAAAAACATATACTGTATGCTAACACATATATATAGAATCTAAAAAATATTAAAAAAAAGGTTATAAAGAACCTAGGGGCAAGACAGGAATAAAGATGCAGATGTAGAGAATGGACTTGAGGACACGAGGAGGGGGAAGGGTAAGCTGGGATGAAGTGAGAGAGTGGAATGGACTTATATATACTACCAAATGTAAAATAGATAGCTAGTGGGAAGCAGCTGCATAGTACAGGGAGATCAACTCAGTGCTTTGTGACCACCTAGAGGGGTAGGATAGGGAGGATGGGAGGGAGATGCAAGAGGGAGGAGATATGGAGATATATGTATATGTATAGCTTATACACTTTGTTATAGCAGAAACTAACACAATATTGTAAAGCAATTATACTCCAATAAAGATTTAAAAAAAAAAAGTAGAAGTAGTAAGAAGAATGTTTTCTGTCTCCCTTGACCAACAGAGTGCCCTCAGAGGCTTAAGCAAAGATATATACATTTCAACCAGTAAGCAAATTCTATCATTTTACACAGCAATAAGAGTTTAATAAAGTGGGAAAAAGAAAACTAGTTATGAGTCAAAATATATGGATATTAATCTTTCTAATGCTGCTAATTCATTCACCAAATATTCATTGAGCTCAATTCTGTCAGGCCTTCTAACTGTTAAACAGAAAATATAGAAATATGAATGCTAGGGATCTATCTTAATCTCTATCTATCTACCTATACATTTATATACACTTACAAGTATATACATCTATGTAGATAAATATATACAACCATATATCTACATGTCTATATTGAGATATACATTGTATATATTTATATATATGTCAATTATATGTCAGTTACTTTGATGCCAGGTTAATTCAAAGTGCTTATTAATCTTTTTCCCTAATTCAATTTAACTGAGCAAAAATACTGTCACTTATGAATTAGCATATTTTATTATCTTCTTCAGATAACTAACGGTTGGACATTTAATTTAACTTAATCTATAAAGAGGACTGATATTGTTTCATAATACCAATCATGTGAAACTTAGCCAGAAACATCCTCTTAATATTTTTCATGGATGATAGGTCTAGACATTGACCCAAGTCTTTTAACTGAAATTTACTCTGGAATAGATAAGAAGAATGAAACCTACCACATCCTATAGAATGTAGGACTATAGAAATTTAGATCTCTATTAACTATAAAACAACAACTGCCACTCTTCACACTTCAAAAAAAATCAAAAACTATTCTTTAACAGTACCTTTGGATTTACTTTATCTGTGTTTGGAGAAAATATATTTTAAAAATAATGAAAAACCTATCTGAAGAGATATTATTTTAGTAACTTTTCTCACAGATGTAATTTGTTGTACATTACAATATCCTGATTTTTTCCTAAAGCCACTTCATAGTGGGATATATCAATACTGTCACATAATAGGTCACTGCAAGCTGAATATATTTTCTAAATCTGTTAGCTATCATGTCAGCAATTCTTAGAAAACAGATCCAAAACAGCAGATGGCTGAGAATTTAGTTTCCCTGTACTTAAACTAGAGTAAAGATGTCATTACTAATGTACAGACCCAACTGAATCTTAGAATTCCTCAACAGAATGTTTCTATATATTGCTTAATTATTTTCCAGACTTGTAGGTTCAAGGTAATCTGACTCTTAACTACTGCATATTAATCTGTCATGATATATAGCTTATGGGATATTTTTTATGGATTGATTTAAAAGAAACATTTTTATTGACACAGAGTTAAATCTTTTTTATGTGCCCGATTCTCTGGAAAAAAGGAAAATGCATATAACTGCACTTAAATCAGTAAAGAATTATAATTTTAGATAAAATGTATCTGTACAATAATCATATTCAGTTGATAGAATCAGATTTGACCTCCAAATAAGAAGTGAAAAGTTACATTATAAATCTATATCTACCAATACTCACTGCTATCCCTTATGATTTCAGTTGAATTTAATATTGTTTTAAATAGAGTTTTCAATAATTTCTGAAATTAGGTTCTGGAGAAAAAGAATTTCAACTGTATTTGCAATGTGCATGTATGAAATATTTATCAATATACGGTGACAGATTTGATTTTGGATGTTGAAAGAAAAAAGTACATTCATGAATCAATATTAATAAAGATTAATATACATGATATAAATTTTGTTAGTATTAGTAATAAGTTAAAGAAACAGCAGTGAGATTACTTATTTTTATGTAACATTATAAAACATTTTGTAACAATGAAAAAAATGTAAAAGAATTATGAGAATGTTTAAAAAGTGTTACATATTTCTGAATATATGCAATGTCAAATAGTTCTTGAAAATGAAGACATTGGAAAGATACCTGGTCATCGCTGTCAACAAATATTTATAAATGACTCTCAAAGTGTAGGACACTAAAAAAAAAAAAAGTGTAGGACACTAAATTGTTAAGAAATTTGAAAATATACTTTTGATTAGGTTCTTCCATTTCAGATAAATAAGTACAAATGCACACACACACACATACACCTGGTCTCAAAAATTATACATACAGTTTTTATTATTGAAGCAATATCCATCAAAGTGATCAAAATAAAGTGACTGGGACTTCTGGGAAGGAGGGAAGTGTCATAATTTCTAAGACACTTAACAAATTAATGTAAGAAATTGTAAATGATGCAACTAATGTAAGATACAGTAAATCCCAGACTCTCTGAAATGTAAATAAATAATAGAATTTTGATTTCAGAATTCCCCATGCAATAAATGGATGACACCTATATAAGAACACTGATTGTTTGAGATAACTGAATATAATATATCACTGTATATGTTATGAACAAATACACAAAGCAATGTTGCTTTGAGTTGGATATTACCCATAACTTACAAGTGAAGAAATAATGTTTCATAGAATTAATTAACTTGCTCTAGTCACATAGTTCGTAAATGACAGAATCAAAGTTTTCATCTCAGTTTTCTTATTTCAAAGTTCAGACTCTTTCTACTACTACCTTACATGCCAGAAATAAGTATCTATCGGCAAGGCATAGATGAAATTATTCTACAGAAAAAAATACTTTATTAAAATACCAGCACATTGGGGGACAAAACAGAGAAAGAAGGAAAACAATATTATCTGAAAAAGTTAAACTACTATGCAAATAGGCAGCATAATTTTAAAATATGGAAATATATTAATAATTATTCCAATTTTGGAAAACATGTAACATACAGTAGGCAAACACTTTCTGAAGTTTGTAACCAGTCTATACTACATTTTTTTTTAACGTAAGAATTATGCTCTTTAAATCATTGTATTTTGAAAAACAATTTTTTTAATTTAATTTAATTTATTTATTTTTATACAGCAGGTTCTTATTAGTTATCTATTTTATACATATTAGTGTATATATGTCAATCCCAATCTCCCTATTCATCCCACTATCACCCTCTCCCTTCCTCCCTTGTTGTCCATATGTTTGTTCTCTACATCTGTGTCTCTATTTCTGCCTTGCAAACCAATTCATCTGTACCATTTTTCTAGATTCCACATCTATGCGTTAATATATGATATTTGTTTTTCTCTTTCTGACTTACTTCACTCTGCATGACAGTCTTTAGGTCCATCCATGTCTCTACAAATGACCCAATTTCATTCCTTTTTAGATTGTATATATGTACCGCATCTTCTTTATCCATTCATCTGTCGATGGGCATTTTTATAAATAGTATAGGCATGTATTTACATTATAAAGTAGGACTGGTATAAGTGACAGAGCTTGGTCAACACAAAGAAGAAATTTTTGGGCTTCCCTGGTGGCACAGTGGTTGAGAGTCCACTTGCCGATGCAGGGGACGTGGGTTCGTGCCCCAGTCTGGGAAGATCCCACATGCTGCAGAGCAGCTTGGCCCGTGAGCCATGGCCACTGAACCTGCATGTCCAGAGCCTGTGCTCCACAACAGGAGAGGCCACAACAGTGAGAGGCCTGTGTACTGCAAAAAAAAAAAAAAAAAAAAGAAATTTTTAACAGAGATATACAAATAATTGAACTAGTTGCCTCAAAATTTAGTAAGACACTCGTCATCAGAATTGCCAAAAAATAGGCTGGATAACAATGATAGACTCTAACAGTATACATGTATTCGTCAACTAGTTTATAAAAGTAAGTTAAATAAATAAGCTAAAGTAAAATGAGTGGGTGCTATAGAGTCTGCCAACATCAAGAAAATTTCAGGGTGTTAACTTACTTAAAAATTGTAAGCTCTTAATTATAAACTGAATATCAAATTGTATTATTATTAAAGTTCTGGTCACCGATTATAGTGCGCGGAGGTGGTTTCCCACACCAAGCAGTTCTCTGGCACCAGCTGTGTGTCTTACAATTCAACTAATTTCTGACTCAATCTATCCGGAGATAGCATCAGATTCCACAGGTTAAACACTAAAAAGTGTCAACAGGTATTATTTAAATTCTGTCAAACTAATTAAATTGAGCATGTTATGAATTTGAACTATGAAGAACCATGGCTGGTCATGTCCACAGAAGCTGTTTGTCTCTATTGTGACAAAATGCCTTTGACTGAAGGTAGCTGCCACAAATAATTAGGACACTAATTATGATTAAGTATGACAACCTTACGAATTAACATTCTTTTTGTATCTTTGAGGAAATATCTTCAAAGAGCTAATATAACTTCAGTAATGTCATTGAGTAAGTTGGTGCAAAAGATGTAGAGTCCAAGTCCCCTCTCTTGGGTATCTCTTTGTGAGATACACCAATTCAGTATTTCAAGTATTGATAATAACTGGATTGGTTAATTAATAGTTAGATTCTCTTCTAAACAAATGTTTTGTTAAAAATAACTATAAGTATAAGTAGCAAGTATATAGATATATATATATACTCTTGAATAATTTTTAAGATGAACAAACATAGTATAATATCACTTGCTAGATTTTATCTGTTTCATTGTCTACCTTCTGGTCCGTTACCTATTTCATTCAATTGAGTGGTGGGGTAACCAGCCACTTCAAGTTTCATTTCCTCACTCCTTTTTTTTTTTTTTAGATGTTGGGGGTAGGAGTTTATTAATTAATTTATTTATTTTTGCTGTGTTGGGTCTTCGTTTCTGTGCGAGGGCTTTCTCTAGTTGTGGCAAATGGAGGCCACTCTTCATCGCGGTGCGTGGGCCTCGCCTCTCAATATTGTGGCCTCTCTCGTTGCAGAGCACAGGCTCCAGATGCACAGGCTCAGAAGTTGTGGCTCATGGACCTAGTTGCTCCACAGGCCAGGGTTCGAACCCATGTCCCCTGCATTAGCAGGCATATTCTCAACCACTGTGCCACCAGGGAAGCCCTCCTCAACTCTTTTTAATATTGTGCATAAAAGTATACCAGTTCCAAATAAATAAACATGATCTTAATTTTATTTAGTAACTAAAACAATAACTATTGGGGGCACAATTATAATCATCTTATTCAAATGAAACAGTATTAATGACAAATGACTAGGTAGCATGATTTACGTGAACCAAGATTTTCATTAGGTTGAGTAGAATACTATATTGTTTACTCTAGGCATGTAGTTAGTAAAACACTTAATCCCTTAATATCTTAGCTCTCTTTTCACCAAGAAGTTTAATAATAATGTGGTTAAAATATAAATTACCAGAAAACTTTTACAACCAGTGTTTCCTGTCTTTTTTTTTTCTTTAATAACTAACATTGTTTAATCTTCTCTTTGAAAAGTAGACAAAAAGATACTAAGGGTTTGTTTAAATTACATGCTATTTGTAGGCTTGATTTAAAAAATAGCAAAATTAGTAACACTTTCTATAGCTGCAGTACTCGACAGTAAATTGTTTCTCAAAACTGTATTCTCAAGAGAACTTCCAAAATATGCTGTGACTCTTGTTAAAATGCAGATTCACGGACTCAATGACATGCCACCTGATTTCGAATCGCTAAGGTTGTCTTTTTAGCAAGGTCCTGTGGTGTTTCTTAAGCATCTTTAGATGAAAGAACCTCTGGCATTCTGACCTTTAATGAGCTTGAGTCTTCACAAAATAATGTTCTGTTCAGCTTAGCCTTAATATTGAGAACAATATATAGTATTCTCCTTCAGAATTTTCCTATTTGCTGAAAGCACATGCTCAAAAATTCTGACTGATGAACTTAAAATGCCTGTGACTATATGGAAATAATTTCAAGTACAAAATTTTCAGAGGTATACAGATTCAAATTTATCTTAAGCTATATCTATAAACACCAGCTGCTCTAGTATTTTTTTTTTTTTTTTTTTTTTTTGCGGTATGTGGGCCTCTCACTGTTGTGGCCTCTCCCGTTGCGGAGCACAGGCTCTGGAAGAGCAGGCTCAACGGCCATGGCTCACGGTCCCAGCCGCTCCGCGGCATGTGGGATCTTCCCATACCGGGGCACGAACCCGTGTCCCCTGCATCGGCAGGCGGACTCTCAAGCACTGCGCCACCAGGGAAGCCCTGCTCTAGTATTTTTGACTGAACAACTATTTTCTAATTTAGACTTTGTCTTCTACCACCAAAGGCCAAGTGTAGTAAAACTTATTGATTTCATTATATCTCTGACATTCATCCATTTATATTAGTATTTTTTACAAACTGTACATAACATTTTTATGTGCAAGGTGCAGTTTAATGAACTATCCAAATATTAAATCATGTACTTATTATTACAATCTTAAGAGTTAGGTGCTACTATGATCTCCTCTCCAAGTGAGGAAACTGAGGCACAGAGAGACTATATAATTTACTTAAGACCTAGCAAGTAGCTTAAGGTGATAAAATCAGAATTCAAACTTAGGCAGTCTGGCTCAGTTTCTATACTCTTAACTCATGCTCTGCTGCCTCTGACACAAGATTGATACATTTCTTTGAGGTCAAAAGTTGGAAGCTTTGATTTTATTGGGCTTTTTGCCTAACTCTTTCTATAGTAAGTGAGAAAGAAGCTAATTTTTTAAAAAGTCTGTTTGAACAAGTCTTATTAGAAATAAATCCTTTTAGGCAAGCTTCTCTGCAATAATGTCTTATTTTATTTTGCAGGATTTGCAATTCAAAATTATTTCACCAAAAACTGATATTCCAAATTAGTACAATGAAGCCTGACTTTTATTTTCCTCTTGTAAAATCAGTCACTAAACAAAAAGAAATTGCCTGGGGTTCTGTTGTGTGTTTGACTTCACTCTTTCTATTACAAAAGCTCTTCATCACCATGGAATTGAATGTTAAGAAAAAAAATTAATATGGTTTATAGCAGTAATCCTCTTAAATGCTTGAGACTTTGCCAGCTTTCAACTAACAAGCCAGGTTATTAACGGCTGCGGTCCTACAACACTCAGGGATTATTGTCTAGGTCTGCTGACGAGGCATTGCTAGTGACCAGTTTGTAAAATGCAATCTGTTATTTTACTTCACAACCTGATCAATGATTAAAACTGCTTGAAGTACAAAAACCTGTCTTCCCAACCAGCTGATGATTTTTGCAATACATAGAATTGAATGGCTCTTTTTATGTGTGATTAAAGGTTCTGATTATTACCTGTGTAAGTTATCTGGCAGCTTTTTTTTTTAGCTTTTGGTTTGATCAAGTAAACTTGAAAAGAACATCAAGATTAAAAAAAAATTAACATTACCTTTAACTAAAAAACTGACAGCTCTGTCAGAAGACTGTCTCCCCTCACCTGATTCTTAATATGGAATTCCTGACAAGTATACAGATTTGCCTTAATTATTTATTCATTTCATTGAAACCGTCTTCATCTGCTTTAAATTTCTAATAAGTCTATTTAAATAAAGAGAATCCTTTTTGAATGTTGATTTTATACTTTAAAAATCATGAAGGTGCCTGTATTATACAGAAGTGGTATGAAGCAATTGTAATGGTTGTATCAGTAAATGGCCGAAATAAAAATGCTAATTGCATTAGGTAATGACATGATAGTATTTCAAACCAACTTAGTGTAAAATAGTTACAGATATCAATGGATTGCACAACAATAAGAAAGCACTACTGTTGCTAGAAAATATGGAAGATACAATCTGTAAAGAAGAAAGAAAGGAAAAAATTCCATATTTCCTTACCTTCATAAATTGAACAAGTTAGGTCAAATAGGACACATTCCTGTGACACAGTAAATAGGGCAATTGCCCTGTTCCCTGTGCCTAAGGCCTGGCATCAGGTTTTGACATGATTTTATTTGTTTTGTTTGGTTTGGTTGGGTTGATTTTACTGGCTCATTAAAAACCCAATAGCTCTGATCTAAAGAACTGCCCATGTTTTTTTCCTATGGAAGTCTAGATCATGTCTTTGCAAATTTGCTTCTCATAATTACCCAGATTTATTATTAATTTGCCTACTGTTCCCCACCCCTGGTAAAAGTCACTCTTTCCACTAAAGTACGTATATTAAAAGTCTGAAGTCCTTGGATTTAAACACAGGGCAATCATCTGAAAGGCAGGTGAGGAAGACTCTAGGGATGGCGGACTTTTTACTTTTTATTTCCAATTTAGTTCTAAGGATTTTTTTTTTTCCTGTCTTTTATTTTTTTTATTTTTTGCGGTACACGGGACTCTCACTGTTGTGACCTCTCCTGTTGTGGAGCACAGGCTCCGGACACGCAGGCTCAGTGGCCATGGCTCACGGGCCCAGACACTCCACGGCATGTGGGATCTTCCCAGACCGGGGCTCGAACTCGTGTTCCCTGCATCGGCAGGCGGACCCTCAACCACTGCACCACCAGGGAAGCCCTTTTCCTGTATTTTAAATGACAAGGGGACAAAGGCAGGTAGTAAGCTTTTCCCCTCCCACATATAGACAGAGACAGATACAAGTGTAAACACCATAGACTAGTCTTACTGATGGGGGAATAAAAGTCAAGGCAAAATGTTAGCAGAGAAAGAAGCTAGGAGCTCTGTAGTTACTCCTACCTGAATTTTTTGCTCACTAAACTTGGTGAAAATACTAGGGTCCTATACCTGACAAGCCTCAAAATACTATTTTAATAAGAAAGGTTATAGGGAAATTTTTTACCTTATATGCTTGAAAATTCTACCATCTATTTAATTGCTTAGATTTCTGGAAATGGAAATGGAAATTTGAAATAATTTTCCTTCTGAATTTTAAGGCATATTTGTTCAAAATTTCTTAGATGCTATTGAATAATCCAACACCATTCTAGATACTTTATAAAATAAATAAAAAGTAAAATAAAAAAGTTTTTGTCCCTCTCTGGAAGCTTTTATAAACTCATCACTAAACATATATTTTGACATTTCAAGATATGTTTTGTTGTGTTTTGTGCCCTAGTCATTTTGATGGGAACTCACTAAACCTTTGCATTCTGCAAATGCAGAAACATTTTGTAAGAATTAATTCTCAAGAGACTAGATGATACTCTCAAGAAGTACTAATTTTTGTCCCTACTTCAATTCATTTCACCCAACGTAGTGATTAAATTGTAATCGTACAGTAGGAAATGCTAACTACTGATCCAGGGAAACAAGCTTAAGTTTTTGATCCATTTTAATTTGAAAATCTCCCTAAGAAAGCTTTTATCAATAATTTATATGTCAGTGTGAGAAAGTTTCATATATGTCTTTTAAATTATTTTGTGTAAGGAGATGATAACAATATTAAACTAAATTAGAGTGAGATGTTTCTACAAAAAGACAAAAAAGTTAAAAAAATATTTTTTAAATGTAGCCTACAGGGAGTACAGAGTTGTGAAGAAGTAAGATGTTTCATCTTTTACTATTTGACCTAAGGTAAACATTTGACTTCTCAAAATCTTCATTATATTTCTGAATTGGTAAATGTAGTGTAATTTGCTATAGGTATAACTATTGGCCAAAACTGATATTTTATAAAATTACTTATGATTCAGATAAGCTCTTTATTTCTTTTATTCGAAAGAAGTCTAATTCTGTATGTAAAGTTTCAAGGGTTTGGGCTAATAGTATATACCTAATTGTATTCAAATATTATTTACCTATTAAGAAAACATACATACTTAGATCTTTGTAATGATGAGTTAAAAGGAAAGGAGTCGGATCTGAATCTCCAATCCTTACTTGCCAAATACTCTGATATTTTTCAAGTTTAATTAATTGTACATAGCTCCTTCTTCTCCATCAGATAAAATAATAACATGTATAAAGATGAAACAACCAGTACAAGAATGTATTCGTGCATTAGTCATATGAAAAACTTGAGAAGTATAGAATGGCAGTGGCTTAGAATATAGAAAATAAATTCTTTCATTTTCTATAATTAATCATATATATAGATATATTGCCATACAAAATCATATGCATCTCCCAAATTATAACAATATAATAATATGTTGGACTTTTTTTGTATCTTACTCCTGAAATGCTCCAGGGATTTTCACATAGATTATCTCATTTGTTTACCCAACATTCCTGTGAGGTGGAAGCAGTTATCATACTGTGACATCTTTTTCAGAGGTAGTATATTTTGAAGTTTCACTTTCAGCTACAGTATGGCTCATTCAATGACAGAAGGCAACTTTAGGGGAAATTGTAGATATACCACTGTGGGTACCAACCGTGTAAAAATATTCTCCACAACATATTCATCAGCATTGTCTACTATGTAACTTGGTTACAGAGCTCTTTTTAAAGTTTCTCAGCACAAAATTATATAAGAATTCCTTCTAAGCGTGCCCAAATTTGAACAAATAGATAGTAAAAATAACAAAATTGGTAATGAGAATGATAGAAGTGGTAAAAAAGTAAAGCAAATTCAATATAGTTCCTGATATTCAGAAGGATTTCTATAAAATGCATGGGTTTCAACATGCCACACTGAAGAATGGGGTCTTTGTTCTTTGTTTTCCAGATGGAAAAGAAAAGAAAACTGAAGTCTTTGCAAGATCCTTCAGTGAGACACTTCTGACAAGTGATCAAATCATTGAACAATTCTTCCTGAAAAATAATGTTCAGATGTAGTCTAAGTATTCACCCTGTGACAGCATGAACAGCCTTCCCTCTGTGTTGACATTCATTCTAATAATAGACACCGTAGACAGAATATCTGACACCTCCACCAAACCAAAAAAGACTATGACTTCATGTCTCTCATATAAAATCCTTATTAATGGAAATATTCTCATTGATTAAAAATGGATTTGAAACTGCTTTTTTACTTCTGATTATGTTACCAAAACATAAGGAATGTGGTAGAAACACAATGTAACTTAAGAAATACTGGTATTGTTCAAAAAAATGTAAATGTTACCTAGTAAGATGATGGCATCCTCTTTTATATCATGACAGTGATATATTCTTAGAAATAAATACATAAATAGCTTTTCAGTGTTTCTTAAATAAAGGTACTTTAAAAAGCCATTAATTTATTAATAAAGTTTTAGGACACAATAAAATAGAAAGAATGGCAGAAAGGATTTTCATGCACCCATCACCTATTGCCAATCTAGATCCCACAAAACTAACCATCTGTCAAGACATGCAGAATGTTTTAAAGAAAATTCCAGATTTATCAGTAAATATTTAATGTGTATCAAACATCTCAAAACTATATGCTCTGCAAAAGTGCTAAATAGTATGCAAATAATGCTGAAAGAGTCTATGACCAAACTGAAACGTAATGGCTTGACATGAACCTCATCAAGGCAGAGACTGTGTTTTACTCTACCCACTATAAGCTATACATAAGGGAGCAAAGGTCCTCAAACACTATCATTAATGTCACTGGATAAAGCTCCATGGCTGGATTTTTCTGCTCAACATCATCATATTTAAGGAAAACTTTTTAAGAGGAGAAAAAAACAAAACAAAACACTATTTGAAAAAAACTTAAAATAGACTAGCCCTTGTCAGCAAAGATTGTGGAAGCAACAAAAATACATATGAAACTTCCTTCCCAGATAGGAAACCTAAAATATTTGTATCCTTTCACTTTCAAATATAATATAATACATCCATAAATTGAATCCCTTTCCTCTTCTGAGCTCTGGTTCATCTTTTCAAGTCAAGCACCTCATAATCTTCGAGTACAATTTTGTTGAATCATTGCAATATTTTGTTTGACTCTAGTGCCATTAATATCATTTTATGATAATTTCTGTGCTTATTTTAACACATATGCTTTTCTACTAATCCAGACCAGTCGGGAGAGAACTTCAATAAAAATTATAAGGTAAAATGAAAAGTTCACAAGTTAAAATTATAGGACAGGAGATGGAGTGATTACATCTGCTTAAAAATATTTTATGTGTATCTCTAAAAGATATAGAATCATTTCTTAAAACATAAGCTCAATATGATCAAACTTTTCAAAATTAACAAAGATTTCTGTAAAATCATCAGTGACTGAGTTCCTTTCCCATATATCCTTAATCTGACTTTTTAAAATTGCTTGTTCCTATATATGTATATGTATAACTGATTCACTTTGCTGTACACCTGAAACTAACACAACATTGTAAATCAAGTATACTCTAATAAAAATTTTCTAAAAATAATACAATAAATCAGTTGACACCCTTATGTCTCTTTTAATATGTACATTTACCCCCTCCTTCCACTTTCTTTTCCTTGCAACTTATTTTTTAAAGTAGCCTGTTCATTGACATGTCATCAATTTTGCTCATTGCACAAATGTGGAATCATTTTCAATTTCCCACTATCCCTATTATTTTCTCTAAATTGATAGTAACCTAATTAGATATCTGACTTTTTTTCATCAGATTCAAATTTAATTTTTTGGACAAAAAATTTTATTTATTTTTCTTATTGTAAGACTCCAAATCTTCATAATGAAGTCTCAAGGAAAGAATACGGACTTTGGGACTGGGTTTCAGTTCTACCACTTACTAGCTTTAGTGTCTGAACCTTGGCAATTATACACACTGTCTGTGACTCAGTTTCCACAAATAGCCTTCCAGTGTCTTCCTTCACTGCATCACACTTTTCCCTTGTAATTCTTCTAGTGGAGTGGGAGGGATAATTCAGTTTCAAAACTATTGGCATGGGGCTTCCCTGGTAGCGCAGTGGTTGAGAGTCTGCCTGCCAATGGAGGGGACACGGGTTCGAGCCCTGGTCTGGGGAGATCCCACATGCCGCAGAGCAGCTGGGCCCGTGAGCCACAGCTGCTGAGCCTGCGCGTCTGGAGCCTGTGCTCCACAACAAGAGAGGCCGCGATAGTGAGAGGCCCGTGAACCACGATGAAGAGTGGCCCCCGCTTGCTGCAACTAGAGAAAGTCCTCGCACAGAAACGAAGACTCAACACAGTCAAAAAAAAAAAAAATCAAAAAAAAATATTGGCAGGAAAGTTTTCATAAAACCTTTGGCTATAGGATAATTGAGTTATGATACAGAGGTAGGGGATCTTGTCAAAACATAGTTTTTTTTTCTGACTAGCTAAAAGTACATTCATAGATAAGAGTTACTAGGTACTTTATTCATTTTCTTTAATATTTTACAGAAAGGATAGACAATGGATAGAAAAAGCATTGATAAAAGAAGATTTACCGAAGATTTGGCCAAGTAAAAAGGCAATCCTGAAACCCTTGTCTAATTAGTTATGTGATTGAATTAAATGTTTTTAATCTGGTAGCCATTGCAAAGATGGTCTTCACAAAGAGTCTGATGCCACAGAATTTCAACTTTAGACATCCAAGCTCTTTGGGACAAAGTAAGAAAATCTAAGATTAATCTATTTGGAATTATAGATAATCACAAGTGACTAAGAGAGCTGATTATTTTTCTTGTAATTTTTGCATATTTATTATTATTATACATATCTGATATAGAGAATGTTGGTTAAGACTTACTGATATTTTTAATGAAGGATTTGCAATTTTAAACAGAGTCTAAATTCTATTACAATAATATTTTAAAAGGAAAGGGGCTTTGTATCTTCTTTTTAAATACATCTATCCTATGTCCTGGCTATGCAATCCATCATGCTGTACTTCTGAGGGTGGTACATGATTTCCAAAAGACTTCTGAAAGAGAGCCCTAGTTAACCATATTTCAGTAAAATAACTGTCAACAAAAATATACCATATGATTAAGGTTTACTGAGTACAGAAAAAGCCAGATGGAATAAGAAAAGTCCTGAAAATCTTATCATTTCAAAACTACTGAAGGAATTGGGGATGTTTAAACCAAAGACTAAAGCTTGGCCTGGACCAAATTCTTAGTTCACAAAATAAGCTGTCTTCTTAAGTTTGAGGACGTGGATTCTGAATAATAAAGTGCAATTACATCTGTATTAACTAAAAGAGAAAACTGAGCAAATAAGAAAGGGTTAAAAAGCAGGCATTTTGCTCTATATATGTAAGAATTTACAATCATGTGATTTGACGCAAAACAAAATGTATTCTTTTCAGGTGTCATTTAACTAACTGTAGCTAATTTTTCACACAAATGGCAATATTATAGAGCTGACAGTGGATCAAACATTGAGGTTGTTTATCTATCAATTTCTCTATGAATTTGAGAGTCTACATACTTCTGAGTAATCACTGATAATAGCTTACTTGGAAAAGTATCTCTAAAAATGAATTTAGCAAAAAATAATCCGCCAAGTGACAAAAGTACATGTATTTGGATAGTTTAATACAGGTATGGAGTAGACTGAATAATTTAGTGAAACAATACATAAGACTAAAACTAGCCATTTTACATTCTATTTTGATTTTAAAAGATACAATCACTAACCTTTCTTACTGTGTTCTGTTAGAAAATCTACTGGTATGTTGTTAAAGCAACTGGAGAGAAATGTTGGCATGCCATCAGTTAACATATGTGAGGAGGAATCCTGGCTGTAATGTTAAGGACAGAAATTATCAATTTGGAGAAATAGTTTTGTACACCACAGGGTACATTTTGTTTGTTGTTTATTTATGCTATAGCTCTAAGTCAAATGCCTAACAATTATTTGTAATGGCAACTAAAACTAACTGTTCATTTCTGTGAGAGTGTAGATTAGAATGGCCTAGAGTTTTTCATAATACATGCCTAAAAATTCAATACATAAGGTACATAATCAATTACAGCTTTAAAATAATAATTGCAAAAACAACACAGTAATCAAACACATATTCATCTAAGTATGTCCTTTCAGAGAATTTCCTGACTTTCTGTGGATAAGGAGAGATGGGATTCTCACTCGTAGTATTATTTTTTTGCAGTAATGTCAGGAATGAGAATCCAAGGGTTTGTTCGGTTTTACTTCATTATTTCCGAATAAAGAAAATTGCAGATTTTGAAAAAAGAAAATATTTCAATGAATCTAGTATGTATTGATACAAGTCTTTCAAATTTCACAGAGACAATATTTCATTATTTTAATCATAATTTAAATCAACTCTAGCAAAGGGTTGAATCTCTTTGGATGGCACCCTAAAAATGATCATTAATAACCTCTAAAATTGTAATTTATATAGTCTCTTCTCTACTGAAATTCTGTATTCTAAAATGTTAAAATAAACACAGTATTCAAGATGTTTAAAAAGATTATAAATTAAAACTTTATTTTGCAGAATTAAAAAGTCACAATATATTTTTATGCTAGATAACAAGGGAAGGAAGAATGAATGTATATTACTTGAAATGCTGAATACACATCAAAAAAACCATGTATTATAATTCAGTTACTATTCACAAAATTGGGTGCAAAATGTATAATTAAGCCCCCTTATAGATAGAAGGTTAGAGATGATAAGAAACAAATGACTAAAGTACATATAGAGGTTAATGTAGAAGGTACATTTTCAAACTGTATCTAACTCTGTAGTCCATTTTCCTTCTACTATTCAATATATTAGTATTGGATCTAGTATTTCTACTAGAGCTGAAGATGGAAGATCAGGTTTGAAGGAGTATGCATTTCTGTCATGTAATTCTGTGCTAAAAAGACCTAACCAAAGTCAGTCATTTGTGAAAATCAAACCAAGTAAAAAGAAACCATATGTAAATCATCATCATCATCATCATCAATATTAAACCTCTATCAGAATAAGTAATAAATTTATCACAATTTTTGTCTACATGTGTAGTATGTTATTCTCAAGGAAATATGCCTTCGAAGACATTGAAAGCTGGTTATTAAAAATATATATCTTTAACCATTATGCTTTAACTTAGTTCACTAGAGAAATGACCTATGTTTTTAAATGGTCAGTTAAACATTTAAGATTAAAAAGTCAGAGAAAAGAAAAGTCCATAGTGTGGACCTTATGTGTTAGGCTACCATATAAACAAACAAGCATATTTTAGAATGAGAATATGAGTAGACATATGTAATAAGCCTACTCAAATATCTTGAACACAGTTAAAAATATTTATATACCATGTCTTGTGAAGCCAAAGTACAATTCTATTATTTTTCTTTCTGGGAGATGACTTAATTGTAAATAATATAGTTAATACCATGCATTCATCATATTCTCTACTAATTGTTTTTTTTTTTCCCTTTCCAGGATCTGTGAAATAGTTTCAAGTCGGAAAATCAACAGCAGTTAACATGATTAAAACTGCATTCTTAATAAGAATTTTATTCTAACTTGTATTAATGTTTATTTTAAAATGTTCCTGTATTGCAGAACCATCTGTTTCTTGCCTGTTATGGTACCTAGGTTCTGTAATCATAGTACTCAAGGGAGATCATCATTTTTCTTCATGATACAAAAGGCATTCTACATTTCATTAAAAAGAAATAGTTTGATAACTTCCGGGTAAGATGGCGGACGAGTAAGACGCCGATATCACCTTCCTCCCCACGGATACACCAGAAATACAGCTACACGTGGAACAACTCCTACAGAACACCTACTGAATGCTGGCAGAAGACCACAGACCTCCCAAAAGGCAAGAAACTCCCCACATACCTGGGTAGGGCAAAGCGGAGAGATTTCCGCAAAGAGGATTGGTGCCGAGCGGCACTCACCAGCCCGAGAGGCTTGTCTGCTCGCCCACCAGGGCGGGAGGCGCTGGAAGCTAGGGTCGGGCTTCGGTCAGAGCGCAGGGAGAGGACTGGGGCTGGCGGCGAGAACTCAGCCTGAAGGGGGCTAATGTGCCATAGCTAGCCAGCAGGGAGTCCAGGAAAACTCTGGAGCTGCCGAAGAGGCAAGAGACTTTTTCTTCCCTCTTGGTTTCCTGGTGCGCGAGGAGAGGGGATTAAGAGCGCTGCTTAAAGGGGCTCCACAGACGGGCGCGAGTCACGACTGAAAACGCGGAGCCCAGTGACGGGTGTGGGTCGCTGGGGCTGCTGCTGCCGCCGCCAAGAAGCCTGTGTGCGAGCGCAGGTCACTGTCCACACCGCCCTTCTGGGAGCCTGTGCAGCCCGCCACTGCCGGGGTCCCGGGATCCAGGGGCGGCTTCCCTGGGAGAACGCACGGTGCGCCTCGGGCTGGTGCAACGTCATGCCGAACTCTACCGCTGCAGGCTCGCCCCGCACTCCGTGCCCCTCCCTCCCGCCCGGCCTGAGTGAGCCAGAGTCCCTGAAGAGGCTGCTCCTTTAACCCTGTCCTGTCTGAGCGAAGAACAGACGCCCTCCGGCAACCTACACGCAGAGGCGGGGACAAACCCAAAGCTGAGACCCAGGAGCTGTGAGAACAAAGAAGAGAAAGGGAAACCTCTCCCAGCAGCCTCAGAAGCAGCGGATTAAAGCTCCACAATCAACTTGATGTACCCTGCATCTGTGGAATACATGAATAGACAACACATCATCCCAAATTGAGGAGCCAGGAGTCAGTGCTGTGCCTCTGAGGTGGGAGAGCCAACTGAAGGACACTGGTCCACAAGAGACCTCCCAGCTCCACATAATATCAAACGGCGAAAATCTTCCAGAGATCTCCATCTCAACACCAGCACCCAGCTTCACTCAACGACCAGCAAGCTACAGTGCTGGACACCCTATGCCAAACAACTAGCAAGACAGGAACACAACGCCACCCATTAGCAGAGAGGCGGCCTAAAATCATAAAAAGTCCGCAGACACCCCAAAACACACCACCAGACGTGGACCTGCCCACCAGAAAGACAAGATCCAGCCTCATCCACCAGAACACAGGCACTAGTCCCCTCCACCAGGAAGCCTACACAACCCACTAAACCAACCTTAGCCACTGGGGACAAACACCAAAAACAACAGGAACTACGAACCTGCAGCCTGCAAAAAAGGAGACCCCAAACACAGTAACATAAGCAAAATGAGAAGGCAGAAAAACACACAGCAGGAGAAGGAGCAAGATAAAAACCCACCAGACCTAACAAATGAAGAGGTAATAGGCAGTCTACCTGAAAAAGAATTCAGAATAATGATGGTAAAGATGATCCAAGATTCTATGTCCCAGATCCAAAATCTTGGAAATAGAATAGACAAAATGCAAGAAACAGTTAACAAGGACCTAGAAGAACTAAAGATGAATCAAGCATCGATTAAAAACACAGTAAATGAAATAAAAAATACTCTAGAAGGGATCAATAGCAGAATAACTGAGGCAGAAGAACGGATAAGTGAGGTGGAAGATAAAATAGTGGAAATAACTGCTGCAGAGCAAAATAAAGAAAAAAGAATGAAAAGAACAGAGGACAGTCTCAGAGACCTCTGGGACAACATTAAACGCACCAACATTCGAATTCTAGGGGTTCCAGAAGAAGAAGAGAAAAAGAAAGGGACTGAGAAAATATTTGAAGAGATTATGGTTGAAAACTTCCCTAATATGGGAAAGGAAATAGTTAATCAAGTCCAGGAGGCACAGAGAGTCCCATACAGAATAAATCCAAGGAGAAATACGCCAAGACACATACTAATCAAACTGTCAAAAATTAAACACAAAGAAATCATATTAAAAGCAGCAAGGCAAAAACAACAAATAACACACAAGGGAATACCCATCAGGATAACAGCTGTTCTCTCAGCAGAAACTCTACAGGCCAGAAGGGAGTGGCAGGACATAATTAAAGTGATGAAAGAGAAAAACCTGCAACCAAGATTACTCTACCCAGCAAGGATCTCATTCAGATTTGATGGAGAAATTAAAACCTTTACAGACAAGCAAAAGCTGAGAGAGTTCAGCACCACCAAACCAGCTTTACAACAAATGCTAAAGGAACTTCTCTAGGCAAGAAACACAACAGAAGGAATATACCTACAATAACGAACCCAAAACAATTAAGAAAATGGGAATAGGAACATACATATCGATAATTACCTTAAATGTAAATGGACTAAATGCTCCCACCAAAAGACACAGATTGGCTGAATGGATACAAAAACAAGACCCATATATATGCTGTCTACAAGAGACCCACTTCAGACCTAGAGACACATATAGACTGAAAGTAAGGGGATGGAAAAAGATATTCCATGCAAATGGAAATAAAAAGAAAGCTGGAGTAGCAATTCTCATATCAGACAAAATAGACTTTAAAATAAAGACTACTAGAAGAGACAAAGAAGGACACTACATAATGATCAAGGGATCGATCCAAGAAGAAGATATAACAATTGTAAATATTTTTGCAACAAACATAGGAGCACCTCAATACATAAGGCAAATACTAACAGCCATAAAAGGAGAAATCGACAGTAACACAATCATAGTAGGGGACTTTAACACCCCACATTCACCAATGGACAGATCTTCCAAAATGAAAATAAATAAGGAAACACAAGCTTTAAATGATACATTAAACAAGATGGACTTAATTGATATTTATAGGATATTCCATCCAAAAACAACAGAATACACATTTTTCTCAAGTGCTCATGGAACATTCTCCAGGATAGATCATATCTTGGGTCACAAATCAAGCCTTGGTAAATTTAAGAAAATTGAAATTGTATCAAGTATCTTTTCTGACCACAATGCTATGAGACTAGATATCAATTATAGGAAAAGAGCTGTAAAAAATACAAACACATGGAGGCTAAACAATACACTACTTAATAACGAAGTGATAACTGAAGAAATCAAAGAGGAAATTGAAAAATACCTAGAAACAAATGACATTGGAGACACGACGACCCAAAACCTATGGGATGCAGCAAAAGCAGTTCTAAGAGGGAAGTTTATAGCAATACAATCCCACCTTAAGAAACAGGAAATATCTCGAATAAACAACCTAACCTTGCACCTAAAGCAAATAGAGAAAGAAGAACAAAAACATCCCAAAGTTAGCAGAAGGAAAGAAATCATAAAAATCAGATCAGAAATAAATGAAAAAGAAATGAAAGAAACGATAGCAAAGATCAATAAAACTAAAAGCTGGTTCTTTGAGAAGATAAACAAAAATGATAAACCATTAGCCAGACTCATCAAGAAAAGAAGGGAGAAGACTCAAATCAATAGAATTAGAAATGAAAAAGGAGAAGTAACAACTGACACTGCAGAAATACAAAAGATCATGAGAGATTACTATAAGCAACACTATGCCCATAAAATGGACAACCTGGAAGAGATGGACAAATTCTTAGAAATCCACAACCTGCCAAGACTGAATCAGGAAGAAATAGAAAATATGAATAGACCAATCACAAGCACTGAAATTGAAACTGTGATTAAAAACCTTCCATCAAACAAAAGCCCACGACCAGATGGCTTCACAGGCGAATTCTAACAAACATTTAGAGAAGAGCTAACTCCCATCCTTCTCAAACTCTTCCAAACAATATCAGAGAAAGGAACACTCCCAAACTCATTCTACGAGGCCACCGTCACCTTGATACCAAAACCAGGCAAGGATGTCACAAAGAAAGAAAACTACAGGCCAATATCACTGATGAACATAGATGCAAACATCCTCAACAAAATACTAGCAAACAGAATCCAACAGCACATGAAGAGGATCATACACCATGATCAAGTGGGGTTTATTCAAGGAATGCAAGGATTCTTCAATATATGCAAATCAATCAATGTGATACACCATATTAACAAGTTGAAGGAGAAAAACCATATGATCATCTCAATAGATGCAGAGAAAGCTTTCGACAAAATTCAACATCCATTTATGATAAAAACCCTGCAGAAAGTAGGCATAGAGGGAACTTTCCTCAACATAATAAAGGCCATATATGACAAACCCACAGCCAACATTGTCCTCAATGGTGAAAAACTGAAACCATTTCCATTAAGATCAGGAACAAGACAAGGCTGCCCACTCTCACCACTCTTATTCAACATAGTTTTGGAAGTTTTAGCCACAGTAATCAGAGAAGAAAAGGAAATAAAAGGAATCCAAATTGGAAAAGAAGAAGGAAAGCTGTCACTGTTTGCAGATGACATGATACTATCCATAGAGAATCCTAAAGATGCTACCGAAAAACTACTAGAGCTAATCAATGAATTTGGTAAAGTAGCAGGATACAAAATTAATGTACAGAAATCTCTGGCATTCCTGTACACTAATGATGAAAAATCTGAAAATGAAATCAAGAAAACACTCCCATTTACCATTGCAACAAAAAGAATAAAATATCTAGGAATAAACCTACCTAAGGAGACAAAAGACCTGTATGCAGAAAATTATAAGACACTGATGAAAGAAATTAAAGATGATACAAATAGATGGAGAGATATACCATGCTCCTGGATTGGAAGAATCAATATTGTGAAAATGACTCTACTACCCAAAGCAATCTACAGATTCAATGCAATCCCTATCAAACTACCACTGGCATTTTTCACAGAAGTAGAACAAAAAATTTCAAAATTTATTTGGAAAAACAAAAGACCCCGAATAGCCAAAGCAATCTTGAGAACGAAAAACGGAGCTGGAGTAATCAGGCTCCCTGACTTCAGACTATACTACAAAGCTACAGTAATCAAGACAGTGTGGTACTGGCATAAAAACAGAAAGATAGATCAGTGGATCAGTATAGAAAGCCCAGAGATAAACCCCCGCACATATGGCCAACTTATCTTTGATAAAGGAGGCAGGAATGTACAGTGGGGAAAGAACAGCCTCTTCAATAAGTGGTGCTGGGAAAACTGGACAGGGACATGTAAAAGTTTGAGATTAGATCATTCCCTAACACCATACACAAAAATAAGCTCAAAATGGATTAAAGACTTAAATGTAATGCCAGAAACTATCAAACTCTTAGAGGAAAACATAGGTAGAACACTCTATGACATAAATCACAGCAAGATCCTTTTGGACCCACCTCCTAGAGAAATGGAAATAAAAACAAAGATAAACAAATGGGACCTAATGAAACTTCAAAGCTTTTGCACAGCAAAGGAAACCATAAACAAGACCAAAAGACAACCCTCAGAATGGGAGAAAATATTTGCAAATGAAGCAACTGACAAAGGATTAATCTCCAAAATTTATAAACAGTTCATGCAGCTCAATAGCAAAAAAACAAACAACCCAATCCAAAAATGGGCAGAAGGCTTAAATAGGCATTTCTCCAAAGAAGATATACAGACTGCCAACAAACACATGAAAGAATGCTCAACATCATTAATCATTAGAGAAGTGCAAATCAAAACTACAATGAGATATCATCTCACACCAGTCAGAATGGCCATCATCAAGAAATCTAGAAACAATAAATGCTGGAGAGGGTGTGGAGAAAAGGGAACACTCTTGCACTGATGGTGGGAATGTGAATTGGTACAGCCACTATGGAGAACAGTATGGAGGTTCCTTAAAAAACTAAAAATAGAACTACCATATGACCCAGCAATCCCACTACTAGGCATATACCCTGAGAAAACCATAATTCCAAAAGAGACATGTACCAAAATGTTCATTGCAGCTCTATTCACAATAGCCCGGAGCTGGAAACAACCTAAGTGTCCATCATCAGATGAATGGATAAAGAAGATGTGGCACATATAGACAATGGAATATTACTCAGCCATAAAAAGAAACGAAACTGAGCTATTTGTAATGAGGTGGATAGACCTAGAGTCTGTCATACAGAGTGAAGTAAGTCAGAAAGAGGAAGACAAATACCGTATGCTAACACATATATACGGAATTAAAAAAAAAAAAGTCATAAAGAACCTAGGGGCAAAACGGGAACAAAGGCACAGACCTACTTGAGAATGGACTTGAGGATATGGGGAGGGGGAAGAGTAAGCTGTACAAAGCGAAACAGAGGCATGGACATATATACACTACCAAACGTAAGGTAGATAGATAGTGGGAAGCAGCCGCAGAGCACAGGGAGATCAGCTCAGTGCTTTGTGACCGCCTGGAGGGGTGGGATGGGGAGGGTGGGAGGGAGGGAGATGCATGAGGGAAGGGATGTGGGAACAGATGTATATGTATGACTGATTCACTTTGTTATAAAGCAGAAACTAATTAAAAAAATAAAATAAAATAAAATAAATAAAAAAAAAAGAAAGAGTTTGATTAAAATTCTAAAGTAACTGGGAATAAATTGTTGATAAAATTAAAAACTGATACTTCTTGAAGATAATTTTTTTTCTTAATATCTGCATTCACAGTGAGTTCCAAATGAGTGACTAGGTTATAAATTTCCTTGTCTTGACAAGGAAAAATATCTCAAGTCAGTCAGTGAGTCCCATTTTTGAACTTCTCAAATTCTCCCTAAAACAGCAGCAATATTCTTTTGAATATATGACTTTCAAATCACCTTTTGAGCATATTGAAATCAATTAAACAATAAGTGTATTCTCATTTACAAAAGAAATCAATCAGCTGTCATTTTTGATTGATTATTCTTAGTTGGAGTGGTGTTTAATCCATGAATTTATTACACGTTTTTCAACTACTATAAAATAGCATATGATTTGGAAATGATGTCACCTGGTAAATGGACAAAAAAATTCCAGTCCTCTCACAACCTTTTTTTTTGAAGTCTTCCTTGAAGCACATGATCATCTGTTATTGAAGAAAGTAGATTTTTTTATTAAGCATAAAATTGTAGTGCCTGCTATGCCATCAAGAACATAAATGTTAGCAAAAATTGAGGCTAAAATATGTGCCCAGAGCAAACTAATCTACCTATATTGTATTAGTATGATCCACATGATTCTTTCCAAAGACAGTATTTGCTATTTTTCACTATAAAATATGCTGCATGGCCCTAAGTACGTTCTGTGGATAAGGACACCTAACTTGTAGCCCAGTAACACTATAGGTCACTGACAACTCTCATTTCTTAAAATACAGATCAGAAAAATACTTTCCACATCAATGTTCTGAGATTATAGAATTGCAACCACCCTTAATTAATTGGCATGGTGTGTTCAGTCTGCCCAGATTGAAGAGTTTATCACTGAAATGTTTACTAAATTACTAAAGTATGGTTATGGTAAAATACAGATGACATTCAGTTAGTGTTATTGTTTTTAAATTTTTTACTGACAATACAGGCACTCATTGCCTGTAGCCAGCTTATTGCTCTCTCTTACTCTACCCTTGGTATGCTACTGCTTACCATGAATATCTTTTATCAGTTTCCAAAACATAAAATCTTACTCTCTCTTTAAAAAAAAAAAAATGTGGTAACTACATCATTTCCATCAAAAACACAGCTAAGGAGGAAATTTACTTTGTCCATTGGCAACCTCCTTCTCTACCACTTTATTATATTTTCAAAGACAATGCTTCTCTACCCTGCATTTAGCACTGCAGTTTGTCTCTGGGAGGAAAAGCAAAAGCAAGAATTGTATGAGAGTAGAAGGATAAGAATGAAAAAAAAAGGAACTTTTATTGAAGTTATGAGTGTTCTTTTCTAAAGGAAAGTAACATTTTATTAAATACATTTTATTCAGTTTATAGAGAGCATGGGTTGTTGAAACTGGCAAGGAAATGGTGTATGGTCATTGTATCGATTTCTGTGTTCATGGAAATCTGGAAATGGAGTTGTATTAACCTAAAATTAAAGTTGTAATTAAGCAAAAAGATGGTTAAGATGAGAGAAAGAGGCAGCATTTATTTAGACTCTTATTTGTGCCATGGTTTGATGTCAGCATGTCACATACATTATTTCACATAATGTTCTCAGTTACTCTCCAAATTATTCATCTTATTTCCATTTTATCCCCATTTTATAGGTCAGTAAACTAGAGATCAGAACATTTAAATAACTTTCAAAAATTTCCGTAGTTAGTAAGTAGCACACAGGATTTGTATCGAGATCAGTCTGACAAAATATCTTTCAATTACACCAAAAATGCAAAGATTAGATGAAATACACATATGAGAGTTTAGACTGAGCTCCTAAAAAGATCCTTATGGGAAAACTCAGTCAATACCAAAAAAATCGTAATTCTTACTATATATTCATTATATTTTAATTTATAGTGGTATAATTACAGCCTCTGATTAAGTAAGGTAGGAAAAATCGTTAACTCAGGAATTATTTCACAACTCATCTCTATTAACTCTTATCACCAAAGAACCAAATTATTCATCCATTTTGTATGTGTGTGTGTGTGTGATTAACGTTGAACAACTGGAGAGAAAATCTTTCAAAACTCTTTACAAATTGGTAATACAAAGTCAGAATTAAACCCACTTATTTTTTGTTATAAAGCAGTTAAACCATAGGATTCTGCATATTTTATTACAAGTTTCATACTTTTGTGTTTACACATTTTACATGCCTGTTCCCTCAATATCTTACACTCTTGGAGGAGAACAGCCAAGATTAAATGGATGACAGTGTCTGCCATATACAGGGTATGTTCAAAAAATGTTTGCAGAGTAAATGAAATAGTCACAACAGATAATAATATAACATAGCTTAGAGGACTGAACCTGAGATCTCATCCTTTAGTAATGATTCATGAGAATTATTTCAATATTCCAATATTAAAAATACAGCTGGCAATAGAAATTCATAGATATTCAGTCATTTAACTTTAGTTTTCTTCGTTGTGATTTGCAATAAAACATATACTTCTCTGAAATACTGTAACAGGATAAAGGAAATCATCAAATCATTGTATATCAAAATACTCTAAGTTGCACTAATAAAATCATGTACTTACCAAAACAATATAGTAGTTAAGTACCTAATAACCTCTCATGAAATCAACGAGAGAAAACGAATATGTTTACATTCTCCTATGGTAGAAGTTGTTTTGTAATTCCTTCAAGGAAATGCTTCCTCCAAGCAATATACATATTATGGAAGAGATAGAAAACAAGCAATATTCATAGAACATATGGTAAATTTAAGAACATGTTGCTCTAATCTCATTATCCAAATACCTGTTATTTTGTGTAATGCTAGTCTTTTTAAATTTTTTTTTTCACTCAAACTTTCAAAAGGTTATTGGAAAGTTACTGACCAAGGTATTCTATAAATTCTATCCCATTTAAAATATGAAAAATATATTCACCTAAAATCTAACATCTAAAAGAGGACAAATAGCCTTTTGTTTAAATATTTTTTGTCATAATCAGAACTTAGAAAGTCACACAGAAATAGTTAAATGTAGTTTGATCCAACTGTATCTGCTTGCATGGAAAAACATTTGATTACAATGAACTAGACTACTAAGTTTTTTATCATGTTCTCAAACTGTAATAAAATGCTATACTGTAAATCCAAAATGACCTGCAAAACTCAGGGGGAAAGTGAATATGATCTCTTTCCAGTTATTCTAGCAGAGACAGTGTAATTTTTGAACTTCCTGACAGCTCAATTGCTTTCTCTACCAAGAGCTGGCAATGTTACCGGTGCCTTTATCAAGAAATGTTCTTTCACATCACACTGCAAAGTCAAGATTTCACCTATCATATGTTTATGACAGGGTAGCTTGACAAAGACACAGAACAAAGCAAATTAAGCTGAAAATGGACATGAATTAAAGGTTCATAGTAGCAAATTAGCATTCTCTTCATGTTTTTTCATGTCTAAAACAGTGCTATTTTTAAAATCCTTTCTGATGAAAACATTTTCATTTTTAAACGGAAACATATTTATGATGCATATGTAAAGACATGGAGAAAATTGAAATTTAGTCTTCATGGAAGTAGGCTGAGCCACTCCATCATGTCTAATGCTTTAAAAATTAACAAATAGTGATTGGTCGAATCAGAGGAAGGCAATGGGCAGAATGCTCCTGCTTGTTCATTTTTCGTCTTTTGACAATTTAAAACATATGGCTGAAAATAACAGGAAATTAATTTCTTCCCTTCAAGAGCCAGGAAAATAATGACATTTCTAGAGCTTTAAATGGACACTCAAAAAGTCTAGCAAAAATAGTTTTTATTATAATTGCAAATATTATTATCCTATTAAACGTTGGACTGATTATCCTCACAAGTTTGCATGTGATATTATGCATCAGGACAAGGTATATGAAAATAAATGGAAAAAAGTTTGATTCAGCTTTATGTCATGTGTTTTGTTTGGAGAGTGTATGATACAGAACAATTAACTTAAAAGGATCAAGTCCATGAGGAAAAGAAGACTAGCAGAGGAGAATGCTAGGAAGGAAATGTTTTGCAGATGTACTGCATTTAAATTAATAAAATCTCATTAGGTTTTATGTTTGCCAATAACGGCTGGAAAAGTTACCATACATTGTAGGAACAATTACCCAAATCTTCACTGTCTCATTAGGTTTGTCATACTGTTTTCATTATAATACATTAGAACTTGCAAGTGAGCCTTCAGTAATGACATATTGTTCCAATTCTCCTTTCAGCAGGCTCTACGATATTTCAGTATTTGTGCTATAAGCCAGCAGGTGTCTTCACTTTGCTTTCTCTGAATCAGTTTTATACACAGACCTCCAGACACAGAATGGAATGTAAAAGGCTTTCAACAAGCACATAAAACTGAGTCAGATTAGAGTGAAGCAATACACACAATTTTTATGATTTTATGTTAATTCAAAACACTAAAAATGTGCACCTTTAGAGTATATGTCTGCTCTGGGATGACTTGTTAGTGAAAGCTGTATTAATGTAGATAAACCATGCAGTATATAAAGTTTAAAGATTTGCATAACAAATGGAAGACATAGAGCTGATTTGAATATCTAAAGCATTATAAACTTCAATAAGAACAACCAACACTGTTTGAGCTTTCAAGGCACTTGCATTCAAATGAGAAAGATTTAAAAAGGATACGATTTTTAAAATGCTTTGAAGCTTCCTACTAAAGGTCTTAGGCAGCTCAAGGTTAAAATAAATATTGGATTTAAGGTGGGTGAAAAAAGATTTAGAAGCAATTTAAAGTAGAAATCACTTAGCAGTGAAACAGAATGAATGTTTATAGTTAGTGTAATTGTCACCTGACCTTCAAAAAACAAAGAACCACTCTATACAAGACACAAGAATGAAAAAAAAAAAAAAACTTCAGCAAAGAAAGACATCCAAATTTCTGCTTTACTTAATCCTTATGATTAAATTACAACTCTGAAAAAACTTTTCCTAAAACAATAAATGTCCCCCCCAAAGGTAGCTGAATTTAAACATTTGAAACAATGAAGATCTAAGTACTTGCTGATGCATTAAGCTATGACTGTAGTGAAATATTATTACATGAAGTGCCTTTTTAAAGTAGGTGAGTTCACAGATATCTCATCCCATTTGTGTCAAATAGGAGAACAAAAGGTATTGCTAAATATGTTACAATAGTCTCCATAGTCTGATGTACTGATTGGTGAGTCTTGGGAAGTTTTTTCATCTTATGATTGGGAGGAGGAAATAAAGACCAAAATAACCACCTCTTGCACCAAAAGTAATTTTAAAATTGTCTAAAACTCTGACATTAATAATGGAAGAATATTATTTTGCCAGATATGTATTCATAAACTCATTTATAAGCACTTATATGTTGAGCCATGCATAATTTACATACAACTACCATAGAAATAGATAAGTAAAAAGATATACTGTGCAGAAAGAAACAAAATACAGGCTTTCCCTCCAACAAAAGAGTCATGGTTTAACCAAAATCCTTTGATTACAAATTACTTTACATACAGATCTATAGAAAGGATGAAACAAGTCATTCACACACTGCTCATCTCCCACAGAAAGTCACTGGTAAATCTAACATTTGCCATATGAGTATTATTAGGACGTGTATAAATCAATTTACTTTATTTAAATTCTATTGCACCAGGACACCATTTCATTAATAACCTAACAAACATGTGAATTCTACAGAAAAGCATCTGCAAAAACTTTTAATTACTAGGCTGGGTATATTAATGAAACACTTTTATTGCTACTATCTATAGAAGAAAAAAGATTTTCTTCTAAGTATGTGTGCTTAATCTTTTTTAAAAGACCAGTTTGTGCATCCATGTACTCATTGGTTCTTATACATATTATTTGGAAATTAATTTATTTGCCAATCAGGTATGCTTGTTTTTGAAAGGACTCATCTAAAAGTGAGAGTTTTTGGATTAACCCCAAATCAAATAACCTTGGAAAAATCAAACACATATGAGTAAATGTACCAGATTGGAAGATATTTGTGAAGCCCTTTGACTTGGAGAACTTAATTTTAGTAAATTACAAATAATGAGAAAATTTAGGCCTTGAACACAGGCTTGTTACCTTTTAACCTGTCACTTCTTGTGCATATTTCATTCATAACTCATAACGATCTTGAGAAAACTGAATGCCTTCTTACTGATCGCTTTATCTGTAAACATGGATACTAAACATGAGTGACAAAGTGTCAGATGCTTTCTTAGGTCTTTTATCTGTATTAACCCTTTTATTTCAGCAAATTTAGGAAGAAGGAATGACCATTTTTGTCATTATTCCTATTTATGGATGAAAAACAAAGACACAAAGAGGCTCAGAAGCTTGAGCAAGGTCAGATTGTTTGCGATTGCTTGAAATGGGATGTGAAACAATATGACTTGGCTTTGGAGAACATATTTTTGACTATTGTATATACAATCTTCTCAAGAATGCATTCAAAGTCAATATGGATTATTGCATAAGAGGAGTTTTGAATCCTATTTCCAAACTCTCTGTATCTCTTTGCATGTGTCTCTGTCTCTGACTCAGTCTCTTTCTCTGTGCATGCACACCCACATGCATACATGCAAGTTACTGATACACATTCAGCAACAGCTTTTTCCTCTGCTTGTCAAACAAATGGGACAATATGTTCATGAGCTATTACCTGCTTTTGGAAACATCTACCAACATCACAACCAAGTGAGATTTATCTCAGGTATGCAAGGCTGGTCCACCATTTAAAAAAATCAATTAATATAATCTCTCTCATCAATAAGCTAAAGAAGAAAAATCACATGATCATATAAATAGATGCAGGAAAAGCATTTGATAAAAATCAACACCCATTCATGATTAGAAACTCTCATTTATTTAAGAATAGATTATATAGCTAACATATTACTTGGTGATAAATGCAGAGATTTCCCACAAAGATGAGGAGCAAGGCAAGGATGCTCCCTCTCACTAACACTTGAATATAATACTTGAATTTCTAGTGAATGGAATAAAAAAAGAAAAGAAAAGGCATACAGATTAGGAAGGAAGACATAAAACTGTCTTTGTTCACAGATGACATGATCGCTTATACAGAAAATCTGAAAGAATCAACAACAAAAATACTTCTGGGACAAATTAGCAATTATAGCAAGGTTAAAAGATACAAGGTTAATATACAAAAGTCCATTGCATTCCTATATACTAACAATGAACAAATAGAATTTGAAATTAAAAATACAATATAATTTACATTAGCACCTTCAAAAATAAAATAGTTATAAATCTAACAAACTATGTACAAGATCTCTATGAAGAAAACTACAATACTCTGATGAAGGAAACCAAAGGATGAAATAAATGGAGATAATGTTACATGTTCATGATAGGAAGACTCAATATTATCAAGATGTTTGTTCTTCCCAAACTGATCTATTAATTCAAAGAAATTTCCTTCATAATTTCAGCAAATTATTTTGTGCATATCAGTGAACTGATTTTAAAGCTTATATAGAGAGACAAAAACCCAGAATAGCCAACACAATTATTGAAGGAGAAAAATAAATTTGGATGACTAATTCTACTGACCTTGAAGACTTCCTGTAAAGCTACAGTAATCAAGACAGTGTGGTATCGGTCAATAGATCAATGGAACAGAATAGAGAGCCCATAATTAGACCCACATAAATACAGTCAACTGATTTTTGACAAAGGAGCAAACCCAATATGATAGATATAAGATAGTCTTTTCAGATAGTGTTGTAACAATTGTACATCCAACAAAGAAAAGGAGGATCTAGAAATAGATGTGTACAAAATGAATCTAGACATAGACTCTTTGAAAAAATTAACTAAAAATACATTAAAAATCTAAATATAAAACACAAAACTCTAAAACTCCTAGAAGATAATGTCTGAGAAAATTCAGATGGCTTTGGGTTTGTTGATGACTTTGTAAAGTACAACACCAAAGGCATGATCCATAAAAGAAAAAAATATGCTGAACTTCATTAAAATTAAAAAGTTCTGCTCTGTGAAATACACTGTCAAAGGAATAAAAATATGCCAATTTTGGAGAAAATATTTGCAAAAGAACATCTAATAAAGGACTATTATACAAAATATACAAAGAACTCTTGAAACTCAATAATAAGAAAAAAAACGGATTAATAAATGGACAAATGACCTTAATAGACACTTCACTAAAGCAGATGTACAGATGGAAAGATGTTCCATTTAATATGGCATTTGTGAAAAGCAAATTAAAAAAATGAGATACCACTATACCCTTAGTTGAATGGCCAAAATCTGGAACACCAACCACAGTAAATTTTGGAGAGGATGTGAAGTAACAGGAACACTCATTCATTGCTGGTGGGAGTGCAATATGGTACATCCACTTTGGAAGACAGTTTGACAGTTGCTTTCAAAACTAAACATACTCTTACCACAAGATCCAGCAATTGTGCTCCCAAAGGAGCTGAAAACTTATGTCCACACAAAAAAATGACACATGGATATTTATAACAGTTTTATTCATAATTGCTAAAACTTGGAAGCAACCAAATTATAGGTGAATGGACAAATAAAATGTGGTGCTCCCAGACAATGGAATATTATTGAACACTAAAATCAAATGAGCTATCAAGCCACAAAGACATTATGGAAACTTAAATAAATATTACTAACTGAAAGATGCCAGTATGAAAAGGCTACATATTGTATGGTTTCAAATATATGACATTCTGGAAAAGGCAAAACTATGGAGATAATTAAAAAAATTAGTGGTTACAAGGGGTTGGCAGGTTTACACAATTGCCCACATAATCTAAGAACTGGATGATATTTTATATTTGATTATTGTTAACTTCTCTGTTTTGCTCCCTAAAGATTAAATGTGCCTAGTACTCTTAGTTTATCTACATATAAACCATCTTTCCCTATAGCCATTATCTTGTAATAACTTTTAATGGAGTACAATCTGTAAAAATAGTGAATCACTGTTCTGTACACTTGAAAGTAATATAATATTTTGAATCAACTCTACTTCAATTTAAAAAATCAAATAAACTGTCTGTCCCTAGATCCAGAAATTTCATGGACTTTGAAGACGACTTAAGTGATAATTTGTACTCAGATATACTTCTAGGTAAAGGCATACTCCACTTTAACTTCACTTCTTGAAAAAAATAACTTTATTTTCATTTTATTTTTCTTTTAAAATCAAGAAACAAAATAAAATGTTGGTTCAAGCCAGTATTCAGCAAGCCTCTATTTTTGTTTGTTTGCTTGGGTGGTTTAAAGTGGTAAGGGGACAATGGAGATAATAGAATCAAACAACTTTCCACTTTATTGTGAAAACAACTCATTTCTCTTGTAGTTGGGTTCTTTGCATTTACTGAAGAGTGTCCTTGTTCATTTGCCTTATAATGTTTCCCTTATCTCTCTTTTGGGTTTGTCAGAATCTCATTAAATTGTTTAGTTTTATATTGCATTTATAGTATAATAAATTACTCCTCAATATAAATTGACCAAAATTTAGAAACAAACATAAAATTCAAAGTAACAAAATTGTGATGAGAGGGAAAGCACCTATAATGTTTTTTTCTGCTTATTTAAAAATATACTACTCATTATAAAATTTTTTCAACTTTTAAAGTAATCTACTTTAGTTCTGTCAATTTCTTTGACATGGATGTTTATCTGCTTTTCTTGATTGCAGCTGAGCTCTTAGGGGAAAAACTAGTTTTCTCCAGGGATTTCAACTACTTTATTTTAATTAGTTTTTTTTTTTTAATGGACTTCTGCTTTTGGAATTAACAATGTAAGTGCTTTAAAAAAGTAAGATATAAATTCCATCATCTCTCAATTACTCACAGGCATAGAGAGAAGTTGTATAGATATTCCAGTAAAGGAGAAGATTCAACAATAATTACTTCTGACTTTAAAATAGACTATGTTATATTGTTCCCAGGCAGAAAGACCTTTTAAAATTTATTTTATTAAAGTATAGTTGATTTAAAAATGTTGTGTTAATTTCTACTATACATAGCAAAGTGATTCAGTTGTACCTCTATCTATCTATCTATATTCTTTAAAATTTTCTTTTTAATTATACTTTTATTTCAGTTGCATGTATAATTGGTTTGCATTTGTTGAATATACAACAGGTTAAGTGTGGGCAGAAACCTGTTCTACATATGGTGAAATGTGTAAGGGTGTATATTATAGCTAGAATTTCATGTGTAGGCTCCTCCAGACAGGTAACCATTAGTGATAAGAATAAGAAAATGATAGCCATATTTAATTGAGGAGTCACTGTTTTTAAGTCTTAAAATGTTAGGTCTTGTAGGGCTGTAAGTGATAAATGTTGAATTTTTTCAAGAACAATTTTATTCATTAAGCTAAATAATTTCATTTTCTCATAAAAATAATTTAACTTCTTTTTCAAGAGAGATGAATCTTAGCACTTAATGAATTTCTCCATTATTTTCTGTCTTCTGCATTCTAGGACAAAGCTTCCTAAAAGCTGTAATACAGTGGAGAGGTAAATTCAACCAAAAGCAATCTTGTTTTATTATGTTCCAAAAGAAAAAAAAGCTCTTAATACAACTTTGTTTTTGGAATCAGTTCCAACAAATGCAATTTTCTACAGGGCTATTGTTCAGAATGATGAACCACATGTATACACATCTGGCCACCTGAAAAGAGAATCCAGGAAAATGTAGAGATACTCCCACCAAAACATTTGATGAATAGAGCTTTTTATCACCTTCTCTATACTCCTACCAAAATGAAAGGGCAAAACATCTCTGAAAATGTGTAGAGCAGTCACATATTCATTGCAAACCACCGCCAGAAATGCCTAACAGAACACTATATCCTACAACCTATGACTGCAAACAAGTCAAAGGCTTATATGAACAATATCACCAGAAAATGGTAAACTTCATGATATAAATGTCAGCTTGACATGATGTATTAATGTGCCACACCCAAATATTATTCTTTAGATGGTGTGGCAGAGAATGTTCACTTTAGCAAAATATAGAGGGACTTATTACCTTTTGAATTTAACATACCACAGGGGACACTACACAATAACTATGAAAAAAATTAACAAATTCTGGATTAGAGATCCAATACTAAAAAGGCATTAAATAAATGAAATTGCCCAAGGTTTTAGTGAGTTACAAGTTTTGAAGGCTCTGTATGAGAACTGTAACATAACTCATTATAACTTCAGGCACTAATAAGTTATGAGACACTAACATGTATGAGTTAAACCTCATAACTTATTGGAGTCTATATCATCCCTTCATTATATCTAGGGACATGTGAAATAGCTGAAATTCAGCTCAAAACACCGAAGTTCAGTAATAAAAGTGAACAGATCAGCACATCTATTGATTGTGCTGTCTTTTTTGTGCTTTTTGTTATCCTACTTCCCTTTAACATCTGAAAGATTCCAACATTTTTCTTCTGAGCTCCTTCTGTGTTGGCATTTTAGGTATGCTGGCAAACATCAAAATAAACAAGGTTTCTGCTTTGCTCTCCTCTCAAGAGTAATTATATTAGATGGTCAAATCTTAGCCACTTTCTTCTTCTAACAAATAAAATGTATGGCCTTACTCCAAAAGATGAACTGTGGAGACAAATTCAAAATCCATACTCATATCATAATGTATGGTGACAAATAAAGAGAAGTATGAGAAAATAATGCAGTGTATTTTAATAAAGATATAAAGGCTGAGGGTTTTTTGATAAATAAGAAACTTAAGAAATGGAATAATAGAAATCAAACATTTAAGAAAGGACCCTATATTGATCATTTCTGAAGTATGTATATTTGCAATGTCCCCAGGCCTTAAAAAATCAAAATGATCATAGAATGTCTTTAAAATCTGTATTTATAGAATTCAATGTGAATTTGAATACCTTGGGAGAAGGCAAAATAAGTGATACTTCTGTCTGAATAGAGTTTACATTAAAATTTATATTCTAACAGAATTTGTTAATCTAACAAAAGATAGCAAAATGTGAAAATCATAAATATAGCTTAGATGAGATTCAAATTTTTAAATTAGGAAAAAATCACAAATGCATGATTCAAAGAGACAATGCAAATTATTCAAGCTTTCATCATTCAGTTTTATCCCTAAATGAAAGTCAAATATTTGCCTTTCTCAACAAGTTTTTACACAGTACTCAACAACATTGAAACATGGGTAGCGAAAGTATACAGGTTTAGTGGAGAGCAAAGGTCATGAGAAGTCTGGGCACAGATGCTGTCATGGGCTAACTGGTGTTTGTGTGTGGTGGTGGGGTAGGGTGTTAATGTGGCAGCTTAAAGTCAGAAGCTTGTCATGGCTTAAAGATTGTGAACCAACTCATGGACCAGGGAGTCCAACATACTATAGTTAAAAATCAGCCAAGGATTTGGGGGCCAAAATGCTGAAGTAGATTCCAATTGATACCTGTGAGAAATATACATCTATGGAAGCATAGCTATGAGGAAAGACTAAAGTTGAAGACGATATATATATATATATATATATATATATATATATATATATATATATATAAATTTTTTTTCTTTCCATTCTTTCATAAACAGAAACTACATCTACCCCCACTACTTCTTATATATAATTAAGGCTTCAATGAACTCAGCTGTTCATTTGGAAAAGTGCATAATTTGGGTATGTTTTAGGCATTAACATTTAATATGACAAAGAAATCATTTCAGTGAATCTAGAGCAAATAGAATGGAGTCCTTTAGGATATTGCAATAGCTTTAGAAGGACAGGAATATATATGCAGACATAGAGAATGGACTTGAGGACATGGAGTGGGGGGGAAGGGGAAGCTGGGATGAAGTGAGAGAGTAGCATTGACATATATATACACTACCAAGTGTAAAATAGATAGCTAGTGGGAAGCAGCTGTGTAGCACAGGGAGATCAGCTTGGTGCTTTGTGACCACTTGGAAAGGTGGGATAGGGAGGGTGGGAGGGAGGCTCAAGAGGGAGGGGATATGGGGATATATGTATATATAGAGCTGATTCACTTTGTTATACAGCAGAAACTAACACAACATTGTAAAGCAATTATACTCCAATAAAGGTGTAAAAAAAAAATAACAAAAAGAAATAAAAACCATTCCCAAACCCCCAGTCTACCTAAAACCAAAAAAAAGGAATAGGAAACAGAAACTGAAATGGAATTAAAGGAACTGCTAAACTTTGAGTAAAATAAAGCAAAGAAAACATGAAAAAGAAAGAAAGAAAGAAAATATAGCCCTAAACTTAAAATGAGGTGGTCTCTTTGATGTTTGAACCTGAAAACAACTTTTTTTCTTCCTCATGGAAACTCCTTTCTTGAAAGGCTTATAAAAGTCCATCTAACTCATTCTATAGTAGTTGCACTATACTGTTCAAGGAACTATGGAATCTAACTTTTGGTTGTGCCTCTCTTTGTGAGAGAGGGTTTCCATGTTCTAACAGAGGATGATAGGAAAACTGAGGGTCAGTATCCTCACCCATGACCACAGGCCATAAAGCATATGTCTGCAGAAAAGACTCCCTTACCTAAGAGAGCAAAACTAGGCTACATAAACACACTTGTTTACACTTTGTCCTTAGTGTGGTAGGATTAGATATAGGGAAGAGGGTTAACGGGTTAGAAGGTAGGATTGTAATTTAGGATGGCTAGTGACTATGGCGGCTTTCAGGGACTGGGTGCTCCAGTTGGAGGTGAGTCCACTCTAAGAGAACAGGCCTTGGATTTCCTTCTAAGTTGTTTTCCATGGTAGCTAAGCAAGGTCTCTATTTTCAAAGAAGACTACAAACTTTGATATTGAACAGAGGCCTTCTAAGAAAAAAATTATTTCTAAGGTAGAGGTTAGCTATTAACATGAATAAAACTGCAAGGATGTGTTTGTAAAACATTAAGTATTCATAATTGTTTACAGTGAAGATTGGATACATTTTTCTGTCTCAATGATTGTTTAAAATGCCACTGATATATTTCTTTTCAGCAAGATTCTTTCTAATTTATGTCATTCTTTAGATATTAAAGGAGGATAATAGTACAGAAACAAGTACCATTGGCAGGATGATGGTATACTCCAGTTTGCCTGGGGAAGTCTCAGTTTAAACCTCTTGCCTTGGCATAGTGATTAACTTCACCCCTTTTACTTCCAAAGTGTCCTCATTCAGATGGTAAACTATGTGATCATATTAATTGTTGGATCCTGAGAAACACTAAACTGACAGACATTGAAGATCTCCAGTTACCTTCAATCCATACTTTCCACCAACTTACGTACTTTGTCTATCAATTAATATTTCCTCATTTTCAGTCAAATAATCCAGCACAAAGTGTTATTTGTGTCATGTTTCATTAGTTTTACCAGGATCAAGATAATGTCACAAACATTTAGAAATAGAAGGGTGAAAATAAGAGGTCATTACAATTCTTAATCAAATAGTAAAACTCTGCATTGCAGTTCTCATGGTGAGATGCAGTCTAATCTTATCGTTTGTACTCATCCAGCCACTGTTCTTAGAAATGTTCATGTATTGCTACAAAGATAATGAAGAAGTTTATCTAATTGAAATTCTGGTATTTAATAAAAACAGCAGCTAAATAAAGTAAGATCTCATAACAGTATCTACTCTGCCTCTTTGCAAGTTATGGGACCCATCCTTTTGTGCTTTTCTTCTCAGCAATGCAACATAATGTACTATAGTAATATAGGATATTGACACACCATAAATCAGGCATAAAAGGACAGAGAATTTTGATTACACAGAACATAATAAGATAATCTTCATGCAGCCCAATCCATTTGAAATAATGTCTGTTTTTCATTGGTTGTTTTATTTTGATAACAGACCACTGAAAAAGATGGTGGTTTAGGGGCTCTGTTTATTTTAATAATAAACAGAAGAAAGTCATGTCTATTTTCTTGCTTTGTGTTATATATTTTTTGATTAATTTCTACAAGGCTTTCATTATTACTAGTAAGAGTATTTATTAAGGTTTTTCCCCCCATACGCATGGTATAATTATTGGCAACATAAAAAAAAAATTACTCTTTTATGTAAAAGCTGGCACTAGCTCCCTGCTGTGGACTGGATGTTTTTGTCCTCCCCAAATTCATATATTGAAATCTTAAACTCCAAGGTGATGATATTAGGCATTGGGGACTTTGGGATGATTCGTTCATGAGAGCAAAGCCCTCATAAGTGGGATTAATACCCTTATAAAAGAGGCCCTGGAGAGATCCCTGTCTATTTCACCATGTGAGGACACAATCAGAAGGCACCATCTACAAGGAAGCAGGCCCTCACTGGACACTGAATCTGCTGGGTCCATGATTTGGGACTTCATAGTCTCCAGAACTGTGAGAAATACATATTTATAAGCCCTCTGACCTATGGTATTTTGTTAGAGTAGTCCATAGAGACGAAGGTATTCATCATTCACTTGAATTATGCAGACTACCTAGTGACTATCACATAGTTTACAAGGCACTTAAAACTTATGCCATTACTGAAAAACTAGCTGGACTGAGCTACTTTTAGCCATGATCTCTCAAAAATCATCCCTGTACCTGGAAGTATCTCCTTCCTGCACCTCTTCTTTACCTAGAGAACTATATTTTTTTTCTTTTCAATATCAAATCAAATGTCAGATCCTCAGAACAGTTTCCACAAGCCATCTCCCATCTTTCTTCCCATCTAGATCTTCCTTTGTACCTCTGTTGAAATAACTTTCCACATTGTGTGTGTATGTTTCTGGTTCTATCTCATCACTAGACAGAGTGTTTCTAAGGAAAGGGGCTAAGCCATCCATCCATGTATCTCCATCTTTCAACATAAAGCAAAGTACATAGTAGATCTCAATTAATAGTATGCATTAATGACTGAATTGACAAATAAATAAATTATAACTAGAAATGTTACAGAATTAAAGAGATTTCTTTGTTCATTCAGCTCAGAATCATAGTTTGGGTACCTACTATGTTCCAGAAAATATCCTGGCAATTCCTAAGGAAATTATTTTAACAAGACTGAGTTTCTGTCTGTAAGTTTACCATCTAGTGAAGTAATTCACAGTGTAGATTTTGCTTTTCATGATTTAAAATCTAAGCAGAAAATTTTAAAAAAATTAAAATGAAGGTTAGAAAAATGCCACTTGCAAAAAGCCAAAAACCTTAATTTTTAATGTAAAATTTTAAATATATATATATTTATCTTCACCTTTTGATACAGAGAAAGACTGAACAATTAACATGTATGCTGTGTGTTGTATAAATGCTGATGTATTTGGTACTCACAAAAATCCTGTAGGGTATAACATCTACAGTATATCACCTCAAGTGTGAACTTATGCTCTTAGCCACTCACCTGTACTCATCCTAAAGGTTTAGATTACAAATCATTAAGTGCCTAAATGCTTTGTATATATTATGGTGTTTACCCCTCACACTTATGTCCTGAAGTATAGTATTGCCACCACTTTACAGATGAAAATGACTTTCCCAAGGTCACACATTTCAAATGGCAGAGTTTGGATCTCCACACCCTCCCATGGATTTATTCTGCTTTTATTTGTAGACATTTTATTTATTTTATTTGTAAAAATCCTTCTGTATGTAGCATTTCTTCTTATTTATAATTTCCAGTTTTGGAGACTTTAAATCTCCATCATTTGGCAAAAGGCAGAATTCTCTCTTTCTTAACATATAAGTCACTCTGTTAAGAGATAGTTTGAAAAAAATAACAGTAATTATTTGATGAAAATAGAAAAGAAAAATTAAACATATCATAAGACAGAAATAGATACATTTATATTTTTTCTTGTTTATTGTTGTATTCTACACAGAACTTTGGAAAACATAAAGTAACTGCCAGTATCAATCCTGAATCTTAGAAAGATAAAAAAACAAGAAATGGCTAAAGAAATTAGATAAATAGGAAAACATATAGAGTAATTTACTCATGTGTTCTGTAATTTTCTAAGTAAAGAGTAATTTTGTTAAATAGTCCTTCTTTATACCCTCCAACTTGACTGTACAAGCTTTTCCAGTGTCCAGAACAATGTAGAGAAAGAAAAAAATAAATCTGAAAAATGGTGTTAAAGAAACAAGCGTTATGTCTGTTAAACAGTATAGTTCTAAAATTATTTAACATTTGTTGTCTGCAGCAAACGCCTCATCTTACTTTTTCTTTTGTTTTAACTCAGATATTGTAATCACCCAATTATTTCCTATCCATTTACAATAGGAGCATAGATTCAGGGGCTACCATGACAATTAAATGGATGAGTTACAACAGCAGTAAGAAAAATATCTGGACATCATGATAAATGCTTTTATAATTCCTCAATTAAAGGAAATAATTTACCCTCTGAAAAATATCCTTATTACCCTGGGGTTGCTTGAATTTAGGAGGGAACTATGGTCAATTACCTTACTTTCCATGGATCTCCAGCCACAGATTGACAGATGTAAATTTCTATATAAACGTGAAATAATAAAAGACTGCTAAATGGTGTGCAATTGTTGGAACTTCATGTCTAATGCAATGACTGGGCAGGGGGAAAGAAACTGTACATCTATCAGAAATATTATTTGTGCTTGTTATAGCTATGTAAAATATAGATTAAGAAAGAACTGAACATTTTTACTTTGGCAATAGGGAAAAATATTCTTTTTTGTTTTTTCAAGGAAAATATAATAATAGTTATATACTATAATTACTATACTCATGTATGGAATAAAATATGAAGAAGTTGAAACAGGGCTTTTACACAGATGTTTTCCTTTGTTCCATTCAGGGTCCTGAGGAGTGAATGCAAATAAAATATTCTTTATCTAACTACCTCATTCTTTCTTGCATAAAGCCACCTTTACACATTAGGAGATCCTTGGAATATTTTTGCTATTTTTTTTAAGTTTATCACCTTTACAATGATAATGAGTACCACATCCTTAGATATGCCCGTGTTCTTAGGATCTCTCAGACGGTATGCTTATAGGGGGGCAAATGAAGCAGAGATACTTCCATCTGTAGAGAACTTCCCTCTGATCACAGCTTGAGATAGTATTCAGTTTTGAAAAGCATTAATTCTTTAATGTCCTTATTTTTCATTTTATATATGCAAGATTCAAAATCATGTCTTCTTCAATATTAATAGACTGGAATGAAAACAATATCTGATACCTAAAAGAGATGTTCATTCATTCAAAAATATTAGTCACAGTCTTATTTCCAAGTTTACAATAATCTCTGTATAAATAAATGCATTATATTTCTTTATGCAATAAGGTGGAAAAATATATGATTGGTGGCTCTATTTTTTTCAGAAATAGCAGAAGAAAGTCATGGTAATTTTGTCTTCATAAAGATGCTAATGAATATCCATAGTTTCTTCTAAATAAATTCAGAGCTGCCTGATGCAGGATATGTTGATGTTTCAAATGGGTAACAGTGCTTCTGAGATAATTAAACGTTTGAACTATTGGAGTGCGACTTACCTCAGTGTCCTTATGTTCAATGTTCTGTAAAACTTCAATGTTCTGTAAAAATGATACCTATTTTGTGAGCCATGATATAAAAAGTTTGGGCAAAACTGAAAGCCACCAGAAAAATTATGCCATATAAAAATATCTAAGAGGAATGAAATCCACAATCAAAGACTACATATTATAAAATTATTAATTGTGCCATGGTGTAATCACGCCAATGACATGATCATTTTTTGATGGTAGTGTCCAATTCCTCCTTTGATATAACTTTTAATTTTTTTTTACAAAATGTGTTTCATAGAAATCTTTTTATTCCAGTTTACTGTTATTTTATGATTATGAATTTAAAGTAACATTATTTTATAACTAGTAATTTGTTATGGGTTAAGAAACCAGCTAATCAACTTTGTTGGAAAGGTATATAAAATAAAACTCAGGACTTTTAATGAATGGATTTGGTGGTGTCTTGGTTTTGCATGTTTTTTTAAATTGTTGTTGTTGGTGGTTTTTAATTTTTTTTTTCTTTTACCTTTACTTTTTGCCTGTTTTATCCACACTTATCAGTTGATGAATTACTAAATTGGACTCGATTATTTCCAGAGTGCAGAAAATAAAGTGTAAATATTTGATAAGTATTTGAAAACTTAGTTGCTTTAAATTTTACTTACTCTATGTAGAAGATTTTTGGAAAATATGAATTTGTTTGCATTATTTCCATTATTCAATTCAATTATAAATTCAACAATTCAATATGAAATAAATGTCACCAATTGGTAATAACACTATACTTAATTCTTCTCATTGTGATTATTTTACAGATTTTGGCGTAATTTTAATCTGCATACCTTAACTTTGAGAACATTGATTATTACAAAGGAGGTAATATATTTATGATCTTGCTATTTTTGTAAGAGTGGTGCCTTGGACTTAAGAATTTTAAGTCAATGTCCACATTGACTCTTTTATTCTAGATAGGGACTTTTGGCCATCCCCTTTTTCTTATTTGTTTTAATTTCCTTAACTCAGTTAAACACATACCATTTGATGAGATCTATGGAATTAAGATCTCAAGATCATGTGATATAGACTGCACATTGCCTGGAAATCAGGACGATCTAGCTGGATGACTTTGAACAATTGATCTTAGTAAGTTGGCCTCAATTTCCTCAAGTGTAATATTAGCTATTTTGAGTGTCTCCTTTAGTTTTCAAGATTTGAAATCATATTTAAATGTAAAAAAAGAAGACACTACATATATGATTCTTCTGCATCTTTGTAACATTCACATATCATGTATCATCCATCCAACTAGTCATTCAACACTCCGTCAGCAAATATTATTGAGTATCTGCTATATACTAGACTCTACAATACACACTAGAAATAAAAAGATAGTAACCAATTTCTGACTTTAGGGGATTCAGTTCAATGAATAATTATTTAATCACTGCTGTGTGCTAGGGACTAGGCAAGACATTAACAATTCAAAAGTCAATAGGACAAGCCCTAGAACCCTAATGGTGACATAAAGAACTACATTATAATAGGATAAGTACTGTGTGTTTACAACACACTATGGGGGCACAATGCGGAGAGTAAATAACCATGAAAAGGTCCATGAAGCCTTTGAAAAAGTGACATTTGAGATGACCATTGTCCACTAGTTGGCACTTTTAATACCAATAGGCAAACATATTTAAGATATCATGTAAGTAGTGTTTAACTTCATCCTCCCAAAACCTGCAGTGACCACCTAATCAAATATTTACTAAACACTTGCCATATAAAAAGCACAGGCAATATGAAATATGTGAACAGATAATTCAGTTAGTCCACATAAGTGGTGCAGACAGAAAGTCCTTTAGAAATTTAGGGTAGGGCAACATTATCATGAGCTAAGACATTGGAAAAGATCTCAGCAGAAGAGATTACATATGAATGTGGCTTTGGAAAAACAGAATCCAATATTTTGAAAAGGAAGACAATTTTGTCTAACACCTTAGAATCACAAATGTTTACTATGTATTCCTATTCCACTGAGCTGAAGTAAAATATTTCTGTAAAGAGCAGTCAACATGCAATTTGCAATATATTAAAAGGTTCTATTGTGAGAGGTCTCTACAAATTGAAGAAACTTGCATGGCAATGGGGAGCTAGGGAAAGCTTTTCAGCTGTGGGTTGCTGGTGATTACATGTACCTTTCTAGAGCATAAATCCTAGAATACTCACTCTCCCTGTCTTATAAGGGGACTCAGCAATCAACTGGCATTTCTCCTTTTAAACTACTATTTCCTTTGGGATTTTTTTTTTTTTTTTTTTTTTTTTTTTTTTTTTTGCGGTACGCGGGCCTCTCACTGTTGTGGCCTCTCCCATTGCGGAGCACAGAATCCAGACACGCAGGCTCAACGGCCATGGCTCACGGGCCCAGCTGCTCCGCGGCATGTGGGATCCTCCTGGACCAGGGCACGAACCCGCGTCCCCTGCATTGGCAGGCTGACTCCCAACCACTGCCCCACCAGGGAAGCCCTGGGATTCTTCTTTGATCCCTATTGCTAGTAGTAGTTTTGAGGGCAAATCAAGGCAAAATAAAAAATGAGACATTGTCTTCTGTGAGTAATTTACATTTAACACATCATCATACTAACCAATGTCTAAGTCCATGGTTCTCTGCTCCAAGGAATCTCTCTCTGGTGTGTCATTATTTCTTCATATCAGAATAGGTTTGTCCAAGTGAATGGAACTTAAATACTGTGACTAGATGGGTTCTCCCAAGAATAATTATCTAGCTAATTGTACTTGTATGAACTTACATTTAGGGCTGACTTCTGATTTCTTCATAGATACTATATTTCTCATCTTGATTTATTCAGCTTTCCTATCTGTTAATGATTCATTAGAAAGAATGTGATGGTTGGTTTCTTTCAGATCATACTTGCACTGCATATTTGGGCTGTTTGCTTAATTTACAATACATTTATCTTTATCTTATTTTATGAGTGATTAGTATGTTCAAGTTGTTTTTCTGCTCTGTCTTTAAACATCTGTGTTTCTTTCTTTTTGTGAATGTGGTCCTTTTCTGGTTATGTGATTACACTTTTGGTATTGCGTTTCATTTTTGATGTCAAGAATTTCTATATTTAAACAAATATGTGACACAAGAAAAACATTAAAACACACACCTTTTTCATGTGTTTATTCTTTAAGAGAGTTCAAAGTTTGCTTGCTCGCTCTTTAACAAACTACAAATTTGTTTAAACACTATTTATTAAGGGATCACTGTGTTAAAAGGCTGCTAAGAGCTATAAAGAGAAACCAAACCAAATTATTGCATTTGTTCTTTAGGGACTTGCATTGTCAGAAAACGAACCTTGATTTTGAATATAAAACAAGGACACATAATTACAAGCTTATTTAGAGCAAAGAATATTACATGACAGATGAAAGGTAATGTTTTGAGATAGGAGTTGTTATGTGAGACATGAATTCTTTTGTGTTTTGTTGGAATTGAATAATAATGGTTGAAATATTTTTGTAGAGACTATAAGATAGCAGGGGATTTCTGAAACAAGGATATCTCTTAACCCCCCTTCTGAAATAAGTTTTAAACGTTTACAATTAAATAGAGCATAGAGATAACCCAGTAGATTTTAATCCACAATGATTAAATACTGATATACCCAACACATTTTTTCAGTCATAAGAACTTTGCACTAAGTCTAACGTTCTTGGAAGGACAATAAAGATGAAAATATACATTGTTATAGTGTCCTCAACAATCACATAAGATATAAAACATGTACAAATTATATAATTAAGTACAAAAATAACCTATTCAGTAACTTGAGTTTTGTTTTTATTTCTTTGTGATGCCTAGAAATTGGAAGATGGCTCTTATTGTGGAAATTTATTAATAAGCATAGTGTCTTTGTAGAAAATCCAAAGGGGAAATTCTTTGTCATGGAGATTTTTATTCTTCTGTTAAAGACTATAGCAGCATTGTATAAATTCTGACTGTAATGCATGCAGGTGTAGGCACTCAGGTTTGGTTTCCTGAAGTAGAGCTTTTGTGTGCGTGTGATTAAAAAAAAAAAAAAAAAAAGCTGTTGGCACACAATCTCCCAGGTCTCCATATTTATCTGTATGTGATGTCACGTGCAAAAGCACAAAATCAGTGGATGTCTATACTAAAGCAGATTAAAAAAAAAAAAAAAAAACTCTTCCTAAACAATAACTCTTGCCTACTAAAGCATGGAATATTTGAAAAATATATAAAACTCAAAAATGAAATTAGGATAGTAATAAACAGGTTAGAGAGACTTTAGGTACTGATGTCAAATGGTGGTTCTAACACCAGCATTAATATGGACCAATTATATAAAGCCATTTTGAAAGGCTGTTTTTCACCGTGTTCCTTCAGTTCCTCAGTCTGTGATGATGACCAACATCAGATACTATTAAGAAGTCTTCAAGCGTGTAAAATAATATGATTTCACAATGATTACATATTCACTCTACAGCTGGCTGAGTTTTTACATCTCCATTTGTCATTGACGACTGTGTCCAATTAAATGATTAGCTTTTAAAAACTGCTGCACATTATGAGAGTGAACTTGTGTTCCATTGCACTGAGTGATGCAGAAACAAACTCATTACAGCATGTAATTCACCCATATTAAATAACAAACAGATGGCTGCTGTAAATGAGAGCTCCTTTTTCTCTTCAAAAGTGCCAGGAAAAAGGTGTTTTTATTTATCTTTGTTTCCAGCTTCTTTCTGTTTTCTTGACAAGTGGGCAGCTGGTTGCTGAGGTTTTCAATTGGTGCAGAAGAATGAAAAGCCTGTTTCCATTAATTTCCCCATAAAATAAGTCTTTGAATCATTTCTGTTATAGATGCAAGTGCAGTAGCAAGCTGCTGCTTGATTAATTCCCTTATTATGAAGATTTCATCTTTTATAAGAGGGCCTGCAGGTAATTTATCTTGTTTAGTAAAATTAGAAAAATGTAATTATCTTGATACCTTTGGACTCCTCTCATTTTAATTGTGTTCCCATAAATTTCAAACATAAAGATGGGAATTTTTTGTGCACAAATGTTCCAACATGTGGTCGAAAAAATGTGCTGTAAGATCTGCATAAAAAAAATCAAGTAAAATACATTAGGACTGTACTATTATAGTAATGCATACAAATAAAGCTACCATACAATTATGCTAGTGTATACAAACAGACATCTGCATTGCTAGTTCCCTAGTCACCTAACAGCTGGGGTGAGGTAAAGGGTTTTGGGATTTGTTAAAAAGACTCTTTTTTTAATCAAGCATAAATATCTCTAGGGAAATGAAGAAATCTGTTATATTTAAACCAATAAAATTAAAACTGTTTTTGTCTTCAAATGTTCCAAACTCAAATGAATTGACTTATGAGTGTATATTTCATGCAATCTTTCTATCACTTCCATTATGTCTCTTAGTATCCTTGGGAATGTGTATGTATCTCTGTTTTTTAAATGACCATATAATTTGATTTACTCTTTAAAAACAGTCTCTAGGGCTTCCCTGGTGGCGCAGTGGTTGAGAGTCCGCCTGCTGATGCAGGGGACTCGGGTTCGTGCCCCAGTCCAGGAAGATCCCACATGCCGTGGAGTAGCTAGGCCCGTGAGCCATGGCCACTGAGCCTGCACGTCCAGAGCCTGTGCTCTGCAACGGGAGAGGACATAACAGTGAGAGGACCATGTACCGCAAAAAAAAAATAAGTAAATAAAAAGTCGCTAGAAATGAAAAGCTAAGGTGAGAGAAGTATGTATCCCAATTTTTTTCTCTATGTAACTTCAGATATTGTGTCTTACAGGAAACATGCTTTCAGGTTTGGTAGAAATATCTCCCTTTCTCTATTTCCTTCAGTTCTGTTGGTATTACTGTCTTAATACCTTTAATTCCATTCTATGCATAGTATTTAATGTGCCTCTGCTAGATTTTAGAATATATCATGGTTATCTACTTAATTACTTATAATTACTGTAAGTGTATATTTCTCTCAGTCTTGACTTATTGTCCTGGAAGAAGGAAATCAGAAATATTATATAATACAAGTGTATTATTTCAGAGGTGTCTAGTCTTTATCCATGGCTTTAAACAGGAAAGCATTTCATCTTTTGTGGTCTGCTGAATGGTACCAAACAGGTCAAGTGATTGTTTTGGTAAATTCTATGCAGTCTGTGCTCAGTCAGGCATGAAACAAGATATAATTGGGGTACACTGAGGTTTGCTATATAAGGAACAGCCTGTGTAATTAAAATGATGTATTAGATTTCTGACTACCATAGTTTTCCACTTATAGAACATCTTACCATATATTTCAATAAAATTAAACAGCTTGTAAGCATGAATCAAAATAACATGTTAAAAACACAGGTGTTGTAAGCAGAACTCTCTCTGACATAAATTGCAGCAAGATCTTTTATGATCCACCTCCTAGAGTAATGAAAATAAAAACAAAAATAAACAAATGGACTTAATTAAACTTAAAAGCTTTTGCACAGCAAAGGAAACCATAAGCAAAAGGAAAAGACCACCACAGAATGGGAGAAAATATTTGCATATGAAGTGACCGATAAGGGATTAATCTCCAAAATATACAAGCAGCTCATGCAGCTCAATATCAAAAAAACAAACAACTCAATCAAAAAATGGGTGGAAGATCTAAATAGACATTTCTCCAAAGAAGACATACAGATGGCCAAGAGGCACATGAAAAGATGTTAAACATTGATAATTATTAGAGAAATGCAAATCAAAACTACAATGCCATCATCAAAAAATCTACAAATAATAAATGCTGGAGAGGGTGTGGAGAAAAGTAACCCTCCTACACTGTTGGTGGGAATGTAAATTGGTATAGCCACTATGGAGAACAGTATGGAGGTTCCTTAAAAAAATACAAATAGAGCTACCATATAATCCAGCAATCCCACTCTTGGGCATTTATCCAGAGAAAACCATAATTCAAAAAGGTACATGCACTCCAGTGTTCATTGCAGCATTATTTACAATAGCCAGGACATGGAAGCAACCTAAATGTCCATTGACTTATGAATGGATAAAGAAGATATGGTACCTATATACAATGGAATATTACTCAGCCATAAAAAAGAACAAAATCATGCCATTTGCAGTGACATGGATGAAACTAGAGATTGCCATACTGAGTGAAGTAAGTCAGACAAAGACAAGCAGCATATGATATTGCTTATATGTGAAATCTAAAAAAAATGGTACAAATGGACTTATTTACAAAACAGAAATAGAGTTACAGATGTAGAAAACAAATTTACAGTTACCAAGGGAGAAGGAGGAGAGGGATAAATTGGGAGATTGGGATTGACATATACACACTACTATATATAAAAAAGATAACAAATAAGGACCTACTGTTAGCAGTATAGCACAGGGAACTCTACTCAATCATCTGTAATGACCTATATGTGAAAATAATCTAAAAAGGAGTGGGTATGTATATATGTATAACTGATACACTTTTTTGTGCAGCAGGAATTAACAGTACACTACAAATCAACTATACCCTAATAAAAATTAATAAAAAATAAAATAAAATAAAAATGTCCTTTGATCCAGTAAAAAAAAAAAAAAAAATTGTTATTGGTCCAGAATGGTTACATGAATGTATATTTATATTTTACCTTTGTGATTTACTTTATTTTATTAGTATATTTGCTGCCGCTGAATATGTATCTGCCTCTAAGGTTCTGTGTCAAAAAATTATAGACTGTGAATATTTGTATATTATTCTCTGATAAATTTTATGAATATATGCTAAAGCTGGATTATATATAAGACAGTGTAGGGATAAGGAACTCCTCAATTTATTAAACATGTGATTTCTTCTACCTTATTTTCTGAGTTTCTGGTACCTTAGTTTTGAATACTGGTGCTGTCCTGCCCATTCAACAGAGGTTTTATGAGCATCAAATAAAGCACGTTGATGAATGTATTAGTTTAATTATATTTTCACCGAAAGATTCTCAAAACTCTCTACCAAATATTTAGTGTTGAATGAACTTTGAACATGCTGTTTACCATGGTTCTATTGTAGTATTCATTATTACTCACAAAACTGATGACAAGACAAAGGAACTAAGAAGTTTTCTAAAGGGTACATATGTCAAACATACATCTGCTATAATTCATTAGCCTGCGGTAATAATAATAATGGGAGGAATTGAAATTTTAATAAATATTTTACCCCATGTTTTGTTAATTGGTAGAGATGAAGTAGTATCTTAGCATTTTCCTCTAATCTTTCCTTTAATACTGGGCTCTAGCCATGTCTCCATCTTCTTACATTGTTACCTAATGCTGGTTAATATCCTCTCTATGGCTTCATTTATAAATTCCTATGATGGCATCTAGAATATTTCTTCTCAAGACTCCCAGATCTTCTTATTGATTGAGATAGAAATAAGTAAAAGAACATTTCTGAGATTCAATCTTAACTTGGAGCAGGCAAGTCTAAGGGAAAAAACATGCCACAATGATTTGTTAACTAAAATACAAATTTGGTAATGACCCTCTTTATGTTACTGCATAAAATGAAATATAATTTTAGGGATAATGAAAGAGAAAGTTATATTATTGAGGAAAGGATATGAACAAAGTTGCCCACTGACTCAGGGATATTTCTAGTATCTCAATGGGACAAAATCTCAAATCGCCATTATATACAAAATCTCAAATTGGTTTTGAAGTGAAGCTAACGAGTTTGGAATAAATTGCTGTATGTTTTAAAAAATAAGTAAATTAAAAGGTGAGCACAGAATAAAAAACAAGATGAACAGTACCAAGAAAAACAACAATGTCCACTAAGATAAAATCTAAAATGCTTAATGCACCTTAATCCTAAGAACACTGTCTGTTGACAGACCTTCATTTCCAGTTTAAACATGGTATCATAAAGGCAAAACTTTATCCCTTTCTTGAAAAAACATCTAAAAGCAACAAGAAAACAGTATGTAAAAGCATAACTTCCATTTTTCTTTAAAACCCCTAGGCTCTAAAGTAGATGTAATGGCTGCTAAAATCAGCAGAGATGCAATAGGAATAGGAAGATGCCTTGCAGGGAGAAATGGCATGAAAATACCACCAAAAGAGCAAAAAGCAATGAAAGAAGGTAACAGTTGCAATTATGGGATATAAAAATTACTATTCTCCAAAGTAAATCTCAATATTGAGGTCTAAAAGCTATATTTATTGGTTAAAATAGCAGGAATAATTGTAGTGCCCTTCAACTAATTGGTCATTCTGGTTCTCTGTTACGATAAGCTCTAAACATCCACTCTAAAACATGGTGGCTCAGGACATCCCTGGTGGTACAGTGGTTAAGAATCTGCTTGCCGATGCAGGGGACCCAGGTTAGATCCCTGGTCCGGGAAGATCCCACATGCTGTGGAACAACTAAGCCCATGCACCACAACTACTGAGCTTGCACTCTAGAGCCTGTGAGACACAACTACTGAGCCCACACACTGCAACTACTGAAGCCCATGTGCCTAGATCCCATGCTCTGCAACAAGAGAAGCCATGGCAATGAGAAGCCCATGCACTGAAATGAAGAGTAGCCCCTGCTTACTGCAACTAGAGAAAGCCTGCACACAGCAGTGAAGAGCCAACACAGCTAAAAAACATAAAATAAATTAAAATAAATTATAAAACGTAATAGTGGCTCAAATAAATAATACCTAATTATTTTTCATGATTATGTGGGGTGGATTAACTTCTCTTATATACTAGGTGGTGTCAGATGCTGAGATAGTTGGGAAGTCCAAGGTGGTCTTATTCTCATGCCTGACAATTGATGGTGTCCTGGCCTTTCTTCCAGTGTGCCTCTTCACATGGCTCTTTAGCCTCCCTCACAGGATGATGGCCTCAAGATAGCAAGATCTCTGACATGGGGATTAGATCCCAAGAACTCAAAGGTGGAAACTGCCAGGGCTTCTTAGTGTTTGAACTTGGAATTGTCACATCATTCTTGCTGCCTCATTCCACTGGTCAAAGCAGGATTAGCCCAGATTCCAGAGGAGGGGACTACGGAAGAGCATGAGTAATGAGCTGGATGGTTCCTTGGGGATCGCAAAGTAAAATTATCACTCAGGGCACAGCAAAGAATATTACTGACAGTATTACTGACAAGCTAGATATGCAGGAAGCATTCTGTCTGTTGCAATGGAGGAAATGAAAATGTCTAAATAAGAAGAAAACATATTCTCTATCTCTAATGACTAGGGAAGAACAAATACTATAGGAACACATACAACATCTTCTTTCATAAGAAAAGTCTCAGCTAATTTAGAGGAGAGACCAATTTAGAGGAGAACCTTGCTACTACCAACAATCGAGACCAAAAACACACTACTGCAAATAGCTGAAGAGATCTACATCTTTCAATGGTGAGTAATAAAAAAAAAAAGGAGGTAATACAGTACCTACCCCAAGATAATAAGATACTACATAAAAAAATGAGCGATGAGGGGTGAAAGAAGAAACCAGGATAAAAAAATAATTATTATAAAGAAAGAAAAGTTAGAGTGAATGAAATTTATGACCAAATTAAATCATGCATTACCAAAATAAAACAAACAAAAAACCCTCAAAAATGAAATTATTCCTATCAATATCACAAAGCAGAAATATAAGACTCAAAGAATTAATAGTGATGTAGTGGAAGAAAACTAAAGCATGGAAGAAAACTAAAACATGGTTTCAATAACACATATTGAAGTATGAAAAGCATCCATCAAAAACATGAAAAATAAAATATATATATATAGATATAGATTGTGGTAAACTTGGTAAGAGATCTAGAAGATATAAATGACAAAATGTGCAAATAAAAATAACAAAAATAAATGAGATAGAAAAATGGTAACACAAGGAAATAAATCACAACTTTGAGAAACTGCAGAAAGACAATTGCAATAAAGGAAAATTTGAAACAAATGGACAAAAGTAAAACTTAAGGGTATAATTCAAAATATTTACCAAAAATTATAAACAAAAAATGCATTCTAAAATATGGATGGTCACACTGTATGCTAGAGTAAATTAAATAAGAATGACAAATATTATTTCAGATCTTAGTAATACTTTTGGAATTCAATTGTGAAGACAAAAATATTGCCTCTTCTATGAGCAAAAATTTTATCCTGTGGCTCAAATTAACATATACAGAATTCACAAGGAAAGGAAATGCAACCACAGTTTTGTTCCTCGTATTCAAATTTAATAGCAATAAACAGGTTCAAACATGCAAGACTGTAGGGAATATTATTGCTATGAGCCATTATTGGAAATCTACTAGAGAACAAACTTCAAAAATGGAAATGTGATTGTGAAAACTACAGCAGAAGGACTGACAGTAAAACATGAATACATTTAATAGCACAACTAAGACTAAACCCAATGAGTAATTTAAATTTACAGAAAATAATCTGTTTCATATATCTTGACAGTACAAAATAAATATCTTTTCTCTAATCCCACTCTCTTATATATAGCCTTTTTAAAAAATTAAATATTTTAGGTAACATTTTTGAGAGTGAGAGCTATATTCTGTTGTATTCCTGACTGTTTTCATACCATAGCTTAGTTTTCATGCTTATATTAATATGAAATATTAATTAAAATAAATCGAATAAAAATCCAAGTCAGCGATTTAGAAAAATACAAACCAAAGGGAACAAAAAAGAAGCTACTTTATAAAGAAAAAAAATAATGTATTAGACAAAATACTAGAATTATTAAGTTCTAAAGACTCTTTTTAAAAGATAAGAATAAAGCAGGTAAGCCAATAGCTAACCTAATTAATGAAAGAAAAGTTTGAAAGGATGGTCACAAATACACAAACAAAAATGCTTAAAGGAAACTATAGATATAAAAATTTTTTTCAAGACTTATAAGGTATTTTTTTGTTAAACTTTATGCAAGTAAATATTACAAATCTGTATGAAATATAGATTCTTAGAAAAATATAATTGTCAAAGGTGACTCCAGAAGAGTTAGCAAACTTAATCAAACAAATTTCCAGAAAAGAATTAAAGAAGTTTGAAGATCAATACTTTTCTTTTTCCCTACCACTTGCCTTCCAAAAAAATTAAGAACAGACTTTTTTGCTGGAGAATTCTATCAAAAATTTAAAAATCAGATAAATTCAATGACATTTATCTACCTACAAATCATATGAAAAGGAAAAGTAATAACTTTCCAAGTTCTTATTAAGCAAAAATAATCAATACTAAAACCTTGCAATTTTAAATGAAAAAAAAGTAAAATATTCACAAAGAGAACACACATAGTAAAAGTATATTAAACCATGAACAAATGGTGCTTATTTTATAAATGTAAGAATATATCAATATTAGGATAAAACTCATTAAATTATTGTATGTCATATTATATGTTATTATGTAATTATATACTTATCATAATTGTCTTAGAAAAAACGTTTTATTTCCATAAATCCTGACGAGATATTTGGAAAAATGTAAAATCCATTATTGATAAATAAATTCACTAGAGAAGAATACTTTTTAAAAGGAGAGTGATAATATAAGAATCTTAGTATAAGAATGAATATCTTATATGAAATATGGAGCCTCCCCATTACATATCATCCCCTCTGGGAAGCCAGCAGAAATAAAACCTCTTTCTGTGACCTCATAACTTCCATACACAACTCACTTACAGTATAACTTAGACTGTATTAATTTATAGGTCAAGCTTCTCAAAGGCAGTTATGTTATCTCATTTATCTTTTGATTTTGGTATCTACCTGGATTTCTGGGCCATATTCATCAAGAACTGTGAAGGATTTGATATATTACCTGACTTTCAAGCTACCTACTTAGATTACCTTACTTACAAGTTAGCCTGATACAGTTTCTTAGATACTGGCATAGGGCACAAATCTCTGGATTAGAGGAGATTCATGGTTCAGAGAAAGTAGCATGAGATCAGCTTATTGGTATCAATTACACTTGCTCCCAAGTTCCACAGCAGCAACACATATGGACCAAATGAATGTCTGTACTCACAGTGGGTTGCATCACAGGATAGGAATTTGAGTTTAGGAAACTGGAACCTTTAGAATGGGCCATAAACATTTGTGCCCTTTGGGCCAAAGAAAGGAGTTATGTTTATTACACTGGATTGTAAGCATGCCTGGCTTTTGCTCTGGAGGGAAACAATATCTCTATAATCCAAGGATGTTTACTAAACAAATTTTTGGGGGGGGTTTTTTGTGTTTTTTTTTTTTTCTTGCGGTATGCAGGCCTCTCACCACGGTGGCCTCTCCCGTCGCGGAGCACAGGCTCCGGACGCGCAGGCTCAGCGGCCATGGCTCACGGGCCCAGCTGCTCCGCAGCACGTGGAATCCTCCCGGACCGGGGCAGGAACCTGCGTCCCCTGCATCGGCAGGCGGACTCCCAACTACTGCGCCACCAGGGAAGCCCTAAACAAATATTTGTAAAAAGATAGTCTGTAATAAAGAGCAGTCAAAGATGATGCAGAAGTGCATGAGACTCACGGAAAATTGAAACAATAACAGACTTAAATATTCACTAAGTGAATATAATGGTGAAAGGAAGTCTTATTATGCCCACTTAAAGTGTTATCCTCCCCACTAAAAGAGAGTATAATTAAAAGCTTGGCTTCTTTTAGATTCAATAAAGATATGGAGAACATGGCAGAGGAAACGTCTAACCAACCAGCTCTCTTTGCTCCCTGCGCTTGAGTGGCACATTTATCCGAAGCTTAAGAACTCCAGCCAAGTTATCAATATAAGTATGAGACTCTTATATCTATCAAAACGATTTTATATATTAGGCCAATTGTTAAAAAAATAGAAATTAGACCAAAGTGTATTCATTTCACTTAAGTGTTTAGTTGTTGCTTCTATCATTTATTCTTATAGCATGAACTAACTTCCTATTTATGACAGAATATCACCCCCTTGTCTCTATTGCCCCATTAATGGGAATGCTACAAATGGACGGAGGTTACTTATTAAACCCTCACATTCAATCATTTGGAAATTGACTTTACTGTTTTCTGGAAGTTCTAGAAATAAGGAGGAATGATCTTTGATATGACATGATCCTAACAGAGCTGCAGTAGGCAGAGCTTGCCATATATGCCATGTTTTCTTAGACATATTCTCAATATGAAATAATATGTTGGCTAAATTTTGCTTTATATTTTATTTTTCTATATTTTATTTTAACATGTAAGGGAAATATAGTTACAAAAAGAAGGTTCAGTTTCAACTATTTGATTAAATAAGAGTCCATTCATTTGTGTTGTGAAACTCTTATTCTAGAAAAGAATAACTTTAATCAGAAAATTTGCCTCTAGAATGCTCATTTATCTGTGCTCAAAAATGCTGGGCTAAATCTCTGTTAGATGTTGTTAGACATTTAAAGTTTCCCAAAACCTAAGTCTTTATTCCAATAAAAATTATGAGGGACAAAAATGTTAACACATTTAAGAGAGGCCTCATAAAAATGCCAAAGTAAAGTTGTCTCTCATGACTTAAGCAAAATGGAATAAATCTGGGAGAGAAAAAAAAAATAGTTACAAGCTACCTCATACAATCAAAAGGGGTAATTTTTGGAAGTTTTAAAAATGTCAGGTTTTTATTTTCCAATTAAAATGAATCAACAATGAAATTTGTCAAAATGTTTGTCAAAATAACTAGCCCATTTATAACGTAGGCATAGCATAATAGGTTTCCAAAACTGACTGTGAATGAATGTATAAATGAATGAATTTAGGCTTAAGGAGTTAGTAGTATATAAATCTTCAAGGTTGTCCCTGTGTCTCTTAGAAAATAAAATAAATATGGACTAGAGGTTCAATCAATCTTCGTCCTTTTTTTAATTTTTTAATTTATTTATGTATTTATTTATTTACTTATGGTTATATTGGGTCTTCCCTGCTGCGTGCGGGCTTTCTCTAGTTACGGCGAGTGGGGGCTACTCTTCTTTGAGGTGCACGGGCTTCTCATTGTGGTGGCTTCTCTTGTTGTGGAGCATGGGATCTAAGCACGCGGGCTTCAGTAGTTGTGGCTTATGGGCTGTAGAGAGCAGGTTCAGTAGTTGTGGTGCACAGGGTTAGTTGTTCCGCAGCATGTGGGATCTTCCTGGACCAGAGCTCAAACCTGTGTCCCCTGCATTGTCAGGCGGATTCTTAACTTCTGCACCACCTGGGAAGCTCCGATCTTCACCTTTATATCAAAACTACACACTGAATGGATTGAAAACTAAATGATACGAAAGCTGATAGCTTCAGAAGTTCTAGAAGAATAACATGTAAAAGGGAGCTCAGCTTAAACTACCTCTCCCCCACTTAATGCAAATTTTACTGGGAATCAGCATAGCCTATAAACTTTAAGCCCCCTTTCCATGCTTTTGATTCTTACCAGCTGTAATTGACATATATAAACTCTTTCAAAATGACTTCTGACAATTTTCTCTGAAGCAAAGTGTTTAGAGAACTAAGCAGAGGGCTAAGTATGCAAATTTGGATGTTTTGCTGTTTTGCATGCTTATTCTGAGTTTGTCATGTTTTTGCTTGCCCATACCCTTTGTGACATTAATGAGATCATAGTATTCATTAACTTATGCAGGATATGATGTCACCCAAGTCTAAGAAATAAATACAATGTCAGAACTAAGTCAATTTTGAGCTATAGTGGGTTGTACTCCTCACATAAACAAAAATCTAAATATTGTGTAGATGTTGGTTGAAATCTTTCAAAATACTCAAAAGAGGTAAATCATTTGTCTCAAATAAAAACAGTAACGTTAACTTTGGGATCTAACATGTTGATTATATAATTTTATGTAATTATATCCATAAATTATTGTATGTTATTATTTTTTTAAATCAGAGCTAGATGGTTATACACATTGAATTTCCAAAGGGTAGAATTTACCTTCTTATCATCAGTGTATGGAAGTAACCATTTCTCACAGATGTTCACATACTAATGATTTGAAAATGGGAGTATGAGCACCTTTTTACCTCCTTTCTTTTGATTTTGCTTTATTTTCATTTTATAATTGTTATTTTTATGTTAATAGCAGAAATTATGGATTTTATTTAATTTAACTAAGAAGCAATGATTTAAAAATACACATAAAATCTCATTTAAACATTTAATGAGATTTTAATGTTTTGCGTGGTAGCTCAGTTAACTTTCCAAGTTAGAATTTACATCACTCATGGTTGGGCAATTTGAAGTGATCTTTGAACAGGAAAGTAACTTTTAATTCACTCGAATGCATATAACCATTGAATTTTCTTAGTATTCTTTTCTTTTCTACCGATAGATTTTTAAGGCACATCTTTGAAATTTGAGAAGTCTATTTTATTGTAAATTCCAGTTTAATGTAATGATGGCTTTGCCCTTTACAATCTATTTTCAGATTAAAATAATTTCCTGTTAGAAAATTCAGAGTTTATTTAAAATAGAATTGAATAATGTAAATTTTATTATCTTCAGTAAAACATATATGGCTATAGTTAAGGTATTTCTTTATTTCAGAAATTTCTATATTCTTGTAACTAAGCATATTAAATAAAAGTTTAAGCAGTATTTTTCTTCTAAAACTGAAATTAATCAACATTTTTTTGCTTTTTTTTTTTTTTTGCCGTACACGGGCCTCTCACTGTTGTGGCCTCTACCGTTGCGGAGCACAGGCTTCGGATGTGCAGGCTCAGTGGCCATGGCTCACGGGCCTAGCTGCTCCGTGGCATTTGGTATCTTCCCGGACTGGGGCACGAACCCGTGTCCCCTGCATCGGCAGGTGGACTCTAAACCACTGTGTCACCAGAGAAGCCCTAATCAACATTTTTTAATCACACAAACAAAAATGTGTTATGATAGTTAGTGGAATGACCTTCATTCAATCACTGCCACATAAATATACACAACTGAAGGTTAATATTGGATTACTCACTGGGAATTTTATCACACCCTCTGTCCCTATTTTTAAAAGTCATCTTCTGAATATGAGTGGGATTAGGAGTTAGGAAGTTGTAGTAACCTGTCAAATATGTAATTATTTTCCATCAACACTCTCAATAGCTGCCTTGTAATCAGTTGAAATATTGTCAGATTCTTTTATTTTATAGTAAACATTTTACAGAAAAAAATGTGTATGTAATCATTTGCATAGAGAAAGAAAAAAATACAGGCACAAACATATATATGTAACTCTCTACTCTCTATCTTTCTCCTCAAAAACAGCACCTGGATTTTTTTTATCATACTTGGAAGAAACAAGTGTTTTGGCATATGTACTGCGAATGCCTACATTAGTTAAGCTGGATGACCTTTTACATATCACCACAAGAGGGACCTCAACTTTTCAGTTTAGTGTGCTTGGTCCATAACACCGTTTTACCATCATGCTTTACCAGATACACTGTTTCTGATCTTTCTGGTTTTTAAAACCAAAAAAAAAATGTTTTAATACTTTGTGCTCAATGCTCTTAATTCTATTCATGTCTCATCTGGTAACCAGAAGCACACTTAACTGCAATTCCTATCAAAGAGGTTGTTTAAACATTTGATAGGTTGGCTATTAGGTTTGTTTATATAACTACTCAGCATGACTCACCTTCATAGTACTGTGCTTTATGACATCTGAAATTCACCAGTATGCATTTGATCACAGGTATCTCATTTGATCATCTCCACAACCCTGTGAAGAGACAAAAACTGGTATTAAACACCACGCATTTTTCAGATGCTGAAACTGAGATTAAGAGTTAAAGAAGTGACTTATGAAAGAGAAAACACTTACACAGTTAAGCTGAGATTAAGAACTCATGTTTCATGAGTCTTAGTCCAATGCTCTTCCCACTAAAATCATTTTTGAGAAAGCTTTGTAGCTACCTTCTACCATTTTGTAGTCACGCATCTCCAAGACGCTCATAAATTATACAGAGCTATTGCTTAGATATGTTTGATCCCGTTCATGGACACATTAACTAAATCCAGAGGTATGACTAAAGAACCTAACACTAAATGAAGAAATGAATGAATGAATAAATACATATATAATTACATACACACATACATATATATTGTGGTCATCCCACAATGTATATTATCTTAATATTGAAAGGTTATCAAACATTTATTACGCACCTGGCACTGGACTAAGTATTTAAAACATTATATCATTTGGTCCCTACAGAATTGGTTAGATATTGTTATTCTCATTTTATAGATGATAAAATGAGGTTGAAAGAGTTCAAGTAACTTTTCCAAATTCACACAACTAAATAAGTGGTTCAGTCAAGATGTGAACATATTTCTACTGACTTCACTGTTTACCGATTTACCACATTTATTTTATCAACAAAATTAGTACTTATATGTGCAATGCATTATTCTAAATATTTTATAAATACTGACTAATTTAATCTTTGTAATATGCCTGTGTTGAATTCCAAGTGCTGGTAATTTTTATTACATTAACTTCATGACGTGTATGAAACATGGATTCCATTCCAGGTCATTTAAATTTTTTTATAGATTCCATGTTTCTTTTGTTCTAAAACACATACAAAATACAGTTTTTTTTTTAAAGTACAACAGCCTTTTTACTATGATTTTTTTAAATGTACTTAGAATACTTTATTTTTTAAATTTTAACGTGATGTGAATAGATAACATAATTTTTTTCCACTGGCCCATTCATGTCTTTGTAATGCTTAGTAAAGTCTTCCACATGCTACCCAAAGTCATAGCATAAAACTGAACATCCAAAACAAACAAACACAACTGAACATCCCATAAAATTCTCACACAAGTGATTTTTGTTGATTACTTACTGAGATAACTATGCCAGATAAAATTATCTCCATGTTGTGCTATAAACAGTAAAATGTGATAACTGTAACAGGTAAAATGTGATCATTTTATATTATAAACAGCAGAATTTGATAACTATACCAGACAAAATAGTGTCTATGTCATATTATAAGAAGACATTGAGAAACTGGTACTTGTAGACCTAATTTTAGGTCTTAATATTTTAGCTATTTCTTAGATCAGTTGCAATATTATATGAGATTCCTCAGTTGTTAAAATTAGAGTTGTTCTATATAAATATAAAATAAGCTTTGTCTATGTATATATAAAAGCTTGCTGGCATTTTGATAGGAACTCCTTTAAAACTATAGATCATTTGGAGAAAACTGATGTATTTTCTACATGAGATTTCCAACCCATGAACACAGTATCTCCATTTATTTAAGTATTCTTTAATATCTGTTATCACCATTTTGTAATTTTAAACACACAAATCTTGTACATATTTTGTTAAATATATACTTATGTACTTAATTTTCTTTACAGTGAATCTAAATGGTATTACATTTTTAATTTTATTTTCTACATTGTTAGTATATAGAAATATGATTTATTTTTGTGTGTGATGATCTTATATCCTGAAAAGTTACTAACTCACTTAGTTGTAGAATATTTTTGAAGATTCTTTGGGATTTTCTATGTAGACAATGAAATCTAGTTTTATTTATTCCTTTTAATCTGAATGTATTTTATTTCTTTTTCTTGACACTGCAGTGACTAGAACTTCTATACTAAGTTGAATAAGGGTAGTGAAAGCAGACATCCTGGACTTGCCTCTAATCTTAGGGAGAAATGATTCAGCCTTTTACCATAAAGTATGATATTAGCTATGTTTATTTTAGATGTATTTTATTAAGTTGAGATAATTCCCCTTTATTTTTAATGTGTTGAGAATTTTTACCATGGATAGGTAGTTGTTCTCAGAGGTTAAAAAGGGAGAGTCAGGGAGGGCATAATTGAGGTGGTTAAGAGGGAAATGTGAACTACTTAGTTTCTTGACTATGGTAGTGGAGACAGGAACCTACACAGGTTATACAATTGTATAGAACTTAATACAAATACAAATAGTAATGTGTACAAGTAAAACTGGGGAAATCTAAAAAAGATGGGTGTATTGTAACACTGTTAATATCCTTGTTGTGGTGTTATACCATAGTTTTACAAAATGTTACTACTGGGGAAAAAATGGATAAAGTGTACAGGGATCTCTCTGTCTTATTTCTTACAACTGCATGTGAATCTATAGTTATCTCAATACAACTTTCAGTTTAAAAATTGGAACTGTTAACTATTATCTGATATAACTTTGATCTTTGATAAAGGGTTACCAAGGGAATTAAATACAGATGTAAACATGTCTTATGTGTTTTATTTAGATTCATTTGCTTCATTAATTAAAAGGTAAAATTTGTTGAATATACAGATTTAAATCATCTTAATAATATAAAGTATGTTCAGCAATTAAAATTTTGTATCTACCTCTAATATTTAATGTAATTAACCATTAAAATGATTATTTATATTGATCATTCAGACTTACCTGACAGCTTAAGTTGGATGCATTCATGGATGGTGTAACCAGCTAAAGAATAAACTCATCAACAACCAGAGTATTGCATATGTACATGACTTTTGTGCTTCTGCCATTTCTATTTCTCCTTGAGATTGGTTATTAGTGTCACTGAAGTATAGTATGAGGATAGAGAAATTTCATCCCAATACACTTTTTGGTAGTTTGTCAAACACACATCAACTAATTTTTAAACCAATTTCAGTTCAAAAAGAGCCTCAATCTAAACGCTCTCCTCTTTTCTGGGAAAAAGTGAAACATTATTTTAATCTTTCCATTAAAGTGCCTCAGAGCACGAGAATATTTACTATTCTTTGAAACACATCTCGGATCAGGGACTTACTAATGACCAATGCTGGGAAGAAACACTGGAGCTATTCTTGGGAAAAGTAGAATTAGACTACTGTTGATTTATGAATTCTGCTTAGTTAATTTGGAGAAATTAAATGACACAACTACTTTGAATGCCTCAGTTGGTTGATAGTTTACTTTGACTTGACTCTCATGTTATAATCCATATTTCTGTAAAAACCTATAGTCTGATCTAAGATATATTTATATGCACAAATCAGGGGGAATATAGAATTCATTGAACAATGGCCTCCAGCCATAATACCAATCATTGTGAATATACATGAAGTATATGGAAATAGATAATTTTTATTGGAAGAAATGGAGAATAAAATAATAACTTTAACTGCTATGTATTTTCCCTTCCACATTTATATAGTGAAACAAAGGGCTTAAAAGCTCACTTGTTGTATTAAGTAAAAACCAGATTTATGAAAAAAGTACTATTCCAGGATGATAAAAATTTCAGGGTGCTGATTTGAACCCCCTATTGATATAGTACCCATGAAAATGAATTAGGGAGAAAGGTAAGAAGGAAGGGGAGGATGGAGGGAGGGAGGAATTGGAAGGAAGGAAGGAAGGAAAGAAGGAAGGAAGGAAGGAAGGAAAGAAGGAAGGAAGGAAGGAAAGAAAGAAAGAAAAAGTGAGTGGGAAGGAAGGGGAAAGGGAGGGATAAAGCAAGAAGGGAAAGAAGGAAAAAGAAAGAATTAGGCCTTAGAAAAGTCATACATGCAATTACATGCCTTGCCAATACACTTAACACATTTCAAGTAACTGAGAAAAAGAACAGAAAAGAATAATTTTTATGCAAGAAAATATAAAAAGACCCTTGCATGGATATGGTCATATTGAACAATCTTTGTAGAGGGAATTCCTAGTTCCCAATGGGTAATTCAAGATCTTAGGGTCCTTGGGATATTGTTAATTTTATAATTTTAAATGAAAAAAGGAAGAAAATGTGATATAAAATGTAAGACATGTAACATACATAACATTTGACCTGAAAACCATTCCCAGATATACAATAAGAATATTAACTAAACACTGTTAAGACAACTAGGTTTGATTTACATTTACACAAGAGGTATAATGCAGTAGAAATTGTAAGCAAAACAAGGAAAGGTCTTGAGATGAACAGCAAATTGTTTTTTTCATAAATAAAATTAAAATTGACTCTGCATTATCTGTATTTATATGGTTATAAACAGTTGTTTGCTATTAAAAATGTGAAAAAATTTTATAAAACACCCAACAGATCTAGGTCTACTATTGCATTTTTAAAAGAATTAACATTTTTTTGAGATAAATGTTTTTTCTAATCAAAGAAACAGTATATGAAATATGTAACCAAATATCATTCCAATAAAAAATTAATAAAATAAAAATAAAGAAGCAAAAATATGTGCCTGACTATAAAGGAGACATGTACCAATATTCTTGAAAGTAATTTCTGTAGATTCCAGCACTGGCCATTGTAATTCAAGTTATAACCTCCACTGGTGAGAGATTTGAACAAATTTAACAATATGTTGTTATTTTTGGTTTTATTTGTAATACCCCGGCATTAAAAATTTGAAATAAGTACACATTTAAGATTTTCTTTATGGATCTATATTTTGCTTTAAAGTAGTGTTAAATACATGATTAAAAGATATCACATTTATATAATACTGAAATATTTTAAAATTTTTAATCAGTAATAATTAATCTTAATCTACCTAAGTACAATGTTGGATCATAATTTGTAAAACTCATGGCTTATTCCTCAATGTAAATATCACTCTAAGAAATGCTCTTGACAATTCCCATTGCTACTGCTTCAGCAGAGAAAAACTCTCCAAATTGAACTTATCAGTTTATCAAATTTGGCATTTCTGTCAATAGAACATAAAAATTATGTTAACATCTTGATTAAAATAGCATATTTAGTATTTTTGTTGAAAAAGAAGCAAGTAAACAATTATGGAATAAATATATAGTAATGTAAGAATTATGTGCCTCTTTATATGATTACTCTTCTAAATATTACTAACCCAGCCCATGAGTAAACATTCACACATAGACAATAATCAATCATTTTTGATATCTTGATATATTACAGTTATATATATATATATATACAAATATATATATATATATATATACAAACAACTTAGCTTTACATATATATGCACACAAAAGTTATAATGAAGTTATATTTATTGTTCAGAAACTAAAATGTATTCTCAGCTTGATTTACATCTATTAAATATTCAGTCTTATTTGTACCTTGGCTTCCATTTTTACTCATGCTCTGGGTCCCACAAGTGAAAGGGACAGTCCTGAATTGGAAAGGAGTTATGAAGTCAAAGGAGTAATGGAATAAGTGCATCATGTAGATCCTTTAAGCCACAAGAAAGATTCTGTCTTTTCCAGAGAGTGAGATGTGAAGCCATTAGAGGGTTTTAAGAAGAGGAAGAATATGATCTGACAACTGTTTTTAAAGGATCACTCGTTGTTTCTCTGAACAGAGAGTCCATTGACTTAGCTTTTTAATTTAGTGTTTGGTATATTTATTCCCCACTTTGGGTCAATGTTGGTTGATTCTATATTTAATTTGATTTTTCAAAGTTAAATTATATGCTGAGTGAATTACACCATCTTACCTCACAGGAAAATGTGGATTACAAGAATTTCATTAGAAGTTGGTCCCATTCACTACCATGTATTAGCACTTGGTGTTGAACAAAATTATAAGAAAATTTTTCTAACCTGAATTCTTCCCCATGTAACAAAAAGTCTGGAATTAGGCAGGCTACATCTGTGCAAGGGTGAGATAAAGAAGCCAGACTATCTTTCTGCTCTACCATTTTTACTGTATGACTTTTGTTTTCATGGTTAGAGTGTGGCTGCTCAATAAACATGATGGTGGATGCAGAGGGGACACAGTTGTGGCCATCATTCATCTCTGCTCCCTGCACCAGGAGATCTGCACTTCATGGTTGCCACAATAGTAAAGGAAGACAATAAATAAATGGGACAGGGAATACTTGCTATATAACTGTCTACATGCATAGGATAAAATAAAACTATATTCAGCTAGTATTTTTTTAAGATAAAAATAGTTTGTGGGCTTCCCTGATGGTGCAGTGGTTGGGAATCTGCCTGCCAATGCAGGGGATACGGGTTCGAGCCTTGGTCTGGGAAGATCCCGCATGCTGCGGAGCGGCTGGACCCGTGAGCCACAACTACTGAGCCTGTGTGTCTGGAACCTGTACTCTGCAACAAGAGAGGATGCGACAGTGAGAGGCCTGTGTACCGTGATGAAGAGTGGCCCCCGCTTGCCACAACTAGAGGAAGCCCTCGCACAGAAACGAAGACCCAACACAGCCAAAAATAAATAAATAAATAAATTTATTTAAAAAAAATAGTTTTCGTTTTGAGTGTGTGTGTGTGTATGAGAGAAAGAATATATGAATACATGAAGGAAAAACCAAGACCTTCTCAGACCAATTTATGTCAAGAGTGGAAGATAGTCTATTTTCCTGAAGAGACACATCAAAATTGTACCAGTGAAATAAATATTCTTTAATAGGTATGAGATTGGATTCTGTTTCATTTTGTTTAAACATAGATGCAAGATGTTGTGACTCCATTTTAAGGGCTGTCTTCTCTATTTATTTTTTCTGGTTAAATGTCTCACCCGAACAACAGGTAAGATATGATTCATTGAACCAGCCCTCTTTGGGGATTATAGCTCCTGAGTGAGTCTCAAAAGGATGAATTGTGGTTGGACTTGACCCATCTGTTGAGTGAAATATAGATAAAATGCTCTTAAGCTATAGTTTTCAAATCCCAAATTCAAGAATTTATATTATTCCTATCTTTCCCAGCACTGTTTTGTTTTGGGCATGCTTCGACAGTGTGAGCTACACCATTATCCAGCACTCCTCTTACTTTTTCATTGTTTTATTTGACATAAGTTTTTCTGAGCTGATTTCTTTTCTATTTTATTTTCTTTTTTTCTTTCTTTTCTTTTTTTTTTTGCAAGGAAGAGCCTTCAGTGAATTATTGATCAAATGAAGAAACTAGACTACTTTTCATGTGGAGAGGGACATCAACTTGGAAGACTCCTTAATTTTTGTTCAAATGTAGGTAAAGATTGTGATATTGAGCACCTTGTTCAAATCTAATTTATTTCTTAAGGAAGGAGGGAGGAAAATGTCTTCTATAGGAAAAGTCTGAAGTACCACACTTAAAGATTAGGAAGGTAATTTGTGAATAAAAAATGCCTCAGAGTTGAAGAGGAGAAACTAGGTCTGTCATGGAGATCATGGTCATGGGGAAAGTGTTTTCTTTTTATTGATACAAGATAATATCTAAGGTAATTAGAACTTCAGTCTTGTGCCCCCTGTTGTGTACCTCTTTATACACATTATAACTCTTCTGTTTTCTTGACTATTCAGAAACATCTTTGTATTGATATATATCCATAGTAGTAATTCACTATGTTGGTCCTGTATATGCCTAATGGGATGTTCAGATGAGGGAGACACTGTATTTCTACCTCTCATTTTCATTTTTTGACTCAGGAAAAAAAAGCACTGGGAGAAGTAGATCTTCTCTCAGATACTATACAAATATTTTTAATCTACTGGTTACTATCACCAGCAATTAGATTGAAGAGGGGCCCACAATTCAAAATTCACTGGATAAGACAATAATGTTCAGTAAGATTAAACTTTCTGATTGCCTCATAGGTTACCAAAGGCTGCCTTTGACAATTTCAGTAAGTATTTTAAGCAATTAGATAATTTTTAAATGAAAGGATAAATAAAACATCACAACAAGAATACCATAAATATTAGTATAATGAAAGAAGCCAGATGCTTATCCAATAGACTATAGGGCTTTTCTGGACAAAACTTCTCTGAATGGAACCAGTTATTGTTTGTGAGGAAAATTAATCTCTAAAGTGCGAAGAAGAAAGGAAGATGAAAGGGACATCTTGTGAGATGTAATTAAATCTGTAAACCTTGACCTTATTTCTTCATCTGATTTATTTATTTTCCCAAACCAGAAGGCCATATGGACTGACAATAAATAAATATTGTCTACTTTATTTCAAAAATATTTCTCAATGTAATTAATTCTCTCCATCTACACTGCTAATTTATTGGTGCAAGTTGTGATAGAATTTGATTACAGTTTCAATGACTATATGGTCTGCAATAATATACCCTCAATTACTATTAATATTTGTAACTTGAATCATTATTTTTCTTTAATTAGACTTTCTGTGGTTTATCAATTTTACTACTTATTTCAAGTATCAATATATGACTTAATTTTTAATTTTTTTCTATTTTCTGTGTTACTGAATTTCAATCTTTTAATATTTCCTTCATTCTCTTTACATTGTGTTCAATTTATTCTCCTTTTTTAGTTTCTTAAGTTACATACTTAGGTCACTGATTTTAAATCTTTCTTTTCACAATATAAGGATGTAGATTTAATAATTGCTATAGCTGCTTCTCACAAGTTTTGTTATATGGTGTTCCCATTATTATCCAGTTAGCATATTTCCTTTTTTGTCTATAGTTTCTTTCTTGATTCAGGGGTTATTTAGAAGTGTACAATTAATATCCAAGAATGTGGGGATTTTTCATATATGTTTTTTATTATAGATGTATAATTTAATTCCATTATGATCAAGAAGCCTTATCTGTGTGATTTCTCAGAAAATTTTAAGACATTTATAATACAACATTTTGTCTATTTTTCATTGTTTTAAAATATATTTATTTAGTCATTTTTGAGTATATTGATCTATAATGTCAATTACTTTTGGTCGTTTATAGTGTTCTTCAAATATTCTATATCCTTTCTGGTTTTTTGATTACTTGTATTAAATACCAAAAGAATATTATAATCTGCAATTGAACTGTGGCTTCGTCTACTTCTGTTTAAGTTCTATCAGTTCTTGCTTCATGCACTTTGAACATAAAATAATAGTTGCACACACATTTATGATTGTTATATCTCCTTAATTAATTAATCCTTTCATTTTTATAAAATGTTCCATTATTTCTGGTAATGTTCTTTTTCTCAAACTTTGATTGATATAAGTGTAACTCCATTAGCTTTCTTATGATTAGGTTTTGCATGGTATATCTTTGTTCCAACCTTTTTACTTTTAATTTGGTTCTTTAAATTTAAAATGCTTTTTGGAATCATCCTAGATATCTTTTTGATATTTATTTCTAAATTAATATGCTTCTCTTACCATAATCTTAATGATATACATCCTTTAAATATATCCAGATTTGCTTTACATCCCAGCATTTGGTCAAACATGTGCATGTAAAAATCAGGATTATTCTTAAATGGTTGGCTGTAATGTAGGTCTATGTGGTTGACAGTTGTTTTCGATCATCTATGTGTTTAGTGACTTTTTCAGTTTGTTCTATCAATTACTGACAGATGGGTTTATAATGTCTAACAATCATTATGGCATTGTCTATGTTTTCCTTTAATTCTGTCAATATTTTGCAGGCATATTGTTCTATAATTAGTCACATGTATGTATATGATTGCTATGTCTTTTTGATTAATTGACTCATCATGAAGTGGCCTTTTTCTCTGTGAGTAATCTTTGTCTTGACATATATGTTGCCCCTTATTAACATAGCAGTCCAGGTTTATTTTGCCTACTGTAAACATGGAATATCTTTTAATATCAATTTAATCTTCATTATTGTAGCTTTTTACTTAATATATGTCTCTAGTAGAAAGCACATAGTTAAACCATACCAATTCTTTATAATGCATTCTGTTAGTCTCTGCCTTTTAATTGGACTCTTTTGTCCATAATCATTTAATGTAATGGTAAAATATAGGTCCACCATTATAATACATATTTTCTTTTTGTCTCCTTTATTTTTTATCTATCTTTTCCTAACATGTTTTAGTTTACTAAGTATATTCTGTAATATTTTAATTTTTATATTGTTTTAAATTATACACTTTGTATTATTTGGTTTAGTGTTTGTTCTAAGGATTAAAATATGTACCGTTATTTAACTTTTCAGTTATTTAGATTTTATGTTATAATAATTTACATAAATAGAGACAATTCATGTTTATATACTCCCCTAGTCATCCTCTATGCTATAACTCTCATATCTATTTAAATTATAAACCACACAAATAAAAGTTATATTTTTCCTTGAAACTCTCATATGTATTTTAATGATATTAAGAAGAAAATAGCTGTTGATATTTGCCTACAGATTTACCATTCCTAATGCTTTTTCTTTCCTCCTAAAAATCCAGATTTCCATTTGCTTTCATTTCTTTTCAAGATAAAGACTATGCTTTAGCTTTTCTTATAGTACCAGTCTGCTTGCAATGAATTACATTTGTTTTCTTTTATCTGAATATATTTTAAACTGGATATACAATTTTAGACTGGAATTATATTTTTAAGCAATTTATAAATTTTCTTTCAATCTCCATACTCTTTTAGCAAATATATAGCTTCATATGAGATGTCCACCATATTTGAATTTTATCTATCTATGAATGATGTGTTGTTATTTTTGTTTCTACTTTCAAAGATGTATTTTTTATCTTTGATTTTTCAGTTATTTAACTCTGATTTGCTTAGGCATAGTCTTACTCACTTTTATTCTTCTTTATCATTCTATTGATTCTAATATATATCATTCCCATTGTCATCTGACTTGCATTGTTTCTGATGAGAAGTCAGTCTTCAATATTATTTTTGTTCCCTTATATTTCTCTTTTCTGCCTGCTGGCTTTCAAAATTTATTAACTTTTGTTTTCAGAAAGTTGACTGAAATATGGCTGGATGTGTTTTCTCTGTATTCATCTTTTATGATGCTGTCATTGTTGCTGCTCCTGCTCCTCTTATAGTTGTTTTTGTTGTTTTAACTTTTTGAAACTATTGGGTGCTGTTTTAAATCAAATTTGGAAAAATTTTGCCAGTTTTTCCTCAAATATTTTTCCTACTTCTGTATTTCTCTCCTGTCCTCTGAGATTTCTATTACTGTTGATACTATCCTACAGCTCATTTACACATCTCTTTTTGCTTTGTTTTGAATACCTTCTATTTAGCTACCTTCAAATTCTATGACCCTTTCCTTTGCAGACCCAATATAATATTAATTCCCACCAAAGAATTCATGATTTCAGAAAATGTACTTTATTCAATTTTTTTCTCTTACTATTTCAATTTCTTTCTTATTGACCATATTTTCACCCTTTAAGTATGTAGTTATTTAACATAATTATAGTTTGTTTTGAAATATTTGCTTGCTTGCTATTATGAAATGGATGTCTGTGTCACCTCCCTCAAATTCATATGTTGAAGCCCTAAACCTCCAGAGTGGCTGTATTTGGAGATGGAACCTCTAAGAAAGTAATTAAGGTTAACTGAGGTCTTAAGAAGGGGGCCTGATCCAATAGGATTAGTGTCCTTATAAAAAGGGACACCAGAGAACTCCTTCTCTCTCCACATGAATGTGCTGAGGAAAAGCAATGTGAGAATCATAGCAAGAATGTGGCTGTCTGCAAGCCAAAAAGAGAGACTTCACCAGAAACTAAATTGACTAGGAACTCGATCTTGGTTTTCCAGGCTCCAGAACTGTGAGAAAATTAATCTCAGTTGTTTAAGTCACCCAGGCTATGGTATTTTGTTATAACAGCTTGAGCAGACTAGTATATCTGCTCCATAATTAATTTATCTGTGTGTCTGCTTCTATTAACTGAATTTTCTTATTAATCAGTTGCATTTTTCTTCTTTCATATCTCAGAATGTATTAGTATATTCAAAACACAGTAGAGAATGTTTTGTGTTTACTACATTGAGTCCAAGCAGTTTCCTCTTTTTGGCATCAGGATGAGAAACTGATCATTCAGGTTCTTAAGGTCTTAAGTTCAAGTTGAACTAGAGTTGAGCTATGGCTTTAATTAACTAGAGTACAACTATGACTGCTTCAACCTCAATCTGTTGTACTGCTGGTGCCGCTACCTTTTTGATCATGTCAGTATTTGACCTGGGCTTTCAATTTAGATTTTTTTTTTAATTTACTGATTCCCATTTATATGAAATTTCAACAGGGACCAATATTCTACAGCAGGGACCCATATTCTAAACACTATCAGAATATGTGTGACTATGTGATTACTCTTTCCTTGCTATCTGCTCTCTTGACAAAATTGGGGCATGATGTGAAGAGGACAATTGTGAGGCAAGCAAATTGTTTCCCATTGGGGCATTTCCCTGTTACATTCATCCTAGCAATCTAATGTATCACTAAGCCTTGACTAGATTCTTCTCCTTCCTAGAAACTTTCCACATGATAAGGTCTATCTTTTTCAGCTCATGTCTAGACTATACAACACCTGCCTACAGGTATGAAAGCAGCCATGGTTCTTTGTTCAACTATGACTATTTCCTGCCTTAGTTATCTTAAAATACAAATTTTATTATCTTATACTAATTATCTGTTCTTTAACATTTACCAAGAAATACTGAGAACAATTTTTGAAGGAAATTCTCAACCATGAGATCAATGTTGTACAAAGATAAGGCAAGGAGAACATGGGCAAGAGTGAGAAAATCTGTCAATGGGCAATGTTTGCTGACCTGCAAAAGAGAAGTTGAGTGTTGGGAGTGAATGTCAGATTGCAATAGATTCAAGAGTGAGTGGAAAAGTCAGAATCTCATGCATAGTTCTCATAAATGGCTTGTGCTTGACAAGCCAATCATGGAATCCACCCTGTCCATGAGAATCTGCTCTGCTCTTAGCTGCCTTATAAACTTCACAGATTTCAGGAATCCTTGTTAAAGAACTAATTAGCCCTAACATTAGCCTATATACCATTTATCCATGGATCCATGAGTCGACTTATCATGAGGTATTTTGTCAAGCAGGAAGATGATGTCTAAATTGCATAAATAATGATCCTTCTGCCAAAGAATTTAAATTTTAAAGAAAACCACAGTTAATATCATGCATTAGGAGCTAAGAAGATGCACAAATAGAGAGCACAATATAATGGTAACTTACAAACTTTTGAATGAATCTAAGTTGTAAGTAAGTTGAAGTTAAGATTAAGCAGGGTCTATGATAACTCAAAGCATAGAAGAAAAGGAAAGATCTACAGAATAGTAAGGAGTATTGTTGAAATGTCAGAAACAAATCTAATTAGTGCAAACAAAACAGGAAATTTATTAATTCATCTAACAAGACATCAAATTTGTCATTAAAATGAAAAAAAAGGTACAGGTAAATGGAAGAAAGTTCATTTCAAAATTTTATCATCAATTTTGTCAAGTGAGAAAGAAGTCTAATTTTTACACTCTTTGAAATATTAGAATAATCAAGTTAGGACCTTGACATAGTTCTAATAGAGTCATTTTGGTAATTAATAAAATAGTATTTGAGTTGTTAGAAATGGAATGGATATAAAGAGACTAGAGTTTTCTTAAGTGAAAAAACAATTGGATGGGCATTTATCCTTGGTGAGTGGAAATTACCCATGTGGCCTACTTGCCTAGTTGAGTCTTACTGTGTAAGGTTATTGCTGGTACCATGTTCTACAAGTTGCAATCAGTGTTGCTATTTTGTAGAACTATAATAGTCTATCCTGATAAAGGTATCAGTTATGATGTTCAATTGCTTTTCACTGTTGCTGTTGATGTTTAAATCTCTTCTTATTTAGTAACAAGTATGGTTGGCCCTCCCTAGCCATGGGGCTCTGCATTCTTGGATTCAACCAGCCACAGATGGAATTTGAATCCATAGATGTGCAACCTATGAATACTGAGGTCCAAATATACTATGCCATTTTATATAAGACTTGAACATCTGTGGATTATGGTATCCATGGGGGGGGGCGTCCTAGAACAAATCCCCCTCAGATACTGAAGGACAACTATATGTGAATTATTATTATCAAATGTTATTAAATTAGTGTAAGAAAAATAATTATTTTATCTTATATAGAGTAAAAACTATTTGTGTGTGTGTACGTATAAAATCTGGCTCCCACATAAAATTTTAAACATTTTATCATTTCATATTCGTTAAATATTTCCATCTTTCATTTTCATGAATTTCAACGATTTGATAATATATTTTTACTTTATATCTAAACATTAATTTAGAATTTTAAGCATACTACAAGAAGGAATAAACTGGAACACTCATATTTATTTTTATTTATATATTTTTTGTTTTTAATTATTTTTCTAGATTTTTTATTTCAACAGTTTTTAAGTAATTCTCCCCCTGCCTCTTCCTGTGTATATCTGTACTGAATTACCTAATATTTGTCTTATAAATGCAGTTACTTTTATTTCACTAAAGATTTATTCATTTAATTATCCAAAGGATTCGTTGCAGAGATGTTTGAAACCAACTGTGAAAGAAAGACCGTCAATTAGTTTCACTGGTTACTATACATGAATAGTTTAGTTTATTTTACTAACAACTGTTAAAATCACTTCTCCAATTAGGAAAGGTTATCAGAGAGTAACTTAAACATGCTATAAATAAAGGAAAAATGTTTACTGCCCAAGTGAATCAGAGAGAAAACAGAATTGTTGATTATGATAAAATGTTTTAATGTAGTATATAAATTCAGAACGCTTAAAGAAACAGCATGGACTATTTAAAAATAAGCTTATTATATTGTGATTCTATTTTTTTCAGTAAGATTGCCATCAATAACTCCTGTTCCTAAGAGTGCTTCTGTGCAACTAGTTTGTTCTTTATGATCCTAGGTCTTCATTTCTTACCTAATCTTTTAATAGTATAGTGTAGTTTGGAGTTGTTTCTAGCAATGCCCATTGAAATAAAAATATTTATGCTCCTGTTTCTTCAGTGATCTTCTCTCTGAACACAGCCAGAGATTGGCAAATTTACAAAGAGAGACACAGAAGAGTAAAAATTTTAAGGAGCTCTCATCCCTTTTGCTTTTATTTTCCAGGGCAAGCCCATCCTTTAAATAAGCAATAACTCATACACATACTTATTACTATGTCACATCCTTTCAAAACTGCCATCCGTATACATGATCAATAACTCTTCATTTACTTCTCCAAAGCCTATACATAGCATCTAAACTGTGACTCTGAGTCAGATGGCCTGGGTTTAAATCCTGCCTTTAAATCCTGCCAGTTACCAGCTGTGAGACTGAACAAGATTTTCGTCTCTTTGTGCCTTATTTTCCTTATCTGTAAGATTACAGCTTAATTCAAATTACTTCTAGATTCAATGAGTTAATAGTTTAGAAGTGGTTTAAAAAGTGACTGATACATAGTAAACATTACACAAAGGTAAGTGAAGAATTCCATGTGTTCTATTTATAAGGTGGTGCTGTTTTGTTTTTCTGAAATTTTCCCCATCCTTTCTGAAATCATGCCTGATGACATAAATACTTGCCTTTTGTATAAACAAAAAATATTTTACTTGCCTGTTTTTGTGTAGTGGCATGCATGCATAAATCTATTCCTAGCACTATAGGATCTATTTTATTATCTATACACTTTTAAATAGTTGAGCAATATGTGTTATAGACACTGTTTTTCAGGGGTATCATGGTCCTTCCCAAGTGTGGCTGCTATTTGAAAATGACCTACTCCTCTACATGTAATTCAGAGTTAGCTTGGGTTCCCTAGCCATGTGGAAATTGTAAAAACTTGACAATCTCCAAATTCACAATTTTTGAGAATCCAGACACAGTAATTTCATAACAGCTGTTTCCTCACAGTCAACTAGTTACTTGTTCTATATTCTCATTTCATTTCTTTTCCACATTGACCTAAATTCACAGATCAACACTTTCAGTCATGTCTAAAAAATGTCTGCTCCCACTAAATATCTAATAAGTTTTGGAATTTATTGAAGATTTAGATGTTATGAGGAAGGAGTCTACATCATTTGCAGCATTCCACTATCTTGTGTTTCCAAGTCCTATTTTTCCATCTCTCTCCCTTTTCTCTGAGGCAGCAAAATAAATCTTTCCTTGATTTATGCACAGAAATTCTAGGCCCTCTTAAGACCTGATATTCTACCGCAGTTAATCTTTGCAAAGAAGTTTCAACCAAGCTAAGCCTCGCCCTGTGAAGAAGTTTCATACTTGTGCCTTGTGTTAAGATGAACAAACAAATAAAACCTTTTTTGTGACCCATTCCATAAATGAGTACTGCTTTTTTTTTTTTTTTTTTTTTGCCGTACGTGGGTCTCTCTCTATCGCAGCCTCTCTTGTTGCGGAGCACAGGCTCCAGGTGCACAGGCTCAATAGTTGTGGCTCACGGGTCCAGCCGCTCCGAGGCATGTGGGATCCTCCCGGACCGGGGCACGAACCCGTGTCCCCTGCATTGGCAGGCAGACTCTCAACCACTGCGCCACCAGGGAAGCCCATGAGTACTGCTTTTGATTTCAGAAACTGATAGACCTTTTCACAAGTATGTCACACCTTTCAAATGGCCAGCCTTGCTGAACACACTGGATAATTTTGTACCTTTGCTAATAAAGTACAGAGATATGAAGGTCTGTCAGGCTCCTGCAGAGGGTCTTGCCAAATAAAAACTACAAGAGGGCTTCCCTGGTGGTGCAGTGGTTGATAGTCCGCCTGCCGATACAGGGGACATGGGTTCATGTCCGGAGCCTGTGCTCTGCAATGGGAGAGGCCCGCATACCACAAAAAAACAAACAAACAAACAAAAAACAAACAAACAAAAACTACAAGGAAGCTCAGTCTTATGGCAAAAAAATTGAATCCAAAGAGCAAAGAGGCAGATAATATAGGTCAAGAGTCAGTAGATCTATTGTGAGGCAATAAGGTAAATTAACAAGTATCTGAGAAGAGATGAAAAAAAATGACTTGCACTTTTCAGTCAGGGAATATTCTGACTTTCAGATAGCCTGTATATGGGCATTTGGTCCCCAGAAAGCAGGATGACAGTGACAAAAGGAAGAAGGAAAGGTCAAAATTTGGGAATATGTAGGGCCTAGAGGGGGTCTGTTGCTAAAGATTACTCTGATTGGGATTAAAGCTCCAGGGAAAAGAGCAGGAGCTTAATCAACCAAGGAAGTCTTAGAACTGTGTCCTTCAGGAGACTGCTGAAATGCGGTAGCAATGTTAAATCCCAAACCAGTGTATTAAGCCTCCTCAGATGTCCTCTGTATTAAACTAAGAGTGTGTCAAACAGAGTACTGTGCACTGGTCACCAATCCTGGGGGAAGTCTCCAAACCCTTCTGCCCACTGCATCTTGGTATCAAAGTTGCCAAGGAAAACATTTCAGTAAAGCACTCAGTGGAACAATACTTTATTGATGCAGAGAACAGACAGAGAAAAAGCAGTTGCAATAGTTGGCAACCTATGGCCAGTGGGTTGCTCCCTGCAGCCACCACAGGGCAATTGGTCTACATGTACCTCTCTTGGGCTACAGTGGAAAGAATCTGTCCCCTCCCCACAGAAAACAGACATGACAGTGGGGTTGGTCGGGTGACCTATGATGCACATACCTTAACCAAAGACAAAAGAGGACTCATTGAGCTTGAACGAGAAAAATTATTTCCACACAAGGTGATCAGCCTGGCACTGGCTGTGTGGGCTCTTTACCTCTTGGTAAGAAAATGTTTCAGGCCCAGGGCCCATTCTTTTGTGACTGAGTGGGAATCAAAATACTGTGTACAGGACACTGCCTTTCCTAACAGAGTGCTCAGAGGACTGGGAGAATTTTGAGAGCTCTCAGCCACAGTATTGTACAGCCCAGATCATGCTTCTAGAATTACATAGAAAGAAATAAGAATCCTACCTTCACCAGCTACTAACTTCAGGGTCTTGAATAAGTTACTTTACCTCAGTAGAGCCTGGTTTTCTCATCTAGAAAAGTGTGGAACAATATGTATCTTACTAGAGTTTCGTGAAGATTACATGGTAGAGTTCATGTAAATCACCCAGGAGAATGGCTGGAACATAGGAAGCAGCCCCAGTGTGGCACATAAGGGAAGAGGAGAAAGGGGGCAGGTAAAGTGTTGCTTCACCTTTAAGGACAGTAGAAATTAATATAGTAAAGGTAGAGGCTTAATTGTCAAGTACAGAACTGAGTATATGACTTGGCATATAATTTGGATATTACATTCTTAGGCTCTAACTTAATTTGATTTGGCTCAGAACAACTAAATTGGTTGCATGTAACTGTGATCTTCAACCAAGTGTTCAGAATTCAATGAACTGATATTTTTCTGATGAATGAACCTAGAAGTTCTAAGCTCACTTCTAATGAATGAATCTAGAAGTTCATGCCTCTTCCACCTTCTAGAGGCTGACTCCATTTCCTCGCCTCAGGGTTCCTTCTGTCATCTTCAAAGTGCTTCACTCCAATCTCTAATTCCATTGTCACATTTTTTCTTCTTTGATCCTCCCTCTTATAAGACTCTTCTGAGTACATTAAGCCCAAATGGATAATCCAGGAGAATCTCTTCACCTCAAGATCCATAACTTAATCACACCTGCAAATTTCCTTCTGTCAGTTAAGATTTTGGTGATTAGAATGTAGCTACCTTTTGGGGGGGGGTGAGGATTGACAGCATTATTCATCCTGTCACACCTTTCTTACCAAAACCATTTAATTTGGCTCTGCAAGTTTTGTCTATAGGGAATGGGCATGCTGATGCATAAATACACTTTTTTTTACATTAATTCAATCAATATTTATTACATACATACTATGGACGAAGTATTAGAGAAAACAAGTATCATATGTAATGGTAACCCAGGGGGCAACAAGAGAGACTGATAGGGCTTCCCTGATGGCGCAGTGGCTGAGGGTCCACCTGTCGATGCAGGGGACACGGGTTCGTGCCCCGGTCTGGGAAGATCCCACGTGCCATGGAGCGGCTGGGCTCGTGAGCCATGGCCGCTGAGCCCGCGCGTCCGGAGCCTGTGCTCCACAGTGGGAGAGGCCACAACAGTGAGAGGACTGCCTACCACAAAAAAAAAAAAAAAAAAGAGAGACTGACAGATGTATCTTTATTAGTTATTGAGTGGATATATCTATGATAATAAGTAATTATTTGACTCTTTAATAGGAGCATAGATGATAGGTCTATAAATTCAACTGGGGAATCCAGAAAGTGTCCTGGCTAAATGATGTTATTTTTGTTTGTTTGTTTTGTTTTGCTGTACGTGGGTCTCTCACTGTTGTGGCCTCTCCCGCTGCGAAGCACAGGCTCTGGACGCACAGGCTCAGCGGCCATGGCTCACGGGCCCAGCTGCTCCGTGGCATGTGGGATCTTCCCGGACCAGGGCACGAACGGGTGTCCCCTACATCGGCAGGCGGACTCTCAACCACTGCCCCACCAGGGAAGCCCCAAAATGACATTTTGACGTAAGTTTTCAAGGCCATGTGTAAATCACTCATATGAAGGGAAGGAATTATATTCAGTCCCAGAATTCATGTACAAACAGTTAATAGTAAGAGAGCCTTTCAGCACAAGCAAGCAGTGACACTAGCAGATACCTGAGCAAAGGGTATCATTGGAGAGACTAGCAGGATGCAATGCTGGAGAAATAACCCAAAGTTGGATTATTAATGATCTTGTATACTGAGTCAGGGAGCGTAAGTTTTATCTTAAAGGCATTGGCATCAAATGGTTACTTTGATGCAAAGATATGGTATAATTATATTTGCATTAGAATACGTTCTGAACGGTGGGTTGACAGGAGGGTATAATAGAAGGAAACATATTGAAAGTGTAGGAAGAAAATAAATAAACGCATTTAGCATAAAACTGTGAGCTAGGAAGAATACCCTGAATGTCATGGGAGAACTACAGCCCTGGCCAAAATTTTGATTTTAGTCTGATGAGGACCTGCACTGAAAAACCAGCCATGCTATTTCAGACTTCTGTACTAAAACACCGTTAGAAAATACCTTTATGTTGTTTAAAACACTACATGTGTTGTAATTTGTTGAGGCAGCAATAGAAAAGTAATACAGTAATAATATGAGAGCTTATTACTCTATTTCCAAAGAATAATATTTCCAATATGATGTCATGTGCTATTTATTCAATGTCAATGAAATATTGCAGGACAAGTGATTTCCTCATAAAGAGAAAACATTTATTTTTCATCCTGCATTCAATTGGGAGTACACTTTTTCTCCCATTCTTTATATATTCTGTTCAGTAAATAGGGCCACAAAAGGAATACCACATAACCTAGTCTGGCCAATCAAGCAACCCATTTTTTAGACACAGTGATTAGACCAATTAGAATTCTTTCTAATATTTGCCACTTATTAGTAATGATATTTTTGTGAACTTCCCAGTTAATGACCATAATAATTTCTTCTTCAGCTTAAGCAAGCCTAAGTTGGATTTCTGTTATTTGCACATGAAATATTCCTGATTAATTCATCCCTCGGTTAGAGATAATAAAAGTCTATGATACAGCACAATAAAATTATAGACTATATTAGTGTTCACCTATGTTTTTAGTTTCATCCTTCATCATAAGTTAAATAAATATTATCATAGTCTACAGCATGGCCCAATGTCTTTAAAAGTATAAGATGTTGGCTCATTTCTACTTACAAATTCAACTACTAAATGTTATGCTGTGTCTCAATTAAATAACAGGACAGAGTTTCTAATGACAGAGGAAGTTAAGTAAATGTTACTTTCAGGTGTATGTGATAGAAATGGATCTGAAGAGAGTTAATCATTTTATATTATATATGAATTTATGAATAGCTGAATGAGATTTAAAACACAGAATCCAACAAGTTAACATAACATTGAGAAGCATATCATGATACATGCTGAGAAGCATCAAAAGTAGTAAAACCAGGGCTTCACTCTAAAGATGAAGTGGGCATTCAGGAAATATAGGACAGTTCTTATTCAACAGATTCAGATTCAACTAGTACTCATTGAGGGTCTGATACAATGATAAATCAGTCCCTACAACAAGAATATATGGTGCTTGTTATCAACGCAGTTTTACAAATGAGAAATTAAAAATGTATTGAGGTTTTAAAGCACAACCAAAGTTATACAGCTGGTAGTGAAAAGCTCTAGAATACAAACCCAAGACCTTCACCTCAAGTTTGTATTAATTTCATGACAGCATGTCATGTCACCTCCATATTATTTTCTGTTTACTTGACTAGAGTAGGCTGAAGAAAGCTTCAAAGCTTAATAGTTTTAATACAGATTCTTATAATATAACTAAATTCTTATTATTGTGTGTATGAAAAACTAAGGTGTTCTGATTTATTTTTATGTTCATAAATTCATATTTTTGACAGAACTTAGTTTTGGATCCAAATATTTTACATCCAAATATTTTGCTTTTTATGTCATATATATGTGTGTACATAAATTTATGTTTACATATAGATTTATACACATAATTTTATAATGTTTTCTCTGTGTATCTATTCTTTTTCATTAAAAAATTATTTTTGTTTCTTTAAATTTCTAAAATAATGAAGAAGTATTTTTAGCTCAAGGCAGTATTCAAGCACTTCATCTAAATTGACAAATAAAGCTAAGAGATTATTGTCTATCTAGTCAATAAATTCTGAACAAAGAAGGATTAATAGGATTTACAATTCCTTTAATCTCCATGTAACACAAGCAATACTTATTATATTTTCATTAACTTTTGAGTCGAGATCATTCTGTAACAATTTAGTTCTATTATAGACCAATCCATGGTTTTATTGTTAAATAAAGTATAAACACTATTAAGGTCAAGCAAGGTACATAAATACATATTCCAGGAAAAAACTAAACAAAGATCTGATTTAAAAAAACTCATCACAATATATCAATGTTGACATTGAATTTGCCAAACTCTCTTTGGTTTCAAAATAAACATTTTTTCCTAAATAGTAATTCCTTTCTTTGGAATGTGCCGGATTGATTATCCCAAGCCCACTAAGCTAACCCTTTACTGACCATCTTTACACTTGAAATTCACGTTATTTTGCTGAATACTTTTTGTTAATAAAAAGTGAGACGAATACATGAGAGAGCTGTTAACTACATAACCTCTTCTTCTTTCTTCCGTTTTCAGAACACAAACTCCAGCATACTTGGGGCAGAAACTGCTAGTAATAGTAAAACTCATTCTTTCTAGTAATAGTAATACTTAGATATACAATCAGAAAAAAGATTATAGATTCTAGGCTCTCTTGCAGCCGTATAAATATGGTGTATCCAGTGAAATATGGACGGGAGCACTGAGCTCAAGTTCTGACTGAAAGTGAAAGGTTTCCCCTATTTCCTCCCCTTAATTCTGGCTAGAAGGCCAGAACATGACACAGAAATTGATATTGAAGTTGGCATAGAAAAGAAACAGAAAATATTGGTCCCTACCACTACAGAATAGTTATATCAACTCTTGACTGATTGTGTTAGACTCTTTTGTGACATATTCTATCTTAATTAAGTCATTGAGATTTGTTCCATTACTTACAGGAGCTAAAATGTCATTATAGCTTATGCAGATATTTATCTTAATCATTCCCTTTACCTATATCTTCAAATCCCTTGTTTCTCTCTTCTTAGCACACATCTATCTGACTGTAATTGTCATCTCAGATTAAGCTAAAAGATCCTCTTCTTTGCCTGGTGAAGAAAGTCTGAAAATAGTAAACTGTGGAATTATTATATGTTCTTGATTATCTTCCTCAAATGGGCGTTTAATATTTTCCTGAAATGTAATGAAATTCTCTTGTATGCTCCCCCCCACAACTCACTACATCAAATATTTCATTCTCTGCTTTTTCACTTTCAAACCAAGTACCTATTCTGCACACCCAACTCTTACCTACCTTCATATTCTTGTGAGAAAAGCCAATAACTATAGGATTCAAACTTCTCATCTGCCCTTCACCAAAGGTATATCCACTTGCTCAAACTAATTACTACTAACTTCTGTATTTTCTTTATTTTTTACTTAGTTCTCATATCCAACCTATTACCAAATTCTATGATTTCTGTCTCTAAACATATCTAACGGGTTTTCATTTCTCTTCATCTCTCTTGATAGAACTCTACTTCAACTTATACAGTCTTCCTTTGATTCTGGAGGTGGAATGGCTGGAAGAAGGACCTTTGTCCTTGTCTTCTTTGAAGAAAGAATTCAGCAGGGAGACCAAGATTGTGAAATAGAGACAGCACTTATCAGAGGCAAAGTACATGTCAAAGAGCACACAGGCGAACTTGGAGTGAGTTGTACACAATAGGGTTGGCTTATATGGGGGAAGTTGCTTTTCTGGGTTGTCTCTGGCCAGTCATCTTGCTTGTGCCTTCACCTAATCAGGGCCCAGCGCTCCTGCTGCTCAAAAGAAGACCAGTTGCCGCTGCTCAGCCTGGAACCTATACATCTCCTAACTCACTTTCTCTTTTACTGCATTTTTGCCCCTGCCCTGTTCACTCTCCATCCAGCACTAAATGTTTTTGTTTTTGTTTTTAAATGTAAGTCAGGTTATATTATTCTTTAGCTAAAGTCTGCTTGATAACTTTCTATTGCCTTGAGAGTAACATCTATATTGCCTAGAAGTACCTGCATGATTTGCACATTTTTCTGTATTTCTATCTCATCTCTCACCACTATCTCCTTTGTTTTCTACATTCCAGGCATAGGGGCCTTCATTCAGTGATTTGAAAATCAAGTTCTTCCCTACCTTGGGGTCAGCACACAACAGTCTTCTATCTTGAATGTGCTTCCTCTAACCTCTTCACCTAATTAACCATGTTCAGATCTTAGCTTGTATATCATCTTCTCAGGACATACTTCCTTTCAACTCTGAACTACATTATGTCCCCACATTCTATGCTCTCTGAAAACCATAAACCTCTTTGTCCCAGTCATATGACATACATCTATTTATTTGTTGTTCATAAAATATCTGTATTTCCAACTAGAATATGAGCTTACTGATGTCAATAATTATGTCTATCTCATTTAATGCTGTATCCCCAATACCTGGTACAGTAGCTGGCACGTGGTAGACCTTCAGTAAATAATATTTTTAATTCCTAAATGAATGAGTGCTCATTCTATCACTGTTAGATAATGTAGATAAGGAGAGAATATAATAGCTAAACTCATTTCAGCACCTTGAGTTCCCATTCATTCTACCACTCACTATAAGTTAATACTTTTATATTCTGTTTTATATACTTCATGCTTTATGAACTTCTTAAACTGAAACAGTGTCTGGGGCATGGTCAACTTTGGGTCAGTAACAGAAACAATTTTCTCAGCCTCAAGACTCAGACTATGGACAATGGTAAATTTCCCAAGTTAGATGTAACCATGTGTGGACTATTCTCAATGGCCAGCTGGCCTTCTAGGAAGAAAGTCAGTCTTCTCATTGAACATTTATTAGAAACTCTACAGTATATTATAGATCAAGTAGAAATTTCTTTGATGGTTTGGGTATATAAATATTACCTAATAGACTACTTCTACAGTGATACATACTCCCGATTCAACAAAGAACATTTAAAACCTTGTTAGAATACAACATTTCACAGTTCTTCAATCTAACTAAAAGGGATTTTCCCACAGCCCCTTAGGCAGAAAGAAAAACTTGCTAACAAAGAAATTAGCATTAAAATTTTGTGCTTTCTCTCTGACTCTGGGAGCTAAATGAGAATAGAGTGACATCTACTAACTAATGAGAGAAAGGGTCAGAAATCTAAACTGTATAACCAGTCAGTTAACAGTCAAGATAATATTTACCTGTCTTTGTGAAAAAAACCTTCCAGGCTATATGCAAGGACTCAAAGCATATTTCATTTGTGCATCTTATCTAAGGAGAATACTTGGAAAAGGATACTGGCACAAATTAATTCTTCCTGAAACTACAGATTGAGGAAAATAAAGTTGTAAATAACAAAACTTTATTATATATATGTATATATATATATATGTGTGTGTGTGTGTAGTGTGTATGTACATATAAATTAAAATTCTATGTCTATGGAATGTATAATATAATCATTAAATAAGGATTCTTAAATAAAAATGACACACTGGGGAAAAGAATATACTATTAAAATACACTAAACAAAAGTAGATATTTCCAGAGATTTCAACCACAATTACACAACTGAATTCCTTTTGGAGCTTCTAAAAATTTTACCTGTCCTACTAGATATACTAAAACTGAATCTCTTAGGGTTGGGCCATGGATGTGTGATTTGTTATCTTAACTTCTCCACTGTACCACCAATCTGCTTTTTTAACAGACTTTGTCACCTGTGTAAATGGACATAAATCCACACTTAGAAACCACATCTCTAGGTGGTTTCTGTGCTCTCACTGATGCTAACTAGTTGTCTTGTTTTTCCAAGTTGCTCCCTGGTGATTATCTGTGTCTTCCCTCCTCTCCAGCTGTGTGCTGTCTGGTGGCCCTTGCCCCTCTCATTCTTCAACCACTTATATAAATTCACAGTCCACTTTCCTATAGTTCAGCATGTCTCTGGGTGAAATTCAGAAATATTTTTGATATGGTCCAGAGCTATCATTCTCTATAAGTAGGTGTAATGAAAGTTATTGACTTAGATGTCAAAAGTCCTATATTAAGATTTAAGTTTTAAGACTAAAGCGACTTTAGACTATATTCTAAATCACATAAGGGAAGTGGAAACACAGAGGCAAGAATAATCCAACTATCTTGGCAAACTAGAAAGCACCCTACAACAGATTTATACCCACTTTCATACTTTTCCACCTTGAGAACAGAAGTAGCTAAGAGTTATTTTGTGCTCTCTCTGTGCCAAGCTAAGGTTTACTAGATGTCCAGTTAAATTTGCATTTCAGATATACAACCAATATATATTTTAATATAAGTGTGCCCCAAATATTTCATGGGACATAACTAAAATATTTTTTGTTGTTTATCTGAAATGCAATTTTAATTGTGTCGTATATTTTTATCTGCTAAATCTGGCAACCCTATGTCAAGCTCTATTACAAAGCAATACAAGGAAGCAGAGAGAAAACAGAAATAAGTTCTATTCTAGAAGGGTCTATGGTCAGAAAAATCAATCTGCATGTCTATTCTGATTATAGTGGTGATGGATGATGGAATTTTCAGATGTGTGTCTGGTTAATAGGAGGCACATTGCTGTGCTTAAAATTATTTTAATATAAGGGATTTGGAAGGTTAAAGTAGAGAAAGGAAACAAGCAATTGGCAAAGAAGAGATTTTTATAATTATGTCTGGAGAGTCAAAATTAAACTAAGACGAAATGCACCTTAGCCTTTAAAGATGCTCCTGCATCTATTAGGTCTATGTCATTGTGTATGAGGCCTGCTCCAAGTGATTGGTTATATATTTGAAAGTTTAAAACTGAGAATAAAACTCTCTCTATTGGGAAAGGAATCCATATGGGTCAAAGTAGCTAATACATTTTTACTAATTAATTTTCATTTTCAGTTCTTCAAACTATTGCCCTCTTCAAGGGAAATGATAGAAATAAAGGCAGAGACTAGTCTAGTCATGATGCTGGAGTCCCATTCAGGCATCTTTAGCAAGGTACCATGCTTTCCATCTCCTTATTTTGTTATTTGACTATCAACACATAAAATAAAGGATTTCTTTTTAAAACAATATATACTGGCTTACAAAGGATTAACATTTGCAGAGGAGATCCTAAGGCTATCAGGGCTCAGAAATTTAGGTTTAAATTTGAAAAACAACACTGTCAAATATCAACTCAGCAGAATCCCTTGTGTACATCCCAATAAAACATTCAATGAATGGTACTGGTTTAAAAATACCTGCTTTTTTTGTCCTGGCATAAAAACACAAGGCAAAGGAAGTTTAATTTTTTTTCCCCTGATGCTAAATCTCTAAAGCTTCAGGAAATTTCTTTATTACTTAGTACTATATGTTCTAATCAAGCATAAAGCAGGAAAGTGACTACTATCAAAGGACCCATAAAGAGTTTATGATGTTTCAGAATCAGACAACATAAAAAAGGACATATTCAAATTAGAAACACTATTATAAAGTGTGATTCTATAAGGGATCTCCATAACAGTCTTAATAATGTGATTAAAGAGACAAAGTAATAACAATATACACAAGTACTAATTAGAACATTGAAACTACTACGCCTCATGTGGGAGGCAAGTCATAAAATTCAAAGAATATTTGTAAGAAAGGCTATCAGACTGGCTTTTAAGTTTTTAGTACCTGAGGCTGATTTTGTGAACTTGTATGAGTTGAAAATGTTTAAGAGAATTCAATTGGCCTAATAATGCATACTTGTTTCAGAATCTTATTATAATACAAAAAAAAATAATTTAGAGAGATATACTTTTTCTCCACTTGGTTCAATGGCACAGTTTATGCAAAGTCTAAAAATTAAACCAAATTCCACAATATTACAAACAATGAAACTGAACTTTAAAAATATCTATATATACTATTACTACATGGCCATAAATTCTCAAAGGCTAGAGGTGATGAGAAATAAGAGAAGTTCTATAATTAAAACTTGGTTAGAACAACACATTTATTGTATTATCAATTTTTAAATTTTTATTTGAAAACTATATCAAAAGTATTTAAGTACATAACATAAAATAAAGAAAATGAAGTTGAAAATATTTGAGAAATTCTGAGCAAGAAACAGCAAAAATACAGAGCTAGGATTCATATGTAGTCATTTCTTAATATGGGGCCATAACTTAGTCTATCTGCTTTCTTGCAGTTAGTTTAAAGAGAAATATAATCAATAAAATCAGTTTCACCAATATTAGTTGATATGCTGAGAAAAAGAGGGAATTCCTTAATCAGGTAAAATTTTATTTTCAATAAACATTATACTCTTCTCTAGGAGGCTCAAATTTCACATAGTAAAGATTTTTAAAACCTGGAAAAAAACTGACCTATATTAACTTTACTTCTTGTTTAAGTTAACAGTCTTCTTAGTGAAAGGGATTTTTTTTTTTTTTTACCCTAAAACACCTATTAACAATATTCCGAAAAGACTTTCCTCAAAGGGCATTTGGATAACCTGAATTAAATTATTCACAATTACCAGAAGGAGAAACAAACTAGTTACTCAAAAAAAGGACAAATTATCTGCCGTGAAAGGCAGAAATTTCTCGTGTGTATTTTTATAAAGATGATAAAATAACATACAGACAGCCCCTGACTTATAATGGTTCAATTTACGAATTTTTTTAACTTTATAAATGGTGGGAAATTTATACACATTCAGTAGAAACCATGCTCTGCATTTTGAATTTTGATCTTTTCCCAGACTGGTGATATGTAGTATGATACTCTCTCCTGATGCTGGGCAGTGGCCGCAAGTCACAGTGCCCCCGTCAGCCACGCGATTGTGAGGGTAAACAACCAATACTCTTACAGCCACTCTGTACCCATGCAACCTTTCTGTTTTTCACTTTCAGTAGGTTATTCAATAAGTTACATGAGATACTCAACAGCCTCTTTTAAAATAGGATTTGTGTTAGATGATTTTTTTCCCAACTGTGGACTAATGTTCTCAGCATGTTTAAGGTAGGCTAGGCTAAGCTATGACATTAGGCGGGTTAGGTGTATTAAATGCATTTTCAACTCACAATATTTTCAACTGATTATGGGTGTATTGGGCTGTAAATCTACCTTAACTGAAGGAAGATCTGTACTTAAAGATAGTCTCAAGAAGTCAATTCTAGAGTACAGTCAAGTGGTTTTATAAGGGATGTTATACTGTAATTCTCAAGAAGCCAATTCTAGAGTACAGTGAAGTGGTTTTATAAGGGATGTTATACTGTAATTCTCACAGTATTTGCAATTATAGCAAAGAGTTTCACAGAGCTCTGTTAATAAGAGCTTTAAAAATAGTCAATAATATAAAGGTTGAGTGCAAGTCATCAAAAACAATATTAAGAGAAGCAAAATAATGAAGTCTATGTTGTAAGCTTTCTGTTGGTCTTGAACAAGGTGGAGAAAAACAACTGTATGGTACACATCGATTTAAAGGCTGGACTGAATGTCCATCAGGCTGACCTCTATATACTGTGTTTCTCTAAACCACAGAGATAAATAAAAGTGATCTGTGCCCTCATCAGCTACTGTATGCAGCTGGTTAATAACAGATCTATATGCTTTAAAGTCAGCTCATCTGGAGATAGGGCTAATATTTCATAAAATTTGAGGAGTCTGATAAAAATATTCTTCTGAAAAAAAAGACCCCAATTGACATTCAGACTTCATAACTTACTCTATGTTGCTTATCACTAGGGCTCTGGTGATGATTAAATGGAGTCGATGGCTGTGCCTGGAAGGGAGCAAATGCTATGGATGTTTTTCTAATGATGATGATGATGATGATGGTGATGATGACAGTGGTGGTGGTGGTGGTAATGGCAGTAGAGAAAAAAATAACCTGAAATACAGACAAGATTTCAAACAAAAATAATATTCTAAATATCTTGTCAATTTCATACAAAAAGGTAGAAGGTTTTTTCATGGACATGTAGGTGAGTAGTTTGCCATGGCACAGTGGTGACCTTGTATGTCTCCATAAAGGCCATATAGGCAAAGCTCAACAGCAATCTCACCCAAGACTTGGTGGATGCCCTCTGATTCTCCCAGGAACCTGTCAAGATAGGCAGTCTTGTGAGAAGCTATCACAAGGACCATTTTACATCTACCTCTATATCTCGTGCGAGACTCCCTCTCTTACCGGATACTGCTATGAAGCACTTTAAGGTATGGGAATTTATATCTCCCTTATAAAACCACTTCACTGTAGTCTAGAATTAGCTTCTTGGTGACAGAGCAAACCACTGTCTCATGGTACCAACTATCTGGTCCCTCTGGTTCAATGTCATCCTCAGTGACATAGGTCATGGACACCATGTTGATCTTGCTTATACTCTCTGTGTAAGTGATAAACTATCTCAGGACATTTAGTCAAGTCATCCCCTTACAAGCTGGATATAGAGAAGACTGGGAAAGCCACCCAGCATCTTCATTAGTCACTTCTGCTTAGGGACTTCTTGATCTCTTGACAAGCCAAAGATTTCACCCCAACTTAGGACAGCTGTGTAACAAGATGAAAATTCTGCAGTATATTGAATGGAATGAAAGAATGTTGTCTCTATAAATGACACAGCATATATTTATAACTATTACCTGAAAAACAACTCACATCATTATGTTGATGGAATAATGATAGAAACAATATGATAATAAAACAATATTTTCAAAATGCCCTCTGCTAAATCTTTAACATACATTTTTTATTTCATCATCTGCATAAACCCAGGAGTTATTATTAAATGACATTAAAAAAATAACAGGGTCAGACAGCTAGCAACTCACTTGCAGTCTGTGAACCCAAGCTATCAGGCTTTATTGTTTTGAGATTGAGCAATATATTTCATCATCTCCCAGAATGTGTAAAGCAGTTTTACTGGAACTTAATTGAAGAGACCATTTACTAAAATAAATTCATAATTATGAAAGGACAAAAAATTGAATACTAAAACATACTGCTAAGTTTGGGATTAATTGAAGCATTTAAACACAATTATTAAACTCTTGGACTTCATTAAAAATGGACAGATATATACCATATGTCCTTATTTATCATTCACTTCTCCACATATTCTGGTCTTCTGGTCTGAAGAAGCATACACCACAGAAAACATAAAAGGATCAAACTAGGATTTTCAAACAGAATCTTTATTTAAATTATAACTTTGGTGCACTGTTAAATGACCATCTGCCTTATATACTAATTAGACCTGTACCATTTAGAATATAAAACTTAAGGACATTATTGGAAAAACAAATTTATGGTTTGAAAATTTGAGATCATGGTACTTTTTTAGTTTGAGAAATATTTTATCATACTAATAATGCTATTTTAAATCTGCACTATAGAAAATGTTAGGACAGAAAATAAATTGATACGTAAAAAGAATGTATTAAATGCAGTTTTATTTTTCAAGTATAAATTTTAGTTCAAACAAACTAAATAGATATATCTGGAAATAAGGATTTATGTGGAAAACATTCTTCTGCAAAGAATTTTATTTCCAATACACAGTGAGTGCATAGGGGTATATCATTAGAAGTATATATTGTGGAAAATTTTGAAGGCATAATACCATATAAATGTAGTGCTATTTAAGTTATCTATTTATTTCTGGGTTAGCTTTGATAGTTCATGTCTTTCAAGTCATTTAAATATGTCAAGTGTATAGTTATAATATCATAATATTCCCTTATTACTGTTTTTAATATCAGTAAGATACTTACTGGTATCCCCCCACTTCCCTATCTGATTTTTTGTGTATATCCTTTCTTATGTCTATAGGTTTATCAGTTTTATTGATTATTTTAAAGAACCAGCTTTGATTCCATAGAATTTTCTTTATTGTTTATTTTCTATTTTATTTATATTCATATTTTTATTTACTTCATTCTGTTTATATTGGGTTTAATGCAACTTCCTATTTGTTTTAGTTTCTTAAAGTGGATGTTATGACCATTAAATTATAATACTTTTAATATAAAGACTTAATATCTACAAATTTCTCTCTTATTCTCTATCACTTTACACTGAAATGCTGTTATTAAGTGAGTACATATTTAGAACTGTTATGTCTCTTGAAGAATTGGTGCTCTTATCATTATGAAATAACCCACTTTATCCCAGATACTATTTATTAACTGAAGTCCACTTTGCCTGATATTATCGCCATTCAAAATTTCCTTGAGTTATTATTTTTATGGTAGTTAGTTTTTCTTCATTTTTACTTTTAATGTGTATCTTTATATACAAAGTGAGTCTCTCATAAACTGCATACAGTTATTTCTAATGTATCAGTCGAATCTTATATTTACTGCCTTATAATTACAGCATTTAGACCATTTACATTTTCTGGAATTGCTGATATGTTTTTTTTTAATTAATTTTAATTATTTATTTTTTATAGAGCAAGTTCTTATTAGTTATATATTTTATACATATTAGTGTATATATGTCAATCCCAATCTCCCAGTTCATCCCACCACAACCCCTTTCCGCACTGCCACTTTCCCCCTAGGTGTCCACATGTTTGTTCTCTACATCTGTGTTTCTATTTCGGCCTTGCAAAGCAGGTCATCTGTACCATTTTTCTAGATTCCACACATATGTGTTAATATACGATACCTGTTTTTCTCTTTTTGACTTACTTCACTCTGTATGACAGTCTCTAGATCCATCTAACTCTCTCCAAATTACCCAATTCCATTCCTTTTTATGGCTGAGAAATATTTCATTGCACACATGTACCACATCTTCTTTATCCATTTGTCTGTCGATGGACATTTAGGTAGCTTCCATGACCTGGCTATTGTAAATAGTGCTTCAATGAACATAGGGGTGCATGTGTCTTTTGGAATTATGGTTTTCTCTGGGTATATGCCCTGTAGTGGGATTGCTGGCTCATATAGTGATTCTATTTTTAGTTTTTTAAGGAACCTCCCTACTGTTCTCCATAGTGGCTATATGAATTTACATTCCCACCAACAGTGCAAGAGGGTTCTCCTTTCTCCACACCCTCTCCAGCATTTATTATTTGTAGATTTTTTGATGATGGCCATTCTAAACAGTGTGAGTGATACCTCACTGCAGTTTTCATTTGCTTTTCTCTAATAATTAGTGCTGTTGAGCAGCTTTTCATGTGCTTCTTGGCAATCTGTATGTCTTCTTTGGAGGAATGTCTATTTAGGTCTTCTGCCCATTTTTTGATTGGTTTTTTTTTTTTTTTAAACATTGAGCTGCATGAGATATTTGTATATTTTGGAGATTAATCCTTCCTCCATTGATTTGTTTGCAAATATGTTCTCCCATTCTGAGGGTTGTCTTTTCATCTTGTTTGTAGTCTCCTTTGCTGTGCAAAAGCTTTTAAGTTTCATTATGTCCTGTTTATTTTGGTTTTTATTTCCATTACTCTAGGAGGTGGGTCAAAAAAGATCTTTCTGTGATTTATGTCAAAGAGTGTTCTTCCTATGTTTTCCTCTAAGAGTTTTATAGTGTCTGGTCTTATATTTTAGTCTTTAATCCATTTTGAGTTTGTTTTTGTGTATGGTGTTAGGGAGTGTTCTAATTTCATTCTTTTACATGCACCTGTCCAGTTGTCCCAGCACCAATTATTGAAGACTGTCTTTTCTACATTGTATATCCTTGCCTCTTTTATCATAGATTAGTTGACCATATATGTGTGCGCTTAGCTCTGGGCCTTCTATCCTGTTCCATTGATCTAAATTTCTGTTTTTGTGCCGGTGCCATGTTGCCTTGATTACTGTAGCTTTGTAATATAGTCTGAAGTCAGGGAGTCTGATTCCTCTAGCTCCATTTTTTTTCCCCTCAAGACTGCTTTGGATATTCAGGGTCTTTTTTGTCTCCATACAAATTTTAAGATTTTTTTGTTCTATTTCTGTAAAAAATGTCATTGATAATTTGATAGGGATTGCATTGAATCTGTAGATTGCTTTGTGTATTATAGTAATTTTCACAATATTCCAATCCAAGAACATGGTATATCTCTCCATCTGTTTGTGTCATCTTTGATTTCATTCATCAGTGTCTTACAGTTTTCTGAATACAGATCTTTTACATTCTTAGGTAGGTTTATTCTGAAGTATTTTATTCTTTTTGATGCAATGGTGAATAGGATTGTTTCCTTTATTTCTCTTTCTGATCTTTCATTGTTATTGTCTAGGAATGCAAGAGATTTCTGTGTATTAATTTTGTAACCTGCTACTTTACCACATTCATTGATTAGGTCTAGTAATTTTCTGGTGGCATCTTTAGGATTCTCTATGTATAGTATCATGTCATCTACATAGAGTGACAGTTTTACTTCTCCTTTTCCAATCTGGATTCTTTTATTTCTTTTTTTTCTCTAATTGTCATGGCTAGGACTTCCAAAACTCTGTTGAATAATAGTGGCGAGAGTGGACAACCTTGTCTTTTTTCTGATCTGACAGGAAATGCTTTCACATTTTCACCATTGAGAATGATATTTGCTGTGGGTTTGTCATATATGCTTTTTATTATTTTGAGGTAGGTTCCCTTTATGCCCACGTTCTGGAGAGTTTTTATCATAAATTGGTGTTGAACTTCTCAAAAGCTTTTTCTGTATCTACTGAGATGATCATATGGTTTGTATTCTTCAGTTTGTTAATATGGTGTATCACATTGATTGATTTGCATATATTGAAGAATCCTTGCATCCTTGAGATAAATCCCACTTGGTCATGGAGTATGATCCTTTTAATGTGTTATTAGATTCTGTGTGCTAGTATTTTCTTGAGGATTTTTGCATCTATATTCATCAGTGATATTGGTCTGTAATTTTCTTTTTTTTAGTATCTGTGTCTGGTTTTGGTATCAAGATTGTGGTGGCCTCATAGAATGAGTTTGGAAGTGCTCCTTCCTCTGCAATTTTTTGGAAGAGTTTGAGAAGGATGGGTGTTATCTCTTCTCTAAATGTTTGATAGAATTCACCTGTGAAGCCACCTGTCTTGGGCTTTTGTTTGTTGGAAGATTTTTAATCACAGTTTCAGTTTCATTACTTGTGATTGGTTTGTTCATATTTTCTATTTCTTCCTGGTTCAGTCTTGGAAAGTTATACCTTTCTAAGAATTTGTCCATTTATTCCAGGTTGTCCATGTTATTGACATGGATTTGCTTGTAGTAGTCTCTTATGATGCTTTGTATTTCTGTGGTGTCCATTGTAACTTTTCCATTTTCATTTCTAACTTTTTTGATTTGAGTCCTCTCCCTCTTTTTCTTGATGAGTCTGGCTAAAGGTTTATCAATTTTGTTTATCTTCTCAAAGAGCCAGCTTTTAGTTTTATTGATCTTTGCTATTGTTTTCTTTGTTTCTATTGCATTTATTTCTGCTCTTATCTTTATGATTTCTTTCCTTCTACTAACTTTGGTTTTCTTTGTTCTTCTTTCTCTAGTTCCTTTAGGTGTAAATTTAGATTGTTTATGTGAGGTTTGTCTTGTTTCTTGAGGAAGGATTGTATTGCAATAAACTTCCTTCTTAGAGCTGTTGTGCTGCATCCCATAGGTTTTGGATCATCATGTTTTGTTGTAATTTGTCTTGAGGTATGTTTTGATTTCCTCTTTGACTTCTTCAGTGACCTCTTGGTTATTTAGTAATGCATTGTTTAGCCTCCATGTGTTTGTGGTTTTTACTTTTTTTCCCTGTAATTGATTTCTAATCTCATTGTGTTGTGTTCAGAAAAGATGCTTGATATGATTTCAATTTCTTAAATTTACCGAGGCTTGATTTGTGACACAAGATGTGATTTATCCTGGAGAATGTTCCATGTGCACTTGAGAAGAAAGTGTAATCTGCTGTTTTTGAATGGTATGTCCTATAAATATTATTGAATCTATCTGGTCTATTGTGTCATTTCAAGCTTGTGTTTCCTTATTAATTATCTGTGCGGATGATCTTTCCATTGGTGTAAGTGAGGTGTTAAGTCCTCCATAATTTTTGTGTTACTGTCAATTTCCTCTTTTATAGCTGTTAAGCATATGCCTTATGTATTGAATTGCTCCTATGTTGGGTGCATATATATCAATAATTGTTATATCTTCTTCTTGGATTGATCCCTTGATTTTTATGTATGTAGTGTCTTGTTTTGTCTCTTGTAACATTCTTTTTCTTTAAGTCTATTTTACCTGATATGAATATTGCTACTCCAGCTTTCTTTTGATTTCCATTTATAGGAAATATCCTTTTCCATCCCCTCACTTTCAGTCTGTATGTGTCTCTAGGTCTAAAGTGGGTCTCATGTAGATAGCATATATATGAATTTTGTTTTTGTATCCATTCAGTGAGCCTGTGTCTTTTGGTTGGAGCATTTAATCCATTCACTTTTAAGGTAATTATCAATATGTATGTTCCTATTACCATCTTCTTAACTGTTATTGGTGAGTTTTATTCTAGGTCCTTTTCTTCTCTTGTATTTCCCACTTAGAGAAGTTCCTTTAGCATTTGTTGTAGAGCTGGTTTGGTGATGCTGAATTCTCTTAGCTTTTGCTGATCTATAAAGCTTTTGATTTCTCCATTGAATCTGAATGAGATCCTTGATGGATAGAGTAATCTTGGTTGTCGGTTTTTCCCTTTCATCACTTCAAATATATTGTGCCACTCCCTTCTTGCTTGTAAAGTTTCTGCTGAGAAATATGCTGTTAACCTTAGGGGAGTTCCCTTGTATGTTATGTGTTATTTTTCCCTTGTTGCTTTCAGTAATTTTTCTTTGTCTTTAATTTTTGTCAATTTGATTGCTATGTGTCTCGGTGTGTTTCTCCTTGGGTTTATCCCGCCTGGGACTCTCTGCACTTCCTGGACTTGGGTGGTTATTCTCTTTCCCATGTTAGGGAAGTTTTCAAATATATATCTTCAAATATTTTCTCAGGTTCTTTCTCTCTCTCTTCTCCTTCTGGAACCCTTATCATGTGCATGTTGTTGCATTTAATGTTGTCCCAGAGGTCTCTTAGGCTGTCTTCATTTCTTTTCATTCTTTTTTCTTGGTTTGTTCAATGGCAGTGAATTCCACCATTCTGTCTTCCAGGTCACTTATCAGTTCTTCTGCCTCAGTTATTTTGCTATTGGTTCCGTCTAGTGTATTTTTCATTTCAGTTATTATATTGTTCATCTTTGTTTGTTTTTCCTTTAATTCTTCTAGGTCTTTGTTAAACATTTCTTCCATCTTCTCAATCTTTGCCTCTATTCTTTTTCTGTGTTCCTAGATCATCTTCACTATCATTATTCTGAATTATTTTTCTAGAAGGTTGCCTATCTCCACTTCATTTAGTTGTTTTTCTGGAGTTTTATCTTGTTCCTTCATCTGTACATAGTCCTCTGCCTTTTCATTTTGTCTTTCTGTGAATGTGGTTTCATTCCACAGGCTGCAGAATTGTAGTTCTTCTTGCTTCTGCTCTCTGCCCTCTGGTGGATGAGGCTATCTAAGAGGCTTGTGCAAGCTTCCTGATGGGTGGGCCTCGTGGTGGGTAGATCTGGGTGTTTTTCTGGTGAGCAGAGTTCCTTAAAACTTAATCCACTTGTCTGCTGATGGGTGGGGCTGCATTTCCTTCCTGTTGGTTGTTTGGCCTGAGGTGAACCAGCACTGGTGGCTACCCAGCTCTTTGGTGGGGCTAATGGTGGTGGACTGTGGGAGGGCTCCCACCAAGGAGTACTTCCCAGAACTTCTGCTGCCAGTGTTCTTTTCCCCATGGTAAGCCACAGCCACCCCCTTCCTCTGCAGGAGACCTTACAACACTAGCAGGTAGGTCTGGTTCAGTCTCCTATGGGGTCACTGCTCCATCCCCTTGTGTTCTTATATGCATACTACTTTGTGTGTGCCCTCCAAGCGTGGAGTCTCTGTTTCCCCCTGTCCTGTCAGAGTCCTGAAATCAAATACCCCTAGACTTCAAAATCTGATTCTCTAGGAATTCGTCCTCTCATTGCTGGACCCCCAGGATGAGAAGCCTGACATGGGGCTCAGAACATTCACTCTAGTGGGTGGACTTCTGTGGTATAAGTGTTCTCCAGTTTGTGAGTCACCCACCCAGCATTTATGGGATTTGATTTTATTGTGATTATGCCTCTCCTACCAGCTCATTGCAGCTTCTCCTTTGTCTTTGGGTGTGAGGTATCTTTTTTGGTGAGTTCCAGTGTCTTCCTGTTGATGATTGTTCAGCAATTATTTGTGATTCTGGTGCTCTTGCAAGAGGGAGTGAGAGTATGTCCTTCCACTCTGCCATCTTGAACCAATCTCAAGGTTGGGTTTCAATACACATTCTTTCCCTTTTTTGTTGCTGTTGTATCTATTTTTGTTTCCTTTGCTTTCTTTTTCTGTATTCCTGTTGATTAATTGATCTTTTTTTATGGTTGTATGTTTTTTTCAAATTACCTTTTTAGTTATACACCTTGTTTTATTTTTTTAGTGGTTATTATACCGTTTGTGAAACACATCTTTAATTTATCCCAATCTACCTTCAAATAATAAATCAGCATTGTCTAAAAATATTAAAAAGTACACTCTTATTTTTCCCTTCTCATTATCCTTGTGCTTTTCTGTCACATATGTCCCTTCTACATATGTGATTAACGTTACAGTACATTTTTATTAATTTTACCTTAAGCAGCCAATTATTTATAAAAGAGAGTTAAAAATAAAGAATTGTATTTTATGTTTCTCACATATTTACCATTTTGACACTGTTTATTATTTTACACATATTCAAATTTCTATTTAACATCTATTTACCATTTCTTAGAATGCAGTTTTGCTAGTAATTAATGCTCTCACCTCTTGCTGGTTTGGAATGATTTTTATGTCATCTTCATTTTTGTAAGATATTTCCAGTGAATACAGGCATAACTCATTTTATTACACTTCCCTTTATTTCACTTTGCAGATATTGCATTTTTCACATATTGAATGTTTTTGCCAACCCTGCATCAAGCAAGTCTATCGCCGCCATTTTTCCAATTACATTTGCTCACTTCATGTATCTGTGTTGCATTTTGTTAATTATCACAGTACTTCAAACTTTTTTCATTGTTATTATATTTGTTATGGTGATATGTGATCAGTGATCTTTGAAGTTACTACTAAGACTAGCTGAAGGCTCAGATGATGGTTAACAATTTTTAGCAATAAATAATTTTTAATTAAGGTATGTACATTTTTAGACATAATGCTATTGCACACTTTATAGAGTACAGTGTAGTGTAAACATAACTTTTACATGCACTGGAAAACCCAAAAAACTGTGTGATTAACTTAATTGTGATATTTGCTTTATTATGTTGGTCTAGAACTGAACCCACAATATCTCTGAGGTATTTAATTTTACAATGACAAGGTTATGCTTTGTTTTGTTTTTCAGTACTGCAAAGACTGTCCTTGGACATATATGTATAATTTCTGATAAAACATTTGCTGTAATTTTTTTTGTTTGTTTCTCTGTGTGTGGCATTTCCTTTTGTTCTAGCTCTTTTGGAATCTATCTCTTCATCAATGTGTTGTTAGCAATTTGCCATGTGCTTTGGTATGTCTTTAATTATATGATCCTTCTGCTTCAGGTTTGTTAGACTCCTTGGATCTCTAAAGATATGTTGCCTTTTGAATCCTAGATTTGGAATTGACACAGCATCACTCCTGCCACTTTTTAGTAAGTGAAAGCATTGTTATTTAAACCCAGCTTTATCAGACATGTAAAGTTCATTAAAAGAAGACACCAAGATTAAAAGTTAAAAGAAAATTTAAATATTCATGTTTGTACGTTTGATAGCGAGTTATTTAATCCTCTTACTGTACTCGTCTTTGAAATGTGGATGTTTGTTCCAAGAAGTTCAGGAAGTAATAATATTAAATGTTAAAATTAGATATTTAGTTAATATTTACTAAATGTGTTTTTGTAATTCCTTTGTATTATTCCATTACATTATTGAGAATGTCTCTGTAAAATTGTAAATATAGGATTCTTTAGTTTAAGGCAGACATACCACATATTTATTGAGGATTCTTCCATTCAAAAAATATCAGAAACAACCCTGGTATAGATGTGAGACACAAAGTGAAGAGCAAATTAGTCCTGACATCTGCTTTCATGGAGATTACAGCTGTAAGCACATATTGATTGAATAATTACTTAAGTAATTTTGATAAGAACTTTAAAGAAAATCATGAGAGCACAAATCAGGGGACATATGATGAAGTCTGGAAATTAGAAAAGTTTCCCTGAGGAAGTGATATCTCTGATAAAATTTATTGGGCAAGTAAGAGGTAATCTGGCAAAGTGAGGAGAGATAAACAACTTTGTGCAATCCTTAAAATAAGACAGAGGAATGGCACAAATAAGGTCAATGTGAGTGGTCAGCCAAGAGGGAAAGAGAGACTGATTAACAAGTATTCTGCAGAAATAGACAGAAACCAGATCATATGAAACATTGTAAAGCAATAAAATATTTTGATTTTTATATTAAGATATGTGAAGACTATTAACAAAGAAAGAGAAGCAACCTGAGTACCTCTGAATTAAAAAAAATAATAATCTTTGGCTGCAACGTAACTGAGAGATGGAAAGGGCCAAGGACCTTTTTACCAGAAAAATTTTTCCATGCATTATCATTTTTGATGTCATTCTACCTATTATATTTATTATAGTATCTATTCTAATATATAGTTTATATAGTATTGTATTATACTTTATTATATTATTATATTTTCATTATATTTAACATATATTAAAATATTTATATTTAACGTTTTGAATGGGAAGTTTGATTTCATTTATTTTTAACTTTAAGTATCTATGTGTCACTTTAAAATTCCAATTTTATGAAAATAATCATATTTCAATGAGTAAAATAGCATCACCTCATATTATAACATGCCTCTTTGAAGCTTCATATGAAATTATATTTGGATTTAGAAGAATTGGCTCTATGCCTGTGAAAACCAGGAGAGGAAATATTCTGTCACCCTTATAGAGTCACCAAGGCAGTACATAACTTGCCAAGAGATCAATTTCGTTAATGAAAAATGTGTAAGCTATTCTTAAAACAAATGATCATGGTATATCCTTCAACTTCTGAGTTTCATATTAAAAAGTAAATCTTGCTGTAAAATAAACCCGCCTTGTCACAAAGTAAAATTTGAATATATTTTCATATGTATCTAATTTGTTACATTCAATTATCATAAGAAACCTCAAGGATTCCCGTAGTTATCCAATAACCCAGATAACAGCCAAAGGAATAAAGACAATCTTTAAAAGATTCAAAGCCATTCCTAACATTTCTGTAATTATTTTTAGCATAATAGATTATAAGGTCATCTCAAAATTGTAAAGTTTTACCTACTGCTACTAATGAAAATCAGAAAAGTTAAGTAACTTGTCTAAAGTTACAAAGATTTAAGGATCTGGTGTAAGATTACAAAGGTTTTGCCAAAGCAAAATTTCAGGTAACATGCCACTTCCCAGACAGTAACAATTCCTTGTGATTAGAAAGCTATTGCATTTTATATTGCCTGCTTGGAGATTCATAAGGATTAGACTGTTAAGAGCTTGGATAAGTTCTAAAGTTATAATACCTGTTTAACTTTATGTTAACACATTTGTTTTATTTTGTTTAAGCTTTATACAAAATTATTTGACAATTAATTTCAGTTTTTTTTAATAACATCTATCAGATTGTTCATTGTGTGGGAGAAAAAGTTCTGTTAAATGCACTGCAGGAAAATTGATTTATTATTTATCCATAATTTATGGAACAAATGGAACACTAGTCTCAAGATTTATCTTACCAAACTATAATAATAATAGCTTAAAAGACTAATAGATAATTTGTAATTTCTTACATGGATTTTGAGTAATTAAACAAGAATAAAATATCCTGCAGGGCAGAGATCATTTATTTTTTACCTCCTTTAACACCTGGTAAACTGCCAGGCTCTTAAATGGAACTCAAAGATTATTTTTCATTATGAATTTAAAATTTGGCAAAGCATTAAATAGGACCTAACTGTTTCTGTTTTATTTCTATAATTATTTTAATTAATACCATTAACTCTCAGATTTCTTTAGTATTCATTACTTGCCTCAACTATAAAAAGTAGTATTTCTAACATAAGATTCTGTTATATTTAGTGGTGCATTTTAATATTAATCCCCAAGTTCAAGGGTGCTGCGTGTCACCAGATGTGGATCTATATTTTTATTTGTGTGTGCTTTCCATACTGTAAGAAATAAAATATAAATGAGTTTAGCCTTCTTGCTCCTTTATTACTTAACCTCCACTCAAGCAATATTATACTGAATAAAATGTCCTGGACCAGGAATCAGGAAGTGGGGGTTCTACATCTGATTCTGCCCTATGTAATTATGTTATATAAATCAAGTTAATTCTGTTTCTGGAATCACTGTTTCTTCTTCTGCAATTGGGGTTAATGTTGCTCTGCTTAACTTACATTGTTGTAAGACAGCAAATGAGACAATGATTAATGAAAAAGAAAGTAATGTACCAATATCTTTACAAATGGAAAGTGTTATTATATATTTGTATTTTCAGGATGCTTATTATTTGTGAATTGTGGTTGTTTCTGTAAAAATTATTTTTTAAAGCATGTTCTCCAGAAGTCGTGCATTTCTAACAGATGCTTTTAGGGTAACATTTACAAGATGGCTTTTAAGACTTTGGGATGGAGAAGTGGATTAATGTGAAAAGAGCACCAGGGGTTGAGTGGGAGTGGGGAGGTGAGTCGGATTTCTCCCCACTGCAGGCTGGCTTGTCCTCCAAACACACACTTCAGAATGTTGCTGCCCATTATCTGACAGTTTGCATGGAGCTGAGGTTATAGTCCTATTCGTTCACCCCCATGACAAACATGGGTGTGTCTGGAGAGGGTGCACAGATGACCGCACACTGGGCACCTGCCTAGATGCGGGCCTAGCAAAGGTGCACAGGTGTCATGAGGTGCTTTGAGTGCCACACCCCCCGGGCAGCCCTGGGCACTTCTCCCCCACTTACTGTAGTTTCCTCTAATGACAGGTACATCCCTGTGGCCTCCACCACAATGGGGCTACCAATGGAATTCCAGGAGATGTCTTTAGGCTGCTTGCTGGGGAGGGGAGGCAGCACCATGAGTCAGTCTCTCCCCTGCATGACCTCCTCTTCATAGTCCATGGCCTTCACCATTTGAAAGGTTGACCAGACAACTTCCTGCCTGGCCAACTGTTCCCCCCAATCCCACACATCTCTACCTGCCCCAGATGGGTCCAACCCTGCTGGTCTTACCTCTCATCCCTAACCCCCTTAGTGGGACACTTTTCTTTTCTTGGCTGTACCTGCTATGCCTGGCTACAAGCCGCCACATTTCCAACTCAGCCCACAAGCGCCCCCCCCCCCAACCAGGGGACCATCTAGACTACTCCCAGTCAGGTCAGGCCCTTTCTATATATGCTGCCCAGGATGTAGACCCTGGGAGGGCAAAACCTGCCTTGCTGCTTTAGGCTCCAGCCCTGGCAACCTTGTCACAGCCCTCCTAGCCCTCTTCTCTTTATTACTCAGCTTCTGCAACAGGGTTCCTGCTACCAGAGGCCAGACAAGTCCCTGAAATCACACACCACATCCAGAGAGCAGCTCCCAAGCCTTGAGGCAGCCCTGGGGCCAGCATTGGCTGGTGGTTCATATTGGAAAAGTAAAGAAAATTTTCTGTTTCCTGTTCTATAAATATACATTTTTCACTTGATATCTTATCAAATGTTTGTGTTTGAAACATATTAAACATCTAGTATTGCTATTTTCTCCTTGGCTTTAGCAAACAAACAGTAAAAGAATAAACTCTAAAATAATTAAAGTATTTCTAAGATAAAATTTTATATATCTTTTACCAATCAGCTTCTTTCACCTTGCTTTGATTAAGTATATTGAAGCATGTTTCTTACTTGTCTGCTTATAAGATTTCCCATCAGGTTTGTCTTTCTAAAAGGAAGAAAATTTGTGAGATGAAACCCGGATGAGCAGAAAAGGAAATCTACTAATTCTAATAATTCTATAAAATTTTTAAAGAGGTTAAAAATTTATTTCTATAAAATTTTTAAAGAGGTTAATTTTTTTTTAAATAAAAGGAAGAAATTCTCCTTAAATCCTTTTATACTTTATATGTCCTTCATCAGTTTCTTCTTCTCATCCCTGGATCCTCCCCCAAATTATTTTACCCAGGGTCTCAAAAGGACCAAAATTAGTTGTTGTTGTTGTTGTTGTTTTTGATATTTGTTCTATTTTATTTCTCCACTTCTGCTTTAATGAATAATATCAACATTCTCAGAAATTGGGACACTTTTGAATTCATAAGAGAAACTACCTATTTGCAAAGGATCCGAGCACTGTCATAAAGTTTGTTCCATAATGATGTGTCAGTGTGTCATTTACATGATTCACATGGGGTTGGATGGCTGTTATTGAGGATTTCACCCTGGCAGTCTAGAATGGGGAAACTCATTTTAGGCGAGTTATAGCTCACATGACTAACATGTGAATTTCTTATTCATGTTAGCAAAGAATAACATGGAGGATGTGTAAGCACAAAATAAATTAGGTTATAACAAAACTCAAAGAGGAAATTGACTAATTTTAAATGCCATTGATATGCATATGGTAATTCTTGGCACAGGTCTTTAAATATTAATAGGTTACCAGCTTCCTTAAGAGATTAATGTATTACAAATCCTCCTGCTTTTAGAATGTTTCAAGGTTCCTTTTTTCTATTAGCAAGAGAAGATTTTAATAAAGCAAGATGCAAACTTTCTACTGGTGCTCTGAGCCAAGTAAAATACCATTAGCACAGTAGAGCCTTTTTCTAGATACTTCTACTTGTTTTCTGGAAAGGGTAAATTTGTCTAGTTCCACCTATTGCCTTCACCGTGCTTCCCCTGTCTTTCTTAGAGTTTGTTGCAGGATTTGATTCACTCTTTGTCTCCAGACATATTATGTAAATAGCAATTGTCTGTAATGATAAGCAATCAAATTCCATCTTTTACAGGGAAAGTTCATCAAAGGCATTTCTCTCTTCCTTTGAGTAATATATAAAGCTTTTTTTTTTCTTCCATCTTGGGAAACATGTACAGATACAAGTGTTAGAATCAATAATGAATTTGATGAGAAATGACAGAATTATAACAATGAGTTTGTTTTTACCATCTGTTACAGACGTGCCTGAGTTCATCTTCTGCTTTAACCGTCAATTTTTAATGTTATTTTTATTCTCGATTTCTTAAACATTAAAAATTAAATGAAGAAACTCTGTAATGACAGAGTTACTCATTATTTAGCTTGTTTAATTATACCAAAATAAAACTGTAAGCAAGAATATCATAAATTATTCTATCAGTTTTAGGATTTGTGAATAAAACTTTTCTTATTCAATTTTAGGAACTTCTTTTAAATAGGATGGCATGTTAGTCAGTTAATAAATATTTACTTACAATGTGTCAGACACTGCCCTACATATCAGGAAGTTGAACAAGATAGAGCTTATAAGTTCCTTATAATGGTAAATTGAGAAAACGACAAATTTATGGACTGAGTATCTACTGCTTTATAGAACCACAACCTTCTTTGGGGGCTCTCTTCTAACTTCTGTGTTGACTGAGAAAAATTAAATACAAATGTCCTTCTTCGAGTATTGAAAACAATCTAGTTACAGCTTGCCCTATCAACTCCCAGTAAAGTCAAAGTGGGCATGTGACCTGAGCTTGACCAGTTGGGTCCTTAGCACTCAAACCTTGAGTGAACAACAAAGGGAAAGACAAAGCAGCAGTGATTCATTCACCCAATGCCTGCACCTTGACTGAGCTGTTCCTTACTCTCTCCATCTGAACTCTCTGGAGGCTCTCTGGATCCTTCTCGTATTGAGGCCTGCTTTAACCAGCCTTTCTATCCATCCCGTGTGTTCCTTATTTCTTTCCAATAAATTCAGTTTTGCTTAAGTTGACTCAAAATTTTTTTTTTTACTTTTTGTAATTGAAGCACAAAATTTCCATTTTTTCTAATTGAGAACAGAAAATAGATAGAAAAATTAAAATATTCCAGACTTTCTTATTACCAATGAATGAAGACTTTAAAATGTCTCCCTCTCAGTTCCTACCAGCACTTGTACTAGAAATATCATATTTCTCACTATGTTTTTATCATACATTTATGAGCAAAACATTTCCACTCCAGTCCATAGTCATATTTGGGTGCTTTGAGCTTCCATAGTATAAAATAGAAAAAAAATTAATTGCTTCAAAGTAGCAGGTCTCGAACAAGCTTGATCAATTTAGAAGAAAATAAAGAGTGATCCCCCAGGAATACAAAATGTTTATGAAACAAAAAATAAAACTACTTGAAAGTAGCAGAATGTGTTTAAGCAGGTGGTGGAGTATTTCCTACTGAAGGAATGAGACTATGACACATAAAAATTGTGAGTTTGTGGCTTTTTATACCTGAAGGTGCTTTCACTTCCATCAGATCTTTCAGAGAAACCCACAATTTCCTAGATTTAGGTGGTGAGGACAGGGTTCTGAATTAGCAGACCTGATGGAAAAACCCTGGGAATGGGATCAAAACCCTAAGTATAAACTCTGCCCAGCTCCTTAACTGAACCCCAAACTATGAATGTGTGGACAGCACAGTCGGGAGAAAGGAGTCTATATCTGGAAAATCTAACTCCCCCAGGGACACTTACCTGTTAGTTTGCATCTCTTTGGTTAGGTAGGATCCCCCACCTTCTGTGTTAGCTTAGCCAGCAGAATGACGGAAGTTAGAAAAGACTTCAAAGCATATATTATGAGTATCTTCAAAGAAACATTAGAAATCATATTTAAATTATTAAAAGAAATATGGTTTAACAGCTTTTACAAACCATAAACTTCTTCCATTTTAAGTGGATATTTTGATGATGTCTAGTGAATTTATAATTACATAACCATCACCACAATCTAGTTATAGATCACTTCCATCACACCACAGAGTTCACTCTGTCTTTTGCAGTCAATCATCCTGCCCATTCCCTGTCCTAGACAAATAATCTGCTCTCATTTTCTGGAAATTTGCCTTCCCTAGAAATTTCATATAAATGAAATTATTCATTTTGTAGTTTTTTTGTCTGGCTATTATTTTACTTAAAATATCATTGAGATTCTTTCATGTTTTAGCATTTCTGATTTTATACCACATTTTGTTTATCCATTTACCAGTTGATGGACATTTAGATTGTTTTCTGGTTTTGACTATTATAAATAATGCTGTTATACTCATTCATATTCAAGAATTTGTGGCCAAATATTTTCTTTTCTTTTGAAGGGAGGAATTCTTGGATTGTATGTTGCTATACAATATTTTTAACTTTTTCAGAAAAGGCCAAATGGTAGTCCAAGGTGGTTGTACTATTTTACATCCTCACCTGATTCTCCACATCTTTGCCACCATCTGTTACCATCAGCTCTCGATTATAACCATTTTATTAGATGTGTAATGGTATCTCACTGTGGTTGTAATTTGAATTTCCCTAGTGACTAATGATGTTGAACATTTCCCATGTGCTTATTAGCTACTGACTTATGTATAGACAAAATATCTATATATTATCAACTAATAATTTAAACATAAAATCAAGGAAGCTTTCATTTTACAATAGCATTAAACAAATAAAATAATTGGGAATAAATGTAACAAAAGAAGTGTAAGATATGTACCCTGGAAACAACAAAACATTGTTGAGAGAAAGTAAAGAAAATCTAAAGAAATTGAGAGACATACCATGTTCATGGGTTGGAAAACTCTGTATTACTAAGATGACAGCTGTCTCTCAAATTGACCTATGGGACTCAATGTAATATCTGTCAAAGTCCCAGCAGGATTTATGTAGAACTTTTCAAGATGATCCCAAAATTGGTATGGAAGTGCACAGGAACAAGAATAGCTAGTATTAGTTTTTAAAAGATGAATAAAATTATAAAACTTACATTATTCTATTTCAAAGCTGATTATAAAACTACAGTATTCAAACCACTGATGTATTAGCATAATGATAGATCTATATTCTGTATGCAAATCCTCTGTCAGATACATGATTTTCTATTGTTTCCTTCCAATCTGTGACTTGCTTTGTCTTCTCATTTTCAAAGGTAAATAGATAGATAAATTGATTTTTGTATATTAATCTTGTATCCTGACACATTTGAAGAAGGCAGATGTCACTGCCTTGTTCCTGACCTTAGAAGGAAATCATTCATTTGCATGATCAAGTATGACTTAGGTGTAATTTTTTCATAAGTATCATGTCAGAATGATGAAGTTCCTTTCCTTTCCTAGTTTATTGAGAGATTTTATCATAAATGGATATTTAATTTTACCAAAACTTTTTGTGTCTATTGGGGTGGTCAGGGTTTTTTTCTCCCTATATTCTCTCAAGGTGGTTTACTGTATTAATTTTGGATGTTAAAACAAACTTACTTTCCTAAGATACTTGCTAATTTTTATTAAAATCTACTAATATTTTGTCAAGTATTTTTGTGTTTGTGTTCATAAGGGATATTGCTCTGTTTTTTATGTTTTGATGTAGTTTTTATTGTGATATTTTTTCCTGGCTTTGGTAATACTGGTCTCATAAAATAAATTGGTAAACAGTGTCTCAATATATTTTTTAAGCAGTTATTATTTCTTTCTTAAATATTTGATAGAATTCACCAGTGAAGTCATCTGAGCCTGGAGTTTTTATTCAATATCTGCATTGTTTATAGGTTTATTCCCTTTTTTAAATTTCTTGAGTCAATTTTTATATCTTTCTAAGAATTTTGCCATTTATCAAATTTGTTTGCATAAAGAGGTTCATAATAATCTATTAATTTTTTTAAATTTCCATCAGGTTGTTAGTGATGTATGTTCTTTAACTGGATATATTGATAATTTGTGTCTTCTATTTTTCTTCATCAAATTAAGATTTTTCAATTTTGTTGATTTTTTTCAGTAACTTGATTTTACTGATTTACTGCATTCTTTTTCTATTTTCTCTTTTATTGGTTTATGCCATATAGTAGTTATCTTCTACATGATAGCTTCATTACATATTTTCTCCACATTGCATATACCATCTACAAGATTATCTTCAAACAGAAATTAAAATTCAAATGTAAACTTCAAATTTTCATTTCAATATTTGAATTTTAATGATTATTTGCATAAAATTTTTGTTAAGATAGAATTCAAATAATTAAGTTGATCAGTACTGTCTGGCAGCATAATTGCTGCCTTCCCTCTTCAACCAAGCTTTTTCATCATTCTTTGACCCCTACTAACACTAAATTTATTTCTAGTTAAAAAATTGAAATTCTTTGCTTAATATTATTTTTCCTGTGTTATACAATAAACACAAAAAGTCATAAAGTATTCATATATTGCTTTAATGGATATGATTTTTAAAGTGCTTTCTACAGAGGAAGCGTACAATGATATTTTATTTATTAATAGAATAATGAATATAATTGAAATGGGAAGATAAGAAAATCACACTAATGACATCAAAGAAAAATTTTATACAATATTGGAAATTAGAAACAAGTTTGAAATTTTAGATTATTTTTTATAAAAAGAAAGTAAAAAGTGTCAAGTGGCAGCACTGCCAATCCAATCATGTCCAATTGTTCTTTGTTGTTCCTGATACCACACGTTATTCACTTTAACACCAAAACTCACTCTGGTGTTATAATGACTCTGGGCCCAACCAAATTTCTGTTGTTAAGAATGTGAAGTAGCAATAAGACAACTGGACAATGATCAGTTAAATGGCATTTTTCTATATGCCAAGAATTGTGAGACTTGTCACTTAAATCTTAGTTACAGAAAAAAAAAATCATTGACAGATACTACAGCTCTATAGGGAAATTAAATCACAAGAGAGAAGAGATTCACATAAATTAATTGAGTCATATAATACAAATAGTCCAGAATTGGCTAAGATAATACAAATAGTCCAAGAGAAAATCATACCTATAAGAGATTTCAACCATTCATTTGAAAGAAAAGGACTCTTCTATTGAAAAGAAAATATATTATAGATTGGGCAGGGAGAAAGGTGATCACTGAATAATAGAATACCTTGACCAAGAAGCTATCTATATATCTTCTTTGGAGAAATGTCTACTTAGGTCTTCCACCTATTTTTTTAATATCTTTATTGGAATATAATTGCTTTACAATGGTGTTCCCCACATTTTTGGATTCAGTTGTTTGTTTTTTTGATATTAAGCTGCATGAACTGCTTGTGTATTTTGGAGATTAATCTCGTCAGGTGCTCTGTTTGAAAATATTTTCTCCCATCCTGAGGGCTGTCTTTTCATCTTGTTTATGGTTTCTTTCACTGTGAAGAAGCTTTTAAGTTTCATTAAGTCCCATTTGTTTATTTTTGTTTTATTTCCATTTCTCTAGGAGGTGGGTCAATAAAAGACCTTGTGGTGATTTATGTCATAGAGTGTTCTGCCTATGTTTTCCTTGAAGAGTTTTATCGTGTCTGATCTTACATTTAGGTCTTTAATCCATTTTGAGTTTATTTTTCTGTATGGTGTTAGGGAGTGTTCTAATTTCATTCTTTTATATGGAGCTATCCAATATTCCCATCACCATTTATTGAAGAGACTGTCTTTTCTCCATTGTAAATTCTTGCCCCCATTATCAAAGATAAGGTGACCATATGTGCATGGGTTTATCTCTGCGCTTTCTATCCTGTTCCATTGATCTATATTTCTGTTTCTGTGCCAGTACCATACTGTCTTGATTACTGTAGCTTTGTAGTATAGTCTGAAGTCAGGGAACCTGATTCCTCCAGCTCTGTTTTTCTTTATCAAAATTGCTTTGGCTATTCGGGGTGTTTTGTGTTCCATACAAATTGTGAAATGTTTTGTTCTAGTTCTGTAAAAAATTCCATTGGTAGTTTGATAGGGATTGCACTGAATCTGTAGATTGCTATGTGTAGTATAGTCATTTTCACAATGTTGAAATTCTTCCCATCCAAGAACATGGTTTATCTCTCCTTGTGTTTGTATCATCTTTAATTTCTTCAGTAGTTGTTCTGTAGTTGTTCCACATGTAGTTGTATTTCTGATATATTTGTGGGGAGGAAGGTGATCTCCACATCTTACTCCTCTGCCATCTTGAAGGTCTCACAGCTCCTCCTTTATTGACACAAAATCACAGCTAGAATACTTTATATTCTCACGGACAATCATGACCAAGATTCAAATAAATAAGTTAATAAGTAAATAACTATGTATGTAATCAATTTTAGATTTTTTCCAATGTTAGATTGGAATATATTAGCATATACATATGTATATACTTATATACATATTTATATAGTTTTAATATATGTATAGTTAGAATGTGTTTTTCATGTGTTTATGTTACTATATAAATTCATTTTCCATCCATTCTCAAGAGGATATCATTCCCTAAGGAGAAAGAGAAATGTTATTTCTTGTTTTGAGATATTATGTAAGGTAAAATCTACATCCCATCATAAATTTTAATGGATTTACTTCTATTCCCTATGCATAATTTGTACAAATTGACAATTTCAATACATTACTACAAATCTATAGATTTATACAATACACAGTAGACTCCATGCCTGTAAGTGTTCTCTGGCATCTGGATTTCACTCTGTGAATGGCCAGAGAATCATCAGCACCACTCCCCTTCTTGGCTTTCCCCAGAACAGCCCTCATGCAATGACTAAGGGAATTTACTCTATAAATACACAGCTTTCTTGCACCTCAAGTGGGATAACTCTCAAAGATTTATTCTGCAGTGACTCCCAGAGTCCATCAGTATGATTGTTTTTTAGCTAGCTACAATAATAAATATCTTGATAATGCACACTATTCTAAGCTAAGAGTCCCCTTCAAGAACAGAGGACTGGGGCTTCCCTGATGGTGCAGTGGTTAAGAATCCACCTGCCAATGCAGGGGACATGGTTTTGAGCCCTGCACCTGGAAGATCCCACATGCCACGGAGCAGCTTGAGCCCACGTGCTGCAACTAATGAAGCCCATGCACCCAGAGCCCATGCTCCAGAACAAGAGAATCCACTGCAATGAGAAGCCCAAGAACCACAAGGAAGAGTAGCCTGCGCTGCCACAACTAAAGAAAGCTTGCACGCAGCAATGAAGACCCAACACAGCCAAAAAAAAAAAAAAAAAAGGAAAAAAAGAACACAGGACTTATTCCTCCAGTTGCTTGGACATTTGTCAGCTGGAATTCCTCAGCTGTCAGCCATCTGGAGAATTTGTCCTTGGATAAAGATTGGTGCTTCTCTCAATGTTAATCCCTTCTTTGTGGCAACTGTATCCAATAGTAGAAAATACAGACATTGAAGACTCATTTTATTGCACTCAAGTCAGAAAAATCTAAAGGATGATAATATTACTCTTCCTTTAAAATTTCCTGCATATCAATCTCCACCCAGGGCCTCTTTTCCAGAACAGGCATTCTCTAAGTTTGGAGACAAGAGTAGTCTGAGAGAGAAGATGCTGAGGTGGGATATTGCAACTGATTAGCTCCCAGACACCTGTTAATGAGGACTTCATTCTTTGTTATAGGAGGGAGATAGATATCCCCTAAGACAATTTCAAAATGTACCATAGAACCTTCACTGATGGTGAAGTAGAGTAGTATAGCAGTGGAAAGAACTGTGCTAATGAGGGCAATGTATTAGGTCTTCATTAAGCAAAGGAAGAATTGTAATTATAAGGACAATGGGATAGGATAACGTTGGCCATTGATGCTTTGGAAAAATACTTTAAGAAAGGCTGTAAGTGATTAATTGGCAATTAAAAGCCAAGTATGATAGCCAGAGAGCCTCATTAGTAGTAAATAAAAAGATGCTCATTGTCTTCAGTCAAGGGAAGCGGAAGCTGAGGGACAAGCCAGAGACTTAATCATTGATGTAGAAAAACTCCAAAGAAAGTTAAAATCTCAATCTAGGCAGATTGGTTATGCCAAGATCAGGTCCTGCTTAGGAAGAATGGGGCTAAATAATAGGATGAGGACATCTAGGTTGACATTGCACTTTGGAATATGGTGGAACAAGGTATTAGAGGCTGAGAGAAGTGATTATGTTAAAGTGGATTTCATGTAAGGCTGCAAAACTCATGAAGTGCCTTTGTTCCATGAGAGTGCTTAGAGGACATACTGCTTACTGAAGGAAAAACAACATATTGATGAGAAGGGCAACACTATCACTAGGAAGCTCAGTAAAGGCTTCCCTCTCTAGGCTATGGTTGACCAGAAAAGATGCTGATATAGAACTGGGTTCATTAGTAACAAAGGGAATAATGGGACCCAAAACAAGAGGGGTCGAGTTTTGGTACTTGAAGATCAGAAGTCATGTCATTTGTCTACTCACTCTTCATATCTTTTATTATAAATATAAAGTCCTTTCCAGCTAACTATCTTAACCTAGGTATCTATCTTAACCTTAAGAACTCCATTTACTATTAGCCATCATCATAGATTCTTACAAGTTAACATCCCTCCTTTCCATCCTTGCCCTTGCTCATTAAGGCCGTTATGATGATTATACCCAGTTCACTCTGAAGATAGTGGTGCTGCCACCCAGCCTTTGCTATTCCAGAATTCTATGTTAACAGTAGGAAATCCAGTTCCAAGACAGTATACTCTGCTCTCAGCCTCATCCTATAGAGCACAACTACTACTGAGCTCAACGATAATGCTAGAGTCCTCTCACTAGTACATTTCTTAACACTTTAGTGAGGGGAGTAAGTCCTGTGATCACCCAATGGACACAGACACATGCTATTTTCCTGGGTCTTAATAGATTCATTCTAGCGTGCATACTTAACACTGCTTTTTGGTCCCTTCCTCAACCCTGTACCAAGGGAGACATGACATCTCCATTTCACTTAATGTGGGTCAACAATTTTTCCCAAACTTTCAGGAGGCAACCCAAGAATATATTAGGACTAGCTCCAGGTGCCCTTGGCAGGATGTTAAATCCTGAGCCATGGGAGCATGCTCTGATATCAACAAACTGTCCTTCATCCAGGTTTAAATTTTGGCCCTCCAGACTAGCAATCTCAAGATCTATTTGAAAGCATACTCTGTGAGTTCCTGCCAGTACACATTATCCAGATTTCTGTAGCTCCTTTATGAACATTCTTCCTTTTCTTAGTAGAACATGCTGAGAATTGACCCAATAAATATGAGATGATGCTCATTATTTCTAGAAATTAGAGATGTATGTTTCAACATATTAAAAAGATGCATCTTTTACCTGACTAGTTCACAAAGTGAAAAAAATGGAGACATAACAGTATTGAAAAGAGTGTGGAAAAAAAGGATACATATTGTCATTCACACAACTTAGTGGTTGCAGTTTTTTTTTGCAGTTTCTTTAAAGACCCAATGTGCAGGTTCCATCAAGTTTTAAAATGCACATAGTTTATTGATTCATTATTTCTAGGTGTATATTTCTCACAAGAAGTTGAACATGTGCCCAAAGACATATGCAATGATCTTCATTGCTAGAGTGACTGTAAAATCCAATAAATGAAAAGAATCTCAGTGTTCATTAATAGGTAAACAGTTAACCAGATAGAATAAAAGAAAAGAGAGGAGAAAGGATGAAAAGGAAGAAGAAAGGAAGGAAAGAAGGAAGGAAGGGAGAGAGGGAAACAAAAATTAAAACAGTGGGCTTCCCTGGTGGTGCAGTGGTTGAGAGTCCACCTGCTGATGCAGGAGACATGGGTTCATGCCCCGGTCCGGGAGGATCCCACATGCCGCATAGCGACTGGGCCCGTGAGACATGGCCGCTGAGCCTGTGCGTCTGGAGCCTTGCTCTACAACAGGAGAGACAACAACAGCAAGAGTCCTGCATACCGCAAAAAAATAAATAAATAAATAAATAAAAAGAAAAAGTAAAACAGTATCATTCTTCTCACTAAATTTTCTTTTCCTTTAGAATATATATCTCAAGTTTTCTTTTGCTGTGCCATAATTTTCAGGATTTGTTATCATTGCTATTGTTGTTTATAAAATGTGTAAATTTTCCTTATTTTTTTTATACTCCAGAATAGTTTATGTAACAATGGAATTACCTGATCTATTATAGATCATTAAAATACCCTGGGAAACTTCCTGTCTTATGGTTTTTCTACTTTTGTTTTTGTTTCTGCCTGGTAATCTTTTATGTATTTCCAGTTCTTCTCTGGAAGTTTTCTGTTGAGACATTCTAACATTACTGAGGTAGTATTGTGGTAAAATATATTTTCTTGGATGTTTTCAAGGCTTTCAAATTTATATGCATAAAGTTGTTTAATATTGTCATTTTTTAAATGTTTATCTTTTGATGACAATTTTTCCTTTGTTATTTAAAATTTTTGTTTTGCTGTTTTTGCATTCTCCCTTGAAGCTTTCAGTGAAGTTGGCTAGGATTTTGACTGTTTATTCAATAGTTTTCCAAAAGTGCTTTATAATTATTTTAGTTAGCATTGTTTTCAAATCATTAGTTTTGATTTTTTTATTAATTTATAATTTCTTCTTTTATTTTCCACTACTGATCTGTTATAAATTAAGTTTTTTGTTTAACCATTTTTTCTCCTTTTGAATTGTAGAAATATAGATTACTGTGAATCATTTCTAGACATTGATTTAGCAATGTCCTATAGATTCTCCCACATATGGCATTTTTTTTTTCTAGATATTTTCAAATTTCATTTTTGTAACAATAGTTTTTTACTAGTATATTTTAAATTTCCAATTCAAAGGAGATTTTTGTTGTTGTTGAGGTTGTGAATCAGTAGTTTTAGAAATGAATTTTAATTTTTATTACATTGTGATTAAATAGTGCTGGTTGTAAAATTTATATCTAGGGGATTATAGTTTCTCTTTTACTTAATATACTTTCAGTTTTTGTGAATATTCTGTGTGCAATTGAAAAGATATGTTTAACAGAGCCTGGGTTCAGAGTTAGATAAGTATCACTATTGATATCTACCATATTGATTATGCTGTTGGGTCTTTTACATCCTTATTAATATGTTGACAACTCAATCCATTTTGTTCTGAGAGAGGTGTGTTAACACCTCATATAATTATTGTGTTTGTGTATTTCTCCTTGCCTATCTGGTACTTTCTGTTACATGAATTGTATTGGTATGTTTTCTTCATGAACTGTAGCTTTTACCACTGTAAAATATCTTTCTTTGTCTTGTTTAATTATTTTTTGAGAGAGTTGTATTTTATCCTATGTCAAGATCATTATCCTATTTTATTTTAATTTTCATTTCCTGAATATCCTTGCACAGCCTTTTATTTCTTTACTCTTATAGATTTTTTGATTTGTTTCATTTTATCTATGTCTTATCATGTAATATGAAGTATAAGATGGGGTTGGATTTTGCTTTGTTAGCAACCTATAAATATTTTTTTCTTTATTGGTAAGAAAAGACCATTTATATTCATTAATAAGACCAATTTGTTGGCTTGAATTAACTGTCCCTCTTTTTGGTTGTCATTGTATCCATTTGTATTTATAGTTTTTTTTTCAAAATTATAATTCTACTAATTAGCATTATAGATAGTGCTTTTAATATTTCATATATCCACACTACGTACAATAATTAAACCTGTTATCAATTTATTCCCCACTTTCTCTTTTTCCTCATTTATTTTAAAGTGATATTTTACTCCCAAGCTAATTCCTATGAGACAATCGGCAGTCTTTTTTCAGTTTTATTGAAGTATAATTGACAAATAAAAAATGTGTATTAAAAAATTCCAAAATTCTGCTACTTTTACCCCTGTAATTTAGTTTACATACAATTCAAAAATCCTGCCAGATATTTTGTTGAAGTTTGCTCTAGGTTTTTTCTTGGTTGTCTGAAGTTCATTCCTAGGGAGTGGCTCAAGAAGCGCTCAAGAGAAAAATCCTTTAATTTTGACATGTTCATAACTTACTAAATATTGGTCTCTGGCCTTTATACTTAAAGTCAGTTTGGCTAAAATAAAAATCTTAGCTCATATTTCCATTTCTTGACTACATTAAATATGTTATTCCACTATGTTTTGAAATGAAGTGTTGTTATAAGGATTTTTTTCCTTATAAGAGATGTAGATGTTTGCCTTAGTTGATATATAAAATCTAATCAGTTTAAGTTTTGTCCTAGGGCAATTTTCCTGTACACAGTATGCCCTATCAATATGAACGGTCTATTCCCCCACCCTTCCCTCTCCTCTTCCTCCCTCTCCTTCTCCTGCTCCCCCTCCAGAAAAATATACTAACATACACAAACAGACACACACACAGACATTTTAATTTTTTTTCTTTTTAATTGCTTTACATTTTCCTTCTTTACATGAATTCTATGTTTTATCTTTCAAACTGTTCCTCTTAATTTATTCATTTATTAATCTGTTGATTTTTTTATTCTTGTTCTCTATGTTTTGTTTCCTTTATATTTGCCATAATGTCTATTCACTTTTGTATTCTATCTAGTTTAATCCTTATGAAATGATTTTACTTTCATTTTGTTATTAATCTGTCTTTTACATATCCTATCTTTGTTTATCCATCTTATTTTTTGAGCATTTGTCTTTGTGATTGATCAAAATTTTCTTGTAGCTTCAATAATTTTCTTAATTTCTTTTAGCTCATTATGAACTCATCTGCTTTATATTTATATTTTTCTCTCATGTATTTATTGATTTAAGACTCAGTTCATTTACATGTATTTCCTTAACATATCCTTGCATGAAGTTTCATCATAGTATTTTTAGGTGCCCATCTTGAAATGAGATTGGTTTTTCTGTACTTTTAGGTAAACATTTCTACATACCTTTAGTTTGAGCCCCTGTATTCTTCCCAATTTAACTCTTCAAGTCCTCCCTCCTATGTAATTTGTTTACAATTTGGAAAATAAGATTCTAAGATCTGACTTTAGTGGACACACCTTCATCATTATCTGAATATCTCTATACTTTAGGTCCAATGTTGCTACTTTGCCTCATTTGCATATTATGTTCAGTAGTTTTTACTTAAGTTTACTCTCTCTCCTCCTGAATAGGAATTACAGTAGCTCTCAATGTCTCAGGCTTCATCTTCCTATGGCTTCTGTGTGGGTACCTATGATCTGTTCTACTTGCTCACAATTTGCTAATTATGATACTTTGGAATTGTCAGACGTAGTTTTTTTTATTTCCTAATTTTGTGAGAAAGAGAATGTGAATATTATTCTGTGGCAGAATAAACAAGATTTTACAAACTTTGTAACTTTTAATGTAGCAATTACATGTTTTTGTTTTTTTACCCTTATGAGGATGTATATTTCTAGGATTTAGCCTGCAATCTTCATCAGGCTAGATTTAGGTAAATACGTATTCTGTGCTTTCATCCAGGTCTGTGATAGTAGTATGAAGAGTTATTTTTAAGGGGTTTTTCGCAGGATGTTCTCAGAAATCACCCTCAGGATTAACTACCAAACACATGTGCTAGTATATACACTTTTGGCTTCAGCTCATCTAACAGCACACCTAAGTAAACTATAATAATGTCCTCCTTTCTCAACTTTTGTTAGTAAATTGTAAGATAATTTATTCATTGGTGCAAAGAGCAATTATATAGTTAAGGCAATTATCTAGGTATAATGCTTTAAATATTAAGAGTATAAATATCTCAAAAGAGAGCAATAAATTATTCTTATTTTAATATATAAAATATTTTAATACAAATACACACATATATATTTTTAACAAAAGCCAAACTTTAAGGCTGTATAGTAAGCACTTAACTACAAAAAAAAGGTAGCACATAATTCCTCAGTTTTAATTTCCAACATATTATGCATTCATAATGTGAAATAGAATGGAAGAAGAAAGATATTTGCATTGAAAAAAGTAGATCATTCGAAACCGAGAAAGTTTATATTTAGTAAAGAATTAACCAAGTAGAGTAATAAAAAATTCTATCCCAACATGAATTAAGATTATTTTAGTCTATAGTTTTTGCTGTCTGATTTTTTTTTTCCCAGATCAGTAACTTAGAACTAATTTTCCCTTGGATTCTGGCCAAATTGGCAAGACATTTCATTTAAAAAAAAAGCATTGGGGGGACCTTCAAGATTGTGGAGGAGCAAGATGTGGAGATCATCTTCCTTCCTACAAACACATCAGAAATATATCTACATGTGGAACAACTCCTACAGAACACCTACTGAATGCTGGCAGAAGACCTCTGTCTTCCCAAAAGGCAAGAAGCTCCCCACGTACTAGGGTAGGGAAAAAGAAAAAAGAAAAAAGAGTCAAAAGAATAGGGACGGGGTCTGCATCTCTGGGAGGGAGCTGTCAACGAGGAAACATTTCCACACACTAGGACGCCCCTTCACTGGCAGGGACGGGGGGTTAGTGGTGGGGAGCTTTGGAGCCATGGAGGACAGCGCAGGAACAAGGGTGCATATGGCAAAGTGGAGAGATTCCTGAACAGAAGTTTGGTGACTACTAGCACTCACCATCCTGAGAGGCTTGTCTGCTCACCTGCCAGGGCAGGTGCAGGCTGGGAGCTGAGTTTCAGAGTTATTATCAGAGGGAGATGACTGGGGTTGGCTGCATGAAAACAACCTGAAGGGAGCTAGTGCACCACAGCCAGCCAGGAGGGAGTCCAGGAAAAAGGCTGGAACTGCCTAAGAGTCAAGAGACCATTGTTTCAGGGTGCCCGAGGAGAGGAGATTCAGAGCACAACCTAAACAAGCTTCAGATATGGGCATGAGCTGTGGCTATCATCAAAGACACCAGAGACAGGCATGAAATGCTAACGCTGCTGCTGCAGCCACCAAGAATCTTGTGTGCAACCACAGGTCACTATCCACACCTCCCCTGCCGGGAGCCTGTGCAGCCCGCCAGTACCAGGATCCTGTGATGGAAGAAAAAGTTCCTAAGGAGAACACATGGCATGCCTCAGGTTGTTGCAACATCACGTCAGCATCTGCTGCCACAGGCTCGCCCTGCATTATGTACCCTTCCCTCCCTCCGGGACTGATGAGCCAGAGCTCCCTAATCAGCCACTGCTTTAACCTCCTCCTGTCTGGGTGAAGAATAGACGGCAGAGGGCGACCTACATGCAGAGGTGGTGCCAAACCCAAAGCTGAACCCCAAGAGCTGTGTGAACAAAAAAGAGAAAGGGAAATTTCCCCATGCAGCCTCAAGAGCAGCGGATTAAATCTCCACATTCAACTTGATGTACCCTGCATCTGTGGAATCCCTAAATAGACAATGAATCATCCCAAAATTGAGGGAGTGGACTTTGGGAGTAACTGTAGACTTGGAGATTGCAGTATGTGACGGACTAGTTTCTGATTTTTATCTTTATCTTCATTTAGTTTTTAAGCACTTGTTATAATTGGTGCATTTGTTTATTGGTTTTGTTGCTCTCTTTCTTTTTATTACATTCTTTAATTTTAATGTTATTTATCTATTATTTTAATAACTTTATTTTATTTTATTTCTTTTGTTCTTGCTTTTCTTCTGAGCGATGTGGCTGGCAGGGTCTTGGTGCTCTGGTCAGGTATTAGGCCTGATCCACAGGAGGGAGAGACGACTTCAGGACATTGTACCACCAGAGACTTCCCGGCCCCATGTATTGTCAATCACCAAGAGCACGCCCAAAGATCTCCATTTCAATGCTAAGACCAAGCTCCACTGAACAACTAGCAAGCTCCTGTGCTGGACAACCCATGCCAAAAACTAGCAAGACAGGAAAAAAAGTCCCACCCATTAACAGAAAGGCTGCCTAAAACCATAAGAAGTTCATAGACACCCCAAAACACCCCACCATGGGCGGTACTGCATACCAGAAAGACAAGATCCAGCCTCATCCACCAGAACACAGGCATCAGTCCCCCCCACCAGGAAGCCTACACAACCCCCTGAACAAACCTTATACACTGGAGAGAGACATCAAAAACAATAGGAACTATGAACCTGCAGACTGAGAAAATAAGATCCCTAACAGAGTAAGTTAAGCAAAAAGAAAAGACAGAGAAATACACAACAGATGAAGGAGCAGGTAAAAACCCATCAGATTAAACAAATGAAGAGGAAATAGGCAGTCTACTTGAAAAAGAATTCAGAGTAATGATAGTAAAGATGATCCAAAATCTTGGAAATACAATGGAGAAAATACAAGAAACATTTACCAAGGACCTAGAAGAACTAAAGAGCAAACAAACAATGATGAACAAAACAATAAATGAAATTAAAATTCTCTAGAAGGAATCAATAGCAGAATAACTGAGGCAGAAGAATGGATAAGTGACCTGGAAGATAAAATAGTGGAAATAAATACCACAAAGCAGAATAATGAAAAAAAAATGAAAAGAATTGAGGACAATCTCAGAGACCTTTGGGAAACTTTAAACATACCAACCTTCGAATTATAGGGGTCCCAGAAGAAGAAGTGAAAAAAAAAAAAAGGACTGAGAAAATATTTCAAGAGATTATGGTCAAAAACTTCCCTAATATGGGAAACGAAAGAGTCAATCAAGTCCAGGAAGCACACAGAGTAACATACAGGATAAATCCAAGGAAAAAAATGCTAAGACACATATTAATCAAACTATCAAAAATTGAATACAAAGAAAAAATATTAAAAGCAGCAAGGGAAAAGCAACAAATACTATAGAAGGGAATCCCCATAAGGTTAACAGCTGATCTTTCAGCAAAAACTCTGAAAGCCAAAAGGGAGTGGCAGGACATTTAAAGTGATGAAAGTAAAAAAATCAAACCAAGAATACTCTACCCAGCAAGGGTCTCATTCAGATACGATAGAGAAATTTAAAACTTTAGAGACAAGCAAAAGCTAAGATTATTCAGCACCACCAAAACATCATTACAACAAATGCCAAAGGAACTTCTCTAGGTAGGAAACACAAAAGAAGGAAAAGACCTACAATAACAAACCCAAAACAATTAAGAAAATGGTAATAGGAGCATACATATTGATAATTACCTTAAATGTAAATGGATTTAATGCTCCAACCAAAAGACAAAGAATGACTGAATGGGTACAAAACAAGACCTGTATATATGCTGTCTACAAGAGACCCACTTCAGACCTAGGACACAAACAGACTGAAAGTGAGGGGATGGAAAAATATATTCCATGCAAATGGAAATCAAAAGAAAGCTGGAGTAGCAATTCTCATACCAGAAAAAAATAGACCTTAAAATAAAGACTCTTACAAGAGACAGAGAAAGACACTACATAAAGATCAAGGGATCAATCCAAAAAGAAAATATAACAATTATAAATATTTATGCACTCATCATAGGAGCACCTCAATGCATAAGGAAAACGCTAAGAGCCATAAATGGGGAAATCAACAGCAAAAAAATAATAGTAGGGGGCTTTAACACCTACTTTCACCAATAGACAGATCATCCCAAATGAAAATAAGTAAGGAAACACAAGCTTTAAATGACATATAACAAGAAGGATTTAATTGATATTTATAGAACATTCCATCCAAAAACAACAGAATACACTTTCTTCTCAAGTGCTCATGGAACATTCTGAAAGATATATCATATCTAGGGTCACAAATCAAGCCTTGGTAAATTTAAGAAAATTGAAATTGTATCAAGTATCATTTCCTACCACAATGCTATGAGACTAGATATCAATTACAGGAAAAAAATCTGTAAAAATACAAACACATAGGGCCTAAGCAATACACTACTTAATCACAAAGAGATCACTGAATAAATCAAAAAATACCTAGAAACAAATGACAATGAAACATGATGGCCCAAAACCTATGGGGTGCAGCAAAAGCAGTTCTAAGAGGGAAGTTTATAGCAATACAATCCTACCTCAAGAAACAAGAAATGTCTCAAATAAACAACCTAACATTATACCTAGAGCAATTAGAGAAAGAAGAAAACAAAAAAACATGTTAGCAGGAGGAAAGTAATCATAAAAATCAGATCAGAAATAAATGAAAAAGAAACGAAGGAAACAATAGCAAAGATCAATAAAACTAAAAGGTGGTTCTTTGAGAAGATTAACAAAATTGATAAACCATTAGCCAGGCTTATCAAGAGAAAAAGGGACATGGGGAGGTGGAAGGGTAATTTGGGACAAAGTGAGAGAGTGACATGGACATATATAAACTACAAAATGTAAAATCGATAGTTAGTGGGAAGCAGCCACATTGCACAGGGAGATCAGCTCGGTGCATTGTAATTACCTAGAGGGGTGGCATAGGGAGGGTGGGAGGCAGACGCAAGAGGGAGGAGATAGGGGGATACATGTATATGTATAACTAATTCACTTTGTTATAAAGCAGAAATTAATACACCATTGTAAAACAACTATACTCCAATAAAGGTGTTAAAAAAGAAACAGAAAAAAGGGAGAAGACTCAAATGAACAGAATTAAAAATGAAAAAGAAGTAACAATTTACACAGCAGAACTAGAAAGGATCATGAGGGATTAATACACACAACTTTAAGCCAATAAAATGGACAACCTGGAAAAAATGGACAAATTTTTAGAAAAGCACAACCTTCTCAGACTGAACCAGGAAAAACTAGAAAATATAAACAGACCAATCACAAACACCGAAATTAAAACTGTGATCAAAAATCTTCCAACAAACAAAAGTCCAACACCAGATGACTTCACAGGCGAATTCTATCAAACATTTAGAGAAAAGCTAACACCTGTCCTTCTCAAACTCTTCCAAAATATAGCAGAGGGAGGAAAACATCCAAACTCATTCTTTGAGACCACCATCACCCTGATACCAGAACCAGACAAAGATGTCACAAGAAGAGAAAACTCCGGGGCAATATAATTGATGGACATAGATGCAAAAATCCTCAAGAAAATACTAGCAAACAGAATCCAACAGCACATTAAAAGGATCGTACACCATGATCAAAAGGGGTTTATCCCAGGAATGCATGGATTCTTCAATATAAAGAAATCAATCAGTGTGATACACTATATTAACAAATAGAAGGATAAAACAGTATGATCATCTCAATAGATTTAGAAAAAGCTTTCAACAAAATTCATCACCCATTTGTCATAAAAATTCTCCAGAAAGTAGGCATTGAGGGAACCTACCTCAACATAGTAAATGCCATATATGACAAACCAGCAGCCAACATCATTCTCAATGGTGAAAAACTGAAACCATTTCCTCTAAGATCAGAAACAAGACAAGGTTGCTCACTCTCACCACTATTTTGCAACATAGTTTTAGAACTTTTAGCCATAGTGTTCAGAGAAGAAAAAGAAATAAAGGAATCCAAGTCAGAAAAGAAATTAAACTGTCACTGTTTGCAGATGACATGATATGATACATAGAGAATCCTAAAGATTCTATGAGATAACTACTAGAGCTAATCAATGAATTTGGTAGAGTAGAAGGATACAAAATTAATGCACAGATATCTTTTTCATTCCTATACACTAATGATGAAAAATCTGAAAGAGAAATTAGGGAAACAATCCCTTTTACCATTTCAATGAAAAGAATAAGAAACTTAGGAAAAAACCTACATAAGGAAACAAAAGACCTGTACACAGAAAACTATAAGACACTGATGAAAGAAATGAAAGATGATACAAACAGATGGAGAGATATACCATGTTCTTGGGTTGGAAGAATTACCTTTGTGAAAATGACTATACTACCCAAAGCAATCTACAGATTCAATTCAATCTGTATTAAACTAGCAATTGCATTTTTCACAGAAGGACAACAAAAAATTTCACAATTTGTATGGAAACACAAAAGGCCCCGAATAGCCAAAGCAAACTTGAGAAAGAAAAATGGAGCTGGAGGAATCAGGCTCCCTGACTTCAGACTATACTACAAAGCTACAGTAATCAAGACAGTATAGTAATGCCACAAAAAAAGAAATATAGATCAATGGAACAGGATAGAAAACCCAGAGATAAACCCATGCACATATGGTCACTTTATCTTTGATAAAGGAGGCAAGAGTATACAATGGAGAAAAAACAACCTCTTCAATAAGTGGTGCTGGGAAAACTGGACAGCTACATGCAAAAGAATGAAATTAGAACACTCCCTAACACCATAAACAAAAACAAATTCAAAATTGATTAGAGACCTAAATGTAAGGCCAGACACTATAAAACTCTTCAAGGAAAACATAGGCAGAACACTCTATGACATAAATCACGTCATGATCCTTTTTGAGCCACCTCCTAGAGAAATAGATATAAAAATAAAAATAAACAAATGGGATCTAGTGAAACTTAAAGGTCTTGTACAACAAAGGGAACCATAAACAAGGCCAAAAGGCAACCCTCAGAATGGGAGAAAATATTTGTAAATGAAGCAACTGACAAAGGATTAATCTCCAAAATATACAAGCAGCTCATGCAGCTCAATATCAAAAAAACAAACAACTGAATCCAAAAATGGGCAAAAAACCAAAATAGACATTTCTCCAAAGAAGATATACAGATTGCCAACAAACTCATGAAAGGATGCTCAACATCACTATTCATTAGAGAAATGAAAATCAAAACCACAATGAGGTACCACCTCACAACTGTCAGAATGGGCATCATAAAAACAAACAATAAATGCTGGAGAAGGTGTGGAGAAAAGGGAACCCTCTTGCACTTTTGGTGGGAATGTAAATTGATATAGCCACTATGAGAACTGTATGAACATTCCTTAAAAATCTAAAAATAGAATTACCATATGACACAGCAATTCCACTACTGGGCATATACTGAGAAAACCATAATTCAAAAAGAGTCATGTACCACAATGTTCATTGCCACACTATTTACAATAGCCAGGACATGGAAGCAACCTAAGTATCCATCAACAGATGAATGGATAAAGAAGATGTGGCATGTATATACAATGGAATATTGCTCAGCCATAAAAAAAATGAAATTGAGTTATTTGTAGTGGGGTGGATGGATCTAGAGTCTGTCATACAGAGTGAAGTAAGTCAGAAAGAGAAAAGTAAGTACTGTATGCTAAGACATATATATGGAATTAAAAAAAAAAAAACGGTTTTGTTGAACCTAGGGGCAGGACAGTAAAAAAGACACAGACGTAGAGAACGGGCTTGAGGATGAGAGGAGGAAGAAGGGTAAGCTGGGACAAAGTGAGAGAGTGGCCTGGACATATATACTCTGCCACATATGAAATAGATGACTGGTGGGACATATATACAGTACCAAATGTAAAATAGATAATTAGTGGGAAGATAGCACAGGGAGATCAGCTCGGTGCTTTGTGACCACCTAGAGTGGTGGGATAGGGAAGTTGGGAGGGAGCCACAAGAGGGAGGGGATATATGGGGATATATGTACACGTATAGTTGATTCACTTTGTTACACAGCAGTAACTAACACAACATTGTAAAGCAATTATAGTCCAATAAATATGTTTAAAAAAAGAGCATTACTGTTCATAATACCATATCAAAAAGACTGATTTGCACACCATTTATTATAGGCTAAAAAAATGTTAAAGTTGCACAGTCCATACAGTTGCCTCAGGTAAAACTTTGCCAGAATCATTCGTTCAACTGATAATAAATCAAGCCAGCATTTGTAAAGAAGAAAATATATGTATGTGTATATATATATATATATATATATATATATATATATATATATACACATACATATATTTAACATAATTCTGTAAATGAACCTGAGCTAAAATAATTTTAACTAAGAATACTATAATAACTTTTAAATTTCAAATTGTGTGTAATTTTAACACTTTTGTTTCAAAAATAAAATATTAAAAGTAAAATAACATATTTTGAAAGTTTTTATTGTATAAAATACACATAACATGCGATTACCATTTTAACCATTTTTAAGTGTATGGTTCAGAGGGATTAAGTGCATTCATTGTGTTGTGTAACCATCATCATCCATCTCCAGAACTTTTTCATCATCCCTAACTGAAACTATCTGCCCATTGAATGATAACTACACGTTATCTCTGTCCCTCAGTCCCTGGGAACTATTGTTTTACTTTCTGTCTCTATGAATTTGCATATTCTATGTGTGTCTTATAAGTAGAATCATATAATTTTTAACTTTTGCGTCTGGTCTTTTTCATTTAGCATAACAGTTTCAAAGGTCATCCATGTTGTAGCATGTATCAGGATTTCATTCCATTTTAAAAGCTGAATAATATTTCTTATATCTATATACAGCATTTTGTTTATCTATTAGCCTGTTGATGGGCATTTAGGCTGTTTGTACCTTTTGAGTAGTGGGATTGGCTGCTCTAAATATTGGTGTACAAGTATCCATTTAATTCCCAGATTTCAAGTATTTTTGATACATATCTAGAAGTGGAATTGCTGAGTTATATGGGAACTCTATGTTTAACTTTCTGAGGAAAAGCTACACTTTTTAAATATATACATATATTTAAATTTTTATTTTATATTGGAGTATAGTTGATTAACAATGTTGTGTTAGTTTCAGATGTACAGCAAAGTGATTCAGTTATACATATACATGTATCTATTTTTTTCAAATTCTTAAAAATATATTTTCAAATATAGTTGTGTCATCATATTTTTACTTTAATGGCTAGGATATATTATCAATAAGTTAATTGAATGAAAATAATGTACAGAGTTTTAGAATTAAATTATGTTTATTGTTTATAGAAAAACAAACTGAGTATTTAAATGTTCAATCATATTGTTTTCCCTCATCCTGCCTGGCCAACTTGCCACTAGGGTCTTTGAAAGTAGACATAATTTCATGTACAAATCATGATAAACAAAAATGAAAAAATCTGCTGTTATTTCACCCAAAATATATACAGGGCTATTTTTTAAATTTTTTAATCTCTAATGGCAACCTAATTCATTTTCAGGATTTTGTTATTACAAATAATACCACATTTAATATTCTTACAGAAATGTATTTGTCATGTGCGATTATTTTTCTAGATGAAAAATGATGAGGAAAATTCATGGGTAAGGGTTCTATGTACTCCAAATTTTGCTAAGTTTTTATAAATTTATGTTTTTTCATTAGAATTTTTTTTCTATATAGTATCATGCTAAGAGAAGGCTTTAATGATCCAAGATTATGAAAATAGTTTGTATAATTTCTCTTATATTTTAAAGTTATAAACTTTAATATAGCTGAAATTTATTTTTTCATGGTTCTGGGTAGGAATCAAACAATTTATATTTTCCAAATGGCTTCAGAATATATTGATGAAAAATTTAGTCTATAGGATATTAGAAATATCTTTTAACCAGCTTCACTGGACCTAAATTGATATGTAGTAAAACATATTGAAAATCATGTTATGTGAGTCTCGGTTTCTTATTTTGGATGCAGATAAATTCTATGATTGTTCCTTAATGTCTGAATATGGTTAAACAAATTGAGTTTAAGTAAGCTCAAGTAAGATAAGCATGGTAAAAATTATTTGTGTGGGAAAATTGAAAGTTATAGAATCAGAACATAAGTTTTACTGTAAAATACAAAATGAATGAATTCATTTTGAGAGAAGGTTTTAAATTCAACCAAATAAGGTTAGTTACTTTAACAGGCCAATAGAGTATATTATTAATTCCTGTTCTCAAAGATATATATTTGTGAAATTAATGTATATTAGCATTTATTAATGTATACCAAATCTAAAGAAATATTTGTCAAATACATGCCATTTAAAATTTCCCAAAAAAGTATAAATATAGGCTGACCATTGAAGTTCATTAATCTTCCAAATTATAATTTAGCACATTATCAAGGTTTTAACTCATGTGTTTTTTCATTCATTCAATTTATAAACACTTTTTGATTTATACATACATATACACACAGAGGAGGCACATAATGGGATATAAAAATGAATATTAACCAATAATCCTTTTAGGAAAATTAGAATCTTCTTTAATAGCTCATCATATTTCCATAGCTTAATAATAATCAAAGAACAGCTAATAAATTTACATGTAAGACAAGGTCATACTCCTCAAGGTATATCATACTTACTTACAATATGAACAGTTGGGGAAATATAAATCACTGTTTTCAAATTTTCTCTTTCAGAAGAATTTCATAAATTATGTAATTAATTTATGCATTTTAGAGATCATGATCTAGGATATTTTCCCATTTTTGTCTCCTATGTATGAAGCTTTATTTCTTGGATAATTAACTACTTTTAAAATGATATCATGTTCATAGGATCGTATGCCTTCATATGCTGAAATAAAACCAAGGCTTGGGTACCCATTAACTTAAGTATCATCTTCTCTTTGTGTTGTCCCTTTTGTACTGTTGAAAAAATGATGATATAATGGAGTTAATCATCAGCCTAAATCAACTTATAGATGGAAGTTAATGACAGAAAAATAATATATCACAGAGTTCTTTGTGTGTTATTACCTTAATGCAAAAAATAAATTGCATTGTAGTTTTCAGTTTCAATGATGTTGGTTATGATTTCTCTGAGTAAGCATAACGTTGTTAAGTAAACTTGATTCATAGCAGAAGCCAGACAATAGCTGTCAACTTAAAGCATCCATTGAATCTTTCTATCTGCCACTAATATTCTAGCCATCCTTAAGATGATTCTTACATCTCAGCTTTCAGAAAATTAGTGATTACATCTTCATACCCTTTCTCTTCAGCTTTATAGGATGGACGGAATTACTTAATAGGTCTTGTTCTGCCCTTTGAATTCCATGTCTGAATTCTCTTCTGAACTATCTAAGAGTCTTAAAAATAAATTCTCAATGAAGTCATAGCTCACATTTCTCTTTGAACTTTTATACAAATGTCACAATGCCCTATTACATAAAATTAATTCAAAACATAATGTACGTGTACTCTTACCCTTTAGTTAGCTTTCAACTTCAGTGATTCCTTAATGCCATTGTTATGAATTTCAGAGACATAGAAAAATGGAATAACAAAATTACTAATAAAAATATATATATATAGTTTTTTCTGAAAAATAAGTAATATATCATTTTTGAAAAAAAAGATAAAATAGGCTTTGATTATGGTTTTATCCTTTCAATAGTACTATTTCAAAGATAATTAGTCCAGCTTTGTGATAGAAAGCATATAATCAAGTAATAAAGCAAAATCTGACACCAAGTAATTGAGTTCTGGAAATAAAATGGTGGTAAGATGAAATCCATAATGTTTAATGACATTACCATATTATATGTGTAAAACATATTTTTATTTCTTAGGTGCAAGTTATATATCTTTGAAATTATGCAGACAAAATATTATCCAAATTACCTGAAACAAATAATGATAAAAACAGATTGTGCTATAATAAAAAAGGAGAACAAATAGAAAGCTCATAGACCTTTACTTGTGGATGTGACTTCAGTAATATTATCAGCCAATTGTGTCATTTTAAAATGGGAAAAATATACCCCCAAAAAAGAAAATAAGTCAGAATGCCATAGGAACTAGATCTAAGAACTCATATTCTTTATCATATTATCAAACTACTAAGCCAATATCATTCAAGAGAAAAGATCATTTATTTTTCTTTGGCAATTCATTCAATTCCCTTTTGTTGTTCTCTTTTGCTATAATTAAATAATGCATACACCATGACTATAATATGAAAACAATAAATTTTCACCTGTAAATTTTGAAGCTAGTTTTGTTTTGTGTTTTATACCCTATGAATATTATTGACACTAGGTTCATATTTAATTAGGATATCTCTATATGAAAGTTTCACCTGCAGAAATAATATTTAAAGGAAAGAGAAGGAAAAGTAATTAGAAATGAGAATAAAATTTGGTAGTGAGAAATGACAGAAAATTAATATGAAATGGTAGAAGAATAAAGCAGGATGTATAGAGTGTGTACAAAAGAGAAATGGATAATTATACTTCCAACTGAAACAATGATTTTTAAATGCAATATGTACACAACTAAATACTTTCAAATCTCAATGTGCTTTCAAGGGAAAACATCTTTGTGAGTTAGATAGTTGATACATTTCCCCAGTCTTAAAGTTTGTTATCAATGTCCAGCTGGTTGGAATATTAGCCCAAATCTCATTTTCATCAGTGATCACTCCTACGGTAATGTTGTATATTTTTCTCTAGTCTACAACTTCTCTACACACATTGAAGAAAAGAGGTGTTCTACTCGAGATGGAGATAATAACAGCAACCCCTCATTTTCTAACTTTCTCTACAACTTCAAATTATTGGCCTGATATATATTTTTTTACATAAAGTAAGAGCTGGAAAAGCAGCTTATTTAACAAACCAAAACAAAACAATCAGGGTCTTATTTCTTTTAAAAATATATTTATTTATTTTATTTAGGCTGCGTTGGGTCTTCCTTGCTGTGCATGGGCTTTTCTCTACTTGCGGTGAGCTGGGGCTACTCTGCGTTGAGGTGCATGAGCTTCTTATTGTGGTGGCTTCCCTTGTTGCAGAGCATGGGCTCTAGGCATAGAGGCTTCAGTAATTGTTGCACGTGGGCTCAGTACTTGTGGCTCGTGGGCTCTAGAGTGCAGACTCAGTAGTTGTGGTGCATGAGCTTAGCTGCTCTGCAGCATGTGGGACCTTCCCAGACCAGGGATTGAACCCGTGTCCCCTGCATTGGCAAATGGATTCTTTTTTTTTGTGTGTGTGTGTGGTACGCGGGCCTCTCACTGCTGTGGCCTCTCCTGCCACCGAGCACAGGCTCCAGACACGAAGGTTCAGCGGCCATGGCTCACGGGCCCAGGTGCTCCATGGCATGCGGGATCTTCCCGGACCGGGGCACAAACCCATGTCCCCTGCATTGGCAGGCGGACTCCCAACCACTGTGCCACCAGGGAAGACCAGCAAGTGGATTCTTAACCACTGCACCACCAAAGAATCCCAATCAGGGCCTAATTACAACAGGAGAAATAACTGGACCAGAATATTGAACAAAACCCCATTAAATTCTATTTTCTGTGGTCTATTCATGAGGAGAATCTGGAGAGTATTTCAGATGGCTAAACTGAATGCTATCCATGTCACCAATGTTTACTGAGGAACTATTATATGCAGGGCATTGTTCTAGGCCCTGGATTTGCAGAGGTGAGTAAAACAGATTTAGTCTTTCTCCTCCCTATGATGGAAATGTAATTCTAAATAAAACACATTGATTAACTTCACACTTGTGGTAAGTGTCATGAGATCATATTAGAGAGAAAACTAGCCAAATTTGGGAATTGAGAAACAGTATACCAATAGGATCAACCTCTCTAAGGACAAAGATGAATTCACAGTAAGGATCTATAAAGAAAAAGAAATATGAGGGACTAAGAGAACAGAGAGACTTGAGAAGAGAGGATTTTAGAACAAATAGCAAAGAACTTATGTCAAGCTTTCTTGTCAGTGTATCTTGTCATGTTATCATTGACTACTGTTAGATTAAATAATAAGATATTCAATATTTCTGGTGCCCTAAGCTGGATACCATGTCAAAGTCCAGTTTTTCAGTCGCCTACTCCACTTGCATTTAAGGTCAAAAACAAATTACTTTAAAGTTGTTGTCCTTGTTGATGCCTGTGTTACTACAAATAATGAATCCTATTTTAAAAGTATACTTTAGGGGATCAAATTATGTCAGCATTATTAGCTTTCAAGAAAGAAAAACATATGAAAAGTTAAATATGTCTTATAAATCTTTTAACAAGTAATGCTTTATGTTGGACCTGTTCACTATTGACAGGTAAGAAAGAATGATTAATCAATTTGAAGGGAGAAAAAAAGGAAAAACAAAAACAAAACAGTCTGCCTATTCTAGAGTTACACATTTTCTACCTTATAAATTATTTGGATAAAAGTTCACTAGCATGAAGTTGGTGAGTGTCTTTGAAATGCCTGCGTACTTCTCTGAAACCTTGCATCTGTAAGATCTTTGAGAATAATATAATTGTATGAATGTACACAGAAGGGTCACTGAAAACTTCCAATCCATTCCTAAAAGAATGTCTAGGGATTATCTTTCCTTATCCAACAGAGGCAGGACTTTTAAGTCTTTGGATAAGATAGAAGACTTGGAAGCTACATTAATTTAGGGGTTTCAGATTTTCAGTAATCTGATTAAAACAATGGAATAAAACAACTTTCATTTTTCTAATGGATCCTGCAAGAAAGAAAATAATCACTTCCCTCATATGGTTTTTCCAGCTATGGTTGAAGGAAAAAAAAAAGACACACAGCAAACTTGTTGATGGATCCAAATCTTGGGCTTCTCTGGATTTGGATGATAGTCATGTGCTTACCTTTGCTTTTACTTTTTGTTATCCTTCCCCTTTCATATTTATTGATACAAAAAGTTGGCTAAGTTTAAATCAGTTCTAGACTTATTGATTGCAACTTCACATTTAATTGTATTTCTGTTATATAGTAATAACAGGAAAGCATTCTGAGATGTTTGCATGACGGGTGTCATGCATAACAAATATAAATGATGGATGGATGATGTTTTTAAAAGTATTAGCTAACATCTTACTAAACCACTTAAAATATTTTTTAAAAAATCTTGGGATCTGGGGAGACAAAGAATATTGGAGGGAAACAAATGCTATATTGATTATTTTTAAAAGTTAGAAACAGTGACCTCAAATAACTTGAGAGAATGACATCAATACTTAATAAAAAAAAATGGAGCAGACATTCAGAGCGGAAATGATAAGTCCAGAGGCAATAAAATCAAGAACAATAAAAAAGATGACTCTTCAGGTAAAAATTATGACAGGTTATCAATATTAATTCCCAATAGAATTGGAGAAAAAACTAGCAAGTAGAAGAAAGAAAGCACCCTGTATATGTGCATACAATTCTGTTAATAAATGAGGTCTAGAAAGACTGATGATTTTATTAAGTATTCTCAAAGTCATATTCAAGTACACTTATTCTTATACTAACCAGTACTTTTTTTATTAAGAAAAAATTTATTGTGGAAAAATATTCATTAACATAAAATTTGCCATTTTAACCATTTTTAATGTACAACTCAGGGGCACTGAGTACATTCACAATGTTGTGTAACCCTCACCACGTTCCATCTACAGAATCTTTCACCATCCCAAACTGAAACTCTGTACCTGTTAAACAATAACTTTCCATCATCCTCTTCCCATAGCCTCTGGTAACCACTATTTAACCTTCTGCATCTATAAATGTGCCTATTCTGGGTACCTCATACAAGTCGAAGCATATGATAATTGTTCTTCTGTGTCTGGCTTATTTCACTTAGCATAGTGTCTTCAGGGTTCATCCATGTTGTAGTATGTTGTCAGTAGTTCCTTCCTTTTAAGGCTGAATAATATTCCATTTTACCTATGGACTACATTTTGTTTATCTCTCCATCTGTCCATGGACATTTGGGTTGTTTCCATCTCTTGACTGTTGTGGATAATTCTGCCATAAACAGAGGTGTACGAATACCTGTTTGAGTCCCTGCTTTCAATTCTTTTGGTGCATACCCAGAAGTGGACTTGATGGATCATAATCACAGGGTATTTTTGGTTTTGGGGGGTATTTTGGGCATACAACAGCACACCACATGGCTTGCAGGATTTAGTTCCCTGACCAGGGATTAAACCCACGCCCTCAGCAGGGATAGTGTGGAGTCTTAACCACTGGACTGCCAGGGAATTCACCATAATCACAGTTTTTTGTTTTGTTTTCTTAAATTAAAAAAAAAAAGTTTTTTGGCTATGCTGGGTCTTCATTGCTCTGCGTGGACTTTCTCTAGTTGTGGTGAGCGGGGGCTACTCTTAGTTGCAGTGCATAGGCTTCTCATTGTGGTGGCTACTCTTTTTGGAGAGCACGGGCTCTAGGTGTACAGGGTTCAGTAGTTGTGGCACACAGGCTCAGTTGCTGTGGCTCACAGGCTCCGCGACATGTGGGATCTTCCGGGAACAGGGCTTGAACCCATGTCCCCTGCATTGCCAGGTGGATTCTTAACCACTTTCCACCAGGGAAGCCCAGTCACAGTTTTTTAAACATGCTCATGTAAAGTCTTTGTTTCATCAAGTTAACCATTTTGCAGCATCATTCTTTTTTTCATCTCCAAGAGTTTGTGAAAACTGTACCTCCCTGTAAGGAAAGTAGTGTGTGTGCAACATCAGGTTTTTGTTTGTTGGGTTTTGGTTGTTTTTGTTTTTGGTTTTAGTTTTTTTTTTTTTTTTTTTTGTCACACCACGGGGCATTCAGGATCTTCCCTAACCAGATATCAAACCTGAGCCCCTTTTTCTGTTTTTGTTTTTTTAACATCTTTATTGGAGTATAATTGCTTGACAATGTTGTGTTAGTTTCTGATGTATAACAAAGTGAATCAGCTATAAGCATACATATATCACCATACACGCTCCCTTTGTGTCTCCCTCTCACCTTCTTTATCTCACCCCTGTAGTTGGTTGCAAAGCACCGAGCTGATCTCCCTGTGCTATGCAGCTGCTTCCCACTAGCTAACTATTTTACGTTTGGTAGTGTATATATGTCAATGTTACTCTCTCACTTCATCCCAGCTTACCTTTCCCCATCCCAGTGTCCTCAAGTTCATTTTCTACATGTGTCTCTTTATTCCTGTCCTGCCCCTAGGTTCATCAGAACGTTTTTTGTTTGTTTGTTTGATTCCATATATATGTGTCAGCATACGGAATTAGTTTTTCCCTTTCTGACTTACTTCACACTGTATGACAGACTCTAGGTCCATCTACCTCACTACTAATTTCATTTCTTTTTATGACTGAGTTTTATTCCATTGTATATATATGCCATATCTTCTTTATCCATTCATCTGTCGAGGGACACTTAGTTTGCTTCCATGTCCTGGCTATTGTAAATACGGCTGCAATGAATATTGCGGTACATGGCTCTTTTTAAATTATGGTTTTCTCAGGGTATATGCCCAGTAGTGGGATTGCTGGGTCATATGGTAGTTCAATTTTTAGGTTTTTTGTTTGTTTGTTTGTTCATTTGTTTGTTTGTTTTTTGTGGAACATGGGCCTCTCACTGTTGGGGCCTCTCCCGTTGTGGAGCACAGTCTCCGTATGCACAGGCTCAGTGGCCATGGCTCACGGGCCCTGCCACTCCACAGCATGTGGGATCTTCCCAGACCGGCGCCCGAACCCGTGTCCCCTGCATCGGCAGGCAGACTCTAAACCACTGCACCACAAGGGAAGCCCTAGTTTTAGTTTTTTTAAGGAACCTCCATACTGTTCTCCATACTGGCTGTATCAATTTACATTCCCACCAACAGTGAAAGAGGATTCCCTTCTCTCCACAACCTCTCCAGTATTTATTGTTTGTAGATTTTCTAATGATGACCATTCTGACTAGTGTGAGGTGATACCACATTGTAGTTTTGATTTGCATTTCTCTAATGATTAGGGATGTTGAGCATCATTTCATGTGTTTGTTGGCAATCTGTATATCTTCTTTGGAGAACTATCTATTTAGGTTTTCTGCCCAGTTTTGGATAGGGGTGTTTGTTTTTTGATATTGAGCTGCATAAGCTGCTTATATATTTTGGAGATTAATCCTTTGTCAGATTCTCCATTTGCAAATATTTTCACCCATTCTGACAGTGGTCTTTTCAACTTGTTTCTGGTTTCCTTTGCTGTGCAAAAGCTTTTAAGTTTCATTGGGTCCCATGTGTTTATTTTTGTTTTTATTTCCATTTCTCTAGGAGGTGGGTCAAAAAGAATCTTGCTGTGATTTATGTCATAGAGTGTTCTGCCTATTTTTTCCTTGAAGAGTTTTAGAGTATCTGGCCTTATATTTAGGTCTTTGATTCATTTTGAGTTTGTTTTTGTGTATGGTGTTAGGAAGTGTTCTAATTTCATTCTTTTACATGTAGCTTTCTTGTTTTCCCAGCACCACTTACTGAAGAGGCTGTTTTTTCTCCATTGTGTACTCTTGCCTCCTTTATCAAACATAAGGTGACCCTAGGTGCATGGGTTTATCTCTGGACTTTCTATCCTGTTCCATTGATCTATATTTCTGTTTGTGATCCAGTACCATACTGTCTTGATTACTGTAGCTTTGTCGTATAGTCTGAAGCCTGGGTGCCTGATTCTTCCAGCTCCACTTTTCTTTCTCAAGATTGCTTTGGCTATTTGGGGTCTTTTGTGTTTCCATACAAGTTATGAAATTTTTTGTTCTACTTCTGTGAAAAATGCAATTGGTAGTTTCATAGGGGTTGTATTGAATCTGTATATTGCTTCAGGTAGTATAGTCATTTTCACAAGGTTGATTCTTCCAACCCAAGAACATGGTATATCTTTCCATTTGTTTGTATCATCTTTAATTTATTTCATCAGTGTCTTATAGTTTTTTGAATACAGGTCTTTTTCTCCTTAGGTAGGTGTATTCCTAGGTATTCTTTTTGTTGCAATGGTAAATGAGAGTGTTTCCTTAATTTCTCTTTCAGATTTTTCATCATTAGTATATAGGAATGCAAGAGATTTCTGTGCATTAATTTTGTATTTTGCTACTTTACCCAATTCATTGATTAGCTCTAGCAGTTTTCTGGTAGGATTTTTAGGATTCTCTATGTATAGTATCATGTCATCTACAAACAGTGACAGTTTTACTTCTTTTCTGATTTGTATTCCTTTTATTTCTTTTTCTTTTCTGATTGCTGTGGCTAAAACCTCCAAAATTATGTTGAATAATAGTGGTGATGGTGGGCAACCTTGTCTTGTTCCTTGTCTTAGAGGAAATGGTTTCAGTTTTTCACCACTGAGAAGGATGTTGGCAGTGGGTTTGTCATATACGGCCTTTATTATGTTGAGGTAGGTTCCCTCTATGATTACTTTCTGGAGAGTTTTTATCATAAATGGGTGTTGAATTTGTGAAAGTTTCTTCTGGAACTATTGAGATGATTATATTGGTTTTATCCTTCAGTTTGTTAATGTGGTGTATCCATTCTTTGATTTACGTATACTGAAAAACCTTGCATTTCTGGGATAAACCTCACTTGATCATGGTGTATGATCCTTTTAATGTGCTGTTGGAGTCTGTTTGCTAGTGTTTTGTTGAGGATTTTTGCATCTATGTTCATCAGAGATATTGGCCTGTAGTTTTCTTTTTTTATGGCATCTTTGTCTGGTTTTAGTGTCAGGGTGATGGTGGCCTCGTAGAATGAGTTTGGGAGTGTTCCTCCCTCTGATATATTTTAGAAGAATTTGAGAAGGATAGGTGTTAGCTCTTCTCTAAATGTTTGGTAGAATTCTCCTAAGTCATCTGGTCCTGGCTTTTCATTTCTTGGAAAATTTTTAATCACAGTTTCAGCTTTAGTGCTTTTGATTGGTCTTTTTTATTTTTATTTTTTCCTGGTTTAGTCTCATAAGGTTGTGCTTTTCTAAGAAAGTGTGCATTTATTCCAGGTTGTCATTTTATTGGCCTATAGTTGATTGTAGTAATTTCTCATGATCCTTTGTATTTCTGCAGTGTCAGTTGTTACTTCTCCTTTTTCATTTCTAACTCTATTGATTTGACTCTTCTCCCATTTTTTCTTGAGGAGTCTGGTTAAAAGTTTATCAATTTTCTTTATCGTCTCAAATAACCAGCTTTTACTTTTATTGATCTTTGCTATTGTTTCCTTCATTTCTTTTTTCATTTATTTATGATCTTATATTTATGATGTCTTTCCTTCTGTTAACTTTGGGGTTTTTGGCTCTTCTTTCTCTAGTTGTTTTAGCTGTAATGTTAGGTTGTTTATTTGAGATGTTTCTTGTTTCTTGAGGTAGGATTGTATTGCTATAAACTCTCTTAGAACTGTTCTTGCTGCATCCCATAGGTTTTGGATCATCGTGTTTTCATTATCATTTGTTTCTAGGTATTTTTTGATTACCTCTTTGAATTCTTCAGTAATCTCGTGGTTATTAAGTAATGTATTGTTTAGCCTCCATGTGTCTGTATTTTTTACAGTTTTTTTTTTTTTCTTGTAAATGATACCTAGTCTCATAACATTGTCGTCAGGAAAGATACTTGATACGATTTCAGTTTTCTTAAATTTACCAAGACTTGATTTGTGACCCAATATATGGTCTGTCCTGGAGAATGTTCCATGAAACACTTGAGAAGAAAATGTATTCTGTTGTTCTCAGATTCAATGCTCTATAAATATCATTAAATCCATCTTGTTTAATGTGTCATTTAAAGCTTGTGTTTCCTTATTTATTTTCATTTTGGATGTGTCCATTGGTGAAATTGGGGTGTTAAACTCCCCTATTATTTTTGTGTTATCATCAATTTCCTCTTTTATGGCTGTTAGCATTTGCCTTTTGTATTGAGGTGCTCCTATGTTGAGTGCATAAATATTTACAAGTGTTATATCTTCTCCTTGGATTGCTCCCTTTATCGTTATGTAGTGTCCTTCTTTGTTGCTTGTAATAGTCTTTATTTTAAAGTCTATTTTGTCTAATATGAGAATTGCTACTCTTGCTGTCTTTTAATTTCCATTTGTATGTAATAACATTTTCCATTCCCTCACTTTCAGTCTGTATGTGTCTCTAAGTCTGAAGCGTGTCTCTTGTAGATATCATATATACAGGTCTTGTTTTTGTATCTATTCAGTTAGTGTATGTCTTGTGGTTGGAGCATTTAATCCATTTACATCTAAGGTAATTATCAATAGGTATGTTCCTATTACCATTTTCTTAATTTTGGGGGCTTTGTTATTGTAGGTCTATTCCTTCTCTTGTGTCTCCTTCCTAGAGAAGTTCCTTTAGCATTTGTTGTTAAGCTGGTTTGGTGGTGTTGAATTCTCTTAGCTTTCACTTCTCTGCAAAGTTTTAAATTTCTCTGTCAAATCTTAATGAGATCCTTGCTGGGTAGAGTAATCTTGGTTGTAGTTTTTTTCCCTTTCATCACCTTGAATATGTCTTGCCAGTCCCTTATGGCTTGCAGGGTTTCTGCTGAAAGATCAGCTGTTAACTTTATGGGTATTCCATTGTATGTTATTTGTTGCTTCTCCCTTGCTGGTTTTAATATTTTTCTTTGTATTTAATTTTTGATAGTTCCATTAATATGTGTTTCAGCCAGTTTCTCTTTGGGTTTTTTCCTGTATGGTAGTGTCTGCTTCCTGGACTTGATTGACTATTTCCTTTCCCATATTAAGGAAGTTTTTGACCATAATCTCTTCAAATATTTTCTCAGACCCTTTCTTTTATTCTTCTTCTTCCTGGACACCTATATTTCAAATGCCTGTGTGTTTAGTGTTTTCCCAGAAGTCTTGGAGACTCTCCTCATCTATTTTCATTCTTTTTTTCTTTATTCTGCTGCCTGGCAGTTATTTACACATTTTATCTTCCAACTAACTTATCCGTTCTTCTGCCTCAGTTATTCTGCTATTGATTCCTTCTAGAGTATTTTTAATTTCAGTAATTGTGTTTTTCATCACAGTTTGTGTGTGCTTTAGTTCTTCTAGATCATTGTTAAACGTTTCTTATATTTTCTCCATTCTGTTTCTGAGATTTGGGATCACCTTTACTATCATTACTCTGAATTCTTTTTAAGGCAAGCTGCCTATTTTGTCTTCATTTATTTGGTCTTGTAGGTTTTTACCTTGCTCCTTCATCTGTAACATATTTTTGGTTCATTTCATTTTTCTTTTTTTTTCTTTTTTTTTTTTTTGATGTGTGGTGCTGGATTCCTGTCTTACTATAACCAGTAATTTTCATTTATACTTTTAGCTTTAATTCTTATGTGCCCTATTGAACTGTAAAGATTCTAAGCAGAGTAGAGAGCTCTTGAGAGAAAATATATGAAAATAATATGTGTCATACAATATTAAATTTCACCATCTCCATCTCTGTTGAGGGGCACTGGGATATAAAGTTATGCTTGTACATATTGGACCCATGAAACCTTGGTTAAATTTTGGCCCTTCTAATATTCTAGATACATAACCATAAGCAATCTACTTAATTTTTATAACTTCAGTGTGTCATCAATATAAAAGGGGTTGTAATACATTCTCCTCGATTTTTGTGAGTACAGTAAGTCCCCTACATATGAATGAGTTCCATTCCTGGAGAGCTATCTTAAGTCCAATTTGTTTGTAAGTCCAGCAAATTTAGCCTAGGTAGCCAACTAACACAATTGGCTATGTAGTATTGTACTGTAATATGTTTATAATACTTTTCACACAAATAATACATTAAAAAAAAACACAAACAATAAAGAAAACAGTTTAATCTTACAGTATAGTACCTTGAAAAGTACAGTAATACAGTACAACAGCTAGCATACAAGGGCTGACATCGAGTGAACTGGCAAGACGAGTTACTGACTGGACGAGGGAGAGAGGTGGAAGATGGTAGAGCTGAAGGATCATCAGCAATAGGAGATGAAGGGCAAGCTTCAATTTTGCTCACTCCTGACATTGGTGGCTTATGTTCTGGTTGCTTGCTGGATTCAATTCTATTTACCCTCTTGAAAAACTATCCAGTGATGTCTGGACAGTAGCATGTTCCCACCTTTGAAAGTTTGCAACTTGAAGGTTCATATGTAGGCAAATTACTGTATTGTATGTAAACTGTCTAAATTATAATAAGTACTATATCATTGTAGTTTTGTAAAAAATAACTCATTTAAAATAATTGTAGACCTTCCTATCACCTTAAGAACTGCTGTTCAATAATGAATTTTAGTGACGAAACTGCTTAGTTCCAAGTACTCTGCTGGGCAACAGGAGTGCAATAGTTAGTTAAAGAGATCAAGATTTAAACTAACAGGAATTTGGCTTAGTGGTGGAGTCAAACTTAAAATTACAGCAACAAGGATAACAACAACTCAGTTAAATAAACAACTCAAATAAATAAATAAAATTTGAGCTTCTGTTGACTCTGAAAAATATTTATATGAATTTCGTTTTTAAAGTCATGCTCTTTCTTTTCCTGTCACCTGCTTTCTTACAGGTTCTGACTCTTTGATCTTTATAGGATAATCCATTTTTATGATAGCCACCTCCTCAATCTCCCACACAATCTTTTTTCTCCACAAGGCTGGGACACTAGTGCCTTAAGGGTACATGACCCATGTCCCCATCCTCAAGTATCACTTGATATTGAAAGTTTTGACATTTGATAAATGTGGTATTCACAACTCACTGTCCTTCCTTTTTTGCCTTTTTATCATTTAACATAATTTACTCTTTAATATCCTCCCCCCAACTAAAATGAAAGCTCCACAAGGATGTTCTCTCTCTAATTTATTTATTTTGCTGTTCTATCCCAAGTACTAACACGTACCAGGATCATACTAGAGCCTAACAAGTGTTTAATACATATTTTGTAATCAGTGAATAAAGACTAGATATGAATGAATGTAAACCAAAACCAAAGATGGTAACAAGACTAAGAAAAATAAAATAAATATTTTTTTATAACTTGCATATATTTCCCCTCTTCTCTTTTTATCAATTTCCTTGCCTCTTTATTCTTGTTGACTTTCTTCCTCTGATGTTTACCCCTTCTCTGCTACATATTCAGTAAATAGTGGATGATGATTGGAAAAAAAGGATAATGGGAAAGAAAGAAAGAAACAAACAAACGAAGAAACTAAGAAAAAAGAAAGAAGAAAGAAAAAATCAGAAGGAGGGAAGGACAGAAGGAAGGAAGGAAGGAAGGAAGTGAGGGAGGGAGGGAGGGAAGTAATCCCTGAGGAAACTGGAAAAAGTGCAGAGGTTCTAGGGCCCCCATGAAATGACCAGAAGCTGGAGAAGTAAGGAGGCTGAAGCATATGCAGGCCTTCCAGACCCTCTGAAGGAGTTAGAACTTTTCTTAAGGATAATAGAAGACATAGAAGGGTTCTTTTGGAAGAACAGCATGATCAGAACTGTGTTTGTATCACTCTAAACTACTAACATTTGTCCCACTTTTGAACTCCCTGTTTTTTCACTGTACTCACAGCAATTCCATTTTATTGTGAACAAAAATGCACACAGCAACCTGCACATCATATCTTTGGGTTTAGACACCAGCTCCTTCCCTTAGACAAGGTTTCCTTATTAGCCTTCTCTAGTGCAGGCTTTTCCTTCCCTCGATATCGCTGTAGGGAGCAGGGATGATATTCTCCAACCTCCCCACTGCTGTTTCTCCTCTTCCCTCTGCTATAAACCCTCTTCTCTTTTCCTGTGAGCAACCTGAAGTCTTCCACAGTGTTCTTCCCTTAATCTTCATGCTGCTGTCTATTAATTTCACAGCAATATTCTTGATATCTTCTTTGCCAACTAAAAATTGGCATTGCCACCTATCTCTACAGGGATTAAATCATGAGCTGCTGAAGCTGCTAACTTTCGACACCTCCTGAAACGGCTTCAGGGTGGAGATCATGAATGAGGAACTCTGTGTTCTGGGAAAAACTGGCAGAACAGGCCTTTAGATAGTTATCTATTTTCAGGAGAAGATTTTATGAGTTCAATTCTTGCATCTCTTCATATCTAGAAAAGCACTAAAATCATTAACGGTGACATCTGCTCCTCATGACTAGCAGCCAGCCTCTGCCAAAATGTGTGCTTGACTACACGTCCCCTTTTCACTAAAGTCATGCATAACATTGACCTTCCCTCTACCTCTTTGGAGCAGTTTCTCAGAGCTTTCTGAAATGCTGTCTCCTGTCTATAATCCTCATTTTACCCCAAATAAAACTTAACTCACAACTCTCATGTTGTACTTTTTTTTTCAGTTGGTATCCTTATTAATTAAGGATATGATACATATTTCATAGTAAATCATCAAATCTTATTACCAATCTGGAGAGGTCCAATGTTTATGTGAACAGCTTCTCCAACCTCATGGTCAAAGTGATCTTTGTCAAACATAAATCAGAATATATTACACTACTCCTTAGAATCTTTCACAATCTTACTTTTCTCTCCTACATTAAAAACTGTATACTCTGTAGTCTGTAACAGTCATTCTCAACTGGGTAATTTTTCCCCCAGGGAATATTTAGCAAGACCTGGAGACACTTTTGACTGTCACAGCTGGAAGAGTGCCACTATCTATCCAATCTATCCAGCAGCCCAGGGATGCTGTTAAACATCCTAAAATACACATGGCCATAACTCACAACAAATCATTATCTGGTCCAACATGACTATAGTGGTAAGGTTGAGATCTTCTGGCCTAAAAAGTCTCCAGTAACTTGGAGCCTTCCTATCAATCAGAGTCTTTACTGTTCTGCTCACTCACTTAGTCCACTTAAGCCACACCAGCCTCCTTTCTGGTTCTCTATATTGCTATACTTTTTCCTACCTGCTGGGCTTTGGTCATTATTGCTGCCTAGAACAGTTGCTTCTGTCACATTTCAGATGGAGAGAAGTGCACTGTGGTACCTATACAAATAGCATGAATGGGCCAGGGCTCAGGTGTGAGTCTAGAGCATTAATTCAGGACATTATTAGGTATGGTAAAGAGTTGAGATTTTTACATAAGGATAATGGAAACCAGGGATCAAATGTAAGCAGGTGGATAGCATAAAGAAATTTCTGCTTTGATATAACAATAATATTTCTAGGAAATAACAGTTATTGTTTATATTTCAAGATTCAGAATTTGGGTATTTTGAAAAAGCATGTGTATCATATAACATTCCAATAATTCCATGGCAAAGTGAATATAACTATTCACATTTACAGATTAAAAAAAATAGTTGAGCCTATTTCTTCAGGGTCACACAAGCTTTGAAGTAGGGTAGGCAGGATTGAGTCACAAAACTAGTCTGATTCCATATTTAGTGCTCTTACCACAAAGAGCTGAACCTGAGAAAGAATGAGACAGGCAAGATGAGATAGTAATTCTGTGTAACAGTCTAGGGCTGGGGCAGATTGAGAGGTACTGGGAATATGAATCCAGGGAATGAAGAGAGATAGAGAATCAGATGGATTTAAGAGAAAAGTCAGAACATGCAATTGAAAACTGAATATGAGGGTGAGGGAATAGGAAAATTCACAACTGAATTGGTTTCAGGCTGGGGTAACAGGGTATATGGTGATATTATCCTTTATTTTTTCTTATTATTGAAAATGACAATGAGGGGAATGATGAATGGTTAATGAAGATAATAATTTTTGTTTTGTGACTATGGAGCAGTTCAATAGCTATATATTGGTTCAGGAGAGAGGTAAGTCCTCTGAGTTAGAGATTAGTTAACAGCTTATAAATGGTAATAGATACAAGGACTTGGATGACATCCATCTGGGGCACTGTGTAGACAGAAGGAGAGGTTATAATCCAGAGAAACACCAACAAGTATGAAAGAAGAGGCAGATAACTCTGCAAAAGGGTGACCAAGAAGAGGCAGCTAGAGTAGCAGGAAAAATTTAGACAAGTCTAAAATCTTGGATGTGAAAGAAAGATAATTTCAAAAAGAGAAACAGGCGAACAATGTTTAGTGTTGTTAGAGCTCAAGTATGATCAGGACTGAAATATTAAAATTTGATTAAGACCTGGTCCTCAGTGAGAATCTAGGTGAAAATAGTTCTTGTGGAGTAGTGGGAACAGAAGAGATATTATAGTAAGCTGAAGTAAAAATAAATAAATAAATAAAAAGTGAAGATAAATATATGCAGAATGAGGATAGAATAGGAAGGGATCTGTCTGTAATGAAGAAAAGTGTCTTAAGTAATATGGATAATAAAACTTTATCAGAAGAAAAGGAGAGGTTGAAGGCATGGAGGAGAGAGAGAGAGAACAGATCCATGTTCTAACGCAACTGGAGTACAGATAACAAGATCAAGCTGAGGAGAGCACAGATTTGTCTGCTTCATCTGGAAATAAACGAGGGAAGGCAAATGCAGATGACTGAATCAGTGGAATTACTTATAGGATTTTAAGGTGTGCTTCTCTGTATGTCATATATTTTCAGTGCTGTGGGTGTTGAAACCATCTACTGAGAGCAAGAGTAATGTGGGAAGGTAAGGCAGAGGAATCTAAGAAATGGAGAAAGTGTCTGAAACAGCCGTAGCAGATGGAAGATAGAGCAGACTAAAGACTATAATAGTTGGTTCTGTGGGATGGTAGAGCATGCACTGGAGAAGATGCTGATGTGTGGGGATCTTCAATTTTCTCTAGCAAGGCTTCAACCCCTGAGTATAGGCCAACACAAGGCAGAAATTTGGATCTTTTCAAAGCTGAGGAGATGTGAGAAAATAAGACTGAAAAAGTAATGGAACAAGTTGTTGACATTTAGAGAACATTTGAATATAAGCTGAAGATGGAATCAAGATCTTGTTGAGGTCCAAAAGTAGTTAAATGAAAAAGCTAGAAGGATAATAGGATATGGTTAAGTACTGAAATGTTTGAATATAGCATTTTTGAGATTAAAGAAATCTGGTGGATGACTAGGTTCCTGTATGGTCATGACTAGAAGGAAAGAGTAGAGTGGATAATAAAATCAAATAAATGTAAGACCGGGTGTAGAAAGGTTATCCATCCATTGGTTCCTGACTTCACTCTGGATGACAGCAGGACTTGTGTAGAATATCAGCCAGATGCCAGGGATTTCTATATATTAGCACTGCCTGTGACTCGACCTCTCTCTTTACTATATCAATCAACTCCTCTCCTTTGTATTTTATAATCACTTTATACATAGTTTATTTCATTTAACTACATATATTCAAATGTTTTCAATAAGAAAAGGTCCTACTTTTTCACTAGATTGACTGAGAACAGATTTATATCACAAAATTCTTTAAAATGGTGTAAATTTTTAGACAGCTATAACTGAGAAATTATCATTGGCTTAATTATATATATAATTAAACATATATATATACATATAAATATATACATATATATACATATATATATATGTATATATATGTATATATATATATATATATATATCAAACCATCTTGGCACTACTGAAGAATACTGATGATAAGTTGCTTATGTAGAAGGAGGTGTGATAGAACACAGATGTTTTGAAATCCATGTAGTTTATCATGAATCCCAGTTTTACAGTAACTATGATTTTAAAAAAAAAGTAGCTATCAATACTTTTCTTTCTCTATAAAATGAACATTCAGTGTTTACACATTGGAGATAATATTTATTAAGTGAAAACCTGCATTAAAAATTCTATCCCCCTGAATAGAAAACAGGATATATATCAAACATTTGTTATCAACAATTAATATTTATTGCAGAAAAAAAAAGAACCAAAGGGAGACAAAGCTATCTTTAATAAATAGGTGAGTGCAAAAAGATTTGAAAATCAATGAGATAAAATTACCTTCCTCTTAAAATGAATTAAGTTAAAATCAATTTATTGCCAAACCATGGACTATAATTTAACCATTACCTTCAGGATTCAGAGGACCCAGGCATTAGCTCTGACAGATTACAGAACTCAGAGACTTTGGCAGATGTCACCAAGGGCTTGGTGTACTTATTGATGGGGAAGACATAAAATGAGGATGATCCTAGGCATTCTCATCAATGTAAATGTGTTTTAGAAGAATTTCAGATGATGTTGTCAATCCTGGGTTGAAAAATAGGTTTTACCTTTTCTTTTCAAATAACATTATTGAGAGATAAGCTTGTACAATAAACTTCATGTATTGAAACCGTACAATTCTACATTTTGACAAAGGTACACATCTGTGGAACCATTGCCAGGACAAAGAGAATGAACATACCCATTGTTCCCAAAAGTTTCTTTGTGTCCCTTAATAATCCTTCCTCCATCTTCTTCCCACCAACAGTTCTTTATAACCCTTGAACTACTTTCTGGTACCATAAATTAATTTGCATTTTCCAGAGTTTCATAAAAATGGCGTCACACAGTGTATACTCATTTTGTCTGAACTTTTAAAAAAAATCTGTATAAAAACACATCAATATAATTTACCATGTTAACAAGCTAAATAAAGACAAAAACTGAAAACAACCCAAAAGTCCACCAATAGGTGAAAATGAACAAATTGTGATCTATCTACAGAATGAAATATTACTTGACAAGAAAATGGAATGAACTAATGATACATGCTACAAAATGGATGAATCTCAAAATAATTGTGCTTAGTGAAAGAAAAAGTCAATTATGTAACACATGACTTCTTTTGATAAAATTCTAGAAATATTTGCAAATAATAAATCTGTTAATAATCTACTATTCAGAACATGTTCTGAGTTTTTCCATGGTAAATGTTAATGACATTTTATTTTATATTATGTCAAGAAAAATCCCAATTATTCCTATTTTCCTGAGTGTTTTTGAATTAAGCATATATTTTGAAATTTGTCACTTTTAGTAGTTATTAGTATTATAATTTTTTAAAATGAACATTTATTTGGCAACTTTGCATCATTCATAAACTTCCAGAGTCTATTCTGGAATCTATTTATTAAGATATTGCTGAATTTTGTTTCATATTATTTTACTTAAGAACTTTACATTTAATTTTCTGTGATTTTCTATTTTTGTTGAATCTTTGTCAGTTTTTACGTGTGATATTGTGATTTATAATAAGAAATATATATTTGATCCTCTTCCCATTCCTGGCACAGAGCTTCTATTTTCCTAAATGATAAGAGCTATGGGAGCATCATTTGTTATGATATCTCATCTTTTGTCCTCAGATTCTGAAATAGGTATTTGTTAGTTTGAAAGTCACAGACAATTTATCTCTCTATAGTTAGATTAGGAGAAAAATGAAAAACCCACTGGTATACGGTAACAGAAAGAATTCAGTATTTTCTAGGGTCTGGCATTTCATGAGATATTCAATTATTGTGCATTTCCATTGTTTGTCCATGGTAGAACACATGGCAGAGAATTGAGAATGGACATGACTGTACAGGTTATGCTTATGTTCCATAACTGTGATGCTTGCTGCTTGCAGGGCTCTTGTTGCCACAGTAGATGGCTGTGTCTCACACATAAGTCATTCATATATATGTAGGTGAATAAATATATATAAATATATATATACATATATATGTAGACAATGAGTCTATGATTCCATTAACTATAGTAGTTAATTATTACTTTAATTGTGTAGAATTTTCATCCATCTCTCCATTTGGGACTAACATTCTTCACCCAGATACCATCCACATAGTTACTGTTGAAACTGATATATTAAGAGTATAGTGGTGCGCACACGACCCAGGCTTAGCTAGCTCCTACCGGGAAGTGTACAGATGAAATTGTGACATATAACAGTCTCTCTAGCTGAATTATAAATTTTGAAGCTACAAGAGACCAGATTTATTTAATGTAGTGTGGAAAACCAGAGGAAGTGGGCTTGTTGAGAGACGAAAATTGAAGGGCATATACAAGAGCATCAGAAAAGAAAAAAATAGAGTCCTAATGATACTTGAAACAATTGATCCAGTGTTATGAGTTCCTATAGAATACCTGACGTCAAATTACATAAAACCCATCAATTTCTTCTCTGAAATTGTGTTTATTTACTTGGAATCATCAGAACAATAACTGACCTACTATTAAATATCATTTAAGCCAATATTCTTGAAGAAGGATTGGTGATGTAGATATAAAATCACAAAACGAACCCTCCATTGTTTTTCAAAAAAGAGATACAGTAACAAGATAGATACAGAAAAAAATATTTCAGTAACTCTCAAACTAAGGGAAACTGAGTTGTATATGAAAAAATATCAGATTATAGGAATCAATTCATTTCCTATATCACTCTTCAAACATGGTGGAGGGAGTGAAAAGTAAACACACAAAAAATTCGTAAGTTTCTCTTAGAGTAAAGATGAAATGCATACTCAAGGGTACAATCATTTCAACCTGGCTATTTTAGCCAGTTATCTAAGTACGTGGCCTTATTACATATGATTATACTTTTATGGAATAAGATATATGTGGCACATAGTTATTTTTAATGTATCTGATGGAAATAAAACAATTATCTTTTTGCCAAGATAAAGTGGTATATTTAAGCCAATGCCTGGAAATGCCTGCTAGTCTGGAGATCACAATTATGCAGAAATGTTTTTTTCTAACAGAATAATGCTTTAGATAAGTATAGGTCACCTTGAAATATATACATACCTTTCAATATTTTAAAGTAAAATGAGTTTCCTCTTGAAATAAAAATAAATTACTTAATGTTTTAACAGATTAATAGTGTAAATAAAACAGAAGGAAAAGAAACACAACTTATACATTCAGGGTGATGCTTCAATAGTCATACTTTCTCCCTTACCATAAATTGTTTAGTAAATTTGCATTGAATGCAGAGTTATCCAGGTATATTCAAGGGGTCAATATGTCATTTTGGCTAGTTGCAATTTAGAAAACTTGGGAGAATTTATGAACTCTTTCAAACTATGAAGGAAGTATGTATTAATGTAGATAATTTGTGTCCAATTATATATATTTTTAAAAAAGGATAATTTGTTTCTGAGAAAATACTCATAAGAAGGAGTAACTCACTTAATTTGTAGTATCTGGTCAAATTAACTGTTTTAAATTCTATGTATCATCCAGTTTATTCACTAAGGATGTTGGCCTTTCAATCTTTAGATGTCTTCTGAAATAATTCTGTCCAGTCAATTATGCAACATTTGGTCATGCAAGGAAAAAGAGCCCTATAAAATAACAAACCATACAAAGGAAATACTGATGAGCTGCTTCTATATTGCTTTCTCCCACTGATGTTATACTAGTAATTTTGTCTCTGTGTTTAAGATGGTTAACCTGGCACTTATTATGATAACAACATATGCGAATAAAAGAATAAATTACGAAGTGCGTGATTCCTATTGATGTAAGCATTTGTTCCCTATCAGGAATGTGCCTGGTAACAACAGTCAAACAATGCTCTTTACCTTCCAAATTGAATGCTGTACACTGCCTGACTTTAGATATAATTACTTCACATAATTGTTTCTGTCAAGAATAAATGAAGCCTTAAAAGAGCAATGCAATCATTATAAGTAGAGCATCTTAAGATATATATTACACTGGGCCTTTTACCCTTAGTGTTTTCTGGCTTGATATTAATGACTAAAGATTCTTAAAGCATGCATCTTCAGGCACCAAAAACAGATATCTGAGTGCCTGAGCTATTCATGGGTAATTTTAAAAACACTCTTGTTGCTCAGTGAAAACCTAGTAAAAGCAATATTTGTTTGCAGTTAATTTGTTCAGCCCGAGTGGAAACATGTTGACGGTTCAGGGATAGAATAGAATGTGGAGGCAACATCCATATTTTTAACACCAAGTAGTGTGTATTTTGCACTGATAAAAGAAGTGGTTTCTTCCCATCATTGAACTTTACCTTAGAATATCTGGTTTGCAAAGTGTACTTATATATCCTCCTCTTAGATTTAAATGTGTTGAATGGAAAAATGAGTAAGATAGCTTACATGCAAGTATAAACCTGAGACATTTAATTAATTAACCCAGTAACACATGGAACTGCTCCTGCAGAGGTGAGATTCAAAGATCATCAAAATTTATCACTCTTGAAGGCATTTTACCACTCTATTTGCTCTAAAGCAGGAAAGAGACCAAACTTAAAAATTTCTGGGTCTCTACATCTGCATCTCTATTCCTGCATAGAGAAGGGACATGTGGACATGGGGGTTGGGGGAAGGGAGGATGGGATGAATTGGGAGATTGGGAATGATATATATACACTACCATGTGGAAAACAGATAGCTAGTGGGAACTTGCTGTATAGCGCAGGGAGCTCAGCTCGGTGCTCTGTGGAGACCTAGATGGGTGGGACGTTGCGGGGGAGATACATGAGATGGGATATACGTATATATATAGCTGATTCACTTCGTTGTACAGCATAAACTAATACTACATTTTAAAGCAATTATACCTCAATAAAAAAAAAATCTAGGTCTCCAAAACATTTCTATGTCATTAATTATAAACATATATTATATATACACATATGTATATATATAAATTACATTTTTCAGAAAAATCTGTGGATTATCTGTCATTAATTCCTTACCTTATTCAATTCAAAAAAAAAAAACACTGGGAACCCTGGCCTCATGAAGTTTTCACTCTATTATGCAAAATAAGTATTGGGAAATATATGTGTAAAATATAATTAAGTGTCATGGAATAAAATAGAGGGTGATCTGAATGTTCTATAAAAATGGTTGGGTGGGGCTTGCTGAAACTACTTGATTTCTTAGGAAACAGGAGATGGGAAAGAAAAAGTAGCTTCTTAAAATTTCAAAGGTCAGCCTTGAGTAAATGCTTGAAAATTTAATAATTGATGACTGTAATTTATATCAAGCCAGAGAGCTAGACAGATAACACCTTGAAGTCCCTATGTCCCACAGTCAACTATTCCAATAGTCTTGTGGCAACTTCTGTGATAAATTCCCATCTCTCCTCCAGAAAAATCTCATACTAGATTCAAAATTTCATCGTTATCCTCTCCTCACACCCCAGCCCCACAAAAGGAATCCAAGCTGAAGAACTTTATCTCAGACATGATGCACACATTTCCTCATACTCATACAAACATAAGCACCTAAAATTATCTGCATCACCTATAGTTTTTATTTATCCTTTCAGAATTTATAGTCACAAATGATGCCTAAAGTGTGGATTTTTAATGCCTAGGAAATATCAGTGTAAGGTAGTAGATAAATGCTTTCTAAATGAAAAAAGCATATTTTTCTAACCTCTTTTCATTACTTGATTCTGTTGATCTTTTCCTCCTTGAAAAATTCTACTCTACTTGTGCTTTTGTACCACTATTTTCTCTTTCCGCTGTTTCTTAAGTTCTCTTTCCCTGGATGCCCTTCCTCTGGTTTCCTAAAAATTATAAATGTTCAGTGATTTGTCTGTGGCCCTCTCCTCCCTTAACTCTCTCCATTGGTGATCTCATTCATTCCAGTAGGTTCAAGAGTTTCCTGTATATGAATGACAGTATAGAGATGAGGGGACAGTGGTATAATGAAAGGCACTTAAGTTTGGCATTATCTTACGGTATAAATTCCAGTACTACTAATTCCTAAAAGTTTTTTTTTTTCATATCTCTAAGTATCAATTTTCTCATTAATAAAATATATATCACATTATGGTATATGAATATAGTAAAATCCTTGTATGGATTTTCTGAGAACCTAAAATGGCACCTAGTGGGCATTCAAGGAAGGATTTGTCTTACTACTAAATCCAGCCCACCCTTAACTCAGAACCCTTATGGATTCCAGATGTCTATATCCAGTTGCATTACTTACTTTTTGCCTAAATTTAAAACTTCATTCCTCTAAATCTTAATGTTATCTCTAGCCATTCTGAAATATGTACAGTTTCCAGATCACAGTGTAGACTCTTAAGCCTCTGTTTTTCTGACTAGAATATTTATATTCTCACACTCACTCTACTCCCACAGATTTATAACTCAAATCAAATGTCACCTTCCCTGAATCATCCTCATTTTGGTTAAGATCTAAATCACTGTGTTTCTTTAAAAGTTATATTGTTCAACACTGCCAATATTTACTTAGAAGTTTTTATTTCCCCTTTATTTGCTTATGTTATCTTCAATGTTTAGATCTTGAGTTAGTTTTCCCATTCTAGGAACATAATAGTTATAAAAATGTGTTTTAATGAATTAACTAATGAATAAACAATAAATGTGCCAATTTTTTCTAAAAAAAATGTACAGTGTGGGTAAGCTTCAAGATGGCAGAGGAGTAAGATGTGGAGATCACATTCCTCCCCACAAATACATCAAAAATACATTTACATGTGGAAAAAACTCCTATAGAACACTTAATGAACACTGGCAGAGGACCTCAGACTCCCCAAAATGCCAGAAAATACCCATGTACCTGGGTAAGGCAACAGAAAAAATAAAAAAAAACAGAAACAAAAGAATAGGGATGATATCTAGACGTCTGAGACAGAGCTGTGAAGGTGGAAAAGTTTCCACACACTAGGAAGCTCCTTCACTGGTGGGGACAGGGAGTGGGTGGCAGGGAAGCTTTGGAGCCATGGAGGAGAGTGCAGTAACATGGGTGCAGAGGGCAAAACAGAGAGATTCCCACACAGAGGATTGGTGCCAACCAGCACTCAGTAGCCTGAGAGGCTTGTCTGCTCACCCACCAGGACAGGTGGGAGCTGGGAGCGGAGGCTTGGGCTTCAGAGGTCAGATCCCAGGGAGAGGATGGGGGCTGGCTGTGTGAACATAGCCTAAAGCGGGTTAGTGTGCCACAGCTAGCCAGGAGGGAGTCTGGGGAAAAATATGGACCTGCCTAAGCAAGAGACCATTGTTTCAGGGTGTGCAAGGAGAGGGGATTCCTTTCCTGTCTGCCCACAGAAGGAAGAGCACCACCTAACTGAGCTCCAGAGATGGGTGTGAGCCACAGCTATCTCCTCAGACACCAGAAACAGGCATGAAGCACTAATGCTGCTGCCGGAGCCCCCAAATATCCTGTGTGCAAGCACCGGTCACTCTCCACACCACCAGGGAGCCTGTGCAGTCCACCACTGTCAGGATTCTGTGATCCAGGGACAACTTACCAGGGAGAACACCCAGCATGTTTCAGGCTGTTGCAATGTCATGCTGGCCTCTGCCTCCACAGGCTCATCCTGCATTCCAATTATAACTACAGTACCCCTCCCTCTCCCTGGCCTGAGTGAGCCAGAGCCCTCTAATCAGCAGCTGATTTAAAATCCTCCTGTCTGGGTGGGGAACAGATGCCAGAGGGCAACGTACACAGAGAGGTGGGGCCAAAAGCAAAGCTGAAGCCCAGGAGCTGTGCAAACGAAAAAGAGAAAGGGAAATTTCTCTGTGAAGCCTCAAGAGCAGCGGATAAAACCCCCACAGTCAACTTGATATACCCTGCATCTGTGGAACACCTGAATAGACAACGAATCATCCCAAAATTTAGGCAGCGGACTTTTGGAGCAACTGTAGACTTGGGGTTTGCTGTCTGTGACTGACTTGTTTCTGAATTTTATATTTATCTTAGTATAGTTTTTGGCGTGTGTTATCATTGGTGACTTTGTTTCTTGCTTCATGGTTCTCTCTTTTTAATTATTATTACTTTTTTATTTTAATAAATTTATTTTTATACTATTATTTTCTTTCTTATTTTTGCCTTTTTCTTCTGAGCTGTGTGGCTGACAGGGTTTGGTGCTCCAGTCTGGTGTCAGGCCTGAGCCTCTGAAGTAGGAGAGCCGAGTTCAGTACATTGGACCACCAGAGACCTCTCAGCCCCACATAAAACCAATCAGACAGAGTTCTCCCAGAGATCTCCATTTCAGAGCTAAGACCCAGTTCTACCCAACGACCAGCAAGCTCCAGTGCTAGAAGTCCCATGCAAAACAACTAGCAAGACAGGAACACAAACCCAGCCAATAACAGAGAGGATAACTAAAAACATACTAAATTCACAGACACCCCAAAACACACCACTGGATTTGGAGCAGCCCACGAGGAAGACAATATCCAGCCCCACCCACCAGAACAAAGACACTAATCACCTCTACCAAGAAGCCTACAAAAGCCACTGAACTAACCTTACTCACTGGGGGCAGACACCAAATACAGCAGGAACTATGAAAATGCAGCCTGCAAAGGGAGATCTCAAATGCAGTAGTTAAGCAAAATGAGAAGACAAAGAAATATGCAGCAGATGAAGTAGAAAGGTAAAAACCCACCAGACAAAACAAACGAAGAGGAAATTGGCAGTCAACCTGAAAAAGATTTTCAGAGTAATGATAGTAAAGATGATCCAAAATCTTGGAAATAGAATGGAGAAACTACAAGAAAGGTTTAACAAGGACCTAGAAGAACTAAAGAGCAAAGAAAAAATGATGAACAACATAATAAATGAAACAAAATTTCTCTAGAAGGAATCAATAGCAGAATAACTGAGGCAGAAGAACAGATAAGTGGCCTGGAAGATAAAATATTGGAAATAAGTACCGCAGAGTGGAATAAAGAAAAAAGAATGAAAAGAATTGAGGACAGTCTCAGAGACTTCTGGGACAACAAAATCCATTCGAATTATAGGAGTCCAAGAAGAAGAGAAAAAGAAAGGGTCTGAGAAAATATTTGAAGAGATTATAGTTGAAAACTTCCCTAATATGAGAAAGGAAATAGTCAATAAAGTCCAAGAAGTGCAGAGAGTCCCATACAGAAAAAATCCAAGAGGACACACACCAAGACACATAGTAATCAAACTATCAAGAATTAAATACAAAGAAAAATATTAAAAACAGCAAGGGAAAAGAAACAAATAACATAAAAGGGAATCCCCATAAGCTTAACAGCTGACGGCTCAGCAGAAACTCGGCAAGCCAGAAGGGAGTGGCAGGATATACTTAAAGCAATGAAAGGGGAAAACCTACAGCCAGGATTACTCTACCATGCAAGAATCTCATTCAGACTCGACAGAGAAATTAAAACATTTACAGACAAGTAAGAGCTAAGAAAATTCAGCACCACAAAAACAGCTTTACACCAAATGCTAAAGGAACTTTTTTAGGCAGGAAACACAAGAAAAGGAAAAGACCTACAATAACAAACCCAAAACAATTAAGAAAATGGTAATAGGAACATACATATTGATAATTATTTTAAATATAAATGGATTAAATGCACCAACCAAAAGACATAGATTGGCTGAATGGATACAAAAGCAAGACTTATATATATCTTGTCTATAAGATACCCACTTCAGACCTAGGGACACATACAGACTGAAAGTGAGGGGATGGAAAAAGATATTCCATGCAAATGGAAATCAAAAGAAAGATGGATTAGCAATTCTCATATCAGACAAAATTGACTTTAAAATAAAGACTATTACAAGAGACAAAGAAGGACACTACATGATGATCAAGTTATCAATCCAAGAAGAATATATAACAATTGTAAAAATTTATGTACCCAACCAAGGAGCACCTCAAAACATAAGCCAAGTGCTAACAGCCATAAAGAGGAAAATGACAGTAACACAATACTAGTAGGGGACTTTAACACCTCACTTCCACTAAAGGACAGAACATCCCAAATGAATAAGGAAATACAAGCTTTAAATGTCACATTAGACAAGATGGACTTAATTAATACTTAAAGGACTTTCCTTCCAAAAACAACAGAATAAACTTTCTTCTCAACTGTGCATGGATATTCTCCATGATAGATCATATCTTGGGTCACAAATCAAGCCTTAGTAAATTTAAGAAAATTGAAATTGTATCAAATATTATTTTCGACCACAAAGCTATGAGACTAGATATCAGTACAGGAAAAAAATACTTAGAAAATACAAACACATAGAGACTAAACTATACGCTACTAAATAACCAAGAGATCACTGAAGAAATCAAAGAGGAAATCAAAATATACCTAGAAACAAATGACAATGAAAACACGATGACCCAAAACCTATGGGATGCAGCAAAAGCAGTTCTAAGAGGGAAGTTTATAACAATACAATCCTACCTCAAGAAACAAGAAACATCTCAGATAAGCAACCTAACCATATATCTAAAGCAATTAGAGAAAGAAGAACAAAAAAAATCCAAAGTTAGCCGAAGGAAAGAAATCATAAAGATTATATCAGAAATAATTGAAAAAAAAAAGAAACAATAGCAAAGATCAGTAAAACTAAAAGCTGGTTCTTTGAGAAGATAAACAAAATTGATAAACCATTAACCAGACTCATCAAGAAAAAAAGGAGATGACTCAAATCAATAGAATTAGAAATGAAAAAGGAGAGGTAACAACTGACACTGCAGAAATACAAAGGATCATGCAAGATTACTACAAGCAACTGTATGCCAATAAAATGGACAACCTGGAAGAATGGACAAATAATCAGAAAAGTACAACCTTCCAAGACTGAACCAGGAAGAAATAGGAAATATAAACAGACCAATCACAAATACTGAAATTGAAACTGTGATTGAAATCTTCCAACAAACAAAAGCCCAGGACCAGATGGCTTCAGAGGTGAATTCTATCAAACATTTAGAGAAGAGCTAACACTGATCCTTCTCAAACTCTTCCAAAATATAGCAAATGGAGAAACACACCCAAACTCATTCTATGAGGCCAGCATAAGCCTGATACAAAAACCAGACAAAGATATCAAAAAAAAAATAAAACTACAGCCCAATATTACTGATGAAAATACATGCAAAAATCATCAACAAAATACTAGCAAATAGAATCCAACAGCACATTAAAAGGGTCATACACCATGATCAAGTGGGGTTTATCTCAGAAATGCAAGGATTCTTCAAAATATGCAAATCAATCAATGTGATGCACCATATTAACAAATGGAATGATAAAAATCATATGATCATCTCAATAGATGCAGAAAAAGCTTTGGACAAAATTCAACACCCATTTATAATAAAAAACTCTCTAGAAAGTAGTCATAGAGGAAACCGACCTCATCATAATGAAAGCCATATATGACAAACCCACAGCCAACATTGTTCTCAATTTTGAAAAACTGAAAGCATTTCCACTAAGATCAGGAACAAGACAAGGTTGCCCACTCTCACAACTATTATTCAACATAGTTTTGGAAGTTTTATTTACAGCAATCATAGAAGAAAAAGAAATAAAAGTAATCCAAATCAGAAAAGAAGAAGTAAAACTGTCACTGTTTGCAGAAGACATGCTACTGTACATAGAGAATCCTAAAAATCCTACCAGAAAACCACTAGAACTAATCAATGAATTGTGTAAAGCAGCAGTTTACAAAATTAGTGTACAGAAAACTCTTGCATTCCTATACACTAATGATGAAATTGTGAAAGATAAATTAAGAAAACACTCCCATTTACCATTGCAACAAAAAGAATAAAATACCTAGGAATAAACCTACCTAAGGAGAAAAAGACGTGTATGCAGAAAACCATAAGACACTGATGAAAGAAATTAAAGATGACACAAACAGATGGAAAGATATACCATGTTCTTGGTTGGAAGAATTAACCTTGTGAAAATGACTATATTACCCAAAGCAATCTACAGATTCAGTGCAATCCCTGTGAAACTACCAATTACATTTTTCACAGAACTAGAACAAAAACTTCACAATTTGTATGGAAACACAAAAGGCCCCGAATAGTGAAAACAATCTTGAGAAAGAAAAACAGAGCTGAAGGAATCAGGATCCCTGACTTCAGACTATACTGCAAATCTACAGTAATCTATACAGTATGGTACTGCCACAAGATCAGAAATATAGATCAATAGAACAGGATAGAAAGCCCAGATATAAACCCATGCACATATGGTCACCTTATGTTTGATAAAGGAGGCAAGAGTATCCAATGGAGAAAAGACAACCTCTTCAGTAAGTGGTGCTGGGAAAACTGAACAGCTACATGTTAAATAATGAAATTAGAACACTCCTAACACCATACAAAAAAAAAAAAGAAGCTCAAAATGAATTAAAGACCTAAATGTAAGGCCAGATGCTATAAAACTCTTCAAGGAAAACATAGGCAGAACATTCTATGATATAAATCACAGCAAGATCTTTTTGACCGACCTCCTAGAGAAATGGAAATAAAAACAAATTGGACCTAACAAAACTTAAAAGCTTTTGCACAGCAAAGGAAACCAGAAACAAGATGAAAAGTCCACTGTCAGAATGGGAGAAAATATTTGCAAATGTAGAATCTGATAAAGGATTAATCTCTGAAATATACAAGCAGCTCATGCAGCTCAATATCAAAAAGCAAACAACCTAATCCAAAAGTGGGCAGAAAACCTAAATAGACATTTCTCCAAAGAAGATGTACAGATTGCCAGCAAACACGTGAAAGGATTCTCAACATCACTAATCATTAGAGAAATGCAAATCAAAACTACAATGAGGTATCACCCACACATTTCAAAATGGACATCATCAAAAAATCTACAAACAATAAATGCTGGAGAAGGTGTAGAGAAAAGGGAACACTCTTGCACAGTTGTTGGGAATGTAACTTGATACAGCCACTATGGAGAACAGTATGGAGGTTCCTTAAAAAAAACTTAAAATAGAGCTACCATATGATCCAGCAAACCCATTACTGGACATATACCCTGAGAAAACCACAATTCAAAAAGAGTCATGTACCACAATGTTCATTGCCGCACTATTTACAATAGCCAGTACATGGAAACAGCCTAAGTGTCCATCAACAGATGAATGGATAAAGAAGATGTGGCCAATATTTATAATGGAATAATACTCAGCCATATAAAGAAACGAAACTCAGTTATTTGTAGTGAGGTGGATGCACCTAGAGTCTGTCACACAGAATGAAGTAAGTCAGAAAGAGAAAAAGAAATTCTGTATGCTAACACATATATATGGAAAAAAAATTGATTCTGATAAAACTAGGGGCAAGACAGGAATAATGATGCAGAGGTAGATAATGGACTTGAGGTCATGGGGTGGGAGAAGGGTTAGCTGGGGTGAAGTGAGAGAGTAACATTGACATATATACACTACGAAATGTTAAATAGATAGCTAGTGGGAAGCAGCTGCATGGCACAGGGAGGTCAGCTTGGTGTTTTTTGGGCACCTGGAGGGGTGGGATAGGGGGAGCGGGAGGGAGACACAAGAGGGAGGGGATATGGGTATATATGTATACATGTGGCTGATTCACTTTGTTGTATGGTGGAAACTATCACAACATTGTAAGGCAATTATACTCCAATAAAGATGTTAAAAAAAATACCATATCATTTCTGTGTTTGTATCTTTTCATGATGTTAGAGCATTTCTTCATTTCCTTGCTTTATTTTTACCATTTGAGTGTATGGGCCCTGAAACCAGAATAACTGGAAGCAGACCACAGCTCTGCCATTGAATGTATGTGTGACCCTTGTCAAGTTATGCAGCATGTCTGTGCCTCAGTTTCCTTATATATAGACTCTGAATAATAAGCTCATGGATGTGTTTTGTAAACTTTCTGTAATATTTTTTGGGAAGGATCTAGGACATTCAGTGTTCAGTATTTATTATTATCATTACTATCTTCAATACTGTTGCTAACAAAGAAGATGCTAAAAGTGATGCTGTCATCAAAATCTTACTTTTCACCCAAATGCAAAATAAATAGATCTAGTAATTTGATAAATTCTTGTCTACAGAACAAAGGACTTACATGTTTACATACAGCTATTGCCCGTATATTTGGGGTATCATTCAAAACTCCATAATAAAGGAGAATATCTTGAAAATATATCAAGTGCTATAAAATTCCAGTCTAAGAATTTTCTCTCATGAAAGAGACTCCATGTGTCATAATGTCTCCCAATTTCTTCAAGTGACAACATGCCAGAAAAAAATCAATAAGAATGTTTTCAATACATTTAATTAAAACTTAATCTGAGAATTTCTAGTACTTTTATGGGCAGATTGTTATATCTACATATGAAGTATAGTGAGCCTACAGAAAAACACTCTAGATTCATAGTCATAGTTCTTGAATTTTTGAGCCTTTAAACAAGCAAATTATTTAATTCCATCAATGTAAATTATCATAGGTGATGATCATAATAATCTCCAAATTAATCTTTAGGAATATATAGCACAATTGCCCAGGGATTTATTTAGGAAATAAGCAAAGGGTTATACACTCAGTTGCTTTGAAAGGTAAATATAACTTTGGAAACTAAGGTGAGACATGTGCTTAACTCTATATTATACTTGACCATTGAAACACCTGAGATATTTCAGATACACAGAATAGGGAGAAGCCCACTGTTCATTCCTTAGGTAAGGTAAAATCTTTCCAAGGTATCATTCTTGAAAATATAGTTGACATATGATTTTTTACAAATAAATTATCTTATGAAAAAAGTACTATTTTCTCAAATCCAAATTTAGACATGTAGACATTGTGCTTTGTTTTATTCTTAGAAGAAAGCCAAATGGCCATGCTGTAGCTGGGAATATAATACCATAAACAGGACATGCTGATAATCTTTGTATGTGACATATTTATAACCACTGACTTGCATACTAATGTTTGTTTCTAAATTTAATTAGAATGACTGGCATATAATAGAAAGTCATAAAGATAGGAACTCCTGAATATTGTTTCCATCTAACCTCTTAGTAAATCTGCCCTCTATGTTTTGAATTGTCATTGTGTAAATATAGTCAAGATACAATTTTATCTTAGTATAAAATATAAATGACCCTGACTTTTAACAAATGACAACCATTATGTGAAATTTGCAGAATTAACAAAACTACTTATTAGATAGAAGATGAGGTGGTCTTTTTACAGAGTTGAGCTGTTAACTGTGTGTTAATAAGATAATATTAATGCTAATTTTGGAGCATTTCAAGAGGAAAGAGTTAGCAATCACCTTTTCATTTTAAAAACAATAGTAGTGCTGCTTGGTCTTGGAATATGATAATTTTTGAATGCCAGAGGATGAGTCATTCTTAATTTAACATTTTAATCATTTCAAGGTGATTTGCTTTTACTGTGAGAAACCCTGTGTTGGCACTTTCCCCACATGTTTCCTAGGCATAATCTCATATTAGTTGCAATTTTCTCTGCAACACAAGACTTAATTATGCTAAAGAAAAATGCTTCTTTTTAAATAAAAGGTGTAAAATACCACAGGTATCCAGTTTGAGCTAATACTCAGATTGGAAACTCATTACCCCTAAAAATGTCAGTTCTGATGAAGCATTTTAAAAGATTGCAAGAATCAAATTCAAAATGTCTTTACTAAGCTGTTTTATGGTAGCATGTACCATTGGAAATGTGATGAGTCTTCATGTAAAAATGCTGATTTGAATTAAATTTAGAATGTATGTCATCCTCAATTAGCCTTTCCTTCATCAAAATGATCTCACAAACACGGAGAATGAATCTTTATTTCCTCCTTTGCACATGGGAGGTCATTTGTCAGATTTAATATACTTCTACCTATGTCTTCCTACATGCTTGGAGTTCAAGATGGATGACCATAGACTTTCAGAAAAAGTTTCTAGCTTAAAACTTAAATTTAATTTTAATATAATGCCAAAACCATTCATATTGAGGCTAAAATTAAAATAACATTTACTAAAATAACATTGATTTATTTCCATTTGAGAGGATAAAACAACTTTTTAATCCATGTGCCCCTCCTATAAGGGCAAGTTCATATACTAGTAATTATTGAGATAATCCAAGGCAAGAAACATTATATAGTAATTTTTTTCTTGAATCATTCAGATACTTTTATGACCTAGATTTGAATTAATATTACTGTCTGTGATATTATAGAAATGCAATCACTTGTTTTATGGTTGTTTGTTTAAAATCAATTAACCTAAGGAAATTTATAAATTAATGTCCCAATAGTTGGACAATTACAGTGACCTTATAATATAGATATCAATTTAGAGATAATGAAGCCCATGAAAAATGCAATTTTCTTAGACTGTTGGTAGAAGATTCATACACTGAATGGTTTCCAAAGGAACCCCCAATACACGATTATGACTGTCCTTTAAAGAAAGTAATATACATTGATTAACAGGCTATTTGCAGAGCCCATTCTTGTGATTATAACTAAGAACTTTACTTCTGCTGTGGAACATTTGTACCTTGGCAAACAGTTAAAAATAGCTATGCTGTTTGGCTTGAAGGGGAAAACATTACTTCCTTTTGCAAGGCCTCATCAGTGTCTTGGTTTTTATGCTTAATAGGATTTCAAGGTTAGAATGTAGAACAGCATAATAGGAAAACCTTGTTCCCCACTTTGACAATAAAATGGTGGCTGCAAAATTTGATTTTATACAATAGCTTCTATTCATCTCTTATATAAGTAGTTACAAGATAATCCTACATACTGCATATTTATGAAACTTTCAGTTCTCTAACACCAGTAAAAATTTGTAAGAAATTTTAGCATGTTACAACACAATACTTTGAAAAGTTCAATGGAAGATTCAAAGGAAATAAAAATAAAATACTTTGTTTTCTCTATGGGGATAACAAAAGGGTATATAGAACAGTGTATATATATAAAGTTTTATCATTCTTTTTAGAAAATATGCTTTATAAATATGATGGTAAGAACAATTATTTCTCAATAGGCATTTTGATTGGATTAGGATTATAATGTTCAGAGTAATTCCTTTTCTAATTTCAAGTGAAATAGTTAGAAAAGAATCCCAAAGTCTCTGCTCTAACAAGTAATGTATTAAAATCTATTAAACTCCAGTTGCATTTTAAGCTTCTGTTTGAAATTAATGAAAATATAAATATTGTGTTATAATTTATATTTCATAGTAATAATATTAATATATATATTAATGTTAACATAATTTACAGAGAGTGCAATTGTAGTAATTCCATGTTTAACTATTAAACTACTTTATAGGGTTTTTTTTTTGTTTTGTTAATCTTATCAGTTACTAATTTTATACTGTAACCAATTTAGATACTCACATGCATCAGCTTAATATATAAAAGTTAATTAGGGAAAATCTTTAGTAGAATATGAACATCACATTTTGGAAAACAAAAGGTGGCCTGTGGTGAATGTTGCAATAGAAGATTAAGGTAAAATTTGAAGATAAATTATCTTGGTGTCATTGTTTCTTGGATTTGAAAAAAATGTATTTGAGTATAACATGTAATACAAAAATGGCATTGTATTTTCTTATATTATTTCAAACATAATACTTTCTTTTGAATTATATCACATATAATAGAAAGGAAGACTTTCTATATAGTAGATAATTATATACTTAAGTGTGAAATATTCCATTAGACTTCTTAAATAAAAATTTCTGGGTTCTAGAGTTTGAAATAAATTCAAGTACTTTCCTTTCAATATAAATATGAGAGGATCCCATCAAATAGCTCATAATCCACAACCTCACCATCAGGAGAAATCAATATTGCCTCAATATTAGAAAGTGTTCTTAGATAAATACAAAGGAAGATCATGAAGATACTTGGTAGAGGGAACTCTTTGAAAGATGAAATGAAAAAAATGATAAATAAAATGTGTTAATTATAACTTTTTAATTCCTTATGATTATTATGGTAACAGGGACTGTCTCAGTCTTGTCCAATCCCACACCCATTTTTTAGAGTCTCTGCTTTCATGGAATTCATGAAAGGAGGCAGCTGACACATAAAATAATCAGTAAGTGAGATAACTTCAGTAGTAGGAAGTGCTACTGTGAAAATAAAACCTTATAAGAAGGTAGAGGATGGGTGTCGAAGGTAGGCAGAGAAGGCCTATGTGGAAGTTACCATTAAGCCAAGGCTGAAAGTGGTCAAAAACGAACCCAGGTAAAAATTGCTGACTGGCAACCCCAGCACAGGGCCCTGGGATAGAGAGGTCCTGAGAGCAAGGAGGTGGATATGGGAGAGGCACAGAGGGAAGGCCAGTGTGGCCAGAAGAGAACAGGAGAAGGAAGATGAGGTAAGAGGCAAGCAGGGCTCAAACAGCAGTGATGATAACAGTAACAGCTCTTCTAACTTGCACAGAACATTTGATAAGTGCCAGCCTTGATTTTCATGTTTAACATGCTGATTTTGTTGGGCTTTATCTCTAAGGTAACACTTTTAGTTTATATTCAAATTGAGATGGGAAAAAGCAATGTCTTTACGGGATATCCTTTAAAGTTAACTCTTATGAGGTAAATTGTGCTACAAAGCAGAGGAAATAGAGGAAAACATGGTTTGAGGGAGTTTTTCTTTTGTTAAGGATGATTTATTTTAAGGTACATTTAAATGAAAATGGGTGAAAAAAAGAAAAAAAAAAGCCTAGTGAAGGAAAGGCATAACTCAGTTTCTTTACTATTAAAATGGAGAAAATAAAAATCATGGTTGTGAAAATTGAGTAAAATTTGTGCATGTGTATGTGTATTACCTGGCTTATAGTAAATAATCAGTAGCTATGAAGATGATGATGACAATGAGGATGATGATGATAAAGAAGGAGGAGAAGGAATATCTGAGGAGGAAAAAGGAAGAAATTACCATCACAAATCCTTGGATAAAAGTGAGAGTACAATTTATTGTCACTATACATTTTGGTCTGAAGAGAAGGGAAGGCAAATATGAGTAAAAATATAATGAATTTGATTAATTTGAACATGTAAAGTTGAGCTAGTGCTCACTTACTTGTATCTGTTTTTATGAAAGCATAGTTTTCAGATTCAAAGACCCTATTGAATGAGGGAACAAGGTGATTGAGATGTGAACAAAGGAGAATGCTGAACTATCATCTCACAATGGGAATGGAAACAAGGGAGATTGGAAATGTTGAGCACTTTTGTCTCATTATTATTAAGGTATTTAAGGCTTAGGCCTCTCTTTAGTAAAAGTAACTCATTAGGTGTAATTGACTTAAGTTATGTCAAGTGGCTGCAAAGATACTTAAAAGAATCCTGTGTGACTTAGAGAATGGACTTGAGGACACAGGGAGGGGGAAGGGTAAGTTGGGACGAAGTGAGGGAGTGGCATGGACTTATATATACTACCAAAAGTAAAAGAGATAGCTAGTGGGAAGACGCCACATAGCACAGGGAGATCAGTTTGGTGCTTTGTGACCACATAGAGGGGTGGGATAGGGAGGGTAGGAGGGAGATGCAAGAAGGGGTAGATATGGGGATATATGTATATGTATATCTGATTCACTTTGTTATAAAGCAGAAACGAACACACCATTGTAAAGCAATTATACTCCAATAGAGATGCTGAAAATAAATAAAGAGGAAAAGAAAAAAGAATCCTGTGTGTTAGGGTTCCAGAAAGAGTAAACATAGACAATCAACCAAAACAAACAAACAAACAAACAGAAACCAAAAAAAAAAAAAAAACAGATAATTAAAAAGACAAATTGTGAAAATTAGTCAAATAATCCAAAAATTCTTTCAGGATTATGTTCCTAAAAATATTTGCGTTATATTGGTATCTCACTTCCTGTTCCACATCTATAGCATCAAAGTATAAGCGTCTATTTTATAACCTTAATAAAATGCATTTTGTTAGATAGAAGAAAAACATCTCCGTTGATTGTATGCCTCTTAGGTCTCAGAAATCAAAATCTAGACAGAACATGCCTCTGACTTCATTAATAATAAAAGAACAAAAACTGAAAAAGTCAAGTGATATGATTACTGCATAGTCATATTATCTTCAACTAAAGTGCAAATACAAAATGTTTGGTTTTGCTGTAAGTTTCTAAGTCTCCTGACTTAAAAATATAATCACATATGAAATGAATATCATCAGAGCTTCTAGCAAAAGAGGGACAGGAGCTTAAAATATATGGTATACAATTAAGAACTTGTCCTTTCAAAAACCTGCCATAAAAATAAAACAAACAAAAAAATGAATCACATAATGTAAAACAGAATGTAGTTACTTCTGACTGATCTAGGAAAAAAAGCAGATTAAACTATACAGAAAGTACAACATTTCTAAAATAGTCTTGATTCCCTCAAATCTGATTTGCAGTTTGGCAATATATGATAATATATGAATTACTGAAAGTAAATGCAGAGGTCTGAGTCATTGAAAATTAGGCTCTTGATGATAACTTTTAGAAACTATGAATGGAATGTGATATATTTATCAAATATCTTGCTAAAGACTTTCATTGTAGTCAATATACTAAAATATAATAGCAGTTTAGAGAAATGACAATTAAGAATAAAAAATGAGAGACTACCACCAATAGCTTTCTTTTAAGATTTGTTTGGATAAAACAACAAAATAACTTGAAAATCATAATTTTCTTCTGCCTGCCAGGTATCTTTTTGGTCACTGCTACTTCACTAACATATCTTCTTTTTCTTACCTTCTACTGCATTTAGATTTCTCTAAACGAGAGTACTAGAGCTAGATTTGAAGACGGTGGTAAAGCTGAGGCCGTCTTTCTGTAACTATTTGTTCTAAAAAACGACATCATGTAGTGGTGGGTGAAGAGTGGTCAGACTGTTCCAATTATGAGTAACAGACTCTTAATGAAAAAAGAAGTTGTGTCAAGAATGGATTTAGCAGCATTGTAAAATCAGTGCTGGTGGTAACAGAAGCAACTGCCTGGAGTATATGACATAGATGAAGAAAATGAGAATCAGCTTAAAAGGATAGCCAGTGTGTATTCAACAAAATTTGCTAAATAAAAACCATGTAGAGAAAACTCTGCCAAGTGATTTATATTTATAATCCTTGATACACATAATGATCCTCTTTTGCAGGTATTATTGCCATCACTTTACTGATTTGGAAACTGAGACAAAGAATGATTAAGTAATGTCTCCAAAAGTCACCCAGTTAGTAAGTGGCATATGTATAATTCACCCTCGTGTCTGTCTAATTCCAAAGGATACATTTTTTACCAATAAGATACACAGATTTCAGGGGACACCCAATTATGGAGGTTGAGGAGGAGAGGAAGATGGTGAGCAAGGGAAGAATTGATGTGTATAGTGAAAATGCCTGAATGTCTTAGACTTATTCCACTCAAATTCTTGTCCAATGCTTTCTACCTTTGCCATTTAGGTAACTTAACTATTAATTCAGCTTCCACATCTGAAGAAAGTGAACAGTTATTTCTATAGAATTATTGTAAGAGTTAAACAAAATCACATACATGTATTTCCTAGATCCGAGGAGGAACACATGTTGGTTCCTTTTCCATCTCCCCACTGCTCAAGAGCAAATATTAGCAAATTGCTATGTCATTTTTAAGAGTATAGGATATATATTGCTGGCAAGTCAATGTACACAATGTTAAACATATCTGTTTAGTAAACTTATATTGGGATGCTTCTTTGTTATCTTTTCATAATCACCTCAACACTTGTTAGCTTAACAAAACAATGTTGCAAACTTGTGTAAGTCTTCTGATTGCCAAAATAAATAGAGTGGTAGTGGAGGGGATAAAAGGAAAATAATTTTAATTTATCAAACCCAAAGCAAGAGCAACAAAAAAAAAATCCCAAAAACAAAAAACAAAATACCAATGATATTAATTTCAATGCAGATGAATTAGTATAGCTTACTACTATTATAAATGAACACCAAATGATATTTGGCTTTAATAATGAGTAAATGTAGACACTGAAATTAATAAAGTTAAAAACAAATATATTGTCTTCACTCTAATTTCTAATGAAAATTTATAGATTATAATTTAAAAGAAATGTCGTTTTACCTGCAGGAGGGTTGAGTGGGGGTAGGAAGTAGATTTACACATCAGACTAATATGAGTAGTTGTTTCAAGTTATGTACTGCTGGGTGCTTTGTCTTGTTTTTCATCAGATCATAAACATGGTTATGAAAATTAGCTTTACCTTTCCACTTCCATATCTGCCTAAACATTAACCAAAGCCACTTTAGTTTTAGGTTATAGAGGATTTTTCAGTATAAAACAGCTAAAGATTCCAGCTTTGGAATCCAATAAATCTGGATTTTATTCTTGGCTCCAACACTGATTAGTTTCATGACATTGGGAAACTAATTTAAACTCTATGATTCTCAGATTCTTCTCTGTAAATGGAGATGATAGCTCTGCCTCCCAATATGCCATAGATTAACTGAGGTCATATGTATACATCACTTAATATTAATATATTTATAAAGTATAACAATATTAAGATTCAAATTTTTGCAATGCTCTAAAAAATTTATTTTACTATGTCCTCTTCTACTGATTCTCTAGAGGAGGATTTATTAGAGTTTATAGAGGAAAGGGTTACTTTTATTTCTTAGATTTCCAAAATTGGAGGATAATGGAATAGCTATGGGGAAGTTCAGTGTTGATTTCTCTTACTCTTCTTAACATGATTAAGAGGGTGATAATATATGGTTAGGTGAAATCCTGGTGGCTTCTGCCCAGGGAGTAACATTGAAGGGAACTTTCTGATCATATGCTTGACAACCTTTGCTCTGGTGAGTTTTTTTTTTTTTCTTTGCGGTACGCAGGCCTCTCACTGCTGTGGCCTCTCCCGTTGGGGAGCACAGGCTCCGGACGCTCAGGCTCAGTGGCCATGGCTCATAGACCCAGCCGCTCTGTGGCATGTGGGATCCTCCCGGACCGGGGCATGAACCCGTGTCCCCCTGCACCAGCAGGTGGACTCCCAACCACTGCGCCACCAGGGAAGCCCAGCTCTGGTGAGTTTGTAAAATGATAAATAAACAGAATTGTAATACCAGATATAGAATATTTATTTTTACTAGAGGCATCCATTGTTCACAATCTAACTTATTACAATAATACAAAATCTAGTACAATTTAGGTTATCCAAATCTTACTGCTAAGCAGTTATCAATACTTTCCCTTATTTCATGGCAATAATCACTTACATTCAATTAACATTTATTTTGATACTCACATTTGCCATTAAGACATTTTTGTGACCCACCTAAATGCATTACACAACTTAAAAATGACCCTTATTTTCACATAAAAAAGTTAATGTTAAGCCAGTTAAAGATATTCAATAAGTTTTATCTTTCCCTTCTAGTGTTGTCAATTTCTTTTTATGTTTTTTAATGATATAGTTTAAATCGATTTTCCAATGCTATGGCATCCGAAATACCTATTGGTTAGATCACTGATAAATACTGATTAGCTAGACAGCAGTCCTTGCTAAAGCAGTCAGTGTCAATCATAGTTGAAATTAACATTAAGAAATCTAGGGTTCCTTACTTATTTTGCAAGTCTTCATAAGAACAACTCTTTTGTCATCACTGATACACAGAGAGAAGAAAGGCGAGAGAAAGAGGAAGTAAGAGTAAAAGAGGAAGAAGTGAATGAAAAATGAAGAAAAATATAGATACCTACAGCCAACTCCCAGTTCTCCAGAGGAGACAGAATACAGCTTGCAGTCAATATATATTCATGAGTTACCTGGTTGGTGAATTTGGAGGGCACAGGCAGATACATTCAGTTCCACTCTTGCCTGTCCCATTTTTTTTTTTTTAGAGCTACCCGACAGAGAACTGGTAGCATCCTCCTTTGAACTGTGCCCCTGAGTAGGGAAGCCTAATGGAGGGCTTCCTCTCGCTGGCCTGAAACGCTGAGTACTTCAAAAATTATCACTGTTTCCTGCCCAAACTTGGGCAGGAAAACTCAACAGTAGATTTCTAGAGCAGGGTTATTTTCTACAGGATTAATGTATTTTCATTGAAAATAGAACTGATGGCTTAAAAAGAGCACCTGCTTGAGATGTAGAAGAATTGTTTCTTAGTCCATTCTCTTCTAAAGTAACTGTGTGCTCTTAAATATTTCACCTAATCTCTCTGGACCTCACTTTATTCAACTACACATTGAATTTACTAGATTCATTCTATATAATTCAATAGACCTCTCAAATGACACACTTAATTTTAAATGTTACATATGTACTCATTTGATACATTTCAAAATAGGTGAATAAATAATATGGAATCTCACTATACTATTAATAAAGAAGTATTCCAGCATACGAGAATGCAATAATATATAAATTCTGTAATAATCAATTTTTCTATGATTGAGACTGCATGTAAGTGGTGAATTCTATATTGCATACAAGAATGCAAGAATATATAAATGCTATAATAATAAATTTTTCTATAATTGAGACTGCATGTAAGTGGTGAATCCTATATTAACATTTTAACAGAATGTATTTATCTAGCTCCTTTAAGATACTTTCTACTTTCAAAAATCCAGATAATATAAATAAGCTATTGAGCTAAGTAAATAAGAAAAAGAAAAAAGAAAAAAGCCCCAAAAGATGGAATTTCTCTCTGGCCTAAATTTAGCTTGAATTTATGTATTACTGAATGTCTTGGGTTTATGTATTACTGTCCACAGTGTACCCTACTTTGTGACAGTGACGTATAAATTGTAACTAAGAAATGATCCTTAAGAGGAAAATCTATTGTATCCAGGATGCATTTTATGTAGTCAGTCTAAATGAGGAGGCAGTTGATTATCATGTCAAAAGCAGAGAAGTAGGTATACCACTTCTGATTACCAACAGGTAGAACCGCTATGATAGCCTCAGAGAAAAAAATCTTTGTTTGAATAGAGTGAATGAGGTAAATATTTAACTTTTATAAGGTAACACTTTTTCTACATAACTTCCACGGAAAGTAAAATTGTGTAAAATTAAGACATATGTGATTGACTTAAGAGTTAATAGACTTAAGATTCACCAGCAGAGTTAATATTCAAATGGCTACATTGTCTCCAAGGCAATATCAAAAAGGAAGAGGAGATTTTATTGATCTGGGAAATGGCACCAGGTTATGCTTATTGTATATAATAAAGACTATTGATTTTGTTAAGCAGAAAAGTGGCACTTTAAAATACCTATTTTAGATCAACTGCAACTGAATGGTCCTTTCTGCCAGACTAGAATTTTTCAGAAGTATTTTTCTTAGAGCAAAATGTATAATTTGTCAGGAACATCCTTTATATCAACAGAATGGGAGTTCATTGCTATAATGAAGGTTTTCCTCTAACATCTAAATTGAAATTGCAATCTATTAAACTAAGTTTAAATTGTAGGCAATGTTCTCACTGTAATAATAGGACATTATACTAAAAAATAATGTCTTTAGCTTACACCACCTAAGGAGTTTGAAGGGGAAGAGATTTCTTCCTAAAGAAATATGGATATGTTCAAAAGTTGATGATGATACTTGAACAGAAAGACAATACACATTATTTCGGTAAATTGTAATTATTTCAGTGAGTAATAAACCCCAAGCTGTAGGTTTAGAAGTTACTGAAAACCACCACTGAATCACTGTTTATTGATGTTTTATAATGTGCTGATGGATGTGACTGAGCTTACTACCACTTTTATACAATATTTTGAAATAACAGTAATATTTTTTGTGTAGTTCTATAAACTACTTAGTGTAAGATACTCAATATGGTCACTAGAATGTAAGTATTTTGCTTTTATTTATTTGTTTTATAATTCACATATTTATTATAAGTTGTTAGTAGCTAGATTAGCAACTTAGTTTCACTTAATTCACCAAATATGTGGTTATCTCTGAAAATGATCTCAAATTCTGCCAGGGGACACAGTTACACTACACTGTGCAGACGCACTGACAATGTGGCTGAGATCTAGCTAATAGAATGTGAGAAAATATGCCAATTTCTGTGCTGGGCCACCAAATATTTCCCTAGGTACTTACCCCTGTTCCCTTTTCAGTTGGCTGCAATGAAGATGTCCAAGGTAAAAGTGAAAGACAAATGTTGAAGATGGCATAATATTTACCTTCCTAAATTCCTGATTGATGACATGAAGGAGAACTTCCCTGCCCTGTTATCTTTTCTGCTCATTCAGAACAATTATAACAGCAAGGAATAAACTGATTATGTTTGAGCTATTTAGATTTGACCTATTATTTGTAAGAATAGCTAGCACTATCTTTACTAATACAGAATGTTCCACCTTAAATAGGATATTGCTATAAAAACAATCCAAAATTATGAATGTTGATGTGTCTTATGCCTTGAAAGTCAGGCAGCAGATAACAAGGAAACAGATATAGTAGACTGGAAAGCTTGAGTGGTTTGCTATACTCTTGCAAAATATTTGCCAAAATTGATGCTATTGACAATTTGAAAGAAAGATAAGTGCTTGCCATGTCTGTGGCTCTAGAGGAATGTGTTGGAAAAAGCCAGAATGGTACTATGCATTGTTTATACTTTATACTTTCTTCAACATATTACAAGAAGAAATGGCTAAAAAGGGAACAAAAATCTTCATTCACCTCTTCAGCTTGGGCACCCAACTAGACTTATTCCTCAGCCACAACTGCAGTTAGGTATAGACATATGACTGACTTCTACCTTGAAGAATATGCACAGAAGTGATGTGTACCACTTCGAGGCCTGGCTCATAAAACATCCCTGGCATACTCTCCTATAGTCTTTTTTTCTGTCTGATAGCCTGACCATTGGTAGATCACCATTAAGTTTTAGAAGTCACAGTGAGAGATGAAAGAATATCTCTTATCCTGGGTTTCTCCATAGTTTTGTGGAAAAGAGCCTCTCTTCTGACCTCTAACTCTATCTGCCCAGGATGTTCCATGAGCAAAAGGAACTTCTAATGTTTATAAACAATAAAGACTTATGAACCAGGATTTTTAAGCACTCAGCATTAATCTAGTACCCATGTTCCTTGTTTTTCCCCTTTTGAAAAATATTATAAAAATATGATAGAAAAGAAATTTTTAAATAAAAATAATAGGACTCAGTCTAACACCTTTATCTGGTGGTTAACCTTCTACTTCAATTAAGAAAGAAGCTATAAAGAAAAGCCGATACAAGTACTGAAGCAGTCTTAAAATGCCAAATATTTTTGTCTTTATATATACCTGCAATTCGGAATTAGGGGGAAATGCTGAAATAAATAAGAAATGTGATGTATGGAAAGATGTACAATTTGACTTCCTTTAGATTTGAATCTCATTTTTTTAACCTCTATAACACATTGAGTAGAATTTCTTCCCCAAATTTTAAATTAAAAAATTTTCTATTAGTTTGTTATTTCTCATTTTTTGTTGTTATATAATACCTTTTGCAATTTTATGGAAATTCCACCTAGGAATCTATTTTATTGCATTTATAGGAAGTTACAAATATTATTGCTTGCTAAAATGCATTTCTTATTCTCAGTCCAGTTTGAATAGATTAGTTCCATGATTATGCCAGCTAAGCTAGTTACGTCCTCCTGAACTTCAATGGCAATTTGTAATATCACTTTATACTTTCTGCTGTATATCATAGTTATTTGTATAGATCTCTTTATTAATATTATAGAAACTCTGAATGTTTTCACTCTTTGTTCATCCTTTATCTTCAAACCTCTACAACATATTAAAATTATAAATTTTGCTTTACTCAATAAAATAATATATGCTAATGAACACATTTATTCCTTTCTTTATTAGTTTCTGCTTTATAACAAAGTGAATCAGTCATACATATACATCTGTTCCCACATCCCTTCCCTCATGCATTTATTCCTTTATGAGGCCTCTTTCAGGTCCCTCTACCAGGGAGCTTAAACTTTGAGAATATCATTGCAGAACAATCACAAAGGATAAGTTCTATGTAATGATTGGTTGCACCACAGCTATTAACATGGCTTACCTTGGCCTGAGTTTTCTATCTAATGTAAAGTTTGCATGTCTGTTACTACTTATTGTTCCCATTTCCTAGGTTTGGCAGCCACCAGCTCCCTGTGGTCTGTCCGGTCTAAATTCCCACTTGGTTAAATGCAATATGCAAAATGGAAGTATATTTCAATTTACTAAGCATTAGGGCCATTTATAACAACACAAAACTGTTTAAAATAATATTTGTGTATGTAAAGAATTAACAAAAAATAATTTAATATGTTTTTTTCCCTGCATCTAACAAATCTGATATTCCTTTGATTTTAGATGTAATAAGTTCAGTTCTCAAGGAGTTAATAGCTTTAAAAACAAACAAACAAACAAAAACCCATGAGTCTTTTCAGAAAAGAACCATAAACCTAAACAAGATAAATAGAATTAGCCCTTGTTTTTTCTAAGAGGATGCATTTAGAGTCAGATAGGCGGGATGTACAAAAGGAAAATAACTTTTCTGAGGAATGGGACTGTATGAAAATCTGTCTCTGAGGATCACATGGTATGTATAGGGCTATCACAAACATAATTTATGTCTGTAATATGTAATATATGTAATTTTACATTATATATATTATGAGTTAAGCATATATTTCTACACTAATGTCTTTCATAATTATCAGTAGAAACTGTAAGCATATATTCATTATGATTCTCAGAGAAATAAAAATGAATAAATATATTTGCCTTTTTATAGCTCAACATTTGACAATTATAAGGCAATAGCTATGCTTTTCTTTCTAAAATCCTTTTCTAAAGTTAAGAAATAACGGTTAACGGGTCTCTTTTTTTAAATAAAGCTGGTGAAGAAAGTATATAAAGGAAAGGAGGAAGGAGAGGAAACTGGGGGTTATGAAGAGGCATTCATCACTCTGGCACCAATGTTAGTAGATGAAAACAGTTGATCCCTTTCTAGGTTACAGGAGAAAGAACATATTGTGCAATATGTCCTGGGCTGAATATATTGTTGGCATTCAACCAATTAATAATAACAAGAATGAAAACATCTCTGTCTGCGATAAGAATAAGGCTTCCAATATTAGTCACAGTCTGCTTGGCTTTACGCTGGCTTAGATAAATGTAGTAAAGACAAGGAAAACATCCCACTCCACACTTTTTGGCTAATTTAATATCTTTGCTAAGTGCTTAGGTAGTACGGCAACAGACACAAAGAAAAATGCATGAATTGATTGCACTGATAGATAAATAGAGTCCATTTTAGCACAAAGAAAAACCCTTATAATTATATGTGAATACCTGGTTTCTTGCCATCCATCACACGTGCAAGTTTAGAAAGTATTTTTGTAATGAATTAGAAATAAGTAATATTTCATAATGCTCACGATGTATTATACATATCCTGCCATAAATGGCTTTGTCTGTACTGACAATTATAAGATTCAGAAATGGTTCAACTCTTTTCAAAGACATTTCCACATATCTCTCTGCCAAAAAGTTTTGAAAAACTTAGCATTTTTAAAACACTTGACTCATCCAAATTTTACAAATGTTTCATAAAACTTTCCTGCAGCAACTACTGAAGTCCTACACAAGTTGTTAGCAAATAGAAATCCAATGATAGGTATTTATTCCATCAGTTTAGGAGATACAGACCACACTTAAATGCTTTATGCCTCTATTTTAGCTAGATAATACCACTAAAAATAAGCTAATATGGCAAAGTATGCATTTTAAATAGAATTTTGTTTAATGAAAAAAGCAGCCATATGTATTTTAGTTTATACTCAGACCTTATCACTGAGCCAAGAGCAGAATCAAATAATTACACATTGTGGTTCCTGATTTTATAAGAAATAAAACAAAAACAAAGAGAGAGAGAAGAGAGGAGAGAGGAAGGAGTGAGAGAAAGACTAAATAAGGGAGGGAAGGTAGACAGAGAGTGGAGAGGGAGACTAAGCATGTGCTGAGATGTTTGATTAATTCTACCCTGATTTGATCAGCATGAGAGGCATCGATCAGGTACACCAAGTGCACCAGAGTCAAATGATGAGTGGAATAAATAAGGAACAAACCTATAGTCTAAAGCAAGATTGATATTTTATTATTATTCTGGAGCAGGGAGTGAATACCTTTAAAATTGTGAAATAAAAAGAGTAATCTTGAGAATATATAAAGTTAGGGAACAGGACTAAATGTTTTCTCTATGTCTGGCTGTAGCCTCTCAAGTTTGTCCTACAGAATAAGGGAAAGTAAAGAGCCATTTTACCACAAATGTTTGTGTTTATTTCTTAAATATTCCCACCCAAGTTCCAAAGTAAATGAAGCCAAATGGCAGTGACTGTGATGTTGAAAAACAAGAAAACAGCAGATTATAACTAAGAAAATTTGTTTAGTACAAGTAAGACAATTTGCTTGCTACCTTTTCCCTTAAACTTCTAGCTACCATTGGAGCAATGAGGTAGGATTCATGAAGTCCTATTTTTAATATGTTCATTTCTTATGAGGAATAGATAAGGACAATTTGCTTATTTTTATTCAATTTCACAAGGATTTGGAGAAATATTTAAAAGACTGGTTGAAAAAAATTTTTATTTATAAATTTGTCTTCATCTTTAGGAAGTAATTACTAAAATGACACAAAATAATTAATGAAACTGGTGCATAAAATTATTGATGAATCTAAATTGCCTTGTATCCTTATAACTCCTTGTGTCAGGTAAACATTTGACAATAAAAATGAATAAAGTACATTTGGACAATTAGAAAATAATGAAAAACATTAGAGAATGACATTTGATAAAGGCAAATAAAGGAATATTGTCCTTGAAAAAATAAGCATTTATAGATCAGCTGCCCCTGCTGTGATATATCATAGATTATTAAGAAAATTGTGCACCAGTGTATTGAATCACTTGCAATTAGTTTGGGGGCAAAAGGAAAATGGACTATACCTAATTAATGATGACAATGAAAGATGTTGCTTCAATGGAAGATCTTTATAAATTATAAATGAGATAAAACATATAAAACTAAGAAAATAACTTTACATTTATCATAGATGTTTAAGCCCAGCAAGGAAGCAATTATAGAAAGACTACTATTGAAAGAAAAAATACATTGAACAAAGAGAAAAAAATGTATAACATAGAATGAGCTATGAAGAACATGTGAAAGCAGTGCATCATGGAGTTGCACAAGCATAGTGTCAATGACCAGATGTGCTTTACCCATGGCCTTTAGAGTAACACAGAGCTGAGTTTAGAATCCCACTTGTTATTTAATAGAAGCAGGAAAGTCTGAAAAAATATTGGTTTAAACAATGCATACATATTAAAAGGGGAACATGAGAGATAGTCCAATAACCATCTATCTTAATTATGGTTAATTAATTATAACTGTTATAACCATTTAAAATACTATTTAAAATTGTAAAACTTAAATAAGAAAGGCTAGAGAAGGTATTTTATGTAAATGTAATTAAAAATAACCTCTTTAAAATATTTTAAAATTTGTCTTATTTATGCCCATACATTAAAGGTATTTCTTACAATAAAATTAAGATGTATTTTTAATTATTTTTCTTGATACTAAAAAAATCTTCTGATTCAATGGATAACAGTCTTCTTTTAATCCTTTCCATGCACAAAAGTTGGTCTTTTTCAAATGATTATTATTTTTCCTTTGTAATATCTACATGCTGATTTCAAAATTGTATTTATTTGTTTTAGGTCATAAGTTTTAGAAATAATATTTAAAAAGGTCTTTATGAAAAATTTACAAAGGAATGGCAAAAAGCAACAGTACATTATATCTATTTTGTTTTGTTTGTTATAACATACTACATTAATCAAGGCTTCATTCGGATAAATTGAAACTGGTTCAATTTCCCCTTGTCATAGGGAAGAATATAAATGTCACACAATTGTATAATTGATTTTGTGATTCAAAAGGGGCTCTTTGGTAGAGATAATCTATCAAGGCTGATGAAATTGGCAAATGAATGTTTTCATGGAATTTGGAGATTTTTCTCCTTGAAATATTGAATTTACAAATGTTCAATGGTAAAATGATCAAAGATTTTTCTCACAAAATATGTTCCACAAAGCTTTCCTCATATTTACAATTTTTAATTCAATTCAATTCTTCAACTTTATCTTAATATTTGGTTTTCTTTCATTTTTAAAAAAATGAACCATGACGGAAGGACATTGATATGGATATATTAAATAAAGAGAACATTGCTAATAAATTAGTTAAGCTTCACTATTAATCCTTCAAAACCTATACAGATTGCCCATTTGGGTTGTAGCTTACACATTCTTGAGAAAAAGAATACTTGCTGTCAGGAAATTGAAATAATAACATTACTGAAATTTATTTATGTGTCACATGCCTTATTACAATAATATATTAATCAAGAGCTCTCATATACATGAAATTTCTTCTGGTTTATCACTCTCATTTTGTTTGTATAGCCATATATAGTTTCACTGTGTCTATAATAATAATATTGGGAAAATAATAACCTTCCAGGCATCAGATGGAGTCTCTTGTGATGTCACATTCACTCTGACATTTATACTGACTTCATTTATGACAGACTGAAGGTGATGAACAGGTCCAAGCAAGAGGTCACCTTGTGTCAAGACTGTTATACAATCTGTCAAATGCAGTGACTGTGAGTCTGCTAATGAGAAATTAACTAGACAGAATGTTGTTATTTGACTGTTTTCATGCACTCCAAACCTGTTAAACAATGCTAATCAGGTGTTTATTAAGTGAAACCATTATGCCAAACTTGCTGCAAAACTCACCATATGTCAGAGAGGTTGTAACATATTATTCATCCATTTTAGAGTTAGCTTAATAAGAGTCATTCACTGAACTTTTCTTTTCTTAGCCTTTGGCTACGCCTTGGAATCAAGGTTATACTTTTATTTCAATTTTTATTTAAATGGACACACTTAATTCCACAAAACTCTTTTTTGGGGGTGGGGGCTAGACTGTGTCTCTTGGTGAAAAGTTCTGTTCATTTACTATTACATTGAAAACTAACTTTTTTCATAAGGAGAGTAAAAGAAAGAAAATGTCATTTTAAGCAAAATTAATCAAACTAATAAAATTTTTGAAAATGGAATAAGATAATAAAATTATTATTATATAGAATGACACATTTTAGGCTCATAGCAGACACTTCACTTTTTTGGGGTCTTCACTTTACAAATGAGTTAGAAATAAGGAGGCAGTTGCAAATAATTCCTGAATTGGATACAACTGTACTTGAAGATGTATAAGGACTACTTCTAATCTAATATTTTATGAGCTAGCAGCTCCTTTACATAAAGTACATTAATTATGAGCACCCTTGTAAATGAATACAAAATGGATAAAATATTTCCTACCCTAACTTGATAGTATCTTCCTGTTTTCTAAGACCAGTGTTAATATTTACCTATTCCATATGAACCTGCTAGATCTTATTGCTCATGAACCTTCTAGTTATTTATGTACTCTCTGAATTTTACCATTATATTTTCATTTTATGAGAATGAAAATAGCCTTTAAGTCAGAAGATCTGAGTTTACATGTAGAAGCATCAACCTACCAGTCATATGACCTTGAACAAGCCATGTTATCTATCAATTGTCAAATTTTAATCAAAATATTTTCTCTGCATGATTTTTGAGTGAAACAAAGTAAATTGATATATAATGCAAATTTTAATTTAAAAGCATTTTAAAGTTAAAGCTAAAATAAAGGTTCATATTAGTATCTAACATAAATGTTTTAAATGTGTGTGAAAGCATTTTATAATCACTTATGCTTGAACAATATCATTTTAAAAACTGACATTATGATCATACTCCTCCTCTTTGTCACTATCCTCTGCATCTCACACATTCTATGTGCTTAGGTATTTCTATCCAACTAGATCTTAAGCTAAAATAAAAAAATACATGTTCAGCACCTTTAAAAAATTGTCTATAAAAATCACCTGAAGTAATAATGTATTATTTACAGAAGGAAATAAATAATATTTTATTGGTTGTATACATATAGAGGATATTTAGTGTCCAATTTTGCAGCCTCAGCTTCACTTTTTCAGGCCATTGATACCTCCTGAAGAAAATCCACAATTTCTAGGAAATTTGCAAAGACTCTTTCAATTTCAAAATTAGAATTAGACGTTCTTTCTGTGGATTCCCATAACATTGTACTTCTTTTATCAAGCACTTTGAATATCTCACTAAATATAAGTTCTGTGAGAAATAAGGACTCTTTATATACGTTTAGCCTCGAACAAGAGCTGGAACATAGTATGAGTTCAATATAAATATTCTTCAATTTGCTGACTTAAAGAGTGGTTGATGCCCAATTTTTATAGCTGTTGGAAAAAAATCTTTAAACAGTTTAGACTGAGAAAAAAAACAAAAAACAAGTTAAAAATGTGGACAAAGGTTTCCTTTTAGTTTGGCTTTTATGTGTCCTTTTGCCTGATAATGATGGATGGAGATTGTCCCTATTCATGCTTCCATGCTCTCCAATAATTTGGACACTGAAGCAAATCATGGATTATGTAAATAATCATAAACATGTACAAACAGCCTCAAAATAATTTAAATTTTAGAATGGATATTTTTAGAGAGCCATGGAGTTCCAAAGGCAAATTAAATATGAAGGTTTATGTAGCCTAGCTTCCAAACTGTGTTACAGTTATTCATTCTATAGAAGCTGCTACAAACGGATGCTCATTTTCTATTTGAATATTTCTAGTACCAAGATACTCATTCCTTTGAACTTAATTGTATCTCAAATAATTTTATTCATAAGTTTCGTTTCTGCTATCTGACACAAACTAAGGATTTTAATTGCTCTCCATGAGAGCACTTCCATACTTGATCACAGCACTGTCAACTTGTTTTCTTAAAACTTTAGCTTTTTCAATCACTCTACAACATTGTACATTTTTAGACCCTTTCAATATCATCACTGTATATATCTGAAGCAAGAGTCCTATTTCTTTCCTATCATTAACCTTGTTATATTTAAGGATATAATTACTGTTGACCTTAGAATCATAATATTTCTGCTTCTACTAGCTTAAGATTATTTTATGAAGTTTATGGTATTCTTTTGAATTCATGTAAATTCTTTGCTCTCTCTTCCATCTTTATAATATATCTTTTCAAAAATCTAATCTTATTACATGGGAGAGCACTCCAAAATTTGTCTTCATTATGTGTTAGCTCCTTTGCTTAAAAAAATCTCATTTATTCCTCAGCCTTAACCTTCAAAGAAGGTAATGTTTCCTCAAATGAGCACTATTTGAGGTAGTTGATGAATCTTAGAAGCTATGTTATATCTAAACAAACACATCAACCAAGCAACAAACCAAAAAATAATAACTAAAAATACAAACCCCAAACAATAGTGATCTTCAATATGACTTCCCTCAACAAGGGAGTAGTGTAGAATCTGAAATACTTTGAGAGGGAGAAGAAAGAAGTTCTCCTAGCTTATTTTCATTATAAGACATTTGCATGAAAATTGTTTATTCTTGGATGTTCTGCTTTGCTTGGTTTATGTGGCTTTTGCTAAATGGATATAGTTGAATTATTTGGGCTAATACATCTATAAGGGAAAGCTATTGTACCATTACTCTTCACTGCATTTTATAAGTTAAAATGCAGAAAAAAAAATGTAGAGTCACATGGCTAGATTTGCATTAGCCAAACACCTGCACAACTGTGACTAGTGTATGGACTTTTTTGGAGGAAGGACTCTGAGTCATGCACTTTTGTGAATGAACACATACCTACCCCAAAACAATTTCAATGAATGAAGACATAAATGAATCCAGGAAATCTGAATAAATTAGGAGAATGAAGAAAAAAAAGAGTACAGATTTGATAATTAAGTGAACACTGGAGGGGAATAATAATAGCTTCCATTTATTATTGTTCTATGTCTTGTGAGGCTCTTTTCATACACATCCTTTATGTCATTTATTAAAAAACCCTAAAACTAGGCAAGTTGTATATTAATGTCTCTACGTTTCAGATGAGGAAACTTTGGCTTAGGGCATTCACACAGTGAGAAAAAGTTAAGCTAGATTCAAAACCAATAGTCTTTGCTCTAAGATCTAAACTGTTTATATTCCCAATACCTTGCTCCACTGAAAAATTGGTAAATAGTGCATTTTGGAATCTGTTTTCATTATAGGCACAGGAATTGGATATTTTAAAGGAATCTAACTGATGATATTTCAACGTTTATAAATTGTGTGTTTTAGTAAGTGATAATTCTTTATAAATGATATCTATATGGTTGAAGCCTCTCATTATTATTACATATGAACACAGAGTTCACAGCTGTTTCATCCTATTTGAGTATTTTCTATGGATTTACATTCATGAATATGCTCCAGTCACGTATGATGATATACGTCTGAGGTAAATGTTAAACATGTCTTGAGGAAGACAGCTTCTACCATTGCCATATTTTAGTACTGAGCACCATGTCATCAATTTCCAGCCATAAGAAAAGTTTAATAAAAAGCATCTAATTTACTTGGGTTAATATCCATGTTCTTGCCTTGGATTCTGGCCATGATAAACCATAAACATTTTTATGCATCTCTTTCTTTTCTCATTTCTTATTACATCCTGTGATAATAATTCCAGCTGCTTTCCATTATGTTTGGTTTGTTTTACCTGGATTTTGTTTTTCCATTTGATTCTAATCTCACTGTAAAGACTTCATGGCCTTGCCAGTAAGACACATGCTTGCTTTATTTTGCCCCTCTATGTGTGTGTACATACACACTTATATACACATGTGTGTGTAAAACAAAAAAGATGCAGCTTTTAATACCTTATAGGCTTTACTATATGCTATTTCTTCTAAAGGTATCTTTAACATGAATAAGGTGTGAAAACAGGACATCTGAATTGAAAATTTTAAATTACTATTCAAAATTTTACAGTCATGGGTGATAAATCTTAACTGTCTTATTGTGTATTATAAAATCAAATAACTTTATACAGATGCTCTCACACTCTTTGTAGCATTTTTATGTTTCTGTCCTATAAATACAGGAGTGGGATGCTTTCTATTTTAGGTGATTCCCATCCAAAAAAAATTGAAATTCAGACATTATATCAACATATCTTAATTTTAGAACTTTGGAAAAATATATAATTATGTGAGCATAGGACCCATAGCAATGTTCAGGGCCCAGGCAATTGAAAGTTACTGACGATTAAGCTTTTTAACTTCACAGTAAATCAGTCTTGTGATGTTTTAAAGTTTTCTCCTTGTATTAAGGTTGTGGCATTATGATGTAATGGAAAATACATGGGATTTAAAGTCTGATATTCTTGAGTAAAAATTGCAATCCTCACAGTTGCAAACTGTATGAAGTTATAACTCTCAAATCCTGTTCCCTTCCATTATAGTAACACCCATCTGATATAGTCTTTTTGAAAGGTAATTAAAATAATATACCTAAATATCATAACTCAAAGCAGTTATATGTATATATATTAGTTATACATAATATATATATAAATATATATATATTAGTTATTTCACTTTCAACAACTTTTGTCAATTCAGGAGAATTGTCCCTTATAAATAAAAGGTTAAACTATCTAACAAAATGTTTATAGAAATGTGGATACTTTCACACTATAGAATATTGTTGTTCAATATTAGGGTCATTCTATTTTTTCTATTCCCCTGAGCTCTTAACTCAATTGAACTTAAACAATGATGAAGAATTAAAGATTGTTTTTCACATATTTCAGCATTGTTCCTTTGTTTTTCCTAACATTTAATGAATGTAAATGTGTTGCTTACACGATAGGTCTCTTTGCTACTTATCTGGCATTTGTTTCAAAGTGAATATAAACAAGGCACTTTTTTTGTCTTTTCTTTTTTTCTTAATAGATCTTTATTGGAGTATAATTGCTTCACAATACTGTGTTAGTTTCTGTTGCACAACAAAGCAAATCAGCCACATGCATACACATGTCCCCATATCCCCTCCCTCTTAAGCCTAACTCCCATCCTCCTTATCCCACCCCTCTAGGTTATCTCCCTGTGCTATGCGACTGCTTCCCACCAGCCAGCTACTTTACATTCGATAGTGTATATATGTCGATGCTACTCTCACTTAGCCCCAGCTACGCCCTCCAATCCCATGTCCTCAAGTCCATTCTCTATGTCTACCTCTTTATTCCTGCCTGCAACTAGGTTCATCAGTACCTTTATTTTATTATTATTATTATTTTTTATTTTTATTTTTTTTGCGGTACATGGGCCTCTCACTGTTGTGGCCTCTCCCGTTGTGGAGCACAGGCTCCAGACGCACAGGCTCAGTGGCCATGACTCACGAGCCCAGCCATTCCATGGCATGTGGGATCTTCCCGGACTGGGGCACGAACCTGCGTCCCCTGCATCGGCAGGCGGATTCTCAACCACTCCGCCACCAGGGAAGCCCATCAGTACTATTTTTTTTTTTTAATTCCATATATATGTGTTAGCACACGGTATTTGTTTTTTTCTTTCTGACTTACTTCACTCTGTATGGCAGACTCATAAAACAGAGGAAAACACAGGAAAAACACCCTTTGACATAAACCACAGCAATATCTTTTTTGACCCACCTCCTAGAGTAATGGAAATAAAAACAACAACAAAAAGAACCAAATGGGATGTAATTAAACTTAAAATCTTTTGCACAGCAAAGGAAACCATAAACAAGACAAAAGGACAACACTCAGAATGGGAGAAAATATTTGCAAATGAAACAACAAAGGATAAATCTCCAACATATACAAACAGATCATTGAGCTCAATATCAAAAAAAAACAAACAATCCAGTTAAAAAATGGGCACTTTCTTTTAAGTTAGTAGAAACTCAGTGACCATACAGATCCTCTGAATATAGAACAAGGAGAGAAAGAGGCTTTTGATTGTTTAAGGGAAAAGTTGACAGAAATTTAGAAAACCCAAACTGACAAGATATTAGAGTTTTATACCCTGAAGCAAAAATATTAAAAATATTTCCCTTTACATATAAGCCCACAAATATGGCACAGGAGATAAACTAACTATATGTAGTCTTCCTTTTGATTTACAGCTTCTATTACCTTTATTGCTAGTTTATCTTGATGTTGAGTTTTTATTTTCAAATGTATAAGCACATGTTAATTATTTTTTGTAGAAGTAAAATTGTAGCCACTTGCTTGTGATTCAACCTATATTTTCTAGAGGAGTTAAAATTGATATTAGCACATTATGATATTAGTGTTTCCAAATTCAGATATTTTTGTAACATGGTAGGAAATAAAATAATTTATAGATTTTCATGCAGTAGAGTATTTAACAATGTAGACATTCAAGTTTCAAATTGAATATCAATTTTTTTTTTTACCTGACTGTGAAAATTTTATCAATGTTATAGTCACTTGAATTTGTCAACATGTAACCTGCTATACATACTTTTCTATTTATTTTAACTATCAATTTATTCAAATTATTAATTTATATCATCATACAGGGCAGAGGTCTAGACATAAAAATATGAACATTAGTATAATCAAGAATAAATTTAAAACATTTTAATGGTTTCATTATTTTTTTAAATTTATACTAACATTACTGAGAAATTACTGAGGGCTGTATGGAGGGGAAAAAAAGACCAACTTAAAATCTTGCATTTTTTGCTGAAAACATATCTGCCTGCATAGTTTCCATTTGTAACCTTCTGAAAAAGCTTCCAGTAATGTAGTTATCAATGCAAATAACAAATGTTAAAAAAGTTGGATGAAAGCCAAATCCATCAAATACTCCCTCCAAAAGATAACTTCCCATTGTCCATCCCAGATGACAGTGCCTTGAACATCTTTAACTTTTCCTTCAGAACCATTTAGCATTACTATGCTCCTGAGCAGCTGGAACATCACTACCATTGTCAGAACCAGGCAAACAAATTTATGATGATGTTCCTGGGAATATGGAACTAATGCAAAGGGGATTTCTCTGTAGTTCTTCATTAACATTTTATTCATTACAACAAGGGAGTTTTAAGAGTTTCCTTTTAAGCAAATTAGGTCACTGGATAAAAAACACACAGCATGGAAACACAGTGTATTACTACATAGAACAAAAGATCTGGTTAATAAATTATGATAATGGGATTAGTCACTTGCTCATGTTGAAAGGCACATTTAAATATTTTGGAATTAACTTATACAGAGGATGATTTCTTTCATGTATTTATGTTTTCCTTGTCTATGTTTTTCATGATTGTTTTTAGCCATTATTTCTCTGAGTGTATGTAGAGCTCTTTAGATATTTTGAATCATTTAAGATGAGAAAAATCATTTAAGTAGGCAGAGTTATGTGTTTTAATCCTTAAGTAAGAATAACCAAAAGGTTGAGGAAAGCAATACAAGTAGATTGAGAAACATGGTCTAAGTGATGGTCTTCTTCATGAGAAATCTTTTTGTTTTTCATATAAATATTAAAAGATTTGTTAAAGATGGTTTTCCCCAAAAACAAACATGTCAGTTTTCTGTGTATCTTCCTTGATCCAGATATAGTTTTATTTTTTCATCATTTTTGAAAGTTCTTTGAAATGTTGGACATTCTAGGTGAGAGCTTTGACATTTTTTCTTAAGTTCCTTTTTAGATGTTCCAAAATGCTCTGCTGTCTCCAACATTCAGTATTTATTTACCAAGTAGATTAAGAGACTTAGGAGAAAATAGAGGAGGATGGGGGGATGCTTCTAATTCACATAAAGCACTATCTTAGATTAGGTTCCCCAGAACTAGACCCTGAGATAAGAGCTAAAAAGCATGTGATATATTCAAGGCCTGCTATTGGGAGAAAAGGAGTGAAAAAAGCAGGATAGAACAGGTGAAGGAGCTGAGCGGGGGTGGGGACTCCACATGTGAATTTCATCCCACAGTTAGTCTCACCCTGAAGCAAGGAGACCCTGTATTTTGCACCACCTTGTCCATCAGTTATTGTATGCAGGCTGGGGAGGATGGTGTCTAAGCTCTCAAGAAGAGCTGTTCTTGTTCAGCCTGAGGTCGAATTTACAGAGACAGGGCCAGGTCAAGGCTGCCATTAACAGCCAACACTCATAGCAGATGGTGTATGGTATACTTTCCATCTGATACCCTGGGGATCTAAAGAGGGCGCCAACATAGCAACTACAACTACCACTGAAATATTAAACCAAAATGTCTAGCGATATTGTATTTCCATAATGCTTTATAATATGCAAGGTGTTTTTATGTTCATTATGTTATTAGACACTGATAATACTACATGTATGGTATATACTATTACCATATTTGATGTATGAATATGCTATAAGTCAAAGATGAATTCAACCCCTCATTTTACATGACATTAAATTTGAATAGGACTCAATCATATGTCACTATTATTGTTGTCTATTTTGTTTGCATAATATCTTTCACTGATTTTTAAGAATGAAAAAAATTGAGGTAATATGAAGTCATAGAACTTGTCCAAAGTTACAGAGATAATAAGTAAAACTAAGGTTCATATTCACTTATTATTGAAACATTATGATGTTTCAATAAGTAATATTGGTACATTATTAAGTTTTTATACTTATACATAATATTAGAAATCACAAATTTCAGAGAAAATTTAACATACTCTATTTAACATATTTTCTCTTAGTAAAATATTAAATTATATAACAAAATGCCAGTTACACACAAAAAAAAAGATGTTTATATTACAAAGTGAGCAAAGGAAATGATCATATTACCCAGTCTGGCAGAGGAAAGGCAAACAATTAAGAAAGCCTTCCTTGGTGAAGTGATGCTAGGAAAACAAGAACTTGCAAAGCAAAATTTTGGAGGATGAAAGAAGAATAAGCATTCCTAGTACCTTATATTATGCCCAACACATAGATGACTTCAATATATATATTTGAATGAATGAATCACTAATTTAGACAAGCAAGCCAGAAAACCAAAACTCAGATGACAAATACCATGAAGCATGTATGTGAAGGAAAAAGGGTGAGGTTGAGGTGAGAATGAAGAGGTAGGTAAGGGTCAGACCATGATGGTTTTGTGAGAGGATTAAGGTGTTTCCTGTGTTTTGAAGCAATGGAAACATTGAAGTTCTCTAAGGGAAGGAGTATCATTTTAGGGTTTGCTTATATTGTATAGATCAATCTGGTGGCTTTCTAGAGATTAACATAGACAATGGGACTAGAGACAAGGCTATCAGTGATGAAGATGAACCACAATCCTGGTACATATGGCCTGAATGAGGACAGTGACAGATGAGTTAGAAATGAGTGGATATAAATGATAAATGTTTGGAATCAAAATGACTAATTTTAATTCAAATGCAAACCATCATTGATGGAACTACAGTGTTGATTGACTAGTGATCTGAGTCTTTGGAAAGGTGGCATCTCTACATCTATGGATCTTGATTTAGTGTTTACATCAATGTTCCCCTGTTTTAATATGATGGGAGAGGCACAGAGTGGGAGGACCCAAGATTAATGATCTAGGTTAATGAGTTGCATACCTAAATGCATGGGGTTCTGCTATTTGACTGTAAACATGTAGAGACTGAAAGGATACAAGAATGTTGATTCCAGCTTCGAAGGTCATAGACATTAAATACCTGTGAGAGATACTTGCAAAATCATAAATATTCTGGAATGAATTGAATGAATATGCATGTAAACTTATGCTAAGTGCCACATAAAATTTAAATGATTTTTAAAATATGAAAAAATGAACAATTCCTTAATGCCTGTTTCTCTAGACAAGTGATGGAAAACATATAGACCAGTGCTATACATTTCTCAAATATAGAGCATTAATCACATCTCTGTCCCACTCTACTAGAACAAGGACTCACAATCTCCCATCCAAGGTTTTGGGAAACTCCTAATAATCACTTAGAGTGGAAATGTGATTTGAACCTGGTTTGACATTCTTGGTCTTGCTACATCAAGTTTTTTGAAAACAAAGGAAAACAATTATATAATACTATTTTTTTCTTGGAGAAATATATTAATACATATACTTTTGATTTCCATAGGCAAAGATGCACACATTATATATGTAGTATATATAGTATATGTATGTGTGTATAAATATGTATATATATATATATATATATACACACACACACACACACACACACACACACAGAAATGGGAAATATGTGTTTTTGTATATATGCATATATACATATTGTGTATGCACATATATATCAGAAGATATCCTCTAAAAATAAATAATAAACATGATTAGAATACCCCAGTGCAGAATCATTTCACAATGAAAGCACAGACCTTGTACAACAAATAAGGCAGACGGAAGCTAGTATGGAAACAATCTAGGAGTAATAATTCTGCTGGGATTACATATTGTTTCAATAATTTTCTCATTCTTTCTCCCCTCCCCTGCTGTTTTCCCTGACACCTATCATCTCAAACACCCTAAAATACAGCCACTCATATGGTAGAAACCCCACAAAATAATGCAAGCATACAAAATAGATAGCAGGGCCATAGGCCCATCAGTTATGCTCCTCCTATCTCTTAAATAAATCGACCTTACCTTTGAGTGAAAAAAAAATAAATCCCTTGAACTCAGTCTATTCTTGAGAACTAGAGCAAATGAAATTTAGAATATTACTAAGATAACAAAAGCTAACACTGCTTTCTGTAATCTCAGTTTTCTACTTTCATATAAATGTACTTTTCATCTTAATTGTCTGAATTGACTGAGACAAAGACAAAGAATCAAATTCACAGGCCAGGCTCCTATCAGCTTTATTAGAAAATGGACTTTATTGTCCAGCACAAAAAAGATTTGTTGAAGTGAAAGGGTGGAAAAAAGTTCCCAACACAGTAAGATAAAGTCACATCCAGAAAAATGTTACACAGCCTTATCATAAACAGAATGGGCCAGGTAAGAAATAGAAATCCAGAAACACATTATATGGAGGAGCTGATCATCAGAGACTAAGCACATACCTTTTTCATACAGTGTCTTCTTCTCCTGTCCTATATGCTAAATTTAAATTTTAGCCTCTTTATTTCTACAACCTTTATATTTGTTGTTTAGAAAAGAAGTGGTCTGTACTAAGTTTAAATATTTCTACCCTCAGATACATTATATTCATAAAAATTATATAGAATACATACTTAAGAAAACACTTCCCATTAATAATACACAAAAAATATTAAAGTTATAATAGATGAGATATCATAAAAGTATTTATTTTATACAAATAACTATATGTAATATAGGGTAAAATAATCCTCAAATTCTTATTTTAATCTGAATTTTTAATTATTTAAAAATGCATACTTTTTTCTCAATTCAAAAATTGAGACCTACAACATCAGTTATTGGGAATTTTAATAGTCATTATGTGGATTTTCAGTGATAGAATTTCCCTGTTTATTTTATTTTGTTTATAGTTTAAGAGATTTCAACCAATTTATGCAAGCTCAAGTGAAGAGGGGGATATATATTCTTTAATAAATGAAAATCTGTGGAAATACTGGATTCAAGAACTCAACAGATGTTACATATTATCTTTTTCCTCCTCCCTTCCTTTCTCATTTTCCCTCCTCTTCCACCTCTTTACCACCCTCTCCATAGTTTTGTTCTGCTTTCTCCTTGCTGGCTTAACTCAGAGAAGCTCAGAAAGTTAAGAGCTTCTCTTTTTTCTTCAGAAAATATACAGGCTTAACTCTGTTTCAGTCATGGCTCCATATATGAACCAATCGCTTTAGCAAAATGAAGGTGATTGATGAGTTAGCCATACATAGGGTTTGTACCAGCTTCTGGAACCAAGTGTAGAATGAGCTCCACTCAACTTTCATGGCCAGGAACTGAGGAATTAGAGGTTTCCCATGGCATATCTGACAGCTATAATGAAATCAAGATATTGGGAAGGCAGGCAAATAGCATAGGTCTCCTACAAGGTTCAGAAAGTTTGGAGTGTAGTGGAAAGGTATTTTCAACACCACTAAAAGCAAAAAAAAAGGCACAATAATGAGAAAGTGTGAAGATTTTGGGAAAATAAAAAGTGATAAGTAAACCTTAATGGATGAAAACTTGACTATGCATATGGAAACTGGGCAAGGGATTTAGCTACTCAGAGAGACCAAAATAAACATTTGATAGACTAAGTCATAAAGGACCATGAATGCCAGGCTAAAGATTTGAGAGTGTGAAGCCATTCAAGCTTTATAAGAAGGGACAGCCTTGATCTAAATTTTCCCTTAGGGAAGTGGATTTTCAGTGGTAGGCTAACTAGGTTGTAGCTGAAATTACTAGAGACAGGGATATAAATTAAGTAACATTAAGCTAAAGTAAATAGAGATCTGGGGTTATGATTGGGATGGACTGTGAGAAATGCAAGAAAAGTAAACATTATTAGTAACAGAATAAATATGGAGATGGGTAAACAAGAGAAATAGGGAGCTGAAAGTGATCAAAGGTTTAAAACTTTATCATTAGTAAAACAGTGGAAACATCAGTCTAAAATACGAAAATACTGAATCACTATTCTGTACACCTGAAATTTATACAATATTGTAAATCAAATATACTTCGATTAAAAGAAAATGTAAAACAAGCAAAAATATTGATAATGTGTTCAGCAATGTCTGAGTACATCTCTATTTATTCATTCAACGGGACTTCCAATTGTGTTTTAAATGGCAAGGGAAATAAAAGTCCTATTCAAGATCATTAGAATAAGTAATGATGCATGCAAGAGAACATGGAGTATGTTGGCCTTCAAAGCTACCTACAAGAAACTTATTCTTTTTGGTAAACTCAGGAAAAAATATGTAGAATATATATATACACTAGCAACACTAATGTTAACATTTCTTTCTTTTTTTAAAAAATATACATTAGCTTCTTTCTTTCTTTCTATCTTTCTTTCTTTCTATCTATCTTTAATTCTTTCTTTTTAACATCTTTGTTGGAGTATAATTGCTTTACAATGGTGTGTTAGTTTCTGCTTTATAACAAACTGAATAAGCTATACATATACATATATACCCATATCTCTTCCCTCTTGTGTCTCCCTCCCACCCTCCCTATCCCACCGCTCTAGGTGGTCACAAAGCACTGAGCTGATCTCCCTGTGCTATGTGGCTGTTTCCCACTAGCTACCAATTTTATGTTTAGTAGTGTGTATATGTCCATACCACTCTCTCACTTCATCCCAGCTTAACCTTACCCTTCCCCATGTCCTCAGGTCCATTCTCTATGTCTGCATTTTTATTCCTGTCCTACCCCTAGATTCTTCAACACGTTTATACTCATTTTTTTTTTAGATTCCATATATATGTGTTGGCATACAGAATTTTTTTTCTCTTTCTGACTTACTTCACTCTGTATGACAGACTCTAATCCATCCACCTCACTACCAACAACTCAATTTCGTTTCTTTTTGTGGCTGAGTAATATTCCATTGTATATATGTGCCACATCTTCTTTATCCATTCATCTGTCAATGGACACTTAGGTTGCTTACATGTCCTGGCTATTGTAAATAGAGCTGCAACGAACATTGTCGTACATGACTCTTTTTGAATTATGGTTTCTCAGGGTATACGCTCAGGAGTGGGATTGTTGGGTCCTATGGTAGTTCTATTTTTAGTTTTTTGAGGAACCTCCATACTCTTCTCCATAGTGGCTGTATCAATTTACATTCCCACCAACAGTGCAGAAGGCTTTCTTTTTTTCCACACCCGCTCCAGCATTTATTGTTTGTAGATTTTTTGATGATGGCCATTCTGACTGGTGTGGGGTGATACCCCACTGTAGTTTTGATTTGCATTTCTCTAATGATTAGTGACGCTGAGCATCCTTTCATGTGTTTGTTGGCAGTCTGTATATCTTCTTTGGAGAAATGTTATTTAGGTCTTCTGCTCATTATTGTATTGGGTTGTTTGTTTTTTTGATATTGAGCCTCATGAGTTGTTTGTAAATTTTGGAGATTAATCCTTTGTCAGTTTCTTCATTTGCAAATATTTTCTCCCATTCTGACAGTGGTCTTTTCATCTTGTTTATGGTTTCCTTTGCTGTGTAAAAAAGTTTAAGTTTCATTAGGTCCCATTAGTTTATTTTTGTTTTTATTTCCATTTCTTTGGAGGTGGGTCAAAAAGGATCTTGCTGTGATTTTCCTCACAGAGTGTTCTGCCTAAGTTTTCCTCGAAGACTTTTAAAGTGTCTGGCCTTACACTTAGGTCTTTTATCCATTTTGAGTTTTTTTGTGTGTATGGTGTTAGGGAGTTTTCTAATTTCATTCTCTTACACGAAGCCCTCCAGTTTTCCCAGCACCACTTATTGAAGAGTCTGTCTTTTCTCCATTGTAGATTTCTGCCTCCTTTATAAAAAATAAGGTGACCATATGTGCATGGGTTATCTCTGGGCTTTCTATCCTGTTCCACTGATCTATGTTTCTTTCTTTCTTTTTTTTTTTTTTTTTTGGCCAGTACCATACTGTCTTGATTACTGTAACTTTGTAGTATAGTCTGAAGTCAGGGAGCCTGATTCCATCAGTTCCGTTTTTCTATCTCAAGATTGATTTGGCTATTTGTAATCTTTTGTGTTTCTATACAAACTGTGAATTTTTTTATTCTAGTTCTGTGAAAAATACCATTGGTAGTTTGATAGGGATTACATTGAATCTGTAGATTGCTTTGGATAGCAGAGTCATTTTCACAATGTTGATACTTCCAATCCAAGAACATGGTATATCTCTCTATCTGTTTGTATCACCTTTACTTTCTTTCATCAGTGTCTTATATTATAGTTTTCTGCATACAGGTCTTTTGTCTCCCTAGGTAGGTTTGTTCCTAGGTATTTTATTGTTTTTGCTGCAATGGTAAATGGGAGTGCTTCCTTAATTTCTCTACAAGAGTTTTCATTATTAGTATATTGGAATGCAAGAGATTTCTGTGCATTCACTTTGTAAACTGCTACTTTACCAAATTCATTGATTAGCTCTAGTAGTTTTCTGGTAGCATCTTTAGGATTCTCTACATATAGTATCATGTCATCTGCAAACAGTGACAGTTTTACTTCTTCTTTTCTTATTTAGATTCCTTTTATTTCTTTTCTTCTCTGATTCCTGTGGCTAAAACTTCCAAAGCTACTTTGAATAGTAGTGGTAGGAGTGGGCAAATTTGTTTTGTTCCTGATCTTAGAGGAAATGATTTCAGTTTTTCACCTTTGAGAATGGTGCTAGCTGTGGGTTTGTCATATATAGCCTTTATTATGTTGAGATAAGTTCCCTCTATGACTACTTTCTAGAGGGTTTTCATCATAAATGGGTGTTGAACTTTTTCCAAAGCTTTTTCTGCATCTATTGAGATGATCATATGTTTTTTTTTTTCCTTCAATTTGTTAACATGGTGTATCACATTCATTGATTTCTGTATACTGAAGAATCCTTCTATTACTGTGATAAACCAAGCTTGATTATGGTGTATGATCCTTTTAATGTGCTGTTGGATTCTGTTTGCTGGTATTTAGTTGAGGATTTTTGCATCTATGTTCATCAGTGATATTACCCTGTAGTTTTCCTTTTTTTGTGGGATCTTTGTCTGGCTGATGGTGGCTGCATAGAATGAGTTTGGGTATGTTCCTCCCTCTGCTATATTTTGGAAGATTTTGAGAAGGACATGTCTTAGCTCTTCTCTAAATGTTTGATAGAATTTGCCTGTGAAGCCATCTGGTTCTGGGCTTTTGTTTGTTGGAAGATTTTTAATCACAGTTTCCATTTCAGTGCTTGTGATTGGTTGGTTCATATTTTCTATTTCTTCCTGATTCAGTCTTGGTAGGTTGTGCATTTCTAAGAATTTGTCCATTTCTTCCAGGTTGTCCATTTTATTGGCATAGAGTTTCTTGTAGTAATCCATCATGATCTTTAGAATTTCTGCAGTGTCAGTTGTTACTTCTCCTTTCTCATTTCTAATTCTATTGATTTGAGTCTTCTCCCTTTTTTTCTTGATGAGTCTTGATAATGGTTTATCATTTTTTTTTATCTTCTCAAAGAACCATCTTTTATTCTTATTGATCTTTGCTATCATTTCCTTCATTTCTTTTTCATTTATTATTGATCCGATCTTTATGATTTCTTTCTTTCTGCTAAATTTGGGGTTTTCTGTTCTTCTTTCTCTAATTGCTTTAGGTGTAAGGTTAGGTTGTTTATTTGAGATGTTTCCTGTTTCTTGAGGTAGGATTATATTGTTTAAACTTCCCTCTTAGAACTGCTGTTGCTACATCCCATAGGTTTGGGGTCACTGTGTTTTCATTGTCATTTGTTTCTAGATATTTTTTGATTTCCTCTTTGATTTCTTCAGTGATCTCTTGGTTATTTAGTATTGTATTGTTGAGCCTCCATGTGTTTGTATTTTTTACAGATTTTTTCTTGTAATTGATATCTAGTCTCATAGCATTGTGTACAGAAAAGGTACTTCATACAATTTCAATTTTCTTAAATTTACCAAGGTTTGATTTGTGAACTGAGATATGGTCTCTCATGGAGAATGTTCCATGAGCCCTTGAGAAGAAAATGTATTCTGTTGTTTTTGGTTGGAATGTCTTATAAATATCAATTAAGTCCATCTTGTTTAATGTGTCATTTAAAGCTTGTGTTTCCTTATTTATTTTCATTTTCGATCACCAGTCTATTGGTGAAAGTGGGTTTTTAAAGTCCCTACTATTATCATATCAATGTCAATTTCCCCTTTTATGGCTGTTTGTTAGCATTTGCCTTATGTACTGCGGTGTTCCTATGTTGGGTGCATAAATATTTACAATTATTATATCTTCTTCTTGGATTGATCTCTTGATCATTATGTAGTGTCCTTCTTTGTCTCTTGTAATAGTCTTTATTTTAAAGTCTATTTTGTCTGATATGAGAATTGCTACTCCTGCTTTCTTTTGATTTCCATTTGCATGGAATATCTTTTACCATCCCCTCACTTTCATTCTGTATGTGTCTCTAGGTCTATAGTGGTCTCTTATAGACAGCATATATATGGGTCTTGTTTTTGTATCCATTCAGCCAGTCTATATCTTTTGATTGCAGCATTGAATCCATTTACATTTAAGGTAGTTATTGATATGTATGTTCCTATTACCATTTTCTTAATTGTTTTGAATTTGTTATTGTAGGCCTTTTCATTCTCTTGTGTTTCCTTCCTAGAGAATTTCCTTGAACATTTGTTGTAGAGCTGGTTTGTTGGTGCTATATTCTTTTAGCCTTTGCTTCTCTGTAAAGATTTTAATTTCTCCATTGCACTTTAATGGGATGCTTGCTGGGTAGAATAATCTTGGTTCTAGGTTTTTCCCTTCATCACTTTAAATATGTCCTGCCACTCCCTTCTGGCTTGCAGAGTTTCTGATGAAGGATCAGCTGTTAACCTTATGGGGATTCCTTTGTATGTTAATTGTTGCTTTTCCTTTGCTGCTTTTAATAATTTTTTTTATATTTAAGTTCTTGATAGTTTGATTAATGTGTCTTGGCCTGTTTCTCCTTGGATTTATCCAGTATGGGACTCTCTGCACTTCCTGGACTTGATTGCCTATTTCCTTACCCATATTAGGAAAGTTTTTCAACTATAATCTCTTCAAATATTTTCTCAGTCCCTTTTTATTCTCCGCCTCTTCTGGACACCTATAGTGTGAATGTTGGTGCATTTAATGTTGTCCCAGAAGTCTCTGAGATTGTGCTCACTTCTTTTCATTCTTTTTTCTTTATTCTTCTCTGCAGTAGTTATTTCCACTATTTTATCTTCCAGGTCACTTATCCGTTCTTCTGCCTCAGTCACTGTACTATTGGTTCCTTCTAGAGAATTTTTAATTTCATTTATTGTGTTGTTCATCTTTGTTTGTTTGCTGTTTAGTTCTTCTAGGTCCTTGTTAAGCATTTCTTGTATTTTCTCCATTCTATTTCCAAGATTTTGGATCATGTTTACTATCATTTCTCTGACTTCTTTTTCAGGTAGACTGCCTATTTCCTCTTCATCTGTTTGGTGGTGTGTTTTTACCTTGCTCCTTCATCTGCTGTGTGTTTCTCTGTCTTCTCATTTTTCTTAACCTACTGTGTTTGGGGTCTCCTTTTCACAGGCTGCAGGTTTGTATTTCCCGTTGTTTTTGGTGTCTGCTCCCAGTGACTAATGTTGGTTCATTGGGTTGTGTAGGCTTCCTGGTGGAGGGGACTGTTGCCTGTTTTCTGGTGGATGAAGCTGGATCTTGTCTTTCTGGTGGGCAGGACTGCATCCAGTGATGTGTTTTGAGGTGGCTCTGGGCTTTTTATGACTTTAGTTAGCCTCTCTGCTAATGGGTGAGTTTGCGTTCCTGTCTTGCTAGTTGTTTGGCATAGGGTGTCCATCACTGTAGCTTGCTGGTCGTTGAGTGGAGCTGGGTCTTAGCTTTGAGATGGAAGTCTCTCACAGACCTTTCACCATTTGTTATTACATTGGGTCGGGAGGTCTCTCGTGGACTAATGTTTTGAACTCGGCTCTCTCACCTCAGAGGCTTACTCCTGACACCTGGCCAGAGCACTAAGAGCCTGTCAGTCAGCCACATGGCTCAGAAGAAGAGGGAGAAAAAGAAAGAAAGAAGGAGAGAAAAAAAGAAAGAAAGAAAGAAAGAAAGATAAATAAAATAAAATAGTTATTAAGATAGAAAAAATTATTAAAAATAAAAAGTAATGAAAAAAAGAGAGAAAGAAAGAAGAAAGCAACCAAACCAAAAACAAATCCATCAAGGATAAAAAGCAGTAAAATCTATACTAAAAAAAGAAAACAAAAGAAAACATAGAAACAGACAGTCAGAACCTTAGGACAAATGGCAAAAGCAAAGCTATACAGACAAAATCACACAAAGAAGCATGCACATACACACAAAAAGGAGCAAAAGGAAAATAAATAAATAAATATATATATATATATATATATATAATTTAAAAAGGAAGAAAGCATGAAATCAATAAACAAATCTACCAATAATAATAAGCCCTAAATACTAAACAAAGAAAAACATAAAATCAGAACCAAATAATATGCAGAAAGCAAACCTCAAGTCTATAGTGGCTCCCAAAGTCCACATCTCAATTTTGAAATGATTTATTGTCTATTCAGATATTCCACAGACACAGGGTACAAGTTGGCTGTGGAGATTTAATCTGCTGCTCCTGATACTGTTGGGAGAAATTTCCCTTTCTCTTCTTTGTTCGCACAACTCCTGTGGTTCAGCTTTGGATTTGGCCCTGCCTCTGTGCATAGGTCCCCTGAGGGCATCTGTTCCACACCCAGAGCGGACGGGGTTAAACAAGAGGCTTATTGAGGGTTCTGGTTCAGTCAGGCCTGGGGGAGGGACTGGTATGCAATGCGGGGTGAGCCTGGAGCAGAGGCCGTTATGACGTTGCAACAGCCTGAGGTGTGCCGTCTGATCTTCCGGGAAAGTTGTCCCTGGATCAGAGGACCCTGGCAGTGGTTGGCTTCAGAGGCTCCTCGGAGGGGAGGTGTTGATAGTGACCTGTGCTTGCACACAGGCTTCTTGATGGCTGCAGCAGAAGCCTTAACATTTCATGCCCACCTCTGTTGTCCACACTGATAGCCGGGGCTCGCACCCATCTCTGGAGCTTGTATAGGTGGTGCTCTGAATCCCTTCTCCTTGCTCAACTCAAAACAATAGTCTCTTGCCTCTCCAGCAAGTCTAAACTTTTTCCTGGACTCCCTCCCTGCTAGCTGTGACTCACTAACCCCCTTCAGGCTATGTTCACTCAGCCAACCCCAGTCCTCTCCCTGGGATCTGAACTCCAAAGCCCGAGCCTCAGCACCTATCTGCTGACTGCCCCAGTGGGTGAGCAGACAAGCCTTTCAAGCTGGTGAGTACTGGTCGGCACCAATCCTCTGTCCGGGAATCTCTCCACTTTGCCCTCTGCACCCCTGTTGCTGTGCTCTCTTCCATGGCTCCAAAGCTTCCCCCCACACCACCCAACCCCTGTCTCTGCCAATGAATGGACTTTCTACTGTGTGGAAACTTTTCCTCCTTCACAGCTCCCTCAGAGGTGCAGGTCCCATCCCTATTCTTTTTTCTCTGTTTTTCCTTTTTTCTTTTGCCCTATCCAGGTACATGGGGAGTTTCTTGCCTTTTAGGAAGTCTGAGGTCTTCTGTCAGTGTTCAGTAGGTGTTCTGTAGGAGTTGTTCCACATGTAGATGTAGTTTTGTTGAATTTGTGGGGAGGAAGGTGATCTCCACGTCTTACTCCTCTGCCGTCTTGAAGACACCCCCAATGTTAACATTTCTAATACATAAACTTAATTCCTTCAAGACTGTCTTCTGAAACCATAAACCACTTTCAATACTGAATTATTAACACTGTGGCTTTTGGAGCAATATGAATTTTAATTTATGATATGTGTGTGAAATTATGTTGCTCAATAAACCTTTGATGATTTTAAAATTCACATTTAGATTAAAATGAAAGTATCACATAACAGAATAAAGAAATTTTGCTTTCTTCTTCTTGCCTGAAATCTACGAAAAAAAGTAAGATTACATAACATAAAAATAGCCCATTGTACAAATATATTCCATATATGATATCAATAAGATCAATAAAATGTCCAAGGATAAACCAAATAAAAAGGTTTAAGACTTCTATGGCAAAAACTATGCATCTTTAATGTCAGAAAGTCAAAGAAGACTGAATGAATGGTGAGATAAACCCCAACAATGTATAAGAGAATTCAAAATTTTATTAATGAGAATTCTTGATTAATTAATCTATTACATCAATGTCATTCCAATCTAAATCCAGAAGTTTATATATATACATATATATGACTCAAAATTATATTTGAAAGTAAATTTGAAACAAATTAAAAATATAAATGTATATCATATTTCAAACAGGTGACAAACATAGAAATTAAAATATGATAATTAAGAATAGACATTAATAATGAGAAACATAGAGCATAGACTTTGATATATGGGTAGTGGGAATTTAGTATATAATAAAGGTGCTCTTTCCAACCAACTATAAAACACTGAACAATGAATAATGTTGAATTAAAGGATATTTATTTAAGAAAATAAATAATAATCTCAAACTTTACCTCATTTTTCTCACAGTAATGAATTCTAAATGTTTTAAAAGTGAACTTTAAAAATAAAAATGAATATTAAAACAAAACAAAACTACAAATTTTTAGAAGATATAGAGTAGAATATATGCATAATCTTGGGGTGAGGGTTGCCTTTCTAGGTATCCTCAACCCCTTCAAAAAGAGAAAAATACATAACAGAAAATATTGATGAAATGAGGACATCAACACAAACCTGACTGATAAATAAATAAATACGAAGCAATAAGAGAAGTAGGAGCAACATTTTACTCTTGGCCTTTTTGCTGTTCCTCCCATTAAGTACACTGTAGTTAGGACAACTGTTCTTCTCAGACTACAATTCTAGAACGTTGTTCCCTCAGATATTTTCTGGGTTAACTTTCTTATTTCAATCTTTTCTCTGTTCTAAGTTTGCCTCCAGAAGGTGGTCTGTGTATACCCTATCTAAAATATTATCATCTCTGTATTTTTTTCTTTTTATCCCTGACCCAATTATTTTTTTCTGACTGGAACTGAAGTCTACTTGTATTATTACATAATTTTTCATGTCTTGAGACCTTCCATATTCAAATCCAGGGTTCACTAAAGCATGGATATTATGTTGTTCTCCACCATATCACAGGATCCTAGAATTCCTGGCATAGAACAGGCACTCTGAATATTTATTGAATGAATAAAAAGAGAAATGATTAGAAAATAATGACAGATGAGAATATCTAACAAAAATCACATGTGCAATTTTGTGCTTAACAAATATTCCCTTTCGTTTCTTTTTTTCCATCTAGAAAGTTTGTCTAGTAGGTGAGTAAGACAAATACACAAATAACTGAAAAATATATTCCTTCATTGTATCAAGTTATATTTACTTCAATGTTATAATTTCTATGTAATATGATATTGCAATAACTAATATTATAAAAAGGTGTTCAGTGCACTGCTTTGTATTCCTTGGTCATAAGGAAAAAGAAATAAAATCAGTTTAATTGAGAATAAAAACCAGAATACCTGAACTTTTTCTAACAGTAATTTACATAAGATTTCTTTCTTTCTCTCTTTTTCTTTCTTTTTTTTCTAACTTTGAGTTTATTGTGCATCTCAAAAGAACAATATGGAAACTGTGGGAATGAGAAAGAAACTCTATTCTTAAATTCTATGTGTTATTAGGAGGTACCATACTACCCCACATGTTCTAGGCAAGAAACTTAAAAGGATAACTATTCACAAATGAATCTTTATTTCTCTTACTAATTAATAAACCCCATGCTGTGAATACATGGTGATAACGTACTACTAAGAAAAATCAATAAATTTACACTGAGGGACAAATTAATTGGTGTTGCAGAATAGAAAATGATGTATTGTGCATTGATCCTTCAGCAATCTTTTAACTAAAAAGAAGAGAAGAGAAATCTAATTACTTTAGCAGGTACCTGAAAATGATAAGATTAAAACAAGCTAATTATATTTTCCTGAATAATGACTTAACTTTGATGAAAGTAAGTTGAGGAAAGGAATACTGTGATTCAGGCAAAAAATGTTAGATTTCACTAATTATAGCACAATCCTGATTCATTTAACTGTCCTTAACCTATTTTAAAGAAGCCAAAATAAAAAGAGCAAACATTATTGAACAGAAATATATAGGACATTTCTGCATAGTATGCAAGATAAACTGAAATTCCAAAGATGTTTGTATATGTGACTCTGAAATTAAAATGTATCAGGTAAAATGGCAAAAAAAAAAATTTTACCTTTTTTTCCTAACAGCAATAGTTTAAAAGTAATTTTCTATATAAATGTTTACTTACTTCAGACAATGTTAGAGAAATAAAACTGCATAAGATGATCAAGTTTTGAAGATTCATTTATGTAAATACTACTTCAGATTAAGATTTATAGACATATCACCAAATCTGGAAATATTTAGTTATATTAATGCTTTTTAATTTGCATTTTCTCTCATATGAATATTTTTAAATGAATACTGAAAGCTGCATAGCTATAAAATTTGACCCATGTTTGTTCATTTAAAAGCCTGTTTTTTCCATTATTACTTAACTATCCTTTTTTTCTCCCATCAAAATTCAATATGTGAAAAGTTCAACTTAAATCCATCTCTATTCCTCCCATCTATAACATTCAGTAATACAAATACTACTACTAATAATAATGTCACCTAATTTTCAGACTCTTTAAGTGGATTAGAGTCAGTATGAGTATTCACCTGGCATGCAGAAGGTGCTTATAAATTGTACCGGTTGGTGTAATTAGTAGAATTATTAAGTTACATACCAACTCCAGTTCTTGAGAATGGTCAGTATACTTCTCACAGTCAGAAAATGTGCAGGGAATTTGGAATACTTCCTGCCTTATTCATCATGGATCTCTCTTGGGGCTTTTCACAACTCCTAACTTCTTTAAATCTGAGAGAACACCTGCATGGATCCCAGAAAAGGTAATGGGGTTAAAGGCAATATACAAAGCCTCTTCTCATGTATGGTTGGGGAGAAACTCAGATCAACTTAAAGCAGTGGTAAAAACTAAGTCCTTTACAAATTTCCATAACACAGGAATGTTATGGAAAATAATCAGAGAAAATTTAAAATTAAAGGAAGTAATAAGATGAAAAACTCCAAACTAGACCAAATCACAGAAACAAATCAAAACAACAAAAGCCTCAGAGGAAATAACCAGATTAAATAAATGCTGAAGGATAGGATTAAATTCTGTATAAAAGGCACATATTTGTAATGCAAACTACATAATACAGAAGACCATGGATGCACAGTTCACACTTGAGAAATATTTATAGAATTCAAATAGCCTAAGAAAAAAGATAAAGATATAAAAATTATGAGGAAAGAATAGATCTCAATGACAGAAAGTAAAAGCCTATCTGGGTAAAATAATATTTCTGATAAGAAAAGTAAGAATAAATAGAAAAAGAGCAAATCTATAACAAAAGAAAATATTCCTGAGCTTAAAAGTGTCCCAAGTATTCAGGAAAATGGAACTATTTAACTTTGGCAAAATCAATGAAAATGATTCACATCTAGAAACTACTAAGCCTGTACAGGATTCTAAGATCAGAGGAGAAAAGATCTGCAAAAGGCCTAATACAAAACATATAAAATAACCGAAATTCAAGCCAACTTTATATTTCTATGAAAACTCAATTCTAAAAAATAAAGAACAAAAACAAGTTTTATAATCCAATAGTCTTACTAAATAGCTTCAGATATTCTAAAGTTCATAAAATATAGTGACATAAACCTTACTACCATTTGAGTTATTTTTTTCTGCTCTCTGCAACGAAGGTTTACCAGCTTTAAATTTCTGGAAATTTTGTTAATTTTTACTATTCATGTGGTATCACATTTAGATCTCTAGTACTACTATAATATTTATGCAATCAAAATAAAATGTTCTCAGCTAAAATAAATCATATGAGTTTATTATACATTAATCTAAGCTCTGAAATTTTTTAAAAGCTTGTACAATGGTTTAAATTTGCAACTCAGCAAGACAAGTTGAATTTCATTTTCGCTACAGTATAATTATTTTAAGAGAGTTAAATGATATAAGCTTTCATATCTATTACATGGTGTGAATTTAAGGAAGGTCTCTAGGGAGAGATTATATACATGCCAAAATTGTGAGTTCTTACCAGGATAAACTGCTCGGAGTTCAACTTGCATAAGGATAAAGTTAATCTCTAGGCAAAAAAAGGAGTTTGTCACCGATGAGTGAAGCCTGGGACACTGGTACTATTTTTCCCAAATAAGAGGTGAAGTGAAGGTAGCCCTCAATTTTGTATAGGGAAGCCTGCTCTGTTCATAACATTCAACAATCACTGGTTGAGTACTTGGATATAGTAGAGGTGCTGGATATGCCAAGATAAAGAGCATCATTTCTTGCTCTCTGGGAGTTTATAGTCCAGTAGTGAGGGAAGACAATAGAAAGAAAATTAAAATCCTGGGTAGAGAGTGTGTGCTACAGCAGAGTTATTCACAGATTATTATGAGAGCCAGTAGATGTGGTCCCCAACCTGAGAGTGAGAGTCTCTGAGGGTGACAGATCATGGAAGTTGGCTTACCTCACTCTGGCTCTGAACTCCATGCTGTCAATTTTCTTATGTTATGGTATATGAACTGGGTCACATGATCCAAATTTGGAGCAGAGAGAGTGAATATATATATATATATATATATATATATATATATATAAATATATAAATTACCTTAGTTTTGTCCCTGGTTTTTTATTCATTTATTTGTTCACTAATTGCCTTGAAAAAACAAATACTACTGGACTTCCCTGGTGGTCCAGTGGTTAAGATTCCATGCTTCCAATGCAGGGGGCATGGGTTCAATCCCTGTTTGGGGAAGTTCTGCATGCCACATGGCATGGCCAAAAAACAAACAAACAAAAAACAACTACTTGATTGAGGTATGATTGACACTCAAAAACTGTACAGATTTAATGTATTCAATGAGTTTGAAGATAAGTAAATACCCATGAACTCATCACCATAACCTATGCTATAAACATGTGCACCATGTCCTATTTATTTACTTTATTATGATGATGATGAGGAGGACAATGATGATGATAATTGACTATTATTGTTTGCTGTGGGTAGAACTTAAATTCAGGGTCTACACACTAACTGGCAGAACGAATTTCTATATGATACATTTTATTTTTCTCCTCATTTCCCCTTGGTAGTAATTTTAAAACTATATGTTCCCTGGAAGTTATGTGTAATATTTTAAGTACATTTTGTAATAAGACAAGGAAAAAATAGTACTTTAATAGTTACTATTATTGCTAAAGTGCCTAACCATATTATCTTATAGCAAGACCAAAAATTTTACATCTGTACTAGAACAATATCTGAATATGAACAGTTCTGAGACTTCAGAACAAAAACTTAAAAGAAGATTAGCAATCTTAGACAAAGACTAAAAATATATATAAATAGAGGAGATCAATTAAGATGGTGAAGGAGAAAGACACAGCACTTACTTCCTCCCATGATAACATCAAAATTACATCTACATGTGGAACAGTCCTCACTGAAAACTAACTGGAAACTGGCAGAAAGACTCCTGTAAAACCAAGGCTGTAAGGACGATCCACACATATAATCAGGTAGGAAGAGAAGAGAAGTGACAAGTTCAGGACCTGGGCTTCTGGGAGGGGGCTCAGAGGAAAAAGGAGATTACATGGGCAGAGACTGTCCTTGGGGAGGGAGTTTGGACCACAGATAGGGCACCCCAGCTCTGGGGTCCTACACAGGAAAGAGGAGCACCCTCGGCTGGTTGGAGGACTGCTGAGACTAACAGGAAGGCTGTTGGACTCCACTTGTGAGGAGCATGTGTGTGCTGGCCTGCCCCTAGGCAGGGTGGAGAGAGCAGATTGAAGACTATGCTAGTGGTTGTAGGTTTCTCCCAACTGCCTCAGCATGCACACCAGCCCAAGCCAAGTGAATGTTCCAGGCCCACTTGCTCCACATCACAGCATGGCACTGGATATAAGACTGCCATGACCAAGGAGAAAATTCAGCTGTGGAACACAGAGGTGCCCTGATGCCAGAGTGACACCTGGGTGGAGTGGTGAAGGCCATTGTTGGCATTTATTCAAGCAGTGCATCAGAAGCACCCACCCCAGAATTCTGACAGCAGTGAGTCAACCCACAGTCAACAGCTCACCCCACAATACATGCCAAGAGTCCATGCATGTCCTGCCTGCATTGAGATGCAGATCCACAATGGGGGAAGGGCAGCAGAGGCTGTGGGGAGTGATTGGCTGTGAGAGACAAAGGGGACTTGGACCCAAAGCTGCATCTGAGCAGGGTAAGGGAAAGAATTTCTGGTGCCTGCACAGGCAGTGTATCAGAGGCAGCTTGGATATCTGTCTGTGGCTGACATGAGCTAAGAGGCCACATATGCCCCCTTGCTTCAGCACGCTCCACCTCTGGGGCAAGGGTCCTGTGTTGGGAGAGGGAAAGCAAACACTTGAAGGGAAGAGAGCCAGCTCGAGGCTAAATCTCAGGGCTTCTGCTCCAGCAACTCGGGATCAGACACCACCCCTGATAGGGCAGCAATGGTCACCGAGCAGAGAGGAAGCCCTGCTTCATGCCAGCTCCAGCTCTAGCCACTCCACATCCAGTCCCACCTCCTACCAAGGTGATAGCTGCCAGTACACCCTGATAAAAGATGTGACCCGAATACATGTCAAATCCAATTCTCCCACCAAAGGCATTGGGCACACGCAATCTGTATAGGGATGCTCCCTCATAAGGACAACCCTTCAAGACTGCAATAGGTAACAGTTTTACCTAAATTCATTGAGGAAAGAAAGTTAAGTAAAATGAAAAGCAGAGGAATTAGTCTCAATTGAAAGGCAAGAGAAAAACCCTGAAAAAATAAAGAAACAGAAATAGCAATTTACCAGATAAAGAATTCAAAGAATTAGTAATAAGAATATTAACTGAATTAAGGAAAAGAATAGATGAACATAGTGAGAATTTTAACAAGAAAGTAGAAAATATAAAGACTCAATCAGAAATTAAGAAAGTGATCTAGAAGCTAGAATACTGAAAATTGCCCAATCAAAACAGCAAAAAAAAAAAAAAAAAAAAACAAATTAAAAAAAATGAGAACAGTTTAAAAGATCTCTGGAAAAACATTAAGTGTGCAAATATTTGCATTTATAGGAGTCCGAGAAGGAGAGGAGAGAGAGAAAGGGACTAAAAATGTATTTGAAAATGTGTTTGAGAAAATTATGGCTGAAAGCTTCACAAACCTGAAAAAGGAAACAGATATCCAGGTACAGGAAGCACAGAGAGGCCAAACAGACCCACATCAAGGTGTATCATAATTAAAATGGCAAATGTTATAGATAGAGAGCATTCTAAAGACAGCAAAAGAAAAACAAAGAGTCATATACAAGGGAATCCAATAAGGCTATCATCTGTTTTTCTACAGAAACTTTGCAAACCAGAAGGGAACAGCATGACATATTCAAAGTAGTGAAAGGGAAAACATGCAAACTAGGATACTCTACCCAGCAAGATTAGCAGTTAGAATTGAAGAAGAGATAAAGAACTTCTCAGACAAACAAAAAATTAAACAGTTCATTATAACATACCCCCCAAAAATGTTAGAGGGTCTTCTCTAAGTGGAAAAAAGTAATCTATAGGAAAGGGAACATCTCAGTAGGAAAAGCAAATATATAGTAAGGTCTGAGGATCAAGCACTTAAATAAGCTAGTAAGAAGGATTAAAAGTTAAAAAATTGTAAAGGTAACTATAACTACAAAACAATTAAGGGATAAACATAAAGATGTAAAATATGACATCAAAAGCAAAAAAAATGTGTGGGAGGGGAGTAAAAATGTCTATCTTTTGGAATGTGTTTGAACTTAAAATGTGTTTGAATGAGTACCAGTTTTCAAAAAAAAGTAGATATATTTATAGGTCAACATATATGAGCCCCATGGTAACCACAAGTAAAAAATCTACAACAGACACACAAAAGCTAAAAAGAAAGTAACAACAAGCAAACTACTAAAGGAAATTATCAAATCACAAGGAAAGAAGCAGAAAGAAGAAAAATAACGAGAGAAGAACTACAAAAACAACTGGAAAACACGGAATAAAATGGCAATAAGTACATACCTATCAATGATTACTTTAAAAGTTAATCGACTAAATTCTCTAATCAAAAGACATAGGTTGGCTGACTGGAGTTAATTTAAAAAAAAAAGAGAGAGACAACACCCATCTATATGCTGCATACAAGAGATTCACTTCAGAGCTATAGACACAAACAGCCTAAAAGTAAGGGGGTGGAAATATATATTTTATGTAAATAGAACTGACAAGAAAGCAATACTTAGACAAAATAGACTTTAAAATAATGGCTATAACAAAAGGCAAAGAAGAGCATATTATAATGATAAAGGGATCAATTAAAAAGAGGATATTGCACTCATTATTATATATGCACCCAATAGAGTAGCATCTAAATATATAAAGCAAATACAACAGGCATAGAGGGAAAAAATGACAATAACAAAATAATAATATGGTATTTTAACAAACCACTTATCAACGAACAGATCATCCAGACCTAAAATCAATAAGGCAACAGTGATTTTAAGGACATAATAGATCAGTTATACTTAAAAGATATCTAGAGGATATTATAACCAAAATCAGCAAAATACAAATTGTTTTCAAGTGCACATGGTATGTTCTCTAGGATGGATCACATGCTAGGCCAGAAGAGAGGTCTCAACAAATTTAAGAGGGTAGAGATTATATCAAGCATTTTTTTCAGACTGCAATGGTATGAAACCAGAATCAATTACAGAAAGAAAAATGAGAAAAGAACAAACATGTGGAGACTAAATATCCTGCTGCTAAAGTAACAATGGGTGAATTAGGAAATCAAAGAGGAAACCAGAAAATAACTAGAGAGAAATGAAAATGGAAATAAACTCTCCAAAATCTATAAGATGCAGCAAAAGCAGTTCTAAGAGGGAAGTTTATAGCAATACAGGCCTTCCTCAAGAAACAAAAAAAATCTCAAGCAACTTAAGCTACCATCTGAAAGAATTAGAAAAAGAAGAACAAATAAAGCCCAAAGTCAGGAGAAAGAAGGAAATACTACAGACCCAAGAGGAAATAAATAAAACAGAGACAAAAAAAAAAAAAAAAACATAATAGAAAAGATCAGTGAAACTAAGAGCTGAGAGCTGGTTTTTTGAAAAGATAAACAAAATTGATAAAACTTTAGCTTGGCTCACCAAGAAGAAAAGAGAAATAACCCAAATAAACAAAATAGGAAATGAGAGAGGAGAAATAACAACTGATATCACAGAGATAAAAAAAAAAATCATAAGAGGGTACTATAATAGTTACATGCCAAAAAATTGGACAACCAAGGAGAAATGCACAAATTTCTAGAAGCATACAACCTGCCAAGATTGAATAAGAAGAAACAGACAATTTGAAGAGACCAATCACTAGTAGTGAAATTCAACTTGTAATAAAAAATAACTCCTAGCAAACAAAAGTCCAAGACTGGACAGCTTCACCGAGAAGTTCTATCAAACATAGAGAGAAGAACTAACACCTATACTTTTCAAACTATTCCAAAAAATTGAAGAGGATGGAACATCCCCAAATACATTCTACAAGGCCATCATTGCTTTGATACCAAAACTAGACAAAAAAATGAAAATTACAGGCCAATAACTCTAATAAATTTAGATGCAAAATTCCTCAACAAAATATTAACAAATGAAATCCAACAATATATAAAAAGGATCATATGATATTATCAAGTGACATTTATGCCAGGGATACAAGAATTGTTCAGTGTTTGCAAATCAATCAGTGTGATATACTACATTAATTAAAGAGGGATAAAATTACCTGATTATCTCAATAGACACAGAAAAAGGATTTGACAAAATTCAATATCCATTCATGATAAAATCTCCTATCAAAGTGGGTATACAGGGAACATACCTCAAAATAATAAAGTTCATTTATGACAAACCCTCAACTAACATCATGCTAAATGGTGAAAAGCTGAAAGCCTTTCCTGTAAATTCAGGAACAAGACAAGTATGCCCACTTTCAACAATTCTATTTAACATAGTATTGGAAGCCCTAGCCACAGCAGTCAGATAAGAAAAAGAAATAAAACACATCCACATTGGAAGGGAGAAAATAAAACTGTCATTATTTGCAGGTGACATGATCCTAGGTATAGAAAATCCTAAAGTCTTCCAAAAAACTATTAGAACAAATGAATTTAGTAAAGTTGCAGGATACAACATTAATACACAGAAATATGTTGCTTTTCTACACACCAATAATGAACTATCAGAAAGAAAAAAACAAGAAAAAACAATCTCATTTAAAATCTCATCATAAGGAACAAAATACAAAGGCATAAACTTAACCAAGACGGTGAAATACCTATACTCTGAAAACTGTAAAACATTGAAGAAGGAAATTGAAGATGATACAAAGAAATTGAAATATATCTCATACTCTTGGACTGAAAGAACTAATATTTTTTAAATGGCCAACTACTCAAAGCAATCTACAGATTTAATGCAATCCTTATCAAAATACCCATGACATTTTTAACAAAACTAGAACAAATAATCCCAAAGTTTACATGGAACAAGAAAAGACCCCAAGTTGCCAAAACAATCTTGAGAAAAAAGAATAAAGCTGGAGGCATCACCCTCCCTGACTTCAGACTATACTACAGAGCTAAATAATCAAAACAGCACAGTACTGGCACAAAAACAGACACATAGATCAATGGAACAGAATAGACAGCACAGAAATAATCCCACACACCTATGGTCAATTATTCTACAACAAAAGAGGCAAGAATATACAATGAAGAAAAGACAGTCTCTTCAATAAGTGGTGTTCAGAAAATTGGACAGCTACATGTAAAAGAATGAGATTACAACGTTTCCTCACACCATATACAAAAATAAAATCAAAATGGATTAAAAATCTAAATGTAATACTCAAAATCGTAAAACTCCTAGATGCAAACATAGGCAGAACACTCTTTGACATAAATCATAGCAATATTTTTTATCTATCTCCCAGGCAACAGAAATAAGAACCAAAATAAATAAATGGGACCCAATTAAACCTAAAAGCTTTTGCACAACAAAGGAAACCATTGAAGAAACAAAAAGATATTCTACTAAATTGGAGAAAATATAAGCAAATGTTATGACTGACAAGGGGTTAATATCTGAAATAAAAAAACAGCTCATACAACTTAATATAAAAAAAAAGCAACAACAATAAAAAATTGGTGGAAGACCTGAATGGATATTTTTCTAAAGAAGACATCCAGATGGCTAACAGACAAATGAAAAGGTGCTCCACACCACTAATTATTTGAGAAATGCAAATCGAAACAAGAATGAGATACCACCTCATACCTGTCAAAATGGCTATCATCAAAAAGTCTATAAATAACTAGAGAGGATGTGGAGAAAAGGGGACCCTTGTATACTGTTGATGGGAATGTGTATTGGTGCAGTCACTATGGAAAACTGTATAACAGTTCCTCATAAAATAAAAACAGAACTACCATATGATTCAGCAATTCCAATCCTGGATATATATCTGGAAAAATGAAACCACTAGTTCAAAAAGATTTATGTTCTCCAAAGTTCATAGCATCATTATTTACAATAGCCACATAAGTAAGCAAACCAAGTGTTTATCAATAGACAAATGATAAAGAAGATGTGGAATACATATATAATGGAATATTACTCAGTTATAAAAAATGAAGAATGAATTTCTGCCTTATGCAGTGATATGGATGGACCTAGAAAATATGCTTAGTGAAATAAGTCAGACAGAGAAGACAAATATTATGTGATATCGCTTATTTGTGGAATCTAAAAGATAAAATGAATGTATATAGCAAAACAGAAACAGACTCACAGGTATAGAAAACAAACTAGTGGTTACCAGTGGGGAGGGGCAAGACAGAGGTATGGATTTAAGAGATACAAACTACTATGTATAAACTAGATAAGCAACAAGGATATATTGTTCAGCACAGGGAATTATAGTCATTATTTTGTAATAACTTTTAATAAAGTGTAATCTATGAAAATATTGAATCACTATGTGTATACTTGAAACTAATGTAATATTTTAAAGTAACTGTACTTCATTTATATATATATATATATATATATATATATATATATACACACACACACATATATGAAGAGATGAAAAACAATGAGCATTCCTTAAAGAGAACTTAAAATATTTTGAAATTCCATTACCTTTCATACTAGTTTGAAACACTCTCTCTTTTGCTGAAGTCTTATGGAAAACATGTTTATTATTAATATAATATTATTTTGCAAAGATCTTTTATTTTGATTAGAGAAAGATCTTTCAAAATCTTTTGTAATTTTAATATAATGTAATGTTCAAATACTTGAGAAAGTATGTCAGAATATAATAAATTTATAATAATTAAAGTACCACCTAAATCTTCCCTACTGTAGCCATTAGGTGGCAAGTATCAGCAGCAGACCCTGTTAAAAATGTGGATTCCCCACCACTGCCCCTTTGTGATTCTCATTTAGTTGGTCTCAGATGGGCTCTGTCATGGTCAGCTAGTATGCAACTGTTTGTTTCTGAGTTAGGTGGCCCACAGTGTACACCTTGAGAAGTGATGCTAAGAAGAGCCTCAACAACCCTTTGAGAGGGTTTTTATTTTTTACATTGTGTACATTTATACAGTGGTAAAAAGATGTAAGATTTATACAAATTAAAGATTGGAATCTAGAGTTTTAAATATGATGATCATAGTCCAAATGAGCAAATATTATTCAGCATCACTTAGATTTGATATTTGGATCTTTTATTTTACATAGATTCTTCTGGGATCAACAGTTGCTCATATTTTTTCAAAATGATTTACAAACTATATTTAGTATAGGCTAATACTCTATTGTATTTTTTGTGTGTCACTTGCTCTTAGCTTTGTTTTATTTTCACGCTTTTGATGACATCTTAATTGCCAGCATGGACTCGCAAAAGTACACATAATGAAAATATGTATTTGATCATGACTGAATTATTAACATAACTAGATTTTGAGTGCTGTAAAACTTTTTGCTGCAACATAACACAGGTGACTTTCTTTGTCTGCTTTCATTCCTCAGTCTCTGTAATAACAATCAGTTTTTCTGCAAGTGGAAATGCCTTTTAGTTTGTTTAATTCTGTACTGCAATATTACACCACATTGAAATATATGAAATTTTTGTTTAAGATGAATAGGTGATAAAATGTTTTACAAGGTTTATTTTTTCCATTGCTACCATAATGATTTGTTGCAAAAACAAACAATGAAAAACATCATCATCAACACTAAGAAAGCACCATAATGTTAACATGTTTGCTTTTACTGTGATATACTATATATAATTTGGCATTATAACAGTAAAAAGTAAATGAAAACTAAAATAATGAAGAATTTTCTCCACTCTCATGGAGAACCCAAACAAAGCAGAACATAACTTTCACAGCACCTTTGCTAAAATCACTTACCTTGTTTTCAAATTAATTTTCCAGAATAGCTTTGAAAACAACTAAGAAAGATAAGGTTGAATATATAGACTTTCATTTTGCTTCTTATGAATATTCTTCTAATGCCTTTTTTCATAAAAACAAAGATTTGGAAGTATGTATTTACATTTCAAATCTGCATTGTAGAGTTCTATTTTTTCATAATATAATTATTTTCAGAAATCTGAGCTTTTGTCCACAAGGTGAAACAGAACAAAGAAGTCAAATAAGAATCTGACAATAAGTATTTCTGGCATAAGAGAGATAACTTAAGTAAACAAATTTTTAAAAATAAATGAGTGACTGACTAGACAATGATTGCCAGAAGTAAGTGAATTAATACTTAGTGCCATTAATCCTCTTGTGAGACAGCTCCAGGCTCCTTTCTTCCATGTCACCAGAGTTCCCACAGCATTAATATCCAGTTACCTTCAGTATCAACTTGCTTGACAGCACACATTTTGCTTTTTCTTATATCTTCCCTCTCCAAATTTCCCACTTCTCTACCAGTTTTTTCTAAACCTCATCTTATACCTGCTTCTAGAAAACCCAAACAAAGGATGAGAAGAATAGAAGCTGAAAAGATGAAGAAGTATGCAAGCCATATGCCTTTGCAAAAGGCATAGAATTGAAAAAAGAAAATGATTAAAAATTCAAGTAATTCAATATGACTGGTAATGAAGAAGCTAGAGAATTTGGGTGCAGACCAAATAATGATATGCTTCATATTTCATACTTAAGAATTTTGGTTTTATGTGAAAGTCAACTTACTAATTTTAATAAAATATAATTATATTTATGTTTTCCAAATTATGAAAAACTTATTGATATATTTTGAGGTATCAAAACAGAATGCTTTCAAATTCCCTTCTCTTGTAATGCTACACTTCCTTCTCTTCTACTAATCATGAGTGTGATACAGTTGCTTCTTTCTTCTTTTCTGCTTTCCCTCTCTGCTACACTAATAGTTGGTCTCAGTGGTTAGTTGGCAGATATACATGTCTATGGCTTAACAGTGTCAATATAGAAAGAAGATATGAAGCATATAATCACAGGCAGAGTATTTGTTTCCATTGTTAAATAACATGCCATTTCACCATATCCAAAGATTTGGGACCTTCCACATATTCTTCCTTAGTTGTATCATTATTTGGGAACTTGTTAAGTACAAAAGCATGTTGAAATTGAGGGAAAACACATTTCTAAAATAGGCTTTATTGTGGTTCATTGTTTTTTAGGCAGAGAAAACAACTTTGAAAGGAATTATAGTTCCAATTCCATACAATGCAGCAAACATGGAAAGGTATAAAGTGGAAAAATGGATAAATCTTGATCATAGCTTTCTAAGACTTCATAATTGTGTATGTGTGTCAGGGGGTGATATACAGTCTAAAATGGAAGAGGAAAAATTTCAATATAAACAGAGTGAAATGAAATAGTGTTTATTTATCATACAGAAATAATGAGCTGAAATTTCCTCTGAGCTACTGGAGAGGGTATAAGGCAAAAAGTGAGGAGCACCTATTGTTTTTGTTTGTCTAAAAGATGAATACAGAGTCCTTCCTCAAGGAACATGCCTACTCTTTATTCAAGAACTCTGGATTGTGAAGTGACTCAAGTGCAGTGTCTGAAGTCTTCTGTTTGCCAAAACTGGAAGACGTTTTATATTTTTCCTTTTATTTTGGTTGTTATGTAAATCATATGAGGCCTTGGTACTCTGCTTGTTGGAGTTATTTCTGGGAACCCCATAATTCATTGGCCATAATCAAAAATCTCAGTATCAATTTATTCCCAGCAATGTGACTGTTAAAATCTGTCCTATGTCACTTAATCTCTGACAACCAGGTTCTTCCATTAAGTTAAAGAAACCATATCAGTTCCAGCTTATCGGGTAAGTTTCCTCTGGCATGCAAAAACAGCAATAAACTTCTAGAAGTTTTCTCTCCAATCGTCACATCAGGAATTTACTTCTATCCAAAATCTTGACAATGAAAAAAATAAATAAATAAAGTCTTTGAATGATAAACCAGCATTAAAGCCCAGATTCTGGAGCATGTACAGACTAGTGAAGGAAGAAATCTTTTAAATGAGCATAACTGCAAGTGTATATAGTTATTAAGTTATTTAAAAAGACAGGATGGGATAGAGCTATACATAGATTCTTGGGCAATAGCCAGTGTTGTATGATGATTAGTTTTAAGGAGGATGGGGAAGGGATCTATAGTTTGAACACTTTGGAATGGCCTGGGGTCTCAGAATATTCATTTATCTTGTGAATTCTTACCTAAGGACATGCACCAAGGATGATATATATTTTTTAAATAATAGAAAGATCAGGATAACCCATACTAAGAATGATTGTTATTTGCCTTTTCTGTCAGCCTACTGATACCAAAAAGTGGATTCAAAAACAAAGCACCCATGGACACAAAGATTAGTATCATTAATTCAACAAATCTTTATTGAGTTCCTATCACATGCCAGACACTGGTCCAAGCTTTAATGAGGCAGCAATGAAAGTAATAAAAAACACAAAACAAAAAAGAAGGTTGTTCTCATAGAAATTATATGCTGGTAGTTAAGGATAATGTGAAAAACACAAATATTTCATGGCCAAGGGTGAGTTCACTAGACTCATTGATGAGTTCCAAACATTGAGAAGCCCAGAGTTCCTGACATAGTTCTACACTGCCAGTTTTTAGCAGATTGATTATACTACACCCTTCCATCAGGAGGAGGTCACAGTTAGCAATGTTTCCTTACTATAATAGGCACTTATTATTTACTAGAATTTCTTTTCCTGTCTTGAATGATATCCTGCAAACCACAGTATCAAAATTACTTCCCAGTGTGAGGTAATGGGATAATTCCTTTGTAATTCACTGGTCTTAGCATGCACTTGATTATCTAATGGTTATCTTGGCTATTTTAGAATCAAAAGACCTTGCAGAAGAGTAGAAAAGCCTATTCAATACAGCTACTGCTAAGGATGAAAAATATCTTATGAGGATGAAGTGTTCTTATAATATATGATATATGCTTTGTGACAGAGTAAAATGTATGATGTTTATTTGTTCCAGATACAGATAACAAGGGGTGAAAGTGTGGGTGATGTCTCTCATGATTATATCTAGTTACAAGCTTTGAGACTTATTTGAGTGTTCCAGGGAGGAAGAATTTGATGGGCTCAATAATAATTCCACTGAACTCGGGATTTCTTGAAACTGGCCTAAGGTCAATTTGTGCTCCTCATACCACTGGTAAAATAAACAAAAAATAGAGTTATTATGATGGCTCAGAAACATTCTGTCTATCAAAGGGAAATAATGTTAATGCTACACAGTGAATTTCAGAAAGATTATGAATTTCAACTAATGTGTTCTTTGGAATATTTCACTCTATAATCATGAAAGAAAAGGCAGTCTATCACAATTCAGTTACCTTCAATTGATCAAACATTATAATTTGCACGTCACCTCTCATTAATTCACATATTGGCTTTGACTATTTTATTATAAAGAGCTTACCCACCACAATGTTCCCACCACAGATTTAACTTTGCATTCATTCATTCACCCATTCCACAAACATTTCTTTGTACTGATTACCAAGATAAAGTTCTGATTTCTACAAAGATTCAAAAAATAAATTCCTGCCCTCAGTAAACTTACAAATTTTAGTGATAAGAAGGGTGAATTTGAAAAGAGTTACAATAAAATGTGGTAATAGATGATGGGGCTCAGTGGATAATCTGATGAGTAGCAGGCAGGAATGGAAGATGCCATCATAAAGAAGTGATCTTGAGTTGTATTGAAAAATTTATTGAAGATCAAGCACAAGACTTCTTGCAGAGAATCTCTGCCTAAGAGAAACATCATCTCCAAAGACACAGAGGTAAGAGAACATGGCATAATCTGGAGATTGCAAAAGCATACATTGGCTAGAGAGGAGGGTGTAGAGAGATAATATTAATACACACTCCTGTGTATATGACACAGTGCTCAAAAAATGAATATGTGGACTAGAGAAGAAGGCAAATTTGAAGTCCCTGAAGATTACCTTTCTTTCTATATTTAATGTTATTCTTGTGAATTAAGGCCATGTCTTCGGGAAAACTCTGTGTGACTGACAGATACTACCTATAAAAACATAGAATACACTTTAAATTATGAACAGACACTCAAAATTAACAATGCACATTTATCAAATTAACTCTCAAATAAGAAAATGCAGGGTTCTCAAGGAAGGAGACATACAGCAGATAGTTTAATTCAGGGAAGAGTAAGGAAGACATTAGGAATGTTCTACTGAATAAACTATATTCCCGAAGGCCAATAAGACTGAAGTGTGCCTGAGTAGTAGGTAGCAGTGTCTCTGAATATCTAGAAATTGAGGACAAAGATGGAATAAGACACAAAGAAAGGATTGGGTTTCTTCATTATTGGATTTGAACCTGATTGTAACTAGTCCCCAAAATATGTGTTTGTTTTATATGTTTATTTTCCCAGAGCTATTGTGACAAAAGTCATCTATGGTGCCATGAACAAGCAAACAGATAATCTGCACTCATTTAGGAGAAAGTACTTTGTGATACGTGACTTTCTAATGATCTGTATTTTTGCAATTTTATTTTATATAAATATTTAATTTTTCTTCAAATGCTCTTACATTTTTAATTTCATATTTCTTAACTCAAGAACTGCACAAATCCATAAATTTGAACTTCACCTTGAGAATTTTATGAGTTTCAGGGCCTATATTTATCATTTTACCCCAATGGACTAGTGATTAATCAATGCACACTTATCACTTTTATTAAGTCACTTCCGATTCTCTTGGAGGGAAAGCTTTTGTTTGTAAGTAGTAACTGTTTTTCTCTTAAAAACCACACAGCATTCCTTGAATAAATTAAATTATAATCTTTATCAATCCCCACATTATCTATTGTAAACTAGTCAACAGAATTAGTCACAGCATTAATGTTCTTGGTTCTTCCTGATATGCTGCAATGCCCCCATAGAGGAAATGTTTTCTCCTTCCTACATCATGGCCTTGGTCACAAACTGGCATTGCTTTTGCAATGCATATGATTAGCCTAAGAAATGCCAGCTTTTGTAACCAATAGACCCCCAAAATGTACATCTCAAACAGTAGTTTTTTTTTTTTTTCTCATATAACAATTCAAATGGTGTGTTTAGGACAAGAAAGCAGGTTTCCTACATGCGTGATTCATGCACCTGTGGCTCCAGCACTCTCAGGGAATTAATATAAGCAGAGGGAGGTGATCAAGGAAACTCCCCCTGGCAGGGAAGTTGCCTTACAATGCCTTCCCAGAAGCATTTCATTATTACTAACAGACAGAGACTTCTTTGGGTCCACAACTTTCTCTTTCCTGAAAAATAGTTTTAGTTGTATTTTCTTGTCCCTGGTTGACATTTGAGAGTATAGAGGGACTGGAGAGTATAATGTTGGGAGTAGATAACAAATCTTTAAATTAACTTAAGAGAACCCATATTCAGATCTCTTGGAGAAAACTGTGATGCTTGACACTGAACTGCGTTCATAGAATCAATGCAATTTTTGATTGTGTACTTTGGAGAAAGGATGAGTATTTTCTGTCTATGGAAAGTATAGTTTGTGCAGATATTTGTGAGCAACTGTGACAGAGATTGTTAAATCTCTATCAAGATCAGCATTTCTCCCTTCTTCCTGGAACACAGCTATATTATATTTCCCAGTTCCCCTGTATTAAATGTGGCCATGATGTTGCCAGTGAAATATGAGTGGAAGAAATTTGTGTCTATGTTGGCCAAAAATTTGGAAGAGTCACAAGATGAAAGGATACTAAGTTTTCTAAAAAATTATATGGAGGAAAGCTTCTCACCCATCAGCTACACCAACTTTAACTACGTAACTGGAAAATAAAATTCCATTGTATTAAGTCACTCAGATTTTGTGACTTATAAATGCTAGCTTACCTAAAGTAAAACATGTACCAATAACAGACATGGAAACGTAACTCTAAGAAGTTGTAAAGGATATTACTAGTGAAGTGTATTAAGAATTAGGCTAAGAGTTAGGGTCCAAGTTGGATAGAAAGGGAAAAAAAATATTCGTTATCTCATTTTTACATTTCTTCAGTGAGTTCTATTAACTAAATTGTATAACAAAGTCTTTAACGTAGCCATTAAAACTTTCCTGATTCATACTTCTTGGAATCCAGTGGTTAGGACTCCATGCTTGCAATACAAGGGGTGCGGGGTCAATCCCTGGTTGGGGAACTAGGATCCCACATGCCCTGCGGTGTGGCCAAAAAATAAAATTTAAAATAAAAAAAGCTTTCCTGATTTGACTCCTGCTTAACTCTACAGTCTCTTCCTGCCTCACAATTTTATTAGTTATAATCTGACCACACTAGATTTTATTTTCAATTACTTGAATGTGACATGGTCCTCACACATCATATATTACAGCATTAATAGATATTTTCTTGCCTGAAATGTAATATATTTAATTTCCCCAATCACTACTCAAACTTCAGGTTCTAACTTAATGTTACTTCCTCCAGGAATGTAATAATAATCCCCAGGTTATTAGACTAGAGCAGATCCCTATGATATAAGATATCACAGCACCTGCTCTGCATTCTTCCATTTAAAAAGTACTTACTAACTTTCTCCCATGCACCAGGCATAGTGTTTGTGTTTGGGGATACTTGAGGATATGATGTAACAGATATGGTGCCCACTTTTCTGGGACTTATGAGAAGGTAATGTTAAAAGACTCATACAAAAGATATTAATTTTAGACAGATATTTTGATCTGAAGGAAAGTTACAAGAGAACTTGTAAACTAAATTGGCATTTAAAGATATTTTCACAGAGGAAATATTAATGGAGATGAAATTAGGATGAGGAATATTTAAGTAACGTGGTACAGTGCAGGTAAGAGTCTATCTCCTTGTGGCACATCTATTTTGCTTGTCTAGCACCTGTGTTCCTGACCTGGGATTGATAATAAAATACATGAGATACAATAGATTTCACCCAACACCGATTTATTTTGCTTTAAGAGAGATAACAGGGTAGGCAAACATACAAATTTCATGACAAAGGCATAGTAGCGGCCTCATGACACTCAGGAACTCTACACTGGGGATGCTTACAGTGCCAAAGAGTAAGAATAAGTGAATGCAAGCCACCTCATGATAGGGAATCAATAAGTCATGAGTCCCATTGGATTTTATGTTCTACTGGTCCTATATCCCTCGGAGATAATATGAATAGAAGCCATTCTCCAGTGCAGATGCATCTCATTAATAACAGGTAATGGTTTTGCAATAAATTGCAAGTAAGGTACAGGTGTTTACTTCCGTACATAGTATTCTCAATCAGATTCTCATTTATCAAGGATCCCGTTTCTTGTCTATTGATGCCTTGATTTCATGTTACATTGAAGGTTAGCTCAAGAGTCATATCCTCAGGCTTCCATGAAGCTAGAGAAATGGCCTCAAAACCAGTTGTAAGCACTTGACTTCTACCTTGACAGAGTCTGCCGACAATATGGGAAGACCTTGGTATTGGTGGAAGGTGTGGGAAGCAGACATGTTATATATTTCTAGAAATCAGAATGAATTCCTAGAGTCCAGATGGCAAAGTGGAATAAGTGAAGTGGCACAAGAGAAGACTAAAAAGATAAATATGGTTGTGATCACAAAAGTCATCCTCGCCTGTGTTAAGGAATTTATTCAATGAAAAATGCAAAGTCACTGAAGGATATAATGTGTGTGGTGTCTAATGGTCAGCTTTGATTTTGAAAATTTAAGTCCAGCTGCAGCATAGGTACTTAGATGAAGAGAGGAAATGCCAGGCTACAGGGACAATCTAAGCAAATGTTATTGTTAGGTAAAACTATGGTAATAGATGTGGTGATGGAGAGACGTGTAAATTTAGGAGATAGTTAAAAGGTAAAATTGACAGGACTTGCTGAGATATTGGGTATTGAATAGAAGAGGTATGTGTTAGGAGTTAGTTCTAATTGGATATTTTGTGTTGTCACTCACTGGTTTAGAAGAGCACCAGAAAACCAGTGTTGGGACGAAAATCATGATTTTTGTCTTAGGCTTGTTAGGTTTGAGATGTCTTTGAAAAATCCAAGTAGAAATATCCGTTAGCCAGGAGATATCCATTTCTGGAGCTCAGAGGAGTACTATGTAATGAGACTATGGCTTTGGAAGCTATGAACCCATAGATAATAATTGAAACCATGGGCATGGATGAAATTGCCTAGAGAGTATCTAGAAGAGAGGAAAATATGGAATAAAATCAAGCTTCACAGATCTCCACTATGTACTGGTCAGGTTACAGAGAATGAATCTGCAAAGAAATGTGCAATGTTGTAGTCATGAAGAATTAAGGAAACCTGTAGAGTATAGTGTCAAAGTAACCAAGAGAAGAGACTACTTTACAAAAAAAATAGTTGAAGCCTGAGTAATATACTTAGGATTTAGAGTTATGGAAGTAATCAGTGGCCCTAGTGAGAACTGATTCAATGGAGTGATACAGTAGAAGCCAGTTTTGTCTAGAGGCTGGTGAGCGAAAGAGTAACTATAGCCAACTCTTCAGAGTAGTTTGGCTATACGGGGGTGGGGGGGGAATGGAAAGCAGGAAGCTGGAAGAGTATAACACAACAAGATATAACCTTTTTTTATTATTAATTAATTAATTTATTTTTTTCTGTGTTGGGTCTTCGTTTCTGTGCGAGGGTTTTCTCTAGTTGTGGCAAGGGGGGGGCACTCCTCATCATGGTGCACGGGCCTCTCATCATCACAGCCTCCAATATATAACTTTTTAAATGATAAATATAATGGATTTGTGAAGTTCTTGAGCAGGAAAGAGGAGCTAAAAGAACATTTAAAGTTCATTAAAAGACTGAGAGTAAGTTTCTATTTGACTAGAGACCACTCTGGATGGCCCTAAGAGTCTATTTCCTACACTCTTTGGTTTCTTAACAGAGATTTGGCTCAGTTGATCTAAGCCAGTCTGCAGAGAGTCAGGGCCTTGAACTGATTTCATCATTCCTGGCAGGCATGATAAGCACAATAAATCTACAAGATGCTTAGTGGTGTTTCTGGGTATGGATACTCCTTGATGATAGATATCTTTTATTCAAGTGTCCTCTAACCTCTTAGGCTCATCTATAAGTATATAAAACAATGGAGTAAGGGTGGGAGAGAGGTTGGTCCCTTCTGGGATTGCCCCTCCCTTCATCATATTCCATCTCTAGGCTGCTGGTTAAGGCAGGCCTCCTCTGCTGGAACCTTGGCCCTGACATGTAGAATATCTATGCTTTGCTTATGCTATGGAGTAATGGAACTTCACAGGACTGTGTGCATCCTGCTACTTCTGTGTGTATATGTTTTTTTTCCCCTAATAAATTCTATGTTCTATTCATAGCACTAGAGTTATGTATCTGTGACCCTCTCACAGGACAGTATTTCAGAATTTAACTGCAGCAGATAAAATAGTCAAATCATCTGCCTATGACTAAATCTTATAGAGTCTTCAAGTCTTTCTGAGGATTGAGAAAATGAAAAATTTTACATTTTTAGCCAAAAAACAACCAAAAAGTCAATCAAGCAAAATTGGTTCCACTGACCACTTGCTGCCTACAAATTACCCACAGGAAAATAAAAAAAAATCTCAAGATATTCTAGAACACCTTAACCACATCTGTAACATAATTTATATACTTTCACAAAGTCTGTATGCAAGTTTGTATAAGGCTCCACCAACTTTAAATTTTTCTTTCTTCTGGGTTAGCAAAATTACCTAAGTTCCTTTTAGTTCTAGAAGGATACCTTTTTGGTTGCTAATAACATATATAAGAAATCATAAGGATTCATTAAAATTTAAGAGAAAATACCTGACTTATTTTTATTGTATTTTCCCCTCTTTTATCAGAAGCTCTAGAAAGGTGGGTGATAACATGTTACTGAAGTAATGTATAATATCATTTTTTGTCAGAGCAATACTGGTAGCCATTGAATGTTTCCACAGTCATAGCCATTGAGTGGAAACATGAATTTCCTTAATATGTCCCAAATATTCAACTATAAGCAATGAAATATGTTCCTTTTGATCAAATGCCAACTATGTATTTAGGAATTTGTTATGAAAGCTGTTAATTGGTATATGATCAGACAAAAATTGCTTTTAAAATAATCCTTGACATTTCTGTCATAAATCATCATGTCACATTCAGCTCTATCATGGTAGTTTATAAGAAAAGAGCATAAACATGATGCAATTTGTCAATAAAATCTAACACAGTAGAGTACCATATGATACGCCATAAGATTGAAGAAGGAAATCCACAACTTCAGGTTAAAGAGTGATGGCCAATTGCCATAAGAACTTAACCTGACTTTTCTGTGACAATAACTATTCTTAATGCTGAATTAAATGAAAACATACTTTAGTAAATATTTTACTTTCTTCAAGTGGAATAAATAGAAGGCTTTCTCTCTCTTCCCCAAAATAAGAAAATTTAATTGCATATATCTTATTAATCAAAATATCATTCTAAAATAGACATTGAGAATACAGTGTGTACAGAAACGCATAAAGTGTTTTATGCTAGACGCCTGATGAAAAAAATATGTTTCTCAAGGATGTTTGATTTTATCTAATTTTATAGGTGTGCTCATGGGGATGTGGGGAGGTCAATTATCACACGGAATTACAGAAAGAATTATTTCAATCCTTTCATAGTTGAAGGTAAAATGTTGTATGTTTTATCTATTTGTCTAGCTTTACTGAATATATTATTCTTTCCTTCTCTTTCTGGCTTAAATGAAGAGCTAACCTCAAATTGTATAAAGAATACTGGCTTGTGAATGCACCAGATGTTTGATGCAATATGTAAAACCTGTCATGCAAAGTAGGAGAAAAGTTACTTTTAAAAGAATATTTGAGTATATAACTCTGATTCATCTGCTTTTTTTCAGATCATACACAGACTTCTATATAAATTATAAAAGGTGGTTCCATAGATGAAAGCTGTTTGTAATTTGTAGAGACCATTTTCTTGTCAACTTTCTCATAGCAGTTTCATTATTAGGCAAACCAATTAAGTGTGCCCAGAGTAAGCCACATATGCTAAGTACACAATTTGTATAAAATTCTAATCTGTTCATTACCTTTATACCAGTAAATTTTTCCCTGACTTGGGGTAGTGGGTTCATTTTTTTAATAAGAATTTTGTGTTAAAAATGGCATGTTGAAATGCCTGACATGAGAATTCTCAAACTGTCTTAACTAGATTTCAGCACTTAATAAGCTGTAAACTGCTGAAGCTATTTGCAGATGAAGTCTCATTTTTGTCCATCAGCAGGGGGCTGGAAGCATAATTAATTGAGTGAAAGTTAAAAGACGGACAGCACGGTTACATTTATGCAAATATTGCAGCAGAACATCTAACGAAAGAGAAAAATAGCTTGAAACCAATTGGTTTGGTTTTGGACCAAAATCCACAAGGTCCATTTAAACATTGCAGACTGTGCATCTGACAGTTAAGGCTTATAGTGTTTTTTAATACTAGCTGTGATGGTAGGAATAGCAGGCAAAAAGTTGAAGTCCAGAGAGACAATTCTATTTCTGTTTCATCTTTTTTACCTCTCATGAATGTTAAAATATCCTTGCAAAAAATCAAATATCAAATGATGCATGTGTGTGCAACCATATGCCAGGCTCTGCTGTTTGTTTCTTTTATTCATATCCCAGGCATATGTATCCTTGCACACCAAAGGTTCCACTTAATTAAAGTTAGTTAAAAGCGTAGACCACAGAGATCAGGACAGCTGCTTGAGATATTAACCTGGTTGCTGTTTGGAGACAGCATAAAGCCTTTCCTGGTATTCTGTCTCCTATCACATATTTTGGTGGGGCTTTTCCCAGTAGCTGTTTGCCTCAGAAGACCACTGACTTTTCCTTAAATGGTTGGGAAACATTAGCTTCTCCAATGATCAAAGGAAATTTCAAATTGAAATTTTGCATATTACTCATTTATATGGTTTTCCTCATGACTGTAAGGACGTGCATGACTAACTTCGTGATTGATTTTGAACTCTTTGTTTGTGTGTTTGATTTGTTGGCTATTCAGCAACACACTGCTTCCCACAGAGAAATTCCTTAAGATCACTTTTGTTTTTTCTTCTCATACTTCTGTTCTTAGGGCAGGTCTCATTTGGGTAGCTGAGGTTTAATTCTTTCCTTTTTTTCTTTTTTCAATGCTACAGAAGTTGGATTTGTTAGCAAAACAAGAATGGGTTCTATGTGTGTGTCATAGAATTCTGCGTGTGCCTCTCTTTGGAGAATTAGAAAAACGCAACTTTTAGAAACATTTCAAAATATCATTTTCTTCAGTTAGAAATATCACTAATCTTTCTATTAAAAGTTTTATGAAAAAGCGTTTAATCCTAAAAATGAATAGAATACAAAATTTTTGAGGCCTATCAGGAGATGGTGTTAAATGTAAAAACAAATTAAAACCCCAAAAAAACTAACACAAAAAAATGTCCATGGCATGTTGCTAGTGAATTATTGTAAAATGTTTTTAAAATAACCTAAATTCAAAGGTTGGTAAGAGTTAAAATATGAGAGCATAGAAAACTTCAAGTAAGTGAATTCACATGGAGGCCATCCAGATTTAACTGAACTTCCTATATTATTTTTGTCTTATGAAATTCTACTCCTTATTATAAAATGTATTGCTATATAATTCTGTTTCATTTAAGGTAAGACATTAAGCCCATGGTGAAAATATTTTTTATATATTGTCATATTTTCATAAAAATATTTTTAATTAATCCTCAGAAGTTTAATTTCAAATATGGAATATGACTGCATAATTTCCAGTGTTATCAACCACTTTAAATTTCTAAAAATTATGACCCTTTATAAGCATATAGCTATCGTATACATTGTTTTTTGCAATCTAAACACTGAAAATATTTTAGGATTTATATTCTGAAGAATGACACTGCACAATATTTATCAATAATCCCTTTCAATTGTTAACATAAACTGTTGTAAAAGTTTTAATATGATCATGCTTAGCAAAAACAAGTGCATTATATGTATATATAAAATAAATATATATACATATATAAAAACTATTATATATATATATATACATATATATATATACATATATATATATATATATATATATATATATATATATATATATATATATATATATATAACTGAATATAAAATAGATACAGGGCTTCCCTGGTGGTGCAGTTGTTGAGAGTCCGCTTGCCGATGCAAGGGACATGGGTTCGTGCCCCGGTCCGGGAAAATCTCACATGCCATGGAACAGCTAGGCCCGTGAGCCATGGCTGCTGAGCCTGTGCATCCAGAGCCGATCTCCACAATGGGAAAAGCCACAACAGTGAGAGGCCTGCGTATCACCAAAAAAAAAAAAAAAAAAAAAGATACAATCCTGAGAAGTTTTTGCTTGCTTTATTTCATTATGTAAGTGAGGAATCAGGAAAATATTTCTAAGGAAAGAATCCTCAGTTTAAGACAAATATTTATCCAAACAAAAACAATTTTTCGAGCAGAAGCAAAAGAACTACAATCCTGCAGCCTGTGGAACAAAAATCACATTCACAGAAAGATAGACAAGATGAAAAGGCAGAGGGCTATGTACCAGATGAAGGAACAAGATAAAACCCTTGAAAAACAACTAAATGAAGTGGAGATAGGCAAACTTCCAGAAAAAGAATTGAGAATGATGATAGTGAAGACGATTTAGGACCACGGAAAAAGAATGGAGGCAAAGATCAAGAAGATGTAGAAATGTTTAACAAAGACCTAGAAGAATTAAAGAGCAAACACCTAGAAGAATTAAAGAACAAACAAACAGAGATGAACAAAACAATAACAGAAATGAAAAATACAGCAGAAGGAATCAATAGCAGAATAACTGAGGCAGAAGAATGGATAAGTGACCTGGAACACAGAATGGTGGAATTCACTTCCGTGGAACAGAATGAAGAAAAGAGAATGAAAAGAAATGAAGACAGCCTAAGGGACCTCTGGGACAACATTAAATGCAACAACATTCACATTATACAGGTCCCAGAAGGAGAAGAGAGAGAGAAAGGCCCTGAGAAAATATTTGAAAAGATTATAGTCGAAAAATTCCCTAACATGGGAAAGGAAATAAACACCCAAGTCCAGGAAGCACAGAGAGTCTCAGGAAGGATAAACACAAGGAGAAACACGCCAAGACACAGAGTAAGCAAACTGAAATAAATTAAAGACAAAGAAAAATTATTGAAAGCATCAAGGGAAAAATGACAAATAACATACAAGGGAACTCCCATAAGGTTAACAGCTGATTTCTCAGCAGAAATTCTACAAGCCAGAAGGGAGTGGCATGATATGCTTAAACTGATGAAAGGGAAGAATCTACAACCAAGATTACCCTACCTGACAAGGATCTCATTCAGATTCTACAGAGAAATTAAAACCTTTACAGACAAACAAAAGCTAAAAGAATTCAGCACCACCAATCAAGCTCTAAAACAAATGGTTAAGGAAATTCTCTAAGCAGGAAACACAAGAGAAGAAAGGTACCTACACAAACAAACACGCAAAAAAATTAAGAAAATGGTAATAGGAAGATACATATAGATAATTACCTTAAATGTAAATGGATTAAATGCTCCAACCAAAAGACACAGACCAAGTGAATGGATACAAAAACAAGACCATATATATGCTGTCTACAAGAGACCCATTTGAGACCTAGGGACACATACAGACTGAAAGTAAGGAGATGGAAAAAGATATCCCATGCAAATGGAAATCAAAAGAAAGCTGGAGTAGCAATATTCATATCAGATAAAATTGATTTAAAATAAAGAATGTTAGAAGAGACAAGGATGGACACTACATAATGATCAAGGGATTACTCCAAGAAGAACATATAACAATTATAAATATATATGCACCCAACATAAGAGCACCTCAATACATAAGGCAACTGCTAACAGCTCTAAAAGAGGAAATTGACAGTAACACAGTAATAGTTGGGGACTTTAACACCTCAATTACACCAATGGACAGATCATCCAAACAGAAAATTAATAAAGAAACACAAGCTTTAAATGACACAATAGACCAGATAGATTTAATTGATATTTATAGGACATTCCATCAAAAAACAGCAGATTACTCTTTCTTCTCAAGTGCACATGGAACATTCTCCAGGATAGACCACATCTTGGGTCACAAATCAAGCCTCAGTAAAATTAAGAAAATTGAAATCATATCAAGCATCTTTTCAGACCACAATGCTGAGATTAGAAATCAATTACAGGGGGAAAAAAAACTTAAGAAACACAAACACATGGAGGCCAAACAATATGTTATTAAATAACGAAGAGATCACTGAAGAAATCAAAGAGGAAATCAAAAAATACCTTGGGAAAAATTACAGTGAAAACACGACAACTTGAAACCTACAGGATTCACCAAAAGCAGTTCTAAGAGGGAAGTTTATAGCAATACAAGCCTACCTCAAGAAACAGGAAGAATCTCAAATAAACAATCTACACTTACACCTAAAGTAACTAGATAAGGAAGAGCAAACAAAATCCAAAGTTAGTAGAAGGAAAGAAATCATAATGATCAGAGCACAAATAAATGAAATAAAAACAAAGAAAACAATAGCAAATATCAATAAAAGTAAAAGCTGTTTCTTTGAGAAGATAAATAATTTGATAAACCATTAGCCAGACTCATCAAGAAAAAGAGTTTATTTTAAAGCAATAAAATTAGAAGTTACAACAGACACCACAGAAATAAAAGGCATCCTTAGAGATTACTACAAGTAACTCTATGCCAATAAAATGGACAGCCTGGAAGAAATAGACAAATCATTAGACAGTTGTAACCTTCCAAGACTGAACCAGGAAGAAATAGAAAATATGAACAGACCAATCGTAAGCACTGAAATTGAAACTGTGATTTAAAATCTTCCTAACAAACAGAAGCCCAGGACCAGATGGTTTCAGAGGTGAATGCTATCAAACATCTAGAGAAGAGCTAACACCATCCTTCTCAAACTCTTCCAAAAAATTGCAGAGGAAGGAACACTCTCAAACTCATTCTATGAGGCCACCATCACCCTGATACCAAAACCAGACAAAGATACTACAAAGATACTACAAAAAAAGAAAATTACAGACCAATATCACTGATGAATTACAGACCAATATCACTGATGAACATAGATACAAAAATCCTCAGAAAAATACTAGCAAACAGAATCCAATAACACATAAAAAGGATCATACACCATGAACAAGTGGGATTTATCCCAGGGATGCAAGGATTCTTCAATATATGCAAATCAACCAATGTGATACACTATATTAACAAATTGAAAAAGAAAAACCATATGATCATCTCAATAGATGCAGAAAAAGCTTTTGACAAAATTCTACAACCATTATGATAAAAACTCTCCAGAAAGTGGGCAGAGAGGGAACCTACCTCAACTTAATAAAGGCCATATATGACAAACCCACAGCAAACATCATTCTCAATGGTGAAAAACTGAAAGCATTTCCTCCAAGATCAGGAACAAGACAAGGATGTCCACTATTGCCACTATTATTCAACATAGTTTGGAAGTCCTAGCCATGGTAATCAGAGAAGAAGAAGAAATAAAAGGAATACAAACTGGAAAAGAAGAGTGAAAGTCACTGTTTGCAGAAGACATGATATTATACATTGAGAATCCTAAAAATCCCACCAGAAAACTACCAGAGCTAATCAGTGAATTTGGTAAAGTTGCAGGATACAAGATTATTGCCCAGACATCTCTTGCATTCCTATACATTAATGATGAAAAATCTGAAAGAGAAATTCGGGAAACACTCCCGTTTACCACTGCAACAAAAAGAATAAAATACCTAGGCATACACCTACCTAGGGAGACAAAACACCTGTATGCAGAAAACTATAAGACACTGATGAAAGAAACTAAAGATGATACAAAGAGATAGAGAGATATACCATGCTCTTGGATTGGAAGAATCAATATTGTGAAAATGACTATACTACCCAAAGCAATCTACAGATTCAATGCAATTCTTATCAAATTAACAATGGCATTTTTTACAGAACAAGACCAGAAAATATTAAAATTTGTATGGAGACACAAAAGACCCTGAATAGCCAAAGCAGTCTTGATGGAAAAAAATGGAGCTGGAGGAATCAGACTCCCTGACTTCGGACTATACTACAAAGCTACAGTAATCAAGACAATATGGTACTGGCACAAAAACAGAAATATAGATCAATGGACCAGAATGGAAAGCCCAGAGATACACCCACACACCTATGTTCACCTTATTTTTGATAAAGGAGGCAAGAATATACAATGGAGAAAAGAGAGCCCCTTCAATAAGTGGTGCTGGGAAAATTGGGCAGCTAAAGTAAAAGAATGAAATTAGAACACTCCCTAACACTATACACAAAAATAAACTCAAAATGGATTAGAGATCTAAATGTAAGACCAGACACTATAAAACTCTTAAAGGAAAGCTCAGGAATAACACTCTTTGAAATAAATCACAGCAAGATCTTTTTTGATCCACCTCCTAGAGTAATGGAAATAAAAACAAAAATAAACAAGTGGGACCTAATGAAACTTACAAGCTTTTACAAAGCAAAGCAAACCACAGACAAGATGAAAATACACCCCTCAGAATCGGAGAGAATATTTTCAGACGAATCAATGGACAAAGGAGTAATCTCCAAAATATATAAACAGCCAATGCAGCTCAATATTTAAAAAAACAAAAAACCCAATCAAAAATGGGCAGAAGACCTAAATTGACATTTCTCCAAAGAAGACATACAGATGGCCAAGAAGCATATGAAAAGCTGCTCAACATCACTAACTATTAGAGAAAGCTAATCCAAACTAAAATGAGGTATCACCTCACACTGGTTAGAATGAGCATCATCAGAAAACCTACAAAGAATAAATGCTGGAGAGGGTGTGGAGAAAAGGGAATGTTCTTGCCCTGTTGGTGGGAATGTAACCTGATACAGCCACTATGGAGAACAATATGGAGGTTCCTTAAAAAACTATAAATAGAATCACCATATGACCCAGCAATCCCACTACTGGGCACATACCCAGAGAAAACCATAATTCAAAAAGACACATGCACCCCAATGTTTATTGCAGCACTATTTACAATAGCCAGGTCATGGAAGCAACCTAAATGCCCATCGACAGACAAATGGATAAAGAAGATATGGCACATATATACAATGGAATATGACTCAGCCATTAAAAGGAACGAAATTGGGTCATTTGTAGAGACATGGATGGATCTGGAGACTGTCATACACAGTGAAGTAAGTCAGAAAGAGAAAAACAAATATCACATATTAACGCATATATGTGGAACCTAGAAAAATGGTACAGATGCACTGATTTGAAGGGCAGAAATAGAGGCACAGATATAGAGAACAAGTGTATGGACACCAAGAGGGGGAAGTGGTCGAGGGTGGGGGTGGTTGTGGGATGAATTGGGAGATTAGGATTGACATATATACACTAATATGTATCGAATGGATAACTAATAAGAACCTGCTGTATAAAAAAATAAATAAAATTCTAAAATTTAAAAAAAAGAATTTTTCACTATCCTTGTTATTATCATGCTTTTATATACATTTTGTAAGTGAAATTCTCTTAATAAAGCACAAGTTTGTTGTTGTTGTTTAGTGTAGGCTTTACGTCAATAATAATTTTATCTTTATTCTGGTAAAGGAGAGCTGACTTTGATTTATTAAGACACTCCTGAATTTAACATCATTCCAAAATGTTTGAGCTGCATTATTTAAAATAGCCCTTTCCATTAATGCAGAGTTTTAATGTTCCATAATGTGAATGTTTCATTACACACACACGCACACACACAAACACACAAACACAAGTTGTCTATGTTGATGTAGAACTATTCTTTGGTTGAGAAATGAAAAGCACTATGTTTGTTTTTTTCCAAAGGATAAATACTCTTTCTCACCTGAAAATATTAGAAAGGATCATCTACTTTGTTATTATTTTAACATTTTTATTTACATTTCTATATGTTCTGAATTAAATTACACAAAAATTCTTCTCTTGATTATAAAAGAGAAATTATAATAGCAAATGAGAATTTTATGCTAAATAAATTCAGAAGACATTTATCTTAAAACTATAAACCTAAACATTTGAAGAGAAAATATGTATTTTGTCTGCTAACTAGTTCAAACAATAAACAATTTTATGCTAAACTAAAGTAATGAAAGCCATACCTTTTGTTCCTTGTTTTCAAATATGACAGAATTTGAAAAGATAAAGAAAAAAGGTATACAGTTTTAGAATCTCTAGGTAGTAATTACTTAGCATATATGTTACTCTTGACTCATAGTAAATTTTCTAGCTAAGGAAAAGGAAACAAATGTAAAGAAAAAAGTTAAGCAACATCTGTCTTTTAGTACACATCCCTCTGGAATAAGTACCAGTTAAGACTACTAAAGAAGAATGGCAATAAAATTTCTGCTGGTTGTGAGTTAGTCAAGCTTGTAACCCCCTTTTCTTGGAAACCTCATGAAAAATGAACATGATAAACACAAAACCACTTCTAACAGAGTTGTTTCCCAAATTTACTCTACCAAGTTAGAGTACGAAATGATATAGACAGTATAGGATTTAATACTACACTTATGGGAACAATTAGATTTCTGCTAGTATTTACTTTATTTAAGCTAGAGTGTTTCCAGAAGCAAATCTGAATGAAAGGTCCAAGCACTAAGGAAGAATTTTTTTTTTGCTTTTTTACTTATATTATTCAGCTTATTCAACCATCTCTAATTGATTTGTTCAAACATTGTCATTAATAGGGGAGCGACTGTAAAACTTAAGAATAAAAATATGTCACATAAGTCTCCAAATTTGCTTTCCCAGGAAGTTAAAGAGTGTAGACATAGTAATCCATTTTATAGTGTTTATAATGTCTCAGATATAGAAAGAATTGTCTATACTTCAGAAAGAATAAATCCATTTTATTGGAAAGTGTGAGTAAATGACTACAAAAATTTAGCATTCCTTTTTTTTTTCTGGTAGAAGCATGTATAATGGAACAAGGGAAGAGCAAAACATATTTGCATATTGATCAGTTTCTTTTTTTAATACAAGAGAAATATGTCTTAAATAAATAAAATAATAATGATACTAAGATGAAATTCTTACACATTTAGCACACATCAAACTTTGTGTGTTCTAAGTTTATTTTCTCATTTAATAGTAGTTTTACAAATGAGAAAACTGAAGCAGAAACAGGTTAAGCTATTAGGTTTAAGGTAACATACCTAAGAGGAGGAAGAGGCAGGATTTGAACTCAGATCTGTTGGACCTCAAACTTAAAGCTCTTAAATATATTAAGAGCTACCAATGGCATGTTTCTAATGGAAAATTAAATATCATCATTTTGTTTGGGCATATAGGGCAGTTTCCTATATTTCAGATATTTTTAAGAAGTTCTTATTTCTTCTTCCCTACTGACCAAAATTATGCTGTAAGGATATTGGCCATTGGAGTTTTGCTCTGACCATGGTACATATTAGATGAATGGTTTTGAGTAAATAATTAATATTTGATTTTCATAGAGTTTATGACATTTTAGGGAAACTAAAATGGCTACATATATATTGATTAGAGTCTCTCAGTATAGAAGCATATTTTACTTTTATAGGTGTTTGACTAGAGTGAGGCAGGCAGAAACCAAGATGCATGCCTTCATTGAACTTGTGGTCTAATGTTAGAAGGCAGAAAGTGTTATTGAAATCCATGCATCCAAAGAGACAGGAATCTAAATCCAGAGTCGCAGATTCTCCAACCATAAGGAAACATACTAAGAGGTAGATCCTAAAAAATACTAGGTCCCACCTTTTGTAGAGCATATTAATGATTTGTTACTCTTTATACCAATATGTCACTCATGCTTTCAAGGAACTGGCTAAAGACAGGAAGAATTCATGATATATAAATACTGGAATATCTGACCAACAAGAAAACCAGAAATCACATAGTCAGGTTACACAGAAACACAAAATCCAAAGGCAGGGCAAGTATTAAAAAAAAAGTAAAAAATTACAGATGGACAATGCAGAAGTCGAGGAGTTCACACTAGTCATTTGAGTGAAAGACACTGATGGTTCTCTAATTGATGGTTTAAAGTTAAATATCACCTCCAAGCAACTTTCTTTTCTTTTCTTTAATTAGAAACCAATTTCAGTTATGAAACCTAGAGCTAACAAGTAATACAAATGTGAATGGGTACAAATAGCCAAAAGGAAAAAGGAAAATATTTTGACAAATAGTATATCTTGATCCATGTTATAGTTACTAAATTTTCTCACCCGTGGGAAAAAAAATCTGGATTATTTGTAAAACTTAGTTGGAAAAGTCATCGTGAGTAATAGTAATATTACCAAACTCCTATTGGATTTTGAAATCTAATTCTTGATTATCACTGCATCCATGTGATGTGATATCACTATGTGATATTAACAAATTTACTACTGAAAGAGTTAAGTGAGAGTTTTCTTGGTGGCACAGTGGTTAAGAATCCACCTGCCAATTCAGGGGACATGGGTTCGAGCCCTGGTCTGGGAAGATCACACATGTCACGGAACAACTAAGCTTGTGTGCCACAACTATTGACCCCGTGAGCCTAGACCCTGTGCTCCACAACAAGAGAAGCCACCGCAATGAGAAGCCCACGCACCACAACGAAGAGTAGCCCCTGCTCACCAAAACTAGAGAAAGCCTGTGCAGCAACAAAGACCTAACAAAGCCAAAAATAAAATTAAATAAATAAATACATTTATTTTAAAAAAAGAATTAAGTGAGTTAAAATCATTCAGTATAGATATAAACTACACTAACTTAATTTCTACATTGTCATACCTTATCAAAAAATTAAATACAGAGAAAATAAATATTTCCTCATAAATAAATATAAAAATCTTTAATTGGCAAATGCAAAGAGGCTAATCAGTCCCAGGTTTGAAATTCTTCTGCATGTATATTGGTTACTTTTGGTAAGGATTATTTGAAAACAAAGATGAAAGCCAAGATTTCACTAATGCATTGGAACTTAGTCTACATTTTTCTACACATAGTAAAGAAAAAATGGTTTCTGTTCTGTGATGAGTTCCTCCATTTTCTTTCCCTTTCATTTCTAGCCCTATTCCCTAAGAAAATCAGTTTCCAGAAATCCTATTTCCAAACTATCTGCAGTGAAGAATCTGTTCAAATGTGACATACTAACATGAGACTGAAATCAGGATAGTGAGCAAATTGGAAGTATGATCACATGTTTCTATATTAGTATTTCTGGAAAGAATCTTGGATGAGGAAACTGAGACCCATGAACTTCCTAGAGAGTGAAGTCTGGGACTCAAAACCATCTCTCTCTATTTCTAGGCCAAGGCTGTATCATGGGAGCCTGAGTGGAGCAAAAGAAAATGACATCTTCAGCTTAACTCCAAGAAAGTCAGAAGAAATTCTAAGATAATATTCAGCAAATGAAAGGGAATATATACAGTAGAAATAGAGAAAAATATGTATTTTAATTGGATCAAGATAATGGGATTTAGAGGTATATAATTGAAGTGGGAGTTTATGACACATGTATATATGTATATATATTAATATAAATAATATTATATATAAATATATCATATATAAATAATATCATACCACAGAAGATTAAACATGATTTTTGAAAATGTCTTCTTGTTTTAAGAACTGCCCTTTATTTTTTAATTTATTTACTTTTTTAATTGAAGTATAGTTGATTTACAATGTCATGTTAGTTTCAGGCGTACAGCACAATGATTCAGTTATAAGATAGATATAGACAGATAGATACATACATACATAGATTCCTTTTTAGATTCTTTTCCCTTATAGGTTATTACAAAATATTTAGTTCCCTTTGCTATACAGGAGGTCCTTGTTGGTTATCTATTTTATATATAGTAGTGTGTATATGTTAATCCCAACAACTGTTCTTTAAATTGGATTGTTTTCATTAATTGCATTGAAGAATGCATAGCAGAAAACCTCCATATGAAGTCTTCATATATGACATACTGTCAGTTCAGACCTGGTACCTTTTGGCAGTAAGTTAAATATGGTAGAATGATTCAAACTCAAGTATTTAATACCTACTTTAACTGAATAAGATTAGCTTTCTAGACTTACCCTTTCCATATAGAATAAATACGTCCTAAACTGCTAAATAATTCAGTAGAATTTAATGAAATAAAAGCAAATGCTTCATTATAGTTTTATAGTTAGAGTGGTGTGCTTTTGTACAAAATAAAAAATTACGCTTAGTCCACTCACAGACAATGAATTGTTGCCTTTGGAAAAGCAGTAAAAGATTCAACATGAAAAGAACAACACATCTGGTGCTAAGCTCAGTTGCCTAAGTGAGTATGCAAGAAATTATTATACAAGGGAAATATACTGTACATTCATGGTAAGTGCAGTATATCAAAGGCCACTGGTGTAAAGGGCTGAGAAGGTATATGATTAAGATGATTTCACATTAACTGTGAAGTTGATTGTTTAGAAATCCCTCACTTTCTTTCAATAATTTCTGTTGAATAATCTGGAGACCAACTGATAATTCCATGATACTATAATACTAGTTTTAATTTTCTGACTGTCTTATTCTAGCTTAAATGCTCTCCATGTGTTTACATATGAATAATATTGTTCAGATTCCAAAACGGGCTGAAATGGAAAAAAAAAATTCCCTCCCAGCCCCTGTTGATGTGTCCCAAAAAAGTAAAAACAAAATTTAAAAACAGAATAAAGCAGAAAACAAGATATGATAATATAATAATGAATTTATATAAACCATTTAAGATTCCATTATTTGATGGAACTACTGATTACTATTGGTACAATGGACACTTTAACAACTAAAACTGGCTGAATGCTACTAGATGCCTGACAATGTGTTGTACACTTTATATAGATTATATTATACAAACAGTAATAATCCAAGGAGGATATATTTCTTCTATCAGTCTCATTTTGTAGGAGATTGAAAGTGAGTTATAAACAGCAAAATTACAAAGGTTATTTATATTATAAAAAACAGACCAAACTGTTATCTATTGCACTAATCTTTATTAAATTTTAATACCCTGCACAATTTTATATTTGCTTCTTTTCAACATAAGGCATGAAATGGAAGTTGTAGAACTTGTCCTGAAGTACATACATTTAAGAGATGGATGTAAATAATCTAGAGCAGTGTTGTCCAATAAAACTTTGCAAGTGATGGAAAATTTTGGCCCTGTCTGATATGGTAGCCACTAACCACATGTGGCTATTGAGAACTTGAAATATTTCAAATAAGACTGAAAAACTTACCTTTAAATTCTATTAAAGTTTACTTAATTTTAATGCAAATAGCCACATGTATTATATTATACAGCACTGATCTAGAGCAGTAACAATTAGGCTATATACCTATTCTAATAAGTAAAATAACCTTTGGAGTAGTGAGAATATTCTATTTCCTCTGCAACCTTAAAAATAGAAAATTGAGTAAAAGGACTACATATGATTTATTGTAGTAAAATACTCTTGACATTTCAAGATGATAAGGCATTACTGAGTAAAAAAGTATTATTTTCCATTAACAAACTAAAGATTGTCATTTTTGACACTATCATTTTTTTCCTGCTAAATATGCTCAAATTTAATAAAACCTGAAGCACTCCCATGTAAATGACATAGTGAATTTTAAAGTACTTTTTAAAATGTGCTCCAACTTAAATTTAAAATTTGTATTTCATAATGAGGATTTAGGATGAGGTAAAGACAATATTCATAAGAACTGTATTATTTATATGACATGGTGGATACATATGTTTATATAGATAGTTTGTGATGACACATTTGGGTTTGAAAAATAGGCAACTTTAAAAGGGATAAAAGAAAGTTGACAAATTATATGGGTATTATCCCTTTTTTTTTGGGGGGCATGCTAAATTTAGGCTGCCCAAATATTCTTTTTAAAGAAGAGAAAAGTTGGCTTCTCTATATACTTTACTTAATGTGTTATTATTAGCTAACATAAGCCCTTTCATGTGTAGTATCATGTAATTCCACTCTTCCCATATTCTATGTCAAAATGGTTTATGGATGTGTCACAAAACATACTATTATATAATAGAAAATAACAATAAAGTTACCTTCTGCCATCTTTTTTCCATGATAAACAACATGTTATTTTGCTCTATTTAGAAGCTTACTTGGTGTCTTGCTTTTTGGTAGTTTAATTTGGTAGTTATATTCTATTTACTTTCTAGGATTCAAATTATATATGGTATATCTATGAAAATAAATGGTTAATATAGTTTCTCTGTGCACAATTTTATTATTATTTGTAGTTCAAATTTTAATATGAAAATTTTGAGTAGCAACAGTAAATAAGGAATAGGTAGGGTCCAGTGGAAACATTTAATCTAGAGTTAAGAGGACATAATTCATGGTGACTAGAGAAAACACCATATATTTCCAACCTTTTCCTTTCTTTAAGAATTCAATAACTTGATCCCAGGCTGCTGGACAGAAAATGTTAATCATACAGAAGCATAACAATTGTGAGAGTGAATAACAAGATTTAAAATCGATAGAAGAACATTTGTTCTCGCCCTTCCTATGAACAAAAGAGGTCCCCTGATATCATAGCTGCAGAGGTCAAGCAAGATTAAAAATGTGGAACAAATCTTTAAAAAAAAGCAAAGTCACCAAAAACAAAGTATTTGAAAAATATTAAAAATATACTAGCTTATTTTAGAGTATTTTGATAATTTTCTTCCTTCATTTTGATGAAAAATTGAGAAAGTCAAGAAAAACTACATATAACTAAAACCTTGACTCTCAATGTAACTTTAAGGGCATACACAATCCGTGTAAATATTTTATGAACAATTTAAAACACACAAGAGAAAATAGTAGTTATACCTTGTTGATACTTATGTTTCCCAAATTGAAACTGAGCAAACTGCCAACAAGACACAGGTGCATCAAAGATGAACAGGTGAAAGAAATAAAATACTGTTGTGGAGAAAATATTATCTTTGTCCATTATGCATTTACCTTAGGACACATTGGCACATCTGTTATGTATTTTCTAAAGATATAGGTTTATATGAACAAGTTTTATTAAGTTATAATTCCAAATCTATATTTTCCCCAGACCTATGTATATTACACCAAAATTATAATATCTGAGTTATGGTGATAAATACATTTCAATGAACTGCACTGAAAAATTTACTAGGAATCTGATTCAACTGTGAATTCATTCCAAGATCCTTAAGTTGAATATTTAGAATAGAAAACATTATCATGTGGTTTTGAAATAATATTGTCATGTTGTTATTATTTTGGGTTTGAGTCTAACCACTAAACACTCTGACTGATAACTCTTCTAATTCATTTTTACAAATCCTAAAGGAGGAGTACTATGTGGACAAACTGGACTTGTGGCCATTGAGTATACAGCAAACCTTGAAAGCAATTAGAAATGAGATTTAAGTTTTAAAAAGTAAAATATTATTGTACTTACTGTCTGTTTGTTTAAAAAATTATTTCAGTTCTTACCCTCAAGTACCCAGCAACCTCATTTTGTAAGAAAAAATTATACATATAGGCAAAATTAATAAAAAAAAGTACTTTACTCATGTGGTAGAATTGAAAAGGGGCTATACTTAAATCTAAAGGTAAAGACTTTTATTATTGGGTCTGTCAACTTTGGGCTTCTTGACCTTGAGAGTGTCTTTTAATTTCTCCATGTACAGATTTGAATTAGTTGATTTCTAAGAACCACTTCAGGTATGTATACACACGTACACAAACTCATACATATATTCTCATATACATATGCATACTTTTATAGGTAAACTATATTTTAATTTTAAATACAATTTTAATTAGAGTTAACTTTCTTTCAATAAAAAGGTGTTTATTGCAGAAAATTGGGTTAAAACAGACATAAGAGGGCTTCCCTGGTGGCGCAGTGGTTGATAGTCTGCCTGCCGATGCAGGGGATACGGGTTCATGCCCCGGTCCGGGAAGATCCCACATGCTGTGGAGTGGCTGGGCCCGTGAGCCATGGCCACTGAGCCTTTGCGTCTGGAGCCTGTGCTCCACAATGAAGAGGCCACAACAGTGAGAGGCCTGCATACCGCAAAAAAAAAAAAAAAAAAAAAAAAAGACATAAGAAAAATAAGTTTTAAATATAATAACACTTTGAAATGATAATTGTATATATATATTAGTCATATTTCTGCACAACACATCCATATATCTTTAAAAGTTTATATCATTATATCACTAGTAAGAAGACTGAATCAGTAATCAAAAACTTCCCACAAAACAAAAGCCCAGAATCAGAAGGCTTCACTGGTGAATTCTACCAAACATTCAAAGAATTGCTCCCAATCCTTCTAAAACTCTCCCAAAAATAGAAGAGGAGGGAACACTTCTAAACTCATTTTATGTGGCTAGTATCACTTTGATACCAAAACCAAACAAGGACACTATAAGAAAAGAAAATTACAGGCCAATATCCCTCATAAACATAGATGCAAAAATCTTCAACAAAAAATTAACAAAATAAATTCAGCAATACATTAAAATAATCATATGCCATGATTAAGTGGAATTTATTCCAGGGATGCAAGGATGGTTCAACACCCACAAATCAAGCAACGTGATATACCACTTTAAAGTAATAAAGGATAAAACCCACATGATCATCTCAATAGACACAGAAAAAGTGTTTGACAAAATTCAATATCCATTTGTGATTAAAAAACTCTTAACAAGGTGGGTATAAAAAGAAACACACCTCAACATAATAAGGGCCATATATGATAAGCCTGCAGCTAACACCATACTCAGTGGTGAAAAGCTGAAAGCTTTTCCCGTAAGACCAGGAAAAAGACAAAGAAGCCCACTTTGCCACATTGTTTAAAATAGTATTGGAATTCCTAGCCAGAGTGATTGGGCAAAATAAAAAATAAAAAAAATAACAGAAAGAAATTAAAAGGCAATCAATTTGGAAAAGGGGAAGTAAAACTGCCATGGTTTGCAGATAACATATTATCAATATGTATAGAAAACCCTAAAGATTCCACCAAAAAATTCAGTAAAGTTGCAGAATATAAAATCAATATACAAAAATCTGTTGTGATTCTATACACTCATAATGAACTATCCAAAATAGAAATTAAGAAAACAATTTCATTTACAATTGCATCAAAAATGATAAAATATCTAGGAATAAATTTAACTAAGGAGGTGAAAGACCTGCACACTGAAAACTATAAGACACTGATAAAATAAATAGAAGGAAACACACAAAAAAATGGGAAGATACCCCATGCTCAGGGACTGGAAGAATTAACATTGTTAAAATATCCATACTACCCAAACCAGTCTACAGATTCAGTGCAATCCCTATCAAAATACCAATGGCATTTTCCTTAGAAATAGAACAAAGAATCCTAAAATTTCTATGGAACCAAAATGTCCCTGAATAGCCAAAGTAAACTTGAGAAAGAAGAACAAAGCTGGAGGCATCTTGCTTCATGATTTCAAACTATATTACAAAGCTATAGTAATCAAAACAATATGGTACTCACACAGAAACAGTCAGATTAATGGAACAGAATAGGGACCCCAGATATAAACCCATACACCTATGGTTTTATTAAAACAAAGGAACCAATAATATACAATGGGGAAAGGACAGTCTCTTCAATAACTGGTGTTAGGAAAACTGGACAATCATATATAAAATAATGCAACTAGACAACTATCTCATACCACTCACAAAAATTAACTCAAAATTGATTAAATACTTGAATGTAAGACCTGAAATCATAAAACTCCTAGAAGGAAACAGGTAGTAAGCTCCTTGATGTAGGACTTACCAATATTTTTTTTTGGATATGACTCCAAAAACAAAGACAACAGAAACAAAAATAAACAGATGGGACTACATTAAACTAAAATATTTCTGTACAGCAAAGGAAATTATCAGCAAAATGAAAATTCAGCCTACTGAATGGGAGAAAATATTTGCACAACATATATCTGATAAGGAGTTAATATCCAAAATATATAAAGAACTCAAAGAGCTCCATAGCAAAAAAAAAAAAAAATCTAATTGAAAAATGGGCAGATGATCTGATAGACATTTTTCCAAAGAAGATCTTCATATGGCCAATAGGTACTTGAAAAAGTGCTAAAGATCATTAACCATGAGGGAAATGCAAATCAAATACCACAATGAAATAGTACCTCACACCTGTTAGAATGTTTATTTTCAAAAAGACAAGACATGACAAGTGTTGGTGAGGATGTGGAGAAAAGGGTACCCTTGTGCACTGTCAGTGCGAATGTAAAACTGGTGCAGCCATTATGGAAAACAGTATGGATGTTCCTCAAAAACTTAAAAATAGAAATATCATAAGATCCAGCAATTCCACTTCTGGGTATTTATCCTAAGAAAATAATAACACTAATTCCAAAAGATATATGCACCCCACCATGTGCACTGTAGCATTATTTATGATATCAAAGATATGGAAAAGACCCGTGTTCATCAAGAAATGAATGGATAAAAAAGATGCAGTGTATACATATATACAACATGGAGGGACATTGAGTGTATTATGCTAAGTGAAATAAGTCAGAGAAAGTCAAATACCATATGCTCTCACTTATGTGTGGAATTAAAAACAAAAACAAATACAAAAAACAACCTAAAAAGCTCATAGATACAGGGAATAGATTGGTGGTTGCCAGAGGCAGTGGAGTGGAGGGTGGATGAAATGGGTGAAGGGAATCAAAAGTACAAACTTCAAGTTATACGATAAATGCAATAGGAATGTAATGCACAACACAGTGGTTATAGTTAACAATGTGGTATTGCATATTTGAAAGTTGCTAAGAGAATAAATCTTAAAAGCCCCCACTGCCAGAAAAAAAAATGCTGCAACTATGTAACATGTATGGTGATAGATGCTAACTAGAGTTACTGTGGTGATCATTCTGAAATATATACAAATATCAATTCATTACTTTATACACCTGAAACTAATATGTTATTTGTAAAGTATACTTCAATAAAAATGAAGTTGACTACAATGTTGACTTTTTCATTTGACTTTCTAAGTCATTTACACTTTCTATATTTTTATGCATTCTTCCAGAATATAATTTTTGATAATGTCAGTTTATTCCATCATATAGATTTAAGCAATACTGATACGACTCTGATTTAATGAATTCCCTATTGATTATCTTCCAGTAGATAAGAATCACTTTCCTATAACTCTACTTAGTTTGATTTTATTCCTTCTCTCCAACCACAAGGTTCCAGATGTTTCTGAGCTCAGGCACATTCTAAAACCCTATATCATCTCAATATATTTATTTCAGTGCTTATACCAGACAAAGTAATTTCCTGTCACATAATACCAAAATAGTAATTATAATAATTATAACAGCTTCCTGACACTGACACTAGCTATAGTTATCTGGCCATGCTTGAGTATCTGACCCAATGTGGGACAATAAGCTCTTGTACAGACTGGGTTCTGGACCAAGAAAGGACTGTGTGGGTCTCACAGAAAAGAAGCTCTGAAGCTGAGACATGCAAAACTCCCACCCTTATGTGTGAAGGGAAATGGTTTGCAAGGAGAAAAAGGGAGATGAAGGGAATGGAAAGAGACTTTTGTTGACAGCCAAGAGTCTGGCTTCAGATTTTGTTGACTCTCAGGTGTATTCCTGTTCATGGTTGTGAAATATCCTTGTGCTTTTATTTCAGCTGGAACAGGGTGGGGCTGGGGAAGTATGGAGGAAAGGGGGATGGTGTGGGGGGAGGAAGGTGGTGGTAAGTGGGTAGAAATGAGGAGAGGAAGATTTGTGTATGATAAAACATTTATGTGCATCTACAGATACTGTGTATATATAAAAAATGAATAAAACTACTTTGTCCAATTTTGGTCAAGATGGGACTATGTGATCCAAGGAGGAAAAGATGAATTTAGAGCCAAACTTTACAAAATGAATTGCATATGATATTTTAAATAATAAGACACAGGGAACTCTACTCAATATCTTGTAATAACCTATAATGGAAAATAATCTAAAAAAGAATATATATGCTTGTGTGCATGTGTGTGTGTGTTACTAGTAGGAGGTAGAACTAGAATTAATTCAAAAGAATTCTTAAAAGTACCAACAGGTTATCTTCTATATCATACTTTCAGAAGATGTCCCTCTAAGAAACTGATGGAAAATTCTCCAATCAGTACAAAATTTCCCATTGGTAGATTATTTCTGAACTATAACCACATCAAGTCACATGTAGACAAAGACAAAAACATGGAGTTCTACTTATGATAGAAACTGTCGATGGAAAAATGTTGAAATATTTCCTCCTATATGAATTTTTAAGAATTGATTTTAGAAAAAAAATATATAAGATAGGGATATTGAATTATAATAAATAAATAAATAATAGTAGTAGCTACATGCAAAATTATCTGAAATTAAATTACCAATTTCAAAAATTACATTTACAATTTTTAAGTAATAGAGAGAAACAAATCACTCAAAAACAATAACAATTTATTTCCAACACACAGACTTATAGAAGAGGAAACAATGAGTTTTTGACACTACATTTAGATAGTTTGTGGAAGGATATTTTTATAGCTTGTTCCAAACAATAAAACATCTCAAGAAAACTGAATAGAGACTATGCATTTAAATATTTTCATTGATTTTACTTAGTATAAGAAGGGTGTGGTTCAGCAACTTTAAAAAAATATTTTTGAAATACAGTTGATTTACAATGTCACAATATATATATATATTCTTTTTTAGGTTCTTTTCCATTATAGGTTATTACAAGATATTGAGTAGAGTTCCCTGTGCTATACAGGAGGTCCTTGTTGGTTATCTATTTTATATATAGTAGTGTGTAAATTTTAATCCCAGACTCTGAATTTATCTCTCTCCTCCTTTCCCCTTTGGTAACCATAAGTTTGTTTTTTATGTCTATGAGTCTATTTCTATTTTGTAAATAAGTTCAGCAATTTTAGAATAAGTCACTCTAACCATTGTCAGATATCCGTGTTCCTATTTTTCTAATTATTAAATACACATTTGAACAGAGCACATTTTATTTCACAGATTTGGTGTTCCAATGAGATTATAGATTTTATAATAAAAATCATCACTGTGCTTCAGAAAAGAAAGTCCATTAATGTAACAAATATAGTAAATTAGGTGTCTTAGAAAACTTACCTTTCCTTGTTGGACACACAGGGGCTGCCCCCATGTCCATATTATTGGATTTTGCATTTACAGTCATAGCTGAATGAATACATTTGAGTGGACATTTTGCCTAGGATAAACTAATCAAATGTTTTTCCTTGTAATTTGGTATTTCAAATACAGTTAAGTTAAATACAGTGTTTTGAAGCATCAGTCTTTTAAATTTTTAGACTGGGACTACAGTAAGAAATATATAACGCAATAGACCTTGTACATGTAGCTATATATTAAGAAAAACAAGTTTTACAGAACAGTAATTATTCTGGTTATTATATGTTTTCCTATTTTCTATTCTATTCTATGATTTTTTTAACTTTTTATTTTATATTGGAGTATAGCTGATTAACAATGTTGTGACAGCTTCAGGCGCACAGCAAAGCGACTCAGCCATACATATACATGTTCCCATTCTCCCCCAAACTCCCCTCCCATCCAGGCTGCCACATAACGTTGAGCAGAGTTCCCTGTGTTGGTTATCCATTTTAAATATAGCTAGCAGTGTGTACATATCTATCCCAAACTCCCTAACTATCCCTCCCCCCCACGCTTCCTCCCTGGTAAACATAAGTTCATTCTCTAAGTCTGTGAGTCTGTTTCTGTTTTGTAAATAAGTTCATCTGTATCATTTCTTTTTAGATTCTGCATATAAGCGATATCATAGGATATTTCGCTTTCTCTGTCTGACATACTTCACTCGGTATTACAATCTCTAGCTCCATCCATGTTGCTGCAAATGGCATTATTTCATTCTTTCTAATGGCTGAGTAATATTGCATTTTATATATGTACTACATCTTCTTTATCCATTCCTCTGTCGATGGACACTTAAGTTGTTTTCATGTCTTGGCTATTGTAAATAGTGCTGCAATGAATATTGGGAAGCATGTATTCTTTCGGACCATATTTTTCTCCAGATATATGCCCAGGAGTGGGGTTGCAGGGTCATATGGTAGCTCTATTTTTAGTTTTTTAAGGAACCTCCATACTGTTTTCCATGGTGGCTGTACCAATTTACATTTCCACTAACAGTGTAGACGGGTTCCCTTCTCTCCACACCCTCTCCAGCAGTTTTTGATGATGCATTTTTTGATGATAGCCATTTTGACTGGTATGAGGATCACCTCATACCATCTCATTGTAATTTTGATTGGCATATCTCTAATAATTTGTGATGTTGAACATCTTTTCATGTGCCTCTTGGCCATCTGTATGTCTTCTTTGGAGAGGCGACCGAGAAAGGATTAACCCGCAAAATTTACAAACAGCTCATGCAGCTTAATATCAATAAAACAAACAACCCAATAAAAAAATGGGCAGAAGACTTAAATAGATATTTCTCCAAAGAAGACATACAGTTGTATTATATTAAGTACTGATAATGGCCCACTAAGCAGAATTCAGGAACCACTAATGGACATAAACAAAAACACAGCTTTGGAAAGAGCTCTATGAATTTTTGCTGCTGAAACCCTGCTCATCCCTGGCTCCTTCACTTCTTAAATCTTGGTTGCTCAACTCTTCCTGCATTTGTAAAATAGTCTGGTATACTTCCAAAAAGTTTCACTTTTAATTTATGACAAACAGAGTCTTCTTTCCCCACCCACAAGTCAGATCACAAATCAGATCGTAACTCTTCTCAGGACTCTTATTAATTTTCCTCAATTTCCTCTTTTCTTTGAATCTGCCAAAGTTGTCTATAAGTGGAGAAATTCAAATAAAATAAAGGAGGGTAGTAATAATCTCTCACTCTTAGGGCTGACTTTTGGTGTACCATATTAAGAGTTAGGAGAAGAAGAGGAATGCTTGGATCACTGGCTTTTACTGAACTGTAGAGTTTTAGATTGAAAAATGTGCTGTTAGAAATGTATTTTATTTGATAACAATTAGATTTAATAAATTATTAAGCTGCCTCTGTGCTTTAAGATATGGCAGTTTAAGGGTTAAAAATAGTTCCTGGGGAATGACAATCACTTTGGACCCATTTACATTTTTTGACACCAACATTATTTTATATATTAATTCTTACCAATTTTACAAATGTGTATTACATTCTTACTACTAAAACTTTAAAAAACATAAATTTAAAACATCTGATAAATTATATAGGTACATAATAAAGATTACATCTACCATTTGTTAAAAAGTATATATGGATTCACATCAAGGGTGTGAACATACTATGAACACACTAGAGCTTGAGAGAAGAGGCTACAGAGAAGGAAACATATGTTTTACTTCCATACAATTATCATGCAAAACTGAAAAGGAAAATAAATTTGTTATAAACAACGATTCTTCTTTAAGTTTCCTAATTGATTATCCTCTTTTAAAAGTTCAGCCTGTCCTCTTAAAATTTGGTCTTCAATATAAGATGGATCTCTGAGAGTTATTGCCAAGTTCTGAGATCATTTACCTTAACCAATTTCTCTTCATCAACTTTAAGAATCTTTAAAGTCAGTAGTCAATCAAAAGTCAATAAAGGGGCTTCCCTGGTGGTGCAGTGGTTGAGAATCTGCCTGCTAATGCAGGGAACACGGGTTCGAGCTCTGGCCTGGGAGGATCCCACATGCCCCAGAGCAACTAGGTTCGTGACCCACAACTACTGAGCCTGCGGCGTCTGGAGTCTGAGCTCCGCAACAAGAGAGGCCGCAATAGTGAGAGGCCCGCACACCGTGATGAAGAGTGGCCCCGCTTGCCACAACTAAAGAAAGCCCTCGCACAGAAACACAGCAAAAATAAATTAATTAATTAATAAACTCCTACCCCCAACATCTAAAAAAAAAAAAAAAAAAGTCAATAAAGATTAGAATGCATCTACATGAAGTCAGGAAGATCAAATGAAACCCCAAATCCTTATTCAATCTTGTCAATATATAATCTTGTGCTCAATATGCAAAGGTCATTCTCAGGGAAATCAAATCTTCCTTTGTCTTCAAAGGTCAGAACCATAATTTCTATTTCAGAAAAATAGTTGATTAAAATAAAAATATTGGGTTTTTTTCAGGACAGTCAAATGAAATAATCTTCCAGTTGTATTTCATCCTATTAACAATGTGTATATATATATATGGGCTGAATTGTCAAATTAAACACATTTAATGTTAATTGTCAAATTAAACACATTATTTGGGCTATCTTAAATAGAATTTGCCATTTTGTGAGATGCCATTTCCAAGGTCATGAAAAGCTAAACTGATCATAGAATAGATTGCTATATATGGCACTCTGAAAAATTCTAAGCGGTGAAAAACAATTTTTGAGTTCTACATTTTGTAACATCTTTATCTTTCACAACCATTACGTGTCAATGATTACTGATCTTTACTTAATGTTGGCTCTATCATTTTGGGAAGCCTAAGCAGTGGTAGCAAATAGACTCAATAGGTATAATGACTCAAACACAATTGATGATCCTTCTTGCTTTTATAATAGTACAAGTACATGTTCCCAATCTGTAGTGACCCCTTACAGAGATTCCAGTGTCTTTATTTCTTCTGTTTTATAGCTTTACTCTTCCTAATGTCATCTACATCCATTCAGAGGAAGGGAAAAACGGCATGAGGTGGCACAGCCACTCCTTATATGTCTTGGTCTAGAAATGCTACAAACCACTTACTCTCACATTCTTTTACCTAGAAATTGCCACACCTAATCACAAGACAGAAGGAACATGCAATCTTGCAGTAAGCAAGATGAATATATCTTGAGCAGTTTGTAGTATCTGCCATAAACACACATTAAAAAAATTTTTCTCAGGTAGAGTTTTTTGTTGACATTAGTTTTGAAAATAAAGATATTATAATATCTTAAATTTACCACTGTGAGATAATTTTTAAATGTGGCAAGTTCCAGTAAGGCTTAATAACAAAAGAAGTAAACACAGGTTTGTGCCTACTTCAATTGTGATTAGAATTTCACCCTTTTAGGGACTGGTGATTCTTTTCTGCTTTTATTTGTTCAGAGAGTAAACAATTATATTATTAATGTTCAATCTAATATGCATCTCTTATTGCCTAGGATGAAACACTTTCAAGTTATTTTTGCTGTAAAGAAGACCAGACTGTATTGACTTCTTACAGCTTAATTAAATGGCAAAACCTTACCACGATAAAGGGAAAATCAACCATGTACCTATAATCCAAAAAGTTGCCTATCCAGATAAATACATATATTCAGAAAAATAGAATCTTGATTTTCACTTTTAAAATTTGAAATATTTTCCCACTTCTTTTTTGATGTGCTCCGTACATCAAAATATTTTTGAAATTTGTGAACAGAACTTCCCTCATCTAGATATAATTTCAGAAATATCCCCTTTGTGAGTGAAACACTTTAAAAAAAAACTTACTTGATTGATAAAAGATAACTGCAGTGGATATTTCAAATAAAATGTTTAATTAAAAAAACACAACAAAGATATTATGGGCATTTAAGGTGTGAGGCTTCATGCTGTATTCCATTTGGTTCAGAGTATAGTTTTCATGATTTATTGACAGCTGCCATAGATGTTTTTTTATTTTCAACTCATCCCAACCTAGTCAAACAATACAACCCTCTTGCTTTTTCAATATTTTCCTAATATCTCAGCTCATTTAATTCTATTGATCCACTGAAGAGTACAATGGCACTGAAACTGGAATTAATAGCACCTCCCTTTCCTAGTGCTAAGAGCTTTCCTATTGAGTTTGTGGACCATCACACGAAATCATAAAAGGAGACTAAAAAGTAGAGTGACCTTTATTGGTTACTGTTGTACTGAAAAATTCAGCAAACCTCAGAACATCATTTTCAATTTTATGGCACTGTTTTCTTAAATAATAAGAGAAGGGGGAAAAAAGGAACAACTGACCCTTGCTCAGCATTTACTTAAGCAGAATTGGCATTAATAGAGTATTCTGTCAAAAATTCAAGCTCAAGAAAATGTATGGCTTTGTCCACAGCAGCAGCTATCTTAGCCAATTGCACTGTCACTGCTTCACACAAAGCGCATTGCAACACCATTATTGGCCATAAATAATGCACAAGCTCTTATGCAGTACTCAGCTAAGTGCATGGAAACCTTGGGCTCCTGTTGTCAGAAATTCAATGGATTAGTACCTAGATTTATTTTAAGTCTGTAAAGCACTTTGTTCTTGACAGCGTTCAAAGTAGAAAGACTGCTATCCTGAATGTGCATCTTAATACTGTCATTCCTGTCTTGTAAGAGTAGATGATATATGGGCTGCAATATTTCGTTTTAATATTTAAAGTTTTCACTGTGCAGATGCAAAGAAATATATTAATAGTTATCTGCTGTTACTTTATTGAGCTGGAAAAGAACAAAGATAACCTGTAAAGTTTCACATGGAGGCTAGTAAAATGGAGGCGTTACAATTATTTAGTAAAACAGATACAAATTATAAATGTTATATATCACCTTTAGAAAATAAGGGCATTTGGACATTGGATTTCTTCTTTCTGAATGAATACTGTATATTCGAAATAATGTTTAGGGGAAATTTCAGCACATTTTAACCTAATTAGCTGTTATTCACAGTTATATAGCTCCTTCAACTGCATGACTATTGTTTCTTGTTTGAAGGCTAAGTGATTTTACATGGTTAACATTTTGCTTAGCAAGGGATATTCTAAAATGTTACTCAGAATTTCTTCCTTATAACTCCAGAGATTGAGGGCAGTTCCTGCCTGTAGGTAAGTTCAGGATTTAAGCCTGATAATCTCCCACGCATTGCAAGGATAAAAGACACTTGTATAGATTAAAAACAGTTTTCTATTGATATTGGGGATGTAATAGAAGTACGGAGATATCTCATGTGAAGGTCAATCTTTCTCAATTCTATGAAGACATACAATCTTATGTTAAAAGAATAACAGTTACCTTTACTCTCAGCCTACATGGTCCATGAATTTTAATACAATTTGTTGAAATGTCACTCAGTGAATTAACTATTCATTATTGAGTCCTCAGATTTTAAAGTTAAATATGTAACAAATGACTATAATTGCATACATTAAACACATTTATTAAGCTACATGCATGATGTCATGTCAAGCAAATCCTATTTGACCATATCTGACTCTTTGATTAAAATCTGATTTTTTAAACACCCGTTCCCCAAACTTATGAACACTCATTTTATTCTACTTACGAAGTTCATTGTTGAATAAAAAGGAAATATGTTTATGTTCCATTATTTCAGAGACAGTTCATCAAACATACTGCTGAGAGGTTTGTGGTTTGCTGCTCATAAAGTCAATATGATGAAAAGGACAGTTGAAACGAGGCTTTGAGATGTATTGAATATACACTTAAATGGAAAGATCATATTCTTCAGAATAAAAGGGACTTAAAAAATTTTATGTTGAGGAGATAAAGTCTTCAACATAGTAAATTCTTTTACTCCATGCAGTTTACAAAGCTAAAAGTTCAAAGACCAACAAATAATTTGCATATTCTGATCAATAGGTGGCGCTTTCCTCCTTTCTCATAGGCTTGAACACAGAATTCTGGTAGAGTACAACTTTTTATAAAGTGTTGTGAATTTTCAATACTACATATAAAATACCAAATACTTCAACTAGTTGAAAGTTAATTTTTTAATCTTTGCAAGTTTACAAGGATTTACATTATTGCAGGCTTTTTGAAATTATCTTTTGATGCATCATCAAATTTTGCTACCAGTAATCATATTTAAAGAGAGAGCTCTCCGTTATTTTTACTATTCAGAGATTCATAAAATAGTACTCAGTTTCTTTAATCCTTGAATTATTTCCTATTTGTCCAAGTAGAAAACTTCTGGAAAGTAGCATATGGAATACCTGATATATAAGGTATCTTAAAATATTGCTGTCATGATAAATATACTTTATTTATGACTTATAGGACATTTGTCAAAAATGAAACATGAATTTATATGATCATAAAATGCATCTTAAATATGTAGTGAAAATAATAAACATAAGCAAAAAATTCAGCAAGAGATACACTGTAAAAGACACAAATCTTTATATATTGATAGTGTATAAGAATTTGATTTCTTTACACTGGTTCTTATTTAAGTAAAACTAAGTATTATGTCATCCAAAGATTTTGTCAATGGTAGTTAAGAGTTTTTTATAATTTGAAATAGGGAGGGATTTATAAAAATATTTCAGACAACATTTATCTAAATTTATGTTAAAAGTCATGTCTCTGAATTGCTTTCCTTTCAATAAACCATCAAGTCATGTATAAATATATAGCAACTAGCTTATAATATCTAGATAAAATACTGTAAAAATGTAGTCTCACTTTTATTATGTAAAAGATGATCACCAGTGACAAGTAGTTTAAGATAGGAGCAATGTGACCACTTTCTGATTAAAATGACAACATTCAAGTTTTAAAAATATTATATCTTGATTAAACACAAATGTTTGAGTGAAATAAAGGCACTAGTTATTCTTAATGCATACTAAAATTATGACTAGATCTTTTTCAGATTTTATTCCTATTTTTACCTGTCTCGGTTCTTATTTCATCCATTTGTCTTCACTACCTTTCCTTCTTCAGTTCAATAGTGCACTTGTTTTGATATACTTAGATCAGAAATTCTTACCTTACAAAATACTCTGACAAGCATAGAACCAGTCAGAAAATTAAAATAAAGTTTGTGTAGATACTTTTTTCTAAGTAGTGTGACCCCTTTTTACATTATTGAGCTAAACTACGTTTATGTGAATTGTATAACAAAATTAAACTTTTTATTTTCCCCACATATATATACACTGTAACACTCCCTCTCTAACTACAGCAAAAAAAAACAACAACAACAACAAAAAAAAAACAAAAACAAAAACACATTTTACAACTAAATTAGGTTTCTAACAGATTAGTTTAAGTTTTCTCCTCTAAAGAAATGTTATCATATAAGTGACTGGAAACAGTTTTTCTTTTGATATGTCCTTAGCTGTATACCCTTCCTGCGAGTGACTGTTCCCAGAACCCTATGAGGGACTGTGAATGAGGACCCAACCATTCCCCTTCCATCCACCTAAGTGTCCTTGGCTATTTTAGAGTTCCCTTACCTCTCTATGTCTCATCCCCTGTCCCTTCCTCAAGGTAGAGTGAGGTAATGTCAAATTGAAAACAAGTTTATCTTTGCTTTCTCCTAGAATTTAAGTCTTTTCTAGAAGAAATTACATTCTGGAATTGATGTTATTTTATGGTAAAGATGCAGGAAGTTTTGTTGATATGAGGCACTACATTTTGGGTATCTTAATAAAGTTTCCTGAAGCTCTTTTGGGAGAAGAACATATCAGACTGTAGAGCACAGCTTTGGGAGGTTCATTATACAGAGGTTAGACTTTAAATAACATTGCTTTTTGTGTAATTTTGGGTTGTGCTTCTATACAGCTGGACGTTATTAGGCAACAGAATAAGATAGATCAAGCAAAAATTCTATACTCTCCAAATTTAAAAGGATCACTGTAACACTGATAAATGACAAGTATCAATATTATAAGCTTAAACAGTCCTGAAGAGACAAAAACTGATACGATAGGCACAGCCCCGCATTATCAAGACAGCAATGATGAAGTATAACACTTTAGAGATTTTACTAACAGTTTAAGAGTTCTGGCACACTATAGCCTGTATAATGAGACTTCTAAACTTTCAGCTCACAGAACTTGCATTTGAAGAGATAAAATACTTTACAAACTCTATTTCATTAATCTTTGCAGTATCTCTGTGAAGAATTATGAACACCAATCAACAGACTACAGAGTGACAGCACTGAAATACTGAATGAATTGCCAGTCCTCTCAAGACTTGAAGATTCTCCTTAAAATGAAAGGGTTGTTTTTTTTTTTTCCCTTGTTGTTGTTTGTTAGTTTTTTTTTCCTTGTTGTTGTTTGTTAGGTTTTTTTTAAACTACCAGTCCTCTAAGACAAAGTTAATACATTAAATCCTGTAAAGTATCAACATCTTGTACCTTCCTGGGCAGACGGAAAAGTAGAGAAGGTCTAAAATCTCAGCATTTGGAATTTAATAATAGGTTAAATCAATATTTTAATGCCAAAATACTTGAATACACAAAAGCGTATTTTTTAAAGAGGCAGTGTGTGTAACTGTGACTCTCTTTTAGGCCTATACTGTAGTCTGCATTAACACCAGATAAGAATTTCAATCTTGCAGCAAATCTGTCTAATCATATTATTAAATATCCCATTCAAGTGACTTCAACAGCACATGGTTTGCACTGTATTATTAACAGCTCTTCAAAGGGCAAAAAACATCATCACCATCAATAAATAGCTATTGACCACTTACTGTGTATATCTTGAGTTTTTGAAAGATCATATTATTTCCAAATTGTTAAGCTAATCTTTTATAGAATTTTTTCATGTTGAGAAACAAAACTCACATCATATCCACAGAGCAAGTATTAATCCAGGGGATCCAGAATATTTAAAAGCAATTTATTAAATGAATTTAAGAAATTATTCTACTGTTCATGACAATAGTGTATGTAAAAAAAGAAAGTATAGAAGCAGTCAAGAATTAAGAAATACCACCAATATCTGTCAATATGAATTCTCCCATTTCTCTCCACGAAAGTCCATATAATTAAAAAGCTTAATTTATTCTATTCTCTCTATGTATTGATTCTGCCAAGTCTCTCCTTCTCCACTACTATCATACCACTCCAAGAAGGATCATCGTATACAGTTTTACAGTTTTTCATTATGCAACTCTAAAGAGAACTATTCACTTTGCAGTCTATGAGAATGGCGCCACCTATAGGTGAGCTGTACAAGAACAGCACAATCGCACACAGCAGCCCTGCTTCCAAGTCACCATCCTCTCTCATCGGGACTACTGCAATTGTTTCCCATTTCATCTGCTTCCATTATTACTTCCTCCAATCACTGTCTACAGTGAAGCTAAAGTGATAATTTTGTGTATGTGTGTGTGTGTGGTACGCGGGCCTCTCACTGCTGTGGCCTCTCCCGTTGTGGAGCACAGACTCCGGACACGCAGGCCCAGCGGCCACGGCTCACGGGCCCAGCTGCTCCGCGGCTGGGCTCCTCCCGGACCGGGGCACGAACCCGTGTCCCCTGCATTGGCAGGCGGACTCTCAACCACTGTGCCACCAGGGAAGCCCCTAAAGTGATACTTTAAAAGTGTACAATATATCATAATATTTTCCTATTTAAAACACTTCAAATAGCTTTCCATTGCATTTCATATGCAATTAAAGTTCCTTACTTTTGTATTTGCTGTCTCCCTGCCTTAAGTTCATTTGCCATGTTTAACTCTCAACTCAATTCAAATGCCCCCTCATCAAAGTAGCATTATCTGACCACTCATTTTTAATTAGCAGCTCTTTCCTCTTCAATTTATTCTGCCTGAACAACAGTTTTGTTTTCTTTGTGGTACTTCTTGGAATTAAAAATTCATCTTCTATTTGTTCATTTACTTTGGTGGGCGAGGTGTCTATCTTACTCTTTAAACACTAGGTTTAAGGAAAAGAATGGGAAATATTCCTTTGTGAGCAATTGACAATGCCTGACACACTGAATGACTTCATATGTATTTTTGAATGAATAAGTGAATGAGTGCAATATTTAAAATTATGTATGTTAATATTGTGCTTTATCAAAATGTATTAAATTTTATGTATGGTGACTGATAAAATTTGTTTCAACTGAGGAAGAAATTAAATTATTGCCATTACAAGAATAGCAAAGTTTGAATAAAAATATAAAAGGAACTATCAGGAGAAACATACGAAGTAGTATAATTGTCCTTGTGTACATACCATGGAAAATTCACCAATTTTCTCTAAGCTTCAGTTTTCTCATATGGAAAATGAGAAAGAGTAAATAATCACTTTTTTTTTTCAGTTAACAAACTCGATGATTTTATGATCTTGGGCAATTATTTAGACTCTGTCTCAGTTTGCTCACAGACCTAATATAGGTAACTGTTTTGTAACTCACATACCATTGGCAAAAGTAAAAGGAAAATGATTTGCATACACTAACTTGTTACATAAACATAATGGGTTACCAACGTTATTCTCTGGGTAAGGGCAAATTGAGCCCATAGTGGAAGTAATTCCATTAATGTTAGTGAAACTGTCATTTATGTAGTCCAGCAAGATTTACAGAGTACTTTTATATTTACCATTGCTTCTATAGATTTCCACATCCTATGCATGAGACACAGAAACTGTTATTATCCCCATTTCACAGATCACAAAACTGAGTTTCAGTAATACTAGTTTCCTGCCCAAAGTCACTCAGATAGTAAAACTCTGGTTTGTGACTTGAATTCATGACACTTTTGAGGCCATATCTAGAAATCTTTCTATTGGGGTACTAAAGTTCTAAACAGCAAACCAGTTGATTCCTTTGAATGGCCACACCAAGATACAGAAGTATGGCATTGTATGCTCAGCCTACAAAGAATGTGTTAGTCTTATAAAAGAATGAAATGATACTATGATCTTACAAAATATAGATTACATTATAATAAACATTGAATATAGTACTAAATTTGCATTGTAACTAGACAGATGAGTTCTTAAGGTCACTTATCTTTCAAAAACTATCAATTGCTAAAGTAGTCTTCATATCAGTAAAAGTAAACTGAATTATATTGAATACTTAATATAAAAAGTGCACATAGCACCCTCTGTCAATTACTTAATCTCATTTTAAATAATAGTTCTGTGTATTTGACACCTGTCAAAAATTTAGTAGACAGACTTCTTTTTTCAATCTATTACACCTTCTAAGAATCTAATCAATGTGTCCAATTTACTATTCATAATTTGCATAGCATACTATGGCTTTATTCCATATTTATCTTCTATTTTCTCATCACCAATTTTCAGCATTCATCAGAAAGATTAATGAAAATCCTATTACTTCAACCATACATTTGGGTATATAATAATGCATTTATTAATTTTTACAAAATTAAAAACAAAACTAAGGAGGCTTTCTTAATTTGAAAAAATAATCAAAATGAGAAAAATATGTGTTTGATTTTACTGGGAATATTGTAGTAGTAATTGTACAAATTTGCCACATAATGCACCTTAAAAAGGAGAAGAATCTTTATAATAATATAAACATAACATTCTGAGGTTTGTATCAGATCCAGGCACACAAATTTTAGGCCACTGTTCAAAAATGAATATGCCCAGTGCTTTGCTCAAATAACAGGAAAAAGGTACCACAAAAGGTATTTATAATACTTGTTTCCTTTTGTCCCTGGTATCTCCATTCCTTCGCCAGCCCCTCTCCCTCCCCTTGCCTCCCTCAATTTGTCATGGTGTTTTTTGCTATTTAGTATTGTTCTAAGGAAAGAACAATTAAAATTTTAAATTATTAACATGGATTTTACCTTTCATCTTTATATTGGTCAATGACAGTTTTAGATGGAAATATCAGGGTATTTCACTCATACGTGGAATTATTGAAATGACCCTATTGTTATATCCTGGCTCATCCCTAGGAGTGCCTCAAGCTGTGCAAAAAGAGACAAATACAAGCCAGACTCAGGAGGTTTGGAAGGAGAAAGAGATGTTTCCCATTACTGGGTCCAAACCCCGCCATTCCTCATGCACCATTGTCCCACTTCACTTAAAAAGCACCATTTCAAGGATAAAATTACTAAGTATTTCAAGACATAAATGCAGAATATTAGACCCTAGTTGTGAAGCCTTTTTGACCAACTGTACTGGTTGCATAACCCTGAAGTAGCCTTGGTTCTTATGCTCAGTAAGTAGATAGATACTATCATCCCCATAGAACCAAAAGAAAATATTGTGACATAATGAAATTTAATAATTGGCCCAATGTCTCAAAACTAGATACTAATATTCTCAGAGGATTATTTTCATCTTAAGTATGAACAATGTCTACGTACATGAATCATTGCATTAGATTTAACCTAAATACATTTAACTAATTTTTCTATCTGTAGTATATTGCATGTGTGTGTATGTGTATATATATGCATATGTGTGTATGTATACACACACACTATCTCCACCTAAAGTATAAGTAAATTTGTATATAATTTTGTATAAATATAATCTGTAAATACACATGTAGGTGTATATATGTTTATACATACACACACACACACACACACACACACACTGGAAATATCCTGTAATAAATTGGCTGAATGTCTTCACAATTTATGTATAAATTTTATTCTTGTAAATATATTGATTGGGAATAATCTTTAGAAGTTTCAGAAGAGAACATTTCCCTTCAAAGAAGTCATGTTATCAATACTTTATGCAGTATGCTTCTATTGCAGCTAAATAACATAATAATTAAATTTAAAGTTTTATATATGTAAAACTTAAAGCTTCTGTCATTTTTCTTCCTGACTATTTAATATTACATAGCCTTCACACTATTATATTTCAGGGTATGGTAAAATTTCTATATGTATACATTCATACATTTAAAAAATATATATAATCTTACCAAAGTTATAGAATGTACATATTCATTTTAATAAATTTAAAATTTCAACATGTCTGTACGATAAGGAAATCAAAAGATACTTTTCTTTTAGTTATGATTTGTATTTGGAACAGATACATTCAATGCTATGTATATTAATAACTTTAATGCTGGAACAAGACTTAAGCATTCAAGGAAAAGTTTTCAATGTTTTAGAATCTAAGAACTGAAATTTACGTTATTATGCTTAAAAGGTACACTTGGAAATCTGTGAAACCTTAGAAAATGCATACTTTAACATAGAATGAATTAAAACAGCAACCATAAACAAGACCAAAAGACAACCATCAGAATGGGAGAAAATATTTTCAAATGAAGCAACTGACAAAGGATTAATCTCCAAAATTTATAAGCAGCTCATGCAGCTCAATAGCAAAAAAAACAAACAACCGAATCCAAAAATGGGCAGAAGACCTAAATAGACATTTCTCCAACATGATATACAGACTGCCAACAAACACATGAAAGAATGCTCAACATCATTAATCATTAGAGAAATGAAAGTCAAAACTACAATAAGATATCATCTCATACCAGTCAGAATGGCCATCATCAAAAAATCTAGAGACAATAAATGCTGGAGAGGGTGTGGAGAAAAGGGAACACTCTTGCACTGCTGGTGGGAATGTGAATTGGTACAGCCACTATGGAGAACAGTATGGAGGTTCCTTAAAAAACTAAAAATAGAACTACCACATGACCCAGCAATCCCACTACTGGACATATACCCTGAGAAAACCATAATTCAAAAAGAGTCATGTACCAAAATGTTCATTGCAGCTCTATTTACAATAGCCCAGAGATGGAAACAACCTAAGTGTCCATCATCCAATGAATGGATAAAGAAGATGTGGCACATATAGACAATGGAATATTACTCAGCCATAAAAAGAAATGAAATTGAGCTATTTGTAATGAGGTGGATAAACCTAGAATCTGTCATACAGAATGAAGGAAGTCAGAAAGAGAAAGACAAATACCATATGCTAACACATATATATGGAATTTAAGAATAAAAAATGTCATGAAGAACCTAGGGGTAAAACAGGAATAAAGACACAGACCTACTTGAGAATGGACTTGAGGATAAGGGTAGGGGGAAGGGTTAGCTGTGACAAAGCGAGAGAAAGGCATGGACATATATACACTACCAAACTTAAGGTAGATAGCTAGTGGGAAGCAGCCCCATAGCACAGGGAGATCAGCTCAGTGCTTTGTGACCGACTGGAGGGGTGGAATAGGGAGGGTGGCAGGGAGGGAGACACAAGAGGGAAGGGATATGGGAACAGATGTATATGTATAACTGCTTCACTTTGTTATAAAGCAGAAACTAAAAAAAAAAAAACCTAGTATGTCTAGTGTGCTGACTTTCATAATAGCTGGAGGCAAATGAACAGATTTCATGTTTTTGAAAAAAAAAATATATATATATATATATAATAGTAAAAAACTAAAAAACAAAAAAAACAATAACATGTAGCCTTTGCTTTGCAACTTCACCATCATAGACCAAAACTGTCCCACCATGGACTTGTTTCATTGAAGTTCCCAGTTAAGGATATGTTTTACTCTTATAAATGAGTTGTTTGGGGGGAGATTCCTAACGGAATTCAGTCTTGTACTGCATAACACATCTGAGGATCTGTGTTATTCCTACATCACAGTACACACTGTCAGGTCTAATTGCTTAATTATATTCTGACAGAATAGAATGTGGAGAGGGAGAGAACCTGTTCAGTACATTCCTGCTAATGTCAGGAATCTGATGTCAGGCCTCTCTCTGTTGCAGACTCTCCCGTTGCGGAGCACAGGCTCTGGACGCGTAGGCCCAGTGGCCATGGCTCACGGACCCAGCCGCTCTGCGGCATGTGGGATCCTCCCGGACCAGGGCACGAGCCCATGTCCCCCGCATCGGCAGGTAGATTCTCAACCACCGCACCACAAGGGAAGCCCCCTCGTAAACAATTTTGAATTCCAAAGGACATACTTCTCTTTGTATAAAAACTAATATTTTATTAAGAAATCAATGACATATATTCAACTACGTAAAAGCATATATAAAATATGCAAAGACATCCCTGACATAAGGAAACCCATTTTATGAGATTTCATATGTGATATACTGATGATGCTTGGATTGTAAATATATATGTATAAATATTACATGTTTGTTTATTCTTCTCTAAGTGGAATTATTTAGAAACTTTGAAAAAATGGTCTTAAAATTATATAGAGTTCTAGTCCCTTTTTCTTCCCTACTGAAAGAAATTGTAAAATGTACATCAAATGAATTTTTCCCCAAAGTGAAATGATACATATTTTTGAGTAAACAGGTTTCTTAGAAAAAATGCTCAGTGTCATCTCACTTGCTCAAATGGGGACAAAGTTACACCTACTAATCCTGATGTTTCAATAATATAATTAGCAACTATTTGCACAACCACATTTCCTGTTTCACTAGTGGTGAAGGAGTGAAAGAAAACACATTCTGCACTTTCTAAGCTTTCCAAAAAGAGATTTATAGCATTGATAGATTTATGGTTCTTGCGTATTAAACATTAACTTTGGAGCTAACTGAGAGTTTGTTTATCAGCTCTAAATCTTTGTTGATATTTTAAAATATATTTTCAGTTTAAATTAAAAGAAAAATTAAAGATTTGTCTTCACGTAAAGTCATTCTTTATGCTGATGAAAGTGTCCTTCATAACTTATCCCAAAATATTTCAAAGACATGTTAATAACTAGATTCCCATGTATTACTTGTTAAAAGCTAAAGAAACAATGCATTATTTAGTATTGTTAAACTAAAATTGCAAGAAGTTTAAAGTCAGCTTATAGCTCCATATTTATTTTAAATTAGAAATGTAACATATAAAAATATCCCTGAGTATTTCAGTTCAACTCACAGTTTTAAAACTGGCATATAGTAAAGAAATGATACTCTTTGTATGGAGTATTCAATCCACTGAAGAATATTGATAAAGGAAAGAATACCAATATATTGGAAACGCTACTAAAATGAGGTGTTTTACAGTATCAGTGTGTGGTAATAACTATATTTTCCTTGATATGGTTTAGAGTCTGTCTTGAATAATAGTTATATTTTTAAACCATGGTTCCTGTGATGACCTCTTGACCCAAACATAAAAATTTAGAAGATTATAATATCATAATGCAATAATACATTCATATTTTAAAATGCATTATTTACTAATTCCATAACTGGCAACAACTATACAACATAATTTTAATATTGTACCTACTGTACTCTGTTATTGTTAGGAAGTTTTTAAGAAGAAAAAAGTAAAAACTGATGAAAAAACTTCTTTGTTTAAATACAAAACTACTCTAATTTGTCATTGCTATAGACAATGCTTGTGTTCCCCTCAAATTTGTATGTTGTAATCTAATTGCCAGTATGGTGGTATTTCGAGGTAGGACCTTTGGGAGGTGAGTAGGTCAGTCATAAGGGCAGAGCCCTCATGAATGGGAGTCGTGCCTTAGAAAGGAGATTCCAGAGAGGTTCCTCACCTCTTCCACTCTATGAGGACCCCATGAAAAAACAGCCACCTATGAACCAAGAAGCAGGCTCTCCCCAGACACTGAATCTGCTGGCACCTTGGTCTGTACTTCCCAATCTCTAGAACTATGAGAAATAAATGTATTGTTTTTAAGCCACCCAGTCAATGATATTTTGTTATTGTAGCTTGAATGGACTATAAGAAATTGACACTGAGAAGTGGAGGTGTTGCTATAACAAATACCTAAAAATGTTGAAGCTATAATGGGTAGACGCTGGAAGAGTTTTGAGATGTGTATTGGAAAAGGCTACATTGCCTTGAATGAACCACAATGGTTGATTCTGATGAGGGCTCAGCAAGAGGAAAGGAGAACTGTAGAGAAAGCCTTGGTCTTCTTAGAAAATTCCTAACTAATAATGAATGGAATGTTGGTAGAAATGTGGATGCTAAAGGCCATGCTGATGAACCTCGGATGAAAATGAGAAACATGCTATTGGAAACTGGAGGAAAGGCAGTCCTTGTGATACAGTGCCATAGAACTTAACTGGATTGTGTCTGTGTCTTAATGTTAAATCCTAATTCACCTTCTAACTTCTACTCAAGCAACACTCTTTCTAGGAAGCCACCCGTGACCTTGCAGTCTGATAGGGAAACCCATTTTCTATGTATTAATAGCATTTATCGCTATGTAATGTACAACTGATTTATTTGCATGCTCCATCTGTGCTATATTGTAAACTACTTAGTTCAAAACCTAAGATTGGTAAGAATAATAAGTATGTAAGATAATAAGATAAAAAAAAAAAGATGGTCATGAGCTCAACATTCTTGTAAGAATGGAAATAAATTTAAAAATGAAATAAAAAGGAATAAATGTGTAACTACTCTCTCTCTCAAAGAAAGGTTATAAGTATACAGGCTGAAAACAGTCTAACCAGATACGTTTCAATCAGCGAAACCAGTTGCCACAACATTCTGAACCGTTTTTAATACCACGTCTTGTCTATATTATGGGATTTAATAAATTCGTTTTCGAGGGCAAGTTAAAGTTAAATGTACTTAGATATGGACTAATTACTTTAAAAAAAAATGTATATGGGGCTTCCCTGGTGGCACAGTGGTTGAGAGTCCACTTGCTGATGCAGGGGACACGGGTTCGTGCCCTGGTCCAGGAAGATCCCACATGATGAGGAGCGGCTGGGCCTGTGAGCCATGGCTGCTGAGCCTACGCTTCCGGAGCCTATGCTCCGCAACGGGAGAGGCCACAACAGTGAGAGGCCCGCGTATCGCAAAAAAAAAAAGAAAAAAAAAAAAAAAGAAAAAAAAAAGTATATGGACAACTCAATAATAAGAAGGAGTACTACAAAAATAGGGAGAACTCTGGATACAACTTTAATTGGAAAATAGAGGAAGGAACTGGAGATCTTGAAGCCAGAAATGGGAAAACATGAACATATTTTCTAATGAATTAAAAGCCCAATATATATAATGAATTGATGTAATTTCTAGAGCTTCAGAAAGCAAACACAAAACACTTTATGAAAGTTCAAAAAATGAAATTAAGAACCTTTAAAGACTAGGTTGGGGAACTAATATTTTTCACATTTCTGCATAGCCAAAACTTTCTGAGCAAAGAGCATTGGCACCTGAGTTAGAGGATGATTGAAAGTCAGAGATTGTGTATTGCTCTGGAGGGATTTAAAGCATCCTTGCCCCCAGGCCCATTTTTTTTCCATTCCAGGGTGGTGAAGGAAAGCTGGAAAGATGTTCTCTTCCCCCTTTACATTCCAGAGCAAAGCTCTCCCTTTCACTCTCCTGAGGGTCAGAGGACCCGATAAGCTAGCCACCCTATACAAGCTTTGAGTTTCATAAGTTTGGGGCTCCTTTCCTGTTTCCACCCTTGTTCATGCAGGTGATATCAAGCTCTCATCATGTTGTTCCCTGGAGAATTAGAGGAACTGGTGTTGCTAAGATTGTTTTCTGAGTTTTCTTCTCTTGTAAAAAAGTCTGCTGTTCCTCTAAGCTAATTTGTTAGCTTGAAGACAGGATAACATGTCAGATACTTCACACTTGCAGATGTGATAAAAGAATCCTTTATAAATTGTCTAAATATTTTAGTCAGTCAGTATTTGCTGTATGTTATCTATGGGCATATATGTTGGGAAAATAAAGAAGAATATGATATAGCCCTGGCCTCAAGATGTCCACAATCTAGCCAGGGAAACAGACATGCAGAGAGCTAAGTATATCAAAATATCATGTGTCTCTATTAGAAGAATATATAAAATGCACTAAGGGATTAGAATAATCAATAAAAACAATGCATTTTTAAAAGAAGTTGAGGAATTCAATGGACATATAACACATTATAAAAAAGAATTATGTTTTGGTTAAGAAGTTGAATAGATATACCTTAAATTTTCTACATGTTCTGAGAATCTAGGATTAAATGATTCATTGTAAAAGCAAAGAGGGATGGAATGCTTGTTAATGGGTCTATTCAGAGATAACTCATCCATCAGGTGCTCACTAAGTACATTTGTATGTCATTATATGGTTAGACAAGTTTTTCCCTCTGCCAAAAGAACACATTGGCTCCCACTCTTATTGGCCCCTTGAAGCGGCTTGGATTAGGTTAACCCTATTACAAAATTCATCACACAATGCTATAATGGCTTACTTATTTGTGTCGTTCTACATTGGACTCTAAACTTTGAGGCCATGGAATATACCTTTTCCATCCCAATTCACCCAGTGCTAAGTAAAGTGCATGGTGAGCTGTGGCTGATACCTCTTATTGTCCCACTGTATTCATTTTCCTTTTTACACACTTAGTAATACATTTACATATATTTAACTGGGCACATGGATTCTCAGCTCAACACTATATTTCCTAGTTTCTTTCACAGTTAAGTACATCTACGTAATTAAGCTCTTATCTTGTGTTGTGAGTAAGTATTATGACTGAAATTTCTGAATATTACACTTAACATGATCAAGGATACATTTCCTTCTTTTCCTCTCCTTCTCTTACAGGCTGAATGCAGATGTGGTCAAACATTTCACTTTTGTAAGGACTGAGGTAAGAGGGCACATGGAGATTCACATACCACATGTATAAATATTTAAAAAATACATGTCAAGATAACAGTTACATAAAGTATGCTCTATCCTTCTAACTAGAGGATTTCACCTTCCTAACAACCTGGAAAACCCAGTTTAAATATAGAATTTTCAGAATCATCTAAGTTCTGTGTGAGAACTTGGGAATACTAGAAAACCTGGCACCTAGCCGAAGGCCCATGGCTGATTATCACTCTATTCCAGCCTCACGTTCTATTCTGCACAGTGAGATCAACTGCAAACAAGCATGGGTACTTCCGATCCCAAGTCCAAGCTCCATCTATACTCCAAGCAAATGGGCATCCTTTGGGTTCATGGGTACCCACACTGATGTCATCTCAACCTTCAGAAGCACAGTCATGACCTGGAGGCAAGGGATTTGGGGACAGGGAATTCTGAGGTCCCTGGTACTCTGACTCTAGTCTAAAAGTAGAGCACAGATTTCAGGCCAGCATATACCCCTGTTCTTCGGTTTACCTCTGTATGCTGAGAAGCACAGAGTGATGAAGTCCAGAGCAGGACCCTCTGAAGCATGGAACCCAAGGAAGTTGTCCCTCTTGCCCAGGTCTCAGGATGACACTAAATACAGTGATAATGAACCAATTTCCACCCCTCAGATAAGTACAGCACTCTCTAGCTGCACAGGCCAATATGGCAGACATTAGTCCAAGTTGAATGTCTAGTCCAAATTGACATGAGCTGTAAGGATAAAATATATAACCAGTTTTGAAGATATTGGATGAAAAAATAGTTAAGTATCTCATTAATAATTGGTTTTTATTACATGTTAAATTATAATATCTTAAATATACTGGGATAAAAAAATACCCTATTAATTTTATCTCTCTACTTTAAAAAAATATGGTTACTAGAAAATGTTAAAATGTATTTGCTTTTGTTTATGGCTTGCATTATATTTCTAATGGGCGCTGCTGCTCAAAAGAATGGTGTGTTGACAATATGAGTAGAACCTGAGTCTCTGGGCAATCTTGTGGAGCAAAATCTACTATTTGCCAGGAATTTCCCATCTTCCTCTCTCTATTATTACTTAGAGAAATAAGCCACTGTCTTGTTTGACATTATATTCTTGGAGCTCTTTGTTGTATCAGTTGAAGCCACATACTAACTAATGGAACTTAATAGAGTTTCATGATGGTAAGCAGACCTCTTAGAGAATAAGAAAATATTTAACATGGAAGTTTCTATGTGGGAATAGTGAAGCAATAACAGGAAAAGTTTAACAATAAATGTTTGTTTATTAGTGTGATATACACATTAGTAAATTTACACTTTTCTACTATCCCACCCCAATATACTCTATAACTTAGAAACATATGTTCTTGTATGTACTGTCTTTAGGTGTAATGTGGATCTACACAATGTACTAGAAGTAACATCACTCTTTATTATATGATGATATTAGGTGTCTTATGTTGTTTTTTAAGCAACTTCCATCAATACTCACAAATAATTATCAACAAAACTATTCTGAAAATATTACTATATTATTCCAAAATCACGATAGTGTAATTTTAGTGGAACTAGTCTGTTTTGTCATCTTTATTTTAAATCAAAGGGATTTCAAAAGTGCATGAGATTTACAATTTTTTTGTGGTTATCTAGTAGCTTTTATGGCATTTCTTCACATAGAGCATTTGAGAAAAACAAAACCAAAAAAAAAAAAAAGTTAAGACAAAGTTTTAAAAGGTAGTTCTAAATTATCTATTATTTGACTGGAGTATTATTTTTTAATACTTGAGCATTGGAACAGTCTGTGTAAAATAGGTGCACTTAGATTACTTCTTTTGTGGTTGATATGGATTTACTTGATAAAAGTATGCAATTATATTTTTCAATACCCTTCAAAATTCTTGATTTATACAGGACTTTTTTTCAATACTGAAGAGTTGTAAAGACTGTAAAAGTGTTAGTGGTGTAAAATTCTTTAAATTTAAATAAATAGACTACTTGATATGACTTTTAGAAAAGTTGCTGAATAGAAAATTTTACTAATATTAAAAATGTATGAATTCTAAACATTCTTTGTGCTGCTGTAAACATGTAAAACAAACAATGTTTAAATTAAAATAAACATAGAATTTGTTTTCAATTGTTTAGGCTTTATTTTTTCAGATAAACTGTACGTAATTACTGCAATTTTTAATTTTTTGAAATTGTCTTTAAAAATGTGAGCGATGTTACTAGGCACACAGCCAATGTACCTGATGTGATTAATTTGAACTCTTTTGGCTTTTTACTTCACTAAACATGATGATGAATCTTTAAAAAAAAATCCAGTGAAATCTGCCGCCAACAAACTAAGAAATTCTTACAGTCTTAGAGAAGAAAGACAAAGGTATCCTTTGAGAACTGTGAATGATATTATTAAAGAAAATGAACCAATAGAACCTGAATATGTACTTGAAAAATCAACAGACTCAACATTGGTATTTCTTAAAAGATTGCTAGCTAAAGTATCACTGGAAAGTAATGATGTAAACAGACAAACAAAAAGAGCATTGTGCTTTCATTTCTTATCACAAATAGTAAATAGAAAATGCATAATTTCTTTAAATTTCCTTACAAAATTCTTTCTATAGTGCTTTAGTTTCACAAAAGAATGTTTTTGTTTCTTATTTGAGTCACTGATATAGATTTATCATTATTACTATTCTTTAAAATGGCAAAATCCTATTGGCATTAATTTCATTTTTGATTAACAAATTTTTGGTTGTCTCCAATCCTAAAAAACATTCTTATCCACACTCTGCTTCTTTCCTTGTCTCTCTCCTCCTTGCCTCTCTCTGTATATGACTATGCTAGCCAGAATATGTACAAGTAAAAAAGTTTTGAATAGAAACATCACTGAAGGGTAATAATCCTAGATTCTTAAAATAGTGTTGTAAATTTTACAAATTCTCTATGCACTTTTAATTTCATAAACTCTCAGGAAATTCCTTTTGATTTTATGGGAACTGTATGTGAGCTCATTATCTAAATCTGATTCAAAACTATTTCTAAAATCAAATGTCTAAACAGAAGCCAAAAATTATTCATACACCATGAAGAAGAAAATAAAAATTAAATCTAAGGTGACTTCAATGTGAGCCAAATGGCATAATGAACCTATAAAATGAACCTAGTGAAATGCAGTCAGGCTTGTAGATGTGTTTACCAAAAAGGAATGTTCTGCCTTCATATTTATTATGGTTATTCACTGATTTAAGACACTTATATACTGAAACTCAGTAAGCATCTTTAATTTACATAAACCACAGCATAAAAAAACCTACTATAAGAATGAATTCTAAAAGCAGTAGTTTATTGTACCAGCCTCAGAAATTAGAAAAAGAGAGATGTTATTGAGCCTAAGGAATATTTAATAAAGAGTATTATCGATATATATTTCCTTAAGAGTTAATAATACTGCAGTGGGATTCATAAATGCCATCTACCTACATTTCATTTCTTGAAATCAATGAACTGAATCATCGGAGTAAAATTTCAATAACATATTTAAGAACCAAATAAGCATCATTTTTTACTTCTATTAAGTTGAAAGGAAAAAGGAGGGTCTAGTTTACTTGTAGGGAGTTTGTTCTAAGTAAGATTTTACTTTTCAGACTGTTGGGCTAATGATTAATGTCACATACTGTACATCTTCGTCTAGAAACTATGGTGTCTATTAAATGTAATTACCTTTCCCCATGGCTTTAAATTGATGGCAGATTCAAAATGAAGGTGGCTTCTATTAAATTTAATTACTTCCCCCTGAAGCTTACTTGGCAAAAATGTGACTAGTAATGAAAGTGGATTCTATAAAAAAGCTGCATGGTCAAGTTGTGATTATTAAATTAGCAACGTTGCTAATGAAAACAATGTGAAACAATACATGAAATGGGATATTTTATCATTCATGTGTATTTTTGTGATGACCGGTAAATTAAGTTCTCAGTTTTTTGATCACTTGTTTCAACTTTCAACCAACAGACAATAACATATCGGTTGATTATATTAATAATTATGGAAAAATGCCAACTTTCAAAAGCAAATTCACCTAGTGTTTCCATGTACACAAAATAGTGACATTTTTACCGTTTTAATTCAATGGATATTTTAAATCAGCATGGTGTAATATGAGAGGAAAAGGCAAAGAGTTTGAAAAGCAAATTCTGTTCTTACTGGCAATGTATTTAGTTCTTTCTTGCTGAGCTGATTACCTAATCTGTAAGATAGAGCTAATAATATATCTTATCTACATAAGGGAAATATTAAGAAAATTAGAGAAAAAGGTATTATCTATTATTGCTTTGCAAATAATCTTGCCTATTTTTTTATTATTATTATTTTTGGGCTGTATTGAGTCTTCATTGCTACGCAAGGGCTTTCTGTAGTTGTGGCAAGTGGAGGCTACTCTTTACTGTGGTGCTCAGGCTTCTCACTGCAGTGGCCTCTCTTGTTGTAGAGCACAGGCTCCAGGCATGCGGGCTTCAGTAGTTGCTACACATGGGCTTAGTAGTTGTGGCACATGGGCTCTAGAGCACAGGCTCAGTAGTTGTGGCACACAGGCTTTGTTGCCCCGCTGCATGTGGGATCTTCCTGGACCAGGGATCGAACCCATGTCCCCTGCATTGGCAAGTGGATTCTTAAGCACTGCACCAAGGAAGTCCCTAACCTTGCCTTTTTTTTAAAAAACCATTGTTTTTGGATTAGCTTATTTTAGGTGGTTATTTTTCTGAATCTAAATCTATCATTATTTTTCTGAATCTAAATCTCTCTCTCAACTTCTCATATATTCATTCATCATTCAGTGTCAAATTTACTACATATTCACAATGTGCCAGCCACGTGTGAGGGGTACAAGTATACAATATCTATAGGATCCTATAGTCAAGTGAGTGTGATGTAAAGACAAAAGACAATAAATATCTGTCACTATGGGAAGAACCTTCAATGGCTCCAGAGCCACTCTCCTGATCCATGGGAAATATTCACATCCTTTGACTCATCATTTGATAGAATGTACTCTAGCCAAACTTAGCATCTACCCACTCATTTAGCCACAGTGCAGACCCACAATTTCTCACTATTCTTGAGGTAGGGAGACAGTAACTTCCATCCTTCTCCCTGGGTATGGGGGATGCTCTCAGCATCAGAGAATGGCAACTGTTCTCTCAAGGAAGTTCTGATATCTAATTATCCCACTTTCATCACACAAATATATTTTATACTATGCTATGATACTTTAAAAAGTTATATGTTATTTACATTTGACTTAGTTATTAACTTGTTCTCAGATATTTCCTTTTTATGTTCTAAATATCTGTTTCTGTCTCACACTTATTTTTGCATCTGTTTTCTATTATGTGCTCATGAAATTTTTCATTTTAATGTGTGTTTAAAATGTTATAGTAATAAGCATTATAAACAGTGGGAGCATAAACATAACTAGATAATATAGGCTCATAAGAGGATAAAAGAAGCTTCTCTGATGCAGTAAAATCTGAGGGGAAATGAAAAAGAAGAACGCATAAGAGTTTGCCAAGTGAAAAGCACAGGGAAGAGCACATCACCCAGAAGGAACAGTACATGTAAAGACCCAGAGACACAAAGGAGTATCACTTATTGGGAGAACCTGGCTTGAACATAGAATAAAATTTAGGGGAGTGAAAGTTACACAAATAGGTCAATTTTGCAATTGAAATTTAGTGTGACTGAAAGATTTTTCTGCCCAACGTCCTCAGATTTGCTCCAGTAAATCTTCCTCTATATCAACAAAATTTTCAAAATTAACTGACATTTTCAGGACTGTACTTTCATTCTTTTATATAAAGTACTATATCCAATGAGCTTGCTTGTATGTTTAATAATAAAGTTAATATGCAGGAAATTCTATGTTATTATGTATTCAATGAGCGTGAGTAGTATTTCTGTCTGATTATCCCACCTTGAATTTCTAGCAAAATGTTTTAAATCTGGTATCAGATAGCTTCTCAATGTTTATTAGTACATTTCTAGGCAATACTGATGAAATGTGGTAAATATTGAGAGTAAACATTTCACATAATACACTGACAGGTACCCTGCATTAGTTTTCTCTGTAACAAATCACCATTAACTTTAACCATTTTGTAATATATACTTGTATCAAATCATGTTATTCACCTTAAACTTACACAATATTATATGTCAATTATACATCAATAAAGCTGGGAATTTAAAAAAGAAAAAGACATACACAAATTACCACAAACTAAGTGGCTTAAAACGACACCAATTTAAATGTGTTATCTTACCTTTCTGGAGGTCAGAAGTCTTATCTCATGTATCAAGGGCTTAAACTCAACTTGTCCACAGAGCTGCTTTCCTTTCTGGAGGCTGTAGGGGAGATTCTATTTCCTGCCTTTTCCAGCTTCTACCAGCTATTCCTTGGAATGACTCCATCTTCAAATCCAACACTGCATCTCCCTGAACACTCTCCTGTGGTAATGACTCTCTCTGATTCGCTTCTTCTGCTTTACTCTTCTACTTTTAAGAATTCCACTTTTAAGAATGCACTGGGCCCTCTTTGGTAATTCAGGGTATTCTATTTTTTTAAGGTTAGCTGATTAACAAAATTAATTGCATCTGCTACATTAATTCCCCTTTTCCATGTAACCTAAAAGTTTTAGCTTCCAGGTTCAAAAGTTGCCGGGAATTGGATGTGAGCATTTGGGGTGGGGGGAGGGGTAGTGTTCTGCCTACCACAAACAAAAATGGTAAAACCATTTGTTTGATTTGCAATTTGATCTCTACCTCTATGATGGCCATATCAACCAGGATATGCTGCCATCCCAAAGAAACACCAAAAATAGAAGCTTATTTCATTCTAACACTGTATCATTCTATGACTCATTCTGACAAAGCAGTTATTATTTCATTCTTTGCTTGTTGCCGTGGCGAGAATAAAAAAGTACTTGGGAGGTGAGAGAGTTTCTCACGCCAGGGAATGAAAACTCTGTCTCAGAAGTGACACACATTATGCCTGCTCAAAATTCATTCATCAAAACTATAAAACATTCTCCACCCATGGAAGGAGACAAGGAAATGTAATCTTAACCAGGTGGCCACAGGGCAGAGAGCTGAAAATGTCTGGTGTGTATTACTAATGACAAACATTTCGCTCCTGATTCCTATAACCTATATCCAAAGAAGAAAATTACCAGTGTGTTGGTAGATGATTTTGGAAGCACAATAAAAATATTATATTAAATGTGATTGTTCAATTCTAACTGTCTTATAATCTAAATCAATTGATGAAGACAATTATTTTTATTAAGCAGAGAAATACCCTGGTTTACCACAAACTGTAGAGAACAGAGAAATAAAATTTAAATGCCAGAGAAAGAACCTCAAAACCGTTGCTTCTTAAATACTTTTAAAAAGTAAAATTCCATTTCAGAAGTTATTTTGATGTGATTAATACATGTTAAATGCAGTTATCTGTAGCTAACAGGAATTTGACTGGATTGTTACATTGCATACTTGGAGAAACTTTTGTGTGTAAAACAAGTCAGCTGAGGCAATTTAATTAGGCAAGTTGAGTCTAATTTAACAATCTGATATTTTGCTAAATTTGAATTATTATAGAGAAATTGAAAATGTTCCTTAAAAAAGGATTAGGGGATAAAATTTTAAATGCATTGAATGGGATTAAAAGTACATTTTTTTCCCCTCTGTGTTGATGTAGTCTGCTTTACTTTGTTCTTTAGATTTTCATTGGATACAAATCCTGGCTTTAGGTTTTGAAATCTGTTTTGAGAGATTAGATATCTCATGTTACTTTCCACATTGAAACAAATAAAATCCTGAAAGAGTAGTAAGAAATAATTAAATATAAATAAAATTCATTTCTAGTTTGGCACACACACGCACAAAAGTAAAATCTATTCTGAGCCCCCGAATGTGTAACCTGGAACCCTGCAAGTTAAAAAAGAACCAAATCCATTTTTTAATCTTGAAGATTCACCCTGAGGCTACCTGCTGAATGCTGGAGACCTTCAGCTTCTGTTTTGAAGACTATTTTAAAGACCATAGGGAACAGGAAATAAATCTCTAGGCACACATAGCATGGAAAATCTTAACAGGAGACATCTGTGTAAAACTAGGACATCAAAGGGCTACATCCTCTGAATAATGATTAATTAAAGATAACTATTTTTACTAAAAAGAACAGCAAGAAAATGCACCATTTTCAATTCTGGAACAAGGTGGAAAGGGACAAATCTCTGGAAAATCTGTAGCCACAGATGGCTTTCATACATATTTGTTTTATGAAATTATAATAGTTATATGTGTCTAAAACCTTGAGAGAGAATTTAGAAATGTGACTGGTATAAGCAAATGTATATCCTTTGGGGGAAATTTAACAGCAACTCAAGCTTCCAAAAATAATGTTTCTAGGGAAACGATCAGTTCACAGTCAAACATCAAAAAAACATGAGAGAAAATAAGGCTCTCAGAGTCAAAAACAGCATAAACAGACCTACATTATTACTGAAATTATTAGACAAAAAATAAAATTTTATAAATGTATATATCAGTTACATATAACATATAGAGTTGAAATAAATATAATAAAGTCTTGAAAATAAGAGCAGAAAACCAGCACATTTAAAAACCATTCAACATAACCCCAAAATGGATAATTTTTTAATTGAAATGTAAAACTCTAGGTTTGCATCAGCAAGCAGATTAATCACACCTAAGGAGAATTTTAGAAACCTAGAGGAATAAATGTAAAATATGTAATGTGGAAGACAGAGTAAGAGAGAATAACTAAGTCCACGTAATGGTGTGCTAAGACCAGCTCTGATTCACTTATGAAAGCTGATTGTGCATATCTTTTTCCAACTCTGGATTTAAGAACATCACTGTGGTAGCTTGAAACTGACCATAAGGAGAATATTCACACCATGGAAATGTGCAAATGCTACAATCAGGGTTATTATTTTGAAAAACCAATTGTTAAACATTTACCAACACATCAAAAGGTCCATAACAAATTCCAAACCATCTAATACAAAGAAGAAGGAAAATAACAGTATCCAGAGACAATGGATTATAACTTTCCATTCTTGTTAAAAGATATCAACCCTGGAAGGCCCAGCCATTCTAAAGCAGGAAACATAAAAAGAAACCCATGCCTAGATAAAGTATAGTGAAGACACTGAAGACAAATAGAATATCTTACAAGTAGAGAGAATAAAAAGCAAACTACCTGAAAGGAATGGAGATTATACACATTGCTGAAATCTTATCAGCAACAATAAGAGAAGAAAGAGAATTCATACCTGTTAAGAAGTTAGAGATAATTATCAACTTGGAATTTTATACCCAGTAAAAATATTGTTTAAGAATGAGGCTTAACTGATACAGCCACTATGGAGAACAGTATGGAGGTTTCTTAAAAAACTAAAAATAGAACTACCATATGACCTAGCAATCGCACTACTTGGTATACACCCCGAGAAAACCATAATTCAAAAAGAGTCATGTACCAAAATGTTCACTGCAGCTCTATTTACAATAGCCAGGACATGGAAGCAACCTAAGTGTCCATCGACAGATGAATGGATAAAGAAGATGTGACACATGTATACAATGGAATATCACTCAGCCATAAAAAGAAATAAAATTGAGTTTTTTGTAGTTAGGTGGATGGAACTAGAGTCTGTCATACAGTGTGAAATAAGTCAGAAAGAGAAAAACAAATACCATATGCTAACACACACACACACATATATATATATATATATATATATATATATATATATATATATATATATATGGATTCTAAAAAAAAAGGGAAAAAAATGGTTCTGAAGAACCTAGGGGCAGGACAAGAATAAAGACGCAGACGTAGAGAATGGACTTCAGGACATGGGATGGGTGAAGGGTAAGCTGGGAAGAAGTGAGAGGCATGGACATATATACACTACCAAATGTAAAATAGATAGCTAGTGGGAAGAAGCCACATGGCACAGGGAGATCAGCACGGTGCTTTGTGTCCACCGAGAGGGGTGGGATAGGGAGGGTGGGAGGGAGATGCAAGAGGGAGGAGAAATGGGAATATATGTATATGTATAGCTGATTCACTTTGTTATAGCAGAAACTAACACACCATTGTAAAGGAACTATACTACAATAAAGATGTTAAAAAAATGAATGAGGGTTAAGTGAAGATATTATCATCCAGGAAAAAATAAAAATAAAGGAATAAGGAAATTCAAAGGGAAACATATAAGCAGAAAGTAAAATTTCAGAGTCTCACATTGAAATTTCACATGTATAAACAAAAAAATGGTCATAGAAAAAAGTGATAACTGGATACTTTTGGTAAAGCTATTTAACTATGCTTTTACTTATTTAATTATTATAGACTTTTTCTAAGAAATTCACCTATACCAAAGGGGGAGCCAGCAAATATCTCCAATGACACTCCATGCAGATATTTTTTTTTTCCTTTTCTGTTTGAGCTATTGAGCTATTTTAAAGGGTGTCCAATTCAACCTCCCACTTAACTCAGACAATAGACTAAAATCATCAAAGAAATGTCTAGTCCATTCTTATCTCTTTAGGTTAAGACTTTTTAAAATCTTAATTCATATCCTCAATCCAGTCAAAACTTTTGTTGGTTTGGGACTGGATTGCAGTTTTGGTAGTCAATTATTAGTTTATCCTTGTTTCTAGAGCATGACTATTCTTTGTTCCTTCAGCCTGGAAAGGCAATAATGTAACAGAGAAGAACAAACCTGACTCCACATTGGATTTATTCCTTTAACTTTAACCTTTGTACTCTATTGCATGTGCCTAGTCATCCTGGCTCTGCATCCTTGTAAAAAAAATGTCGTCTATATCCTGAAATATACATTACAGCCCTTTCTCAAGGCTCTGTCTCCCAGGCTTGACCTCCATTCCTATAGAGATAAATAGTGGTAGAACAGAAGATAACATTTATCTTGTTGGAGGTCTTCAGGAACTCTGTGACCAGATAGATGGGTAGCTGCAAGAACAAAGGATTATCACATCCCCTCAGGGGTTTGGCAGTCACAAAGTCGTCTGCAACAACCAGCCACACTACCTCTCCTTTTAGTATAAAAGAAGCCTGAATTCTAACTCTGGGTAAGATGGGTTTTGGGGACACTAGTCCAATATCTCCTCAATCTGCTGACTTTCCTGAATAAAATTGCTATTACTTGCCTCAAAACTTCATCTCTTGATTTATTGGCCTGTCATGTGATGAGCATCAGGTGTTTGTAACAATAAGAGACTCTTCTATCTTTCAAAAGTTTTTAGTTGAGCTCTTCATTCTTCAGCACCACGCAGCTTCAAAACACAAATGTCTTGATGTATAGATACACTACATATTTCATAATCATCCAGTTTTACCTCTGCAAGCCAGAGAGAATACAAAATCTCTACTGATTTCCTTTTTCCTCAACAAAAGCCTTCTGTTAAAGAGCTAGCCTAGATTCTAAGTCTCCATCTACACCCAGAATCAGGAAGTCCCTCCAAGGGAAATGTGGCAAGGGCACCTTACACAGGAATGCATGATTGAAGCCACAGCTTAATTATTTTTCTTTGTCATCCCTCCTTTTTATAATTGATAGTTGTATTATCTTCTCTGAATCCTCTTCACTGGCCAAAAGTTGCAAGATAGAGGCTACTCCCAGGCCAGTGAGCTTTATATTCTGTGTAAAAAGAGGAAAGGGGTGTAAAAAAACTCCACTGCATTTAACTACAAAAAAAAAGTTTTTGTTTGGTTAAAAAAAAAATGTTTTTCATCATATTAATGAAGAACCTCAGTCCATTTAACTCACCTTCTAGGACTTTAATCTTTTTTGTTGAAGTTCTCCACCCACCCCAACTTTATCCCTCACCATGGATCTTTGTTTTTTAAACACCAGTGAACTTTATAAGATTTTTGCTCTAATTTTCAGTTTTCTTTCCACCTAGCATTTTAACCCTCAGCATAGCCTTAGAATACACAGAATATCTTGTGGAGGAAAGGACCAGACCTTTGAATACACTTGGTTCTCTAGTTTGTCACTTTAGCCCCAAGTGACCACTAAAAAATCCTGTTGGTTTTGCTTTCCCCTAAAGAGATTCCACCTGGACCAGGTCATGTTTAATTTTTATTTTAAATCAGAAGAGGTAACTGTGTCCTCACTTTGGAATGAATCTCCCTTCTGTGGATTATTAGTCCATCTAGTTCTCAGCCTCATTTCTCTGTGATGCTTTTAAAATTTTTGTGATTAATAGTGATTTTTTCTAATTGTTTTCAGCAGGAACATTGGGCTGCCACATCCTACCATAAATAACCAGGAAGCACAAGCACATTTAATTATTAATACTATTCTTTAGAATGTACAGGCACATTATGTATAGTCTTGTTTTTGAAATATCACAAATTAAACAGATTACAGATGAGCAAGTGAAATATACAAATCCCTAAAAAACAAACAAGCAAAACCTATCAAATAATTTGTCAATAAAGCAAAGCTGAGGTCATTGCTTCTTAGAGTAGAAGAAACCGCTAGCTAAGAGTTTTAGTGCCTTTTTGGAAGTGGCAAGATAAGGGTAGGATATTTACAGTCTAGTATAAGGTCAATTTTTTAACTAGGGGTTTGATCGAGATTGGGAAATATTTTTTAGATGATGGTAGAATTGTGCATAGAATGAAGTAAGGGGGGTTTGATGAAGTGTTTTGAAGAACTCTTGAAGCATTGTCTCTGAATTCCTTTGAACAATCTATTGCTCTGGTAAGGATCCTTGATGAGGACTTGTTCTATTGTAAGATAAATAGATTTTCAGGAAATTACTAAAATAAATGATAATGTTTTCTGTAACTTATAAATATAATTGTGTTTCTGTAATAGTCATACCAATATCATATCAATAATTAATGAAGACAGTTGAATATTAAAGTCATATAAATAAAGACATTCTCTTGGTCCTTAATGTTATTAAGATGTGAGATTTTACTTCCTAAGAAAGAGAAACCAATGGTGACATTCCAAAGAATCATTTTTGTAGGATGATAACAAGAATTTAGGTATATGTCAATAAGAAAGGGAACAATTATTTTCAAGAATTTTTAAATTATTTTCTATTTTCACAATAAAGGGGAAAGAAACTGATAATACCAAAATGTTTAGAAGTGTTGAAATATATTTCTGTTATTTATTTTGGTTTGGAATCCTATTCCCTTGAGAAATTGCATTTGCCCTTGGTTATTAAGGATATGCTAAATATAACTTTGTGCTTACTGAAGGCACTTTTCCCTCAGGGAGGGTATATGAAGAGTGTCTTAGAATGACCACTGATCCTTCACCTCACCTTCAGATAGAATAGATTTGTCATCTCAAAATCATTTACAAGATCTTCCTTAGAACAATAACAAAAACAAAAAGCAGCCACTGAGTTTACAGAATAGAATCTCTTGAGGAGGGAGGTGGAGAACCCGCTGGAAGAATGGGTTGCATGATTTTGGTGGTTTAATGAGTCTTCACATAGTCCTGGATGGATGTGGAGCTAGAGGTAAAAGACTTTTTGTTTTTCCTTGATTTTAAAGTAAAACTTGTCAAAGCATTGGATGTGGATCTCAAAGGGAGGAAGGGATGCTTTTAAGGTTCCAAATAGTAGCTAATTCTAACTTAGACATCCTCTGGTTGGGAAACTCTCTAGAAGATAGTTACAGTGGGAATGGATAGAGCTGAACACAGAAAGCTGAAATCCTAAAACTTTGACCATGTTTAATATTGAGGGAGTAAGATCATTCTCCCAGAGAGAAAAATTCCTGTAAGGTGTTCTGGTATCTGGAGGGAAAAAACTGAATCATAGCAGTTCAATAGCATCAACTGATGCTTTAGTTCCAAATCAGAATTAAAACACTGCAGGAACTATGTAAGACAAACTACACAGAAATATAAAGAATATGTTGATTTCTGTTTTTTAAATTTTTATTTTAAAAATTATGAATCCATTTAGGTGTTAAACTTTTAGTGGACTAATTGACCTGGCAACCTTTCTAAAGTCTTATTTCATGTCAGTTGTTGCATTTATAATGGAAGGTTTGAGAGAAGAGCCAGATTTCCACAAGGCAGAAGAGTTAAAGGAACTATCCTCATGGGTTTGGTGTACGACAGAATATTTCAAAAATATTTCCACAATTAAATGGATTTGCTACTTAATCATCCAGTTTTAACTGAACTAACCCAAGCACAATGGACAAATGGGTTAAACAGGATTTCTACATGATATGGGTTGATGATAGTCCCAATGATTTAAGCCTAGGAGGGCAACAGGATCACAGAAGGTTTGACAGTTTACTGTCCAGTGCTCTCTTTATCTGTCTCATTCTGAGCAAAAGCATTTGTGACATAACCGTATCTAACAAGTTGTTCAAAATAATTCAGAATTATCAGGAATACCAACTAAAAAGTAGATCTACCACATGCATTAATAGCCTTGCCCGAAGTGTATATTTTCCCTTGAGATATTAATTATTGATAATATTAAGCCATTATTATTAGGAAGACATCTTACCAATTCATACATATGAGAGTGCTTTCCTAGAAATATCATATATTACTATAAAAGTTCATATATATACTTTATACAGCAACAAATATACACATAATATATTGGAGGTATCTAAAAGTGTGGATACCTATTTAGAATATTTAGACTCAATATAGAAAAGCATAACATTTCTCATTTCCAGCCTCTAGGTTAGTGGTATAGACTAGATAAAGGGATCAGAGCCACAGCTGGCTGTATTACCTTTAATTTGCATGCTACTGGATTCAAAATGCTTTACATACACTATCCTTCAAATAATTGTTATTGATATCACTTCCCTATCACCACCACGACCATTACTACCACTATCACCACCAGGAAAATATGTATGGGATATTGTAAAATGTCTAAAGTAATACAGATAAATGACATACACAGGGTTTTAGACTAAGTCTCTCCAGCTTCGATCCTCATTATTTTCAACAACACCAGCCAGTGCCTTAGCTGTCGTGCCAAGACCCAGGTGACCTCAGGAAATCCTTTAAGCAGTGCTATGATGGTGGGAGGAAGGAAGTCTATTACAATTAACTTGACTTTCTCTCTGGTCATTTTTACTAACATAATTCACTTTGATATTAGATTGTAATTTTCACATTACTAATGCTGAAATCAAGGGTACTGTTTCTGATAGTATGTAGTAACTTAATTCTTTCCAAGTCCTACTCCTCCTATATACACTAGAAATAATTTCCTTGCAAAAATTAAATGAATGGATAAAAAAAGTGTTTGCTAGGCACACATTTCTCAGTATTTAGAAACTGAAAACCTAAAGATATTGATAAGAAAATGAATATTGCACACATCTCTAATGAGGTTTTCTAAGAAATATAATCTCAGAAAACAATGCCATTGAAGGTGCTTAATTTTATCATGAAATAAGCTGAAACTTAATAATGCATTATTAAGTAAACTACCCTATACTTCTCTTCTTTATATGGTACTTATATTACATATTCTGACTGCCACTCGTAAAGTAATTACACGTATTTTCTCTTCTATCTCTACTGACAGAACTTTTCAGTTAAATTCAATTGGACAATAAAGCAAAAAAAAAAAAAAAAAAAAGAAAAAAATATCAAATGTTTGAAAATACCCTCTAAGTTTAAATACTCAATTTAGAAAAGCATAAAATTTCTCATTTTCATGCAAACATTTTCAGGCTGCAAAATGGATATTAAAGCTGCTTATTTTAGAAATATTCAACTAAGGTCGAAAAATATCGGCAGTTTTCAAAGATAAGAAATGAATGTAAATCTTTGAAGCACGTTGTTAGAAAGTCATTAAAACTAACAAAACAGGTGGCTACATCATCCTGAAATTCAGTTCATTTGCAAATCTTCGATAAAATGTTTTTTACATAAACCTTTACGTTCTCTTTAAAACTAATATCAGAGAAACTATATGCTTTTACTAGATTATATATTAAAATGGGAGATGTAGAAAATCAGTAAATGAGGTTATATTACTAATTAGCATACTGTCTCCACCACCTATAATACACTACAAAAAATGTGGCTTCCATTTTATCACATAGATGAAACAGTTATCTTTCAGGGTTTGAAATTTCTGTGATCTTTATGCTTAATAAGCTCAGTAAAAGGCATTCAAATTACATCACTTTTGTCTTGGAAGTTAAATTGGGAAATATTGCATTCTCTGAGATGATAAACTCCGCAGAAGATAAATTATCATGAGAAATAGTTTTAATTGATTTACCATAATAAAAGTTATGTGACTTTGAAGTGCAAATGACACATTAAAATGAATCTACAGTATGTTGATAATAAAGTGGCTTCTTTGTTAATGGAATTACTGACACTGCAGATGCTTTCAGGAGTGATGTCTTCTACTGTTAATCAAGAGACATCAATGTAAAATGAATACACTGTTTATTTAAATCCCAGCCCACCTTTCTCACTTATTGCTTCAGAGTAGCTCAATACTAAGGTCCAAATGTTGGAGATTCTGGTCATAATATAGAGTCAATAGTATTTTAGCTGTTCCATTTCTGCTTTTTCCTGTACATCTTAATGCATGCTCAAGTTCTCCCTGTGTATGTAAATCAGAAAGACTATCAGAGCAGAGGCATGTGACAAAGTCCAAGATGAAGTTCATGTTTAGATGCTTATATACATATAAACTAATAAAAAAATTTTTCTCACACATAAACGTTTACAACATATGTTCCCAAAGTTTCTGAACAATAAGATTCAAAGGAAGTTTGTGAATGTTTTAGAGGTTTCTTTCTTTGTTTGTTGTGTTTTTTTAAGACAAGAATAAAACATTTCAAATTTACCTGATAGTTCAATAAAACAAGGCAAAGTAACTGCATTTCATAATCTGTGACTCTTCTTCAATTATCTTCTACAAAAAAATCCATTTTTCACTGAACTGTAGGAATAGTTTGAACCCTATTGTTTGCTTATTTGACAATCACTGTATTAATCATAGAATTTATCAGTTATCAGTCTATGATTCTACTTAATCAGTAGCAGTCTCTACAAGTAACATTTAGTACCCTTGACCTCTGATTTGTAACTGAAGAGCAAATTAAAGTCCCCTGTCATTCTCATCTTCTGTGATGTGGTTTGGCTGGGGAGGTGTGGAAAGAGATGAGACAAAAATGCAGGACTACAATACATTATCGTTGTTTCAGTGCTGGGCTTACTGAGTGTTACTGGAACAACATAGGATACACAAGATTAAACATCAGTTTATTTGCTCCAGGAAATTCTGAAGAACATTATACAGTGATATAAAAGGGGTTAATATCAATAGGAATTATAAATATGAGAGCCATAAAATTTAAAAAGATACATTAAATACCTAACTCTGACATTCACACTCCTCTGTCTCAATAATTAGCACAACCTTTCTTATTTACTAAATTATTTAGACTAAATTTAACATAAGGTGTTCACTTACCCTACTTTACATATATTAGTAATGAATTATATGATTCTATATTTAAAGGCTTAATGGCAAGCAAGAGAAAAATACAAATTTACAAGTAACATTGTTATTTGAACAATAATTTAACATGCTATGTGAACAGATTTTAAGACAAATAAGCCAGATGAAAGTAGTAATGTTTATATAATTGTAAAATAGCTATACAGAAAAAAACATTTTAAAAATGTGTTATTTTAAATGTGATATGTAAAACTAGGTAACAATAATTTTAGGAGATTTATTTTTAAACAAAATAATATGACTTTTAGTAATAGTATTTGACTAAAACTGGAATACTCTTCAAATGCAGGAAAAAGCAAATATTTGATATTTCAATTTAGAAGAAATTGTTTATATGAGTATTGTTTGATTTTTTAAAATTCTGTTAATAAAGATTGTTGATAATTCTATCATCTTGACAGAATTTATTCTTTGAAAACTTATTCTTTAATCCCAGAAAATACTGAGCTGTGGTTAAAAACGTGGAGGCAAACATCAGAAATTTTCCAGAGTGCATTCATTTACCAATTTGCAACAGTTGTGCATTCTTTACCCTTTCAATCTGGAAAGCTTCTGATTTTTTACTGGCTGTTTAAACAAAAATAGATGTTTATCTCTTTAAAATTTTGCCAGGAAGCTGTCACTTTCCCATTTACTCAAGCAATGTTGTGACAGAATGTGTCAGCTTCTCACAAAAATGAAGAGATATAGACCTGTATTTACTTTAGCTGAAAAATAAGTAGTCATCAATTCAGAGAAAAATGTTTTCCCATCTGAAAAGATGAAGTAAATAGGAGTGGTTGAGAGAAGTATTTCCTAATAGTTAAAAGGCAGATGTTAACCAAACATACAACACTGATTCATTTTTGGTTATCATCCTGGAATGGATAATCTCATGGTATGTAGGAGCTGGTACTTCACCATGTGTCTTTTTGCGGTATGTGATTTTGTTTTAAAAATGATAAATTTGTTTGCAGTTAACCTTCCTACATTCTCTCCTATGCAAGCTAAAAGCTTTGGAAATTTCAATGAAAATAAGAAAAAAATCATCTTTAAGAAACTGCTTTTAGAATCATGTTAGATTCAAAACAAATGTAATTGGCAGAGATTGGCCCAAAACTCTGTACTTCCTTAGGGTACTTGAATTGATAGTAATGATCTTACCAGATATTGAACATTAAATATACATTTCAGTATATATATTTTTCCATTAAAATATTCTTTTATTTTTGTTTAAAATTTCATAGGATAAAGTTTCATTAAATATAGTACTGAATGCACTGAAATTAACAAAATTGACACTGAACAGAAGGAGATATGCAGTGATATAAACTTTTACTCAGAAGTGATTAGAGTGGTGCAATTAAATCGAAAGCAACCATCTTTAATAGAACAGAGGGAACAAACTAGCCTACCAGAAAAATGTAAAGTTAGGCCCTTTAGAGTATAACTATCTGTCTCTGGCTAGACGTTTGACTCCTGTAGATTACTTAGCTACAAGATACTTAAATTCTTTGATTCTGTTTCCAACCTGCTAAAGGAGCAAAATGAAACCTATTTAATAGAATTTGTGTGAGAATTCTGTAAATCTAAAAATATCTTAAATCTTGTTTACTTTTAATATATAAAAATGTTGTTTACTTGAAATTCAAATTTAACAGGTCGTCCTGTATTATATTTGACAGTCCTATCCTTCCACAGTGTTTTCAATTATCTTTATATAAATGTTTGATGAAATCATCATTTATTGGGGATATAACTATAACCCTGTATTCACAGATGAGCCTTACATTTGCAATGATTATTGCAAATATATTTTGTGTGCAATATTCTGTTTTCTCTGAAACTCTATTTTGTGTAGATTTTAAACCTAATTTACAGCCAAACTTTCCTTAATAGCCTAAATCTTCTCAGTTCCTTCATATGCCTCAAGGCGTCCATCATATTTCTTTCTTAGAGATGAGCCTCCTTTACCATTTTTGATGCACAGCATACAGTATAAATACTTCCTTCATTATCACCCTAGCAGTTATTCTGCCACTTTCTTGAAATAGACCCTCTTTTTACTGTTTTTACTGATTTACTTCCTCATTTGGCGGGAGCACCTCTTCCAGTAGCTTTCTAATTTAGGGTGCATAGGAAGGACATATTTCTGAGATCTTAAATGTCTGAAAATGGTATTTAGCTAACCTTACATTTAATAAAGAGATCACCTTGCTATGTAACTACAGGCTTGAAATATTTTCTCTATCAACTATAGGCCTTCTTCCATAGTTAGGGACCAGAGAAGAATGCATTCCTGCAAGACAAAACTTCACTGAGTGAGATTTTTGAGTTTTTGTTGTTTTTTATTTGTTTTTTAAGTGACTACATTTCCATTCTCTGCAGAGCTTGGGCAGCAGGAAGATAAATACTCACTCTTTGAGGTATGAGAAGACAGACCAAGAAGACAAGTAGCTAGAAATTTATGAGGCATTGCATAGAAACAAACAGACAAAAGAAAGGGATAGCCCCCAAAATGCATATAAACTGTACCCAAATACTTGGCTGAACACCACACTCTGCAGGTACACAGGAAAATTCTAGAGTGCCAGAATGAAAATACAATAGACTAAAACAAGCAGAAGGCAAGAACTGAGCAGATATCACCTACAATATACTGTGGAAGAAAAATAGAGTCTACAGTTTGAGTCTAGGAAGTCAAAGCCTGCCAGAACAAAAAGTTGAGAATCCTATGAAAAGGATAGCAGCCTCTGAGTCACTATTACACTTTACCTATATTGTCCACTTTACCACCAATATTTTACAGTGATCCAAAGAAATGGAAGCAAGACCTGTATTCAGGGTAAAAAGCAGTCTACAGAAACTGATTCCAAGTAAGTCATCACAGATATTGGACATAACAAATCAAGGCTTCAAAACAGCTTTTACAAGAATATTCAAATAATTTAAGAGGAAAGAAAGGCCATAGTGAGGGGAGATACAAAGGATCTAAACAGAGATATAGAAACTATAAAAAATAGAAATACTAAAGCTGATCAGTTCAATAACTGAAATAAAATACTTATTAGATTGTTTCAACAGAGATTGGAAACAATAGAAGGAATTAGTATTTTAAGATAGATCAAAAGAAATTTTTTAACCTGGATAACAGAGAGAAAAGATTTAAGGATACTAAAATGAGTCTGAGAGCCCCATGTGAAAATATCAGATAATTAAAAAAAAAAATAGCAAGTGAACTTTGATTCTCAGAATGAAAGAAGACAGAAAAGAAGAGAGAAAAAAAATTGAAAAAATAATGACAAAATTTTTCCTAAATAATTAAACCTTAAACAAAATAAAAACAAAGAAAACCACTCCTGGGTACAGCTGAAAACCAATGATAGGAACATCTTGAAAGTAGCTAGAGATAAACACTTCATATATGGAGGAAAACACTTTATATACAGGAGAAAACAATATGATTAATGGCTGATTCTTATTACAAACAATTATAACATGATATCCTATATACTGAAAGAAAAATATATAAAATCTGCCAAAAAACTTTCTTTATCCAGCACATTTATTTTTTAAAATAATGAAAATGATATAAAGACATATTCATATAAACAAAAAGCTGAAAGAATTAATCATTAGCAGACCTACAGTCTCCTATAGTGTTATAGGAATTGCTAAAGTAAGTTCTCCAAGCTGACGAAAATGACCCCAGATGACAAGATGAATGTGAATAAAAAGGACTTAAAGGTTGGAAATGGTAGGTGAGAAAACACACACATACTTTTGTCTTTTCCTTAAAGCCACATTATTGTTTAAAGTAAAAAAATATAGCAGTATATTGTTATGCCTATAACATTTATGAAGATATTAGCAATAGAATAAGGGTATAAATGGAAATATATCATTGCAAGCACATTTCCAACATTTTAGCAGAAGTAATTCAAAATTAACTGTGAGGAAATTGAAACAAATTTAAAAAGCATATTTTAATCCCCAAAACAATCACAAAAATATATATTTTCTATAGAAGAAAAGTACAGTATACAGTTTGAGTAGGAAGTCAAAGCCTGCCAGAACAAAAAACTGAGAATTCGTTGAAAAGGATAACAGAATCTGAGTCACATTCTATCAACTAGAATGCCGATAAGGAATTTAAACAGTGTGTTACATATTTTGATTAACACAAAATAAAGAAAGAAGAAACAGGAGCAATAAAAAAAAAACTGAAGGCAAAAGGGAAAACAAATATCAAAATGTCAGACATAAATACAACAGTATCATTGATTGCATTAAATGTAAATGGACTAGACATTCCATTCAAAAGGCTGAGGTGAGGTTTGAAATAAACAAGAACATAATATGCTGTCTACAAGATACACACTTCTTAAGTGTGTATACATACTTAAGTAAGTTGAATGTAAACAGGGGGAAAATACCAAACAAAGAAAAAAAGCATAAAACATGTGGACTGGTTAAATAAATATCAGAAAAATAAATCTTAAATACAAAGAATATGATTAGAAGCAGAACACTTAATCATGATACAATTTCTACATATCCCAAAGATATGATAATTATAAATATAGATATACCTTACATCTGAGCTTTAAACTATGTAAAACAAAAACTAATGGAACTCGAGGGAGACATATAATTAGAGTTGGAAATTTTAACATATTTGGCTCAGTAATTGTTAGAAAAACTATGCCAAAAAAAATCTACAGGAATATACAATACATCTTCACCTAATTGCCACATAAATTGCATGATATACATTATTTTTAAGTGCACATGGGATATTAATCAATATAGATCATATTTTAGTCCATAAATAAGTTTTAATAAATTTAAAAATATAGAAATAATGTGAAATATGTTCTCTGAGCAAAGCATAATTAATTTTGAGATCAGCAACAATTTGAAAAGGACTCTAAATATTTATAAATTAATCAAGACCCTCTAAACAACTCATGAGTCAAATAAAAAAGGCCAAGGAAAATTAGACAAAATCTTGAATGGTATAAAAACCCAGAACATATCAAAATTTGTGGTATTAAGCTGAAGAAATTCTTAGAGAGTAATTTACAAACAAATGTTTTTACTAGAAAGAAAATAGTCTAAAACCACAAATCTAGCTTACACCTCAGGAGTCTAGAAAAAGAAGAGCAATTTAAGACTAAAGTAAGTATGAGGAAAGAAAAATATAAACAGTGGAAATCACTTAAATAGAAAAGTGATCAGCAATAAAAAGCGATAAAGAGATAAGCAATAAAGAGAATTACTAAAACCCAAAGCTGTTTATTTGAAAATATCAACAAAATTAAAACACCATTGGCTACACAGACCGAGAAATGAGAGAGAGAGAAGGCCTTGTTATTCATAAACTACACAATTTGTGGCATTTTATTATAGCAGCCCAAACAAAGAGAGTCGACACTGCAGAAGCTATTCATTTTCAAATGAGTTCTCTGTGTTATTAAATATAAGAAACAGTGGCATAGAATGATGCTTCCCAGCCAGTTTTGGGATTGACCCTAAAGGGTCAAACACATTTTCACAGCACTCACAAAAACTCTTTCAGCTTAGTTCCAGCCAGCTGTTTAATGAAGACAGCTATAAACTTCAGACTACATAAATGTGGTTCATTAGCCTTCTTCAGTATCTTAGTATATTCATGTTCTCCATAAATCTTCTGTTCCAAGCTGTTCAAATTACCTTCCAAAGAGAAAATATGAGTTGTCCAGCTTAGAACAGTTCATGGATAATGATGACTCTTGTAAAATGAGTGTTTGAAAGTGTAATGAAAGAATATAGAGAGATTTTGAGATGAAGTCAAATGTAAAGCCACTCAGTGGAGAATAAACATTTCATAATGCCATCATATTGCTACAGTGAAAGTAAACTTGATTTGGAAACAATGTTAACTGGATCTTTTCAGTTTTTCTACATCTATTCAGCAAATTTTTTCAGGTGTTCTGAATTGACAGTCTGGGAAACCTCCCAAAGATTATTTGGGAGAAAGAGTGAAGATAAAGGAAACCCAAACATACAGGCTCTAATACCACATTCAAGCTTCAAATATAGGAAAGTTTTTTAATACAGTAAACTGAAATTTATTATAAAATTACTTCTAAATATGGGTTCTGGGTCCAAAAAATTGAAAAATATTGTTACTTATCCTCAAGAAAATATTTTTCTGAAGTTCTAATTTTTGTATATCTAAATATTAGGAATAAGATCTTATTATCTCCCAATTTTGTTGATACCAATGTACAAAGAATCAAATAGCTTATTAGATGTTTATAAAGTCTTCCTTTCTAGTTTTCACAACTTTGCAGTTTGATTTGTTTTTTTTTTAAACAGGATTTCTGAAGGTGGTTTTTGTAATTGCTTTTTCTACTGTGCTTTATCTTTCAACTTTATGCCCTGTCGGCTAGTCCTCTTAATTTAAGTACTTCACTACATTTTATAAATCTCCATTGATTTGAATTTAATGAATATATTTAGAACACTTTATTGGTTTGAAGAATAGAAGTATCAGTTAATTTTAAACCAGTCAAAGGAGAGATATAATCATAAGCAAATATTACAATAAATATATTCAAATGAAGAAATTACAATCTATTTTAACATGCTGTGGAAATAAAAAGGCTTATTTTTGAGCAGTAGAATGCTAGCATCCATTATATTACAATTTTTACATTGTTCTACTTTACTCTCAGTACATTTGTATTAAGCAATTATGAAGCGTGTCTGGAATTTCTGTAAAAATAAGCAAAACTAAATTTCTAAGAGCATCAGAAAGACCAATTGTGCATCTGCTTTTAATAAATACTGACCTTACCTCTGAGGGTAATCTATAATGTCTTAAAGTTTTACTGAATATATATTTATGTACATACATTCATGAAAACATGATTATATTTTATTCAAATTAAATAAAATAATTACCAACAGTTGTCATTATGCAATTTTCCATCATAGAAAAAGGGTGTTCATAGAAAGGTACTTAGTAATCAAAGTGGTTACTACATTTTCAAATGAGTAGAAAGTGAGGTATGGCAGACTAAGTTAAAGAAATAAGTAAATGTTTAAGCGAGTAGAAAAAAAAGTTTTGATGCTTGGCTTAAAATCTAAGACTGCGATTATAAGAGCAAGCTAGTTCAAAGATTCAAATAGCTATGTCATATAAATGAGTTGTACTGTGTCAAGCTCACAGGATTTAAGCTGCAGTTCATTCCCTTTACCACACATAGATGTGCTCTTAGCCTACCATCCTATCCATTACACTCTCCTGCCTTTTAAGCAATTCAAGTTCAGCAATATACTTAAAACAGACAGATCTCAGATATCGAGAGCTCATGCCCTGGACTCACAAATCACAATACCCAAGGATAATTTGTAAATATAAACTCTTGAAATTGAATGCATTTTAGGTTGGGGTAATCTATTAGAATTATACAAATAATCTAAGTGCTTGTGAAAACATATGGTTGTATGCCAACCTCACAGAGGTTCCAATTTGCTCTCTAGGTCACCCCAAAGAAATTCTCCCTATGGAATTTTGCCTTTAGAGAGACAAAGTGAATTGATTCTGTTGAAATATTCATTAAATTAAAAGGCTTCATTTACTATTCTAAAAGCAATTAATCAGTTCTTCTCATTCTGCATAGTACAGTATTAGCTACCACTCCACAAAAGGGCATTACTGCTCTAGGGAAAATGCAATGTACTGAAAAAAAAAATGATAGGATCTGTTAAGAAAGTTAGTTACAGACATAAAAACTTAAATTTTTATGGGAATATAGAAAACTTTGCAACAGCCTGATTAATAAAATTGCTTGCAGATAGTAATTGAAACTAAAAATAAATAAGAAAAAGAAAACATGGCTTTTATGGATACCATTGAAGAGTTTAAGATTTATTAGATATAATATAAATCCAAGCATAAGGAAAAGCAACTTCATAAAAAAATAAAAGCAAATATTTACTTTGATCAAGAAAGTTCCCCCAAATATTTGTAGCAATGATAACAGCAAGTACTCTTGATCATGAGGAAATGCCTATTTCTGTAAAATTTCTTTACATTCACAAATTCATAATCATTCTGGTAGCAATGTCTGGAGCCCATCAACCTTAGGTCGCCAGCTGAATATAGCCTAGGTCAATAGTTAATGATGTTGTAAACCGAAGATATATTTCTTTGACAGCATTTCAGTGCAATATATGTAAATTATTGTATGATATATAATGAAAAATTAATGCACTTTTGCTAACTTAAGCAGAAACTTTCAATACAAAATTATAATTTTAAAATTTTCAATAAAGAAAAGATGTATCTATGGAAATATGTAAAAGTTTATATATATATATATATATATATTTATAAAATAGAACTGGGCCAAAGAAAGCAAAAATGATACAAAAGAGTCTTACCTTAAAATATGTGAATCTAAATTAATTATCTTTGATCTTATAATAAAGAAAAGTTTACTAAAATTACTTTTAAGAAGAATGTCCAGATGCCACAGTTCCAGAATAACTCTTACCACAGAGAATAGCTGAACAAGTGAGTCACTAGCCAGTGTGCTGTCCTCTAGGATCTTTTTTTTTTTTTTTGCAAATATCCAAAGGGTACTTATCCTACCTTAAAACCTACAAACATGTCTTGCACATCTAATCAATTTCTTTGAGGTAGATGAATAATGATGTTAAATGTACACCAGTAAATTTCATACATTTAGAAATTTTGAAGCCTCTACAATAAGTTTACTTCCAAAAAGACTTTCAAAACATTAGTTAACATAGAATTACAAAGGAAAATTTAAGATGGTGAAAGAACTGACTTTAAAAAGTAAATTAAAATAGACATTTCAAGATGAAATCAGTGTCCGTCTATTAAGAGCTTTCTAAATCAGATGAAATAGTGGGTGTGTAGGTACATGTTGAGAGGCAGTGGCCCAGAGTGGACCCTCCAAAATGCCTTCATGGAAATCCAAGTTCTATCATGTGCCAGCGGCATAATCCTGGGTGGTTTACTAAACTCTCAGGATCTCAGTTTTCACAGCTGTGTGATGGGGATAATAATAGCATTTCTCTTGTGAGAATGAAAAGGGGTGTCTTTAATGTGCTGAGCACAGTGCTTGTCATGCAAGAAGCACAAACCAGTGTTAACTTTTTATTGCTCATATTATTGCTTAAGGTTTTAAAAATACTATGTGAGATATTAAAATAGAAATAAGCACAAGACAGCTTTATAATACTGTCTGTGTAGGCAAAAATATATAGACCATGGTTAGAAAAAGCTATAATGGAAGAATGAAACTATTTTCCAACACAAAGATTTTGTACCCAGCTCTAAATTATAATAGCCAAAAGAGTCAAGCCAAGAGTCGCTAAATGAACTATCATCAATTAAATGCTGACCTAGCTCTAATTATCTAGGTGGGATCATGTTCATTATCCTACTTCAACTTTATTAACCTATGACATGGGCATTATGGTTCCCACCTTGCAGAAAACTAAGGCTTAAATTGCTTAGGAGACTTGTTGAAGATCATAAATTTAGAAGTAGCAAGCCTAGGATTAATAGAGAAATTTATATCATCTACATCACAATAATTCCAGCTATTCCTCAGGGTAACAGAATGTCACCAGTACTTAGGGAATCCTTTGAAATATGTAGTTATAACTCTTAGAATATTACAAATTCCATGTTCTCTCCCAGTTTTTGCACATGTATTTTCCATTGCCTGAAATATCACTCTGCTCCCAGCAGGGCTGCTGAGACTGGAATGAGGCAAGTAAAGCACTTGCCCAGGTACAAATCTTAATGGAATTCCAAAAAAACCTTCGGACTAATAATATTTTAATGAGATATTTTCAAAAATCAAAATTAATGCAAAAATCTGTGATAAAACATATCAAAATTTTAGAGACAGGATAAACTGGTCCATATAGGAGCTTGAGGAAAAAGGGAAAAATCAGTCATATGGTATAATTTCTGTCCTTTAAGCAGGTCTCAGCTTAAACATTACTTACAGTCAGAAACACTATCAGACTGGTGTAGATGCTGTACTTCCAAGCTTTCATTGCATCCTGTGCTTACCTCTCCAACAGAACTTATCCACTCTATGATAATGTATTAGTTGTCTATTGCTGCATAAAAAAAAAAAAAAAACCCTTCAAGTTTCAGTGTCTTAAAACAGCAAACTTTTATCATCTCACAGTCACTGTGCGTCAGGAGTTTAGGAGTAGTCTACTTAAGTTTTGGTTCAAAGCAGCTGAGGCTGGAGGATCTGCTTCCAAAATGGCTTACTCACATTGCTATTGGCAGAAGGCTTCATGTCCTTCTTACATGGATCTCTTGAGTTGCTTGAACGTTCTCTTGACATAGGCATTATCTTCCCTAGAGTACAAAACACAGAAAGAAAGCAAGAATGAAGCTGTTGGGCCTTTTATCATCAACTTTCCAAAGTCTCATACCATCACTTCTACAGTTGACCCTTGAACAACAGGAATTTGAACTGCACAGAGCCACCTATGTGCAGATTTTTTTAGGTTTTGTTTGTTTTGTTTTGTTTTGTTTTAATTGAAGGTTTACAATATTGTGTTAGTTTCTGGTGTACAACAAAGTGATTCAGATTAGATAGATAGAGAGATAGATAGATAGTTTTTAATATTCTTCTCCATTATGGTTTACCACAGAATATTGAATATAGTTCTCTGTGCTATACAGTAGGACTTTGTTGTTTATCCATTCTATACATAATACTTTACATCTGTTAGTCCCAAACTCCCAATCCAACTCTCCCTGGCAACCACAAGTCTGGTCTCTATGTCTATGAGTCTGTTTCTGTCTCATAGATAAATTCATTTGGGTCATAGTTTAGCTTCCACATATAAGTGATATCATATGGTATTTGTCTCTCATTCTGACATACTTTGCCCTACATAGTACAGGACTACACAGTCTAAGGTTGGTTGAATCCACAGATGTGGAACAGCAGACTTGAAGAGCCAAACTGTGAAGTTATACACAGATTTTCAACTGTGCAGAGGATCGGAGGACCTAACCCTCACATTATTCAAAGGTCAATTGTACTTTATTTTATTGTTTGGAAATGAGTACAAATGTAGCCCAAACTCAAGTGTTAGAGAATTTGTCTTTACCTCTTCTCACCACAAAGAGCTACCTGTTACTTGGTTATCTCTGATGCTAGACTATAAATTCTGTGAAAAGAGAGACCATGGCTGAATTGTTTGCCACTTGATCTCCTGGTCACTACACTGTGTTGACATATACTGGGTACTCAATAAATAATGTTTTAATCATTAATGGAATTTATGAAAACACCCCACCAATGATAACATGTAAAATAATTTGATAAAAGAGCCACAAAATTATTAATAAAATGACATGAGAATGGTGAAGCTTCCTAAGAAGAATAAATACTATCATCCTTGATATAAGATAATAGGAATATGACAAAAGTTTTGACATCATAAGTGAAAGAGATACCTAAAAAAATATAAACTCTCACCAAATTTGAATATTGAAAAAAATTCTTAGGCTTAAAAGATAATTTGAAGGAGGAAAAGTCAACTGAAGTACTGTTATTTTCCAATGTGAGTTTCAACCCAAATTTCAAAGAAAAATCTCATTTGACTGGAATTAAAATTCTTCAAAGATGTGACTGAGAACTGTTTATATCTATAATTATATATATGATACATATGATATTTATATTATATATGTATAATTATATATATATATATATATATATATATATATATATATATATATATATATATATATATATGCCTGGCACTTAATTCATGCTTTTTCTATTGTATCATGTTGTTATATAATAGAATTAAAAAATAGAGACCCAAGAAGATTTTCCAAATTTATGAAAACACACTTGCTAAGATGGAAAATTAGATTTTATTTTTCCTTTTATTAAGTTTTTATGATTTTTGAATATTCAGTGTTTACAAACTGTATGGATAGTTTGTTGGAATAGTTTGGTTGTGCTATTTTTTAAATCTTTATTTCATAATGTATATTACTCAATGTTGACAATTTAAATTTTTAAAGTTGTGATAGAAAATGCTATTGATTCATACAGTTTTCACATTTGAAGACATTACTATGAAGATTATTTGAATTTGGGATAGCAGTTAATTAATAATTGAATCTGTGCTCACAAGTAAATGATTTTCTATTATAGATCAACATTTCTCTAATAATGGTCTGTGGATTCCCTGGTACCCCTGAGAGGGGGAGGAGGACATATGAGACCCTTTCAGGTAGTCTTGGAGGACAAAACTGTTTTCATAATAATATTATAATATTATTTGCCTTTTTACCATGTTGATATTTGTACAGATGATGCCAAAACAATGGTGGATTCAATTGCTGGCTCCTTAGTATGAATCAAGGCAGTGACACCAAACTCTAATAGTACTTACTATTTTCTTCATTGCCACAAACTTGCAGGAAAGGAAAATCAAGTTGTACCTAATAATTTCTTAATAGAGTAGTAAATATTCTTAATTTTATTAAATCCTCGTGAATTACATCTTTCTAATATTCTGTGTGATGAAATGAGAAGTACCCTTAAAATACTTTTGATGCATTCCAAAGTATGATTATTGTTTTGAGGAAAAAAGCAGCTGTTTAATTGTCTGAGTTATTAGCCTAACTAACCACTTTTATTATAGAACACTATTGTTAATTGAAAGAGGAACTGAGAAGGAATCTATAGGTATTCAGACTTGGGTATTTAATAGTTTTTTGACAATGAACAAGAAGAGTCTGCTATTCATGGAAAACAAATGATAGTATTTATTGCCTATGAAAAATTTCAAGTTTTTAAGTGAAAATAGAAATTTGAGAAACTTGTACCTGTTTGTTACCTAGAGCTTAACAGATTCAGAACTGTGATGAGATTACTGTTGTTATTAATAAATAGTATTTCTCTACATTATAAGATGTTTCAACATTTGGAAATGTTGAATGTTCCAAATGTTTCAACATTTGGAAGGTATGCATAACTCTATAAACCAATATTTTCCAAAACACCAATGCATAGTTTACAAATTATGCTTGAGCAAATATCTGTTCAAAGTACAAAACAGACCCATAGATTTCAATGTAAGTATATAAAGTTCATTAATATTGTTTCAGATTCCAGATCACAACCAACTTTTAATAAATTACCATTTATGAGTTTGATGTAGTTTGGTGTAGTGTCAAAGAAGAATACCTACAATTTTCAGAAAAGACAATTAAAATAAGTCAAATTTCCTCATATATATATCATGTTGCTTGAAATTAAACAAGTTGGTAATTCCAGAATTGGAACTACCAATTTGAATTATATACATACCAATTACTATATATATATATATATATATATCAGTGTGAGGTAGGATTCTCTTTATATACTTCAACCAAAAAAAAAAAAAAAAAAGAGAGAGAGAGAGAAAGAGAGAGAACTCAATATGTTGAAAGTAAAAGGACATGCCAAATTCCAGTTGTCTTGTATTAAGACAGATTTTACAAGGGATTTACCAAAGAATACTATTTTTCTCACCAATTTTTTTAGAAATATTATTTCCCATTAAAGTATGTTATTTATATTAACATCTAGTTGGTTTATTTCTCTTTAAAAATAATAAATATATATTTTTAAATTTCAGTTTTAGTTTCTATTATGGTAAATATATATATAAATATGTTATGTGGTTTGCATAAATATATGTAAACCACATAAACAAAAGCTCTTCAAGGTCCTTGATAAATTTTAAATGTATAAAGGGGTCCTCAGACCAAAAGCTTCAGAACTGCTTCCAAAGATTATTTAAAACAGGATTAATTTTTTCACAACAAAAAATAGAATTGAAGGGAGGAAATATGCTGCAAAAGGATAACTTTAAAATACTCCTACATATTAGCTAGAACAAACTGTGGTTTAAGTCACAGATGCAAGTAAATGTAAGAAGCTGTGTAGAGTCAAGGTCAAAGGTACTTGAAGTAACTCAAGAATAAATGATTGGTGTTTGATATAATTTATTTACTGACACTGAAATGTCATCCCTGATCATAATGCTTCATCTCTGTCTAGTGTTCCTAGCTTTGTGAGAATATATTTAGGGTGCTCTAAATGCATGCAAGAATATGCATATACTATTTTAAGTAGATCTAATAAAGTGATATAAAGAAAAACAATAATTTAATATTTCAGAATGAAGCTTGTCTTAATGATTCATATTAACATAAATGATGTGGTACTTCCAATTGAATTTTATTATCACATAGTTTTGAACTTAATTTCCCAAAACTTCATATTGCTTCCTTTTGCCCTAGAGCACTGACCTAATCAAAATGTGATCACCTTACAGGTAGAAATATATTACTTTACCAGTGATTCTTTATGTGAACACATAGCACAGGAGAAGATAATTTGTATATTAAAGAGTGGAATCAATTAACATAAAACAAAGACTAAATAAAATTTACTACTACAGTGAAATACTACAACATTTGTGCCTGCCAATGGGACCCAAACTTTGGGTCTCATTGGAGAATGAGATTGATAGTTTTGCTTAAATTAAACCCTGAGCCTTAAGACAATCTCTAACTTACATTAGAGTGTACTTAAAAGTAAAGAGTATAAATTCTATACTTGTGAGAAACATAGGAAAATCTGAATGAATCTGGAAACAAATTGGCATAATACATTTTGATACCCCACTCCTCCTGTCTCCATTAGACAAAAATTACCTGTCTGAGTGATAGGAAAAATATCTGTTAAGTGAAAATTTTACCAATCTCATGGAACTTCTGAAAAATATATAAAATTATTCTAAAGAATGCACTAAAATAAAATAAAAAATTATTTGAACAAATTTTCTAATATTGTATCTATATTTAAAAATAAAATAAAATAGTCAAGGTAAACAGCTAGACATCATGTGTCCTTAACGTACCTTTATACTGAGAGCTTAAAAATTAATCTTGATCTAATTTATCCTGATTTTGATACCATCCATATGATATCAACTCTTCAGTTTGCTCTGAAAATAGAGCATCTAGGTACATTTCAAAATTTCAATACACTATATTTGAAATTTTATAACATTAATTTTATGATACTCTTTCCCTTATAATTATCTGGAACATTTATTAATGTGTTATAAATAATTTGATTACAGGTCCATTCCCAAATGTTATTTTTTGTTTATTTTATTACCTTCTACAAATATCACAGGTATTTGAAGTATTTCTTATATATTTATATTTATCTTGAAAGAAAAAGCAATAAATTGTGGTCAGATATAAGGCATTAATAGGTATCATAATCCAAAGCATTTATAGAAGCCATATTTTTTACATACTCCAACACAAATCTGCTTTAGCCAGGCTTCCCACTCCCTCCTCCAAATACCATATTCTTTCTTGCTTCATGATTTGTTAATTTATTATTTTCCTCCAGTGAGTGTTTCTTCCCTTCTTTGATTTTTCACGTCAAGCTGCAATTCCTGTTAAAGATTTTCTTGATTATTTGTGGTTGAAATGATCTTTCCTTTCTTTTTACATTCTTTTTATTCCTTTGTGTTCTAGTTATCTGCACATATGTCCCATATATTAAGGATGTTTGAATTCCTAAAGGTCATAGATAAAACTTTATTTTTGAATTCTTCTTTCAGAATACAGATAGCATTAATGGCCACAATTGTTCACACTTACTTGCATTTAAACGTTTCATTAGTGCCCTCCCATATTGACTCTGGACTTGGACATGTGACTTAACTTTGACCAATGGGGCAGTAGCCAATAAAGTAGTTTGAGCATACCAGATTCCTGCTACCTCCATAAAAACATGTCTATGTAGCCTTACAGAGGGGTGTGTGAGCAGAGCCAAGAACTCTGTTCTACAGCATGCCTACTCCAAAATCCATCAGCTTGCAAGTGGCAGCCAGTGGACCCCAACTTATATGAGTGAGCACTGCCAAGACCAGGATAGTCCAACTTGAATTACTGAACTGCAATTTTGTGATTCAAATAAATGTTATTGTTTTGAGCCACTAAGTGTTGACATAGTGTTTTACACAGAATTATTATGCAGTTAGACAACTGATACACTATTCCTGGAGCCAAATCACAGCAGCCTCACAGTACTTTGCACATGTTCAAAACTTAATGATAATTGAACGAATGCATTCTATATTATGCTTAAAGTTGGCTCCAACACATTCACAAATTGGTTGGCAATAATAAGCAAAGGGAGCTGGCTTCTTACTTAGTAATATGCTAAGTAAGATGTGTAGAGTTACATTTCTATACACTTACTCCCTGTCACGAATATATGGAGTAGGTGTTAAAAAACTTATTTTATGGATATTAAAATTGAGACTTAGAGAGATAATGTAGCTCATTGACTTAGTACATAGAATTTAAAAAGGGATTAAATGATAGCGTGCCAATGTGATGGTAAAGTTTATGCTTGTTATTGTTAGAATGATAGCACAGGCTCCTGGGAGGAAGTGGATATTAAATACATAATAATTTTTAAACTACTTTTTAGATACTTTGTAACTGGCATTTTTTAAATGACACTTCTCTTCTTTGGAATGGAATTTGATGATATGCAAGGGGATAAGTCTACCTGTAAGTACTTTTACACTTTTATCTTGCTTCTCACATCATCCTACAATTTTTTTTCTATTGTTCAACAAATTCTTTATCAATTGCTTACTCTATGTTCAGTACCATACTAGGTACTAAGTAGATAGTTGTGGACAAAACAGATACTGGTCCATACAGGCTATGAGTCAGTAGTATACATCATTTCAATGATAGAAGTTTGAAATTAGTCATGAGGGTGAATTTCCATTACAGCATTTGGCAAATACTACAAATTGAGGCAATTTCTTTTCTTTTCTTTTTTCTTTTTTCTTGTGACGTTATTGTTAAACATTTATCAGCATGCATTTAGTAGACTTTGACCCATATAAAGAAGGAAATTTGGGCTTAAATTGCATTCAAAAGCCTACATACAATGATTATAAAAAAATAACTCAGTTAATGAAAAAATTTCAGATGAGGGTCAAAAATAAATATAATAGTTATAACAGACACAAATAATACATAAGGACACTCCTACAACACAAAGAAATAGAAAGAAGGATGTGAAAATATAATCAGGCAAATGAGATATACAGGCAAGCATCAAACTAAATATATGTTAAGGTATAAACTAGTGCTAGAAATGAGGACAGTGACTTCATACTGATAAAAGGGGAAATTGACTGTGTATTTAAAAACAATTCTGGAGGAAGACCTTTAAGATGACAGAGGAGTAAGATGTGAGATCAACTTCCTCCCCACAAATATATCAAAAATATATCTACATGTGGAACAACTCCTACAAAGCACCTCCTGAATGCTGGCAGAAGACCTCAGACTTCCAAAAAGTCAGAAAATCTCCACGTAACTGGGTAGGGCAAAAGAAAAAAGAAAAAAAGAGAGAGAAGAGAGAGAGAGACAAAGGAATTGGGATGGGATCTGTGCCTCTTGGAGGGAGCTGTGAAGGGGGAAATGTTTCCACACACTAGGAAACCCCCTCACTGGCTGGAATGGGGGGGAACTTCGAAGCCCCAGAGGAGAGGACAGCATGAGGGGTGTGGAGGGCAAAGCAGAGAGATTCACACACAGAGGATCGGTGCTGACCAGCACTCACCAGCCTGAGAGGCTTGTCTACTCACCCGCCGGGGTGGGTGGGGGCTGGGTGCTGAGGTTCAGGCCTCGGAGGTCAGAACCCAGGGAGAGGACTGGGGTTGGCTGCATGAAGACATGCTGAGGAGGCTAGTGCACTACAGATAGCCGGGAGGGAGTCTGGGAAAAGTTTGGACCTGCTGGAGAAGCAAGAGACCATTGTTGCGGGATGCACAAGGAGAGGGGTGGGCCCTCCATAGGAACTTCTTGCTCCATACACTCACAGACAGCAGGGCACGGCCTACAAGAGCTCCAGAGGTGGGCATGAGCGGTGGCTGTTATCTCGGTCCCCAGAGGAGGAGGCGATGGCTGCTGCTGCTGCCACAAAGGATCCTGTGAGCAAATACAGGATCACTGCCCATCCGGGAGCCTGTGCAGCCCACCACTGCTGAGGCTCCTGCGATCTGGGGCCAACTTCCCCAGAAGAAAGCACAGTGTGCCTAAGGCTGTTGCAACTTGTCAGCCTCAGCCACAGGCACTTCCCACACATCCAAATTGTGATTGTTGTATCCCTCCCTCTCCGTGGCCTGAGTGAGCAAGTGAGCCCTAATCAGCTGTTGCTTTTACCCCCTCTTGCCTGGGTGGGGAACGCATGCCTGAGGGTGACCCACACGCAGAGGTGCGGCCAAAACCAAAGCTGAACCCCAGGAGTTGTGAAACCAAAGAAGAGGAAGGGTAATCTTTCCGTACAGCCACACGAGCAGCAGATTAAATCCCCGCAACTGGCTTGGTAGACTCTGCATCTGCAGACTATCTGAATAGATAACGAGTGTTCCCACAATTGAGGCTGTGGACCCTGGGAACAACTGCAGATGCTGGGGACAAGTACACCCTGGAGTAAGGCCAGATCAGAGTCTGAGCTGGTCCCACAGTGCCCACAGTGGGTCCAGAGACCTACCTAGAAGTATTGAAGAACTTGCTGGGTAGGCAGGGATTGGCAGTGGCTCACTCTCGGGGCAAGGAAATTTACAGCTGAGGCCACAAGAAAATATTATTATCATTACTACTTTTGCTTTGTCTTCTTCTGTTGTTCTTTTTTTATTATTCTTTTTATTTTAATTTTTATTTACTTTTTTTTATGCTTCTATTTTTAACATATTTTTACTTTATTTTCTTTCCTAGTTCTACTGTATTTTTTCATTATATTGTGTTTTGAACTTGGTTTGTTTTGGTTTTGGTTTCAGTTTTCCTTTGTTTTTATATATTTTTAACTATATTTTATATTTTTATTTTTTTGCTGTTTTGTACGTTTTTCCTTTTGTTTTCATCTTTCTTTTGCTTTTATACCTTTTTGAATTGTTTTTGTGTGTTTGCATTATGCTTTCTTTCCTTTTTTAGTTGCTTTCTGTGATTTGTTTTTGGGTTTTTTTTTTGTTACTTTAGTTTTTAGTGTTAGTTTTGGTTTGGGGGTTGGTTTATTGGTTTGGTTACTCTCTCCTTTTTTTGTTTTCTCTCTTTTTTTCTTTTTTTTTCTTTTCTTTTTGTGAGAGAGTGTGTGTGTTTCTTTGTGTAATTTTGTCTGTTTAGTTTTGCTTTTATCATTTGTCTTGGAGTTTTGTCTGTTCATTTTCTTTTTTTTTTTCTCCTTTTCTCCCATGCTGTGTGGCTTGTGGGGTCTTGGTGCTCCAGCTTGGGGTCAGGCCTGAGCCTCCAAAATGGGAGATTCAAGTCGAGGATGTTGGACCAAAGAGAACTCCCAGCACCATGAAATATTAACAGGTCAGAGATCTCCCAGAGATCTCCATCTCAACACTAAGACCTGGCTCCACCTATACAAGCTCCAGTGCTGGATGCCTCATGCCAAACAACTAGTAAGACAGGAGCTCAAACCCACCCCTTAGCAGACAGACTGCCTAAGATCATACTAAGCTCACAGACACCCTAAAACACACCACCGGATGTGGCCCTGCCCATCAGAGGAACAAGATCCAGCTCCACCCAGCAGAACACAGGCATGAGTCCCCCTCACCCAGAAGCCTACACAAGCCACTGGACCAGCCTCACCCACTGGAAGCAGACAGCAGAAGAAAAAGTAACAACTACTCTGCAGCCTGTGGAAAGGAGACCCCAAACACAGTAAGTTAAACAAAATGAGAAGACAGAGAAATATGCAGCAGATGAAGGAGCAAGGTAAAAACCCACAAGACCAAACAAATGAAGAAGAAATAGGCAGTCTACCTGAAAAAGAATTCAGAGTAATGATAGTAAAGATAGTTCAAACTCAGAAATAGAATGGGGAAAATACAAGAAACGTTTAACAAGGACCTAGAAGAACTAAAAAGAAAATCAACAGTGATAAACAACAGAATAATTGAAATTAACAATATTCTAGAAGGAATCAATAGCAGAATAACTGAAGCAGAAGAACCGATAAGTGAGCTGGAAGATAGAATGGTGAAAATAATGGCCATGGAGCAGAATAAAGAAAAAATAAGAAAAAGAATGAAAAGAATTGAAGACAATCTCAGAGACCTCTGGGACAACATTAAATGCACCAACCTTCAAATTATAGGGGGTCCCAGAAGGAGAAGAGAAAGAGAATGGGTCTGAGAAAATATTTGAAGAGATTATAGTCAAAAACTTCCCTAACATGGGAAAGGAAATAATCAATAAACTCCAGGAAGTACAAAGAGTCCTGGATTATCTCCAGGATACATCCAAGGAGAAACATGCAAGACATGTATTAATTAAACTATCAAAAATTAAATACAAAGAAAAAATATTAAAAGAAACAAGGGAAAAGCAACAAACATCATACAAGGGAATACCCATAAGGTTGTCAGCTGATTTTTCAGCAGAAACTCTGCAAACCAGAAGGGGGTGGCAGTGTATATTTAAAATGATGAAAGGGAAACACCTACAACCAAGATTACTCTACCGGGCAAGGATCTCATTCAGATTCTACAGAGAAATCAAAAGCATTACAGACAAGAAAAAGCTAAGAGAATTCAGCACCACAAAACCAGCTTTCAAACAATTGGTAAAGGAACTTCTCTAAGCAGAAAACACAAGAGAAGAAAAAGACCTACAAAAACAATTAAGAAATGGTAATAGGAAGACACATATTGATAATTACCTTAAATGTGCATAGATTAAATGCTCCAACCAAAAGACACAGACCGAGTGAATGGATACAAAAAGAAGACCATATATATGCTGTCTACAAAAGACCCACTTCAGACCTACAGACACATACAGACTGGAAGTGAGGGGATGGAACAATGTTCCATGCAAATGGAAAAAAAAGAAAGGTGAAGTAGTAGAACACATATCAGATAAAGATTTTAAAATAAAGAATGTTACAAGAGACAAGGAGAACACTACATAATGATCAAGGGACCAATCCAAGAAAAAAGGTATAACAATTATAAATATATATGTACCCAAAATAAGAGCACCTCAATACATAAGGCAACTGCTAACAGTTATAAAAGGGGAAATTGACAGTAACACAATAATAGTGGGGGACTTTGACACCTTACTTACACCAATGGACAGGTCATCCAGACAGAAAATTAATAAGGAAACACAGCTTTAAATGACACAATGGACAAGATAGATTTAATTAATATTTATAGAACATTCCATCCAAAAACAGCAGATTCTACTTTCTTCTACACATGGAACATTCTTCAAGACAGATCACATCAAGCCTTGGTAAATTTAAGAAAACTGAAATCATAACAAGCATCTTTTCTGACCACAACACTATGAGATTAGAAATCAGTTACAGGAAAAAAAACCCTGTAAAAAACACAAGCACATGGAGGCTAAACAATATGCTAAATACTAAATAACCAAGAGATCACTGAAGAAATCAAAGAGGAGATAAATAAACACCTAGAGACAAATGGCAATGAAAACACGACAACCCAAAACCTATGGGATGCAGCAAAAGCAGTTCTAAGAGGGAAGTTTATAGCAATACAATCTTACCTCAGGAAACAAAAAGAATCTCAAATAAACCATCTAACAGTACACCTAAAGGAACTAAAGAAAAAAGAACAAACAAAACCCAAAGTGATTAGAAGGAATGGAAGCATTAGCATCAGAGCAGAAATAAATGACATAGAAACAAAGAAAACAGTAACAAAGATCAATAAAACTAAAAGCTGGTTCTTTTGAGGAGATAAACAAAATTCATAAACCATTAGCCAGACTCATCAAAAAAAAGAGGGAGAGGTCTCAAATCAATAAAATTAGAAATGAAAAAATAGAAGTTACAACAGACACCACAGAAACACAAAGCATCATAAGAGACTACTATAAGCAACACCATGCAAATAGAATGGGCAACCTGGAAGAATTGGACAAATTCTTAGAAAGGTATAACCTTCCAAGACTGAACCAGGAAGAAATAGAAAATATGAACAAACCAATCACAAGTAATGAAATTGAAACTGTGATTAAAAATCTTCCAGCAAACCAAAGTCCAGGAACAGATGGCTTCACAGGTGAATTGTATCAAACATTTAGAGAAGAGCTAACACCCATCCTTCTCAAACTCTTCCACGAAATTGCAGAGGAAGGAAACTACCCAAATTCATTCTACAAGGCCACCATCACCCTGATACCAAAACCAGACAAAGATATTACAAAAAAAGAAGATTGCAGACGAATATCACTGATGAATATAAATGCAAAAATTCTCAACAAAATACTAGCAAATGAATCCAACAACATGTTAAAAGGATCATGCACCATGATCAAGTGGGATTTATCCCAGGGCTGCAAGGATTCTTCAGTATATGCAAATCAATCAATATGATACACCACATTAACAAACTGAAGAATAAAACCTATGTTATCATCTCAATAGATGTAGAAAAGCTTTTGACAAAATTTAATATCCATTTATGATAAAACTCTCCAGAAAGTGGGCATAGAGGAAACCTACCTCAACATAATAAAGGCCATATATGACAAACCCACAGCAAATATCATTCTCAATGGTGAAAAACTGAAAGCGTTTCCTCTAAGATCAGGAATAAGACAAGGATGTCCACTCTCACCGCTATTATTGAACATAATTTTGGAAGCCCTAGCCACTGCAATCAGAGAAGAAAAAGATATAAAAGGAATCCAAATTGGAAAAGAAGAAGTAAAACTGTCACTCTTTGCAGATGACAAGATACTATACATAGAAAATCCTAAAGATGCCACCAGAAAACTACTAGAGCTAATCTATGAATTTGGTAATGTTTCAGGATACAAAGTTAACACACAAAAATCTCTTGCTTGCCTATACATTGACAAGGAAAGATCAGAAAGATAAATTAAGGAAACAATCCCCTTCACCACTGCAAAAAAAAAAAAAAAAAAAGAATAAAATACCTAGGAATAAACTTACCTAAGGAGGCAAAAGGCCTGTACACAGAAAACTATAAGACACTGATGAAAGAAATCAAAGATGACACCAACAGATGGAGAGATATACCATGTTCTTGGACTGGAAGAATCAATATTGTGAAATTTTCTATACTACCTAAAACAATCTACAGATCCAATGCACTCCCTATCAAATTACCAATGGCATTTTTCACAAAACTAGAACAAAAACTCTTAAAATTTGTATGGAGACACAAACGACCCTGAATAACCAAAGCGATCTTGAGAAAGGAAAACGGAGCTGGAGGACTCAGACTCCCTGACTTCAGACTGTACTGCAAAACTACAATAATCAAGACAATATGGTACTGGCACAAAAACAAAACTATGGATCAATGGAACAGCATGGAAAGCCCAGAGATAAACCCGCACCTATGGTCAACTAATGTGTGACAAAGGAGACAAGGATATACAATGGAGAAAAGACAGTCTCTTCAGTAAGTGGTGCTGGGAAAACTGGGCAGTTACATGTAAAAAAATGAAATTAGAATACTCCCTAACACCATACACAAAATCAAACTCAAAATGGATTAAAGACCTAAATGTAAGACTGGACACTATAAAACTCTTAGAGGAATACATAGGAAGAACACTCTTTGACATAAATCACAGCAAGATCTTTTTTGACCCACCTCCTAAAGTAGTGGAAATAAAAACAAAAATAAACAAATGGGACCTAATGAAACTTAAAAGCTTTTGCATAGCAAAGGAAAACATAAGCAAGACGAAAAGACAACCCTCAGAATTGGAGAAAGTAGTTGCAAAGGAAGCAACTGAAAAAGGATTAATCTCCAAAATATACAAGCAGCTCCTGCAGCTCAATATCAAAAAAAAAAAAAAAAATCCAAAAATGGGCAGAAGACCTAAATAGACATTTCTCCACAGAAGACATACCGATGGCCAAGAAATACATGGAAAGCTGCTCAACATCACTAATTAGTAGAGAAATACAAATCAAATCTAAAATGAGGTATCAGCTCACACCAGTTAAAATGGGTATCATCAGAAAATCTACAAAGAATAAATGCCAGAGAGTGTGTGGATAAAAGGGAATCCTCTTTGCACTGTTGGTGGGAATGTAACTTGATACAGCCACTATGGAGAACAATATGGAGATTCCTTAAAAAACTAAAAATAGAATTACCATATGACCCAGCAATCCCACTACTGGGCATATAACCAGAGAAAACCATAATTTAAAAAGATACATGCTTGGGGCTTCCCTGGTGGCGCAGTGGTTGATAATCTGCCTGCCGATGCAGGGAACATGGGTTCGAGCCCTGGCCTGGGAAGATCCCACATGCTACGGAGCAACTGGGCCCGTGAGCCACAACTACTGAGCTTGCACGTCCGGAGCCTCTGCTCTGCAACAAGAGAGGCCACAACAATGAAAGGCCAGCGCACCACGATGAAGAGTGGCCCCCGCTTGCCACACTAGAGAAAGCCTTTGCACAGAAACGAAGACCCAACACAGCCAAAAATAAATAAATAAATTTATATTATAAAAAAAGACACCGCACTGTTTATTGCAGCACTATTCCAAGTCATGGAAGCAACCTAAATGTGTATGGACAGACGAATGGATAAAGAAGATATTGTACATATATACAATGGAATATTACCCAGCCATAAAAAGGAATAAAACTGGATCATTTGTAGAGATGTGGATGGACCTATGGACTGTCATACAGAGTGAAGCAAGTCAGAAAGAGAAAAACAAATATCATATGTTAACCCATATATGTGGAATCTAGAAAAATAGTAGAGGTGAACCAATTTACAAGGCAGAAATAGAGACACAGTTGTAGAGAACAAATGTATGGACACTATGGGTGGAAGGGGAGGTGGTATGAATTGGGACATTGGGACTGACATATATACACTAATAGGTATAAAATAGATAACTAATGAGAACACACTGTATAGCACAGGAAACTCCACGGCACTGTACCATAGAAACTAACAGAACATTGTATAACAACTATGCCCCAGTAAAAACAAACAAAGAAACAAAAACAATTTTGAACTTTGGTGTACCTACTATAAAGCCTCATAAAATGTTAAGCAAAACTAAAACTCAAGAATATTATTGAGATGTTTTAAAGCCATAATGATGGTATGGTATTTTAATATAAATTTCTTATTTATTTGTATATAAATCAGGTTAAAAATTGGCAAATAAGATTTTCAAAATGAGCAAGCATATTTATGGGATATGAGAATTCAGCCAAAATAATTCAAGAACGCCCCTTGATTCAAGTGAAAATGAAATTCATATACCATTGTAGATTGAGATTTCAGAAATAAATATTACCAGTGACAAGTGTTTATAATTAGAGAAATTCCCTGAAGCACTTTTTATCAGTAAATTTTTAAGCTTACATAAAAAAATGGACAAACTTCAGAACACTATACCTTCCTAAAATTAGCTTATGAAATTTTAAAATGTTGAATCGATAATTTACTATCTTTATATATACCCTTAACAGCCAAAGTTTCTTACAAGCGCTGTCAAATTTTTAAGTTGTAGACAGTGTCAAATTTAAACACATTCTTTCATATAATGCAGGGATAAAATTGCCCCCCAATTTGTTTTATGACACTAGTATACCCTTGATACAAAATTAGAGGATACTATGTAAATTAATAAAATCTGTCATAAACATACATACAAAAATCCAACTTAAATATTAGCAAACAGAATTATCAAACAAAATAACATGGCATGACCAATTTTGGTTTATCTAGAAATATAACAGAATATCTAATTGAAAATCTATTAATGAAATCTGCTACATTACCAAATTAAAGAACTACCTCAGAATATACAGAAAATGTATTTGAAATAATTTAAAACATATTCATACCTCATTACAAACTATGAGTAAAAAGAATCTTCTTAATCTGACAGAAGGAATTAACAAACAAATGCATATATTCCTTAGAGTAAAACAATGTAAGAGTTGTCTTTACAGTCAAGAAGAAAGAGCTTTATTCAACAATGCACTATAAATCCTAGATAACTCAACAAAATAAGGAAAATATATAAAATGTAAAATAATTGGAAAGGATGGAAGAAGATATCATTGTTCATAAATGATGGTTGTCTTCATGAAATAATCAAAGAAAATAGACAAATTAAGAAATTAATGAGAGTTCAACCAATGGATATAATAACAATATACAAAAATAAATTTAATACCTATGCATCAAGAATAAATTAGGAAACATACACTTTCTTGTGTCCTTATTAATTCAATGTAATTTTGGTACGGGAATTGACAGATTGGCAGAAGATAATAGAGCCACAGAAACCCCATTCACTTAGGCCTGGTAGAAAGAAAAGAGTTAACAGCAGGTTAGAAAAGGAAAGAAAGAAAAGGGCTGAGATTCATCATCAAACTCAGGCCGATGCTCCCAGAAAGGAAAGAAGGAAAGTGATCTTATCAAATTTCTTCATAAACAGTTTAATGAACAGTCTTCTGGCAAACACAGGAAAAATATTAGCTCATGAGGGAGGAAATGTTATTTCTTAATCTGTCTAGGTGACTTATGGGCAATCAATTTGGAATATACGGAATTGGAGGCCTTGGATCCCTAGGAAGTGTAACTTTCTGAGTATAAAATGGAGCTGTTCCATGACTGATACAGCTCATCTTTGTAAGTGACATGACTGCCAACCACTTTGAGAGACCTCATAAATAATCATGGTCACAAGAACCATTCACATATCAGTTGCTTGTTTCACTTGAGTTAATGAATTATTGGTGTTTTTAGAATTATTTGTAAAGCTTAATCCTGGGTCAGATCTATGATTTAAGTAAGTCTGATTTGACAATGATCCTTTTTGTGTTTGCCCATAGGGACACCTGATAAATCAAAAACTTAGTGTTACAGATCAGTGGGAAAATAATGCACTAGTCAATTATCTTAGTTATCCATGTGAACTAAATAACTTTGGAATCTTGTTTCAAGCCATAGGCAAAAATAAATTCCATATGGACTATAAGACCTAAATGTAAAACTAAGCTTTAAAACTTTTGTACAGGGCCTCCCTGGTGGCGCAGTGGTTGAGAGTCCGCCTGCCGATGCAGGGGATACGGGTTCGTGCCCCGGTCTGGGAGGATCCCATATGCCGCGGAGCGGCTGGGCCCGTGAGCCATGGCCGCTGGGCCTGCGCGTCCGGAGCCTGTGCTCCGCGACGGGAGAGGCCACAACAGTGAGAGGCCCGCATACCGCAAAAAGAAAAAAAAAAAAAAAAAAAAAAAAAAAAAAAAAACTTTTGTACAAATAACAGGAGAATATCTTGATAACCTCAGGAGATAAAGAAATTCTTAAACAAAATATAAAATGTACAAGCAATTAAAAAGATTGATAAACTTGATTGCTTTGAAATTAGAACTTCTTAATGATAAAATCATACCAAAAAAAAGATCAGAGACAGATATTCACAATGCATAAAATAAAATACTGGTATCTGAATTTATGATGAACTCCCATAAATAATTTAAATAAGGGCTTTACTGGTGGCACAGTGGTTGAGAGTCCACCTGCCAATGCAGGGGACACAGGTTCGTGCCCCGATCCAAGAAGATCCCACATGCTGCGGACAGGCTAGGCCCGTGAGCCATGGCCACTGAGCCTGCACATCTGGAGCCTGTGCTCCACAACAGGAGAGGCCACAACAGTGAGAGGCCCGTGTACAGCAAAAAATATAATAATAATAATAATAATAATAAATAATAATAATTTAAATAAGATAGACATTCTAATAGTAAAAATAAATAAAGTACATGATATGGTAATGAAAAAGTACAAAAAGCTCAGTCTTATAGTAATTGTGGAAATTCAAGTTAACCACAATAAATATACTATTTCAGATTCATCAGATTGGTAAATTTTTAAAAGTATGACAATGTCTTGTTGATAAATCTGAAGAATGATAGAAAACTTTATGCACTGTTGGTTTGTAGTTGTAAATTGATTTAAAACCAACCTTGGAAAGTAATCTAGAAATAGCTAGTAAAGGTTAAAATTTATGTACTTTAGGGCTCAGCAATTATTAGGTATAAATACTAGAGAAACTCTTGTATACAAGGAAATTTATATAAGAATGTTCTTTGGAGCATTGAATTTAATATCAAAATGTGGTAATACCCTAAATGTCTACAAACAAAATATAAATAGATTGACAAATTGTGACATATTTATACAATGAAAAGCAATTTGGAAAATGGAAATGAATGACTAATGATACATGTATCAACATAATTTAATCTCACAGCTTTTTTTTTGGCAAATTAAAGTTGCAGAAAGAAATACACCATAAGTTACTATTATAGAAAAATGTGTATATTTGGGGGCTCAGAGACATGTGGTAATAGTATAAAAATCTCCATAAAATTTATAAATGTCAATTTCAGAATCAAGATAATGTCCTGATGAGCTGTCTTGATGACCACCAGTCTGCATGAGCTATCCTTAGTGAGTTTTGTTGCTCAAGGTCAGCTGTGAGAGCTGTCTGAGAATTTGCCCTTCTTTGCACAGCAGGTAAGCTAGACATTCTACCAATCTACCTGAAGAAACATTACAAAAAATGGCTTTGAAATTCTGCATTTTTATGTGGATTAATCTCCATGCAAATATTGGATAGCACTCTAGTGAAATTTTAACAAGGGTCAAGCAAACTTCAAAGTTGATCTTTCTCTCCCTCTCTCCCTTTCTTCCTCCTTTTCTTTTCCCTTCTATTCTCTCCTCCTTTTCTTCCCCCAACTCTGTCTTTCTGTCTCTTGTGTTTTCTTTCCCACATAAACATACGTATGTATTCACAGACACACAATCCCATTCATTTACTACTGAGTATGCACTGTGTGCAAGGTATCCTGCAAAGGAACTCAGACAACTTATTTTGGGATTATAGGCAAGAATATACTGATGATTTAAATGTAGACTTTGCCATCAAGAAGCTTAAAGTATACTAAAACTGATTTTAATGCACAGAAATAATTTTAGTTAGAATATAATTCAGTTTAGAATGTTTCATACTTAAGAATTACTAACCTTTACTCAATGCTTATTATTTGTCAGGCTCTGCTCCAATATTTTACTGTATATTATCTCATTTAGTCCTTACCTCAATTATGTAAGGTGGATAGATACTATTATTCTTTATACTTTTCCATCTGAAGAAACTGGGACTCTGATATTTGAGCTGTTTGTCCAAGATTGTATCTCTAATTGATAGCATACTTAGAAGTTTACCCAAGCAGCCTGATTCCATAGCTTTTGGGTGCACTTTGCTAAAAGTCAGCTTCAAGGATAATGGGGTACTTTTGTAGGAGGAAATAACATTGGGTTCAGTTTCAAATGATGGATTATCCTACCATATATGAAATAGTCTTAAATATCAACACCTATATTACTACTAAAATATGACTATTGAATTAGTTTTAAGATATTTTGCAACTATTTGTTCTTACACATACTTATAATATAATCATACTGAACTTGAATAGTATTTGGGTTGGCCTAAAAGTCCACTTGAGTTTTTTTTGTAACATCTTATAGAGGAACCTGAATGAACTTTTTGGCCAACCCATAAATACCTCTATGAACTTATTTATTTCCTTTTAAAAATATGCATTAAAAAGACTTGAAAGCAATGACTACCTTATAGTAATAAACATCATCAACACCCAGATTATTGTCTCTAAATACCAGGGAACCAGAACTCCTTGAGAAGTGGCCGATTTTAGTTCTGGGGCTGGAAGAATACAAGACTTCTAAATATTGTTGCTCAAGAAAGCATGGAAAACATTCAAAAACCAACTGGTTATACAAAAAGATACAGAATTCAACATGAAGAGCTCACTCTAGCCAAAGATGAGACAATTTAAGCATTAAAAACTGATGATTACAAGTGATGGAAACAATGATTAATAAACCCCAGGAGTTTATATATATACTTTTTAAAAAAGACAGAAAGGAAACAAAAAAGGCAACAACAACTGAACATAACTTGGGAACAAACTCCTTATGCTAAGACACCGAATAGAAAGAACAAAAACATCTATCTTATCTTTTCTTTTTTTTTAAAATTAATTAATTTATTTATGGCTGCATTGGGTCTTCGTTGCTGCACGGGCTTTCTCTAGTTGCGGCGAGCAGGGGCTGCTCTTCGCTGTGATGTGCAGGCTTCTCATTGCGGTGGCTTATCTTGTTGCGGAGCACCGGCTCTAGGTGCGCACACAGGCTCAGTAGTTGTGGCACATGGCTTAGTTGCTCCGTGGCATGTGGGATCTTCCTGGACCAGGGCTCAAACCCGTGTCCCCTGTATTGACAGGCGGATTCTTAACCACTGCGCCACCAGGGAAGCTGCCCTATCTTATCTTTTCTGAGTGAACTGCATTTCAGAGTTACCTAATAGCCTTAGATGATAAAGGAAAATTCTCTTTAGAGAGGAATGTTGAAGTAAACAAGTATCTATTTTGCAAACTTTAAAGAAATAATTAACACAGTCAATGAGCATGAATAGTTACAACCAATAAATAAAAGGTTTATAGTAGAGAATTTTAGGCTGGGAGTATGAGGGGCAATTTTATGTGTCAATTTGACTAGATCAGAGAGTGCTCAGACATTTGCTCGACCATTATTCTGGGTGTGTCTATGAGGATGTTTCCAGATGAGATTAACATTTTTTTTAACATCTTTATTGGAGTATAATTCCTTTATAAGGGTGTGTTAGTTTCTGCAGTGAATCAGCTATACATATACATCAGTAGATTTAGACTGAATAAGATAGATTACCCTCACTAATGTGGATGAGCCTCAATTAAACAATTGAAGGTTTGAATAGAACAAAAAAGCTGAACCTCCCACGAGTAAGAACTCCTGCTTGACCGCCTTGGAGCTGGGACGTCAGTTTTTCTTCCTGCCTTTGTACTCTATCTGAAACATCAGCTCTTCCAGGGCCTCAAGCCTTCCAGCACTTATACTGGGACTACATCATTGGTTCACCTGGCTCTCCAGTTTGCGAACTGCAAATATTAGGACTCATCAACCTCTATAACTGTGGGAACCAAGTTCTTATAATAAATAAATAAATAAATAAATAAATAAATAAATAAATAAATAAATCTGTATAGAAAACCACGACTAATACAGATTTCGGTACTGGGAGAGGTTGTAGAAGAACAATGTTAAGGCTGATTTTTCTGAATTGGTTCTATGGTTTCTGGAAGTGGCTCTCTAACCTGATGAAATTTACATACACTAATGAGTTTATTTTCAGTTGTAAAGAGAGCACTGATAGTCCATAGTGTGATCTGGTAATAGAGTGTGACAAAATATCACCACTGTATACTACGAATCAAACTTTTATAAGAAGGAAGGATCTGTATATGATACTCTCAAACATTTTTGGCAAAATAATGAATATAATAAGATTGGCTGGTTGCTCCTAAAATCACTGGTGACTCAAATTCTTAACTCAAGTACTGCATAAGTGACTGGAATGCTATTATGTGCCCTAAAGGAGACCTCCTTGGATTTTGGAGGCAGCATACTCCTTGTTTGGTTGTGTTATTCTTGCTCATTTAACAAATCACCCAAAATAGATGCTAGTTTTGAGTGAGGTCCAGAAGAAGAGAGAGCTCTGAAACAATTCCAGGCTATTGTGCAAACTGCCCTGATACTTGAGCCACAAGATTCAGCAGATACAATGGTGCTTAAAGTGTCAGTGGCAGATTTGGAGCCTCTGGCAGTACCCTTCAGGTGAATCACAGTGGAAGTCCTTAAAATTTTAGAAAAGAGTCCTGTCATTTTTTCTGTAGATAACTACTTTCTTTTTGAGAAATAGCTCTTGGCTTACCACTGGGCCTTAGTGGAATGCTTACCCATGAGCCAGCAAGTTACCATATGAAGTGAGCTACCCATAAGGAACTAGGTGTTATATGACTCACCAAGCCATAAAGTTGGGTGTACATGGTAGCAGTCAATCATCAAATAATGAGGTATAAATGAAATCTGGCCCAAACAGTCCCTAAAGGCACAAGTAAATTACATGAAGTGGCCCAAATGCCCATGGTCCCCACTCCTGCTAAACTACTTTCTCTCTCCTAGCCTGTGCCTATGGCCTCATAGGGAGTTCCCTACAATCAACTGATAGAGAAAGAAAAGACTTGAATGACTTTAATAATAAGGTGGAAAGATGACCCGTTACGTAGATACCAGTCAGTACCCTTCCCCAGTGACCCTCGTCATCACCGAATAGTCCTATGAACAAAGTGGCCATAATGGCAGGGATGGAGGTTATACATGGATTCAGCAACATGACTTCCACTCCCCAAGGCTGACATAACTACAGCTACCACTGAGTGCCTAATCTGCCAACATTAGAGCTCAGCACTGAGTCTCTGATAGTGCACTACTTACCTGGGTGATTAGCCAGCAACTTGGTGACCAGTCGATTACACTGGACTGCTTCCATCATGGAGAGACCAGTAATCTTGAAGCCATGCAGGACCTTGTGGGGCCCTCCCAAATAAAAAAGCCTTTCATGTGTCCCCTATTTCTTGTTTGTAGGAAAAAGGTTTTAGCCTCCTAGATCTTTTCTGAGTTTCAAAGGGCAGATTCAGTTAGTAATTAGAGGCATGAGGAAATGCAGGAAAAAAATGAGTGCAGCAGTGGTGCCTGGTCCTGGTTTCTCTTCAGGGGATGTATATAACAATTTGATACTTATCTCTGTGTTCTTTTACAGGAACAAAGGCCCCTACTCAGGTGGAGGATAGTATCTTCAGGCTGAGCACAAGCATGTGGACCCCAGGCTGGATGGAACCAGAAGGCTAATGACTGAGATTCTTGAAACACCACCCAGTTACCTCTCCACCAACCAATCGGAGAAGGGGTTACACACCCTGAAACCCACCCTTCCTCTCAGTTTTGCCAATAAAATCTTTTTCTCTGAAACCCATCAGGGAGTTTGGGTTTTTTGAGCATTAGCTGCCCCAGACTCCTTGTCTGGCTCCTTACAATAAAAACTGTACTTTCTTTCACCACAACTTGGTGGCGGTATATTGGCTTTACTGCACGTGCGCAAGCAGAGCCAAGTTTGGTTCGGTAATGGTTTGTTCTTACTGGAATAGACAGTTATGAATTTTCCTCCCTTACCTGCACTGCTTCTGTACAAACTATCACTGTGGACTTAAAGTACGCCTTATCTATCAGCATGGTATTCCACACAGCATTTCTTCTGATCTAGTAATTCACTTCATAGTGAATTAACATGGCAATCGGCCCATGCTCATGGAATTCACTGGTCTTATTGTTACTTACCCTCCAGAGTCATTCCTCAACAAGAGTCCTCCTGCACAAATAGAAGGAGACCAAGTTCGGTTCAGAAACAAGGGAAAGCTTTATTCTTGGATCAAAGAATGGAGAGGCAGAGGAGCTCAAGCTCCTTTCACAGGCCTCTCTTTAGCAGCTGCTCTCTTTCACAGGCCTTGGGTGGAGCTGCTTTTTAGGGTTCTCCTCAGCGGGGAGGGCTGGAGCTCTCATGGGCCAGGTGCAGGTGCAACTGCGCTGCTCACGCTCCAGATCGCAGTCCCGGTGCAGCGTCTCTGCACAAGGCCTGCCACCGCCATCTTGAATTGAGTATGGTGCACCGCTGGCTCTTCTGCACACAGTCATGAATTGCATTGTAGGTGCAGCCATTCCACACTAGGAACTCAGGTCTGAAGTGCCAGGTGCAAAGCCTCTTCACGTTGTACCCTATGAGCAAGTGAGACTAGACTAAGCACAAAGGAAAAAAAGGTTGGACTTTATTACCTAGAATCTATTTTTACTCCCTGGAAATTGTTAATGAGTTTTGCTGGTGACTTTATCATGTTCCCCATCATGAGGCAGCTGGCTTGATAGAATGGCAGAGTGGCTTTTGGGAGACTCAGTTAGACTGACAACTAGGTGGCACTACTTTGCAGGATGAGGGCAAGGTTCTCCAGAAGGCTGTATGTGCTCTAAGTCAGTGTCCAATATACGGTGTTGTTTATCCTACAGCCAGGACTCATGGGAATCAGGAATCAGGGGGTACAAGTGGGAGTAGCATCACCTACTATTACCCCTAGTGACTCACTGGCAAATTTTTAATAGATTTTACTTTTTAGAAAATTTTCAGATTTATACCATGATTGAGTAGAAGATACAGGGGTTTCCCATATTCCCTCTGTTCCCACACATGCATAACTGCCCTTATTATTAACATCCCACACCAGAGTGGTATATTTATTACTGATGAGCCTACAGTGATACATCATCACTCTAAGTCCATAGTTTACATCAGAATTCACTCTTCATGTTGTATATTCTATGAGTTTGACCCAGTGTATAATAAGTATATGCCATTATATTATCATAGTAGTTTCACTGCCCTAAACATCTGTTTTTTGCCTATTTATCCCTACCCTTCCCCCAATCCCTGGCAACCGTTATTCTTTTTACTGTCTTCATAATTTTGCCTTTCACAGAATGTCATATAATTGGAGTCATACAGTGTATAGTCTTTTGAGATTTGTGTCTTTTCTCTTAGTAATATGCATTTAAGTTTCCTCTATGTCTTTTCGTGGCTTGTTAGTTCATTTCTTTATGGTGTTAAATAATATATTATTAGGATGTATAATAGTTTATTTATTCATTCACCTACTGAAAGATATTTTGGTTGCTTCCAAGTTTTGGCAATTATGAATAAAGCTGCTATAATCCTCCATGTGCAGGTTTTATGTGAACATAAACTTTCAACTCATTTGGGCAATAACAAGGAGCATAACTATAGTATCATATGGTAAGAATATATTTAGTTTTATAAGAACTGCTAAATTGTCTTCCAAAGTGGCTGTACCACTTTGCATTCTTGCCATCAGTGAATGAGAGTTTCTGTTATTCTATGTCCCCACCATCATTTAAGTGTCATCAGTGTTCCAGATTTTCTCATTCTAATAGTTATATAACAATATCTCGTTGATGTTTTAATTTGCATTTCTGATGACAAATGATGTGGAGCATCATTTCATATGTTTGTCATCTATATATATTGTTTGTTGAGATGTTTGTTAAGGTCTTTAACCAATTTTTAATTGCTTGTTTACTTTTTTATTGTTGAGTTTTAAGAGTTCTTATGTATATATTGTATATCAGTTATTTATCAGATATATTTGTAAATGTTTTCTCTAAAATTGTGACATATTTTTATTCTCTTGCCAGTATCTTTCACAGCACATAAACTTTTATCTCGAATGAGGTCTAGCTTATTAATTCTTTCTTCATGGATTATGTCTATGGTGTTGTACCTAAAAAGTCATCATTAAATCCAAGGCCATCTAAATTTTCTCTCATGTTAATCTTCTAGGAATTTTATAGTTTTTCATTTTACATTTAGATTTGTGATCCATTTTGAATTAGGTTTCGTGAAAGGTATAAGGAATGTATCTAGATTCATTTGATTGCATGTGGATGTCCAGTTGCTCCAGCACCATTTTTTGAAGATAATATCCTTGTTCCATCATATTGCCTTTGTTCCTTTGTCAGAGATCAGTTGACTATGTTTATGTGGGTCTATTTCTGGGCTCTTTATTATGTTCCATTGATCTATTTCTCAGTAACCACAAAATAACTTACTGGGATTTTGACTGAGATTGCACTGAATCTATAGATAAAGTTGGAAAGAACTGACATCTTGACATTATTGAGTCTTCCTATCCATGAACATGAAATAGCTCTCCAATTATTTAGTTCTTCTTTGCTTTCTTTCATCAGAGTTTTGTAGTTTTCCTTTTGTAGATTTTGTACATATTAGGTTAGATTTATACCTAAGTATTTCTTTTTGGGGGGTTACACTAGCTAATGTAAATGGCATTATGGTTTTAGTTGTACTTGTTCATTGCTGGTTTATAGGAAAGTGATTGATTTTTGTAACATTAACCTTGTGTCCTGCTCTAAGCATTTCTTTGTTCCGAGAGATGGTGTTGATGATTTTGGATTTTTTACATAGACACACCTTCATCTGCAAACAATGACAGTATTATCTCTTCATTCTCAATCAGTACACCCTCTGATTAATTATCACTAAAAGTGAGATAATCAGATACTATGTACTTTCTGATGTGAGGCAACATGTAGCACACACCTTAGGTTGTTCTTGATGAAAAAAAGCAAGTTAACCTGAAGCAACACCAAGCCTCTGGATTTAATTTTTCATTTTATTAAATTTGGAAGATAGAGAAACAAGGTAAATATACCACAAAGTACCATAGTCACAAATGCAGAATGTGAGACATTCCATAGAAAAACTAACGCAGTTTCTGCCTAAAGCCAATGGTATGAAAAAAGAAGAGAGAGAAACTGCTCTAGATTAAAAAGTACCTGCCTCTTTAGGGCCCAGGGGGATCCAGGAGGCAAGTCTCACTAGAGTAGTTTCACCAAAGGTGAGAGTGGTATGGAAGGGGCACCCTGAAAATGATTTCAAAGTTATACTAACTTGATTCCTTACAGTTTTAAAATTTCAAACTTAATGTCGCCTAAATATTACCTTATAGGCAACAGCTTGGAGGAAGAAATTGAAAGTTTTTCAATGACAGGTTAAGATGTTTAAATTTAAACAGTGTTATATTTATGAGTTATTTAATTTAATCATTTCATTTGACAACAAGCATTCTTTAGTGAAGTGATATTGTCACCTAGGAGAGGAAAGTGATTCTTGGAAGAAGAAAGATATTATGATAATCTGTGGCCCTCCAAAGGGTTACAGTACATGAATAGATATATAGTATATCTGTGATATTAAACTTTCCTGATGGTGAGAATGATTAGGACAAAAATAATGAAAACTTCTCCTTAGGGTGCAACAATGAAAACAAGTTTGAAAAAAAATACTGCTCTAAAAAAATGTAAATTTATAATAACAAACTACATGCAAATTACACAGTTTATAAACTTTCTATCATATATTAATAAAACCTCTGTCTGTTTAAAAATTTTAGTCATGATCTAAGAAGAAATTTCTTTGGACTCATTCTCTTTTCATACCCCATGAATCAAGATATTATGTATTTTGATCTATTTGTCTGTCTACCCCAAAACTTCTTGCTCTGAACACCTGACTTTCAAATCCCAATTTGATATGGCACATGAGGTCACGTTCAGTTCTAACTGATATATTTTTGCTATGAACTGAATGTTTTTGCTGCCTTCCACCTGACCAATTCATAAAATGAAGTCCTAATCCCCAGTACGATGGTATTTGGACTTGGGGCCTTTGGAAGGCAATTACATTTAGATTAGGTCATGAGAATGAGACCATTATGATAAAATTAATTCTCTTGTAAAAAGCAGAAGAGACCTGAGAACTCTTTCTAGGCCACTGAACAATACTGCCAGAAGGCAGACATCTGCAAATCAGGAAGAGAGCCCTCACCCGGCAAGGAATTGCTGGCTCCTTGATGTTGTACTTTTGAGCCTCCAGAACTGTGAGAAATAAGTGCAAATGGTACAAATGAAACTATTTACAGAACAGAAGTTGAGGCACAAATATAGAAAACAAACATGTAGAAGGAAACTGGGATTGGAGACTGGGACTGACATATACACACTATTATATATAGAATAGATAACTAATAAAAACCTACTGAATAGCACAGGGAACTCTATTCAATACTCTATAATGACCTATATGGGACTAGAATCTAAAAAAGAGTGGATATATGTGTATGTATAACTGACTCACTTTGGTGTACAAAAGAAACTAATACAACATTGTAAATCAACTATACTACAATAAAACAATTAACCTATTTTTTTTTTAAAAAAGTAAAAGCAGCCTAGAGTGTAAATAAATAAATAAATACTTGTTTAATCCACTGAGTCTATTACATTTTGTTATAGCAGCCTGAACCGAGGCAGTTCCTAATCGAGGTTTGACTGTCCCCACATTAGTTAAGCTAAACTTTCTTTGAAGTCAGAAATTGAGTTTAGAATTCAAATTTGAAGAAAATGTTTACCTTTACTGATTGAGCAGGAAAAGTTTTTAAAATATATGGTTTTTACAAAGCTGTTGAGGGAGAGCAAAAATAAAACTGTGAAGATGACATGGAAAAGGCTTTTTTGGAATGTGATCATACTGAAGGAAAGCAAAGGGGAAAGAGCTATTAGGTTGATTCACTGAGGGAATGACAGATAAGGTTTAGTACTATTTTGTTCCAAAGTATTCAACTTCTCTTCACCACAGGCAAAGCTTAGTAAAGAGTTTTTTTACCAGGTTTTGGAGTTCAGTCATATTTGATGTAAATAGTGCTTTCAGAAAGGACTATTCGATCATGAAAACACTGAATAGGATTAACCTCTCTTAAAGTTCACAGATGAGTAGAAGGGATAAGAGAGTAGAAAATGCCCTGACAAATGATGGAAGAACTATGATAGGAACACCAAGAGCTAGAGGAACACAGAAGAGAAGAGATTCCTTCCATGAGGGACTAACAAGAAGACATAGAAGGTAATGGTGAAAAACCTAAGCTCAGCTTCTAAATATGAATAGCCTGACTTTGGAAAACAAGAAGTAACAAAATTGAAAGGCTGAAAAGAAGGAACTATAGTAATAATGGTGCATTTAAAGAAGGTTTGACAGTAGTAAAACCTGTAAATTGTGGAAAAGGAGGCTGAAAAGCTAAGGCAAGGCTTATTTTAGAAGCCTCCATAGTCATGTTGATAATTTGACACTTACTGTCTTGTCAAAGGGAAATTACTTTTTTGTTTGTGTACAAGAGACTGATGGCTACCTTTCCTTCTCCATGTTCCTCTTCCTTTAACAACTGAGCCCCTGTTGTGTGGCTACCCAAAATAAAAACTACGTTTCCTAGCCTCCCTTGTAGCTGGAAGCCATCATATGACTACATTACTTCCAATGATAGAAAGGCAAATTCCAAGAAGTGTTCTCAAAGAAAGAGCTATGCCCTTCTTTGTCCTTTCCTCTCCTTGTTGCCTGTATATGGATCAGAAATCTCGATCTGTACTATCCATATTCTTCCATGAGACAAAGGCTATACTATAAGAGCAAAATAGTGAATTGGAAGTAATCTGGATCCCTGAGAGCTTCATGAAACAGAGCTCTGAACTGTTTTAGACACTGTTGTGTTGTTTTGTGTCACTTGCAGATAAAAGTAATTCAGAGATAAATTGTTTTTCATTTGCCTCTTTTTTTGTTTGTTAAGCCAGGGAATGACATAGTCAGGGGTTTGTGTGCATAGACCAGACTGGACTAAAAGAGATCCTTTTGAAAAACACACAAGTAAGCCTCTAAAACAGGACCGGTGACAATAAGGTTAATGCCTGAGGGACAGGATGAATATATATATGGTTTTGAGCCTAGGTGACTAGAATAGTAATGGAGCCTAAAAGTTTGGGAAAATAATGAGGGTGTGTGTGTGTGTGTATGTGTGAGTGTGTGTGCATGACCTGATTATGATGGCTATTAGAATTGCAACAATTTGTTATAATTCACCCATTTCCTTGGTGAAAGCAACTGGGTCATAAAAATGGTTGAATCACAATAGCACCAAACCTGTACTTTAGGAATATTTACCCAAATTCACACATCTAGTAGGTAGAATAGCAGGAATATTTGAGTTCTTGGTCTCTGTGGTCCATTACCTAAGTAATTGTGGAGTATAACAGAGATGACACAGGTATCAAAGCAGCTTAATAACAGACTTCTTTTAAACCAGGGTTGCTCAACCTTGGCATCTGGGCCAGATGCTGTTTGTTGTGGGGACTTTCCTGCACACAGTAGGATGTTTAGCATCATCCTGGTCCCTACCCACTAGATGCCTAACATTCTTCCTTTCCCCTCCCCACAGTTGTGGCAACCAAAAATATCTCCAGAAAGTGCCAAATCTGCTTTCAGGGACAACACTGTCCCCTGTCCAGACCCACTGGCTACAAGGTATAGAAGAAAGAATGTGTCTTTTTACTTAGTTTGATTCCTTTTTTTGTTTGTTTTTTTACTTCAGTCTTACTTTTGCTCTTGATCCTATAACTTAATGTGTGAACTCAAACAAGATACCCATCTGTAAATTAGAAATAACAATCCACTACTTCATCTCTACCTGCATTATCTCTAACAATGATAGGGATAAAAAGATAATGTACACAAAGCCTGCAGTATGCCCTTAACAAAGAGTAACCATCATCATTGATTATATTTCCTAAGAAAAGGAGAAAATACACCAAAGTAGATTTTTTGCCTTCCTCATTTGTGCTGAAACTTTTGAGATATTTAGTTATCTATTTCTAAGGCCTTCTATTGAGTGTCCACTTCTCCACTCTCTGGTTTTAGATTGTGACCTCCTACCGAAAAGAAGTACATTTATTGAAAATCTTTTGCACACAGTCTATACAGCGTCATATGCTCATGGGCCTCTTCATAACATTAGCTACACTGACAGCAGTGGTGTTGGTCTGCTTTTCACCTCTTTGTTGTAGCATCTACCACTGTGAATGATGCATTGTTCATTTTTATAACTATTTCTGTTCTAGAATAGAATTCTATAGCTTCAAAGCTAAGTAAGATTCTTGAGTCTCACACAAAAGGTGTGATCGAAGACACAATTGTGTCTTGCCTTGGGTCTTACTTTGAGTCAGGACTAGGAATTACAATGTTATATGTTTATGAAGTACTTGACATCCTCTGCTCAGAGTAATTATTGTTTTCTTTACTTATAGCTAAAGTTGATATAGGGAACAAACCAGACAAAAATTATACTGAGACATCCGGATTTCTCTAGAGAATTTTGAGAATCTGTTTTGCCATGTTCCAAAGAGGTTCTATAGTGACTTTCTTACTTTAGGCTAACAATGCCATAAGCAAGTACTACAGCTTGGCAGTCACTATAGAAAGATCTCTAGCCTTTTTCCAAAGGTTTATGATCAGTTATTGAAATACATTTTCTCCCACATAGGTATGCATGGAATTCTATTACTCCAAATGCCCTACTTACAAAATTTTGCTCAAGTAGAAAATTCCCATCTTCTTCTGTTGAGATATTTGCACACTGGTTTATCCACTGCTAACAGAGTACCCGCCAAGTGAGCTGTCTTGTTCAGCAACTTCCTCTGAGAGTAAATATTAGTGTTTTTCTCCACAGATAATCTCTACTAACCAAGGTTGCAGCACAAAGAATCACAATGTGTTAACATCTGGGCAGGTGCTTTCATGACCTTTCCAGTGCTACATAGATTTCCCCGTGGTGACAGTTTCATTCAGGCAACAGTTAAATCTGGATTCAGTGATGTAATCATTTATGAATTTTACATACAAAGCCATGCATGAGAATAGTTCCAAGAAGGGAGAAAAAGGAAGTGGACATTTTTATTCAGAGCTAGTGTTTCAGAGACTGCCTGAAAGAATCATTAAAAGAAAAAAAAATCTTATTTGACTTGCTCTTGCCCATCCTCTTTTTTTTTTTAGCAAATAGATTTGGGTTTTGAACTTAAAATATTTCTAACAAGCATTCCACCCTATCTAATTTCTGAGTGATTTAAAGGGAAATTACAAATTATAACATTTCTTTGTATATAACACTTTAAACAGTTAATTGAATCAGTGACTTATATAAAGACAACCTATAGTAAATATAAATGGTATCTGGTGAAGCAAAGTTTAAAAAGAAACACCCAATAAAATGCAGAACACCTTAAGTGAAGGTGTTAAGTTTGAATTTCAGATAAACTACACATTTCGTATTTTAGTATAAATATGTCCCAAATATTGCATGGAACATACTGTTACTAAAATCATTTTTTATCATAAATTCAAATTTAACTGGGAATTTTGTATTTTTATTTGCTAAATTTGACAACTCTCCTCAATGAAAGCAAATGAAAGACGTAGATATTAAAATATCACCACCCTACTACGCTAGAGCCACTGTATTTAAACATCTGAAGTTTCTTCCTTTATTTTCAAGCTCCATAATATAAAATATTTAGAACAAATAAAAGGAGATGCTTCACTCAGCAGGCAGTCACCTTGTGAAATTCACTGTCACCATAGGTCACTGGGCTGGATAATTTTATGACCAATAATAACATTTGTCTGAATGCATGCTGAGAAAAGGTAATCAAATCTCACACTTTAGGGAATAAGTTGCTCATTGCAGAAATTGGGAGGGAATGACTTGCTGCACAATTGACTGGGAGTATTATGAGGGTTACAGTCATTGTCAGAGAGGCCACCTGACTCCATGGATCAGTACAGAGGCTGACGCATCACTGAGTTTAGTCCCAAAAATGGATGCAAAATTCATTAATAATAATGAGGATGATCATGATGACAGAAATAATGATGCACAGGTTTATTTAAAAGAGAAAACTCATGTAATTATGATGAAAGATGTTTAATTTGAGGTTATTTTACATGCTACAAGTTACATAAACATATTAATTTTTTCAGTCTGTTTTTCCCTTTTGGTTCAGAATTATAGAAGGTAGAAAGAAGTGAGGACTGTTCGCTAGCTCCAGAGGAAATTCCCTCCCCTCTTGCACAAGTTATCTGCCTTTCTTTAGAGCCCCATTGTGTCCACAAGTTAATCTCAGTTTTACAGCATCAAGGTGGGAAATGATTCTAATCCAAACTGAAGTCATATTAAGAAAGTTTCACAAAATTATGAAAAAGCAAATTTAGCCTATTCTTTCTAGCTATAAGCATAGTCTTTTTTCTGCCTCTTAAGAATCTGAACTTGTTATGCTCTCTTGGTTTCCTATATCACAATGAAAATGGTATGATAAATTAATTCATTCTAAAGTGAAATCAATTCCTTTGAGTGGAGTCTTGGGAAAGTTCTGGTGAGGAGAGGTGAGAAGAAGCAATGATTTACCTAAAGTGATGAATGTCTAAAGGTAGAATTTGAGGAGCTGTGGGAGAAATTCCTCAGTGTCCTTCGTATCATTTCATATCCAAGCCTTTCTATTTCACTTACTTGGAAGGCTATTAATACATTTTGAGCCCTTCAACTGTTTCCAAGGTTTGATTGTGTTGGTGAGCCTGAGGAGTAATATAAGACAAAAAAAAAAAAAAATAGAGTAGAAAGATATGTGCCATCTACTTGTCAGATTCTGAGAGGTCACAGATTAACCAAACTAAGCAAAAACAAAGTGATGACTTTTGGTTTTGATTTGTGTTACCAATTAATATTTATCATTGAATTGTAATTCAACAGCAATATGTTGCTGTTGTAAATTGCAAGCTAATTTCCACAGAGTCAATTATTGAGTTTAAGAAAAAAAAAATCTGTGGGGAAATAGCAATTAGTAGGTTTAATATATACATTTTCCAAGTTCTAAAGATTAATATAATCCACAAAAAAACATTTGAAGGAAAGAAGGAAAAAATGCACTTGAGTAAATATAATGATTACCTCCAGACACAATTAGGCAATTATCCAATGACTCCATCAAAATAAGAAGGTATTTATTTTTTGTTCTAAAATACATCTAGTTATTTATATATTGACTATTCTTTGTTACTGGAAACAAGCTAAAATGCAAAGTATTGTATGTAGCTAAAATCTGAGATAAAGTAGATAAACAAGGAAAAAAGTTAATTATAAATAGGTACGTAATTTTCTATTTCTATGATGAAATTTGACCGTTAACCATAGAGGCATAAATGATAAAATCAAAGAAATTGAAATCATGGTTAAAATCTCAATGACTCGTTTAAAGTTGTTTGTTGTTGAGAAAAAGAGAAATATTTGGATTAAAAATAAAAAGTTCACTATTAAAATTTTAATGGGTCTCACATCAAGCAATGAGGTTTAAATGCAAACTGATAATAGCAACATTTTTAGCAAATATAGCTGATTGCTTTGATTTTTCTTCATGTTTCATTGTTACCCCAATAATAAATGAATCTGATATTTTCCACTACATTTCTGTTTAGTTTCTGTCTCAGCTATTGAATCAATTATTTCTGTATATATCTTTTACCAATACCATAAATCTGGAGGCCAAATTTTATACTGATGATTTCTCTGAAAGTTAACCATGTCTTTTGTATAGTATGGTTGTCTCTCTTCTTTCTTCCTTAAGTTAAATCATTTTGAAACAATCCAGATGTTTGAAATCTTGCAACCCAAAATGCTTAAATTAATTAATTTTATGTTTTAGGAACAAGCATAGCTTCTCCATTATAATTCCCTCTGTTTGTCTGGCAACAATTAATGTTGAATTGGAAAGAAATTAGCATAATAAGCCAGTGGATTTTTTAAATGTTTCATTGTTATCATGTTAAAGAAGATGTATTCCTTTTAAAATATGTGTCTGCCTAAAAGTCACTTTATTTACATAAAGGCATGAAAAATACCAAATAGTTTAAATATATGTCAGATTATGTCAAATAACTTCAATTTTAAACCTTTTCCTTTTTTCTTTTCATTTCCTTAGGTTATACTTAGCAAAATATTTTCTTTGATCTTCTGCTGAAAAATTGGAGGCAAATTCTGGATTTGGTCTCCAAAGATTGTATAATTTTTCACTGAAGTAAACAAGCCTAATTTTAGAAGCATATTATTGTGGTCATTAAAGTACTCCATATGTAGCTATATTATAAAATATCTACAGGGAATGGATTTTGTTTATCATCTACAAGTACTTCATTTTATAGATATTTTCCACCAACACACACAAACGTACTTCAACCTTATGGCTGGTAATAGTATCTTGCCATCTGTGTGTTTGTATTTTAAGTAGAACATACCATGAAAATGTAGTAAAAATATACAACAGAAAAGAAAACTGAAGCCAGTTTTAAGTAGACTACTTCTTGGCTTGAGAAAGTTAGAGCACCAAACATCATCTGTGCTCTTCTAAAATAATATTGTTAAAGAAATACAGATGAATACTTGTTTTTGAGAATGAACAAATAGAGTGAAAAATAAATGAAATGGCTAAAACTTTCCTGTTTTGGGGAAAAGACCATTATTTATTTGAAGATTAGTCATATATATTCCCTAATATATTTTTCTTTATATTAAAATATTATAATTACAGTTATTGTCTATGTTTAATGAAAAAAAATTCTTATTAGGTGTAAGGACTATTTTGCTGTTTGTGGTTATGTTCACTATTTACAGATTCCCCACCACTATCTCTAAACTTAAGTTCCAAAGACTATCTATTTTTTTCCTGTATCAAAGAACAAGAATGGTTAATATTAATAGCTCAGTTCGTATCAGATATTTTCTGTTTTCTTGAAAATTATTTTGTCAGTTGCTAATATCAAATTTCTGAGTAGAAATAGAATATTTGGTAAATTATTTTCACATTTGTATATCACTATATCTAAGTATTTAAAAGAATCACAAAATTTGATTAAAGTTTTCATTTTTTCTAAATGTTTAATACTTTAAATTTATAGGTTCAGATTTGTTTATGATACATTTGAGAAAATTAATTTTTAAAAACTCCAGCTCTATTTATATTCTGTGGGTCATTTAAAGTTTCCTAATAATATCCACATCTAACTTTACATTTACTTATCAATTTATAAAAATTGACCATTAGAAAATTAAAATATAAGTACTGCCCATACTTCAAAACACAGAAAACAATCTAATGTTTGCAATGTTCCTAGAAAATACTAATATTTATGACATATACGAATGACCTGCAACTATAATACAACTGTACTTGTCCTGGTTTCAAATGCAACAAACAAATGAGCAAACAAACAGATTCAAAACCAGATTTAGAAGATGGAGTGATAGATACTGGATTTAACTTCCCACCTGAAACACCACAAAAAAAAAAAGGACAAAATAAATAAAACAATTGTTTTGAAAACACTAACAGAAAAATGATCCCTGAGAGATATGAAAAAACCTCACTGAGACTTATGATTGCTCCAGCAATCAATTCTTTGAAAGAATTTCCATGTTAAGGAGCAGGAAAGAGGAACACAGAAGGAACCAGTGCACTGTCTGAATTGAGAAAACAGAGTTGAGATCTGAGGAAATCAAGGTGGCTAGAGTTTGCTGAACAGAGAGTCAGAGAGAAAAAGCACTTCAGGAAGATAGAAATGTGACTGCAGAGGGTTCCCCTTGTGTATTCAACTAAGTATTAATCAGTGTATTTGTGTAACTAAAGTGCCTCAGGCCAAGGAAACAATCATCTAAAAAGATTAGAGGAACAGTTCACAACAGTCATACAAGGCTAGGAACAGTCTTTTCCCACCATTTGATAGGGAAACTTGATTCACAAAGCATTGAAGGTATTCCAGATCATTTTGTCTCAGTAGTGAGAAACAATTAGCCTTAGCCTAAGCACTGCTCTTGTTCTACCTAACAAATCTTAAGAGCAAGACCCAAAATGATCAACCTGTTTCCACATAACTTAACTATGACCCAGAACAATGCTAAAGAATATTAATATGAACACAAAAACATCCAGCATATAAAAATATTGATCACCTAAGAAGTTGAAATTTACAATGAGTGGTTTCCAATCAAATATTACAAGGAATGCAAAGAAGTAGGAAACTACAAACCATAATAAGGAGAAAAATCAATCAGTCATAATCAACTCAGAACTGACACAGATAATAAACTTAACAGACAAGGGCACTAAAACAGTCATTATGAACTCCATATGTTCAAAAATTAAGATGGAAGATTTAAAAAGATACAAATCAAACTTCTAGAGAGGAAAACTACAATGTCTGGATTGAAAAATACAATTGATAAGACTAATGGCAGATTAGACATAACACAATAAATGGTAGTGAACTTGGGTACATAGCAATAGAAATTATCCAAACTAAAACACAGAGAAAAAATAAAATTAAACAAAATAATAATAAAGAAAAGAACATCAGTGAAATGTGGAACAACTTTAAGCAGTCTGCTCTAAATATAATTGTCAATACCAAAAGGGAGAAAAGGAACAGAGAAATATTTGAAAAAATAATGTCTAAAATTTTACAATTTGCAAAAATCCAGTAAATAAAATAATCACACAGACAGATCTAAGAAACTCAACAAACCCCAAGCACAAGGAACATTAAAAAAAAAGTACATCATAATAAAATTTCCCCAAACTAGTGAAAAAAGAAAATATTAAAAGCAACCAGAAAACAAAAATACGTTATGTAAAGAGCAGCAAAGATAAGGATGACAGCATTACATTATAAACAATGTAAATGAAAACAGAATAGAGCAAGCAGGAAGACAGTGGAAAAAAACATCTGAAAATCCCTAAATATGTGGACACTAAAACAAACAAACAAAAACTTATAAATGATACATTGGTAAAAGAAGGCTTTTTTTTTTTTTTTTTTTGCAGTACACGGTCCTCTCACTGCCGCGGCCTCTCCAACCATGGAGCACAGGCTCCAGACACGCAGGCTCAGCGGCCATGGTTCACGGACCCAGCCACTCAACGGCATGCGGGATCCTTCCAGACCAGGGCACGAACCCATGTCCCCTGCATTGGCAGGCGGACTCTCAACCACTGCACCACCAGGGAAACCCCCCAAAGCAGGCATTTTTAAAAGAAATTAAACAGCATTTTGAACTGAATGAAAAGCAAAAACTATATCAAAAGTAGTGTGATAAGATGATGCTACTAAAGTAGCACTATGGGCAAAGTTTTAGCACTAACTGCTTATATTAGAAAAGGAATATCTCAGTTCAGTAATCTGATTCCACTTTAAGAAACGAAAATTTAAAATAAAAAAGTAAATCTAAAATAAGCTGACAAAAAATAAAGCTTAGAACAAAAATTAAAAACAGAAAAACAGGAAAAAGCAATGAAATCAAAGCTGGTTATTTTAGAAGATCAATTAAATTGATAAACCTTTAGTCAGATTGATCTTCAAAAGAAGAGAAAATCCACAAATTACCAATATAAGAAATGAGAGAGCTGACCCAGGTATTAAAAGGGTAATAAGAGGGTATCATCAACAACCCTATGAACTTATATGTAAAGGACAAATCCTTGAAAAACTCACACTACCAAAGCTCATTCAAGAAGAAATATATTAATTGAATAGTCCTTTAACTATTAAAGAATTTGATACATAGTTAAAAACCTTCCCATGTGAATACTGAGAAAACTCTTAAGATCAGAAAGCTTTACTGGTAATTTCTACCAAACATTTAAGAAAAAAATATTACCAATTCTACACAAACTCTCATACATGGCTAATGGGAATGTAAAATTATATAACCTCTATGGAAACAGTTTGATAGTTTCTTTAAAATTGCCATGTAATCCAGCCTTTCCATTCTTAGCCATCCCACTCCATTTCTTTTTATTCAAAAGAAAAGAAAGCAAATTTTAAAACAAAGACTGGTTTGCAAACGTTTATAGCAGCTTTATTTGCAATGGGCAAAAACTGAAAACAACCTAAATCTTAAATGGATAAACAAATTTGGTTATATCTCACAAAGGAATACTATTTAGCCATTAAATGAACTATTGCTCTATCATCATACATGGATGAATCTCAAAATAATTATACAACAGAGGTGAGAGAGATAAATGGTACATTGTATATAATTCCATTTATATAAAATTCTATAAATGTAAACTAATCTATTTTGATAGGGAGCCTATCAGTGAATGTGTGGGGAAAGGGAGAGACATAGGGTGGGGATGGGTGGGAGTGAAAGCTTACAAAGAGGCAAAAGAAAATTTGAGGGGATAAAATCACATTTACATGAACAGAGTTTTGTATGTCCTGATGCCTCCATCTTTAAACCAGATCCTGAAGCTCATATTCAACATAGTAATAACACTTATTTAAAGTATTCTTTATGTAAATATGATTGTATGATTTTAAGTTTACTAAAGATCAATGGCAACAGATTAGAGGATCCTTTTGTCTCTTAATTAGCTATTGTGGCAGAAGATCTAAAAAAGTAAGTTGATATTGACAGGTAAAGACATGCAAAAATGCATGTGTATCTCAGTATTAGAGCATGACTTAAATGCATGCATCTATGATAATGGCCTTGAGTCATAAGAGCAGGTCTATTCTTGTAAAGCATTTACCTTGACATCTACGTACTGGGGATTCAACTAATTACTCTCTATGCATTGTCTCATTTAATACTCACAGCAAGCCTATGAATTAGCTGAAGATTAATGAATTAAGCTACATGTTAAGAACACATAGTTCTAAGTAGCAGAGAGAAGATTTGAACCCAGTTCATTCTGAATGCAAAGTCATTTACTAACCACTCCATTCTACCACCTTTCAGAATAAATGCAATCTTGTATTTGTCTTAAATAAATATACAAAACAAAAATATTTAGAGAATCAATTACTTTTCTTTTAAGAAACAAAAATAATGACTCAAAACTGTGGCTGTGTCAGTTTTTCTGAAAATAAAATGAGATCATTATTATCATAGAGAGATGGAATAAAGGCAGATGAAAAACAACAGTTCAGCCATAATGATTTCATTAGGACAAATCTGTGGAGAGATGAAAGGAACAGATCACTAACAGATTGCTAGTGAAATGGAGAGTGTGTTGAAGTCATTGAATGTGATAACATTTACAGAAATGAAAGTTGAAATGCTTTAAAGGGATGAAAAAAAAAGAAAGCAATATTTCTTATCTGTCTTAGGTAACACATCAGCAAAAGGGAAAATGCATATTTTGTCAATTCAGCCAAGTCATTGATCTCTTTTGAATGCTGAGTCTAATGAGGCAAGTATGGTAAATGCATAATGGTCCTTACACATGTGTTTTGTTGGGTTCAGATTATTGTGCACAATTAAATAGGTTTTTAGAAGTAAACAAATAACAACAAAACAAAACAAAAAACCTAAAACTTTTAGTTCACCTCTGCTGCTTTCTGTAATACCAATTTTTTATACATTTTGAGGATGATTCTGTTATTTCATAATAATAAAAATGCAACTTTTGCATTTGAGAACTTCTGCAAGTGGGAAGTCATTCTTTATACTCACCATCAATCATTCTTTATAAAAGCACTAGATTATGTCACAATTAATTGGATGCAGATCAATTATTGCAAAAAAATATAATAGTAACACATACACACACTTCTGAAACACAAGCTAGATTTTAGGTACATCAAAAGAGAATTGTTAGTGTAATATTTAACAAAGGTATATTTTCTTACCAAATATAATTAGCTCCCTTTCACCATTTTAACTGAAGTTGCCAGCACATTGCTAGACATTTAATAAGCACTCAATTTAAAATACTGGATTTGTAAAATACAGGAACTCTTTAAAGTGTGGAAAAGTATAAATTGAAAAATTAAAATATTCATTGCACACAATACTATCATTGAAACAGAACCTTGTTATTATATTGGTGTATATCTTTCCAATCTTTCACACTATATATAGCAATATTTTTATATTACAAATAGTTTATATTTTGCCTCTATTAATCATACAGAATTGAAAACATTTTTCCCTGTCCTTAAAATTGCTTTAAAAAAAAGATGGTAACAGACATATATGTCATAGCCAAATTTCCCTATTATAAATATAACCTCAGTACATGTAGTTGTTTACTCCCCCATGTAATTCTAAATCTTTCTTTTAATATACCTAGGGTAAAGAGTTTGAATTTCTTTAGAATTATTGATAAAAATTTCCTAAATACTCTTAAATTCTTTTTAAATCAATTCAATCTCCCAGGAAATATCCCTTTCTTTAAAATTTCTTGCTCCCAAATCTCTATGAGGAGTAAATCCATTTCAAGTTTTATTTATTTTAAATGGAAATAACAAAACAAGGAAGCTTCTCCTTTGTATTATCATTTTGTGAAATATCAATGACATTTTGAAAAATCCTTAAATTTCTGTTAAATTCTTTTTCTTTTTATGGTTTTAGGGAAGTCTGAATTTTTTTCAGGAACTTCTCCCTTGGAGTTCTTTTCCTCTTTTAGGTGTAACAAAAGATTGGGATCTGATTCATGATGATTTTTATCACTTAGTGACATAAACAAAATTGACCTTTAAAAATATTTTTTTTCTAAGACCATTAAATAAAGTTAGATATTTTATATGGCTGTAGCCTAAACCACACTTCCATGAGTGATTATGTGACAAAGAATAACTAAATAAGTTTCTCTCTTCACTACTCATTTTGAATGATTTTGTAAATCCTTTTTAAATTTAAGCCATTCATTTCAGAAGACACATCACTGGAGATCACAAAGGGGTGATTTCCCCCCTGTATATAGTTCTGCCATGTGTGGAAAGTTGTTGAGAACAATTAAAAAAGAAAGAAAGAAAAAGAAAGAAAGAAAGAAAGGAAGGAAGGAAGGAAGGAAGAAAGAAAGAAAAGAAAAGAAAAGAAAGAAAGAAAGAAAAAGAAAGAAAGAAAGAAAGAAAAAGAAAATGTGTAGTGCCTGATGCTCTTTACTTTTGATGCTCAAAAAATAAAAATTACAGTTAGTTATGGTGGACAGGGCACCTTTAGGCTGATGCAAATCAACATTTTCTAAAGCATACTATCATCACCATACCAAGCAGTTGTAAAATATTTTAGAGTTTACAGACCACTGTATACACAAGTCTGGGAGCATCCTGTTTCCAAGATTACAAAGAAATTTCAGGGAAAGTTTCAGTTACAAATTTCCCTGTTGAGCAAAAGGACTTGGAGAGGTTAAGTAACCTCATTAGTGTTATATACCCCATTACAGAACAGTCAGCTTCAGAACCCAAATTTTCAGATTCCAGGATTAGTGCTCTTGCCATTATTTTACACCTATTTGGATAGCAAAAATAAGTAGTACAACTGGAAATACCTTCATTATGGAGAATATATGTGGAAGTATATATATATATGGAAGTATATATATAAAAGTATATACATATATAATTTTTATTTTTTGGTTTTGATTTGCTGCAAGTTTAGGTTGCAGTGAACTAATGTGTCTACAATAGCCCCTGTGCATGGCATAAATCTCATTTTCTTTTAAAATCCACATTTCCATAATCACTATCCTAAAGTATGATCTTATTGAGGCTTATTCGAAACCCAGCTGCCATGAGAATTTTGACTCAACCTCCCATCTTCTGTTTTTTTTTAACATTCTCTCACCTACCCCTTTGTTTTCTCTTCATTATTTATTTATTTTCTTTTCTTCCTCTTTTTCCAATTCCAATACTAAACACATTTTTGACCTCTTTGAGCCAATGTTCCTGGAGCCAACAGTCCTGAAGACAAGACAAATAATTGAATTACCAGAGACTCAGAGCAATCCTACTTAATCTGAAGAATATTCTCCAGTTCATGACCCAGTCAATAATTTGAGTATTAAAGAGGGAGAAGAGCTTGGACTGCTTGCATGTAAGACTCTTGGTCCTTTGTGAGTAGGGCACAACATCTTTAAGCTAAAGCTTCCAGATTTATTGCCCCTTGCTAGCATTAAGGAACTTCTAACTCCTTGGCATTCTTGCCAATGTAGAGATTCAAGTGTCCTGTAAAAATTAAAAAGTAAAATTACACATCTTTACAATACAAAATCTAAAATTCAGAGTAAAAACCACATATAATGCTGCACTACACACACACACACACACACACACATATTCTAATTAATAGTACTTTGGTACTTCAATTCTCACATCTGCACTGTTATGCCTCTAATGTGATTTCTATATAACAGATCAAAGTGTGCTTGTAATGCATCACCTTTATGGGGTTACTATTTTCTTTTAAAAGGTTTAAACTTCTACCCTATATACACACAGAGCCTCTCTCTCTGTCATGAATAAGAGTTTTCACCAATTTTTTAAGATGTGTTTCATCTAACGTAGTGCAGGCAGAAGTATATTGTGTTGTGTTTAGCTATTAAGCTCATTTGAGATTCCCAAAGGCAAGGTCAGCATTTTATTTATGATTCTATTATCAGTTCCTAATATAGTGCTGGTTCCTAATATGAAAACTTTCTCTTTCTGTAATGAACAATCTTTAAGTTCATGATTCATGCTTGTATTCTATAATTAATTAAAATTTATCTCTATAGATTATAAAACTCCTAGGATACATTGACATTATTTCTAAAGGTATAATTTAATGAAGAGTTGAAAAAAGTTCTGGTTTATGCACATTTACAGCTCTTCTCAAAACCACAAAGTTTAACTTTTATCCTTTTCATAGACAACCAAAGATTACTCAGTAATTTTATAATCTAATATAAATTAGAATAAAGGCAACTATTATTTTAAAATACAAAAGCATTTCTTCAGATCACAAAAAAAAAACTAAACATCATAAAAAAATAAGCTGGGGTATTTTTTCTGCATAATAAAGAAAAATAGGAAATCAATTTTCCAATTCAGAAATTGTCATAATATAAAAATTTAGATTTAAATACCACTTGTTTATATAGTTATTCTTCACAATCCTTTTATCTGGATTATTTAAACTGCCTGCTTACTGAAATATATAGCAGTATTCAAAGCAAGTTATCTTCAAAAAGAAGATGTAGTGAATTAATTGTTTAAAAATTTGCTACAAATATGTTTTCAGCTTCAGTTCTGGCACTGAATGTAATATAGTGATATCAGCTTACGTGGGGCTCCACTTGTCACTCCCAGCAGCAACTCCTCCTCTGTTGAACCTGGAATATGCCAAAGCACAATGAACTGTCCCATCAAAAGTCCCTTTATTAGATGACACCATACATGTATGTGTCACCTGGCAAAAATATATCCTTGCCTCCCTAACTCTTCTCTTTCCTCAGTGCAAATTTAGTTTTTGCTTAAGGTTTTCTTCTGAGGACTCATCTTGTTACAACATACCAGCCTCAAGGAGTTCTTGCTCAGTTTTTCTTGCATATGGTGGCATGAATATTCATGACAATAAATGCTTCTTGTATGCAGTTTATGCTCTGCCAATAATTTCTTCTTTCTCAATATTCCCACAGAATGCTGTTTTTGTATTGATTCTGTTTCTCCTGTTGCAGGCAACTGATTCCTTTCTATCCTTTTTGTTTATTTGTTTGCTCTTTATCTTTGGCCTTTCAAGAAGGCTGGAGCTTAGTGATTTTAGTAGCCCTGAATTTTACCATGCTATGCAGATTTGATTTTCTGAAAATGTGATCTTACTGGAAAAAGATGACACATAAAATACCAATGAATCTATTATAGTTAATTCCTTTTTATTCCAGGAAAATTGCTTCCTAGCAGTTCCTAGTTCTGTTTTCTTGTTCTCTATCTATCTCTCCCTCCCTCGATCTCTCTGATTCTTTCTGCTTTATCATATGTCAATTATTATACTGACATGTGGGCAGCATAAACTAGAAGTATGCAGAACTTATTTGCTGTCATATTTTAATATTAAAAGACAAAACTCTGATAATAATCAATTTCAAAGTATTGTGCTTACTATCATTTCTCATATTAAGGGAATACATGTGAGATTGAATCTTACTTAGTAAATGATATAAAATTATTTTTGGTTTACCTTGAATTAATGTCATGTTATTATATTAGTTTTTTCCTTAATTAGCACATAAGAATGATAGTTCATGCAATTTAAAAAATAAAAATGTATCATGAATGTTATTGCTTTCTCCTAAAAATATGTTGAATAAATTAATAACATGTTAGGGATAATTTATGCTTATGTATTGGATCTTACTGCACTAATGATTTTTATATACTCTTCTACATAGTTTGTCTTATCTATAGTTTTTAAAAGCAAATCAAAATTGTAACATTGCCATGTCATTAACAAGGTCAAATACATAATTAACATTTGTATAATATATATCATTATGTAATGAAGTTGTGTTAACACCACTTAAAAAGGATATAGGCTGGATGGACTTGAAGTTGACAGATGGGAGCACAGAATGTAAAAGCTTACAATCTGCAAATGAAAGGTTTTGCAAAATGCCAATCTAATGTTCAGCTCAATAATATGGTAGCAAATATTGCAACTAAAGAATCAATTATTCTAATCATCAATTTTCAAACATTGATGTAAAAATGGCATTTTATAAATGACAAGATTTAGTTTCCATCATTTGTTTTGATGTTACTTTCATAATATGGACTTCCTGACTCTTCCACCTCAGCATAGGTATTATCTATAAATTAATACAAATATTAATTAAATTTACATATTCATTTCTATAAGAATAACAATAGAGCAAATATCTAATACTTTTTAGCCTTAAGTTTTGAATTTGTGGGTCACTGAGCAGATCAAATTTACAGGTGGAAGAAAACATAATAAATTTAAGCAAGAAAATAGGAAGGAAGAAAGAATATATTGCCCAATAATTAGGTACCATTATTTTTTGCCTAAAATATGTGTTTGAAATGTGTCCAAAGAATTCTTATTCCTCATTCTATATTCCCTTCCTTAGTAAATGACTTAATTATTCAATTAGATATTTATATTTTATATTTGGTTTCCTCCTACAACCCAATTGCCCAGTACTTTTGAGTCTTTCTCTTGCCTATTTTTCTACATTATTTTCCAAATAACTTCATATATTTTACGACCATTTTACACTTGCATTAATGAGAAAATTTGTTTTATTCATCATCAGATTTCCTCTAATCTAATTCTTTAACCTCCCAGAAAATACCCAGAGATATTTTCTATCTTGCAAAACTCTTAAACATCTTTCACGGGTTTGCAGTTGGATGCCCTTAGAAGAAATCTGTCCTCATCACATTGCCCATCCCCCCTGCTTACCAGAGTCCTCTCCTGTCTCAATGGCTCAGGCCACCCTCTGACAAACACCATTTTTCCTAACTGCTCTCAGAGCTGTAATTAAAATTAAGACATCTCCTTTCATTTCCAGAGTCCCATGATCTAATGATAACTGACTGGATGGCAGCAGCTGGAAGGAAATTAATCTTTCAAAAATATCTCTTACCGGGGGTTTCCCTGGTGGTGCAGTGGTTGAGAGTCCGCCTGCTGATGCAGGGGACATGGGTTCGTGCCCCAGTCTGGGAAGATCCCACATGCCACGGAGTGGCTGAGCCTGTCAGCCATGGCCGCTGAGCCTACGCGTCCGGAGTCTGTGCTCCCCAACAGGAGAGGCCACAGCAGTGAGAGGCCCGAGTACCAAAAAAAAAAAAAAAATCTGTTAATTACCTACTATGTTTAAGGTGTTAAGTCAAAAATTATAGAAGTCAAAAATCCTTCAGAAATAATAGTTACCAATTACTAAGTACTTACCTTCTGCCAGACCTATGTTTACAGTATCATAAATTCAGTATTGTATTATATCCTAAGATTTTTTTGCTTCTAAAATTATTTATTAATTCAGATAAATGTAAAAGTAAACATAGGATTTATATCTTTCTTTATTGTGGTAAAACACCTAACCTGTGTTCAGGGCTCTTAAAACTTTTAAGTGTATGATACATTCTTGTTGACTATAGATACAATGCTGTACCACGGACCTCTCGAGCTTATTCATCTTAACCAAAACTTTATGCCTATTGACTAATAACTCCCCAGCATCTGGTAATCCCCATTCTAATCTTTGATTTTATGAATTTGACTATTTTTGATATCTTATATAAGTGGAATCACCCAGTGTCTGTCTTTGTCTGGTTTATTTCACTTAGCATAATGTCCTCAAGGTCCACCCATGTTGTTGGCATATTGCAGAATTTTATTCTTTCAAGGCTGAACAGGATTCTCTTGTATGTATATACCACATTTTCTTTATCCATTTGTCTGTCACTGGATGTTTAGATTATTTCCATATCTTAACTATTGTGAATAGTGCTGTAAGACACATGGGAATGCTAATATCTCTTCAAGATCCTGATTTCAAATCTCTTGCATTCACACCCAGAGGTGGGATTGCTGGATCATATGGTAGTTCTATCTTAAGTATTTTGAGGAACCTCCATAGTGTTTCCCATACTGATGGCACCATTTTGTATTTCCACCCAGTGTGCAAGGGATCCTATTTCTAACAATTTTATAAAAGTTGTACTTAATCTTCTTTTACAAATGAACATACAGAGTATTAGAGACTTTAATAATTTTATGCTATTCAACTAAAACAGAGCAAAGCCCATGCATTGAACCACTGCAGTTTGAGAATGCCAAAACCATAGATGTCTTTTAGTTTGCTGTCTGGCCCAAGGTTGCTGCTCAACAAAGGTTTTTGAATGAATAACTGAGAGAAGACAAATCACTATGTGGCCTCCCTGAAACTCCTCTCTTCAAGGAGTTTACTATCTATCTAATGAGCTGGGAATAACATAGGAAATTGTTACTTAGCATTTCATTTATCAAATATTTATTGAATGCCCACTTGTGGTAGACATTACTGGGAGCACTAGTAATACAGCAGTAGAGATAGATTAGATACATAGATGAGAGAGAGAAAGGGAGAAACCCTTCCCCTCATGGAGCTTACAATATGGAAAAAATAGAGAAAATAACTAAACTATATAAAACATTATAAAGTGATGCTTCTAATATGAATACACATAAAGCAGGGTAAGGGAAAGTAGTGTAATAAAAGCCATAAGCAGAAAATACAATAGAAATCCAATAGTTCTATAGCTACAATTTTTAAATGAAATAATGAAAAGGAAGCTTAATTTTTCTGGTTTAAATTTTTTTTAGAAACACATATGAAAATAAACTTATTTTCTGAATATATCATGTAAAACATACCACTTAGTTCTAAATTATCTATGTATATTCATTGGGTCATTTTTGATTACTTTATTTTTATCCTAAATGTGTGCAATCTATTTCATGGGTACTTAAAACTTCATAATGAGCATATTCAGTTTTTGATTCTGAGCTTTTATGTAACTTAGATTTTGCTAAGAATTCCATCCAGAACAACAATGTACATGTAAGAAATATTTAGAATTTGAAGTCCTACACATTTTCAGGGTAATGAAAATAAGAATTAAAAAAATCCAGTTCCAGATATTTCTTCTCTCTTAGACAGTTTGGTATCTCATTTATTTAGTGGCTAGAAGGTAGAAAATGTGACCTTAAAGTATATGGAACATTTGGAACTTGTGATTTCAGGGGACGAATAAGTTCAAAATTCTATCTCCTTGAAATTTGTTTCCAGAATGTTAACTGCAAGTTATATATAGCAGTAAATGCATGCTTAATTTGTGCAGAAATCATGGTGTGATAAATACAATTAAGAGCCTCAGAGGGAATAATTATATTACTGCATAAAGCTGGTAGTTCTCAAATTGCTTGGTGCCTGGACTTTAAATTGGCCTGATTTCCTGTTGTGAAAGTCATCCATAGCAGCAACACAACTGCAGCAGGAATGGTGGAGTTTCAAAGTCAAACAAAAAGCATATTCTTGGGCCTCCCTGGTGGCGCAGTGGTTGAGAGTCCGCCTGCCGATGCAGGGGATACGGGTTCGTGCCCCGGTCCGGGAGGATCCCATATGCCGCGGAGCAGCTGGGCCCGTGAGCCATGGCCGCTGAGCCTGTGCATCCGGAGCCTGTGCTCCGCAACGGGAGAGGCCACAACAGTGAGAGGCCCACGTACCGCAAAAAAAAAAAAAAAAAAAAAAAAAAAAGCATATTCTTTCTGATCGATCACCATATTATTTCTTAACTATCTTTATTAGAGTATAATTGCTTTAAAATGGTGTGTTTCTACTGTATAAGAAAGTGGGTCAGTTATATATATATACATATATCCCCTTATCTCCTCCCTCTTGCATCTCCCTCCCACCCTCCCTATCCCACCCCTCTAGGTGGACACAAAGCCCTGAGGTGGTATCCCTGTGCTATGCAGCTACTTCCCACTAGCTATCTATTTTACATTTGGTAGCACATGTATGTCCATGACAATATCTCACTTCGTGCCAGCTTACCCTTCCCCCTCCCCATGTACTCAAATCCATTCTCTATGTCTGCATCTCTTTTTCTGTCCTACCCCAAGATTCTTCAGAAATATATATATATATATATATATATATATATATATATAAAGATTACATATATATGTATTAGCATGCAGTGTTTGTTTTTCTCTTTCAGACTTACTTCATTGTGTATGACAGTCTCTACGTCCATCCATCTCATTACAAATAACTCAATTTCTTTTCTTTTTATGGCTGAGTAATATTCCATTGTATATATGGGCCACATCTTCTTTATCCATTCATTTGTCAATGGACATTAGGTTTTAGTTTTTTAAGGAACCTCCATACTGTTCTCTATAGTGGCTGTATCAATTTACATTCCCACCAACAGTGTATGAGGGTTCCCTTTTCTCCACATCCTCTCTAGCACTTATTGTTTGTAGATTTTTTTGATGATAGCCATTCGGACTGGTTTGAGGTGGTACCTCATTGTAGGTTTTTTGTCTTTTCTTTGGTTTTTTTTTTTTTTTTTTTTTTGCCTCTCACTGTTGTGGCCTCTCCTGCTGTGCAACACAGGCTCTGGACATGCAGGCCCAGCGGCCATGGCTCACAGGCCCAGCCACTCAGTGGCATGTGGGATCCTCCCGGACCGGGACACGAACCCCCGTCCCCTGGATTGGCAGGCAGACTCTCAACCACTGCCCCACCAGGGAAGCCTCTCATTGTAGTTTTGATTTGCATTTCTCTAATGATTAGTGATGTTCAGCATCCTTTCATGTGTTTGTTGACAATCTGTATATCTTCTTTAGAGAAATGTTTAGTTTGGTCTTCTGCCCATTTTTGAATTGAGTTGTTTGTTTTTTTGAAATTGAGCTTCATGAGCTGCTTGTAAATTTTGGAGATTATCCTTTGTCAGTTGCTTCATTTGCAAATATTTTCTCCCATTCTGAGAGTTGTCTTTTTGTCTTGTTTATGGTTTCCTTTGTTGTGCAAAAGCTTTTAAGTTTCATTAGATGCCATTTGTTTATTTTTGTTTTTATTTCCAGTTCTCTAGGAGGTGGATCAAAAAGGATCTTGCTGTGATTTATGTCATAGAGTGTTCTGCCTATGATTTCCTCTAAGAGTTTTATAGTGTCTGTCCTTACATTTAGGTCTTAAATCCATTTTGAGTTTATTTTTGTGTATGGTGTTAGGGAGTGTTCTAATTTCATTCTTTTACATGTAGCTGTCCACTTTTCTCAGCTCAAGTTATGGAAGAGGCTGTCTTTTCTCCAATGTATATTCTTGCCTCGTTTATCAAAGATAAGGTGACCATAGGTGGGTGGGTTTATCTCTGGGCTTTCTATCCTGTTCCATTGATCTATATTTCTGTTTTTGTGCCAGTATCATACTGTCTTGATTACTGTAGCTTTGTAGTCTAGTCTGAAATCAGGGAGCCTGATTATTTCAGCTCCATTTTTCTTCCTCAAGATTGCTTTGGCTATTTGGGGTCTTTTGTGTTTCCATGCAAATTGTGAAATTTTTTGTTCTAGTTCTCTGAAAAAAGCCATTGGTAGCTTGATAGGGATTGCATTGAACCTGTGGATAGCTTTGGGTAGTACAGTCATTTTCAGAATATTGATTCTTCCAATTAAAGAACATGATATATCTTTCCATCTGTTTGTATCACATTTAATTTCTTTCATCAGTGTCTTATAGTTTTCTGCATACATGTCTTTCATCTCCTTAGGTAGGTTTATTCCTAGGATGTCTTATTCTTTTTGTTGCAGTGGTTAATGGGAGTGTTTCCTGAATTTCTCTTTCAGATTTTTCACCATTAGTGTATAAGAATGCAAGAGATTTCTGTGCATTAATTTTGTATCCTGCTACTTTACCAAATTCATTGATTAGTTCTAGTAGTTTTCTGGTAGGATTGTTAGGTTTCTCTATGTACAGTATCATGTCATGTGCAAACAGTGACAGTTTCACTTCTTTTCTGATTTGGATTTGTCTTATTTCTTTTTCTTCTCTGATTGCTGTGGCTGAAACTTCCAAAACTATGTTGAATAATACTGGTGAGAGTGGGAAACCTTGTCCTGTTCCTGATCTTAGTGAAAATGGTTTCAATTTTCACCTTTGAGAATGATGTTGGCTGTGGGTTTGTCATTTATGGCCTTTATTATGTTGAGATAAGTTCCCTATAAACCTACATTTGGTAGGCTTTTTATCATAAATAGGTGTTGAATTTTGTCAAAAGTTTTTTCTGCATCTACTGAGATGATCATAGAGTTGTTCTCCTTCTATCTGTTAATATGGTGTATTATATTGATTGATTTGCATATATTGAAGAATCTTTGCATTCCTGGGATAAATCCCATTTGATCATGGTGTATAATCCTTTGATGTACTGTTGGATTCTGTTTGCTAGTATATGCTGAGGATTTTTTCATCTATGTTCATCAGTGATATTGGCCTGTAATATTCTTTTTTTGTGACATATTTGTCTGGTTGGAATCAGGCTGATGGTGACCTCGTACAGTGAGTTTGGGAGTGTTTCTACCTCTCCTATATTTTGGAAGAGTTTGAGAAGAATAGGTGTTAGCTCTTCTCTAAATGGTTGATAGAATTCACCTGTGAAGCCATCTGGTCCTGGGCTTTTGCTTGTTGGAAGATTTTTATCACAGTTTCAATTTCAGTGCTTATTATTGTCCTGTTTATATTTTCTATTTCTTCCTGGTTCATTCTCAGAGGTTGTGCTTTTCTAAGAATTTGTCCATTTCTTCCATGTTGCACATTTTATTGGCATATAGTTGCTTGTAGTAATCTCTCATGATCCTTTGTATTTCTGCAGTGTCAGTTGTTACTTTTCTTTTTTCATTTCTAATTCTATTGATTTGAGTCTTCTCCCTTTTTTTCTTGATGAGTCTGGCTAATGGTTTATCAATTTTGTTTATCTTCTCAAAGAACCAGCTTTTATTTTTATTGATCTTTGTTATCATTTCCTTCAGTTCTTTTTCCTTTATTTCTAATCTGATCTTTATGATTTCTTTCCTTCTGCTAACAGCAGGGGCTTTTTTGTTCATCTTTCTCTAATTGCTTTAGATTTAAGGTTAGGTTGTTTATTTGAGGTGTTTCTTGTTTCTTAAGGTAGGATTTTATTGCTATAAACTTCCCTCTTACAACTGCTTTGGCTGCTTTCCATAGGTTTTGGGTCATCGTGTTTTCATTGTCATTTGTTTCTAGGTATTTTTTGATTTCATCTTTGATTTCTCCAGTGATCTCTTGGTTATTTAGTAGTGTATTGTTTAGCCTCCATACGTTTTCATTTATTTCCTGTAATTGATATCTCTTCTCACTGCATTGTGGTCAGAAAAGATACTTGATATGATTTCAATTTTCTTAAATTTACTGAGGTTTGATTTGTGACTCAGGGTATGATCTATCCTGGAGAATGTTCCATGAGCACTTGAGAGAAAAGAGTATTCTGTTGTTTTTGGATGGAATGTCCTGTAAATATCAATTAAGTCCATCCTGTTTAATGTATCATTTAAAGCTGTGTTTCATTTTTCATTTTCATTTTGGACGATCTGTCCACTGGTGAAAGTGGGGTATTAAAGTCCCCTACTATGATTGTGTTACTGTCGATTTCCCATTTTATGGCTGTTACCATTTGCCTTATGTATTGAGGTGCTCTTATGTTGGGTGCATAAATATGTATGTTTGTTATCTCTTCTTCTTGGATGGATCCCTTGATCATTATGTAGTGTCCTTCTTTCTCTCTTGTAATAGAGTTTATTTTAAAGTCTATTTTGTCCGATATGAGAATTGCTACTCTGGCTTTCTTTTGTTTTCCATTTTCATGGAATATCTTTTTCCATCCCCTCACTTGCAGTCTGTATGTGTCCCTAGATCTGAAGCCGGTCTTTTGTAGACAGCATATACATGGGTCTTATTTATGTATGCATTCTGCCAGTTTACGTCTTTTGCTTGGAGCTTTTAATCTGTTTACATTTAAGGTAATTATCAATATGTATTTTCCTATTACCATTTTCCTAATTGTGTTGGGTTTGTTATTGTAGGTCTTTTCCTTCTCTTGCATTTCCTGCCTAGAGAAGTTCCTTTAGCGTTTGTTGTACACCTGGTTTGGTGGTGCTGAAGTCTCTTAGCTTTTACTTGTCTGTAAAGGTTTTAATTTCTCCATTGAATCTGAATTACATCCTTGTTGGGTAGAGTAATCTTGGTTGTAGGTTTTTTCCTTTCATTACTTTAAGTATGTCCTGCAACTCCTTTCTGGCTTGCAGAGTTTCTGCTGAAAGATCAACTGTTAACCTATTGGGATTCCCTTGTATGTTATATGTTGCTTTTCCCTTCCAGCTTTTAATATTTTTCTTTGTATTTAATTTTTGGTAGTTTGATTAATATGTGTCTTGTTGTGTTTCTCTTGGATTTATCCTGGAAGGAACTCTCTTTGCTTCCTGGACTTGATTGACTTTTTCCTTTCCCATATTAGGGAAGCTTTCAACTATAATCTCTTCAAATATTTTCTCAGTACCTTTTTTTTTTTTCTATTCTTCTGGGGCTCCTATAATTCAAATGTTCATGCATTTAATGTTGTCCCAGAGGTCTCTGATATTGTCCTCAATTCTTTTCATTCTTTTTCCTTTTTTCTTCTCTGTGGTAGTTATTTCCACTATTTTATCTTCCAGGTCACTAATCCGTTCTTCTGCTTCTGTTATTCTGTTATTAATTCCTTCTAGAGAATTTTTAATTTCATTTATTGTGTTGTTCATCATTGTTTGTTTGCTCTTTAGTTTTTCTAGGTCCTTAGTAAATGTTTCTTGTATTTTCTCCATTCTATTTCCAAGATTTTGGATCATCTTTACTATCATTACTCTTAATTCTTTTTCAGGGAGACTGCTTATTTCCTCTTCATTTGTTTGGTCTAGTGGGTTTTCACCTTGCTCCATCATCTGCTTTATATTTCCAGCCTTCTCATTTTGCTTAACTTACTATGTTTGGGGTCTCCTTTTTACAGGCTGCAAGTTTGTAGTTCCCATTGTTTTTGGTGTCTGCTCCCAGTGGGTAAAGTTGGTTCAATGTGTTGTGTACACTTCCTGGTGGAGGGTAGTGGTGCCTGTGTTCTGGGGGAGGAGGCTGGATCTTGGCTTTATAGTGGGCAGGACCACGTCCTGTGGTGTGTTTTGGGGTGTCTGTGAACTTATTATAATTTTAGCCATCCTGTCTCTTAATGGACTTGCCTGGTGGCACAGTGGTTGGGAGTCCACCTACCAATGCAGGGGACACGGCTTCGAGTCCTGGTCCAGGAAATTCCCACATGCCATGGAGCAACTAAGCCTGTGTACCACAACTACTGAGCCCCTGTACCATAACTTTTGAAGCCTGTGTGCCTAGAGCCTGTGCTCCACACCCAGAGAACCCACTGCAATGGAACACCAGTACACCATAACAAAGAGTAGCCTCCACTCGCCACAACTAGAGAAAGCCTGCATGCAGAAACAGGGACCCAATGCAGCCAAACAATTAATTAATTAATTAATTAAAAAAAATTTGTTTTGTCCAAATTTGTTCCTGTCATGCTAGTTGTTTGACACAGGGTGTCAATCGCTGTAGTTTGCTGGTCGTTGAGTGGAGCTGGGTCTTAGTGTTGAGATGGAGATCTCTGGGAGAGCTTTCACTATTTGATATTATGTGAGGCCGGGAGGTCTCTGGTGGTCCAATGTCCTTAACTCAGCTCTCCCACCTCAGAGGCTCAGACCTGACACCTGGCTAGAGCATCAAGACCCTTTTGGGAAGTCTGAGGTCTTCTGCCAGTGTTCAGTAGGTGTTCTGTAGGAGTTGGTGATCTCCACGTCTTACGCCTCCACCAACTTGAAGGCACCCCCACATTACTTCTTATACCTTCACCTAGGCTGAATCTTGCTAGTGTTGGAGGGTCTCCTGAAGTGGCAGGGGGTGACTGTGGCTTACGTTGGGGACAAGGACACTGGCAGCAGAAGTTCTGGGAAGTACTTCTTGGCATGAGCCCACCTAGAGTCCACCATTAGCTCCACCAAAGACCATATATTCTTGTTTAAAGAGAAAACATTGGCAGCATGCATACCAAAGTTGATTAAACTGATAAATTAAAATGCATTAGAACTAGTACATTGTTATGTCTGTTAGAAGATAATTTTTGTAACAAGATTGACTAAACTATTTGTAATAGCAGCTTTTTATGCATATACATGTGCAAGCTACCTACATGTGTAAAAGTTTGAACTGAATTGATTAATGTTAATAACATTCTCATTTCATGCTACGTGGATTACTAGTGCCTTGAAATAAATAGATAATAGTTTAAGGTAACCTTCCCAGGAACATAATCAGTTATAGTAAAACCTGAACATAACTTTTAATCCTATATGAAAACTCTACGTTATATTAGAATTACCCATTGCTTAATGTTATCAAATAACTAATTAACTTTATGTGACTGTGGAAGCATTATATGATCTCAAATAATTTTGCATCTTATTAAATAGACAATAAATCACTTTTCTAGCACTAAACAGTTTTAGTTGCTTTACATGAGATTGTTTATATCAGAGACTTAAAATAGTAATTTCTCATCTATGATAACCAAACAATAAAAGGCAACATCAGATGGAACTTTGTCATTTAACCAGTGATCAGTTTGGAACCTCTGTCCTGAAAAGGTTCAAGTGAAAGTAGTAAGTAGTGGGTGATGACAAGAGGTAAAGGGGTAAGAGAAGCATTTTCAGCCGAAAGAAACAATAGTTAAAGAAGTGACAGGAAACATGGAAAATGTTCAAAAACTTTTAGCTCATGGATGCCATCATTCCCACAGGCCCATGACAGGCATTACTAACCAAACATCCACAGTTTGACTGTTTGTTACATGAAGTGGTGGGCTTAGAATCACTATTGAATCTCCTGGCTCTTGCAGTCACTATGCTTCTACCAGAACTGATGAGGATATCAAGACCTGGAGAAGTCTATGATTTATCAAACACTTAACTGCAGCACTGCAGCTAGAAACTCATCCTTCACTGTTAGCACACAGCTAATTCTCTTGCCAATGCTATGATATCTTTGCCAATAAGTAAGGTTGTTCATTCTGTATATGTTTTCCTGCCCTTTTTTTCATTGTTCTCTTCATCTCTATAGATGATTCAATGTAATTTAAATACCTCATATCCTATTTCTTTGTTCATTTTTTTTTCATTTATTCTCCTTTTTCTCCATTCAGTAAACCTTCTTTGTAAATGTCAGCATACACAATGCTTGATGCTTGGGGAGTTACAGGATTACTTTGACCCTATTTTGGATGCAACCCAGAAAAAAAACATGATTACAAGCTCTATTCTTACTATATATCTAATAGATTTGGTTTGTATGCAAAGTACAGAGATTATGCATCTGGAAAACTTGGAGCAATTCCTATCCAATAAAAAGCAGGGGGTTGAATATATGGGTAGCCACAGGACTGTGGATTCCAGTAATCTAATTTGGGCTCTCTTCAGCGACTTTGAAAACCCTAGAGAGTTTGCAAGTAGAAATCTTGATTTAACAGAAAAACTATTTGGGGAACGTTCCACATGCTAAATAATGTTTTCTTTCTTTTTCAGAAGTATTTAAGTTCTGCCCCATTTTCAGCTACTGTGTAAGCACACACATGAACAAAACACACACATATAATCTATAATACTGAAGTAAAAACACTACTGATTTATTTATTTATTTTGGGGGTGTGTGGAGGAGAAAGGATTCATTTTCAGTTGTAACAACTTAGTACTCACACAAGATTGTCAAGTGTATCTTATGACCAATGTCACATATTTCCAAAACTGCCTCCTAGATTTAGTGTTACATCTCTTGACCAAAAAATTAAATAGTTTAAATGGGGATTTAGAGCCTGGATCTGGTCTTATTGATATTATTTCTCTAACCACATAAATTAAAACCAACTAAATTAAAAGAAAAGGAGCAATAAATCTCAGCACATATTTGATTTTATAAGTAGAAAAAAATATGATATTCAGCATAAATAATTTTATTTATTTTGCTTTGAAATTATTATTTTACCATTAGAAACTGATATTATTATTATTTTTAATTATCAGGATGTTGGCACATTGAAAGAAAATGGTTCTGTTAGATGTAAATAGATAAACAAACAAATAAATAAATCTTATTGCTTAGAAGATATGGAATGTAGCAGATCTACATTTATATTTAAAAACATAATTTTTCTTTAATCTGTTAGTACTGGGCTGTTGATCTTCATAAAACAGGTAGAAAATTATAAGTGGTATGTATTTGTAATTATGTAAAAATATAGTAAACTCCTGGACAGAAAAAGCCCATTCTTAATTTTTGAATCAACTCCAGCAGTTTCTTAATGCCTTAAACATAATAGGCCAACTAGGATTGATTAAATTATACTTTTTTAATACACAACTTCCTGAATTTCAAATAATCAAATGCCAGGTACAGCTTATTAGAATATTTAATCATATACTTTCATTACCAAATACTGTTTTTTTATTTTAAAATCATGTTGAAGATTATTCATTGAAAGACATATATTATAATCAATCTCAGTTTCCTAGATTTACACATAAGTATTCCTGTAGAATATGATGATGTAAATTCTGCATGGCAAAATATAATTATCTGATATACAGGGGTATGTTTTGCAAATATTCATTTATTTTTATATACACTTTATCTTTGTCCAACAGAAATACTCTTCTAAAAAATAAAGATTATACGATCATTTCAGATAAACAAGCACATTATTCTGTCTGGTGTCAATATTAACTCCTGTCTTGTCCATTTAATCTCTGACTTATTCAGTGTTTTCCAATGGATAAATGTTCTTCCCTATGGAGACTATTTTACATTAGAAGCAAATACTAGAATTCGAAAGCCTGCAAGTCCTACATCTCACTACAGGTACAGGCATGCAAAGAGCAGAGGCTTCCATTTATGATCTCTTCATCTCCAGGAAGTTATACTGAACACATGGTCATATATAACCCTTACTTTCCTTCAAAACCTCAAATATAATATATGTTATTGTAACCCTTGTAATGGGTAACTGTCTTCATGGATGTGATCACTGACAAGGAGGAATATCGCCTTCAAGGTCCAGCCTGTTGGTGTTTGTTAATTAATTTTAAAAATATTATAAATATTACTTTTTATAATACATACAACATTTAGGTAAGGACACTGCATTCCCCTCTACAAAGTTCTGCTTGCCCTCATTCTTTCTGGATTGTGAGACCAGATGCTGAGCTGAGAAAATTTTCTTTCCAGCAATAGCATCTGGCTCCTTGGCAGCCTCTGCTTGCTCTTGGGCTGGCTACACTGCAGTTGTCTTCAGGGTGTGAAATGGTAAGGATGCTGATGTGATATCTTATTCACTTGGATGCTCTGCCTTTTAACTTTCTTATGTTATCCCCACGTGGGTATTTTTCACACTTACAATCTTCTATGAATAAAATTTATTGGGAAAAAGATTGATACCTGATATAACTTTCAATAACAAATTTCTGAAATTATTTTTGTCTGTATAAGGTGAACCAGCCAGATGATGGCACAAATCTAATATTTCTCTTATTGTAGTTTTTAAAATCATTCTCATTGCCTTGTTCCTTGGCCTTCTCTGTATATAAATATATGTAATTTTGACTCTTTATATTTCCTCTGGTGAACTGTATAAAATAATAATTATAATGATATTAATAACAATAATAACTATTATTTCTAAGCCAGGGACTATACTAAGTTCTCATATTTAATTTCATTCAATTCTCACAACATTATACCATATCTATCACATTCTTCACTTGAAATTGAGAAAAAAATTTTTAAGATCTGTAATATTTGATCAGGAGACTGACCAGGAACAAAGACAGTCATTATCAAAGGCAAAATTGTAGAAACTGGTCCTAGAGCTGGGGTTCAGTGACTTTTAAATGTTTTCACTATGACAATTATACTGGTCACAGTTTAATGCCAGCCTACCTTTCTCACCTTATTGCCAACCCTCCCCTGTGCCCTAGACTTTAGTCTCATGAGAACAATCATGCCCAAGCATTTCAGCTGCCATCCTACATGGCATGCCCCTCCATGCCATGCCCCAGCTTCATGCCTCTCCTCACTCTCTCACTCTCATTGCATTCCTCTAAAAACCAACTAACTCCCAAATTTCAAATAAAGCAGAAGGATTGCTATATATGAGGAAGGTGTGGAAAAAGTCTTTTAGAAAGGCTTAAGATGGGATAATAACAGTAATAATACAACCAGATATTCACTGAGCATTTACTGCATGCCAAACTTTCTGCAGTGAACTTTACATGTATTAATTTATCCATCCTCACAACACCCTATAGGATGGAGATTATTATATGCCATATTTTATATATAAGTAGAAAGAGACATAGAATAGTTGTGTCACTGCCACTGAACCCAGTCACCATGTATCCAGAGTCCACCCTCTTAATACCCATACTATGTGACTTCTCACTCTTTCCTTAGTCCCCCAGGAGAAGTGCTTAAACCTTGGCTGTAGGTAATGCAGAGTTACTTTGTTTTCATTTTCATTTTTGCTACACCAATTCACCATAGAAAATCTCTGAGATTTGTTCCAGATACTTTGTATTTTAAAACATCATACTTTCTCTAATAGTGTGTTTTGAACGTTTTCAGATGATGGAAAGGATACCAAATAGAAGTAGAATTCTTTCTCCTTCCCTCTCTGTATGTATGCATATATATATATATATATATATATATATATATATATATATATATATATATATATATATGCACACACATAAGTATATATGTAAACACACACACTTATACTCTTTAGGTATGCCCATTATTTTGTTTTTTATCTATATGTACAGATAATAGGTAAATACATGATTGATTGATAAATAGAAAGCTAGATAAACAAACATAAAAGGGAAATAATTCCACTTCTATTTGATATATATTTATATACCACTTTTTTGTACAAGCTACTGAATACTATTTATGTTATTGAATTCCAGATAAAAGATTTTATATGTGTCTAGAGCAACATCTGTTTATAAATAACATTTTCCAGAAACCATTTTAAATGATATCTCTATATGCATCAAATAAATGAGAAGAAAAATTATGTTAAACTAAAAGTAGAGAAAATTAAAATAGAAACTAATGTGCCACAAAAAAAACATGATTTAAAAGAAGAAAAGTGTCAGGTGTGCTCACATCAAACCTTGAGACCAAATGTGCTAACTGCAAGCTGACACTCTTACTAGAGAGAATCTAAACCACAGAGTGTGAAAATGGAAATAACAATGATGTAAATGTCTGTCAGAAGTAAAACAATTATATAAGATAGAGGGGGTTCAAAATTTCCACATAATGACTAGAATAGTAGACTATACAACTGAATATCCCTCAGTAAATCTGAGATTTTTCAAGTAGGTGGTAGAAACAATGAAGAGAGAGAGGTGAAGAAAATTAGGCAGACCTTTTAATGTGGGGGAGAAGCAAGGATTCCATCTCTATTTGTTATATATTTATATGTCCTAAATGAATTTGTATCAATATAATTATCACTATTATTCTTTCCTAAATATTTAATTCTCAAAATACAATTTTCTTTTACCTTAAGTTAAAGATTAATGACATTGTGGCATAAAGGAGACACAATACATGGCCATATGACCAGAACAACTACTTCAAAGGGATGACCAAGAACTGAAAAGAGGAAAAGTTCCTTGTGACACCTACAAAATGTCTAAATTATATATGAACTATGTTGCAAAAGCTATTAAATATTATTTATGCCATTGCCCTCAAGATAAAAGATTATTTTGCTATGCCAGTAATTTAATTTCCTAAAAAATAAGCCAAACTAACAATTCCTTTTGAAATATTAAAGTGATTGAGCATTTTTTTCTTGGATAGACTCTGCTGAATAATTGCCTCAGATGTCCACTTAATTTTGAATAGCGTTCAGAGTCTTATTTCATGAGTTGTCTTAAATCTCAAAGAAGTGAATACCAGTGACAACTGGCAAAACATATTTACAGTACTTGACACAGAGCTAATACCTTCAATTTACAAAGAGCCCATACAAATTTAAAGGGAAAGGATGATTGAATCAATACAAAATCAACCAAGGATAGGAATATGTAGTTCACGAAAAAGAATAAGTGGCCCACAAATTTATGAAAAACTATTTATATGGTGGGTTTGTGTATAAAATTTATAAATATATATATATTATATTCATTAAACTGTTACTAGGAGTAGCAAAAGAAAACAATGAAAATACCTAAAGAGCCCATCAAGAGATACCTAGATGCTTAGTTATTATATTTTATATAATGGAATACTCTGCAAACATTAGAAAGAACAAGGACTGATATGGAAAAATCTACAAAAAATACTAAGTGAAAAATACAAAGATCTAAGATGTATCTCTATTTGTGCTCACATTTGTGTTTAGAAAAAACACAGATGAAACACACACCTATTCATAATACTCATATTAGGGTATGTAAATGTTTTTCTAGAAGAAATCACAATATAATTTGTGATGTAAATCAAGATTCTATTAAATAATACTTTTTTTTCAGAAAAATTTCACAAAAGGATCAGATATATTGAAAAAAAAAAAAAAGAGTTCTGAAAACTCTGAGTTATCATGTCAAAAAGCCCTGGTTCTTCCAACATAAAGTTATGTTTCAGCTAATTTGTGTACACTTAGCATTATAAATAAAAAATATATTTAACAGCTGCTATAGACTGAATGTTTATATCCCTCTGAAATTCATATGTTAAGACTTAATCCCCAATTTGATGGTACTTGGAGGTGGGGCCTTCGGGAACTGATTAAGTCATGAAGGCAGAGCACCCCATGAATGGGATTAGTACCCTTACAAAAGAGACTACAGAGAGATCTTTTGCCCTTTCTGCCATGTGAGGACACAGCATGAAGATGGCCATCTATGAACCAGGGAGCAGGGCCTCACTAGACACCACATCTGCCAGCAACTTGATCTTAACTTCCCATTCTCCAGAACACTGAGAATTACAATTTTATTATTTATAAGCTATTTATGTTATTCTGTTATAGCAGCCTGAATAGACTAAGGCAACACTACAAAAGAATATATGATCTCCAGGTCCAGGCAGAAGATCTCTAAATTGGGAGCTCGGGTATACAAGCAAAATTTGTCATCAACTAACTAGAGCTTTTGACTAAGAAGCAAGGTATCTGGGCCTCAGTTTATTTGCATTTTCACTGTGAATGAGGTCGATTAAACTAATCAACAAGTTCTCATTGTAATTACTGTGAGCTGGTTTAGTGGAGTCAAGTTTCACAGATAAGAAGGATTTAGACAACCTTTGAGAGTAGATAAGATACAGATGGGCAGAGATGAGCAAGAGAACTCAGAATATGAAAAAAAATTTTACACACGTTCAGAGTTGATAATTTTGAGAGTGTACTTCAGGAGTAGAGGATATAAAACAGGCTTGAGAGAGAGGCATTAAAACAGTGAAATGGAGGTAGATTAGGAAGGATTTGGAATCCAACTTGACCTTAGCACAGTAATAATATAGAAATTTTGAAATGAAAGAAACCCTAGAGATTATAGAATTCAACCCTTCATTAAAGTACAAGTAAAGAGAGTTTACATAATGTACACATTTTTCACATTATAAGTATTTTGTATCTAAGACTATATCTCTACAAGTGCCAAGCCTATCTTACTGGGCACTGTATCTCTAGTCTGTCTTTGGTATGCTTGTGCAAAAAGGTCACTGATTAAGTGGTTTCTGAATTAATTGCTTCATGCAAGTATTTATTGAGCATCTATTGTATGCCAGGCATTGTTCTAGGATCTAGAGATTATACCATAAGCAAATCACACACAGAGTCTGTGTCTCATAGAGTTTATATTCCAGAAAAGAGGATAAGAAAATAAACAAATAAATATATATAAATTCAATCAAGATGCTTGGGAAGAGCTTGGGGAAAAATTAAAGCAGGATGAGAAAGAGAGAGTTCGTTCTTGCAGATGGACTCAATTTTTCATTAAGTTGGCAAGGAAATCCTTGATGAGAGTTTCATTAGATTAAAAAAACTGAAGGAGGGCTTCCCTGGTGGCGCAGTGGTTGAGAGTCCACCTGCCGATGCAGGAAACGCGAGTTTGTGCCCCGTTCCGGGAAGATCCCACATGCCACAGAGTGGCTGGGCCCGTGAGCCATGGCTGCTGAGCCTGTGCATCCAGAGCCTGCATGTCCGGAGCCTGTGCTCCGCAATGGGAGAGGCCACGACAGTGAGAGGCCCGCATACCACACACACACACACACACACAAAAAAAAAAAAAAAAAAAAAACTGAAGGAAGTGAAAATACCTGAAGTGAGAATGATCCAGGCAGAAGAAATTGCAAAGCTGAGGCTGGAGTATACTTGGCATGTTCAGGAAAGAGTAAGGAAGCTACTGTGACTAGAGACGAGTGAATGAGGAGGACAGGAGTAAAATGAATGTTTATAAATAGAATTACTACAGTCCCAGATCAGGCAGAACCTGGGAGACAGCTGTAAAATGTTAAACTTTGAATTACTTATCCAAGGTCATTTAATTAGTTAATGCAATAGCTCAAAATCACCATGCTTAATTTTCTCTGAGTTATCATTACATTTCGATTTTTTGTTCTTTTTAACATTTTTATTGGAGTATAATTGCTTTACAATGGTGTGTTAGTTTCTGCTTTATAACAAAGTGAATCAGTTATTCATATACATATATCCCCATATCTCTTCCCTCTTGTGTCTCCCTCCCACCATCCCTATCCCACCCCTCTAGGTGGTCACAGAGCAATGAACTGATCTCCCTGTGCTATGCAACTGCTTCCCACTAGCTATCTATTTTACATTTGGTAGTGTATATAAGTCCATAAATACACTACCACACTCTCATTTTGTCCCAGCTTACCCTTCACCCACCCCATGTCCTCAAGTACATTCTCTAGTAGGATGGCATCTTTATTCCCATCTTGCCCCTAGGTTCTTCATGATCTTTTTTTTTTTTTTTTTTTTTTTAGATTCCATACATATGTGTTAGCATACGGTATTTGTTTTTCAATTTCTGACTTACTTCACTCTGTATGACAGTCTCTAGGTCCACCAACCTCACTACAAATAACTTAATTTCGTTCCTTTTTATCACTGAGTAATATTACATTGTATATATGTGCCACAGCTTCTTTATCCATTCATCTCTCGATGGACACTTAGGTTGCTTCCATGTCCTGGCTATTGTAAATAGAGCTGCAATGAACATTGCGGTACATGACTCTTTTTGAATTTTGGTTTTCTCAGGGTATATGCCCAGGAGAGGGATTGTTGGGTCCTATGGTAGTTCTATTTTTAGTTTTTAAAGGAACCTCCGTACTGTTCTCCATAGTGGCTGTATCAATTTACATTCCCACCAACAGTGTATGAGAGTTCCCTTTTCTCCACACCCTCTCCAGCATTAATTGTTTGTAGATTTTTTTGATGATGACCATTCTGACTGGTGTGAAATGATATCTCATTATAGTTTTGATTTGCGTTTCTCTAATGATTAGTGATGTTCAGCATCCTTTCATGTGTTTGTTGGCAATCTGTATATCTTCTTTGGAAAAATGTTTAGTTTGGTCTTCTGCCCATTTTTGGATTGGGTTGTTTGTTTTCTGATATTGAGCTTCATGAGCTGCTTGTAAATTTTGGAGATTAATCCTTTGTCAGTTGCTTCATTTGCAAATATTTTCTCCCATTCTGAGGGGTGTCTTTTCATCTTGTTTATGGTTTCCTTTGCTGTGCAAAAGCTTTTAAGTTTCATTAGATGCCATTTGTTTATTTTTGTTTTTATCTCCAGTTCTCTAGGAGGTGGGTCAAAAAGGATCTTGCTGTGATTTATGTCATAGAGTGTTCTGCCTATGTTTTCCTCTAAGAGTTTTATAGTGTCTGTCCTTACATTTAGGTCTTAAATGCATTTTGAGTTTATTTTTGTGTATGGTGTTAGGGAGTGTTCTAATTTAATTCTTTTACATGTAGCTTTCCAGTTTTCTCAGCACCACTTACTGAAGAGGTTGTCTCTTCTCCACTGCATATTCATGCCTCCTTTATCAAAGATAAGGTGACCATATGTGTGTGGGTTTATCTCTTCGCTTTCTATCCTGTTCCATTGATCTATTTTTCTGTTTTTGTGCCAGTACCATACTGTCTTGTTTACTGTATCTTTGTAGTATAGTCTGAAGTCTGGGAGCCTGATTTCTCCAGCTCTGTTTTTCTTTCTCAAGATTGCTTAGGCTGTTTGTGGTCTTTTGTGTTTCCATACAGATTGTGAAATTTTTCGTTCTAGTTCTCTAAAAAATGCCATTGGTAGTTTGATAGGGATTGCATTGAATCTGTAGATTGTTTTGGGTTGTAGAGTCATTTTCACAATGTTGTTTCTTCCAATCCAAGAACTTGATATATCTCTCCATCTATTTGTATCATTTTTAATTTCTTTCATCAGTGTCTTATAATTTTCTGCATACAGATCTTTTTTCTCCGTAGGTAGGTTTATTCCTAGATATTTTATTCTTTTTGTTGCAGTGGTAAATGGGAGTGTTTTCTTAATTTCACTTTCAGATGTTTCATCATTAGTGTATAGGGGTACAAGAGATTTCTGTGAATTAATTTTGTATCCTGCTACTTTACCAAAATCACTGATCAGCTCTAGTAGTTTTCTGGCAGCATCTTTAGGTTTCTCTATGTATAGTATCACGTCATCTGCAAAGACTGACAGTTTTACTTTTTTGTTTCTGATTTGGATTCCTTTTATTTCTTTTTCTTCTCTGATTGTTGTGGCGAAAACTTCCAAAACTATGTGGAATAATAGTAGTGAGAGTGGGCAACCTTGTCTTGTTCCTGATCTTAGTGGAAATGGTTTCAGTTTTTCACCATTGAGGATGATGCTGGCTGTGGGTTTGTCATATATGGCCTTTATTATGTTGAGGAAAGTTCCTTCTATGCCTATTTTCTGGAGGGTTTTTATCTCAAATTGGTGTTGAATTTTTTCGAAAACTTTCTCTGGATCTATTGAGATGATCATATGTTTTTTTCTTCTTCAGTTTGTTAATATGGTGTTCCACATTGATTGATTTGCATGTATTGAAGGATCCTTGCATTCCTGGGAAAAAACCCCACTTGATCATGGTGTATGATCCTTTTACTGTGCTGTTGGATTCTGCTTGCTAGTATTTTGTTGAGGCTTTTTGCATCTATGTTCATCAGTGATATTGCTCTGTAGTTTTCTTTCTTTGTGACATCCTTGTCTTGTTTTGGTATCAGGGTGATGGTGGTCTCGTAGAATGAGTTTGGGAGTGTTCCTCCCTCTGCTATATTTTGGAAGAGTTTGAGAAAGATAGGTGTTAGCTCTTTTCTATATATTTGATAGAATTTGCCTGTGAAGCCATCTGGTCCTGGGCTTTTGTTTGTTGGAAGATTTTTCAACACAGTATCAATTTCAGTGCTTGTGATTCGTCTTTTCATATTTTCTATTTCTTCCTGGTTTAGTCTCAGAATTCTGAACTGCATTTCTAAATGTGCATTTCTAAAAATGTGTCCATTTCTTCCAGGTGACCATTTTATTTTCATATAGCTGCTTGCAGTTATCTCTTATCATCCTTTGTATTTCTGTAGTGTCAGTTGTTACTTCTCCTTTTTCTTTTCTAATTTTATTGATTTGAGTCTTCTCTGTTTTTTTCTTGATGAGTCTGGCTAATGGTTTATCAATTTTGTTTATCTTCTCAAAGAACCAGTTTTTAGTTTTATTGATCTTTCCTATTGTTTCCTTTATTTCTTTTTCATCTATTTCTGATCCGATCTTTATGATTTCTTTCCTTCTGCTAACTTTGGGGTTTTTTTTGTTCTTCTTTCTCTAATTTCCTTAGGTGTAAGTTTAGGTTGTTTATTTGAGATGTTTCTTGTTTCTTAAGGTAGGACTGTATTGGTATAAACTTCCCTCATAGAACTGCTTTTGCTGCATCCCATAGGTTTTGGGACATCATATTTTCATTGTCATTTCTTTCTAGGTCTTTTTTGATTTACCCTTTGATTTCTGCAGTGATCTCTTGGTTATTTAGTAGTGTATTGTTTAGCCTCCATGTGTTTGTATTCTTCACATTTTTTTTTCCTGTAATTGATATCTTGTCTCATAGTGTTGTGGTTAGAAAAGATACTTGATGTGATTTCAATTTCCTTAAATTTACTAAGGCTTGATTTTTGACCCAGGATATGGTCTATCCTGGAGAATATTCTAGGAGCACTTGAGAAGAAAGTGTATTCTGATTTTTTTTTTTGATGGAATGTCCTGGAAATATCAATTAAGTCCATCTTGTTTAATGTATCATTTAGAGCTTGTGTTTCCTTATTTAGCTTCATTTTGGATGATCTGTCCGTTGGTGAAAGTGGGGTGTTAAAGTCCCCTACTATGATTGTGTTACTGTCGATTTCCCCTTTTAAGGCTGTTAGAATTTGCCTTATGTCTTGAGGTGCTCCTATGTTGGCTGCATAAATATTTACAATTGTTATATCTTCTTCTTGGATTGATCCCTTGACCATTATGTAGTGTCCTTCTTTGTCTCTTGTAATAATCATTGTTTTAAAGTCTATTTTGTCTGATATGAGAATTGCTCCTGCAGATTTCTTTTGATTTCCATTTGCTTGGAATATCTTTTTCCATTTCCTCCCTTTCAGCCTGTATGTGTCCCTAGGTCTGAAGTGAGTCTCTTGTAGACACCATTTATGCAGGTCTTGTTTTTGTATCCATTCAGCCAGTTTATGTCTTTTGGTTGGAGCATTTAATCCATTTAGTTTGTATGTTCCTATTACCTTTTTCTTAATTGTTCTGGGTTTGTTACTGTAGGTCTTTTCCTTCTGTTGTGTTTCCTGCCTAGAGAAGTTCCTTTAGTATTTGTTGTAAAGCTGGTTTTGTTGTGCTGAATTCTCTTAGCTTTTGTTTATCTGTAAAGGTTTTAATTTCTCCATCAAATCTGAATGAGGTCCTTCCTGGGTAGAGTAATCTTGGTTGTAGGTTTTTCCTTTTCATCACTTTAAATATGTCCTGCCAGTCCCTTCTGGCTTGCAGAGTTTCTGCTGAAAGTTCAGATGTTAACCCTATGGAGATTCCCTTTTATGTTATTTGTTATTTTTCCCTTGCTGCTTTTAATTTTTTTTGTATTTATTTTTTGATAGTTAGATTAATATGTGTCTTGGTGTGTTTCTTCTTGGATTTATCCTGTATGGGACTCTCTGTGCTTTCTGGACTTGATTAAGTATTTCCTTTCCTATATTAGGGAAGTTTTCAACTATAATCTTTTCAAATATTTTCTCAGTCCCTTTCTTTTGCTCTTCTTCTGGGACCCCTATAATTCGAATGTTGGTGCATTTAATGTTCTCTCAGAGGTCTCTGAGATTGTCCTCACTTCTTTTCATTATTTTTTCTTTGTTCTGCTCTGCAGTAATTATTTCCACTATTTTACCTTCCAGGTCACTTATCCGTTCTTCTGCTTCATTTATTCTACTATTGATCCGTTCTAGAGAGTTTTTAATTTCATTTATTGTGTTTTTCATGAATGTTCGTTTGCTCTTTAGTTCTTTTCAGTCTTTTTAAAATGTTTCTTGTAGTTTCTCCATTCTATTTCCAAGATTTTAGATCATCTGTACTATCATTATTCTGAATTTTTTCCAGGTAGTATGCATATTTCCTCTTCATTTGTTAGGTCTGGTGTGTTTTTCCCTTATGCCTTCATCCCCTGTGTGTTTCTTTGTCTTCTCATTTTGCTTAACTTACTGTGTTTGGCGTCTCCTTTTTGCAGATTGCAGGTTAGTATTTCCCATTGTTTTTGGTGTCTTCCTCCAGTGGCTAAGGTTTGTTCAGTGGGGTGTGTAGACTTCCTAGTGGAGGGGATTAGTGCCTGTGTTCTGGTGGATGTGGCTGGATCTTGTCTTTCTGGTTGGCAGGTCCACGTCTGGTGGTGTGTTTTGGGGTGTCTGTGACCTTATTATGATATTAGTTAGGCTCTCTGCTAATGGATGGGGATGTGTTCCTGTCTTGCTAGTTGTTTGGCATAGGGTGTCCAGCACTGTAGCTTGCTGGTCGTTGACTGGAGCTGGGTCTTTGCTTTGAGATGGAGATCTCTGGGAGATTTTCGCCATTTGATATTACATGGAGCTGTGAGGTCTCTGGTGGACCAATGTTGTGAACTTTGCTCTCCCATCGCAGAGGCATAGCTGTGATGCCTGGCTGTACCACCAAGAGCCTGTCATACACATGGCTCAGAATAAAAGGGACAAAAAGACAAAGAAAGAAGGAAAAAGAAAAAGTAAAGTAAAATAAAAGTTATTAAAATAAAAAAAAAATCTTTAAGTAATTAAAAAGAAAGAAATAAGAGAACAACCATACCAAAAAACAAATCCACCAATGATAACAAGCGCTGAAAACTATACTATTAAAGAAAAAAAAAAAAACTGACAGACAGAACCCTAGGACAAATGGTAAAAGCAAAGCTATACAGACAATATCACATGCAGAAGCATATGCATACACACTCACAAAAAGGGAAAAAGAAAAAAAATATATATATATATATATCATTGTTTCCAAAGTCCACCTCCTCAATTTGGGATGATCTGTTGTCTATTCAGGTATTCCACAGATGTAGGGTACATCAAGTTGTTTGTGGAGATTTAATCCACTGCTTCTGAGGCTGCTGGGAGAGATTTCCCTTTCTCTTCTTTGTTCCCACAGCTCCTGGGGTTCAGCTTTGGATTTCGACCCACCTCTGCGTGTAGGTCGCCTGAGGCCGTCTGTTCTTCGCTCAGACAGGATGGGGTTAAAGGAGCAGCTGCTTTGGGCGCTCTGGCTCACTCAGGAAGGGGGGAGGGAGTGGCACGGATGTGGGGTGAGCCTGCAGCAGCAGAAGCTGGCATGATGTTGCACCAGCCTGAGGCACACCTTGTGTTCTCCCGGGGAAGTTGTCCCTGGATCACGGGACCCTGGCAGTGGTGGGCTGTACAGCCTCCCAGGAGGGGAGGGGAGGATAGTAACCTGTGCTTGCACACAGGCTTCTTGGTGGTGGCAGCAGCAGCCTTAGCATCTCATGACCATCTCTGGGGTCCGCGCTTTCAGCCGCGGCTCACACCCGTCTCTGGAGCTCCTTTAAGCAGCGCTCTTAATCCCCTCTCCTTGCGCACCAGGAAACAAAGAGGAAAGAAAAAGTCTCTTTCCTCTTTGGCAGCTCCAGACTTTTCCCGGATTCCCTCCCGGCTAGCCGTGGTGCACTAACCCCCTGCAGGCTGTGTTCACGCTGCCAACCCCAGTCCTCTCCGTGCGCTCTGACTGAAGCCCAAGCCTCAGCTCCCAGCCCCCGCCCACCCCAGCGGGTGAGCAGACAAGCCTCTCGGGCTGGTAAGTGCTGGTCTGCACCGATCCTCTTTGCGGGAATCTCTCCACTTTGCCCTTCGCACCCCTGTTGCTGTGCTCTCCTCTGCGGCTCTGAAGCTTCCCCCCTCCACCACCCGCAGTCTCCACCCACGAAGGGGCTTCTAGTGTGTGGAAACATTTCCTCCTTCATAGCTCCCTTCCTCTGGTGCAGGTCCCGTCCCTATTCTTTGGTCTCTGTTTTTTTCTGTTTTCTTTTACCCTTCCCAGGTACGTGGGGGATTTTCTTGCCTTTTGGGAGGTCTGAGGTCTTCTGCCAGCGTTCAGTATGTGTTCTGTAGGAGTTGTTCCACGTGTAGATATATTTCTGATGTATCTGTGGGGAGGAATGTGATCTCCGTGTCTTACTCTTCCACCATCTTTAAGCTCCTCCCCTATCATTATATTTAAATAATCAAATAAATAGTAACGATGAAAATAACATTTTAGACATGTTACTTTGTTAGATTCTTGAATATTTTTGCAAATGTTGCTTATGATGACTAGGCTCAAGTTTTAGCTACTCTCTTTTCTCAAGAATGAGCCATTTCTTTACCCATCTCTTGCCTGGGCCCCTACCAGTCTTTCCCAAAAGAATCCCAGTTTTGACTTGCTCCCAGCATGACTTAATTTCTTACTTCTCATTCTCCCAAATTAAGAGCAACAGAATTGCTTCAAGGAAGCATAAGTTAATCTCCTGTATATAATATTAATATTTGGGGCTCTATTTAAACATTAAAAATACTAACAAATTGAAATACAAGCTTACAAAAGAAACCTTAATGTAAGTTGTGATCTTTGGTGAAGAAAGGCAAAGAACAACTCAAAAATTATGTCTAGATTTCAAGTCAACAGAGTATACAGTTGTCTTGGCTCCAAACCCCCTATGGATACCAAAATCCAAGAATGCTCAACCCCTTGTATAAAATGGTATAGTATTTGCATATAAACTACACACATTCTCCTGTATTCTTTGTCATCTCTAGATTACTTATATTAACGAATACAATGTAAGTGACATGTAAATAGTTACTGGCTGGTCTGTGACAAATTCAAGTTTTGCTTTTTGGGACTTTCAGGAATTTTTTTTCGAAATATTTTCCATCAGTGGTTCAATCAGTGAATGCAGAACCTGCAGATATGGAGAGCCGACTCTACATAATTTCTTTGAGGCTCTATAGTTTTCATGACCCGTTTAGTAATCATGCAAAGTACTTAGTTTGAAGAAATGATTATTATATCATCATAAGGATGTTAATAGTACAAACAGCAAGTTACAGCAATCTCTGTAATATATGTATGGTCCCTTTTAAAAATTTACATGCCTTAGTCTGATTATGCTCAGGATAAAATCTCTTTTCCTACTACCAAAGGAAGATGCAATCAAAGCTAAAATTAGTCTTACTAAATTAAACAGAAATACTTCGACTATACTATGCTATATTTCATATTTCAAGCTATATTTCATATTCAACATGCTTCACCATCTAGGTATACAATAAGAGAAACAATTCCACTGCTATGAGAGAAACAGATGGTGAAAGGTAACTGCTGACCAAACAGGAGCAGCAGGGTGGAATCAGGGTGGGTCAGTTCATCTGGAAGGGATGTTCACAATTGTCATTGTACACATCAATTGTTTCTGATACTACTGTATGTCATGCAGTGCCCAGGGGCCGTATGGCTTTCCTTGAAACATATAACATAAAACTGCTGAAATATAATTTTGGCCTCACATCTTGAAAAGTGTTGCTAAATACCCACAATAAGAAGTTAATATTGCCAGCATTATATTATTTTAATTATGCATCCCTCCCATCTGTAAAGATACAGGAGCGTTGTTTGATATATTTCCAATTTGTCTGCTAATTTATAAAAGTAAAATGATACTACATTATTGTTATGAAGTTAATCAAGACTTTAATGGGACAGTTATGTTACTATCAAGGATTTTTTATTATTTTTTCTTACTATAATATATGTGTTCAATGAGCTGATTATGCAGTGTGATAATGATTCCACTAATTACAAAGTTATTACTCTATCTCTGATGGGATGAAATTCCAGCTTCCTAAGTTTCAGATTTAAACATGGACATCTAATTCCTAGGGAAAATTAGCAAACCAACATATATTTTAAAAACCCAGTAAAATATTAATTTAGATTGTTTATCTATATCTATATACCATTTTGTTCTCAGTCTTTTTGTTTGTCACACAATGCAAATTTTATTTTGCAATTATAAAATTTCAAGTGATCTATACAATTATAACTATAAATAAGCAGTTTTCTATAAAATGTAACAATTAACATTGGGCTGTTATACTTAAAAATACATAAAACATCTAAGAAAGAATGTAGAACATATGCTATGTCTGTTATGTGTTTTCTATATATATGTATATACATACATATATATATATATATATATATATATATATATATATATACATATATATATTTCCATTAAAATAGAATAAGTTCACAAGTTTATATTTTAGTGCTTAAATTTTACTTGTCACATATTTCATTAATAGTTATAAAATGCATTTTCTAGGAAATCTTATTAAAGAAAAAGCATTTGACAAGAGATTGCAGTGTGTGAGATTTTTGTTATTTGAATATTCTAGAGTGTTCACAAAATCACAGCAGTCATGGTTCAGTATTATGACAAGGGTTTTCTGTGTACTTACAACTGCTACCACAGCAAAGATAAACTGCTTTGTCTATCCTGGTGGCCCATAATATAGCAGGGTGTTGATGTGCATTTTGAAAAGCATCAAAATGCTTAAAATATATCTTCTTCACCTGTCCTGATACTTAAAATACTGACCTTTGAAGTCACTCTTTTGCTTTCAGTCACAGAAAAGTATCCTGTGGAAAAAAAAGTGGAAATCCAAATCCAAATAATTAAAGCATCAGGAAAAATCTTGGAATTTGGAATATCCCTCTAAAATTCATTCAAAATATCTCCTAAAGTCATCTGAAATAATTATAATTTATACCAATTGTCAGGGCTCAATAAATTGAAATAAAATATTTAAAAAGTAAGAGTGAGAAAGAAGGAAAGAAAGAGGAGGTGATCTAAAAACTACACATATATAGTTAATATAAAAACTTTGAGGCAAACCAATTTCAGGAAATTTATTTCCCAGTAGTAACAAAGATTTCATAAGTTGGCTAAAATTTATTATTGAAGATTCAATAGATAAAAATAAATAAAATATAATTAAAATAATATAGGAAATAATTCATATTAATTTAAAGAAAAATACATACTTATTCAATATGTGTTTCAAATTTGATATTTATTACTTTTCATCCCCTCATCCTCACCAAATTTTGAACATAATTCCCAGAAATGCAGGGTTTTTTTCTGTTTTATATACCATCTGGTATTTGGAAAACACTCAATATTTTTTGAATGATAGTTCTTATTTTAAGCATCTCACCCTAAATGTAATACTGACAAATAAAATACATAATTTACCCAAAGTTTTTCCCTGTTAACATATTACTAAACCTTCTATTAATAAACTGGCACTTGGTGATATGTTCAAGAGAGGAACTGTGCACTATAGACATTGCTGTGGAAAGTTCTAAGTATATATTACACAACCATTTTCTAAGTCTATATTATACCACCATGTTCTAAGTCTATATTATGCAACTATTTACTGTCCGGTGTCCTAATTCTCCCAGAAATGGTCTTTATTTGAATTTCTGCTGAGCCGTCCCTGCAGCAGTACATCAGCATATCATTTAGTCTTTATTTGACAAAGACACACTGTTTCTTACTTTTAAAAAAAATTATGCATCATTTATTATACACCTGCATGGCACTAGTTTTATGGTGTTTTACATGTCTCAAATTATTAAGTAACACAAACAACTAAGAAATTATTCTACAAAAAATGGGAGTTTTTGGTGATTCATCATTTCTAGTTGCATGGCTATATCATTTAGATCCTCCTCACCATGATTTATTTTCTATCCACTTATTGTTTTGTGGGCTTACATTGTGAAGTAGGATTACTAATGCCTATTAATAATACCCTATTTCTGTCCATACATTTTGCATGTTTTATGTTTGATATTTGTGCATTTATGTTGTTTGTTTAAACATAATTAAGCCAGTTTTATCTTCTTTCTTTGTTTTAGAGTTCACTTTTGATTTTAGTTTTATTATGGTCCTGATGTTAGTGTTAAGAGTATAAAGCACTCATTGAACACCTAAAAAATTGATCAGATAACAATTTAGATAGTAAATCAATGCAACAAAATTAGAAGTCATAGTAAATATTATAAGCAAATAAAAACCTTTCTACTTAGAAATGAACAAAAAAGTAAGACTACTTCTAGATTTAAAAAATCAAAGCTTGAAGAAAGGGATATTTATCAAATAAACAACCATATCACTATATATTATCATTTATCAAATATAACCAAAATACTGCTCAGAAGAAAAATTATTTTAACTTATCAGAAGCTAAAAAATATTTAACAAAACTGTTTAGGATCATAAAAGCTTGGAGTTCATCTAACTTCAAATGTCTATTTTAAAGTATAGATAAGATAATGTTTAAAAATAAAACCTTTAGGGTATTATGATATTTTGGTAATATTTTAGATAATGTGTTAAATGCAATTTATTGTCATATATCTATAAAAAATTTTCTAGTTGAAGTCAGCAAGATGGAGAAATAGGCAATTCCAGCCTTTCTCCCCTTAAGAAAACCATCCACAAACAGAAAATACCCTTGGGAGAGCTCGAGTCCATTTAGACTCTGCAGCAACACAGAGGAGTGAAAAACAAAGAACAACTTCATACAAAGTATTGTTGGGAGACTGGTATAGCTGAGATGTCTGGAGACAGCTAAAAATCAAGAAAAAGGGCAGGAGCTATCAGTATCAGTCATGCAGAAGGTGCCACCCTGGTTTCCAGTGGCCTGCTGTGTAGAGGACCCTCACAGCCTTTACCTCTGAGGACCTCAACAGCCCTTATGACAGATGGCAGTCATGGACTCCCCACAGGTTTCATAGCAGAGGACCCTATAATGTTCATCAGTGTGAACTCCATCAGCTCATTTGTAGATTACACCAACAGCTTTTACCACTGAAATAATCAATATTCATCATTACTACCCGCCCCCAAAGAAGGAGACATTGCCACACCACTCTTCTCCCAAAGAAGAAGCTGCTGTTGTGACATCCAAGGACCAGGGTCACTACCTCCACAACCCTGCACATGGCTCAGACCTCCATGACTGCTCTGTGAACACCCATGCCTAGTACACCCACCAGAGTCACTGCTGCAGTGAGAATGCTCATGGACCCTGGTGTGTAGCTCTGTGTGCACCCACATTTTGGATCCCAGCTCCATGACTGCACCAAGGGCATTCACACTCCAGATATCAGCTCCATAGCCACTCCACAGGTGCCTGAGCATCAGACACTGATACTACTGCCACTGCAAGTACACTTGCAAGCTCCACCCAGCTCCAAGTGGAAGCTTCTCAGTCATGACAGCTTCCATGGAAGAAAAAGGCATCAGGAGGACTCCAGCAATCTTTGCCACTGAAGACCTAATAGTTTTTGCCACTGCTGCAGACACTTGCAGTCTTAACTGTCCAGGACCCCTGCAATCTTCACTGATGCTGAACTCACATCAGATGCACAGAGCTATAGCTGCACAAACACTACACTGCTGCACTATCCCTGGAGCCAGAACTGCCACACCCCACGCAGCTGTTGTTTCACACCCACCTGTAGATAAAGATCTTTTCCCACTGAAACCAGTCTGTAAAGTTTGGAAGAGGTGACTTCTGCATCAAATGTACAGACATTAAAGCAAAGCTACAGATACAAGAAAATCAAGGAAGCATGACACCATCAAAGGAATACAATAATTTTCCAGTACAACCGCAAAAAAATGGAGATATATGAATTGCTGGAGGAAGCTCAGAGAGCTACTAGAGAACATAGATAAACAACTCAACAATGTTAGGAAAACAATACAGAAACAAAATGAGAATTTCAACAGCTAGATAAAAATTATAAAAAAGAACTAAAAAGAAATTCTGGAGCTAAAGAATACAATGAATGTAAAGAAAACTGCAATAGAGATTGTCAACATCAGAGTATTGATCAACCTGTAGAAAAATTCTGCAAATTCAAACATAGGTCATTTGAAATTATCCAGTTAGAGGAACAAATAGAAAAAAGAGAATGAAAAAGAGTTGGATACCATCAAGTGAGAAATACATGCATTATGAGAATTCTAGAAGGAGAAAGAGAGCTTCAGGAAAATTATTAAAAAAAATAATGACTGAAAACTTCCCAAAACTGGGCAGAGATACAGGCAATCAGTTATATGAAACTCATAAATCTCCAAACAGATTCAACCCAAAGAGAACTTCGCCAAGACACATTATAATAAAATTGTCAAAAATCAAAGACAGAGAAAGAAATTTGAAATCAGCAAGAGAAAAGAAGCTCATCACATACAAGAGAACCCCCATGAGGATATCCGCAGATTTCTCAGCACTATAAGAAAAGAAAATTACAGGCTAACATCTTTCATGAAGATAGATGCAAAAATCCTCAACATAACGTTAGCAAACTGATTTCAGCAGCACACTAAAATCGTCCTACATCACAATCAAGTTGCACTTATTCCTGGGATGCAAGGCTGGTTTAACATATGCAAATCAATAAACGTGATACACCATTTTAACAAAATGAAGAATAAAAATCATATGATCATCACAATAGACACAAAAAAATTGATAAATTCAACTTTCTTATGATAAATATTCTCAACAAATTAAGTATAGAAGGAATGTACCTCCATATTAAAAATCCATTTGTGACAAGCCTACAGCTAACATCATACTCAATGGTGAAAAGTGTAAAGCTTTTCTTCTAAGATTAGGAAGAAGAGAGGGTGTTTACTCTCACCACTTCTATTTAACTTAGTACTGGAAGCCCTAGCCAGAGCAGTTAGGCAAAGAAAAGGCATAAAGTCCATCTTAAATGGAGAATTAAATTGTCTGTTTGAAGATAATTTGATCTTATAACAGAAAGCCCTAAAGACTCTACCAAAATACTGTTAATACTAATAAACACATTCAGTAAAATGTCGGGATACAAAATCAACATACAAAAATAGTTGCATTTCTATACACTAACAACAATTACTAAAAATAATTTATTTACTTAGTAATAAACTTAACTAAGGATGTGAAACATCTGTACACTAAAAACTATATAACATTGATTAAAGAAATTAAAGAGTGCACAAGTAAATGGAAGACATCTCGTGGACTGGAAAAATAAATATTGCTAGAAGGTCCACACTACCCAAAGTGATCTACAGATTCAATGTAATCCGCATTTAGATTCCAATGACATTTTTCACAAAAATAGAAAAAAAACCTTGAAACTCTAATACCATAAATCTCCTGGAAGAAAACTCCTTGTCACTGTCCTGACAAAAAATTTTTGGATTTGGCATCAAAAACACAGTTAACAGAAGCAAAAATAACAAGTGGGACTACACCAAATTAAACACCTTCTGCAAAGCAAAAGAAACAATCAAAATACTAAAAAGGCAACCTCTAAAATGGGAGAAAATATTTGCAAATTATATCTCTTATAAGGAGTTGATATCCAAAATATATAAGGAATACATATAATATAATTGCAAAAATCAAATACCTAATTAATGAATGAGTAAAGACCTGAATAGACATTTTTCCAAAGAAGACATACCAATGGCCAAAAGGTTCTTGAAGAGATGATCAACACCACTGATTTTCAGGGAAATGCAAATCAAAACCACATGAGATATCACCTCACACCTCTCAAAATGGCTGATATCAAAAAGTCAAAAGATCATAAGTGTAGGCAAGGATGTGGAGAAAAGGGAACCCTTGTGCACTGTTGGTGGAAATGTAAATTGGTACAGTCATTATGAAAAACAATTTGGAAGTTCCTCAAAAACTTACAAATAGAACTACCATATGATTCAGCAAACCCCTTCTGGGTATATGTCCAAAAGAAATAACATTATTATCTGGAAGAGATATTTGGACTCCCATATTCATCACAGCATTATTCATGATATCTAAGTGTCCACCGACAGATAAATCAATTAAGAAAGTGTGGTGTTTATATAATGAAGTAAGCCAGACATAGAAAGTATAATCTCACTTATATGTAGAATCAAAAAATAAAGAAATTGAGCTCATTAACAGAAGGTAGAATGGTAGTTACCAGGGTCTCCGCCATGGGGTAGAGGGCTGACGTTGGTCGTTAGGTACAAATTTCAGTTATATGATTAATAAATTCTCGACACCTAATGTATAGCAAGATGACTATAGTTAATAATAATGTTTTATATATTTGAAATTTGCTAACAGCAGGTCTCAAGTGTTCTCACCACAAAAAGAAAGGGGGAGTAACTATTTGGGGTAATAAATGTGTTATTAAGTTGATTTTAGTAATCATTTCACAATATATACTATATCAACACATATATTGTACAACCTAAATATATACAATTCTTGTTTATAAAAAAGAAAATCAATGAAATGAGTGGGTGAGAACCCGCAAAAAGTAGAGAATGACAGAAAATATCAATGAGTAAAACTGTGAATTTTTTTACGTCCTACTTGTGACAAAATTCAACATTCCCTAGTATAATAAAGACAAAATTTTAAATTAATAAAAAGAATTTTCTAGGTGACAATGTATTATATACACTAGTGTTGTATGTGACAAATATTTATATCCTGTTGATAGTTTTATATATACAGATCTTCCTCAACTTACAATGGGATTACATCTGATAAACCCATCATAAGTTGAAAATATCATAATCAAAATGCATTTAATACACCTAACCCACTGGACATCATAGCTTAGCCTAGCCCACCTTAAAGGTGCTCAGGACACTTACGTTAGTCTACACTTGGTCAAAATCACCTAACACAAAGCCTATTGTATAATAAAATGTTGAATATCTCAGGTAATTTATTGAATGCTGTATTGAAAGTGAAAAACAGAATGGTTGTATGAGTACAGAATGACTGTAAGTGTATTGGTTGTTTACCCTCATGATCACCTGGCTGACTTGGAGAGCTAAGGCTTGCTTCAGCTGCCAGCCATCACAAGAGAGTATATATAGTACTGCACATCACTACCCCAGGAAAATATCAAAATTCAGAATGGGAAGTATGGTTTCCACTGGAGGCCTATTGCCTTCACACAGTTATAAAGAGAAAATCTTAAGTTAAACCATTATCAGTTGGGACCATCTCTAATTACACAATCATACAATATAACAGTTTTTAGAAAGCAATTATTCATGTTTATAACTTTTCACCTACTAATTCCATTTATTGGATTATATATGTATACATGCTTATTGTCAATTTTTTAACTTAAATTTTTAACTTAACATTTTTCAAAATTATAAGTTATTTCTACTAGTTATAATAAACTATAATTGTGATAAAACTATCTAATGTGAGTTATTATGATATAATGTTGAGTGGAATACTTATAAGTCATCTGTAACAACATAACAATGTAAATTGTCAAGAAATCTGAAAATTTCATAAAAATATATCAATATGTACCAAGATTAAAAAGCCAGAGGGGAATGAACATGAAAATAAAAGGGTGTGTACAGTTTTAATTTTTAATGCTTTCCATATGATTATAGTATTGTTCTTTAATGATGATAGTATTGTTCTTTATGAATAGATGGCTAAACAAATGGTACTGTATCAGTCAAAGTTCTCCAGAGAAACAGAAAAATTTGGATATGCGTGGATGTGGAAAAAAGATTTATTAAGGAAATGGCTTACATGACTATGGAGACTGGAAAATCCAAAACCTCAAGCAGGTTGGAGACCCAGGAGAGCTGATGTTCCAGTTTGAGTCTGAAGACCTTACACAAAGAACTGATGTTGCAGATGAAGGAAGTTCAAAGGCAGTCAGCTGAAGAATTCTCTTTCTTAGGGGAGGTCTTAGTTTTGTTCTATTGAGGCCGGTCTTAGTTTTGTTCTACTGAGGCCTTCAACCAATTGGATGAGGCCCACCCACTTTGTAAGCACAGTCTGCTTTACTAAAAGTCCACTAATTTAAATGTCAATCTTATCCAAAACACCCTTATAGAAATTCCCAGAATAATTTTTGACCAAATATCTAGGCATCATGTGGTCCAGTCAAGTTGACACAGAAAATTAACCATCACATGTACTATTTTACCTGGCAAGGAAAATACATCCATTCATCACCTGGATAATAGGGGATCAGAAATAAGGTTTATCTAGAGGGGTCACCCTGTGGAAGATCAGGGATGGGAAGAAAAACAAATCTGTGGGAATATGTCAATATCAGGTCACAGGAGGGCAGTTATAGGTGTAAAAATTAGGGGATAATTTGAATGTAGTTTGAAAAATGGAATTTGGGTAGAAACAGTTTTCAAAAACCTAAGCTGTGTCCAAATGCAAGATATGTTTTTGTGGAGAAGGAGGATAGATGGTCAGAGGCACACATCAGGGATCTCCCAGCAGAGCTAATTTGAAGGCTAAAAATTCAGGAAAAAATCAGTCACTGGGGAACCAGAGAGGATGGTGGCTCTGAGGAAAGAGAGGGCAGATACAAGAGCAAAATGTTACCAGTGATGTTATGAGTTACTAACCTAAATCTCCTTATCTTGCTTTTCCAGGAAATAATTGGCTAAAGGGGTAAGACAGGACTCCACCAACATATGAATATTATGTGACCAATGTTGAAAAACGAGAGGATGCTGAATTGAGAGCTTATCAGGTCATTAGTGAGAATTCTCATCACACATTAATGCACAATAGTTTCTACATTATTGCTTTGAAGAATGAAGAAAACAACTGAATCATAAATCCATGAAATGATGACCCATTTCATTATTGGTCTTTGAACTGTGATTAAATTCATGGATTAAACTGATTTTGATCTGAGATAGTCTTCTTCCTTTTACCCATCTTCTAATAATGAATTAATTTTTTCTCTTAGAAGTTTTGATTCCCCATAGTTGCTCAGTTAGAGATTGTCACAAGAGTCATTTTCTTCCTTCTGTTTTTCTCGCTCTCGTAGAAAACATTGACACTGTGCTATTTTCCCAAAGATGTTATTTTAATGGACATTACACTGGTGAATTTGGCAACAACAAGGCAAACAGCAGAGTTGGGAGACATGTAGCTGTTTCTATTGCATCTTTTGGCACAGTTCCAGACTTTAGATTTACTATCCTCAGATGCCGCATCTGACTTGTTTTTATTATTTTTACAACCCAGGAAGATGCTTTGGTGTCCATAGGCCAAACTTCAACTTGCCATAAGCCCTATCCCAAAGGCCTCTGCACTTGGGTTTGTCCTGATCCTTGAAGCTACTGAAAACTCTTTAATAAAATCATAATAAAAAAGGCCTTAAAATACAGTGGTACACTGAAAATGCATCCTTTTCCTTGCTTCTGATCCAATCTGTGCTTTAGGGATGCTCCCAGTGCTAAATCCAGTGCCTTTGGAGTGGGTCCCCAAAGATTTCTGAGCTTTCTATTCTATCTCTTTGAATAAATGAGACAGTTAGAATTGGCAGGACTTAGTCTTCAACCTCGAAGCCTCAGGGAATGAGAGTACCAGTCTCTTCCTGGTGTTAGCTTTTGAAGTCCTTTGTTTGTTTTGTTTTGTTTAAATATTGATGCCTTGGAATCAGAGGATATGAGTTTGATTCCTTATACTACAATTTACCCTAGAATTCAAAAAAATCATTTAGAGTCCTTAAATATATGTTTCCTCAGCCACAAGGAGAAAATATTTCTTGCCTGGCTGCTGAGATGACTTAATAGCATAATAAAGGTTGAAATATGTTGAAAAATGCAAAGAAGAACATAAATGTTAAATACTATCAACATCAATTCCATTGTGATTTATGTGTAACAGAAAAATAAGCTTAGATTTTCTGAGGAAAGATTATTCATTAAATAATTGATTTTTGATTAATTGATTTAACAATCACCTGGTTTCCCTTTACACGTTTAATGTCGTATTAAAAAACAAATCTAAAGGAAATATAGTCATTGAGGACGTCTGGTTCAAATGGCTTATTTCAAAGGATTTTATAGGGAACACTGTATATATTTGAAAAGAATAAACCATAGTTACTCACAGGTGATTGTATTCTAAATACAGAAATGTTATTCAATAGCTGGATTTGTGTCTATAGCATGTTCTCAGACAGAAATGAGAAAAAAAAAGAAACTTCAGTGTGATTTATTTGTATGTTATCATCATACATATTGACACAGAAAATACTGCAAGTCAAAGAACACTTATTGATGAGCAATTTCTCGTTCAGAGGGAGAACCAGAAATATGTCACCAAGAATTTTGTTATTTAATATTCATTCATTCATCCATTTAGCATCTAATTCATGCTAATTCCAAGAAGGAATTGAAGTGACTGTCCACTTTCAAAACTCTCTAACGTTGTTGGGATATATGCATAGCATTTTTATATAGTTTCTCATTTATTTAAATTCAGTCACTGTTCATTGAATTTTCAAGATATACATTGATATAATAGAGGTTCAGAGATTCTTTCCCTCAGACACTACATAGTTGGTTAAGGAAAGTCAGGCCCCTTGAATGCAGAATGTACCTTCCTTCTATCACCTACCATCAGACACTGGGCACTTCAGAGACAAGGACCACAGTGTTGACTACAAATCCTTTCAGTGTTTGTCTTGGTTTTACTGGCACTAATTTTAGGATAAAAACCAAGAAGCTCAATCTCAGAACGATGATTTTAAAGGAAAATCTTTGCTACACGGCATACAAGTAATGAATGAAAACCCAAGTAATTAACATTCTGGAGGTAGAAAATTGAAAGCATGAGACACAGAAAGTCATCTCTGGAAATACCAAAGACCAAGGCCACTCATGTTCCATAAGCCTCTAATCCAACATGGTCTCTACTATAGCTGTGTGAAGGCAGGAGATGATATGCCTGTTCAATTTCATCCCTCTAAAAGTCTAACATAGTTCTTTACACATAGGAGAAGCCAGATCAATGTATTTCTAAAATCAAATTAAATACAAATACAACCAAATCTCAGTGACCCAGCCCTATTCTGAACTTGAATTTACCTGTCTGAATCAAGCAGAAAAGGAAAAGTGCTTCAAAATCATGTTAAAATATACTACATATACAAATATCTATTATAACATGAACAGGCTTAAATTTTACAATTTATCAGAAAAATGAAAGAAAATTGCAGCAAGAAAACAAAGAAGCCTCTTTATTCAGAAAAATAAACCAAGAAAGGGGCATTGAATTCTAAAAAAAATTACCATGGGGTCAGATAAAATACAAATGGTCTTTTATTTCTACTTATAAACCTAAATACTCTGAATCATAGTCATTTTAATTCATAGGTCTTAAAAATATTAAAACTTTTAGTGCAGAATGAGCCACTTTTCCTATAATGTGTCTCAGAAAGTGCTAAGCATGTGATATATTTCAATAATTATCTTTTTGGCCTCTTTCACTCTACTCACTGTGCTAGGTATTGAGGAAAACATAAGAATAAAAATGTATTATAAAAAAGTATAGAATGGTTCATTTTAAATGTAAACTCAAAAGCAATTTCAATACATTGTACAAAGAAGAATTGATTAGAACCTGCTTATGTGGACTTTGGAGAAGCAATCAAGAGGAGATGACATTTGAGTTGAATTCTGTATGATGAATATGTCGGTGCCTAGTAGTAATGGAGGAGAAGAGAATCCCCAAAAGAGGAAACATTATATGATAAGGAAAAAAGATTGAAAATGCAGGTTCATTTAGAGAGCTCAGTGCTCCTGTATTAATATACTCCATACATTTTGTGTGATAGGTAGAAGAATTCAAAAGAATGAAATCTTTGTATAGCATGTGAAGGAGCTTGGATTTTATTCTCAGTGTAATAAGGGATTCATAGTAAGGATTTCAACAGGGAAAATGATATGATTATATTTGCATTTCAGAAAGAAAACTGGCAGAGACAGTTTAGTTGTTTGCCAAATATGATGAAGCTGTCCGATTCTGCCAGTCTGTGTCCCTATAAATGAATGGAGTTTTCTCCACTGCATACTATGGACTTATTGTGAGCACATGTGAAACTTTTATTGCATTAAGCCACTGAAATTTAGGAATTCATCTGTTACAGTAGCTAATACTACCTTCATTAAGTAATAAACATTGGTACCTTAAAGTTGAGCGATACTGAAATAAGAATCTGAACACATGACATTGGTTTTGTTAGTCAGTAGTTATTAGAAGGAAAAGAAAAGCTTGTATGAGAATTGTTTAATTTGGAAACAAAGTAGTAAAGGAATGATGGAGATCAGATTCTTGCAGTTTTTCAGGATTTGGAAAAAACAATGCTTCTAGATCCCAAACAGTAAAAGATGATGTATCTTAGTCCTTTCAGGGTACTATAACAGAATACCACAAACTGGGTGTTTTATAAAGAACAGAAATATCTCTCACAGTTCTGGAGGCTGGGAAGTCCAAGACCAAGGTGCGAGTAGATTGAATGTCTGGTGAAGCCCTGCTTCCTGGTTTACAGATGGTTGTCTTCTCACTGTGGCCTTACATGGCAGGAGTGAGGGAGCTCTCTGGGGTCTCTTTTATAGGGGCAATAATCCCATCCATGGGGGCTCCATCCTCATGATCTAATCACCTCCTGCAGGCCTTGCCTCTTAATACTATTACATTGAGATTAGGATTTCAACACATGAATTTTGAGGAAACACAAAGATTTCATCCACCTCCCAAATTTATGTTATTCTCACATGCAAAACACATTAAATACATCCCAATAGCCCCCAAAATCTTAACTTATTCCATCATCAATTTTAAAGCCTAAAATCCAAAGTCTCATCTAAATATCCAAATCAGATATGGGTGAGACTCAAGGTAGGGTTCATCCTGAAGCAATTTGCTCTCCAGATGTGAACCTATGAAATAAAACATTATGTGCTTTGAAAATACAATTGTTGGACAGACATAGGATAGGAATTCTTATTCCAAAAGAGAGATATAGGAAAGAAATAAGGGGTAACAGGTCCCAAGTAAGTCCAACTACAAGGCAAATGCCATATGAGCTCTTAGGGCTCCAGAATAATCCTCTTTGGCTTGATGCTCCGCCTTTCCATCCAGGTCAAGGTCCTGCCTTCTGGACACACTAGAGAAGATGCTCTCACCGTCTGGACCCACTGGGTTAAGTGTCCTACTCCTTCAGCTTTCTGGGCAGGGGTTGGGCATCAAGACCCTCAGCGGCCTCACCCTTATGGCTTAGGGCAGAAGTCACCTAGTCTGTTGAAAATAAGGCAATCAATCGTCCTCCCTTTTTAAACTGCAAGTGGTAGCCCCAATGATCTCTGAATCACTTTCTGGGTCATTATTCCCTTGTCTGGAAGAATGGAACCTGGCTTCTGTTGAGATGGCTGTTTCGGACCATGATTCACACCCACACAAATCTCCTTAACAAATGGTTGCCTGGCCACACCCTTAGCTCTTCAGGCTGTTATAATAGAATACCATAGACTGGGTGACTTATAAACAACAGAAATTTATTTCTTATACTTCTGGAGGCTGGGTAGTTCAAGACCAAGTTACCAGCAGATTTGGTGTATTGTGAGAGTTCACTTCCAGGTTCATAGATAGTTATCGTCTTGTTGTGTCCTCAAATGGCAGAAGGAGAGAGAGAGCTCTCTGTGACCTCTTTTATAAATGGACTAATCCCATCATGTGAGATTTTTAACTACAAATTTAATTTATTTACTTGTTACAGATGTATTCAGATTTTCTATTTCTTCTTGAGTCAGTTTTGGTAATTTGATTCTTTCTAGTAATTTTAAACTTGTTTATATTATTTCCTTATAATTATTTTCATTCTGTAGAGTTTCTTCTTTCATTCTTGATTTTCAAATTTTGTGTCTTCAGTGTAGATATTTCTGGTGCATTTTTCATTTCAATATTTGCGCTTTTAACACCAGAATTCCCACTGGCTTCTTTTCTATAATTTCTATCGCTTTATTGGTATTCACTCTTTGATGAGTGATTATCATACTTCCCTTTAATTCTTTAAACATGATTTCCTTTAGTTCCCTGAACATATTATAACAGTTTCTTTAATATCTTTGTGAAGTCCAACATCTGGACTTGTATAAATAATAGTTTATATTGATTTTTTTTTCGTATGTATGTGTCACATATTCCTGTTTCTTCACATGTTTTACAATATGTTGTTGAAAACTCAACATTTTAAGTAATATGTTATAGCAACTCTGGATTCTGGTGCTCATCCTACTGAATCTGCAGGTTCTTGCTGTTTATTAGTTAATATTTGTATCCACTTACCTGGAATAATTCTGCAGAGTTCGCCTGTTCTGCAGTATGTAACCAGTGATCTCTCTTTTTAATTTATCTATTTATTTGTTTATTTTTCTTATGAAGCTTGAGATTCTAGTGGTCACATGTGGGCTAGTATAACTTAATAGTCAAGAAATGTCTGGCCAGAGATAGTGCTTTAAACACCTTGATTCAGTAACATTTACACTCTTTGTGACACATGTGTGTAAAGATTGAGCTGAAATTCATATTTCATGAAGTTTACAAATCTGTCCCAGTTTTTACCTTTTGTTGGGTCTTGTCATGTCTTCTATGTACCTGCACATGGCCTCATGTTCATCCAGGAACATGGAGATAACTAGATCTCTCTCCAGTTTCTCCTAAGTTTTTGTGCATCCTTGTGAATATATATGCACAGCCCTTGAGACCACCTAGGATATGTGGTAGCTTATCAAGCCCACTATGGCTGTCTCATTCTCCAGATCTCCTTGATAAATTCCTAGCATGTCTGCTCATCTGTTGCTTAACCCCACCAGTATCCCAGCTTCAGGTAGCTGTAAGGTTGGCTGCCATCAAGATCAATAAAGTTTTCAGTAATGATCTTGGTCATGGAGATTTTGTGTGCTCTGCTACTAATCAAGTTGGTGCTGTCTAGCAATAAAATTGATAGTTTTTATGGCTTTCTTAGCTCCCAGAACACTATTTCTGATAGTTTAGGGGCAGGGTTGGTGGATTTGGGGGGAGAGGAGTGGGATCCATCTTACACCAAAACCCCATAGATCACCACTGTTCTTACAGAAGTTTTGGTAATTTTTCTTAACTTAAATACATGTTTCATAATTTGTTGTATTTTTTTTTAAAGTTCAGACAACCAAAATGGTTGTTTTTGAGAATTTTTTTTCTGTTTATTGTTTTTGTGGGGAGATATTTTGCAGATCTCCTCATTCTACCATTCTACAAGTGTTATTTCTCATTGATATGGTATATCACATCATGTCACCTTGCACCAAGGGACTTATTTTACAGTGAAGTTAATATGGCAGTACACTCACAACCATGGGATCCTCTACCCACCACCTTATCCTGAAGATACTTGCCTGAAAGAACAGTAGACTAAACTCCTAAAAAATGAAGAAATAATACCCTGCAAAGAAAGGGTGCTAATCTTTAGAATGAGTTATAGTCCTTAAAATATAAGCATTATGTGTCATTGTAGCCCCAAGAGATAGAATATGTGTGTCTGGAACACAAGTTGTGAAAGCAAAATTGGACCCATGATAGGGCTGTGGTAAAAAATATTACAGACTGGGTGACTTAAAAAATAGACATTTATTTTTCACAGTTCTGGATGGTAGAAGTCTAAGATCAAGTTATGGGCAGGTTTGGTTTCTTCTAAGGACACTGTCCTTGACTTGCAGGTGGCCACATTCTTGCTATGTCCTCACATAGTTTTTTTCATAGGGCATGCACATCATTGTTATCTCTTTTTGTGTCCAAATCTCCTCTTTTTTATAAAAATGCTAGTCAGGTTAGATTAGGGACCCCCCTACCAGCCTCAAAATTGCCTTATTAAAGTCCTTATGCCCAAAACAGCCACATTCTGAAGTACTGGGGCTTAGGACTTCTGGGGGACCACATTTCAGCCCATAACACCCCATCTACCTATCCCTCTAGGTATCAACTTGATAATTCATGAGCCTTTTCTCTAAAACTCTAGGATCTGTGAGTCCAGACATTTTCATTCTCAGAGGAATGATCTTTCTAACAAGAGATATAATAACACTAAATCTAAGACTAATATAGGGTAACTTTGGGATTCTTATGTTAGCCTACAGTCTGGCAGAGATAATTGACCCTGACTATTTAGGTAGGATTGCTGTTTTATAATTAGGGGAGGAAGAAATGTATTTGATATTCAGTTGCCATTGAGGCAAATGGTAGTATTCACACGGCCAATTTTAACTGTAAGTGAGCAATTACAGCATCTACATCTGATAAGTGCATGGTAACCTGAGGCCCAGGTATCGAAAATCTGCAAGATTGGGGTCTGAGTCATCCTATTTTGCCAGTCTCTAGTCCAGCAAAAGTTTTATCCAAGAGTGAGGGGAATCTGGAAGGAGGAGTAAAAAAGGGAAGCAATAGTGCTAGTTACAGTCCTGGTACTAACTGAAGGATCCATGTCAAGTGGACTGTAGTTTTCCCAGTAACTCTACTATTGTAAGTTGTCTCAGGAATTTTGACCAGAGAATTCTAGGTAAGCTATGCCTGGATGATTCCCCATCCAGATTCCCTTTCTTAGTTTTGTGTTCATCGTTCATTTCTAGCTGCTGTATTAACTGCTACAAAATAGTAGACACCACTCCTATGGAAAATTGTTTTTGTCTGATTGGAGCTACCTTACACCAGAAGTTATACACACCTGCCCAAACCTGAAGGAAGCTCACAGTGAGTGACTTCTTAATATGGGAGCTTAAATGCTGAACCTCTTGCTTCAAATGTAGATAGTGTAGCAGAGCAGTTTGTTCTCCTAGCCTCCCTCCTTCCACCAAGTAGTTCAGGCAAAGACTAGGCTTGACCCGAACCCACATTTTTACGTGGCACCTTCCCCTTCCTTATTTTAGTCCACTTCCTCCCTTAAAGTTTTCTTGAAAAGTTCTCCCTCAATAAATAATGTGCACTCAGACCCCTGCCTCAGGCTTTGCCTCTCAGGAACTTGATCTAAGACATTACATCTGGGATGGAGGCAACATATCTGGGGAAATAAAGGATTTGTGTTTTTAATGATAAGAGGAACATCAAGTTGCATATGGGCTCAGGTGAAGGAAACAGGCACACATTGAACCCCAGTCAGGAGATGAGACACTTTCCACCTTGATTTGAGATAAGATATTTACCTGCAATTTGAGGAAAAATAAAGTTGGAAGAGTTATTCTTTATCTTCATGATAAAAGATTATGTTAATAGTATAATGAACGGTTTTTATATAGAAAAATGATTTGTAAGTTGAGTGGCATTATGCAATCTAACCAATGATTAGACATTAGAGATACTGTCACTTTTGAGATACATACATAAGTGTGTAGATTTCCTATGCTTAAATGTCACAGGTAGGCAATCTCTCTAATTTGCTTTTTAATCTGTAATTTTGAGGAAATTTTCTAAGACTTTTCATTATCTATTTTTCCATTAAACCCTGTTTAAACAACATTGTAACCTGTCTATAAATACTTTCTACTTATTATATCAAATTTAGTGCTTATCAGAAAATATTAAAGCCACTGTTTGGCTGAAAATACAACTGCTATTAAGGCAAAATTCCTAATACCTCTTGCTAGTTCTTATGACTGCATATCTTATCACATCGTCTACATGGGCATTGATGGAAACTGTCTAATACATATATCAAAGCAGCTAAGAGTGAGTCATAGATGTTTATTAGGCAATGTAAAAAGACCAGAGTGCTAGAATGCAGAGCAAAAAAATGCGGAGTTGCTAAAGTCCATGAACAATCAAGAAATTAGTAGATGTGCAAATGTTGACACTTCAGTTCTTAATTATCCTAATTAGAGACCATCAGAACAGCAAAATAATGTTTATTGAGCCTGGCAAAGTGAAACATTTTCATTGTGTTTATTGCTTGTTTTGGCAGCCATGTTACTTTGTTGACTCACATGCTGTGTAGTTAACAAAATCTCATAAGCTATTTTATATGAACTGTGGTTAAGTCAGGCCTCTCTCTTCCTACCCTTTTAATATTGCTATTTTGAGCCCAAACATAAGAATTTACATTTTCTATCTACCCTTTATCTTATTAATTTTGGCTAGCTGCACATAGTCAAGTCCATCTCTTAGTCGATATAATTATAAATAGTATTTCTTCATTAAATAACAGCACAGGACACATTTATTGTATTCAACATTTTCACAGCCTAGAGGGAGAAGGTAACATTTAGATAGATTATCATAAAATAATGTGCTATATAAGTTATAATGAAGTCTGGACAGAATTTTGTGGAAGGTGATATTTGAATTGAGTCTTGTAGGATGAGAAAAATATACGTAGAACAAAAAGAAAAAGAAGGAAAAGTCATTTCAAGTTGACCTATTGAGGGAACAATCTATGCAAAGTATTCTAGGGCAAAAAAAAAACTTAGCATTCTGAAAGTTATTGATTTTTTGGCTATATTCTCTTTTTTTAATAACCAATTCAGCTAAATTATTTGACTCAACATCCCATACTGAATTATAGCTTTTTCAATTTCTTCTACAATCAATATTATGATTGGAAAACAACACTAAAAAATAACTCATCGTTACAAAATTACAGAGGTATATTAAGAAGTGAAAGTTACTCTTTCTTCCCTTGAAATACTTGATTTGGTAAACTTTATAGGAAAGGTAAATGGGTAATGCATTATTTTGGAGGAAGGGTATACTTTATAATGGGAAAGATTCTCAAACTACAGTGGCCAAAAAACTAAAAGTTTTATCGTTTTATTACTCTCTCCTTAGATTTCAGAAATATACCTAGATATGCATCCATATGTGTTTCTCTTCCTTGATGTTGCCTGGAACTAGATCTGCCCATTTAAGCTAACAAGCAAGAACCCCTCCTTTGGGGTCAGGTGTTTTCTTTACTGCATTGATGCGAACTTTCTGGGTTTGTAAGGCATCTCTGCTCCGCAAAGTTGATCAGTGACCCAGTTTCTTTTTTTTTTTTTCTGCGTTACGTGGGCCTCTCACTGCTGTGTCCTCTCCCGTTGCGGAGCACAGGCTCTGGACGCACAGGCTCAACGTCCATGGCTCATGGGCCCAGCGCTCCGTGGCATGTGGGATCCTCCCAGACAGGGGAACGAACCCGTGTCCCCTGCATCGGCAGGCGGACTCTCAACCACTGCGCCACCAGGGAAGCCCCCCAGTTTCTTTTTAAATACGCCTGGGCATTGAGTTTTCGAGGTGGTAGAAACTGAGAAAGGAAGAGGGTGTGGTGAACAAAGCACATCCAAGCATCTTAAGCCGTGGACCTAGTACATTTCACATCCGTTCCTATCTCACTGTCAAGAATCTAGTCACAGGCTTCAGCTAACCAGAGTGGTAGGGAAGTGTGCTGTGACGGAGCAGTCCTGGGCCCAGATGTAAATGCAGTGCCATGGAAGAAGTCAGCAGTCTCCACCACAAGTGGGGGATTCCTTCAGATGCTTTGTGTTTCCCTCACAAAAACATGCACAGTCTTCTAGATATACAACCATTTCTATTATAAGTCCATAAACATTGGTCCATGTACTTTAAATTTCAGTTTAAAAACAATGGCTGTCTGGTTCTCATTCTTCGTAGGTAACCTATTTTGTCTGACAACAAGCTTCTAGAATTTTCTCTTTATTGTTAGTTTATACTTTCATTTATAGTACAGTATTTATATATCTATTGATTATTTTTTCTATAGTCTTTTCATTTCCATTGAACTTTTATTATTCAATTGTAAGACTCTCTGGATTTTTCTTTCATACGTATTTTTTATTCTCACTGATAATGCCCAATTCTTTGGATTTTTGTTTTGAACTGTCAAGTACTCCCACAGGTTTTAGACATATAGCAGCAATGAACAAAAATGTCCCATCTCACCAAAAAAGTTCTTTCTTACAGCTTATATTACATTAGATACTGTAGATTAGAAATAAGAAAAATATATTTCATGTCAGATAATATTAAGTGCTATGAAGAAATATAAATTAGGGGAGGGAAAGAAGTATGGAGAGAGAGGTAGTTACTACTATAGGGCAGTCAATAAAGGCCTGATTGTAAAGGTGATATTGGATCAAAGGCCTGAATTAGGTGAGGGAGCAACCCGTGTGGATTTTTTGGAGAAGCCAGTAAAGGAAACACCAAAGACCTAAGGCCAGAAGCATGGCTACCTGCTTTGAGGATCAGAATGAGCAAGAGGGAAGGGTAGAAGGGTGGTGGTTAGATAAGTAACAAGTGGCCATGTGGTAGGGAGTCTTGTGGGACTTAATAAGAAGTGAGTTTACTGGGTGTGGTAAAGAGCCACTGACATTTTTTGAACAGAGCAGTGATGTGATCTGCCTGATGTTTTAAATGGATCACTCTGAGGTGATATTGAGAATAGACTGTGGGGAGACATAGGGGAAAGCAAAGAGGCATGTTATTAGGTATGGTAACATCAGATTAAAGAATGTGTTGTCTAGTTCAAGGTATTAGCAGTGGAGATGGTAGGGAGTGGTTAAACTCTGTATATATTTGGAATGCAGTTCCAAGTGGATTTGTGAATAATTGTGTATAAAATGTAAAAGACAGAGAGAAGTATTCAGGGGCCAATGGGCAGTTGTGGAAGAATATAGCCATTTTCCCCCAAGATGGAATCTATTTTATTTTGTTTTTCCTCTTGATTTGTTTACATTTCATAAGTCACACTTTGGACCACCTGGACAACAGATGAGTCAATAAGTGGTGAGGTGTAGGGAGAAGATTTTGTTTTATTGTTTTCTCCAGCCTGCCAAATAAGCTAGAACTCTGGTACTTTTCCATTTTGGAGTGGTTGTATGTTAGAATTCTGGGTCAGTGTTTTTCAACTTGTGGTTCCCAGATGATCAGCCTCAACATAACCTGGGAATTTGTCAGAAATTCAAATTCAAAGGACCCTTCTCAGACCTAATGAATCAGTCTGGGGATGAAGCCCAAGACTCTTTATATTAACAAGTCATTTTGTATATGCTCAAGTTTGAGGAAAATTTCTCTAGCTCTCTGCTACTCAAAGTGTGATTCATAGAATAGCAGCAGCATTACTTGAGAGCTTGTTAGAGATGCAAAAGCATGGTCCACTCCAGACATATTGAATTAGAATACACTTTTCAACAATATCTTTTGGTGATTTGTAGGTACCTTAATATTGAAATGCACTGCCTAGGTTTTCAAGCTTCCCCAGGTGTAAGCAAGTAGCACTCAACAACTACAGAAAAAGACAATACTTCAGTGAATAATGCAGCCTCTGTCAGCAGAAGCAGAGCTCTTCACTAAAAAGGCTTGCACCATGGTCCTTTCTATTTTTTCTTATCTAAGACATCAACTGTGGAAGAGGAAAGCCACTCCTGCCTTATCCCCTTAGAAGGCAGAAGTTTCCATGTCCTATAGCTGAGTCACTCAGACAAGGAATTACATATTAGCCACAGAGAGAGAGCAAGGTCAAGAACTTTCCCTTTTAGTTCTTATTGTTGAAATTTTCAACAAATCCTATCACGTACTTGGGAAAATTTACCTGATTCTATAATTCATCCTGAAAAACAAAAGACTTAGACTAGCCAATATAATACTGAAAAACAAAAATGTTGGAGGACTTACACAAGCTGATTTCAAGACTTACTTTAAAGGTATCACAATCAAGAAAGCATGGCATCGGCGAAAGAATAGACACAAAGATCAATGGAACAGAATAGAGGGTCCAGAAAAACACCTACAACATCCACACAAATATAGTCAACTAAATTTTGACAAAGGAGACAAGGTAATTCAACAAAGAATGCCTAATCTTTTCAATAAGTGGTGCTGTAATAATTGGAAGTCCACATGCAAAAATAAATAAATGTTAAAATTTTCAAAAAAGTTATTAAAAATGGATCACGGACCTAAATGTTAAATGAAATACTACCAAACTTCTGGAGGAAAACATAAGAGAACTTCTAGGTGACCATGAGACTGGCGATGAGTTTCAGAGACTGTTATGGGTTATATTGAGTCTCCCCAAATTCATGTTAAAGTTCTCATCCCAGCACCTCAGAATATGGTCTTATTTAAAAATAGGGGTGTGGAAAATACAATTGTTTAAGTAAAGATGAGGTTGTTCTGGAGTAAGGTGAGCCCCTAATTCAATAGGACTAGTGTCCTTATATAAAGAGAAAATTTGGACACAGGGAGAATGCCAAGTGAAGATGGGAGTTAAGCCACTACAAGCCAAAGAACTACCAAAAACTAAGAGAGAGGCCTGGAGCACATACTTCCACAGCACTTTCTGAGGAAGTGTGGCCCTACTGACCCCTTGATCTTGGATTTCTAGACTCTAGAACCATGAGACAATACATTTTGTTGTTAGAGCCACTCAGGTTGTGGTACATTGTTAGAACAGGCCTAGAAAAATAATACAGATGCAACACCAAAGTCACCATCTGTGAAAGAAAAAGTTGATCACATATTTATTTAAGTTAAAAACTTATTTTCAGCAAAAGCCTGTTAAGAAAAACAAAATACAACCACAGACTATGAGAAAATATTTCCAAATCAAACGTTTGATAAAAGAATGTATACAAATTATATAAGCAACTCTTAAAACACAACAAGAACATAAACAACTTAATTTAAAAATGCACAACTGATCTAACACATACATTACCAAAGAAGACATATAGATGGGAAGTAAGAATATAAAAAGATGTGCAATATAATTTGTTATTAATAATTGCAAAATAAAACAACAATGAAATACCCCTGTATATTGATTACAATGACAAAATCCAAGAAACTACAATTCCAATGGCTGACAGCAATGTGGTGCAGGAGGAACCCAGATTCATTACTGGTGCCAATATAAAATATACAGCCACTTTGGAAGACAGCTTGTCAGTTTCTTAAAAAAACTAATTATAGGGCTTCCCTGGTGCGCAGTGGTTGAGAGTCCACATGCCGATGCAGGGGACGCGGGTTCGTGCCCCATTCTGGGAAGATCCCACATGCCGCAGAGCGGCTGGGACCATGAGCCATGGCCGCTGAGCCTGCGCATCCGGAGCCTGTGCTCCACAACGGGAGAGGCCACAACATTGAGAGGCCCGCGTACCGCAAAAACAAAACAAAAAACAAAACTAATTATAGTCTAACCATACACTCCAACAATCACTGTTCTAGATATTTACCCAACAGATCTGATAACTAATGTCCACATAAAAATCTGCATACAAATGCGTATAGCAACTTTATACATAATTGCTTGAAACTTTCACAATATCCAGTATGTTAAAGGAACCCAGGAGCTAACTGTGAGACCTTCCAAGGGCCAAAGCTGGAAGAATTTGAGCAATAAAATAATTCATTGTTAGATTATAACCCAAAGTATAAAATAAATATGCACGAGTCCATACTGATATAAATAAATGATTGAATAAATAACTAAGTGGAGGAGAATGGATATATCTACCATGCAGAAGAATTTCAGATAATTATGTAGATATTCTGCCTTCAAAGAAGTAGAGCATAGCTTCCCTATGCTTAATCATGGGCTGTGCATAGTGAATTTCTTCCAACAGTGGAAATTCATGGAAAGGAGAAAAGTTGATAAAGTTTTGGTTGATAAATGGCTGTCTCTTCATAGCTGAGAACTCTGACATACACAGCCTCAGCCAGGCGATCAAAGTTAACATAAACAATGATAAATCACGCTTGTATTATGTACTCTTTTTGCGGTATGCGGGCCTCTCACTGTTGTGGCCTCTCCCGTTGCGGAGCACAGGCTCCAGACACGCAGGCTCAGCGGCCATGGGTCACGGGCCCAGCCGCTCCACAGCATGTGGGATCTTCCCGGACCGGGGCACGAACCCGCGTCCCCTGCATCGGCAGGCGGACTCGCAACCACTGTACCACCAGGGAAGCCCTGTATTATGTACTCTTGATATGATGTGATGGTATTAGCACTTTGCCCCTGTGATCTTCCTTCCAGACACATAATTACTGTCTAATCATGAGAAAAACATTAAACAAATCCCAATTGTGGGATATTCTACAAATACCTAACGAACACTCCTCCAAACTGTCAATGTCATCAAAAACAAGGAAAATCTGAGAAACTTGTTTAGCCAAGAGGAGCCTAAAAGTCATGACTACTGAATGTAATGTGGTGTCATGAATGAGATCCTAGAACAGAAAAAGAACATTTGGTACAAACTAAGGAAATCAGAATAAATTATGAACTTTAGTTCATAATAGTGTATCACTATTAGTTCATTTATTATAAAAAATGCACCAAAATAGTAGAAACTGGGTATGTAGGGTGTGTAGAAACTCTGTACTATTTCCCCAATTTTCCTGTAACACTAATACTGCTTTAATATAACATACTTATGTTTTATAATGTTATAAAATGTATGAGTCATGAATTTTTTAAAGTCATAATATGTTTTATTACAATATGTATAGATGCTTTTAGGTATTATATTCACTTTTACTTCTTGAGTTTCTCCTCATATTGGCCAATTAAGATTTTCTTGGAATATTTAAAAAATCAACCTGAAAGTCAAAGCTTCAATTAAAAATGCACAATCACAATAGTTAAACAGAATGGTGTACACAATAATCAGCTGTTTTAGAGATATCAGATTGTGCACTGTATTCATGTTTAACTCGTCAAGTGCAATAACATTTTTTAATTGATAAACTTCATTTTTTAGAACATTTTTAGGTTCACTGCAATAACTTTTAGATATAATTTTGCAACTGAAAAGAGTCAATAACAGGTGCTTGCTTGGTTGATTATATGATAAATATTTTGTTCCCTACTATGTAACACTTACCAATAAATGCCAATAGTAATTGCAACAAAAACTTTTGCTTTAAAAGCTAGGTAAAAGGCAGAAGTAATCATGTAATCATCTTGTAATTATATGGTACTTACTATGCAATTACATAGTAAATACATTGTAAATTCAAAATAATTACATGGTTATTTGCATTATGCATAGTATCTAATCCAATTTCGACACATAAAACAGTGGTAGCATCCAAAGGGTTACCCAAATTTCTCCCACCTACACCACAGGATCAGGAATAATGGAAGTAATTAAAGGAAGTCCTTTAACAAATGCATGATAGTATATGGTTGGAAACTATCCATTCATATTTATAACATAGGTAGGATTATAAATTAGTGCAGAATGGGATTAGCAATTAGACTATAAATTATCAATTAAAGTTTATGCTAACAGTGATTTTGGTGTTGGTGATAGCAAACAATATTTTATCAAAAACAATTAAATGAAGACTCTTTAGAAAAAAAAATGCTATAATGGCATCATGTGTCTTATAATGGTTGCTAAAGGGCCGTCATTTTGCAATTTTAATCATCAAGATAGTAATTTTAACAGAAACATTTGAATGTATTTAGTAATATTTACAGAAGCTTGTAATATGAGTCCCTAAAGTGTTTATGCCCCTAAATGAATATTTTGGCTTTTGAAAATAGAAACAAAGTAGTTATCTTTAGAAATAAATTGCTTGAGAGACTGACTTCTTCTGGAATTGTGGAATAAGAAGCACAATAGACTCTCTATCCAACAAAACAACCATTTATATACAGAAAATTTTATTTAAAAAAACTAATTTAAGTCTCTGTAAATTATCCTAAGGACATACAGCAAGTGGGAAAATATTCATTCAATAAAATCTACTAAATTTTAAGTAATAACAGTGAGAGTCTGTGGCATTTGAGCCACAACTCATTGTCTCCCCACACTCAGAAAACTTCATTGTACAGGGCTCCCTCTTCTTCTGGTTGCCAGTCTAAGAAATCATATTGTCACAAGATGGCTAGACTCCTGGTATTTCTCATTTCCCCCAACTCTATATTGCTGAAGTTGTATCTTGGGCCCACATGGCCAAGAGGGCCAAGGCTCCCTTCTATCACAAAGTTCCCACTCTCTCAGCAAAAACACAGGCACCAGAAAACCAGAATACTGGGCCCCATTCACCCCCACTTCACCTTGCTTCTAGGGTGGAGGTTCCAGGGAAGGGAAAAGCCAAGAAGACTAGGGAACAATCCCCACCCTCTGCCCAGCACCTTGTCTTAGAGCAAGGGTGTAACTCCAGGAGAAATGGGTCATTGTCCCTGGTCCCAGATCTTGTGCAGTTATGCAAAGGTTATATCCTATAGGGTATAAGACACACTATAGGACAAAAAATCTTCCCAGTCCTGCCTGAGGAATTGATTTTATTTGGAAGAATGTGAAGAATCCTGTGCCTATGAGAAAAAGGGGAGATGCCACAAACAACAGTGATCTTGGTTGAGAGCAGCTAGAAGGGTGCACATAGCTTTACCAGCGGCAAAAAGTTGAGATCATGGAGCAGTCACAAGTTTAACAGAGAGAACCAGGGATCCCGTCTAACCCCAGGGTACAGCAACACTCTGCACACATTTCAGGTTGAACCAACCAAGGAGCAATCAGAGCAGAAGAGAAGACAGAAATTAAAACATTCCCCAAGTCACACACATAGCTAAGGGCAGAAGCCTCATGGAAACTAGGAGCTTAAGCACGACTTCTAACCAAACATTGGCTGGACAGTAAACTACTGTGACAAAAAGTAATTATTAATAAGCCAGGTTTAAAAATAAAATCACACCCATCCTAGGCAGACTGGAAAACTGTGTGAATGCCCAAGTAGTCTAAAGAGTGATCATACAGGGAAAACCCACACTACTACTTCTGGAATGAATGAGGTCAGGTCGGGCTGCAAACATGTAAACTCTTTGAACTGTGGAAGCAGCCTCTAACCATACATGCATTGAATTGCAAAAGGCAAATGTCTAACAGGCCAAGGGGGCTTAAGCACATCTTTTGACCAATAAGTGACTTATGCCGACCCGGGACAATTTCTGGGTAATCAGGTAAAAACGATAAAAACCACCTGAGCTGGGTTGTCAGAGACAGCACATTGCAATGGAAATAGACTTCATAGAGTCAGTTCCACCAACTTACTGAGCAAATAAATAGTAATTAAACAAACAACAGCAGCCTTCAGGGGCAGGGAGAGTTAAGATCCTGAATCGTTACAATATATTACCTAAAATGTCCAATTTTCAAGAGAAGTTATGAGGCATGCCCAAAAAGAAGAAAATGTGACATGTACACGTGGAAAAAAAGGTAATTCAAGGAGGAAACAATAGTGTTTTCAACAAATGGTGCTGAGACAATATCTACATGCAAAAGAATGAATTTGGACTCCTACCTCACACCATAAAAGAAAAAAAAATCACTCAAAATGGATTGTAGATCTAAATGTAAAAGATAACAGTATAAAACCTTTAGAGGAATACGTAAGTTCTTATGACCTTGGAGTAGATAATGATTTCTTAGTTAGACAATGATTTCTTAGATATAATACCAAGCACACAAAAAGAGAGATAGTGTAATTTAAACCCAGGCAGATGGTTTGAATAGTCATTTCTCAACAAGGACGTGCAATGGTTAATAAGCTCATGAAAAGATGCATAACAATGTTAGCTATTAGGGAAATGCAAATCAAAACCACAGTGATTTAACAGTTCACAACTACTAGGATAGCTACAGTCAAAATGACAGATAAAACATATTGTCGGGCTTCCCTGGTGGTGCAGTGGTTGAGAGTCCACCTGCCGATGCAGGGGACACGGGTTCGTGCCCCGGTCCGGGAAGATCCCACATGCCGTGGAGCGGCTGGGCCCGTGAGCCATGGCCGCTGAGTCTGTGCATCCAGAGCCTGTGCTCCGCAACGGGAGAGGCCACAAAAGTGAGAGGTCCACGTACAGCAAAAAAAAAAAAAAAAAAAAAAGAATGAATAAAATATCAATACATGTTACAGAATGGATGAACCTCTAAAATAAAGTGCTAAGTGTAAGAAGCCAGATGCAAAAGACCCCGTTTTGTATGATTTTATTTATGTGAAATGTCCAGAAAAAGTAAATCTTTAGAGACAGTAAGTATATTAGTAATTCCAACTCTGGGACTGGAGTTGGAAACAGGGAGTGACTGCAGTGGGCACCAGGTATCTTTTTGGGGTAATGGAAATCTTCTAAAATTAGAACATGGTAATGTTTGCACAACTCCGTCAGTAAAAAAAATATATATATATTTAATAAAAATCAATGACTCGTACTCTTAAACCAAGTGAATTTTTGGTACATATATGATACTTCGATAAACTTTTTTTAAAGTTGTTTCCTTGGTAAATAACTATAGTTATTATATATCATATCTCAAGTCAGAGATAGCTACTCATGTTAAATACAGAATGACATAGATATATATACCCCCTCTTTGCTTCCCACTTCATCACACCTTCTCTCAATTATTTGGGAAGTATTGGGTATCAGTCACCATAGAAAACTGAAACTAAGAATTGTAATCCTATATTCTGATCTATTCTAAGCAATAGGAACAAATCCATTTTAAGTATAGTAAAAGGATATGCAAATGTTATATTTTTGTTTGATTTTTCTCATAGATGTTAGATAAATTTCCAAGTGTCATGAGAATTGTTACCTCAAATTTTTTTTTATTCTTAGAGAGAATTCTGCACTTAATTCCAGTAAGCAATGTGATCTAATATCAACTTTTAGTGAATTTTTGCTGCTGTCTTAAAAATACGTATTGCATAATGTATTAAAATATGGATTAAATCAAAAGGCGTAATGTTAACATCCAACCCTGTTGTTTATTCAAGTCAATCTACTTATATATACAAATCTGATATTTACTTCTTAAAATATTTAACAGGCATAAGTGCCCATAAATCAGCTATGACAATCACTGTTAAAGCAATCAATAGTAAGGAATATGCATTAATTCAAATAATATTGACAGGCTCATGAACCTGCATCAGTCTTCCGTGAAGTAAGAAAAATGAGACATCTTCCAAAAAATCAATATTTTCCTTTTTATGTCATTTACTCGAAGATTATCAATAATACATTACTTTTTTACCTTATGTGTCAGGGTTCTAATTTTTAAATACAGGCATCTTTACATTTCAATGTAAAATGATAATCTACAAGAAACTGAGAGGCTAAAAATCATTTGATGGAAATATTTTTGGAAGTTTAATCATTGCTTAAAAACAAGTATATGTATATATACTTACACTTTTACATATATATATACACTTAAACATACATATACATGTACTGTTGATGTATTTTTGTGTGCAGTAGAATAAGAAAGCTCTATGCTTTTTTTTTAAATGCTCCTTCGTTTCATTCTAAAGGTAAATTGTGTGAAAAAAATAGCAGAAATATCAACGCACATCTTTTTTAACCCTTGTGAACTGAGATGTTACACAGGTACGTACTTAGGTAAAAATACAAAATGTGAAATTACCACACTCATTCATCAAAAAAGAAACATTTTAATTGGTTATAGGTGGAAAATATCTACTTGACAGTCAGTTTCTCACTTTTCATGTAAGTGCTTTGCTGCTTGGATGCCTAATCTTGTTTAGTGTAAGAAAAGTAATTTGACATGAAAGTACCTAGATGGCTGCCGAAAATTAATTGCCAATTAAAAAAGAAAAATGTTTGTGATACTCTATAAACAAGCCAACATATAAACCTTTCAGTCTTGTTGCTTTATTTATGTCTTTATAGATCTGGTTTCAAGCTATTTGCATACAATTTACAAATTCATATTATAATTCTCCAGTATATTTATGATTTTATAGTTGTATATATTTTACCTCCATGAGAAATATTTATTTCTGTCTGCTTCTGTTGCTTATTATTTTAACAAAAACATCACATTGCATTTGATAGTTTATCTTCTTTAGAATAAGACATTTTTATTTGTAAAGGAGAAAGAAAATATTTTACCACCCCAAAGAGGCACAAATGAGTACATGCGTGTATGCAGACTCAACACACCACACACACACACACACACACACACACACACACACAGAATCCCAATTTTAGAAAATGCTCTGTACCCTTTAGCTCTATGTTGGTCTCCAAAATATTGAGGACAATAATTTTTAGAGGTAAGAGGAAGAGCTTTCTCAGGAAACTGTCTTTGAAAAATGAATGGATTCTGCTTACGTTCCAGTACCTGAGTTCTTGTAAACTATTGTTCATTTGGAAATCTAAATTGGCAAAAAGGAAAGATATTCAAATTCTTTGTTCTCTCCTCTAATAGGATAATTTGAGATTAAAGATAAAATCTGGAGCCACATTGTAAGAGAAAATCAAATGAGGAGAGAAAAATACCAATGTTCTAAAAATGTTAGAAGGGAAACCAATAAAAAATATATATGTGTGGGCTTCCCTGGTGGTGCAGTGGTTGAGAGTCCGCCTGCCGATGCACGGGACACGGGTTCATGGCCCAGTCCGGGAAGATCCCACATGCCGCAGAGCGTCTGGGCCCGTGAGCTATGACCACTAAGCCTGTGCGTCTGGAGCCTGTGCTCCACAACGGGACAGGCCACAACAGTGAGAGGCCCACGTACTGCAAAAAAAAAAATATATATATATATATGTGTGTGTGTGTGTGTGTGTGTGTGTGTGTGTATACTATATATATTTATATATGAAGGATGGAGAAATATTGAAGGAATAATGCTGCTTGAGCCTAGATATGAGTAAGTTAGATGATTCCAGTAGTATAAAATATTATAAAAAATAAAAGACAAGACTTAATCCAGGTTTCTACAACATTGAGTTATGTGATGCACAGGAGTTCAAATCCTGTGCAACCTGATTGCTGCATTGACTTCAAAAGTCCAACTATACTCTCTCTTAGTAAAGAATTGTAATTTTATTTTTTAAAATAACTGTCAAGACCATTTTATATTTGTATCAAAATTTTGTAGGGTTGTATATCTCATTAACACTATCCTGCTTACTATCTGTCATATTTTTATACTTCATATTTTAACATTTCAGCAGCTTTTTCTGGCTATGTAAAATTACCAGTGAGATGAAAGGGGTGATTTGTTCCAGATCAAATATTCATCAAAGCTATCATACTGCGCCGGGGGTGGGCGATGGATGACGAAAATAATATATTTGTTTTATCTCTGGCATCTGTCCTGGCTTTTTCTTCCCTAATACCCTGGTTATGGAGGTTGTGATGACTATGGTGGCTATAATAATTTTGGTTATGGACATGACAGCTTTGATGATAGAGTGAGAGATGGAAGAGGTATGGGAGTTCCAGGCTATGGTGGAGCTGCTGATGTAAGTTCAGATTTTCATGGTGGTCATATTGTATATATGAGAAGATTACATTTTCTTTCAACTGAAGATGACATTGTTAATTTCTTCCCAGCACTAAATCCAATACTAGTTTATACTGATATTGGAGCTGATGGCAGAGCAACCAGAGAAGCAGATGTACAGTTTATGACACATGAAGTTGCAGTAGCTTGTCATGTCTAGAGATATGAATAACATACAACCTCAGTACATTGAATTCTTCTTGAATTTTAGTCCTGAGGTGGCTTTGGAATGGGAGGTTCTGGAATGGGATGCTATGGCAGAGATGGAATGTACAAAAAGGGAGATTATGTATCTATTGGGAGAATGGGAATGATGAACAATTTACAATGGAAGATACAGTATTCCTGATGGCTTAGGTGGTGGTGGATGCAGTGGATGTTACCATGGGCAAGATGGCAAGAATGAGGTGAATGGTGTGTGATGTACCAAAGCATAAGCACCAATGTACAGAGTTCTGACCACAGAATCTGGTCTACTAAGCTTTCTTATAGATATAACTTCTTTTGTATTTTAGGAACTTTATACTGAGTGAAAGAATATGTTTTCAAAGTATTATTTGAAAAAGCAACAGATTGTGATGAAAAAAAATTTTCTGTAGGTTTTAATTATTGCATACTTTGACTTAAAAGTAAAATTTCATATATAAAAAAAAGAAAAGAAGTATGTTATATGGCCCTCATTACTTCTAAACTGAACTACTGTAAAAGCAGTCAAGAATATATATCTTGAACAAGGTACCAGGGGAAACTTAGCTATTAGTGTAGCAGGGTCATGAAAAAGAGGCGGCGGCAGGAGATCTGAGGCGGCGGCAGGGGCGTGGAACTGCGGTAACTGCCCGCTGGGCTGTTGGTGTGGCTTTGTGGGAAGGGCGTAGCTCCTAAAGCCCTCTCCTGGCAGCAGCCGGGGCTCGGGGTAGAGAGCGGCCGTGGGGTCGCCTCCCTGGGCCCCCTGTCTCCACCATGCTACGCAGGGCACGCCTTAGTGTGAAGCCCAATGTCAGGCTTAGAGCAGGCCCCGGGGGTTCCACCACCCCCAATCCACAGCGTGAACGAGAGGCTCCCAGGCCGCCGAAGCCTGCAGCGGCCTCTGTCCCGAAGCCAGCAGAATCCACAGACGTGCACCCGGTGGATTGCGGGGAAGCGGAGCCCAGAGAAAAGACTCCCAAGAGCAGTGATGAAAAGACAGATGGTGGGAAGGTTGTTGAAGAATCCAGTAAATCTTCCTCTACTGTTTCACAGAGAAGAAAGCGAGTATCAAGTACTTTTAGTCTGGTTAAACCTAGTGTCAGTTCCTTCAGAACCTCATCCTTTGTCTACAGTTAATCAAGAAGCTCTACAGACACACCCTGTTCCAACAAAAGAGAAACAGCCGTGCTCAGACAGATACCAAACATATAAAGCCCAGAAACTGAGAGAAATGTTAAAAGAAAAATTGCGGAAAGAGAAGAAGCAATGGAAAAACAAATATGCTGTAAATTAAAGTCAGAGGCCACCAGATCGTTCCAAAATGACTATGAGAGACTTCATATATTACCTGCCAGTTAACGATCCAATGACTTCTTCACTGGAGCAAGAAAAGAAAACTGAAAAATCATTGACACCAGTCCAGCAAGAGAGCAAGAAGGTAAGAGTACTCCTGATGGTGAAGATAATGAAAAAATAGAAAAGGAGATGGATGATGGGCCATTGCTGGTTCCTCAAGTAAAAGTGGCAGAAGATGGTTCTATTATTTTGGATGAAGAAAGTTTAACTGTAGAAGTTTTAAGGATGAAAGGCCCCTGTGTTGTTGAGGAAAATGACCCCATATTTGAGCGTGGTTCTACAACTACATACTCCACCTTTAGGAAAAACTATTACTCTAAACCATGGTCAAATAAAGAAACAGATATGTGTTTTTTTTAGCCATCAGCATGGTAGGAACTGACTCTTCTATGATTGGACAGCTTTTTACTCAGAGCCAGGATAGAAATTAAGGGCTTCCCTGGTGGTGCAGTGGTTAAGAATCTGCCTGCCAATGCAGGGGACACGGGTTCAAGCCCTGGTCCGGGAAGATCCCACATGCCGTGGAGCAAGTAAACCCACGTTCCACAACTACTGGGCCTGCACTCTAGAGCCCGCAAGCCACAACTACTGAGCCCACGTGCCACAACTACTGAAGCCTGCATGCCAAGAGCCTGTGCTCTGCAACAAGAGAAGCCACTGCAATGAGAAGCCCGTGCACCACAACGAAGAGTAACCCCTGCTCACCACAACTAGAGAAAGCCTGCACGCAGCAACGAAGACCCAACCCAACCAAAAGTAAAAGAAACAAATAAATATTTTTTAAAAATAATAAAATAAAATAAAAAAGAATATATATCTTAATGTTTGTTGATTTCCTATTATATGTTCTATACTCTGAAAGGTACATTTACCTAGATGATCTTATTACTCTTCTGCAAGGTAGATATTAATAGCTCTAATAATGTGAACAAGAACGTAATAAGTCCTCTCTAAATACAATATTATTTTGCTGTTGCATTCATGGGTCTTCAGAACAGTTTCTTATCTATATCTGCAGTTTTAGTTTTATTTTAAAAATATTTTAAAATAATGCTACAGCTGAAATAATTGCTCGCCGTTCCCCAAAGAAGTCTCAGTAGAACATCTGCTCCAATAATAAATTTTACTTAAAACACTGGGGCCAAGTGAAAACTAATGTCTTCATCGTATTACGGTATATTAGTAATAAATTGTTGCTATATGGTATAAATACATATTTATATATTATTAGATAATGCAAAATTTAAGATATTTTTGAACTAAATAAGAAACTTCAAATAAATTTCTAGCTTCAGTTGGCATTTTCTAGATAGATGAAGAAGGGTCGGGACATTGTTAATTGTTCACAAGACCTCTGCTTTCAGGCAGATGGAGTTGTGTGTTCCATTTGCAGGATGTATGGTGTCCCAGTTCTATCACTTCATATCTGTGCAATGGCACCTATATTTACACAACCTTATCTGCAGCACTGAAAATAACTTCTCATTCATAAGGGTTCTTTAAATAGTACCTGAATGAATGAATACTTGAATGGAAAATGCTTATTTGATTAATATTGGTGTCCATTACTAGATTCTAAGCTTCTTGAATGGAGGAGTAGTAATGAATAGTAATGTTCACTGTTTTATTGCATTTTGGGGATTCAGTTGGAACTTGGCATATCAGGCACCATGTAAGTGAGAAAAAATATATACACATACACACACTTACAGAGAAACACCTAGGTCTTTATCTTTTACCATGTTCATTTTTTGTTTTTAGAAGTATTTCCAATATTTGTTTGTTAAAAGGCTGCAAGTTATCCTATTCTCTACATGGTTTATCATACCACTAACATAATTACCATCCAAGTAGGAAGCCCATTGTGTACTCATTTGACCCCATGATGCCCTGTGGAATAGATATTTCAGGATGTTGATTGATCTAAAAGCAAAATAAGTTCATAGCCAGTATTAATTAATCTAGAAGAATTTTCACATATTTGACATTTAACAAAATTATGATATACATTATATCTTGATGAATTATATGTTTTCAACCTTCTCACAAGAGCACATGTAACAGAAAGAAGTCTGTAATTAATATTTGAAAACTTTTATCTACATCCTGAATCTGCTACTGTGTGTCCATGTGAGAATCACTTAAATTCTCTCATTCTTCTTCTACTTTTGAACTTGCAGAATATAATATTTGACGTACCAATGTATCTGGGTTGGTGTGAGGAAGAAATGAGATCATGTGTGGTAAAATGCTTTGTGAATTATAAAGCACAGTGTCCATATGCCACTCTGTTACTTGGTGGTTCCTGGCTAGGCATGTTCCTGTCAGTTTGACCAGTTGTTCTAACAGATTTGAAAAGCTGAGCTTCAAACAAAAGATATAAAGCTAAAATGGGTTGCTTTAGACATCTTTACGTTTAGTCTTTCTAACGATTGACATATTATCTAATGTAGCAATGGGAGCAAAGTCTCCCTTGGTCATCAACTCCAAAAGTTTTCATTCCATATAGAAAAGAGAAACTTTCTCCAAAGTTGCTCTACAATTCCTACTCACTGCTATGCTAGATTAGTTAGCATAGATTCGTGCTAATGATCAATTGATCACATGCTTATATGAAGTCTCTTTTTGTATGTTTGCTGCTGTTCTATAAAGGTTTCTACCATGAATTAAGATGTAATAACAAATTGTTATAACAAAATGTTAAAAACATTTTAAAGACATGTTTCAAAACCAAAAAATTACTATTGTTGTGGTGATGACAGATTTTTTTTTTTTAGATTTATTTTATTTATTTATTTTTTGGCTGTGTTGGGTCTTCGTTGCTGCACACGGGCTTTCGCTAGTTACTGCGAGCTGGGGCTACTCTTTGTTGCGGTGCGAGGGCTTCTCATTGCTGTGGCTTCTCTCATTGCCAAGCACAGGCTCTAGGCATGCAGGCTTCAGTAGTTGTGGCATGTGGGCTTCAGTAGTTATGGCTTGCCAGCTCTAGAGCACAGGCTCAGTAGTTGTGGTGCACGGACTTAGTTGCTCCGTGGCATGTGGGATCTTCCCAGATCAGGGCATGAACTCGTGTCCCCTGTGTTGGCAGGCGGATTCTTAACCACTGCACCACCAGGGAAGCCCCAGATATTTTTAAGGTGTTTATTTCTTAGTTCATTAGAGTAATGCATATACTGGAGACTCTTAACTGCTTTTGAAAAATTAGGAACTTAAAAATATACAGATGGCAAGGCTCCACTTTTAAAAATAGCTTTGAGGTTGTACTCAGTTTTCTGTATTTTTTTACTGTTCCATAATTGATTCTGATGGCTCAGTGTCAAACACAGATTTTGTGTGTGCGTGTGTATTATCTGAAAATGATAATTATACATAAAACACATTATTTTGATGCTTATTATTACAAATTTACTTCTGTAAAGCTTTTTCCCTTAGACAAATGAATTTGGAGAATGCAACATGCTAGCAAAAGGAGTAAATGTTTTAAATCCACAGAAGTATAAATGATTTGTAACTTTTAAAAAAATGACACATTTAAATTTTACTTCATGAAAATATAGTAACTTCATTTAGATGTATCAATAATATATTTAAGCCATCACATACCCTTTGACAAGCAGTTGGGCTGAGGTAGCAGTAGACATTAAAATATTTCAAGTACTTTTGTATTTCTCAGATATCAACCATTAATGGGTGGTTGACTATTTTACATATGCTATTTTAACTATCTCAAAATAGACAGTAAAATTCAATTTAGAACATTAAAACTATCTTTCCCTACTAAATAAACCATAGGTGTCCCTTACACTTCTGACACTAATGTAATTATTATTAGCTTGCAATTCTTATCTGAGACAGTTATATAGATAAAGTAAGCCCTGAGTAGAATTAAATCGGCCAATTTGACATTCTTATCAGTAATGACCCTTACATGGCTATTTTGTTGTAGAATACGGTATGATTCAGTAATAGCAGGTGGGTCTTTACTGACATTAGTTATTTACAAGTCAATTATCCTTATTTTATCTGAGCTCTTTAGGTCATACATAATGAATATTTATTAACCTTTTGCAAATTCTCAAGATATATATATGTATACATATATATATCTTAATATATATAAATATTTGTAGACTACAGTCTATCACAAAAAATACGTTACAATGAGGTTATTTCAGAAAATTGAAGTATTTTATGTAACCATAAATAAGTTTCATTCAGAGACATTTTTCTCAAAATGTTATTTGAAAATTAGAGTTTTATTTATTGACAGAATGGTTTTCTAAAAAAAGAAAATTTCTCGTTATCTAAGGAACATTTCCCATGCTCACGTTGGAACAAACTTTAGCATGTTACTTTTCTTATCAGTTTATAATTTGATTCCTCATTGTTCTTTATATGTAAAATGGAGCTACTAATATACTCTTCTTGATTATTTTATAGTATTCTTGTAGTAATACTTTTAAATATAAAGGGGCATATGAAAACAGTTTGGAAATAAAATGTTTCTACTTTGAATTGGAAGATTTGAAGATTTTCATTTTAGAACTTGAAGCAATTACACAGGAACTGGATTGGCAATTTTAAAAGCTTCATTTTAACAGATATTGTTAGTGAATTCCCCCTTTTAATTAGGAGGTCTTAAGGTTGCAATTTAGTTTCCCTGCTTAGGGAGCTACAATTCACAGGCACAGGTTTTAGTTCTCATATGCGTATGACTGAGGTGAAGAGAAATGTCACACAGATCCCAAGTAAGGAACTAGATTTGAGTAGTGAAAGTCACACCCAGTTTGGGAGAAAAATTTCTCAAAAATTCCTTATTTGGAGCAACATAGGAGCTAATTCCCATGAAAACTCAGGAATCTGAACCTAAATAAATATTTTGGATGTCCAGTGGTCTGGGGTATAACAACATATTCTGTACAAAAAGAGTTCTAAAATCTCAGTGGTCTACTACACACACATTTCTTTCTTTCACCCTGTGGAGTGGGTGTAATATCTCTGTTTCAGGCTGTAGATCAGGCTCAGATCAGCTCTTCATAACTTTCATTTCAGGACTAAAGCTGAAGAAGCAATCGTTATTTATGATGTATTTATTTTTCAAGGTGCAGAGCAGGATAGCTAGAGAGCAAGGCAAACCAGGCAAGTCCATACAAGCATATTTAAAGTGAGCTTACCTTCCACTGGACAAAACAAGTTACGTGGCCACGCCCAAAGTCAACAAGCCTGGGAACTTTGGCAACAGCGAAGGTAAAGAGAGAATTCTAAACACTACCGCAATACCGTTATCCCCTCAAAGGTGAAAGACAAGTTGGTGCACTTGTATGCTCCTAAGGAGAAAAAGTCAAAATACTTGTGGTAAGTCTTTTAGGATCTCAGAGGCAACATATACATTACATTTGATGCTATGACTTTAAAACAATCTGAAACTGCCATCTTTCAGCGGGGTCATTGTTGAGAGAAAATTCTCTAGGAGTCTTTTGAATTTATTTTCTTCCTGTAAGCAAGGCACTGACTGCCCTTTATTCCAGGATAATCTTTCAAAGAATTTTTGTATAGCAAACAATGTTGGAAGTTAGGGATACACTCTCTTACATATATCTTACATTAAAGTATCCTTCTTATTATTTATTACTTTTCAGAATTATATATGTCCAGTCAAGCTTGTTAATTACGTTGTTCTTACAGATTTTTTTGTCTGCTTGACCTATCAACTACTGAAGAGAGGTACACTAAAATTATCTATTATGATGGTACATTTGTCTGTTTTTCCTTGTGATTATATCTCTTTTTGAGCTATGTGTTTTAAGGATACATCATTAGGTTCATAGAAGTTTAGAATTGTAATATCTTCCTGTTGAAATAAATGTTTTTGCTATGTACTGACTTGCTTTGTAATAATGCTCCTTTTACTAGCCTTTTGTGGCAAAATTTCTGGAGCCTCTGTTCACAAGTTGACTCATCCAGTTCTAAGTTTCTTGTTGGAAAGTGGTATAAACAAACACTGCAGGTGGCTCACAAAACCTCAGGCAGATATTTCTTTTATAGCTGAGGTCCCAACAGTGACAATGTAATCCAGAAGTCTGAAGTTGTGATGATAGCTTCTTGATTCCCCAGATTTCAGAAGTGATAGAGCTTGGAGTTCCTTTGGGAAGTCAATTCAGAGATGTTGTTCTGGCAGTCATTCCCAGATTCTATACTATATCACCCAACAATTTTAACCACCTAATTAATTCCCTCTGTTAAATTTCTTTCTTTTTAATCTATCTATAGTAGATTCTGTCACTGAAACTCACATAATATAGTAACTGGTAACACCACTCTAGTGATTGGAATCTGGGCTTGATGCCTGGTTGGTCTTGAAAATAGCATATTCATTTATTTCCAGGTAGAGTACCAGTAGTTTGTACATGAAAATTGCAAATAAGTTGCCTAAATTTTCCCTCTTGATTCCCCTTTGGCAGACCAAATGCATGCTGCCACACCACCATGCTGAGAATGAAGAATGTAGTAAGACCATGAGAGTGAATGACTGTTTCATCCACTGGAAAGTTTAAAGCTGCTATAACAGGATAGGCTTTAAATCTTAAGTTCTTGACTAAAGGCATAGTAGAAAGAAGGAAGTTTCTATGACTGCCCTAAAAGACAAACAGAGCCAGATGCTCTGGGTTGGGAAATTACAGCATATTCAGAGAGATTTCTGTTATCTTAAATACTAATTGGAGCACACACTGGAAAAGAATTAAAGGCTGATATTGAGAATATTGATAGTTTAAAGGATTTATCTGATTCAGCTTGCCTTCAACCCCCCACCCCACCTGTCAGTGCCTGTAGGGCCTTCACCAGAGTCAGATGTCAGCGTGCCATGTCCCAGGAGACCTGACATTTACACATCATGAGAACTGAAAGATTATGCTAATATACATTGGCAAAAAATTTCAAAATATTGTGTGAGAGTCATTGATAGAATACAAAACCATAAAAGAAAACACATAGATTTGGATTGGTTGAATTTATTGATGTGAAAATATATGTCAGACCTCTATGCTGTCCAATAGAAATGTAATGTGAACTCTATATATGTAATTTGACTTTTCTAGTAGCCACATAAAAAGTAAAAAACAATAGGGAAATGAATTTTAGTATTATGTTTTATCTATTCAATGTATACAAAATACTCTCATTTCCAAATACAATCAATATAAAATATTAAACATATATTTTACATTGTTTTAACTACCTCTTCAAAATCCAGCATGATTTTCCACTTACAGCATATCTCAATTCCAATGGTAAGTTTTCATCAGAAATATTTGATTTGTTTAAATATAATAAAACTTATATTTGAGAAAGTAGAATCATATCCCCCAAGGTTTTCCAAATATACTTAAAAGTTTCATAACAGAATCAAATACCAAAATATTATTTTCATTAGTATTTACATCAATTTTAACAAAACTAATTTATCATTATTGCAAGAATTGTTTTGACTTTGAAGCAAAAGCATATAATTTTCAAAATTACTTCTATCCAAGTTAAATAAATTCAATAATTCTTGTACCAAAATAACATTATTATTGATTTGTACAATGAAAAATTTTAATTTCAATATAAATCTGTGTACCAGGCTAGCTAAGACACAGATAAGCTCTTCCTTTTCTTGGAACTTTAAATTTAGCTTGTTCATGAGCAGTATGATGTTGGTGAAATATGTAAATCACACTGCCCTTTTTTCTTTGATGATTCAGTATATAGAAAGCATTTCTTTTGTTCCAAGAACATCTTGACTTGTAATGAATAGTTCAATAAATCACAGTACATTTTTAATACGTTTTAAAAGCTCTATTTTTTCTTCCCCTTTGCTTTCTTTTTCCAAGAGGAAAGAGAAGGGAAAAAAAGGCGCAATTTGTAGTGATTGGCAAAAGCCTCCATATATTCACATAATTTTATTTTTATTTTTAAATAAATTATTTTATTTAATAAAATAAATTCCTATTTTTAAATTTGCAATGATAATTTTAAAAGCTCTCATGTGAGAATCTTCTCTTCAAGTGAAAGATCGGGAAAAAAAGTGAGACAGGGATAACCAGGCTGTCTCAAAATGAAGAGATGTCTCAGTCAAAAACTAATATTACCCAGCAGAACTTCTAGAAGTGTTCAAAAGTCTAGAATTTTTTACTTAAGGAGTTGGGATCCAGTCAACAAGTCCCAAATCAGTCCTATATTAAAAAGAGACAAAGGGAGAGTCTAATGAGATTAAACTCATAGCCACAGAGATGATGAGAGCCAGAGACCTAGGTGTGTAAACAGCAACTCCCTTTGTTTCACACTGAATACTCTCATCTAGTTATTAGTTCTTCCTCCAGTAATCTGTCAAACAATGAGGGACTGGAGTTTTAAAAGGTGCATGGCCACAGAAAGCGAGCTAGTGCTGAGCCAGTGAAAAGGTGAGATAATGAGATTGACATTGCTGACATCAAAAACCTGGTGAGAGAAAGATTAGTTTACAATCAAATTACTCTCATATTCACTTACAGCCAAATAAGTAAAGAGGCCACCTGTATTTTCCTCACAAGTAATGGCACGGAGGCGACTATAATAAACACATGTTTTAGGCAGAAAGGCATCCAGTGGAAGTTGCTAGACATACGGGTTGTTTGAGGCTAGGCAAGATTCTCCTAAATGAATGATTCACCCATAGTAATGACGCTAAGCCATTATTGAGTTTCAGTTTATATCTATTTTCATTTTTTCCAATCTGTTGCAGTGCAATTGAAGTGGCGGTATACTGTGTTGTTGTTCTAAAATATTGTTTTAAGTACATAATTCTACTCCGTTTGTGCCGGGAAAATGCCCAGACACCTTTATTAGAAATAAAGCAAATCTGTTCAACAGTACTCTGAACAGCAGGCACTGTATGCTTTATGGAACAGAAAAGCTTTAACAAACCTTATCTTGTACAATATTCATTCTGTCTATGTCTGTTTATGTTCTCAAACTTTCTGAAAATGTGGATGCAACAACAAAGTAGTGTTTAGCTACCCTCCTCTCTTGGCCAGGTGGTTGATTGCATGGTTGGGCATCTTTTTTGCAGGTGGTATACAAAATCATATACACCAGCTGCTCAGCCTACTGAGTGATACTTTGCTAAATGACACAGCCCCAGCCATACATAACAACATATAATGATGCTACACTGATATCTTCACTAGATTCATTTAGCTCTGAAAAGAATTCTCTAAGAAAGACATTTCTATGCCTTCATTTCTGTTTCATGCTGGGTAATGTTGGCAAGAATTATTCATGGCACATGTGAACAATTCAAAAAAATATTGTAAAAAAAACAAGGCAGCTTTGCAGAGGTGCGCTATCCGCTTGATGACTTGGCATGCTGCCCCTGGTGCTTGGCATGACACCCTTGCGGCTGGCACAAGGGATGCTATATACCCCTGCCATTGGGCCTCTGCTATGCTACTTGCTGTGCACGATCAATATCGACCAACTGCATAAACAACCGGATGAACCTTGTATCTGAGGGATAGCAAATAGCATTTGAATCATTTTACATAAATCTGAAAATGTAATCGCAGTTGACATTCCTATTAGTATTATATCTGAGTGCGATGATCATAATTGAGTAACATTAAATTTAATTTATTGAACAGCAGTCCACTGCCCGCTTTACTGTGACTATGATCTGTGTAATGAAACCAGCAGTACGAAAAATTCTCTCAGTTTGTACACTTCCTGGACAGCAGCCAAAGTATTTATTGCTATTTATGCAATTAATGGCTATATTGATTCTTTTATTTCCCCTAGTAAATAGTAAAGTTGTGCTATGTTTTCTTAGCTCTTCAAGGTTTGTTTCAGCTGTAATTAATATGACTAGAAGAATAATACTCAATTGTTCTTAGTAACTGGTTTTCGTGTCTGCAACATTTGCAACTTACACATTGGTTTCTGGTTTGAGATGATTAAATTGATAGTGGCTCTATTGCCAAAATAGTCCCATATGCTGAAGTATGATTTATTAATGTGCAAAAATCAGAAGGTAAAACTTCACTAGCCAAAAGTCTGTGGTGGTTAATCATCTGTTCTTCCAGCTAATTCCATAATCCTCAATGTGACAATTCATCATGCTGAAATAGCAAATTCATATAAATCATATTTCCAAGTTCTACATGCAGTCAATAAAATACATTGCATATTTCCCATAAATTATGTGATATAATGTTAGTTTATTTTTCAAATTAAAAACTTTAACTACCCTATGTCTTTATCCATTGTGCCTATAAAGTAATGAGCCTCATATTGATGTATCTAGAAAATCACAGCATGCACAGGAAAGAAGGTTTGACGTCTTCTGACTTGAGAAGAATTCATAGGAATAATAGACATTCCATCTCCTCTAAGATAACCAAATGTTTGAATATCATTTCCTACTTTGTTCTCATTCCTTACTGGCTAGAATTCAAATATCTTTCTTAGTATATTTTCCAACTTGGAAGAGGGAGGTATAAGGAGGAAGATCAGAATTAACATCCTTTTGCATTTGCTTGCTACTGAAGCAATTGGAATAATCTGCATCCCAGTGTATATGCTCTTGTATTTTTCTTTTCTTTCAGTCCTAACCATCGCCCTAATATCAGGGGTTAGAGTGAACACTTTACATCTCCTTTCTTTCTTTTTAAACTTCTTCTCTAAAATGTAGTTAGTGTCCATAATAAGAACTTAAATATGATAATATAGAGTTCCAAGCCACCTCAGCTGGTCACATGATTCATAACCATGGTTTCCTTCTCTACATAACAGAATTGTGGAGAGAAGAGATTTTCTACACTTAGTAGATACAATCCTTAAATTCTTAAATATGAAATTTGTATGAGTCAGTCTAACTTTATTTTATAAATCAAAATAAATGTATTAAATTATGCAGCATTTCAGATCACTGAGTTCTCCCTACAGGAGGATCTGTCCAAACATACTTAGCGCTAGGAAATTCAGCAGGAAGAACATGATATTTGATGAAAATAGTCTGAATCGTGAGCTTATTCCCCTCCTTTTTCTGTTTTCTGTCTGCTATTTCTGATAAACCCGTTGTAGTATCATACTTTGCTTTTGAAATTTAGATCAACTATCATCCTTCTAAACACAGCACATCACTTGAGTGACCTGACCCTAATTCATCATCTACTTCAATGTCCTGGTGGTCCTTGGGTCTGACACATAATTCTTCTTGTTGGGAGGAGAGCCCATGACTCAGTTTCTGCCAAGTTCCTTTATGAAAAAAGTAACGCAACACCTGCCATACATAGTCTGATTTTGTTGAAAATAAAAAGAAGGAAGACATTTCAGAGTCGTATGTGGAATCGTGAGTATAATTAACATATTTTGTGGTAGCACATTGCCATTCAACAAATTGTTCCTTTCTCAAAACGTAATTACTAATACTTATATAAGAGAAATAATATTTTTTTCTGGAAAAGGACATTTGTCTTAAAGTTAGATTACCTTTAAGGCTCAAAAACATTATGTTGCAAGGGTAACATTTAGTTCAGTTGTTTCTACACTGTATAAAAACTGGGAAAAGAAGACAGTTTAGGGGCAAAAACCAGGCACAGACTGACAGACCAGAGTTGAAGCACTTGATGGGCACACTGGGATACAGGCTCTAACTTCATAAGGAGCAGAAGGATGGAGACATTCTATCTTAGCTTGAGATGTAGCATAAGCTGATTCATAGCATCACTGAGCTAGAAAAGGCCAGGAATGCAAACTCCTTATCACAGGATGGACTAACTCTACAACATTGCATGTTGTAAAGCAGTATCAGAGCTGGAGTGGAACTATTCCCCCCATTCACAGATTCCTGCTCTTCTGGGCAGGCAAGGTTTTCATAATTATGATTTCCTGTGAATATGGGTAAGAAAGACTAGGGTATGCATATATGAACATCTTTCTTGTTCACAACATCTCAGTGGCTCCTGATAACATTAATCCTGAAAAATAAAGATCTGGGATTTCAATCATAGCACAAAGGAGGGGTGTGGAATGGAGCTGCATTGGAGCCTGGGTTCTATATTTTACCAGCAATAAGTTAATGTTATTCTGAAATAAATTGTGATAATGTAATACACCTATTGTAATTGCTAGAGGAACCACTAAAAATTAAGTCAAAATTATGTAGTTAAAATAATCAACAGAAGAATAAATTGTTACAATAAAAAGATTTAATAGCAAAATAAGGCAATAGAGAAGCTAAGAGGAACAACAAAGACGCAGAACAAATTGAAAACAAATACTAAAATGGTAGATGTAAATTCAACAATATAAATTAACTAAAAAGACAGAGATTTTCAGATCAGATAAAAACCAAGACTCAACTATATGATGTTTGCAAAATACATACCATAGATTCAAAATCACCAGTAAGTTGAAAGTCAAAAGGATGGTTAGATATAGAGATAGAGATAGAGATAAAGATAGAGATAGAGATAGATTTGTGATATATAGCCAAGAACGTCCATAGTAGAGCTGGAGTTGCTACATTAATATGGGATAGAATAGACTTTAGGACAAGAAATATTACTATAGACAAAGAGTGACATTTCATAATGACATAAGGATAAACCCATGAAGAACATATAGATGTTTATGCACCTAACAATTGAGCCCAAAATATTTGAAGCAAAAGCTGATAGAATTGAAAGTAGAAATAGGAAATTCATCAATATTCCTCACTCTAAATAGTTTAGAAAACACCTAGACAAAACTAGGCAAAAATCAGCAAGGATATAGAAGACTGAACAACATTATTAACCAAATTGATAAACTGTAAAAACTGATATTTTAAAACAATTCACCCAAAGACTGCAGGATATAAATTCTTTTAACTGTGTATGACATATTCAACTGGATGGCCTACATGTTGGACAACACAACAAGTGTGGATATATTTTAAAAGACTGAAATTGTATAAAATATGCTTTACCAACCAGAATTAAACAGCTTCTACAAAAGGAGAAATTAAGTACACTCCAGTATTCTACTTTAATTTTTCCCCAAAACCTATATTTGTGAGTAAATTACAAGCCAATTTGCTGAAAGTGATGTTCATTTCACCTTAAGGAGGTATTACAGGGAGAAGCTAAAATGGTAGGCTGGTTAGAAAAGAGAAGCAATTTTTATGTAGAGTAATGTGGGAAGACTCAGTGGCATAATTTTGAAATTTGAGGCTCCAAGGACTATTGTGCCAACACTACTCACCTAAACTTCTGCACCCAGAATTGTTCTTTATGTGCACGTTGCCTCTTTGCAAGTCTCTAAATTCCACAGGGAACATTGACCTATACAATAAGAGTTTTGATTGGAATAACTATAAATTAAGAAGAAAAGTTTGCCTCTAATTAGTGGTTGAGGTTCCATTGACTTACCTGTACCTTATATATAATGTTAGAAATGCAAAAGAGTTTTCTAGAGATCTAATATATATAAAAAACTATTTCAAAGATTTTTGATTCATTATTATTTAATATAGATGACTATACTGAAATTGGAAATCAGGAAGCTGTTAGACAGATGTTGAGTATTTGCAAATATTAAAAAATAAAATATGTACATGTGAGGAAAAATGTAATGCAGCAGGTCTGTTTTATTCTGTTCTTGCTTATCCCTGTAGCCATGGTGATCACACTTAGTCAAACTCTGAGAAGTAGTCAACTGGAATTTTCCCGTAGTTACTGGTAGATGATGTTATTCTATTTACCCAAAATGGTACATCAAGATGGACCAGGTTGTTAGCTGTTCAGAGTGAACATAAAGATTCAGGGCTGTGCCTATGATGCCTGGATTGGGGTTTGCACCATGGCTGGTCACATGGTAGGTAGGTGACCAGCTCCTTTTAAGAAATTTGAACCCAAAGACTAAGCAGGCTTTCCTGGGCAAGGACAGCTCACACAATTCCCTGCATTTTCATGGTGGAGAAAAAAGATACATCTTTGGAGGAAGGACAAGAAAGCCCGTGTTTGACTACTTCAGTCTTTGCCTATGTATCTTTTCCTGGATGTTCCTTTATTGTATCTTTTCTATAATAAATATGAGTTATGAGTATTATTATTATTTTGAGTATTATTGTTATTTTGAATAACATAAGTTTTACAAGCTAGTGGAGCCATGGGACCACTGAGACAGTAAATTTCATAATTTCATAAATTGTTTTTTATAATTAGAGTGGTATAGTAGAATATATATACTTCATAGAATTATTCCTAGTTAATTTTTCTTTCAAAACCATTAAATCACTCATATGACATACTTAGAGTAGCCGAATTCACAGATACAGAAAGTAGCATGGGGGTTGCCAGGGACTGGGGAGAGAGGAGTCACAGGGAGTTGTTGTAAAATGGATACAGAATTTCAGTTTTGCAAGACAAAAAAGTTCTATGGATATATGGTGGCAACCGTTGCACAGCAATGTGAATATACTTAATATCACTGATATGTATGCTGAAAAATGGTTATAATGGTAAATTTCATGTAATCTATATTTTATCACAATTTTAAAATATACTTTATAATTTAAAAATTAATAATATTTTAATATCAAAATGCTTAATATTGGTTGGAGTCACTGAATAAATAGCTTTTCTTTCCTGTATTTAATCACTTTTACTTCAATTCCAGTGACTGATTAGCTAAGGTCCCATATGTTAACTAATGTGTTTGAATAATTAAAACTTTCCAAGAATGAATAGCTCACCCTTTTTCAGTCCTACTCTGTCTCCCCTATTTCAGGCCTACATCTACTTCCTGAGGGTGCTTTCTAACTACCTCCTACATCACATGTCCCTATGAGACCAGAGGGTCTGGTTAAGTCCGTGTCCCTTTCTTGTTTAAATAGCTCCTTTGACTCCTCAAAGCCAATTGTAATCTATTCTAATCCCTATAGTCTAGCCTTCAAAAATGTTTATTATCTGGCCTCATGTTACTATTTTTTCCTTCTGCGAAATATTCTATTTCCAGTCCTGAACTTCTCACTGTTACCCAAGCATGCTATTCTCAATTTATGCCTCCAAGACTTCCTCTGAATGTCTGTAGATAATTAATTTTTCTCATTTAATGATGTGAGAGAAGGTAATATCTGATAGGATACATTAATGTGCCAGACCTGCTTCAATTGTCACTTCCTCTGTGAAGCCCTCCCTACACTAGTTTCTTCCAGAATTAGCACAGATTTGCACACTATCTTCCAAAAGCTTGTGGTCTATTCTTCCTTTAAAGTACTATAACAGCTGCATGATTATTCTCAATTTTTTTTTCTTTAACCTTACAAAAGGAGGATTATTCTTTTCCACCAGGTTTTTGTTAGTCTTGGTCATGTTATTTGGTCTGGCCAGTAAAATATAAGTGGAATTGACATGTATCCCTTCCAGACAGAAAGTTTAAAGTCAGAAATATTCCACAGAGAGGCTGTTCCTTTAGCTCAAGTTCCATAGTGAAAATGACTTAGAGGAAAACCACAGACTTAGTTGTGGAGATGACAGCCTTAGTTGTTATAAACCACTACGATTTGGAGGCCATTTGTTATGACTTAGATACAAGTCTTATCAATGTTCTGTTTTATTTATTTGTTTATATGGCCGGCTTTTCACACTAAACCATGAGCTTCAGAGTATCAGAAATTGTTTTTTATTTTTGTTATTTCAGTACCTAGCACTTTGTTCATAGATATTAAATGCATTTTTTTTTGTATGAGTGGACAAATAGATGAAAGAAGGGATAAAGCTTTGCAGTGACTTCAGTCATTAGTGTTCTGTTCAATTACTTGGAGATATTTTTCACTGCATCAGAAATGTTGCTTACTCAGTATTCATATATATGAGTGTTTTCATCAACTGGTTTGTTGGGTTAATGATTTGGTCATTCCTTGAAGAGGCAGTGATTTAACCTCATAGAGATCAAAGCTACTGATGTTGCCTGAATTTAGATTAAATATGTATTGTACCTTTCTAGTGTGTGTTTCACCATTTTCTTTATGGAGTGTGAAATATATAGCCTTGTGCTATTTCTGCACCCTTCAGCTATGCATAGCCAACAATATACTGTATGCCCCATTTCTGCTAACCTTGGCAAATTAGCAGAGGTATTTGGGTAATCAGGCAGTTGAGTGTTTGTGTATTTTATCACTTTTTATGAAAAGGGAAATGTGTTAAGGAGGATTAAACAGAAGGATAACTATAAGTGGCTTGTATCTAGAAAATTGCTGTGGTAAAAAGAAAAAAATAAAAGTGATGTCAATTACTTTATTAAAATATTGAATTTCATTCATAAGATGATAGGACAAAACCAAAATTATACAGGGTTTTTTTTTTTTGTCATTGAGAGAGAAGAGAAATATTTGTTTCCCTTTTGTCTTTTATATTTGAGAGCACTGGACCACATTTAATTCCCTGTGACTAGTTATCTGTATTTTTTTAAGCTAAGATTGCAGTCCTTTGAGAACAAAGTTGACAGCTTTGAGCTGACAAAGAATCATTATAATCAGTGCTGAAGATATGAAATCACAATGAGAAAGAATTCATGTTTACAGTAGAGGGGACCACACACTGTGATAGTTTGCGTTAGAAACTCAGCAGGTGTAGTATGCAAAACTGAATCACAGTAGAGGATTTGAAGACCTCCTGATATGAAAAGGTCATTTTTGGTCAAGCATCTGTCTACTGTGTTAACATGAAAATACAATATTTCTGTCAGACTTTGCAGAAGATAACAAATTGTATATCCATGAACTCAAAGTTTCCATAGTGTTTGTGCAAAATTATATTAATTATTTACCTTAATGTTAACATCATTTGAGTGCTAGATACAAAAGAAGTTGATGAAAAGCATTATAGATGACATTACATATGTGCAAGAAAGAAAAGAATAAATTATAGACAGTAGATCTTGAAAATATATAAGAAAACAAAATCACTCAAGCGTTCTTCAGTGGTGAAGAGGTGGACCAGGCTATAGATATGAAGGTGTGACAAAGTTTAAAAAAGAGAGTGAAGCCCTATGTTCAAGTGATAACAACTCACCGTGACCATTAGGGTGCATCGAATGTAATGGCATCATGTAAATTCTACTTTTCTTACCTGGCAAAGGGAAAGCGGCTATGTAAGGAAACTTAGATTAGTTGTCCCTAAAAAAAAAATCATCAAGTAAATGAATTGTCATTCTGTTTGAAATTTGAGTAATATTTTTTTTTAATTTTTATTTTATATTGGAGTGCAGTTGAGTAACAATGCCTTATTAGTTTCAGGTGTACAGCAAAGTGATTCAGTTTTTCATATACAGGTATCTATTCTTTTTAAAATTCTTTTCCCATTTAGGTTATTACAGAATATTGAGCAGAGTTCCCTGTGCTGTACAGTAAGTCTTTGTTGGTTATCTACTTTAAATATAGCAGTAATATTTTTCTTCTTCTCTTTCACTCATTCATTTTTCATCAATGGTTTATAAAAGACTTGCTATATCCAAGCACTAGAGAATCATGGAGGTATAGAATATGATCTCTCCTTATGAGGAACCGACAGACTAATGAAAGGGATGAACATATAAACATAACTACAGCAATGTCATTAGAGACATAGGAGCCACGAAGAAGAGATCACCTAACTCTGCTGGAGCCGCCAAAGATTCACAGAGGTGCTGACATTAGAGTGGAGGATTTTTCTTTGGGTCCTTGCTCACCAGGTAAAGAAATGGGTCATTTACAGCTGAGAGAACATTATATAAAATGCATAGAGAAAGCAGTAAGCAGTTTATCGAAACTGGCTTTCAGAGTGTGTGTGGAAATGGCTACATGGAAAAAGAAGAGCAGATGGAAGCCAGATGACAATTTTTATTCTGTTCAATGAAAAGTCATGGTAGGGTATTAAGCAGGGAAGCGATATTAACAAGTTTTCCATTTTTAAGAATTTGAAAGATTTTTCAGAGGAAACTAAAAATTGCAGGTAAAAAGAGCACCGGAAACCTCATACTCTCATTTTCTCCACTGCTAACTTTTTCAGTCTTGAAAGTACTTCAGAAATATTCCTTTTAAAGTTCAGTTGCCTAACAACAGCTTGAAAGTATTATTATTCTTTCACTAACATATCCTATGCAATAATGATTCAAGCCAAGGAAAAACTAATAGTGAAATATCCGGTACTAACCTTTTGGTAAGGTTGGTAATTTCCAGGTAACTAAAGTCCAAAAAAAACAAAAAAAAAAAAAAAAAAAACACACCAGAGCATAGCTTAGATTATCTGTAAGATACTTAACACGCCGGTCTTAGTAGAAAGATGAAGAGGTATAGTGAGAAATGGCCTTGAATTATTCCTGGGACATTCTAATTCCTTAGCCCACTGTCCCTAAAAAACTACATGCCATCCTGTAGTGTTGGACACAGGGATCTTTTGTCATCTTTCCTCCTGCGACTGTTGCTTTGGATCAGTTTTAAAATCAAATTCCAAGCTTTGTTAACTATTATTAGTATATTTTTTCTCTTTTTTTTTACAGTACGCGGGCCTCTCACTGTTGTGGCCTCTCCCGTTGCGGAGTACAGGCTCCTGACGCACAGACTCAGCGGCCATAGCTAACGGGCCCAGCCACTCCACAGCATGTGGGATCTTCCCGAACCGGGGCACGAATTCGTGTCCCCTGCATCGGCAGGTGGACTCTCAACTACTGCGCCACCAGGGAAGCCTATTATTATTTTAGGTGGGCTACAAAGTCCATTTAAAAAGGCTCCATTGGCCAAATGATGCCTTTAAATATTTGTAAGATTATTATAGTGCTGCTTTTACCTCTTTTACCCATTAGTGAGTCTAAGTTCTCAGTCTAGCTGCATTTCTGAAAATTATAATATCCACTTAGATACCAAACACTGCACTCTCCTCAACCCTACCTCTTGAGTATCAGATTATTTACTCTCCTGGGCCAATGCTACATGTCCCTATTCAATAATTTGGCATATAATACTTTTTCCAGTTTAAAAATCTAATAAAAAATTTGAAGATTTTCACAATGTGGTGGGGGAAAATTTATGAGCAATAGAAAATATAAACACTTCTTATAGTAATAACACAATTATTAAGATTTGACAGTTTTAACCATATGGAAGACATTAATGAAATGTTATCATTTTTCATCATTAATGAAAATTATCAATGGAAATCACAAATTCACTTTTCAAACTTCTCCTTTCTTGTAGTTTTCAGTTTGACGCAGTTCCTTAATCCATTCCTAAACATTCAGTTAAAGCATTAACACATTACAGTAAAGTGAAGAACAACATTAATTTCAACTTTCTGTTTTTCTCTCTCTTAATGAAAGTGAATTCAGTTGTATTTAATGGAAATTAATACTTTTACCATATTCAAAACTAGTTTGAAGTTCTTATAAAGTGCACTTTCTAATATTCAAGCAGATTTTTTAAAAGACTATTAATCTATGGCTTCATTAGGTATTTCTAAGATCAGTATATTTGAACTAGAAATATGGTTGAAAAGGAGACACAGTATGGTTGCCTGCTTTTATTAACATATGTGAATTTCATACTTTTTCTCATTCCTTCATTCAACATCCATTTGACACTCAGGAGTCAAACATTATGCCAGGTACTTCTTTAGAGAGTTTATTCTAGTAAAGGAAGATACAGATGAACACAAATACCTCTAATAAAATCTTATAGGTGGGGCTTCCCTGGTGGCGCAGTGGTTGAGAGTCCGCCTGCCGATGCAGGGAACACGGGTTCGTGCCCCGGTACGGGAAGATCCCACATGCCGCGGAGCGGCTGGGCCCGTGAGCCATGGCCACTGAGCCTGTGCGTCCGGAGCCTGTGCTCCGCAACGGGAGAGGCCACGACAGTGAGAGGCCCGCGTACCGCAAAAAAAAAAAAAAAAATCTTATAGGTGAATGCGAGGATATTGTAGGAGCACAGTTAGTTCTTTTTTCCATATAGTCTAATAGGAAATAAAAGCTTAAAAATAACTAGAAAATAAATTATTACACTTGTGGTAATACCAAAAGGAGAAATGCAAAGTATTAGTAAATCATTTTAAAGAGAACCAGTTAAGTAATGTATAAGTTGCATTGTATAATTCACAATAAAATTTTGGATATAACATCTCTCTTTTTTCCCTAATTGTCAATACTCTTAAGTGTCAGATGCTCTATGACCTAACAATCACTGGTGTAGGTGTTAATAATCATTATCCCATTTCATTCCTACTTCAGATCTCTGAGGTAGCCATTACTATAGCCATGTTACTGATGACCAAATGCAAGATTAGAAAAATTAAACAATTTGTGATAATTCACTTAACTATTGGTATTAAAACAGAGATCCAAATCCAAAATTATCTGACTCCAAATCTTATTCTCTTCCCACTGATTGTAAAGTGAACAAGGTAGAGATTATTCGTCTTCTATTTACAAACGAGGAAACAGATTTAGACTAATTAATTTGTCCAAAGTAAATTAGAAGGTATGTATGAAACCTGGCTTTCTGACTTAGCATTTAAAGTCTTTTCATTTCAACTCATCAGCTCTACTGATTTTTCTGTGTTGTATGTTAGCATTTTAAGTAAACTAATGAGGTGAATAAAACTTGACATACATTTTCTTATGTAGATTACCTGAATGCAAAGTAATGAAATTTCTTAGCATTTAATGTATTTATCACATATGAACATTTGAAAATTTCCACTCTACTTCTGTAGAATAAATAAACAAAACTAAGAACAACTCCCCTACTCACAAAAATGAATAATTAATAATCAGCTTTTATTCATAACACTTCACAGTTGATACCAAACTATCATGAAACCATGTTCCAATAACTGATTTATTTTCAAACCCAAGTTACTGGGTTTCATGAAGAGCAAATGAAGTTTTAACCTAGATTTAAAATTTTTGAAAATCAGAAGTCAGAGCACAGTAGAATTAGGTGGGTATCCATATGAAGGGTCAGCCTGGTGAGGAATATCAGTGCCCAAGAAGAGTAAAAGGCGTGCCCACAGGGGGACATGGTCTGGAGTGCTGGTGCCCAAGGGGTGTTAGAAGAGTGTCCTCACAGCTGGAAGACCCAGGTCAGAATCCAAGAACAGTAATAAGAACATCTACTGAAGGGCTATGGTGGCATTCAAATAAAAAAAATGATAGTAATGATTGTAACCTTTGAATTAAAAAAGGAAACCTAAAGTCCAATCTTAACAATAAATAAATAAATGAATAAATTGAAAGTTTGCTGACAGATGTGATAATTACATATTTCTAAGTACTCCTTACAAAACTCTTATGAATTACCAAAGGAACAATAGTAAATTCACAGTTCGAGAAGCCTGGAAGACAGTACAATACTCAGTCAGAGTGAATATCATCAGTAGTGGTGAAAATCAAATTCATTCTCCATCTGATAAATGCAATGAGAAGCACCGTCGTATCACTTCTGTGGTATTCTGCCAAATGCACTGTACCTAAATCTAATCATGTGGACATTTAAGACAAACCCACATTGAAGGGCATTCTAATCTGCCTGCAATCTTCAAAAGTGTTTAAGGTCATGAAAGTCAGTAGAAGACTGAGCAACTTACAAAATAAAGTCAACTAAAGATATATGGCAGTTAAATGGAGCATGTGATTTTGAATTTTATTAGGTTTCATTTGCTGCCATATAAACTACCACAAACTTAGTGGCTTAGAGTGCCTTAAATTTATTATCTTTTATAGGTCAGAATTCCAACACAGGTTCATCCCAGCCAAACTCAAGGTATTGGCATTTTTTTTTTCCTTTTGGAAGGCTGTAGGGGAGGATCCAGTTCCTTGTTCATTCAGTTGTTGGCAGAATGTAGTTCCTTACACACAGCCGCCTACATCTCAGAATCAGCAACTGGATGTGGTCAAAGCTAAATCCTTCTCCTGTTGCCATCTCTTACTCTCTGACCACAGCTGGAAAAGGTTCTCCACTGTTAAGGATTTGTGAGATTAGGTTGAGTTTACCTGGGTCGTTCTGGTTAATATTCTTGTTGTAGCGAAAATTGAGGAGAGACAGAATGATCATGTCTCAGGTCTTGGGTGAGTCCCTAGGATGGGCCATGTCGAGTGAGGGTCCTTGGCTTTGCACAGGGAAGAATTCAAGAGCAAGTCATAGTAAAGTGAAAGCAGGTTTATTTAGAGAGATACACATTCTATAGACAGAGTGTGGGCTATCTCGGAAGGCGAGAGGCAGCCCCAGGGCATGAGGTCTTCTCAGAAAGTGAGAGTGTCCCAAGGTGTGGAAGTGGTTAGTTTTTATGGGCTGGGTAATTTCAGAGGAATATTCTAACTCACTTGGAGAAGGGGTGGGGATTTCCAGGAACTGAGGCATCATCCACTTTTTGGCCTTTTATTGTCGGGCTCAGAACTGTCCTGGTGCCTATGGGGATGTCATTTAGTATGCTAAGGCATTATAATGAGTGTATAATGAGGCTCAATGTCTACTGGAAGTAGAATTTTCCACCATCTTGGGCCTAGGAGGTTCTAACTGGTTTTTATGGTATCCTGTTCTTCTTAATGGTTGTGTCATTCTTTTAATGGTTGTGCCCCGTTCCCTTCCTTCCTGTCTCATTCTCACTTCAAGTTCCCTAACCTTAATCACATTTTGCTTCATTTTGTTATTTAAGAAAATATATTCACAGGTTCCAGCCATTACCCAGAACATACTTGAAGGCAGGTGTGTGTGGGGTGGGAGGCAGAGGGGAATTCTGTTCACTACAGGCATCTTTTTGCTCTAAAGAACATCATTGGGTAAATTGGCAAGAGTATAGGCAGTTTTAAAATTTTAAGCAAGTCCCACTGATATTGAGTGACTGTGGTCAAATAGATAGCCTTCTGAGGGATACACCAAGATGACTTGATCTTTGTAAGCGACAGGAGAGTACCAGAGATCAGTTTTGCCTCATGCCCATATATTTGTAGTATGAGCTTAAGCAACATGAGCTAGCTAACCTGTTTATTGACACTAACTGCTAGCTTATATTTTTAGAACTTTTTAGATTCATTTTATCCAACTGTTATACAATAAGTTTTGTTGTGGAAAGGTAAGATAAGAATAACTATATTGGCATTGACATGTATACACTGATGTGTATAAAATTGATGACTAATAAGAACCTGCAGTATAAAAAAAACAAACAAAACAAATAATACTAAACTTTCATTGGGTTATTTGTATGGAAATATGTTAATATAAATGTTTCAGACATTACATGTAATTTCTAAAAATCTTACCTGATCCAGTATAATGTTATAAGTCATAATACTAGTTATTACTTTAAAATGTATATCTCAGAAATAACTAAAAAAAAAAAAGAAAAACTATAACCACTCATTCTTATCTCTTATGCTGAGATTTCAATTCAAATTCTATATCTGAATTAGAGGATTTACACAGCAGACTTGGCTTACAAAATTCCTGTAAGAAGGTATATTAAATCTGGGAAAAACTTTTGGTTGGTTTCTTTTATTTAGTGTCATACCTATATTAGAGAAGAGTAAACTCTTAGAGTAGACAGACTTTGCTTTTGTTTTTTACAATTTGCTTTAGCTATTTACACTGGATATTCATTTACAGGCAAGAACGGTTTCACTAATCCCAATTTTCACTGTATTTTGCCAACTGAAATAGAAATCAGGTCCCAAACCCCAGAAGAATAAAGTAATTAACCTGAATATCACATTTAATCAGCTTTTCTAATACAGGTGCCCTGTAAATAATGCATGATTTATTAAAAGAGATCAAACCAAAAATGAATAAAGTAGACAATTACCCACTTATAGATGTGTAAGTTGGTGGGGTCTGTCTGTAAGTGTTTGCATGTGGGGTGTGTGTGCATGTATGTGTCTGTACAACAAAAGTTATAAAAATTTATATACTGATAAATACTATAAATGTCTAAGTTTTGGATCTGAAGAGGCTTCCTCATAATTGCTTCAAATCATTAGCAAAGAGAAATTAAATAAAACATCTAATATTATAAAAATAACTTGTTATTCACCAGGAAAAGAGAAATGATTAGGACAATTTGCTTTCAACATTCTAATTTGTATCTTAATTTCTGCTTAAGTATAATAATATACAAACCATTCATTAATTTTTTAATGTGTTGATTACACACTTTCCCTGTTTTATTTACTTCATTTATTTTTAAAATATTTATTTATTTATTTTTGGCTGTGTTGGGTCTTAGTTGCTGCGCGCAGGCTTTCTCTAGTTTCGGCGAGTGGGGGCTACTCTTTGTTGCAGTGCACGGGCTTCTCATTGCGGTGGCTTCTCTTGTTGCAGAGCATGGGCTCTAGGCACGCGGGCTTCAATAGTTGTGGCGCACAGGCTGAGTTGCTCCACAGCATGTGGGATCTTCCCAGACCAGAGCTCGAACCCGTGTCCACTGAATTGGCAGGCGGATTTTTAACCACTGCACCAGCAGGGAAGCCCACTTTGCCTGTTTTAGCTTTTAAATATTTTACAAGAGATATTGTTCCAAAGATAATCATTTCAGAAACCATATTAGAATCACTGAAAAATAGAGTAAAAAGTAAATTTCAAAGAAATAAAGTGATTTACTTGATGTTATGTTTAATAAACACCTGAATTGATAAGAGCATTTTTAAAATTCCAACCCTATATTTTTTTCCACTAAATCATAAAATTGTGAAGCAAAAACTGAATACAGAAACTATAACCAAGCTTTTTGTATGACTAGTAATTAAGCTAATTTAGAAAATGAATTTTCTCTCTAAATGGTCAACGTTTTTGACAATTTTTTGCTAGCATGATTTCATTGAAATTTTGACTATAGTGTATTTTAAGTTTTTAAAAGTTTGGCTCTGTTATTCACTTTCTGTGATGGAAATCATAAAGAATGATAAAAATCACATGTTTTGTAAAGAAGAGTGGAAAATCTAGTTATATTTTGCTCATATTTCATGATCTTGTTATCAGTTGGTGTCACTAAGGTAATCATATTAGTGCTATTAAGAGAAAAAAGTCCTTTGATAGCTTTTTGGTCCTAGGTATAATTTGAATAATCCTTATCAAAGAAAACATTCTCTAGTAGCAAATAACAGAGTTACCTTAACTCATTCTGTTGGGACTTTAAGAGACTTAAAGGATTAATGTATAATCTTAGCTCACAATTGACTGATCAGGTAAATAACAATTTTAACAAATATTTGCAAGACATAAAGTCAATTTATCACCAAGGAAATAATTTTAAACTGCACCAGTTCCTTTTTGCCATTTCACCCCTGCCAGATATTTTGCAATTCAGAGTAGGAAAATTAGAGGTAAAATATAGGAAGAAAAGGGGAGGATTTAGAATGACTAGGTTGATACATACAAACAAAAAACCTAGGAATGGTGAGAGAGTGATAGAGAAGCAAATATGACAATGTGGGAAGGAAAGATCAGCCAAATGTACAAAAGAATTTGGAAGTATAAGAAGAGATTATGAGAAATATTTCTGGAGGTATAAGTTAAATTCCTTAATTTTTTTAAAGTGTTGCAGGTTTGTGTTGGATTTGTTTTAAGATTAGACACTTTCTTAACCATCCTCCATTTCCCTGATTTGTTCTCATTCTCAATATCCTCTGTGAATCAAACTTATAGATACTAATGGCACAATGGACCCTTTTGTCTAGTTGGTCATGCCCTAGTTTACACACATGGTTTTGTCACCAATGTTGAGTAATGACCTCAACATTTTGATTGTATTTGTCCTTGAAGGTATAACTTAATTAATCATTATGTAAACAGCAATGGCAACATGTAAGAGAAAGAGCATTTTTTGTTTTTATGGAAATTATATTGACTGCTCTGGATTAATACAAATAAAGTTAAGTTTCCTAAAATAATTGCACTTGAGTTAGGTGTAGACAAGCTAACTGTAAAAAATTGTAAGTTACTGTAAGTCTTCTAATTATAGTGCTTTGTAGGTTTACTTAATTTATTGATCCACAAGGAAACTGAAAATCTAAGGTAATGAATTATGAGTACCTTTTATGTGTGAAAGATGACAAGGAAATACAATCAACAAACTTATACAAAAATAAAATAACTTGGCCTTAGATCAAAGAGAGGCAAAAGGATTAACATTTATGTATTGTAATTAAAAGAAAATGCCTAAACTGTTATGCACATCTTTTATGATATTCTGATATAACCAAAGGTGTTGATGAAAGATCCAATGCTGTTTCAATACTGGTACTAATGATATCCAATATGCCATTAAAGGGTTTCTTCTTCTACTACTACTATTGTTGTTGTTGTTATTATTATTATCTGGTGGCTGGGTGAGTGGGAAACTCTGCAAAGACTAAGCCAAGTAGACAACAACATTTGGGGGGTATATATATTTTTAGCATTTTATGAATGACCTCTCTACCATTCTTTTTTTTTTTTTTTTTTTTTTTTTGTGGTATGCGGGCCTCTCACTGCTGTGGCCTCTCCCGTTGCAGAGCACAGGCTCCGGACACTCAGGCTCAGTGGCCATGGCTCACGGGCCCAGCCACTCCGCGGCATGTGGGATCCTCCTGGACCTGGGTACGAACTCATGTCCCCTGCATTGGCAGGCAGACTCTCAACCACTGCGCCACCAGGGAAGCCCCCTACACCATTCTTAATGGCAAAAAAATCATAAACATACATTTCTATCCTGTAAACAGAGTAGACCAACACCACTGCCGTCACCTGGGAATGAGGTTCAAACTCTGATTTACTGAATCAAAATCTGCATTTTAAAAAGACCTCCCCCAAGCGATTTGTCTTAAAGTTTGAAAAGTCATGGGCCTAGAGTTTTCTGAGTGAGCATAAATAACTGATAGCATTTCAGTTATAAATGGCCAGTTTTGAAAAGATTTGAAGGGAAGATTGGGATAATGAATCTATGAGAACATAATTAACTCATATTGTATAAATTGTATGAAACTGGGGTGGATATGATTCTAAGGAAAAAGGTTAACTCTAAGGGAAAAGGTGATTTACAGAGCTCGTCTTTGGGCTTAATATATATCATATCCCCAAAGATCCTAATTGAGAGTAAATATTGTTAAGGATATTAAATTCTTAGTAATTTTCTTGCTTTTTGGAGAATTGATTTGAATATACAATTGGTCACAACATGATATAAACATATTTATTCATTGAAATAAAAGAAGTACAATTGCAATATTTATTTGCAACAACAGAAACATTAATATTTAAAGCAATTTTTTGCCTTTGTCTGCTGCCGATAACTATTTTCCTTAAAAGCACTACAAAAGACATTTTGAACAGATGGTGGCTGGTTTTCTCTATCCTGCATCCCCTCACAACTGCCACTGAGCCCCACCATTCATTAATCTTCCATAGACTTCCAGTAGCAAAGCAACTAAATTACACACATACACACACTGAGGCCAGCATTTCTGTCAAGCTTAAAATTAAACTGAAGATCACTGGGCCAAGTCTTTTAACCAAACTTCACTATAAAACAGTTAGAAAAATAAACATTTAACTTGGAGGCTGATCCAGGAATGTGCAATCTTAAATGGGAAATTCTGGCTGGTCATTACATCTTGGACAGTCTCTATGCCCAGTGTGTCCCGAAAATTTTGGAGTGAAATTAAACCCTCAAAACATCTGGTTTGAATTTACCTTGACTCAGAACTGTTCTAAAAGAGAACTATTTCCTTAATCTTTGAAATAAGTAAAAGAACCAAAAAAATCACAAACAATAATGCTTTCACCAAAATGATCACTTGCTGTGATATCACCTACATATAAAATAATATTACATATTCTTAAATTAGTCTTGGAACATATTATCCACACTACATATTTTCTAATGAAAGAAGTGGGTTTATCAAATATTTAAAATACTCTCTATATTTTAAATATATAGTTTTACCTTACAAGGGTAAATAATGTACATTTTCCAGGCACCTATGTTTATGGTAATTTTAACATTTTGATATAATTTCAAATTTAAACAAAATTTGCAAGAATAGTACAGAGTTTCTGCCCTTTTTACCCAGATTCATCTAATTGTTTACATTTTACCCAAATTGCTTTATTACTATTTGTCTGTATATTTTTGATATATGCATTTTATTTTTTAATACTGTTTGATTAAGTTGGAAACATGGTGACCTATATCTCTAAATTCTCCCGTGTATATTTCCTAAGACCAAAGGCTTTTTTTTTTTTTTTTTTTTTTTTACATGATGATAGTACAGTTTTCAAAATTAAGAGATATAATATTGGTGCAATGCTATACCTAAAGTTTACTCCATATTCAAATTTAATGTCATCCGCTTGTCCAAATAATGTCTTTAGAGCTATTTTTATCTCCTGATTTAAGATCAGATTCAGCATCTCACAGCGCATTTAGCTGACATGTCTCTGGGTTCATTCACTCTGGAAAAGTTCCTCAATTGTACCTCAACAGTCCTGACCTTCACATTTTTGAAGATTTCAGGAAGTTGTTTCATAGGATGACCCTCAGTTTGGATTTATATAACTTTTTCTCATGAATTTTGGGTATTTCTCAGTGTATCATATCCAGAGACACATGATGTTGATTTTTCCTGTTAGGGATGATACTAACTTTGATTACTTAGTTTAGGTGGTGTTCACCATATCTTCAATGAAAAGTTACTATTTTTTCTTTGTGATTAATTTCAGGCAACTTTTGAAACACATTTATACGTCATTGAAAATATTAGCAAAATTACAATCATATTTACAAAACACCAAATTTCGATGATTATAATATTCTGGTTATCAGCTTTTCAGTTTTACAAAAAGTATACTTAATCACACTAGAATATAAGAAATCAAATGCTGTATGTGGCAACATTTTTTTTTTTTTTTTTTTTTTTGCGGTACGCAGGCCTCTCACTGTTGTGGCCTCCCCCATTGTGGAGCACAGGCTCCGGAAGTGCAGGCTCAGTGGCCACGGCTCACGGGCCCAGCCACTCCGCGGCATGTGGGATCATCCCGGACTGGGGAACGAACCCATGTCCCCTGCATCGGCAGGCAGACTCTCAACCACTGCGTCACCAGGGAAGCCCCTGGCAACATCTTTTTGACTGTGAGGGTTTTTTTTTTTTTTTTGTCAAATGACAAACTACAAAAGAGAAGAAACAGTTTGAAACTAAATAAAATTTCTTTTATATTTTTATATTTGGGGATCACTTCTTCAAAACCATAATATTTTTTACTTAAGGTAAAAAGAATAAAAAAATGAATACAAATTAGAAAGGAAGAAGTAAAACTGTCACTGCAGATGACATGATGCTATACATAGAAAATCCTACAGATGCCACCAAAAAGACAACTAGAACTCATCAATGAATTCAGTAAAGTTTCAGTATACAAAATTAATGTACAGAAATTTGTTGCATTTCTATACACTAACAACAAACCATAAGAAATAGAAATTAAAAACCAATCCTATTTACAATGACATCAAAAAGAATAAAATACTTAGGAATAAATCTAACTAACACAGTAAAGACCTGTATTTGAAAACCTTAAGGTACTGATGAAAGAAGTTGAAGACAACACAAACAGATGGAAGATATATTGTGTTCTTGGATTGGAAGAATCAATATTGTTAAAATGACCATATACCCAAGGTAAACTACAGATTCAGTGTAATACCTATCAAATTACCAAAGGCATTTTTCACAGAGCTAGAACAAATTTTTTTTTTTGTATGGAAACACAAAAGACCTTGAATAGCCAAAACAATCTTGAGAAAGAAGGGCAGAGCTGGAGTAATCAAGCTCTCTGACTTCAGATTATACTACAAATCTACAGTAATCAAAACAGTATGTTACTGGCACAAAAACAGACAAATAGATCAATGTAACAGGATAGAAAGCCCAGAAATAACCCCACGGACTTATGGTCAATTAATCTATGACAAAGGAGGTAAGACTATACAATGGAAAAAAGACTGTCTCTTCAGTAAGTGGTGTTGGGAAAACTGGACAGCTAAAAGAATGAAGTTAGAACATTCTCTAACACCACACACAAAAGTAAACTCAAAATGGATTAAGGACCTAAATGTAAGGCCAGATACTGTAAAACTCCTAGAGGAAAACATAGGAAGAACACTCTTTGACATAAATTGCAGCAAAAATTTTTTGCATCTGCCTCCTATAGTAATGGAAATAAAAACAAAAATAAACAAATGTGACTTAATTAAACTTAAAAGCTTTTGCATAACAAAGGAAAACATAAACAAAATGAAAAGACAACCTAGGGACTGGGAGAAAATATTTCCAAATGATGTTACCAACAAGGGATTTATTTCCAAAATATACAAACAGCTCATACAACTTAATATATAAAAAAAAAAACCTGAACAACCCAATCAAAAAATAGGCAGAAGACCTAAATAGACATTTCTCCAAAGAAGACGTAAAGATGGCCAAAAGGCACATGAAAAGATGCTCAATATCACTAATTATCAGAGAAATGCAAATCAAAACTAAAATGAGGTATCACTTCACACCAGTCAGAATGGTCATAATTTAAATGTCTACAAGTAATAAATGCTGGAGAGGGTATGGAGAAAAAGGAACCCTCCTACACTGTTGGTAGGAATGTAAATTGGTGTAGCCACTATGGAGAATAATATGAAGGTTCCTTAAAAAACTAAAAATAGAATTACCATATGATCCTTCAATCCCATTCTTGGGCATATATCTGGAGAAAACTCAATTTTGGAAAGATACATGCACCGTGATGTTCATAGAAGCACTATTTACAATAGCCAAAATATGGAAGCAACCTAAATGTCCATCAACAGATGAATGGATAAAGAATATATGGTATATATAGTGGAATATTACTCAGCCATGAAAAAGAATGAAATAATGCCACTTGCAGCATGATAGATGGACCTAAAGATTATCATATTAAGTGAAGTAAGTCAAACAAAGACAAATATTATATGATATCACTTATATGTGAAATCTAAAAAATGATACAAATGAACTTACTTACAAAACAGAAATAGACTCACAGACATATAAAATGAACCTATGATTACCAAAGGGGATAGCAAGGTTGAGGGGGTGAGAGATAAATTAGGAGTTTGGGATTAGCATATACACACTACTATGTATAAAACAGATAAACAACAAGGGCCTACCATATAGCACAGATAACTATATTCAATATCTTGTAATAATTTTAATGGAAAAGTATCTGAAAAAGAATATAGATAGATGGATGGATAGAGAGAGAGAGATAGACAGACAGATATCTGAATCACTTTGCTGTACACCTGAAACTAACACAACATTGTAAATTAAATTTGTGATTGTAATTTAGAGCTAAAACTATCTTTTAGATGCACCAACTTTAGTAGAGAATTAACATTAATGATAATTTCCCCAATCTCCATAATTATAATAATTATGGAGATTTCTACCATTGGACTAAAAAGCCCAGGATATTACATGCTTATCTTCTTCCACTGCTCTTCGTATACCTTTTTATTACATATTAACTACATATCTGTTATAAAATCATGTTAAATAGCTGTCTTATGGGGCTTATGGCTTTAAATATTCAAAATATTATATTTTCACATTAATCTAAGCAGTTTTTTCCTGTAGGAAAGCATTTCATGGTTCTTCATAGAAAGGGGCAGATAAACTAACATTTATTAAGTATCTACTTTGTATCAGTCTCTGTGTTAAAGGCATTTTACAACATTTTTTTTTTTTTTTGCGTTACGTGGACCTCTCACTGTTGTGGCCTCTCCCGTTGTGGAGCACAGGCTCCGGACGCGCAGGCTCAGTGGCCATGGCTCACGGGCCCAGCCGCTCCATGGCATGTGGGTTCTTCCCGGACCGGGGCACGAACCCATGTCCCCTGCATTGGCAGGTGGACTCTCAACCACTGCGCCACCAGGGAAGCCCTACAACATAAATATTTTTAAAGGTTATCTGTGGAAATAATGAGTACATTTGAAGCTAAAGAAATGGGAGCTTGCACCTAAGGTGTGTTTATAATTAGGTTTTACTCTGCACGGTTTTATTTTAGAGAACTAGTAGCATAAAGCCCAAAAGAAATCTATGAAGATGAGGAAATGAATAGTTTGTTTTTAAGAAAAAATCTTACATTAGAGAAGAAGTGGTTGTGAGTATAGCACAGGATCAACCCAGATATTGAACAGACTGGTGGATATGTTTTAATGAGGATGCTCAGAAAAGGATGGGTGAAAAGTGAAAGAGTTTTTCACAAAAACCTTTGAGACACTGAGAACTTAAGTACCTGAGTAGTACTTATATCAGCAACATGTGAAAATGAAAAATTTTGCACAGGCTTGTGTGCTTCTGAAATGGGTTGTGGACAACCAAGGAAAAGATAGTCATTAGCACTGTGGTGGTGCCTTTACAAACAATGTCTCAACAGTACTTCAGTGCTCTCATCACTGGTTATCTCCACTTATTTAGTCCATAAAGATTTTAGAGACAAAATCACACAGCAGGCACTATACTATGCACCAAAGTTCTAGCATTGAATAAAACTTCTAAGAAGAGACATTAGGTTTTGATTATGTATTGCAAAATTCAAAGTGGTCCATGCTAAAAGCTGAGTGTATATTTATTGGACTAATGCTATACGAACACAGCTTAATGACCCGTGTCTTTGGCTGAAGCTGATGGAGTAGGAAGTTGGCCACATTGAATGTAAATTGTGAAAATCTATACTGTTATCTGAGATTTCCTAAAAGCATATATATACATATGGAGATAGCTATTGATATAAGAATCGGTAATGCTTCATGCCTATCCATGTGGCAAAAAGGTCATCTCTGAAATTTACATACTAGAAATAAAAAAGCAAAAAGTGTAAATTGATATTTCTATAAGATTTCCAACTTCACCCTACATTGCTCTATCTTTAGCCAAAGAATACATGTTCAGCAGCAATATTATGCAATAAACATCACTTAGTGTACAACTTCCTGTTGCTGTTGTAACAAGTTGCCACAAACTTAGTGGCTCAGATCAATGCAAATGTATGGTCTTACTGTCCTAGGAAACATAAATCGGAAATGGGTCTCACTGGGCTAAAATCAAGTTGTTCGTAGGGTTGTGTTCTGTTCTGGAGGCTCTCAAGGACAATCTACTCTCTTTTCCAGGTTCTAGAAGCCACCCACCTTCTTTGGCTTGTGGTCCCCTTTTATCTTCAAAGTTAGCAATAGCATCTTAAGTTTTTCCCACACTGCCTCACTGTAACATGTTTCTGCCTCCTCTTCCACTTTTAAGGACCCTGTGATTACACTGGGCCTAAGTTGGTAAACCAGGATAATCTCCCTACTTTAAAGTCTGGTGATCAGCAATCTTAATTTTACCAGCTACTTTAATTCTTTTTTTTTTTTTTTTTTGCCATGAAGCCTAATATATTCACAGGTTCTGGGGATTAGGACGTGACCATATTTGGGTTGGGGGAGGGAGTCACTGGTCTGCCTTAACACACATATGTTGCTTAGTTGACATAGAGAGTACTAACTTGCTAAGAGATTCAGATTGCAAGTTTCATTCTGCACTTAAAAAAATGAAATTTTCTCTTGTTATTTTTCTGATCATTTAGATACTTAAATGACAATATTATGAAATTTTATATTGTCTATAGAGCTCCGTTTGGATATTCCTACAGAACTGTTTTCCTTGGGTTAGAATTCTCAATGTGTTCAAATAAAGTAAAGCCTATGGGAATTTTTGCTTATTGCAGCAGAAAATATCATAACAATCCAGTAATAAATCCCAATTAAATTGCAAATTAATAGATGATGTATAAGTCTCTTAGACCATTTGATATGCTAGAACAGCTCAATGGGTGGCCTATAACAAGAGAAGTTTATTTGTCACAGCTCTGGAGGCTGGTTAGTCCACCAAGATCAAGGTGCTGGCAGACGTGGTGTGTGGTGAGGGCCCACTTCTGGTTCATAGACAGTCTTCTTTTACTTTGTCCTCATATGGCAGAAGCGGGGAGGGAACTTTCTGGGGCTTCATTTATAAGAGCCTTAATATCATACATGAAGGCTTCATCCTCATGACCTAATTACTTTCCAAAGGCCCCACCTCCAAACACCAATAATTTGGAGACTAGGTTTCAATATGTGAATTTTGGGTGATACAAACATTCAGTCTATAGCAACAAACCACATCAAATATTTTCTTAAAACTGGCATGTTTCTAAGATATTTATAATTAAGACATTAGTTTGGACAACTTATCCCTCAAGGTCTGCATAAAGTCCAACAACATTTTAACTCCAAATATTGTAGTAAGTGTACAGCCATCCCAATAGTCATTCAAATTCTTAGAAGTCGGGCGATGGGGAAAGAGGCGGTCTCTGATCTCTTGGTCACTGTGGCTCCTGCTTCCTGCTTCAACAGAAGAATTGTTGCTTGGAAATTGTTTCCCCCTTCTGCCATTTTTTATTATTTGTGAATATGAGTGTACATACACAGAGAAACAAAAAACTCAAAAAAATCCCTATATATATCATATATATGTATATATACACATAAACACTTTACTGAAGATTGGAAAGGGAAGTATAGCTAATATATACATATACAATATTTATATATATGATAGAGCTGTTGGTTTATAGCATGCAATCAATAACTACTTTTAAATTTATTTCAATTCTGAAAGCTCATTAAATTGGTTAATAATTTGATTTTTAGTTGATCAGAATACAGTGTGTTAGAATGATTGTCTCTGAACCAAGATAGACCTGGTCTGACATCCTGGCTCTGACCCTCTGGCTCCATAATGACTCTGGTCCTTCTCGCTTTCCAGTGTCCAGCTGCCCATCTGGAAACTCAGGCCCTGCTCAGGCTATGCCATCAATAGGTATACATCCAGCAGGATGGCAGGGGGGATTGATAGGCCACTGGAGCCTCCATCTGTGTAGGGTCTGATTGATGAGAGTGATCTGGAGTAATTTTTCCTCATCTGTAAAATGTGAATACTTAATCTTGTATGGGTTTCCTCCGGAATCAATGAAGTAGCTCCTGGAAATTCACTAGCAAATATAGAATTCTCACTATATAGTCTCTTTTTTTGGTCAAAGCTTGTGGGTACTGTTTTTTGTTATTGTTTGTAAATAACCCCATAATATTGTTTTTATTGTTACAAGACATTCAACTGTCAACCCAACGTTTTATGCTTCACTCTTAAAAACATAAATCTAGGATTTGTCAAATTATTTAAATGTGCATGTACTATATAGAGTGAATTGTTGTAAATAGTGTGAATCAAGTGTAAAGTCATACAAATTACTGGAGCTGGAAGGTAGGGAGACTGTTAATTGGGAACACTATTGTTATTGCTTAGATGGTTTTGATACACACCTGCTGTGAATCTTGGTTTTGCCCGTCTTGCCAACCTAACAGTTTGTGCTTACCTAACTAATGAAATTCCAGGGTTCTTACAGATAATGCTGGGTGCACATGGCTCAAAAGGATTCTTATGACAAATAGGCCTTTGGGATCCACAAACAGGACTATACATTCCCTAAAATTATAAGATTCCTTGGGGCAGTTATTGACAGCTGCTATGCGTCCATGAGTGGACTAATTGCCAATTAAATGACCCATATTGGGTGGTGCAGAAAGACTTGGGAGAAAAATCACACCCCACTGAGCTACCTTGACATCTTAAATAGTCAGTAAACTACCTTTAATTTTAGAAAATGCATTAGGGTATGCCGAATAATACAAAGTTCAACAAATTTTTTACCACAGTAGAGCTGGAATGTTTCCTTGACTCTGCAAAAATGGACTGGTCAAAACCAATAATAATCTTTTATTTAAAATGATCTGTCTGGTTAAGCCTGACAATTTGGGTCAATGACCTATATAACATTATAAGTGGTGAATTACAGTTTGTGGGTGTGGGTGTGTGTCTGTGAGAGAGAGAGAGAAAGAGAGAGAGAGAGAAATACTTTAATTAGTCCTTTCAGATTTTAAACAGCTAAAATATGAGGTTAATTTTTTTAAAAAAACTAACTTGAGTATAACTTTACAATATTATTTCTAGTTGGTAATGTTAACTAATAAAACTGAAGCACTTTAGCTGTAGGCAATTCAACATGAAACAAAGGAAAACATTGGGGCTTTCCTGGTGGCGTAGTGGTTGAGAGTCCGCCTGCTGATGCAGGGGACACGTGTTCATGCCCCGGTCCGGGAGGATCCCACATGCCGTGGAGCGGCTGGGCCCATGAGCCATGGCCCAGAACCTTATAGGTTTTGTTTAAAAGAATTATAAAATAGGATCAGAAGAAAAAGAATATAAATAAAATGTTATCTCACTCAAGGCATACTGATAGTACTATTCTTGGCAAAATACATATAAATACACACAAACACACACACACACACACACACACACACACACGGATGGCAGGAAAAGTTGCATGAGTAAAATACATAGAATTTATTCCTACATTTAACATCAACTAACTTCTGTGTTCAATTGTGTGCTGAAAATAATTATAGGTTACAAGTTTGAAGAAATTGAAAATCATATATTACAAGATTATACTGAAAATAAATGACATTACACAGTTGACAAAAAATTAAAGTGAGAGGCTAATTGTAAACAAGACTAAAATCTGTTTAATTGTGGGAAAATGGAGAAAATTTAAAAGGCAAGTCAGGGATGCTCGCCACACTGATCACACCCCAGGAGCCCAATGTTTATCACCGTCTAGGCATTTTCAAACCATGCACAGTAATGGAAAACATTGTAGGCGAGTCACAAACTGAGATCAAGACTGTAAACAAATAGCAATACAACTTGTAGGAAAATGTGTTAGAGAAAGGTTTTAATTAGTCAAAAATATTTAGAGCTGGTTAATTAAACCTAGAAAATATTATGATGTAAAGACATTTGCTGAACAAAAGTAGAATAATTGGGAACTTATTTACAGAACTTTTTATCTACAACATCAATGGTAATAAAACAAGTTATACTTAAATTAGTTTTGCAACATATTTACTCTTCAACAATTGCTAAAATAGTACGTTAGTTACATATTTAGAATTAGGTATCTCAGTTTCAATATATTTTTATTTTTTGGTAAAATTAAAACTTATTTATATCAGACATTGAATATGGTCAAGCAAAGTAGGAGGAAAGGACCTAAGGGATGGGTTACAGGCATGGAACTATACAATCTAAACCTAGGAGGAGAAAGGTATGAATATAGACAGAGAAAGTATGACACAGTTCAAAATGTGCTTTGAAGTAGGATAAATTTCTCAGGGGGGAGCTACTATTAGAAAAACATTAATTCCCTCAAAATTGATTGTAAATTTAAGAGAAATCTTCAAGATTGAGACTGAAAAACAGTATTATCTTGGTTAAAATGCAAATGGGAGTTTATATTAATGGATAATTTGGAATGCAACTAAGTGGCTTTTTTTTTACTTTAAAATATAAAGAACTATTTTAAGCTCAGCGTGAAAATAAAATCTCATATGTAAGAGAGAGAGAGGAAGTTATTGCCTTCCTCCATCTACTTTCTTCTCTCATTCCCCTAGATCCTTTTAAATAAATCTCCACCTTTCTTGGAAATGAGCCAAGTCTATTTTGGAGGAGGAGCATGGTGACTGTATATTGATAGGTTATATTCATTTCTCTCTTCCTCCTCCCTTGTTTGCTATCTCCTTGGTAAACTATAGCCTCCTGATTAGAAAGATGACTGGATTTAGGTTTCAAGTTATAAGAAGTTATAAATTGAGGGAATTGAGAGATTATAAGAGAAGGGATCTATCTAAATGGTAAAGCTCTAGTTTCTGTGCATGATGGGGAAAGTAAAAGTGGTAGTAAAAGAGTATTCAGTCATTCAGTCTGATCAGGGAAGCAGATATTGATGGTGATGGTCAAGTAAACTATGACGAGTTTATCAGAATGAAGACAGCAAAATAAACACATTGCACAGAATGTGTGAAAGTTCTTGTACAAAATTATTTATTTTCCTTTTTTTTGTTTGAAATGTATCTGTAAAAGATTTCCCATTGTCAAAAAAGATGCAGGTATAGTAATTAGGACTTCATTCCTCTATGTTTTCTTCCCTTATCTTACTGTCACTGTCCTGAAATATTATTTTAGAAAATTGATCAGGTAACATGTTTCATATGACTTACTCTGGATATATCTAAGCTCTTCTGCACATCTAAACTTAGATGGAGATGGTCAAATGAGGGAATATCTGGGTTATGCCTTTTTTAAAGTAGTTTTCTTTCAGAACTGTCAGCATGTTGTTGAAATGTGGAATGGTAACTCTGGGTGGCCTATGAACAGTCAACAATATGTATTTAAAAGTTGCACTATTGCTAAATGGGTGTATTACCCAGTTACTCACACACTACGTTTCTGTACTGCTGGTCCTGTACCAGAACCATTTTCTTTTATTGTTACTTGCTTTTTAAACTTTGTTTAAAAGAAAATCCGATTACAGCACAATTTGCCTCAAATCCATTCAAAACTGTATATTTGTTTTCCAGTTATAATTTACCACACCCCCCAATTTTTATTCAAGCAGTATGTCTGGAGAGTCCCTGATATGCCAGACAATCTTTAAACACTGGGAACACCAAAGAGAAGAGGGTAGACAGCAGTTCTGCTCTTATGCAGATTATATTTCAAAGGCAGGGACAAACAATATGAAGGAAATGAATAAACTGGTAAAATATTTGAAGTGGAAATAGTACTATGAAGAAAAGTGAAATAGATTAAGTGATACAGTGGGGTAATGTAAGAGACTCTAACATACTAAAAATTGTTCAGTCTGTTCTATGCATTGTCTTCTTTCTTCCTATCCTTATCGATAATCCTGAATTGCCCAATAAGTGGCTACTAAGCCACAAGAATAATTTTCCCCTATTTGGAACCATCTTTATTTATTTTATTCATTTATTTTTTTAATCGACCTTTTCATTCTTTTTAAGATTTTTTTAGATGTGGCCAATTTTTAAAGTCTTTATTGAATTTGTTACAATATTGCTTCTGTTTCATGTTTTGGTTTTTTGACCACGAGGCATGTGGGATCTTAGCTCCCTGACCAGGGATCAAACCTGCACCCCCTGCACTGGAAAGTGAAGTCTTACCCACTGAACCACCAGGGAAGTCCTGGGAACCATCTTTAAATATTTGTTTCCCAAACTTGTGATACTTCATCTGACCACTCATGCTAAAGCTATGTAAAAATTCTGTCCTTCTTCCTCAAAGTAAAACACCTCTTTGAAGTTGTTCTCATGTGCCAGCATTGTAAATAAAAGATTATGCCTAAAAGTATGACATGAAAGTAAATAGATAAATTAAAGAGGAATTCTAAAATCATTCAAATAATTTAACTGAAGTCAGGAAATGAGAAACAGAGGAACAAAAATCAGAGGAAACAGAGAACAGCAGTAAAATTGTAGACCTAAATCTTACTTTACAAGAATCTACATTTAATGTTATCATATAAACACTCCAATTACAAGGCAAAGATCACCAAAAATATTTAAAAAGTAAGACCCAACTATATGCTGTGTGCAGGTCCACTTTAATTAAAAAGTTACACATAAGTTGAAAATAAGTAGGAAGGATAAATACATAGTTGGCAAACACTAAAGTTAGGACAACTTTAGTGGTTATATTAATATCAGAAAATATATTTCAAGATAAAAATTATTACTAGAGATAAAAAGAAACATTTCATAAAGGCAAACAGTAATTCATAAGGATGAAGCAACAATTATGATGGATATGTTCTGTGCCTAATAATAGAGACTGAAAATACGTAAAGTAAAAACTAACAAAATAGATAATTTCCCAATTAGAACAGGATATTTTAATACACCTCTCTCAGCAATTGACAGAACAACTATATAAAGAATCAGCAAATATACAAATTACCTAAAACACACTATTAAGCACCCTGTATTAACTGATATTTATGGAACTTTGCTCAGTAGCCAACAACTGCAAAATACAAATTATTTTCAAGTAAATACGTATACATGGTTCATTCACCAAAGAAACTGTATGCTGATCATTAAAATAAGTTGCAGTAAACTTAAAATTATTGCCATCATACAGAGTCTATTCTCTGACTGCAATATAACTAAATTTGAAACAAATATCAATTAAGATATGTGAAACTCCCCTCAAAAATTTTTTGAAAATTTAGCAGCATACTTATAAATAATATGTGAGTTAAGAAAAGAAATCACAAAGAAAATAATATATTATAATAAATATAAAACATTAAAATTTGTGGACTGCAGCTAAAATAGTACCAAGAGGGAAATTTATAGCTTGGAAAGGTAATATTTAAAAAGAAAAAAAAAAGATCTGAGCCCAATAATCTAAAACTCCCTTAGGGGACTTACCTGGTGGTGCAATGGTGAAGAATCTGCCAGCCAATGCAAGAGACAGGGGTTCGATCCCTGGTCCAGGAAGGTCTCACATTCTGTGGAGCAACTAATCCCATGTACCACAACTACTGAGCCTGCACTCTAGATCCCGGGAGCCACAACTACTGAGTCCACATGACACGACTACTGAAGCCCGCATGCCTAGAGCCTGTGCTCCACAACAAGAGAAGCCACCACAATGAGAAGCCCGCACACTGCAACAAAGAGTAGCTCCCACTTGCCACAACTAGAGAAAGCCCACACGCAGCAACAAAAACCCAATGCATCCAAAAATAAATAAATAAATAAATAAATTTTAAAAATAAATTAAAAAAATAAAATTCCCTTAGGAGGCTAAACAAAACAAAACAATAAAAAACAACTAGGGTCAAAATAAAGTTAAAATAATAGATGAAACTAAATATTTAAAAGCAGAACTTGGTAGAATATAAGAGATAAATATAGAGAAAATGAACAATGCCAAAAACTAGACATTTAAAAAGATTAAAAAATTTATAAACTCCTAACTAAAATGATCAAGGGAAGAAGAACAAAAAATAGAAATATCAATTTTGAGGGAGGGATCACTACCACGGATCCTATAAAACATGAAAATGATAAGGGAAGTGTGAATAAATTTAGGCTAACAAATTTTAAAACTTAGAATATATGTACAAATTCCTTGAGAAATAAATCTTGTCCAAACTGGCAGAGATGAAACAGACTATCTGAATATCTCTAAAGCCATTGAAGAAATGAATTCATTATATTTTTGCATAAGAACACAACCAAAACACACACACAAAAACTGCAAAACTAAAAAATAAACTCTAGGCCTTGATGACTCTTCTAGAAACACATTCCCTGGGTGACTCAGAAGTTCACGTATACAGCAAATATTTGGGGAAAAGGTGAGGGCTTGACAGCTATTAAAGAGGAGAATCTGGCAGTGCCCTTTCTTCCCTATTCATGTTCCTTATATAAAAGAGGCATGTGTTAGGAGAAGGTCATCATGTGAGTGAAGTATAAAGAATTTGGACTATGAACACAGTTGAACATTCAGATGACTCCAATCTTAGCCACTATCTAATTGAAATGTTTTGGAGACTCCAACGGACTAGATGTGCTGTCAAGCCATAGAACTATGGAAGCTAAAACTAATTTTTTTAATACACTTTTGTTTTCTTTTCTCAGGAAGAAAAGAGATCTGATAACTTGAACAGAATTTCTTACCAGGAAAGGAGTATTTCCATCACAAAAACCTAGAATATGTAGTATGAACTTTGGGATCTTGTCAAGAGCTTAGACCTACAGGCCTTCAAGAAGAGGATTAAAGATTGAAGGACAATAAGGAAACCATTATTGGAATCTGGCAAAGGGAAGACAGGTGTCACATATGGCTGAAAAGTTGTCAAATTCTGGAAAATAGAAATATACCTAATGAACTAATGAATTTGGTCAAGGAAATTTCCACTCAGTGTGTTGAAAGTGCAATGTATTTCTTTTAGCTGTATGTGATAAAGGATGACTACTGAGATAAACTAAAAAAGGAGATGTTCAATTTCCAGTCATACCTAGAGGAAACATTTTTGAGTTAAAACTTGGTGGGTTCAAAATTAAAACGTTCTCATCCCTAGTCCTTCCTAGAAAAAGAATCTCAACTTAAGAAATGACCTCATCCTGCAAGACCCTTTGTTAATCTCTCAAAAAATTGTATGGCAGTGTCTAACAGATCTGCAAAAAGAGAGAAAAAGATCTCTAAGAATCTTAAGGACGTTGTTCCACAGTACCCTAATTCTCAGTTTAAGGTAGAGAGAGATCTATCCTCAAAAAAGATTTCTGATTATCACTTCTGTCTGAATGGATTAAAATATAATACACAGGAGACCCAAGACATGTTTAAAGGAATTATATCAACTTGGTCTGAAAATGACAGAGCTAGTTCAAAATGAAAATAGGTCCTTTAGGCCCTAGAACTTCTAGGACCTAAAATAAGCCCTAGAACTTCTAGGGTCTAAAATAGGCCAGAAAATAGGATAAGAAAGCAACTCAGCAACAAACATGGTTACTTTTCTATAGAAAAGAAAGAATGACTCAGAAAGTGGAGCTGAGAGCTCAGCAGATGCAACTAAAAAGCCACAGAGAACCATTTCCAGGAACAAGGCTATGCCTTAATCAGGAAACCAGTGATATGGACATGGTAGGATTTTGGAAATGTTATGGACTATTAATAGCTGTGTGGTCTCCCTTGTCCTTTTTTATTTTTTCTTCTTCTTTTGAATGAGAGTGTCTATTGAAGTTTTCCTAGACAAACCTTATAATTGCATGTTGTGTGTGGAAGGCAGATAACTTTATTTTATGAAGTTTTCAGGTCACAAAGAGTCATATCCAAGGAATTAAACCCAAGGAATTGCACCAAAAAAGTTCAACCCACACTTGGACCAATTTAGATGATAAGTTCCCAGGCTAGAATTTAATGACATAATGGGATGAGACTTTGGGGTATCATAGGAGAGGCTGAGTGCATTCAGAAAGTAGAAGGAATGTAAGGAACTTGTGGTCAGGGGTAGCTGCAAATTCTTTACCATCCTTTCCTTTCATAGACAGAATATGGTTCCGGGATTGTTTATGTTTAAGCCATAAAGTAATGATGTGTCCATTCCTGGCTTATGCCTATAAAAGGATCGACAACATTTGCTTCTTCCTCTTGGAAGACAGCTACCATGTTGAACTATTTTGAGATCCCCATACGCAGAAGACCAACCTAGTCAAGTAACAGAGATCTTACAAGGAAAACACTGAGATATCATACATGTGAGTGAAGCCTTCCTAGACTTTCCAGCCTAGAAGCTAAAATTAAGAACTGAGGTCCCAGAGGAATATCTCCAAATGACCATAACAGCTCTTTTAGCCACCTCAGGTTAGTTTCTAGGCATCATGGAACTGAGACAAGCAATCCCCATATACTCTTTCTGAATTCTGGAAAAAAATTAAAATGTGTGGTTAAACAAGTGAGAGGTGGAAGTTTATAAGGGGACATGCGCCTAAAAGGAAATTGGAGATGCCACTGAACAGAACTTGGCCAACATGAGAATTTATCCATAAGAATATTCTGTTTTTCCTAACAGGTTTTAAATTTCAAGTAAATAATCTGTAAACTTTTAGTTCCAGGATAGTAACCAAAAAAGGCTATTTCTTGAAGGGGAGGAAAGGAAATTGCAGTCATTTTTCTTTTACCAAATGTATTTTTATTCTGACTCCTAGATTTTTGTTTAGTATAAAAAGTTGTCTCATTTTAATATGACCCTTTCTAATCACCATATTAAGGAAAAAAGATAACAAGGTTGGTTTAAGATCCATCATCATACCTGGTTCCAGTAATCCAACTAATCATCACAACCTGATTAGATATTCTTTTTCACATTACAATTGATCCTAAGCACTAGTAGTTTCTCATGCAATGGGGATGGAAAATCATCACACTCATTTCTAGCACATGAGTTTTCATAGAGTTCTTGGCACTGTACAAGTGTTTTAATTAGGCATGTTTTCTCATGGGAAAACATGATAAAGAAATGCAAAATACAGAGTACACGAGGAGTACATATGAAGGGTACAATACATAAGTAGGAGAAAAGGTTACAGGGGACCAAAGGGATTTCTTAGTAATTGGTTTTCTAATAATCACAAGGGAATTCTAGAGAAAATTTCACGAATTGTGTCCTGAAGGAGTGAATAAGAATGTTTTTCCTTTAAATTCTGGAAATATCCATGGCTATTTGATACCATCGGTGAAATTTCAGTAAATTATTTGCCAGTCTGGATAAATGGTTTGCAATGTAATTGTAGGTTGATGGAGACTTTTTTCTTTTTCTTTGCTGAAAACTTACTTTCTTCCAAACGAGGTTTTCACATTTGTTGAAATTACTTATGTAATTTCAATGTCAGATATAAAAATTGTCAAAATCTCTCTTTATTAAAAATAAATTAATTACTACATAATTTTAAAAATAAAATCACTATACTTATTAACATGCAATTAAATGAAGTCAAATATCACCTGGTGAAGAATGCATTCACATTTCTGTTCATACTTTCTATTTCATTTCTCAAATACCACTTCTACTTCAGTTAATTACAACAAAGTTTGTCCTAATCTCTCTGTTTTACCAAATGGAGAATACATATACTGTATTTAATATTTTTCCTTAAAAATTCTGTTTTTTCTTTACTAAATTATTATTCTTCCTTACATCTTACAGGTGTGATTTAGTTTATCTTAGATAACTAAATAAGTAGAACTTCAGATAATTATTAGCATTTTAATAAATCAATAAATTGGTAAACACAACTTTATTTTTTATGTGCATCTAAATTTGATCCAGATAAGAAATAACTATTATAATATTCAAATTTATAACAAGCAGATTTCTTCATTGAAGCTATTGACTTCTTTCATCACCATTTCATAAGTTGTTTTATACTTTCATTAATTAATCATGATATACAATACCTATAAACTATATTATTGGAGAATAGGACAAAATATCAATAAATTCAAACATATATACCATTTTTTAACAAATTGAACATTCTTAAGCCATATATATATATATATATATATATAAATTGTAAAATTTATGCCTGATGTCTCTATTTCCAGATAATTAAAAATGATATGTTTAATTGTCTGGAGAAGAGATGCTCTCCACTACTGTATAGTCTTCATTTCTCTAATGAATAGTGTCTAAGCAGACTGAGGAAATTTTGTCAGGTAGGCTAGAACAAGCGATGAAGATTCAATTATTTTTCAATTATATTCTCTCAAAAATGTACAATGAGATGAGAAGGACTGAGAAGAAAAATTAAAACCAGCATAATTTTTACACAAACTTTCTTCTCTCAGAAAAATGTAGAATCTGAGAATACCTTTAAGCTAAAGAAGATCAGAGAAGTGTGCTATATAAGTTGTGCTTTTTTTCTTTCTTTTTTTTAATACTGACTTGTCACACTATACAAAGATAGTTCAAAGAAAAGAGAACTACCAATATCTGGTTCCCAGTTTGTAAAGGAGAGTGCACTGTTTTGGGGATCCAGGTTAATGATGACAATGGGAATTTATTTGTGTTAATCTTAAGTTGATAAGATATTAAACACGTTTTTTGTGTGTAAAAACCAGCAATTTATAAATATGTTTTATGAAGAGAGGATGTTGTCAAAATACATTATTTTTTACATATTTATATCATATTTTTTATTTTCTCCTATAATCTTATAATTGATCTCCAACTCTACTCAGTAGCAACATTCCTCACAAAAAAAATCTTCACGAAGGATCAACTGGACTCATTTCTTCCCATGACAAACAATTTAAAAGGCATATATTCATACTTCAGGGTTATTTTCTATGTGAAGTAAATGTTTATCTTCCTGTGACTTCTACACATTTCTTCTGGGATCAAACAAAATAAGTTTTAAGTCCTTTTTCATATTGTAGGTATTTAAATATTGAAGACGATTATGATGCCTGTCTCTAGGTGTAACATACTCAATTATTTTTATAATTTGTGAAGTGACGTGTTTTGGTTACCAATACAACTTATAAAAAATATGCAATCTATAAATACTTGTTGAACAAAACAGAGAATGAAGTATTTTGTGTGGGGGAAGATAAGGAGTTAGAAAGATTAAATATATGGCCTAAAACTTTGAGGCTTGAAGGAGGCAGAACATAGTTGTAGACTCAGATCTTGCCAATGTACTCTGCTGGCTTTCCTCCACATAAGGCTGGACTTTAAATAGTGTTCATGTCAGAAGATAGGAAATGTGTTGCCATGGAGTCTACTGAAGCAAAACCATGATATCTTCTTTCTTTGCCTCATGTAACTATGTTATTTTTATAGTAATTTAGAGTTAAAAAGCATTTTCTCATACACTATTTCATTCATAGTAGAAAGATTCTAGAGTACAGGAATTCGATTCATAATCTTATTTTTTTAAGTAAATACAGGTATATATCTCTATACCAGCATGCCTATGTTGTATTAACAAAGAACATATTCACTTTTTTTAACAACAGTGTGAATAATCATATGTATTGAAATCCAGATGGTAATTGAAAGAATTATCTGTTACTGTATGTGATCTCATTTTTAGGCACTTTTTAAAAAGAAGGCATTGAAGCATGACATCCCCTTTTTCTGCCTTTGCTTTCTGTATGTTTTATGTAGGCAAAGAGTGCTTAGCAGAGCAGTGGCTTGTTCACAGGGGAATAGGGAGTTTAATGAATCATACATACTTTATTTGAAAAATATCAATAACCATTCACTGGTCTATTCTTGCATAAACTGAATAAAAATCCCCATGTAAATGGTGCACAGCTTTTTTTATGAATCATGCGCTATTTTTTAGTACAATGTTAAATCATCTTAAAACATGTAGTTTTACCTGCCAAGCCTAAGATAAATTTCCATCAGTGATTAAAAGACTAGTTCCATTCCCTATAATCCTTGTCAATTATATGAATAGGCAGTAATGGAACACTTTATTTTCTCTGGTTATTAAAACACAAAATAGTAATGCAAATGCACTGTACAATGTCTCCTTACTAGATTGGCAGTGTAATTTATTTAATCAAATACAGAAGTCAAAGACAGAGAAGCAGGAGTTAGTCTCAAAGTCTATGTGGGACAAAAATGTATTCAGTTAAGAAATGCCCACAAAAGATCAGAATGCAAATTTTAAGTCTTTCAGAGATCTCTCTCAGCCTAACAGTTGCACATAATTTCTATTCTATGAACATTTCAATTTCATTGGTAAGGCTATAACTTTTTCATTTCTCCTCCAACATAGACCATTCACATTTATTCTGAAGGAAGAACGTGTATCCTTAATATAGATGGCTACAGGGACCGTTCATTTTAAGTTTTTAAGTCGCAAAGAATAGAAATGAGTCAGATTTGAATTCATAGTGAAAGTTAAATAAAAGGCATATAACAGTGTCACAAGCAGAAGATATGGAGCCCCTCCCTTTCGAATGGGGCTTATGAGGAAGGAGGGAATGAATCAGATTTTGGTAAAACTGGGTAATGTTTCTGCCCTTATCTCCATGATTCTCATGACTGGAGCTTTGAGTGAAATTTTAATAAAATTAACACTACTTTCTTGATTTATTTATTTTTTCTTTTCTTCTTAATCTTCTCTTCAAGATTAAACTCATCAGCACTTGACAAAAACTGCAAATAAGAGCCAGATGCAGGAGTTGGTTTTATCTTTTTATGCAAGTATGTGGTGCTAATTAGTGCAAATTGATTAAACTTTAATTGCCTGATCCATGGCTAATTAATATTTATAAGATGAATGAGCAAAAAACCAGACATTTATTAAAACACTTTAATGATTTTTCATATGTTTTGACAAAGCAAATCAAATAGATGTTATGAGTACGGATGTGCTAGACTAGGGGACTGTATCTGTTGCCTTCTTCTACCTGTGAATGCCCTGAAAATGTACATTAACTTTTAAATTCATAAGTTGTAAACTTATTTTTCTTTAGAGTGTTTTTTCAAATTATTTTCAAACATTTTTGGTATGAGGTCAGCACATCATGTGTGACACCAATTATTGCAGTGATATATATTATTAGCACGTGTAAAATTATATGTTTGACTAGTATTATATTTTGTGTATTCATGTATTATAATAATATGTTAATGCAGTATACAATTGTAGATTTTGTAAACAATGAAATACATGACAAAATTTGTTATTTCTAAGATTTTAATCTTTTGGAAAAATAATGAATATCAATTAAGAGCATTAATTATTTGAATTTGAAAATTAAATAGACCTGATATGTTTCTATTTAACTACCTGATGCCTAACGTTGTAATTCAGAACTCATTCTTAGTTGTGCAAAATTAATTTTACACTGTGAAAGAAGTTCACGTGTGAGGTGCACATTGTTTTAAAGAATATAAATATTTGCTTCTAAAAATGTTATTTTATGCTTGACTACTAAAGGAACTTCTATATATAATGATTTATTATAATAGAGGCTTATTTAGAAATTAAATGTCTTTGGTCATTATCTTGATAATACAGTATTCCCCTCTTGTCCATGAGAGATATGTTCCTGGACCCCCAGTGGATGCCTGAAACTGTGGGTAGTAGCAAGCCTCATATATTCTATATTTTTTCTTATATGTACATATCTCTGATAAAGCTTAATTTATAAATTAGGCATAGTAAGAGATTAACAGCATAACAAATAATAAAATAATTATAACAATATCCTGTATTAAAAGTTATGTGACTGTGGTCTCTCTCAAAATATCTTATTGTACAAATTTCATATCTATTCCATCTTAACTAAGCACTTATTATGCACTGTAGCCATAACTTTTACAGTTTGAGGTGCAACAGAAACAGGATTTCTTTTTCCTTCTTCACAATTACATGGATAGAAGATTCATTCTTATCATAGATCTTAGAAAACTAAGCCTACAATTTCTTTATTAAGTCAAGAACTTTCACAGTTTACTTAAAGGGAGCACTGTGTAGCTCCTCTTTGGCATGTCCAAATTGCCAACATCACTACCCTGTGCTTTGGGGTCATTATTAAATAAAATAAGGGTCGCTTGAACACAAGCACTGCGGTACCAAGACAGTCAAGCCCATAACCCAGAAGGCTACTAAGCGGTTAATGGATGGGATGCTTTAGACAAAAAGATGATTCGTGCCTAGGGCAGGATGGAGTGGAATGGCAGCAGGTTTCATCATGTTACTCAGAAGGATGCCCAATTTAAAATTTATGAATTTTTTATTTCTGGAATTTTCCATTTAATATTTTCAGATTGCACTTGACTGCAGGCAACTGAAACTGCAGAAAGCAAAACCACAAATAAGGGGGAACTAATGTATTTTACAATTAGTTCACACAATCAATATACCTTTGGTGAAAAGATTTTATCAAAGAAAAATGTTTTGAAAAATTGTTTGTGAATGTTTATTTCCCACATCTTACATTTAAATTCTATACTTAATTCTCAACCATATCAAACCAGACAATATTTCATATTTTCTTGCATATGTACCTCCACACATTCCACTATTTTAAACAATTCTAATGAACTCAATATTTTGTAAAATGTTATTTACTGTAGTCTTAACAAAAATGATTCAATGATCTTCTATATTGAATAGTTTAAAAATGTCAAAATAATCAATTACATAATTGTTACTCACTTTTAAGTTAAGGTGTAATCAATTCTAAATATAAAATTAGCCCCTCTTCCTTTTTTTCGGTTCTCCCATACTAAAATATTTCAGATTGTATCAAAGTTATATTAGCAGTTGTGATGGTCTTTTGATGCGTCCACTTGGCTAGGCTGTAGTCCACAATTTACTTAATCACACTGTGATCTCGGTGTCATTATGAAAGTATTTTGAAGATGTGATTAAAGTTAATCATCAGTTGATAATCAGTAAATATAATCATAATTGTAAATGAGATAATCCTAGATATTCTGGCTGGACCTTATCCAAACAATTGAAAAGCCTTAAGAACAGAGCTCAGGTTTCCAAGTTGAAGAAGATATTTTACCTCTGAAAAGCAGCTTCAGCCAGGTCCCAAGAGTTCCAGTCTGCCCTCTTTACTCCTAGCCCTAGAGATTTGGGACTGACTTAGCCGTCTTCCCAATCATGTAAGCTAATTCCTTACCATAATTCTTTTAATATATATTTCCTACTGATTCTGTTTTTTTGTGGAACTCTGACTGATACAACAAGCAATATATTTTATAACTTCAGTAAGAAATCAGGGGAACAGATATGTGTGCAAATAATCACAAAACAATGAGATTAGTACTAAGCAGGTATGGACCAAGTCACACAGGGATATAAAGAATGCTCTAAAATGGGCAGAAGGACAGTATGCATGGTGTAATACTAGCATTTACACTTCGAGTGAGTAGTGGACAAGTAGAGTTGAGTAGAGCATTTCTGGCAGAGAGAACAAAGGTACCAGTGCATGAAACAAATGGAGAATAACATTCCTGTATTGATATTATGTATATTTCTTGAGGAAAAAGATAGTTTATGGAGTCTGCAACTATAGGCTTAGTTCAGATGACAAGGTGCCTGTATACCAAGAAAGGTTTGTGAACCTGTTCCTAGAAGGGTTATGATGATTAGATATATTTAGAAGGGGAAAGACAAAATCAGACTTATGTTTAGGAAGATCATTCTGGCAGAACTATGAAGGAAGGACTGACTAGATAAAGAAGGATGAGTTAAGTGGGTTTTTGGTTTGTTTGTTTGTTTTACTTTTTTAAAAAGCTATAGAGATAATAAAGTTTCAAACCAAGATAATGACCATGGGGATAGATGGTAAAGAATGAATTTGAGAGACATGAGTTAGTAGGACTAATTGAGTGTAGGTAATGAAGTTGGAGAGAAAAACTTAAACTCCTAGTGTTCTGATTTGGGCAATTATATAGTAGATTATGTTTTGCATCAAGACAGAAAATACTAAGGAATAAAGCAACATTATAGAAAAAAAGATGATCGCGTTCACTGCTGAAATCTTTAACTTTTACCAGCTTAGAGATTTTCAACTGGAGATTTCTAAAAGAAAGTTCAGAAGCTCAGAAATAAGGTTATATTGGGACATGAATTTGAGGCTCATATAATAGAATGGCTGAAGATATGTAGACATAACAGTGATTTCTAATGGTGTAAATGTGTATTAGAAAAATGAATGGACAGACGAGTTTATTTTGACTCCAAACTAAGTATTCATGTTAAATACAATTTCAAGTATTCTGCATTTCTCTCAGACCATGTATTAGGATTGAAACCAATTTTATTTTTTACACTTTAAAATTTAAACCAAACTACCTGTGTTCCTTTTTTATTATTATAATATTCAAAATAGATGACCAGGTAAGACAATTTTTTATGTATTCAGTATTCATCCATAACTTGGTTAATAAATTCACTCATTTTTTATTCAACTAATATTTAGCATCTAACATGTACTAAGCTGTGTGCTAGACACCAAGCATAAAATGGAGAATAAAAACCTACACCTGTGATGCTTTCAGGACACTTTTGTCTAAATATTGAAAAAAAATCAACCTCTGACTAAAGAAAATAGGTAGGCATTTTAATTGTAAATAATAATTTTAATGTTAAAATATTTTCTATACTATATCTATCCTGCCCTCATCTAGTGGGAAATTGTAGATTTCAGTCAAAGCTCTTTTGTCACAAAATTTCAGCTAAAGGAAATAATGGAGGACCTCAAAGAAGAAAGATTCTCACTTTAAGGAAGTGGATTGGAGTGGACAGGCATGGATTTCAGATCTGGAATTCAGACTTTCCTCTGTTCTTGATAACATGGGACCTTCAACATGAAACTTAACTCTCTAGTCCTCAATTTCCTCTGTTTTCATGTTGAGAATAAGACCTATCGCATTCTGGTTTTGTGAGAAGCAAATTAAATAAAAAGTATAACCCAGGACAATGTTTCATTTTTACTTGATAATCAGCTGCAAACATTACATAATGAGAAGGAGAAGGCAGAAGAGGAGGAATAGCAGAGGCAACGAAAGGAAGAGCCCCAGGGACTATGTCTCAGAAAGTCAAAAGCATCTGTGTATCTACCAAGAGAGACATAAATATACTGAAAAGATATGACATGACTCACAGAAATTAATGCTGAGAGACCCCATGTAGATGAGGATCTAGTTTCTCAGGTAAGGTCAGAATCTACTTAACCATCTGCTAGTTTGCTTCTGATAAAGGTGACTAGTCCACATTTTGATAAAACACTTCTCACTTTTTTCTAGAGCTCCTGGTTGGAGAAGCAAGATTCCTTTATAATTATTCTGAGCATTTCGGGCAAAGCATCCCTTATTTGCTCTACTGGACTGAATTCTTCACTATGGCAATACTTGAGTCTGTTGTAATACCTCTAAACATTTACCACTCAGAGTGTGGTCCAGTGACCAGCAACATGGCATCACCTAGGAGCTCGTTAGAAAGTCAGAACCTCAAGTTTCCCTCCCAGGTCTACTGGATCTAATTAACATGTTAACAAACCCAGGAGCTGATTTGTATACACATCGAAGTTTGAGAAGCACTGTCTAAACAACTTTTATTTCTACCTTGCCAAACATCTCTGTTTAAGGCCAATGACATCATGCCATGCAACTTGTTTAATTTATTCCCTAGCTAGATGCTTCCCTGATATAGATAGGTCCAATTAGGGTGAGAAGGCTGAGGCTTGTTAAAATGTTATATATATTAGAAAACTCAGGTTGTGCCTCATCAAAGAAAATGAATGACTTACCAAAGAGGTTTAAAATATCCAATTGTATTGACACAATCTCTCTAAAATTTCTGAAGATTACACAAAAACAATAAAAGATAACTTAATTGTCTAATCCTTATAATTATTCTAAGTTGCAAATGTATTTTAGGCTCTCTCTCTCTTTTTTTTTAGTAGGAACATTAATTATTTTTTTATTGGAGTATAATTGCTTTAAAGTGTTGTGTTGGTTTCTGCTGTACAGTGAAGTGAATCCGCTATATATATAGATATATCCCTTCTGTCTTGGACTCCCCCCCATCCCACCCATCTAGGTCATCACAGAGCACTGAGCTGAGCTCCCTGTGCTATACAGCAGGTTCCCACTAGCTATCTATTTTACACATGGTAGTGTATTTATGTCAAGACTAATCTCCCAATTCATCCCACCCTCCCTGTTCCCCCGCTATGTCCACATGTCCGTTTTTTCATCTGCCATTCTATTCCTGCTCTGCAAATAGGTTCATCTGTACCATTTTTCTAGATTCCATCATATATGCATTAATATACGATATTTGTTTTTCTCTTTCTGACTTACTTCACTCTGTATGACAGACTCTAGGTCCATCCACATCTCTACAAATGACCCAATTTCATTTCTTTTTATGGCTAAGTAATATTCCATTATATATATGTACCACATCTTCTTTATCCATTCATCTGTCAGTGGACATTTAGATTGCTTCCATGTCCTGGCTATTGTAAATAGTGCTGAAATGAACATTGGGGTACATGACTCTTTTTGAATTATGGTTTTCTCAGGGTATATGCTCAGTAGTGGGATGTCTGGGTCATATAATAGTTCAATTTTTAGTTTTTTAAAGAATCTCCATACTGTTCTCCACAGTGGCTGTATCAGTTTACATTCCCACCAAAAGTACAAGAGGGTTCCCTTTTCTCCACACCCTCTCCAGAATTTATTCTTTGTAGATTTTTTGATGACTGCCATTCTGACTGGTGTGAGGTGATACCTATCAGGCTCCCCCAACTTCAGACTATACTACAAAGCTACAGTAATCAAGACAGTATGGTACTGGCACAAAAACAGATCAATGGTACAAGATAGGAAGCTCAGAGATAAACCCACGCACCTATGGTCACCTAATCTATGACAAAGGAGGGAAGAATATACAATGAAGATAAGACAGCCTCTTCAATAAATGGTGCTGGGAAAACTGGACAACTACATGTAAAAGAATGAAAATAGAACACTACCTAACACCATACACAAAAATGAACCCAAAATGGATTAAAGACCTAAATGTAAGATTAGACACTATAAAACTCTTAGAGGAAAACACAGGGAAAACAGTCATCGACATAAATCACAGCAAGATCTTTTATGACCCACCTCCTAGAGTAATGAAAATAAAAACAAAAGTAAGTGAATGGGACCTAATTAAACTTAAAAGCTTTTGCACAGCAAAGGAAACCATAAACAAGATGAAAAGACAACTCACACAATGGGAGAAAATATTTGCAGATGAAGCAACAGACAAAGCAGCTCGATATCAAAAAACAAACAACCCAATCAAAAAATAGGCAGAAGACCTAAATAGACATTTCAGCAAAGAAGACGTACAGATGGCCAAGAGGCACATGAAACAATGCTCAACAGCACTAATTATTAGACTTTACATTTTAAAAGTAATGTTCAACCTAGAGATTAAACCTAGGATCCCCCAATAAATAAAAAGAAATAATCCATGCTTTCTAACAAATCAGAAAATAAATAAAAAGGTAAGTGTCATAGTATGAAACAAGGCATATATTAAGCAAAGATGTGAATTTAGTTCATTGTACTTCTACTTTCTTCATCATACAAGGACTTTCCATCATTAACTTACATTATCTCTGAAATTGCTTCTAAATCTGTGCATTACATTTCTAGAAGTTAAAAACACTTAAAGAGGAATATTTCATTTTGACAATGGCTTGATGTTTGACTTACTGATTTGTACTTGTAATTTCAAAAACTGTGAAAAACCATCATGAATTGACAATTGCATTAATTAGATGAAGACTTCTCTTCCCTTAACTCTATCTGATTAGTAGCATTTTCATATTATTTTATGCATGCCCTGAGTTTGTGCATCACTACTTCATTCTCACCGTAAAATGTAGGTATTTTTTTACTTTATGTGATTTTACACATGGAGAGATAAGTAGTATTCTTGAGAATAACTGTAATTTTAGGAATGTTTCATTGATTTGCACAGGGAGTAACATCATAGCAAGAGATGGGAGGTCTGTTCTTGCTATCTAATGCTTTATAACAAACTGCTCTATAACACGGTGGTTTAAAACAACATCAACATTTATTTTGAACAGGAATCTGCAACTTGAGTAGAGCTTGGTTGGGAGAGCTCAATTCTGTTTCAACTGGTATCAAGTGAGGTGGCTCAAAATCTATGTTCTAGAATCATCTGAATGCTCATTGATTTACATTTCTGTTAGTTGGTACTGGTTGTTGGTTGGCTGGATGTTGGCTAGGACCTTAGCTGGGCAGTTGGTTGGAACCTTTATACATGACTTCTGCACATGGTTGAGGCTTCCTTGCAGCAGTATGATACCTAGGATCTAGGTTCCATGAGCGAGAGTGGAGAGAGAGAGAGAGAGACTATCATTGTTTATGATCCAGGATTGAAAGTCACATAACACCACTTTATCACATTCTATCCAATGAGGCAACCACAAAGTCCTGTCCAGTTGCAAGGGGAGACTAATCTCCTTGTTGGAGCAGTAACAAGGTTTTGGAAGAATATGTGAAAAGAGAATATTGCTGTGGTCATTTTTGAAAAATATAAATTTCACAGGGGCAAATTCCACTTCTTAATCTAAGCAAAAGTAGAGCCTTTTACAAAAGAGTTTAATCTTCCTCCTCTATCTGGTAGCAGGAGAGAATTCTCACACACACACTGGTCCTCAGTCTTCATTAAAGACACTAAACTCACAGCATAGACTCAAAACTTTTCATAATCAGTAATACTAAGGTTTCTATGGTAGATTGTTACACTGATGGCTTCCAGTGTATGGTGTGTAGACCTCACCCACATTGATTCTGTACTTGGGCATGTAACTTAATGTGATCAATGAGATATTACAGTAGTGATCCATTCAGAGACTTGAAAAGTATTTGCACATTGAGCCTTGCCTTCTTTTGCTTCTGGGAACCTTCTGTCATGTATTTTTAAAAAGTCTAGTCTAGTATGTCAGAGGATGAGAGAGGATATGGAGAGAAAGGTCCCAGACTTTTCCATTCTACTCAAGGTCCAAATGTATGAGTAAGTGCAATCAAACCCAACACAAATTCCTGACCCGCAGTATCATGAGCAAATAAATGGCAAATAAACATTGTGTCAAGCTGAGAGGTTAAACATTACATTACTGTAGAGTAGATAATACCAGGCATTGTGTGACAGAAACAACATACAGTGCACAAAAGAGGATTCCTTTGTCATTCAACCAATATTGTGGGGTGTTTCCACTATATAGACTGCTAGGAAATGGCAGTTAAAATACATGCAATCTTGGAACTAAAAAATTTCAGATTGTTTTCCCGATCAGTCGATAGGAATACTGATATTAGAAGCTCTTATCCCAGAAATCAGCTATGGCTTTTTTGCTCCTCAGAGATTTAGGTTAACTTTTACAACCTCCAAATTTACAAACCGGGAGAATCCCGAGTCTGCCACACCATTCTGAAAACTACACGCAGTTTATACTTTCTTTGTGCTCTTTGTTTCCCCGAAGACCCCATGTTGCCCACCTTTTCCAACTCGGCTTACCTCCATCTAGATGCAAAACTTAGCCCCTTCTTTTTTCTCCGCATACAGTCCACATATTTCAATCATTTCGTGATTTTAATGACTTTATTAAATATCTGAAAGTCATAGGGAAGAATTATACTTCAGAGCATAAAGTCTTTAGTGATTAAGATGGTTCCATTGCCTCACTGCACACTTTTTCTTTTCACTTCTTTTCCATGTACTTCCTCTTCTTCTTCTTGATAAATGTCAAATATCTCTCTTATTCTAATCCCTCAGGATGTCACTTTCAATTGGCAAACACTTATAATACTTTTTAAAAATAGATTATCCTTATACAAGGAATCTAGTGACAGTTATTTATGAACATATTCTCTCTTATTTCATAAGACCAGAAACTAGCTTAAAACTCTTCTCATCACCTCATGGCAGAAATAGCTTTAGCTAGTCAAATTCATTTAGCAAAGCAAAATAAATAAAGAGACTTGGGTTGGGGTAAAGGCATGAGTCCCAGGGGCCAAAGACATAGATGCTCAAAAAAAAAAAAAAAAAGGCAAAAAAATTTGCAAGATCCTGTTTTCCTCCTTCCAGTGAAAATTATTAATCCTTCTGTGTGCTTTCATTGGGACAATCAAGGCAAACACAGCGGGTCATGTAGGTGGAAAACAAGATTCATGCTGAGCTAATCAGATTCCTCTGACACTTTTCCCTAAAGCTAACAAGTAAAGCTGTCTGTTAACTTTGGAATACGGACCTACGTCTGTGGGCTTGGGGCTCAGCAGCTATTTTTCACATTGTATGGAGAGAGTCGTACTTGGACAGAGAAAAATGAGGTCAACATGCAAAGAGAAGGAGAGATAAGGAAAGTTGAAATTTAGGGGAGAGAGAGAGAGATCATTATTTTTGTACAGATCCCCTTTGGATTTCACAAGTATGTGATCCAGTGAAGTGTCTATTTTTGTAAGAACTAGAATGAGTTGAGCTCTGTAACTAAACTAACAAAAGTGCTTACTCTTGTAGCCATAGATAGTTCATGTTTAGTGTACAGGATCAAGGAAAGATTCCCTGGACAAGTAAAGAGAAACACACAAGGTGTTCCTAATGCATGCAGTACCTAAGAAGTGGGTTCCAAGTATATACAGAGAACGCTAAGGCTTGAAGCTGTGACCCTGACGACTTAGGTAATCTTAGTGGTTTGTAAACTCATATCCACCTCAAGCCAACATTTGCATGACTTGGTGTTGTTTTCAATTCACATAGTATTAGGCAGGTTCACTTTCAGTTAGAATTAGTTTCCCATCAGATTTCTAAAAAAGAATTTAGGAACGGAAACTTTGATATCCATCTTGGGTTAATTCATATTTGCATAAAAACTAAGAGCAACAGCTTCTCACAGTTTTAAAAATCATTATGTCTCTATATCACTCCCTATCCCAAACTCATTCTTGGAAAATTTTTAAAACCTTATTTTCCTGTATCTATCAACTGTCAACATTTACAGAAATAGCAGAACGAAAGAGCATTTTCTACACCAAAAAATAGCCCAAAGGTTTTAGTGGCTTATAGCAGCAAGCGTTTGTTTCTTGCTCGAGTCCTATTAGAGCTGTGTTTTTAGGAGATTGGCTGGCTGCTGTTGGATTTGGCTGGGGTCCATTAGGCTTGACTGGACTTGGCTGGACTGGACTGTATTCACCTGAGCTCTGCTATTCTTGGTTTGGCTTCATGTGTGTTCACATTCCATTAGCCAAGGGGAGTCAGATGACCAATCTCAACAGCAGTAGAATAGAGAAGCATTCTCTGCCTAGAGATAAGACAATGAAAAGTTCCATGACAAAGGTATGAATATATAAACTACTTACAAAGAAGAAGAGAAGTGATGGGAAAATAATATAATCTACAACAGAAATAGAAGGGTTGCAGAGGTGATGAGGTTGGGTGGGGAAGCTGACAACTTAGATCTATTTTTATAGACCCAGCAGACATCAAGAGTTGGCAATTAGAAATCTAACCCAAACTTTGATACCTACAGAGAGAAAGAGCAAATGAGTGGGAGGTACTCAGGAAATATGAAGTAGCCGTGTCATTTTCACAGGAAGATGAATCATGTACTCTAACCCTATTCCCCAGGGTATTCTAGGTAGTCACTGGGAGGTAATCTTTAACTGCATTAACTCATTCATGTTTATAATCTGCACATGCTTATAGTCTCTTTCCCCTTACATTCTTCAGTGTCTTAAAATATCCCTCTGCTCCCCTGCTAGTCACTTAACACTACTGTCAAATTCAGCATAGCAGTGGATTGTCAGCATAATAAAATAAACATTTAGGAAAGCAGACATTTTAAAGTAGACAAGTAGGTCTCTGCAGAGTAAGAGCAGACATTTCTTGCTTACTTGATGCTTTTTTTTTAAGTATGTTAAAATTATTTGGAAAGAACATCAGATATATCAAATTTTTCATTTTTGAAAAAATGGAGAAGTACAAGTTCCTTCTAGGGATTTGAATAATTTTGAGACTATGCAAAGAGCTTTATTCATTGAATTATCTTTCTTCCTTCTAAACTCAGCTTTACTTTTAAGTATCTGTAGGAAAATGTCATGATAGCCTTCAAGTTCACTCAGATGAAACATGCAAATAAAAGCTTCCTTTCTCTCCTGATCTTATATCCCAGCTCTGCTTTATTCTTCTCCTTTCCATCATTCACCCAGACTTCAATGGAGAAGTTCATTGAGGATCAAACAATCCAGCTGTTGTTTTCAACTTTTGCTATTTTAATGTTTATTTTCCAAATCATTCCCTATTTTTCTTCTAAAAATATACTGCCAAATCATTATTTTTTTTGGAGCAACTCTAATGCTTTCTGTTGCTAGATATCTGATCCAAATCCAATATTTTTCTTGGCAGTTAGTGAACATAATAATAAGTAGGGATTTTTTTTTTCTCTCTACATTTAGAGTTGGGGAAAAAAGACACAGTTCACAATTAAAACAAATTTAAATACTGAGGGAAATTCACACCTTAACATACATTCACAAATATTGCTCAAAGGGAGAACAACATGTTAAAGGGATGCTCTTAATGTATATTTGCACCTAGGTTTATCCTCCTCAATACCCTTTTCTTTTTTTGGATATATTTTGTGATTTAAGTAAAGATGTGCTTTCCATAGCTTTTTTTCTTTATTTTAAAAATGTTTGTCAAAATGATAGTATGCACATAGAAAACAAAAAGTTTCAATGTTTAGGATGACAGTGAAAAGCGAAAGAAAATCATTTCATTCCACTCCGCCATGTTAATCCTGAAACCCAGTTTTTAATGACTCCTGGCCTTGTTCTCTTTCCTTGATTTTTTTTATAACATTAGAAAACATTTTTATATATCTGTTCACTGATTTATCAACTTAGGTCATATTTATGGCCCAAAGAACAGGAGATTTAGATTACTTAAACTATCCCCACCATCTTTTTCTAATTTCTAATAGATCTTTTAATATTTTCTCTTTTTCTGAAATTTTAATTTTTCAAGACTTTAAAAATTTTTTGTTTCCTCTAAAATAAAATTTCTTATCTCCCTCAAATTAAATATTTTGAGGATTTTTTATGTTTCTACTCTTCCCTCAACCTTTTCTTTCTCCTTCTATTTCCCAATTTCTGTCCACCAGCCATTTACATCTACATTATCAAGACTGATATTTTCACTTCACTTCTTGTCAGTCATTAACTATCAAGTTTGTTTATAACAGTGTGTCTAAAAAGTCAAGGAACATATGATTTTTAAAGAGTATATCAGTTCCATTTTCAAATTATATGGTTACATTCAACACTCAGGCATCATTTTCGGTGAAGTTCTCTGCATTATAAGCAATGGCTTTCACTGTTAATTTAAAAACTCAAAAAGTTGGGAAATATAGGACAATATTTTTGTCTGTAATTTTATTTTAAGATTAACAACATTAACCTTTCTTCCGGTGAACCATTTAATTATTACTTTAAACTTAAAGGAGCTTCACCTCATAGGTTTTAGATGAATTTGTTATTTTGGGGCCAAATACGTACCACTAGATGATTTAAATAACCTCCCAGGCAATTAATAAATAGTTTTATAGAAAAGCCTCCAAAACAAACCAATGAAACATGAAGTCCTGTTGCAAACTTAATAGTTAATTAAAATTAATAGGATTTAATTTTTAATAGAGTCTACATGAATTTGGTGACGAACAGTTTATCAGAGAAAAACCTGACCTACCAAAATGTAGTTTTCTGCCTAAGTGCAAAGTTTATATTTTGTTTCAACCCCAAATATATCTCGATTCTCCATACCAAAATAAGCTTACAACAGAGAATGCAGATGTATGTTTGAGTAAAAATATTAGAGAACAATAGAGAAATAATTCTTAGATTAGCATATAAATTTTAGCAGGCATTTACTGAGCACATGAGAAGAAACAAAACTCAAAGATATTAAAAACAAAGTCTTATTATTTAAAATAATCTTTGAAGTTATTTTAGCCATAAATATGAATAATCTGCAAATAGTAATAAGTGCTCTTAAGCCAGGAACTGTTATTTAATCATCTACTCTTTCAACAAATATTTACCCTGAAGAAAAAGAGCACAAATGCCCCTGCCCTCGTGCACTTTACACTTAGTGAGGCAGACGAGTAATTATGAAATAAATAAGGAAAATTCATAGTGTGTCAGGTGGTGATTAATGTTATGAAGAAAATACAATGCAAGAAAGTGGATGGGAAAGGAGTGTACTTTGAATAAGGTGGTAAAAGTAGGTATTACTTGAGAAGAGACACTTGAAAAAAGTCCTTAAGGAAATTAGGGAAAGAGTTAAGGCACGTGAGAGAATCGCCTGCAGGCAGAGGGAATAGCCAGTGTGATGGCCCTGAGGCAGATGCATGCCAAAACTGTCTAAAAAAAAGCATCAAGAAAGGCAGGATCAGTGTAGCTAAATGTACATTGTGGCAGCTTGGGTATTTTCCCTCACAATTTGCCCCATATTTCTCACCACATTAATGTAGGCTATGCACAGTGTAACCAAGAATAACTTAAGGGCATTGTAAGGATTTGACTGTCACTCTAAATGAGATGGAAAGCCCTTGATAGTTTTGAGCAGAGGAGAAACCTGGTCTGTCTTACATATTTAAAAGTTTGCTAGCTTTGAACAGGGACACCAATGAGAAGATCTGTGCAATAGTCAAGTTGAAAGATATTGTTAACTTGCATCAGTGTAGCAACATTCAAGGCTGCAAATGGTTGGATTCTTCATATATTTTGAAAGTAGAGACAGTATGATTTTCTGACAGGTTAAATGTGGGGTAAAGAGAGAAAACTCAAGGATGATTCAAACATTGTTGTCAGTAACTGGAAGAATGGAGCTACCATTTTTTTAGATGTGGGAGATTATGGATGAGACCTTTCACTCCTAAGCTAGAAAGATAGATCAGGTGTTAAATTTTGGTGATGCTAATATGGAGATATCTTATAGCAAACTGCATAGTGATGGCAAGTAGGCAATTAAATATACAATTCTAGAGTCCAGGTGAGTAGTGTAGGCTGGGAATATCAATGTATGGAGCATACTTAAAACCATGAGAAATAATCAGATCACCAAGGCAATGCAGCCAAATAAAGAAGAGAAAAGCTCTGAGTTACTCCAAATATTTAAGGTCAAGGAGAAGTGTTTACTAAAGAAGAAGGAACCAGGAGTATGTGGTATCTGGGAAGCCATAGAGATTTTTAAAAATGTATTAAGGCTTCACTGGTGGTGCAGTGGTTGAGAATCTGCCTGCTAATGCAGGGGACATGCGTTCGAGCCCTGGTCTGTGAAGATCCCACATGCCGCGGAGCAACTAGGCCCGTGAGCCACAACTACTGAGCCTGTGTTTCTGGAGCCTGTGCTCCGCAACAAGAGAGACCGCGACAGTAAGAAGCCCGAGCAGCGCGATGAAGAGTGGCACCTGCTTGCCACAACTAGAGAAAGCCCTCGCACAGAAACGAAGACCCAACACAACCAAAAATAAATAAATATTTATTTTAAATGTATTAATGAAGAAAGAGTGATCAACTGTATCAAAGATTGATGGTCAGTAAGATAAATCAGACCATTGATTATCATGACAAGAGTATTTTCAGTAAAGTAGTTGGGACAAAAGCTTGATTGGAATATGGAATAGGACAAAACAGATTGGTTATGGAAATTATAAACAACTTTTTGAGGAAATTTGCTGTGAAAAATAGCAGAGAAGTAAGATAGTAGCTAGAGGAGGGTGCGGAGTTATAAGAGATTTTGTTTTGGAGTTGAAATTTTAGTATCTCTGGATTATAATGAGGACGATCCAATAAAGAGGGAAAATGTATGATTATTCAACATAGAGATGGAAAGATGGCTGGAGCAGTGTCGCTAGAAAAGACAAGAGGGGATGGGATTTGTTGCATTAGGGATGCCATCATGTGAAGGACAACTATGAAACACAGGGATGAAGAATAGCAGAGTCTGTATAATGAGTGATTCAGACAAGAGCTCTTTACAGACTTATGTGAATGTTCAGTTCCACATAATGGTTTAGGATTACTCCTTTGTAGTACAGAGCAGATATATAACAAAACCCACTTTTTAATATTACTTCTAGTTGAACTTCCTGTGGTCAGGTTAATACACTGAAAATAGATATATAATTATCAGTGGGGGATATAAATAGTTTCTCCTAACTGATCCTCTTTTTAATTCACAAAACTCAGTTTGTAAATGACCCTTTAAAAACAGTATTTTGGGTTGAGTTAAAAGTGTCTCATGAAATACAATGAAATGTTGTAACATGAAGGTCGTTACAGTGACATGTTATGCCCTGCTGTTGTCATGCCGAGCAAGTAGCCTCCCACCCACTGATGTTCCACATTATTGAATGTTGGACAGGGAAACGAGTTTCAGTATAAACAAATCAGAGACTGAATTTTTCAAAGTGTGTGTGTGTGTGCACTCACACACATGTGCATTTATGCTATTTCAGATATTAATGTGCAGAAGGCAAAAACTTCTTGTTCTTTGCTTTCCCCATCTGTCCTCTGTAGTGGAGAGATATTCTAAAGATAGGAGATTTCACAGAGTCCTCAAAAGAATAAGGAAATTTTCATACTCACTTTCTGTAGACTAAATAGAGAATTCTCTCAGACCCAGGCAAATAGAGATTCCCTATGTGTGTGTGGGTAAATTTGAATGCATACAGACATCAGATAAATTTCCTGAAGCTGTCAAAGTAAGGGAAATCTTAAATTAATAGATTTTCTGAGAGAATACTGAACAGTTTTCGAAATATAACCATTGTCTACATTAGGAAGACTCCAGTTTTCTAACTACTTTGCTTTCACAACAAAAATCTAGCATGGCAATTGAAGCAGGAGGAACTGAAGTTATTGTGAAAAGAAACCAGTAGTGCTTTAATTCCATAAATTGTCTTTCTTCTTTTTCTGCTAATTCTCAGGTAAGCTCAATACTTCATCAAACACTGATAGAGCCTTTATCCTGTGTCAGATCCCAAAAATAGACAAATGAAAAGAAAGAAGGCTGTCCTCAAGCTACCTACATTTCAGTGGGGAAAGCCTGGAAACAGTTTCTCATACTCTTGGGTGACAGATGTAGTTGGACGGAGTAAGTGTTCAGAGTCAGGAGGAAATGGGAAAATAAGAGGAGTGATCTCTGCAAAACTTATTATCAGAATGAAGATACAAGTCTTCCTTTGAGAAATGCCTCAATCCATCCCCCATCCCCCCACCAAAAGCAACACAATGTGTATTCAGTTGTCACTGCAGAGAATGCTCCGTTTATTCAAAGTAGGGTCAGAATAGGAGCAACAAGCATTGGCTCTGATTCTTTCACAGGATAAAATATGCAGTCACTTAACAAGGTTCTCCAGGATCTGGTGTCAGTTCCTCTGACCTAAACTCTCCCAGACTCATTCACTCTGCTCCAGCCACACGGGCTTCTGGCTGCCAAGCCTTCCAAGCACATTTCTTGGTTAGAGCCCTTGGCAATCTCCTCCTTTTTCCTGGAAGGCGCTTGTCCCAGATTATACATAGCTCCTCTCCTCACCTGCTCCAAGTCTTTGCTCAAATCCCTTTACAAAGAGTCTTTTCTAACCATGCTTCTTTAAATTGATGCCATGCCCCCTGCCCTACCGGGAAAACTCTTTATACTGATCTAGTCACGTTTTAACCTACTACTACATGTTTCATCTCTTATAATGATTTAACCTACTATATCACTTTGTAAATTATGTTTTTATGTGTTTCCTCTCATTATACTAAGCTCCACAAGGATAGGAGTTTCTCTCCAGTATATTTGTTGGTGCACCCCTAGTGCTCCGAACAGTGCCAAGCACATAACAGGACATGATCAATTTGTTAAATGAATAAATGCTGTAAAAACATTTTTTTCTGCCTTCTTATGTTAGTTGGTGAGAAACTCATGCTTCTCATAAGCATGTGACCAATGGTGCCTTGTGTTGTTATTTTAATCATGGTGAATTTAAAAGTGGTGTAAACCATGCAATACCCAGAGGTGAAAAAACAATGTCAAAACCTTATCAAACTGCTATGGCAAATATGTTTTAATAGTAGTAACTAATAGCTACTCTGTTATAACAATCAGCACAAAAGTATATTTATTATATTTACTATAAATATTCTCTCATTAACAATTCATAACTGGTTAATTCATAACTGGTTGTAGGGAAGAAAAATCAGACAGAAGCCAGGGTAAAATTCATGTATTCAGCAGATTTTTGAGTACCAAGTAGGTGCCAAGCAGTGTTTTGTCATAAGGACTAAAGTGGTGAGTAAGAAATACCTGTAAGGAACGTGTTCTATGGCCTTTACATTCTGCGTGTTCCATGTTCTCTTTTGCTCTTGATTTTGTAAAAGAGATTGCTGTGCCAGTATTGAAGGCCAGGTCTGAGATCATACATTTGGACGGCTCTGAGAAAGACAATGCCTAGCAAAACCACAAGGGGTGTGAGTAATAAGCAATATGGTGTTTAGTAAAAATTAAACAATGTTTTGAGCTCAGGATTTCCTTCCATACCTGCTATTCACATCAGTACTGATCGCAGAACAAGACTTGAGCCTATAAGACAAAGGAAAGTAGAGACACCTGCTGGAGTGACAGGGTGAGGAAACAGGAAGGAGCTGGTGACAAAGACTATGACATTTCATCTAAGGTCACAGAAAGCAAATGGTCAGAAATGTGAATAGACAAGAAAGTTCTGACTGCTAATCAAGAGCCTTAATAATTGGATATTACTAGTGTTTTTATTATAAAATATAAAAGGGTAATAAAGAACAATTTAATACTTGGAGTATTTAATTCCAAATTATCAAGTGTTAATTGAAAACCCATTATTTTTAGCTACTAACAATTAAAGCAATTATGGGAGAGTTCAATCTCCACTACAACATATTTTTTGAGGTAAAAGATACTGAAAAGGATATTTTCCTTTTCAAAAAAATTAAATCTCCTATGTAAATTAGAAAACAAACACTTAGGCTTCAAGAAGCCCAGCCGTTTTCGATAGATTGGATTTATTTATTTTCTAAGAGATGTAACAATGAGATAGATCTATGAGGAATGGAGGATGAGGCCCCTGAGGTCATGGTGGACGTGTTTTCTCAGTTTGCTCATGCTGTGCTAAAAAGCTGTTGTCTAAGGCAAAGGCAGCAGAAGAAAATGCATTAAAAAAAAAAAAAGGGCTCCTGTGAATTTATGAGAAGTGCATCACAGAGACAAATATTTCAGCCATGCAATTCCATTCGGCCTTTTCAGCTGTGTGTCCATAGCAAGTCAACGGCTAAATTGAAAAATCAATTCCAATTTAAATTATTGGAATAAAGAACACCAGGAGTCAGAGATAAAATGGCTTTGTTCTCTGAGATCCTTTTTAATTGGAAAGTTATTTCTTCAGGGTATTCTAATGGTTCTGAGGGAAGATTGCAAAATAAAGTTGATCGGCTGGGGGAAGGTTAATAGCTAATGTGCTTTCCTTGCTGTTCAGCCGCCTCCTGTCTTTATGACATCCCCCATCATATCTGGAAGGACTGAAGATTCTAAATCATTTGATACATGCAAGGACTGTATTTTCTTTTAGTCTTTCAAAAACAATCCTGAGGCTGGAACCTTGGCAGAACTTAATTTCTCTTTCAGCCTCTCTAACCGGACTCACTTTTGCTTACAAATGTCACAGGACCTTTGTCTTCTTTCTTTTCTTTCTTCTTCCTTTTTTTTTTTTTTTTTAATTTTCCTGATGGGGATGTTTCTCTAACAATGGAGTGGTAATTAATGGAAATAAAAGATACCTGAAGAGGATGCTAGTAAAAGCTTTGTTCTTCAATGACGGGAAAAGAAAGAAAACACTTTGTTGGCCTGTATTAAACAGAGGACAAAAAAATAGCTATAGACTTAGTAGATGGAGAACAAAGGTACAAAGACAGGGCAAAGGAAAAAAAAATGGTAGATGTAGAGAATGTGAATAAATATTATTATCAAAAAGTTAATATTGAAAGCATTGAGAAACCAAAAGTCATACTTAGAAAGCTTCAAACCAAAGTTAAAAACTAAAATTTAATTAAACATTTAATAACCTCTCTGCCTGTAGAAAATTGTTTGGGGCAGCTGTAGATTAAAAACCTTAAATGAGCATTTAATTTGAAATTAATATAACAGTTATGGGATGTGTTAGGAAAAGTTACTGAGGTTTGCTTAGTATATTTAATTACTGTAAAAGAGATAAATCTCATTGCCAGGTAATGAACTCAGAAATGCAGATACAGTAAATATGTACTTACATTCTTGTTATTAATGCATTAAATTTGTGAGAATATTTAGAAATTTAATTAGCATTTAATAAGATAGCTATAGCAAATTACAGTAGTTAGATGTTAAATGTAAATTAATATTTTTACTATCTAATTGATATTAACTAATTAATTACTGTTTATTACATGGCAGCTAGATTTATCTTTTATGGTGTTATTAAATCTCAATTAAAATGCTCTTTTAAGATGGAGCATTCAATTAAAAATAATATTCTATAAGAATTTCATAACTCCCTTCTCATCAGGACTTGGGGTACAAAATGCACCAAATCAAATAACCAAGGTGGCTTAGAAAGGAACCCAATTGGGACTGTGCTTGAGTTGTTCAGGCAATTCCAGACATTTCCAAGTAAGAAGGATTAATTTATTGAACTTCATGTTTTGTTTTTTTTTTACTATTAAAGTTATAAGCATGCATAGGCTAGAAAGACCCTAACTTGAAAATCTCTCTCCACAGTTAATGATACTGGGTTCATGAATTATTTCCTCGAGAAAAGTGACTATGTGTTATTAAAATAAAAATGCTATTTGTTATTGTTATTTCTCCCTTGGTGTGACTTAATATATCAGTTACAACACTGCAATTAATTGGGAGCAGATTTTGCTAGAGGGAGGTTAAGTAACATCATGAATTCAATAAGGGGTCAATAATCAAACATATTAGACTGGAGGAAAAAGAAAATGAAAAAGAAGGAAATATACAAGTTGAAATTTTATTTTTCTATCAGGGTCTGGTGGCTACTGTTAATTCCTTGAATGTAGTGTGCTCTCAATAAATGTTTTCTGAATGGAATCCATTAAATCTCCCATATCTGGCACCACATAATTCCTGCAGCAACTTTATAGTTATTTTGAAATCTAATCTCAGACAGTATAGAGTAGAGGTTAATTATCCCCACAATTTTAAATCCTGACTCTACCTCATTCAAGGTGTGACACCTTTGAAAAATCATATTACTATTATCATTACTATATATTACTATTCTGTGCCTTGGTATCCTCTATAATTACAGATGATAGAGCCCATCTGAGGATTATCATGAGGGCTAATGGAGTTAATAAAAAGTAAGGCACTTGAGAACAATACCTAGCACATAGCAATAACTCAATGAATGCTGATTGTTATTATAACCTCCAATTTTAAAGGAATGGTGTTCTCTAGAGTTTGCAGCTGGAGAAGATACATTATGTTCTAGCACACTAAAAACACTTGGAGAACAAATTTGCTTATTTTTATCTAGTTTTCTCCCCTTGAATAATTAATCTCAGTTGTTGTAAATATTTATCATTTCGCACAAGTCATTTTTTGGCAAATCTATAAATACTATGCGATTTTAATCTTTTTCTCATGAATCAATTCTCGAAGATCCTATGTCATTTTTGTTCCTACAATCTTCAAGCATAATGAAGATATTAAATAAAACCTATCTTACATTGATTCTTGCTTCACTCTACTTGATATCTAGCATCTCAGCTCAATAAATAGCCATTCATCATTATTTTTTTAGTCAGTGTTGGGTCTTGTGACAATATTCTTGCCTAAGCTAAGTGAAATTAGTTTTCAGTTAATATTGCCCAGAATTATTTTTAAAACACAATCATTACACTGCTTATAATGCTAACAACTCATGTTTACCTCCAATATGTGAAATTTGCTCATAAATTTATTACTCAAAAATTACTTGTTTATAATATAACTTAACACTTAAAATATATTTTTTACACTCAATTTCTGTTATTTTCTGAAACAATGAGCTTAAAATCAGGAGAAACAAATTCTGATACCAGCCACCTTAGGCACACCATTTATATAATCTTAGCTTACTTTTACCCTTCTATAAAAAAGGCTTTGATAGAATAACCTTTTGAAAAACCTCTAAATCTAGCATGCTATTAAATTACACTCAAACAATAAAATTCTCTATTACTTGTGTTTGGTTTAGCATTTTTCTTTTGCTTGGTGCTTCAAAATGTTGTGTTTTTTCCCCCCAGAAATGAACGTGCTAGAAGGAATAAATTTTAATATAAAAACCATTAGCCACAAATTTAAATTAAATGGGTGATGCTATCTCCTGTTCTGTGAGGTATAGCAATGAGGATTTTAATATACTCATGATTAAAAGAATAAAAAGCAGGGCCTCCCTGGTGGCACAGTGGTTGAGAGTCCGCCTGCGGATGCAGGGGATGCGGGTTCGTGCCCCGGTCTGGGAGGATCCCATATGCCGCGGAGCGGCTGGGCCCATGAGCCATGGCCGCTGAGCCTGCGCGTCCGGAGCCTGTGCTCCGCAACGAGAGAGGCCACAACAGTGAGAGGCCCGCATACCGCAAAAAGAAAAAAAAAAAAAAAAAAAAGAATAAAAAGCAGTGAAAATAATGGATGGAAAATGTAAGTCCATGGAGGTGTGGTGTCTTGTTTTTTTGATTCTTCATCAGTCTCAGCTGATTCAGACTTGGTCTTTAGATGTGTAAGACTAAGCTCTGTGGCAGTAAAGAACTAAAGGAGAAATGACACAGGATTTGACAGATGTGTAGAAAAAAATGATTTACACAAGAAGAAAAAGAGTAAAGATGAGAAGGAGAAAAAGAAAGCAAACATTCGATCAGAGAAGCTACTGGGGGAAAAATGAGGGGAAAAAAGTGGATACGGGATACAAGAGTTCTTTGAATGTTGAGATATGTGTTTCAAATTGACTGAAAGGCACATGGGGAGGACATTGATTTTAATCACTAATATTTTTAATGGATCCAATCAGAGTTTGACACAGAGGAAAAAATAAAACTAAAAACAATGAGCTAATCACTTTGAGGACCACCTAAAATAGCTGCATAGAGAAGGGTTCAGTAGACAAGAAGAAACTGAAGTCACCAATAATGACAGAATTGTCTAAGAGGGGACAAAATTGAATGTTTAACTTAGCGTGGCTCCTTTGACTACAAGGTCTTACTCTCACAGGACAGGAAGCAAAGAGGAACCCAAGGATTCACTTGGCTGACAGTATGTGATGAACCACATTTTTGGATGTATTCCTCAAGTTGTTCTCATTCTGCTCTTGGCTTTTGTATGTACCTGCTCATCTATTCTTATTCTCATTCTGTCCTTTAGGTTCAATGCATGATAATCTTATAACTGCTTCACCCTCTAATTCTCCCAATCTTCTGGTTCTTCACCTTAGCTCTGATGCTTCAGTGCCCCTCAAAGGATAGTCCCCATTTTTACACAACTCTTGAACACCTGTCATGCTAGTACATCCAAGAGGAAATGGAAAACACTATTTTATAATGCCTTGACTTGCCAGCCACAAAAAGCCTTCCATATTTCACATGATACCAGTGGTGGCAGCATTAAAGAAAGAAAATGCTGGAGAAATAAATACGTGACATTATTCAGACAACACCTATTGCAGAGAAACAGGCAATAACATATTCCTTACTGGAGATTAATCTCTGAGTGGGTATTCAGATATATTGTGCAGGAGGAATGGCACAGAGCATCCTTTCAAAGATACATGAAAACAGGGCTTCCCTGGTGGCGCAGTGGTTGAGAGTCCACCTGCCGATGCAGGGGACACGGGTTCGTGTCCCGGTCCGGGAAGATCCCACATGCAGTGGAGCGGCTGGGCCCATGAGCCATGGTCGCTGAGCCTGCATGTCCGGAGCCTCTGCTCCGCAAAGGGAGAGGCCACAACAGTGAGAGTCCCACGTACCACAAAAAAAAAAAAAAAAAAAAAAAGATACATGAAAACAGCCACTCCCTCACTGCTCTGCCCATGCTACTTACATGTCACAGATGTGCCTCTTACCAGTTCTGTATGACTAGCATGCAACATCCATTATTGGACCCACAATAGTAAGCAAGTGGTGAAATGCATATATTCTCCAGCCCCCATTCTCAGAACATTGACATAATTCTGTTTGAGGGAGGAACAGTCATCTAGGTTAACAAAGGCATGAGTCTCTTACATAGACTCATGTGACCAGGGTGCCAGATCCTCACCATGCATTCTCTCCCTTTGCTTTTCCTTCTCTTTCCCTTTTCAACTTACTTTTCTTTTCTTCCTTTTTATTTTTTCTTCTTTTTTTTCTTGCTTATTATTCTGTCTCCAAAGAGCTGCTGTCACCTGTCTAATCCTCTGCAGTGCCTCTGCCACAGCCCCCTTAGGCATCCCTACTCTCACCTGGACAGTGACAGCTGCCTCCCATCTGGCTTCTCCTCCATGACCATTCCTTACACACATCTTTAGACATTGGAGTGTACTCTGAGGCTTAAGAGATTGGCTCAAGAGACTTGGACTCACATCAAAGCTTGGCCACTGGCCTAGCTGGAAGACCTTCAACAAGTTATTTAATCCCTCTGAGCCTTAGTTTGCTAACCTGTAAATTGGGGATGGCAACCTGGCTTGTTGTAAGGATTCAATTATACTTGATTAATATGAACTTAATACTGTTCTGGCATGGTAGCTGCTACTGTAATTTTCTTTTTTTTTTAATTTTATTGATGTATAGTTGATATACAATGTTGTGTTAATTTCTTCTGTATGGCAAATTGACTTGGTTATGTATATATAAAACCGAGGGAAAAAAAAAAAATATATATATATATATATATATATATATATACACACACATTTTTTCACATTCTTTCCACTATGTCTTGTCACCAGATATTGAATATAGTTCCCTGGGTTATACAGTAGGTAATACATAGATTTTTAAATCTAGGAACAGTACGATTTTATTCACTTTATATTTTAATGGAATTCCTAGTTGCTTACTTGCTGTGGTTTTGAGATTGCAAAAAAGGGACCAAGGGATTCCAGAGAGACAGTATTAGCCAGTGCCATTTGAAACTGATGAATAAAATCCAGAAAAAGACAGTGTGGGTTGGCTGCAGCAGTGGCTAAGCAAACCACAGAACTAGGGGAAAAGCTTGTCATGGCACTTGGACAAAATACCAGAGCTGAACGTCAGAGCCTGGGTTTTCTTTGAGGGTTGAGGATAGATATAAGACTTCTGACTGCTAGAAAGGAGTTTTGTATCTGAGAGTAGGTCAAGTGGGAACACCATGGCATCTGGGGAATAAATTTAGGGTTACTAAAACTGTGCACTTCATACATAATATCTTTCTAAGCATTTGGAGACACGGAGAAGAGTTTTACCCTACCTCAAACTTTAACACCCATGGAGGTCTTCACAGATCATTCTGTTAAGAAAGACAATATGGAAACCAGTTTCCTTTTGGTGAGATACTCGCAGGTGATAGAAAATGAGAAATCAGGTAAGGGAATTTTAACATGGAAACTAAATTAGGCCTTGAATATCTATTTACATAATCAAAGGAGAGATTACATTTCTACCAAATTCATCCATTTTGTTACTCTTCAGTAGCCAAAACAGTTGTGCAGTATGATGCTGTGTAAAGGCACTGGGAGAGTAGTGGTGCTGTTTCTTGGGCGTCCCTCACATTCTAAATTTGAATGCGTCCTTTATTATAAAATGCATAATTGATATGAAAATAGTTGGAACAGAGGAAGGAAATAGAAAAGATATTTCTCTGAGTTAAAGAAATACAGAAGTTATACCAAATGGAAGTCTTTTAGAGCACTGGTTCTGAAAATTTGTTGTGAATCCCTAGGTGACACACAGGAAACTGGGGTGGGAGGGATTGACTTTCCCCTGTCTTTTTACAAAGTTTTACATAATATTCTGGTACAGATCAAACTTTGAGGAACACTGAATTAAAGAGAAAATGTTGTACAAACAACAAAATAAATACACTTAGCTCTATTTACTTTTGTTTATAATTAGGTACACTTTCAACGCCACATTAGTGTGACCATTCATCTTATCTGAGTGATCTATTTTGTTTGGAAATAAAATTTTCAGCCTCTAAGTAAATGAACATAAATATAGTGTTTCACTTCAATTTTGAGATACTGATTAATAGCAAGCATCATGTTAACTCTAACTAGAATAGTTATAATATTAAAAAATGAATTTCTCAAAACCATAACATCTTTAGGTATGATTATTTTTAAGAATGTATATATTAGAACTCTGCTAAGGTATTTCACCTTTTAATCCTCTTTCAAAAATTTTAATGATAAATCTTTATCTAATATTATTTTTTAAGAATATATTTAAGATATTTTTTATTCTATACTTGACACGTACATGTAACTTACCCATTAATATTAGTGGAAATAAAAATGTATGTGCATTCATTGGTAGGACAATAAAATTCTTCATATCATATTTCCAAATATAAAATTATAACTTCTGAAAATGTATTTGATCTGAGCAGAAAAGCAGCCTAATGAGTAACATTTGATTGATAATACATTGCAATTCATAATTGATACAATCTTAGACCTGCCAGTGCAACAAAAGGTCACTTCGAAATTTGATGGGGGTTGGAGAATGGGATAAGTTGGAAATTATATTGTATCATATAAAGAAAGGAGATACTGACACAAATCTACTAATTCATATTAAATTAAAAATATCTTGAAAAGCATAGTAATTAACAGCAAGTTCCCAGAACTTGACATTCCACACAAATGTCACTCCCCAGCGTATCACACAGGAATTAGAGTGTCCTTTCACTGTCAGACTGATATATACCACTGAACAAGTGCTGGGAAAAAGTCAGATTCTTGGTAATGTTTGGACTTTAAATCATAGATTACCCGCCTTACTCCTGTTTCTGTCTTAAAAAAAATAATTCTAAATCTTACTCCTTTCTTTTTATATCTTGAAGATATTGTGTACTCATGTATTTTCCTTTGCATTAAAATAAATCAAAGTATTGGAGAATAGCTAAAAATGTTTTTGCAAAGTTCTCTGCGGAATGAGGCAGAGTTTAAAGTGATGTCTTTATCCTATTTGAGCACAATATTTTACCCTCTGGGAAGAAAAATTTCCTCATGTATTTGTACGAACATTGTCCCCTAAAACTTCCAACATTTTTTCAACCTAAAACTACAACCACCTGTACAAAGAGACAGAGCATCAATCTACAGCCAGCCCCAACAGTCACATAAAAACCAACCTAGAGAATGAAGGCTGGGTCTGTTAAGCTAGTGGTTAATACCTAAATTTTTTATGATCATGATCAATGTTTATCATTCTCAGTCACCCTTTCCTCTTTCTTATTATTTCCTCTTTCCTCTCTTATTAGTGAAGAACCCTTGACTACATATAAACAAAAGAATACAAGCAAACACCAAAAAACTCCTGTGTTTGAAACAAACATGTAGATAGTGGAGCCATTGGTCTAAGACCTCATCAGTACTGAATGCATCAGGCCTCAAGCACGTATTTACACTACTACTTTGTTTTGTTGTTGCCAAAACAAAGACATCCCTATCATAATTAACTCATTATCCTTCATCCCATAATACTTCGTGCATCTGTTCCTTTGACCCAAGGTCTCCACTTTTGCCTCCCTCTCGCACTCTACTGTTGTATTCCCTGAACTCTGGATCTGTGTTCTTTCTACTCTTCTCATTTTAAAACTCTTTGAACACAATCACATCTTAGTGGAAATAAAACCTCTTCCTTGTATTCTTCTTAAATGGAAACTTTCTTCTTTACATTTGGTCTGAAAATGGTATTACTGTCATCTCTTCTGTTTATTGTCCCAGATCATGAAAATCTTATGAAATCCCAGTCTTATGAAAATCCCTGCCCCTTTTGTATGGAGAAAATGGAACCCTCCTCCACTGTTGGTGGGAATATAAATTGGTGCAGTCCCTATGGAGAACAGTATAGAGGTTCATTAAAAAACTAAAAATAGAGTTACTGTATGATTTAGCAATCGTACTCCTGGGTATACATCCAGAGAAACTCTAATTTGAAAAGATACATGCACCCCAATGTCCATAGCAGCACTATTTACAATAGTCAAGACATGGAACCTAAATGTCCAGCAACAGATGAGTGGATAAAGAAGGTGTAATGTATATGTATGCAATGGAATATTACTCAGCCATAAAAAGAATGAAATAATGTCATTTGTAATATGGGTGGATCTAGAGATTATCATACTGAGTGAAGTAAGTCAGATAGAGAAAGACATCATATGATAACATTTATATGTGAAATCTAAAAAATGATACAGATGAACTTATTTACAAAACAAAAACAGACTCACAGACATAGATAACCATCTTATGGTTACCAAAGGGGAAAGATGGTGAGGGATAAATTAGGAGTTTGACATTAGCAGATACAGACTACTATATATAAAATAGATAAACAACAAGGTCCTACTATATAGCACAGGGAACTATATTCAATATCTTATAATAGCCTATAATGAAAAAAAATAAGAATATGTATATGTATAATTAAATCACTTTGCAGTGCACCAGAAAGTAACACAGCATTGTAAATCAACTGTATTTCAATTAAATAAAGAAAATTCATACTCTTTTGAACGTCAGTTTATTAGGCTCTTTCACAATTCTCCCTCCTCATTGCCATCATCTATGGACTATGTTATCCACATCCAATTCATTGAAAATAATTGTGATTGTTCTCCCTAACTCTTGATATCATCATGAAGATCTTCCAAGGCCATGAAAATAAATACCCATTTGCCTCAACCATCCCTGGTGGTGTAGTGTTAGGATTCAGCACTCTCCTATTTGCCTGATCTCTCAGCTCCTTGTCTTCATCATCTCTAGGGACTTTACTTTCATTCCATCTATTTATTCCAAAGGATGTATTCACCACTATGACTAATCAATACAGTCTGCATTCTCTTTAAACCACATCCCTATCCCTTTCCCCCACTCAATTATTCTCTAATCTGAGAAGCTATCAGATGGAAACTTCCTCATCTTACTTCCAAAAATCTACAAGGCCCCCCTGCATTACACTAATTTTCTATGCCTTCCTTTTTTTTTTCTTTTTCAATTTAAGAATTATCCCTTTTCCTAACAAAGACAAAACCCTTCATATTTGTTCTAGATGCCAGATCTTACTATCCTATCCTATCCTCACCTTTATCTCTTCACTCTTCTATATTTTTAACTTCTCACTTTTTATGGTTCTTTCCTGCCAGCATTTAAACATTATTTTGATCATCATACATAAAGCTCTTATGGCTGTTCTACTTCTATTATAAAATCTAACCAGTTGTTGACTATATACACTGCTTTCTCTTCATCTCTCCTTCATTCTTCAATAAATTCCTATATTGATTTGATTGCCAATATTTCATTAAAATCTGCTGTGGATAAAATCCCTATAGACATTTTTTATGCTAAGATCACTGAACAATATTTTTTATATCTCATTTGAACCTGACCACTCAGCAGTATTCTATATAGTTAACTTTCCCTCTTTCTTGAAGATACCCTTATCTTGACTTCTATGACACATTCAGATGGTATTCCTTTTTTTTTTTTTTTTGACTTTTGGGCCACACTATGCAGCTTACAGGATCCTAGTTCCCTGATTAAGGATCAAAACCACACCCTCAGAAGTGAAAGCATGGAGTCCTAACCACTGGACCACCAGGGAATTCCTTCAGCTGGTATCCTTTAAGTCACCACTTGCCCTACCTTTGCCAGTCTCCTTCGTTACTCATTTTCTTCTAACTATTCCCTTAAAATTACTCAGGTTTCATTCCATGACTCTATTCTTTCTTAGTTTTCATAATCTACACAGTAACCTCCTTACTCCCCACATTTGTATATTATCTACACATCAATAATTCAAAATATTTTAATTCTAAACTAAACTTTCCTTTTGAACTTTGGATTAATATGTACAACTGATTGCTTAATATCTCTTTATCATGCATCTCATAGATAAAAATAAATTACTGATCTTCCACTTGAAATCTGCTGATTCTCCATGTTTATTTTTAATAATCTCAGAAATTGTCATGTGACGTGTCATACCAAAAAACCAAGAGACAATTGAGACAATACTCTTTATACCTAATGTCACCTAAAGCCATATAAATTCTACTTTCAAAATACAGTACAAGTCATTCATTTCTTCCCCTCTCCTTTCGTATCACTTTCGGTCTACCTGAAATGATTTATTTCTTGATTATTACAAGGTCCTTCCAACTTTAATCCACATTTCTCTTTTGCTTCTTCTAATATAGGCAACTATTCTAATTCAGCATATAGATATAGCTATACATGTGTATATCCCACTTTACTTGTAGAAAGTGAAAATATAATTGCACCATTTATGAATACTCATAAAATTTTACATTCTCATATAGTAAGCAACCATATCAAAAAACAGAACATTACTAACACTTGGGATACCCCCCTTGAACTGGCTTTAATAGATTACCCTCTCTCCTAATTTCTAACAGCATGGAATATTTTTTTTTTAATTTATTAATTTATTTTTGGCTGTGTTGGGTCTTCGTTTCTGTGTGAGGGCTTTCTCTAGTTGCAGCGAGCAGGGGCCACTCTTCATTGTGGTGTGTGGGCCTCTCACTGTCGCGGCCTCTCTTGTTGTGGAGCACAAGCTCCAGACGCGCAGGCTCAGTAGTTGTGGCTCACGGGTCTAGTTGCTCTGAGGCATGTGGGGTCTTCCCAGACCGGGGCTTGAACCCGTGTCCCCTGCATTGGCAGGCAGATCCTCAACCACTGCGCCACCAGGGAAGCCCCAGCATGGAATAATTTTGCCTGTCTTATCATTTACCATTTTTTATATATAGCCTTTCATTGCTAAATTTGAAATCATTTTCCCCAAAAATGAAATTTCGACACCTAAGGTTTGTGATTCCTGAAATAAAAACTGAGGATACAACTTCTAGATACTCCCCACAATCACATATTATCTCTTTATGAAAAAGAAATGTAAGCCAATGAGTAAGAGTGAGAAGTAAATAAAATAAAAATACAAAAAAAAGAGGAAAATATGACTCAATAATTGGAAAACACTTCTTACACTTAAAGTTATGCTTTAAGTCTCATTGGGCATTACTTGATTCTTGTTTTGTCATTTATTACATTAATTTAAAAGCAGAAAGTGAAAATTAGTTTGTCTTATGTCATCCATGTCTACTATGGGATTATATGTCAGTATCAATTTAATTTTAATTTAACTTACAAGTGTTCCAGTTTTTCTTTCTTTTTTACCACAATGACAATTAAAGAAACTATATATAAAATAACTTTTGAAAGAAGAGATTGAATAAGTCACAATTTGAACATTTCTGGGGTAGTGATATGAATAAAAATTATGACAAAGACTTTATAGGGAACTAGTATGGACCAACTACAGATTTTCTGTCCACTTTCACACAACTTACACTTTTATGTCTATTATTCAAAATCCTTCTTCTACTGAGATGGTTTAACACACTTCCCAATGGCAAAATTGGGGGGTTAACTCAAGCTATACTTGAAAGGTGGAGTAGACTATAAATATCTATTTACATAATTTAGAGGCCAGGCAAAGATTTTAATTTTAGCAAATTCATTCAATTCTGGGTAATTTCACTTTATCAAGGCTTTCCTAACTAAATGGTTTTTGTACTTTGGCACAGCAAGAAGGTCCTGGACAAAAGGAGAATCAGAGCTGAAATCCAGTTATCATGTCATTCACCAACCTAAACCCCTGAATGAACACTGAAATGTATTTGAAATTTTTCCTGTGAAGAGGAAGAGATATAAAACCAAATGAAATGGGCAGTCTCAGCTGCCACCTACTACCAGGAAGATAGACTCTGAAACATGAGTCTACCCAAGTTAAGGGCCTGCTTTCATGAAAATCAAAACTTCTTAGAGACACATAACAAAAATCATATTTTCTACAGGGTGTCATTTATATTGCTCAAAATATATTTTAAAAATTAATGAAGACATGAAGAAATAGGAAACTGTGACTCAAAGGCAAGGAAAAAGGCAGTAACGATAAAGCAAACCTGAGAGGGATGGCTTCAAGACGGCAGAAGAGCAACACACAGAGATCACCTTTCTCCCCACAAATACATCAGAAATACATCTACACGTGGAACAACCCCTACAGAACACCTACTGAATGCTGGCAGAAGACCTCAGACCTCCCAAAAGACAAGAAAATCCCCACGTACGTGGGTAGGGCAAAAGAAAAAAGAATAAATAGAGACAAAAGAATAGGGATGGGATCTGCACCAGTGGGAGGGAGCTGTGAAGGAGGAAAGGTTTCCACACACTAGGAAGCCCCTTCGTGGGTGGAGACTGCGGGTGGTGGAGTGGGGAAGCTTCAAAGCCACGGGGGAGAGCACAGCAACAGGGGTGCAGAGGGCAAAGCAGAGAGATTCCCGCACAGATGATCGGTGCCGACCATCACTCACCAGCCCGAGAGGCTTGTCTGCTCACCCGCTGGGGTGGGCGGGGGCTGGGATCTGGGACCGGGCTTCAGAGGTCGGATCCCAGGGAGAGGACTGGGGTTGGTGGCGTGAACACAGCCTGAAGGGGGCTAGTGCACCACGGCTAGCCAGGAGGGAGTCCGGGAAAAGGTCTGGAGCTGCCGAAGAGGCAAAAGACTTTTCCTTCCCTCTTTGTTTCCTGGTGTGCAAGGAGAGGGGATAAAGGGCGCTGCTTAAAGGAGTTCCAGAGACGGTCGTGAGTCGCGGCTATCAGCGCAGACCCCGGAGACGGGCATGAGATGCTAAGGCCGTTGCTACAGCCACCAAGAAGCCTGTGTGCAAGCGCAGGTCACTATCCACACCTCCCCTCCCGGAAGCCTGTTGCAGCCCGCCACTGCCAGTGTCCCGTGATCCAGGGTCAACGTCCCCAGGAGAATGCACGGCACGCCTCAGGCTGGTGCAACGTCACGCCGGCCTCTGCTGCCGCAGGCTCGCCCTGCATTCCACACCCATCCCTGCCCTGGCCTGAGTGAGCCACAACCGCTGAATCAGCTGCTCCTTTAACCCAGTCCTGTATGAGCAAAGAAAAGACGCCCTCAAGCGACCTACACGCAGAGGCAGGGCCAAATCCAAAGCTGAACCCCGGGAGCTGTGCGAACAAAGAAGAGAAAGGGAAATCTCTCCCAGCAGCCTCAGGAGCAGCGGATTAAATCTCCACAATCAACTAGAGGTACCCTGCATCTGTGGAATACGTGAACAGACAACAAACGATCCCAAACTGAGGAGGTCGAGGTTGGGAGCAACAATATATATACATATTTTTCCCCTTTTTCTCTTTCTATGTGTATGCTTCTGCGTGTGGCTTTATCTGTATACCTTTGTTCTTACAATTTGTCCTAGGGTTCTTTCTGTCCGTTTTTGGGTTTTTGTTTTTTGGTTTTGGGGTTTTTTGCTGTACGCAGGCCTCTCGTTGATGTGGCCTCTCCCGTTGCGGAGCACAGTCTCCGGATGTGCAGGCTCAGTGGCCATGGCTCACAGGCCCAGCCGCTCCTCAGCATGAGGGATCTTCCCAGACCGGGGCACAAACGATATCTCCTGCATCGGCACGCAGACTCTCATCCACGGTGCCACCAGGGAAGCTTCTGTTTTTCTTTCTTTTTTTTTAATAGTATAGTTTTTAGAACTTGTTATCGTTGGTGGGTTTCTTTTTTGGTTTGGCTGCTCTCTTCTTTCTTTCTTTCTTCTTTTTTTTAATTACTTTTTAAAAATTCTTTTTTTAATACTTATATTTTACTTCCTATTTTAATAACATTTAATTTTACTTTATTTTATTTTATCTTCTTCTTTCTTTCTTTCTTTTTTTCCTCACTTTTATTCTGAGCCGTATGGATGAAAGGCTCTTGGTGCTGCAGTCAGGAATCAGTGCTGTGCCTCTGAGGTGGGAGAGCCAACTTCAGGACACTGGTCCACAAGAGAACTCTCAGCTCCACATAATATCAAACAACAAAAATCTCCCAGAGATCTCCACCTCAATGCCAAGACCCAGCTCCACTCAACGACCAGCAAGCTACAGTGCTGGACACCTTATGCCAAACAACTAGCAAGACATTAACACAACCACACACATTAGCCGAGAAGCTGCCGAAAATCATAATAAGGTCACAGACAGCCCAAAACACACCACCAGATGTGGACCTGCCCACCAGAAAGACAAGATCCAGCCTCATCCACCACAACACAGGCACTAATCCCCTCCACCAGGATACCTACACAACCCACTGAACCAACCTTAGCCACTGGGGACAGACACCAGAAACAACGGGAACTACGAACCTGCACCCTGTGAAAAGGAGACCCCAAACGCAGTAAGTTAAGCAAAATGAGAAGACAGAGAAACACGCAGGGGATGAAGGAGCAAGGCAAAACCCCACCAGACCTAACAAATGAAAAGGAAATAGGCAGACTACCTGGAAAAGAATTCAGAATAATGATAGTAAAGATTATCCAGCAGCTGGGAAATAGAATAGAGAAAATACAAGAAAGGTTTAACAAGGACCCAGAAGAACTAAAGAGCAGACAAACAGTGATGAACCACACAATAAATGAAATTAAAAATTCTCTCAAAGGGATCAATAGCAGAATAACTGAGGCAGATAAATGGATAAGTGACCTGGAAGATAAAGTAGTAGAAATAACTACTGCAGAGCAGAATAAAGAAAAAAGAATGAAAAGAATTGAGCACAGTCTCAGAGACCACTGGAACAACATTAAATGCAACAGCATTTGAATCATAGGGGCCCCAGAAGAAGAAGAGAAAAAGAAATGGACTGAGAAAATATTTGAAGAGATTATGGTTGAAAACTTCCCCAGTATGGGAAAGGAAATAGTTAATCAAGTCCAGGAAGCACAGAGAGTCCCATACAGGATAAATCCAAGGAGAAAAATGTGAAGACACATAATAATCAAACGATCAAAAATTAAATACAAAGAAAAAATATTAAAAACAGCAAGTGAAAAACAACAAAAAACAAACAAGGGAATCCCCATAAGGTTAACAGCTGAACTTTCAGCAAAAAGCTGCAAGCCGGAAGGGAGTGACAGGACATATCTAAAGTGATGAAGGAGAAAAACTACAAACAAGATTACTGTACCCAGCAAGGATCTCATTCAGATTTGACACAGAAATTAAAACCTTAACAGACAAGAAAAAGCTAAGAGAATTCAGGACCACAAAACCAGCTTTACAACATATGCCAAAGGAACTTCTCTAGGAAGGAAACACGAGAGGAGGAAAAGACCTACAATAACAGACCCAAAACGACTAAGAAAATGGTAATAGGAACATGCATATTGATAATTACCTTAAATGTAAATGGATTAAATGCTCCAACCAAATGACATAGACTGGCTGAATGGATACAAAACAAGACCCATATATATGCTGTCTAAAAGAGACCCACTTCACACCTAGGGACACATACATACAGACCAAAAGTGAGGGGATGGAAAAAGATATTCCATGAAAATGGAAATCAAAAGAAAGCTGGAGTAGCAATTTTCATATCAGACAAAATAGACTTTAAAACAAAGACTATTACAAGAGACAAAGAAGGACATTACATAATGATCAAGGGGTCAATCCAAGAAGAAGATATAACAATTGTAAATATTTATGCACCCAACATAGGAGCACCTCAATACATAAGGAAAATACTAACAGCCATAAAAGGGGAAATTGACAGTAACACAATCATAGTAGGGGAATTTAACACCCCACTTTCACCAATGGACAGATCATACAAAATGAAAATAAATAAGGAAACACACACTTTAAATGATACATTAAACAAGATAGACTTAATTGATATTTACAGGACATTCCATACAAAAACAACAGAATACACATTCTTCTCAAGTGCTCATGGAACATTCTCAGGATAGATCATATCTTGGATCACAAATCAAGCCTTGGTAAATTTAAGAAAATTTAAATAAATAATCCCTTTATTATGTAGAGGGAACTTTCCTCCACATAATAAAGGCCATATATGACAAACCCACAGCCAACATGGTCCTCAGTGGTGAAAAACTGAAACCTTTTCCACTAAGATCAGGAACAAGACAAGGTTGCCCACTCTCACCACTATTATTCCACATAGCTTTGGAAGTTTTAGCCAAAGCAATCAGAGAAGAAAAAGAAATAAAAGGAATCCAAATCGAAAAAGAAGAAGTAAAGCTGTCACTGTTGCAGATGACATGATACCATACATAGAGAATCCTAAAGGTGCTACCAGAAAACTACTAGAGCTAATCAATGAATTTGGTAAAGTAGCAGGAAACAAAATTAATGCACAGAAATCTCTGGCATTCCTATACACGAATGATGAAATATCTGAAAATGAAATTAAGAAAACACTCCCATTTACTATTGCCACAAAAAGAATAAAATATCTAGGAATAAACCTACCTAAGGAGACAAAAGACCTACCTGTATGAAGAAAATTATAAGACACTGATGAAAGAAATTAAAGATGATACAAATAGATGGAGAGATATTCCATGTTCGTGGATTGGAAGAATCAACATTGTGAAAATGGCTCTACTACCCAAAGGAATCTACAGATTCAGTGCCATCCCTATGAAACTACCACTGGCATTTTTCACAGAATTAGAACAAAAAATTTCACAATTTGTATGGAAACACAAAAGACCCCGAATAGCCAAAGAAATCTTGAGAAAAAAAAAATGGAGCTGGAGGAATCAGGCTCCCTGACTTCAGACTATGCTACAAAGCTACAGTAATCAAGACAGTATGGTGCTGGCATAAAAACAGAAATATAGATCAGTGGAACAGGATAGAAAGCCCAGAGATAAACCCACGCATGTATGGTCACCTTATCTTTGATAAAGGACGCATGAATATACAGTGGAGAAAAGGCAGCTTCTTCAATAAGTGGTGCTGGAAAACTGGACAGCTACATGTAAAAGATTGAAATTAGAACACTCCCTAACACCATACACAAAAATAAACTCAAAATGGATTAAAGACCTAAATGTAAGGCCAGACACCATCAAATTCCTAGTGGAAAACATAGGCAGAACACTCTATGATATAAATCACAGCAGGTTCCTTTTTGACCCACCTCCTAGAGAAATGGAAATATAAACAAAAATAAACAAATGGGACTTAATGAAACTTAAAAGCTTTTGTACAGCAAAGGAAACCATGAACAAGATGAAAAGACTACCCTCAGAATGGGAGAAACTATTTGCAAATGAAGCAACTGACAAAGGATTCATCTCCAAAATTTACAAGTAGCTCATTCAGCTCAATGTCAAAAATCAAACAACCCAATCCAAAAATGGGCAGAAGACCTAAATAGACATTTCTCCAAAGAAGATATACAGATTGCCAACAAACACATAGAAGGATGCTCAACACCATTAATCATTAGAGAAATGCAAATCAAAACTACAATGAGATATCATCTCACACCAGTCAGAATAGCCATCATCAAAAAATCTACAGACAATAAGTGCTGGAGAGGCTGTGGCGAAAAGAGAACCCTCTTGCACTGTTGGTGAGAATGTAAATTGATACAGCTGCTATGGAGAACAGTATGGAGTTTCCTTAAAAAACAAAAAATAGAACTACCATATGACCCAGCAGTCCCACTACTGGGTATATACTCTGAGAAAACCATAATTCAAAAAGGGTCATCTACCACAGTGTTCATTGCAGCTGTATTTACAATAGCCAGGACATGGAAGCAACTAAGTGACCAGCCACAGGTGAATGGATAAAGAAGATTGGCACATATATACAATGGAATATTACTCCGCCATAAAAAGGAATAAAATTGAGTTATTTGTAGTGAGGTGGATGGCCCTAGAGTCTGTCATACAGAGTGAAGTAAATCAGAAAGAGAAAAGCAGATACTGCATGCTAACACATATATATGCAATAAAAAAAAAATGGTCATGAACAACCTAGGTGCAAGACGTGAATAGAAACGCAGACCTACTAGAGAATGGACTTGAGGATATGGGTAGGGGAAGGGTAAGGTGGGACAAACTGAGAGAGTGGCATGGACATATATACACTACCAAACGTAAAATAGATAGCTAGTGGGAAGCAGCCACATAACACAAGGAGATCAGCTCGGTGTTTTGTGACCACCTGAGAGGTGGGATAGGGAGGGTTAGAGGTAGGGAGATGAAAGAAGGAAGAGCTATGGGGACATATGTATATGTATAATTGATTTATTTTGTTATAAAGCAGCAACTAACACACTATTGTAAAGCAATTATACTCCAATAAAAATGTTAAAAAATAGAAAAAATGAAGTATAGTCCTGGGCTTCCCTCGTGGCGCAGTGGTTAAGAATCCACCTGCCAAGGCAGGGGACACAATTTCGAGTCCTGGTCCAGGAAGATTCCACATGCCGTGGAGCAAATAAGCCTGTGTGACTTAACTACTGAAGCCCACATGCCTAGAGCCCATGCTCCACAATAAGTGAAGCCACCACAATAAGAAGCCTGCCCACCACAATGAAAGAGTAGCCCCCTCTCACTGCAACTAGAGAAAGCCCACACACAGCACCGAAGACACAACGCACCCAAGAAGAAATAAATAAATAAATACATTAAAAAAAAAAAAAACCTGTGATTATCCTGATACTGAATTTTATAGAAAATAGGTTAAATTATCTATTTTTATATATCATAACATAAAGGAAAGTTGATGATAATTAATGAAGTGTCTATCAATATATTAAGGAATAAACAAAATGTGATATATGCATGTGATGGAATATTACTTGGTCATAAAATAGAATACGTACGTGCAACAACATTCATGAAACTCAAAAACTTTGTGCTCTATGAAAGAAACCAGACACAAAGGGACAGGTATTGCATTATTCTATTTATATTAAATATCTGGAATAGTTAAACCCATAGAGACAAAAAGCAGGTTAATGGTCTCTCCAGGGGCTGGAGAGTGGGAGGAATAGGGAGTTACTGTGCAATGAGCACAAGGTTTTCTTTTGAAGTGATGAAAATATTTTGGAACTAGATAGAGGAGGTAGCTGCACAACGTTCTGAATGTACTGAATACTACTTAATTTTACACTAAAGTGGATAATTTTATGTTATATGAATATCACATCAGTTAAAAAATGTAAAACAGAAATTAAAAGCTTCTGCTCACCAAAACAACATCATTCAGAAAATCCAAACACAAGCCACGGTCTGGAAAAAAATATTTGCCTTGTACATATGTCAAAGAGTTTCCATCTTAGATAAAATATGTCTATGGTAATTATAATTATTGCTATAAAAGACAACCCAATTTTTTAAAAGACTGGGTAATACACTTGAATAGACACTTCAGAAAATAAAATGTGTGACAGCCAAAACTTGCATGGAGAAATGATCAAATAATTAGTCATCAGGGAACTGCAAATTCAAGCCATGAGTTACCACAACACACCAATAAGAATGGCTAAAATTAAAAGATTGACAACACCGAACATTGGCAAAACATGGAGTAGGGCAAATTTTCATACATTGTTGATAAGAATAAAGAAGAACTAGCACTATGCAAAATGGCTGGCAGTTCTCTTATAAAAAATAAATAATACTCCCCGATGGCCCAACAATTCCACTCCTAGGTTTCTATCTAAGAAAATTTAATGCCACCCATATAAAAAACAAATAAGCAAACAAAAAATACTTGACAGAGAATGTTCATAACAACTATATTCAAATGCCTCAAAACTGTAAAGAACCTTAATGCCCCTTGGGAAGAGAATGGATAACCAAATATAAATATTTGTATATTCACACAATGGAATACCACCTAGCAATAAAAATAACCAGTCTTCAAATACACACAATAATATGGGTGAATCTCCAAATGATATGCCAAGTAAAAGGAGAAAAATCTTTACCTAAAACAGTATATACCATAGGATTCCACTTATGTGAATTTCTAGAGCAGGCATAACTAATCTATGACAAAGAAAAATCATAGCAACAGATGCTTCTATGGAGATGTAGGTTAATATTAACTGGAAAGAGGCAGGAGGGAACTTCCTTGGGTAATAATAAGAATTTACACCCAGAAGAGGTTTAGGTTACACAAGCTATGCATTTGTTAAACATTTTATTAACCTGAAAAACTCACTGCTAATGAGAAGGTAAAATGTTTTAAACACTTATGTGAAATATTTCATAATGTTGAAAAAACATTTATGCTATGATCCACTAAATAATTATGTTTCCAAACATAGAACCATAAAAATACATCTTATATGCACCAAGATATATGTAAAAAAGAATATTCAGAGAAGCATTGTTTATAATTGTCTGAAACTGGAAACAATTTTAATGGCCATCAGTAATAGAATAAAAAGATAAATTATGCTACACAGTGAAATATATAGCAAAGTAAATGAATCAACTAGAACTACACCCAACAACATTGATGACTCTTACAAATGCAATTTTGAAAGGGTAAATCAAGACACAAAATATAATTACAATGTGATTCCACTTTTACAAGTTCTGAGAACAGGCAAAACTAAACCATATTATTTAAGGATATGTTCATAAATGCTAAAACTATTTTTTTGAAGAAAGCAAAAGTTTTCATGTAAAGTCCAATGCATTGGTGGGAAGGAATTAACTGAGAAAAAAATACAGACTGTGGAAAAACTACTGAACTGTACATAATTTCTTAATTATTCACCTTCTTGATATTTACTTGGATTAGTGTTGTGTGTATAAAATTTTAATCTATGACACTCATTTTAAAGAGAAAATCTTGTCAAAACACTTTTTTTACTTCTACAAACTTGTATTAACCATCTGCTTTTTGGAGACCACATGAGTATAATGTTAGCCTGTGGTTTAATATATGATATATATAATATGTATATTATATATATTATGTTGTCTAATATATACAACATATATAGGCTCATATATTTTCCAATGATATATGTCAATTGCTACAATATGTATCATCATATACACTATTAAGATAATACTTAAATATAAAAAAATCAAATAAGTATTTTACTATTCAGTGGACTAATCTATGAGACTTTTGTGCATGAGATGGAAGAAAGTAATTTTTGCCTTCTCAGCAAATTTGTTTTCTCAGGTTATACAGTAATTATGATCATGTACTGAAGCTCCTTTTAATACAGCTTGGTTTGCCTACTTTTGAATATATCTGGCAATAAAGTGTTTTAAAATGTGAAATGGAAGAAATCAAGTATGATTTTGAATGCTTGGTATTTCTGACTCCATCACCAATGTTAAAATTTTAAAGGAGGTGGACTGGGGAGCTTTCCACTGTTGTTTGCTTTTCATAGGAAAAGTACCTGCAAATAAACCTTCATATCTACTAGTTTGGTTCCTCAAGTCTATTCTTGAACTAATGGCTGTTTGACATTCCATGATGAATGGTATGTGTTCAGCTATTTCAGATTTTTCCGTTACTAAAATTACATTTGTAATGTAAGGATGGGTTATTATTAGCTAAAGCTTTTATTTCCTGGGATTAGGTAAAATGAAAGGGTTATTTTTGTTGATACACCCCATTTCACATTGCAATGCAACTATTCAACTGAAAACACCTTTAGATTTCTATTTGAATGGTCAAGGAATGACTGGTTATGTGTTATTGGCCTTTAAAGGGCCAGTGTCACTAATAGCCAAAACAAAGTTATTCATTTAATAATTCTATAGAATTATTAATTCTGTAGAGAACTATTTAGATTTTTTTCTCAAAATTTTCCTGCAATATTACTGAAAGGCTTCAAGACATTTAACAAATATGTGAAATAGTATTTAACAAATATGTGAAATAGTATTATCTTTGGATAATGTCAGATGAAATTTTATATTCATATCTAAAAATAATACTTGCAGGGACTTCCCTGGTGTCACAGTGGTTAAGAATCTGCCTGCCAATTCAGGGGACTCGGGTTTGAGCCCTGGTCCGGGAAGATCTCACATACTGCGGAGCAACTTAACCCACATGCCACAACTACTGAACCTGTGCTATAGAGCCCGCGAGCCACAACTACTGAGCCAATGTGCCACAACTACTGAAGCCTGCATGCCTAAATCCTGCACTCCACAACAAGAGAAACCACTGCAATGAGAAGCCCGCACACCACAACAAAGAGTAACCCCTGCTCGCTGCAACTAGAGAAAAGCACATATGCAACAACGAAGACGCAACACAGACAAAAATAAATAAATAAAAATTTAAAATTTAAAAATAATAATAATACTTGCTTACAACATTGGTAAGATGTATTTTTATTAATCATTCAGCAATTATCTCTGTTTAGGAATACTTATAAGCATGTGCCATCATTGGGATACACTACCTTATATAATATCATGTTGCTTACCATTGTTTGAGAAAGGATACAATTGATTCAGGAAATACCAAGGGATTTTTCATGGGAGTAAAAATGTAGTAAAAATGTAGCAACACAGTTTATGGTGAAGATGGTTTATGAGAACAAGAGTTATTCCTCTGAGAGTGAACAAACCTTTAGTTCTACACCTTTAGTTCTAGCACAAATAATTGGACCCACATGATGTCCATATTATTAAAAATCATCATGTTCCTACTGTTGTAGATAGTATTATACAAATATAATAAAATATAAGTTTCTGAAAAGAGAAAAAATGTTGCAATTTTTCTGAATCATAATAAACTGGATATATAGAAATTACTACTAAACCTAGCACTTCTAAAGGAAGTAGTTATAATATATATTTATTTAATAATTTAATTAAATGATAACCTTAAGTGACATTTAGACAAGTCATAAAACATATGTGAAGTGTGAAGAGTATACCCACAGTCATAGAAGTAGGTGAATATATGCTATATTCTTATATTTAAAATCAAATAACTTTTTAAACAGTTGGGTGAATATATGAAAGTAGCTAGAAAATATAATATCTAGAAACTATTCAATAACCCTAAATTTTCTGGCAATAGTAATGAAGAAAATTATTTCATAATAGCAAATCTGCATGTATAATGAATATAAAATGAAGCTCAGTTGCTGCATTGCTTCTCATATTTAAAACGATAAAAAATTCAATCAGGAACAATGCATTGATAAGAGAAAGTTAACATAAGGATAAAATAGTAACTTGTTAAACATCATCCTAAATAACTATAAATGCGAGTGAGGGGCCCAAGTCTTCATCTCATGATTTTTTCCTTTTTTTTTTTTTGTTTAAATGTTGATTTGGCCGCTGAAAATGAGAGTTTAACATGGAAACACGATGGAGAAGTCTTCCTTACGAGAACAGTGACAACTGTGCTTCTACTGTGCCTATCTAGTGCATCTGTCCTTTCCGGCTCCTGTCTATAACATGTGCTGGTTGCCTGCAGCTATTCTGCAAAGTTTGCTCTTGTAATCCATGTAGACAGAGGAAGAAAGAAAAAAAAATCCCTTTTTAAGGAGTGTTAGCACCCAAGTCACCTAGTCTTTCTATGTGGATAACATGAAGAGACTGTTTTTCTCTTCAGTTTCTCCATATGAGAATTACAACCTCAGAAATCTGCAGAGTGTTTAGATTTCCACTAACCCCACTGCAGGCCACTGAGTTCTGCAGTTTTCTCTTTCTCAAATCTTTCTCTCTCCCCTCCCAACCTATCTGTGCGCCTCTCTTTGACTCCTCATTTTCTCTTAGTAGAAATTAGCTAGCCCAGGATTTTAAGTACAGAAATGAGCATTTTTTACAGTATGAATTTTATGTTTCCTGGCGTTTTTTAATGATATGCTAATTTGAGTCTCCTGTGTTGCTTTGAATGAGAGGCTACAGCTTTAAGGGTGACCCCTATTCTTCTAATCTGTTCTTTAATTGAAGTAGAGACCTAAAAAGCCTACATAAATGCAGAGGCAGATTGGGAAATGGAATTTCTTCTTTCCTTAGATAGTGTTAGGTTATTCACAAATTTAGACAGTTACCTAGGCAATAAGCCCATATGGGCTACTATTTAAATATTATTTGACAGTCCTTGGGGCTGATACAGACTCCCCCTTGCCTCCAAAATAATATTAACCATCTCTACTTCCCTTGACAAAAACATGAGAACAAAGCCCTGTAGCTGCTTTACTATGCCTCTTCAGAACAAAGGTTAAGGTATTCTAGGAATGGGAAAAAATATTGTATTGAGGACTGCACGTGGAGTAATTCTTTTTTATGTCTTTTTAATCTCTCCTTACATTCTAAATGAGAATAGGTGAGGACAAGCAGTGAACATAGACTACGTGCCTAGTTGGGTTTCTATCTAACTGACTGTAACCCACAGGCCACACCATTATCCATCACTTTGCCTCAAGTACTATAGAAGACATTACTTCCCCTATAACTATTACCTCACAATATCATACAATGAAAAATAAACAACCTAACTAACAAAATGAATTATAAGAAATTAAAACATACAATACTGTTTCAAACTATGTTCAACATTGTACTGTTCATACTTTTCTTCTTAGATCTTCTTTAGTAATAGGAAGGGCAATTTAAATGCAAAATGCCTTTTTTTTTTCAAAGAGGGCGTAAACCTATAAATGCATCATTGCACACGTGGATGAACCTTTCATAAAAATGGAAAGTGAGTAATGAGGTGCATCTATCTCCCCTATCCGATTACTTATGAAATTCTATGGCAGGCACATTCATCTATGATTAAATAATTCTCAACAGTTCTCTGCCAAATTTTGAAAAGTATTACACTTGGGTTTTATTTGTGAATGTTTTTATTCCAGATTCTATGAACTCAAATATTTCTCTTATCTCTCCCATGAATGACCTCAAATATTTCTCTTATCACCTCTTACTAGTTACTTTCATAAATAATAACTAATATGAAGGGTGACAGTGCTCAAAAATACTTTGCCTATTTTGAGAGATTAATATAGCATTGGATTTTTAATATCTCCACCCCGAAATTGATTTGTCATTTGAGATAATATTCTTAAATATATATATATACTATACCTAACATCCTTGATATTTATTTGTATATATATATATATATATTTATAGATAGATGATAGAGAGATAGATATTCAGAAAGTTCATGGGGATGTTCTCTACTCTTGAGGCATAGACTGAGCATGGTTATAGCAAAGTGTCCACTAGGGAGAGCTGCCTTACAGCATACCACAGCTAACAGCACGGCCACACTTGATAACGCTCCATCATCAGTAACAGTAATGGAAAAAATAACAGTAGATTTCCCAACATTCCATATCACTGTGTGATTATTTATGATTCACAGGTATCTGGAACAACATAAATCATCAACTTAGGAGTTTGCTCCCATTTCAATATGGAAAGCATCCTGTTCCAAACCATTTTTATTGTCCAAATCCTGTCTCCTCTTTGTCTGAGGAAAAATAACTTTATGATAATATTCCCGATTATAAGAAAAAACAAATCACCATGTGCATCGCACTGAATATTATAAAAAGTTGTTATTTAAAATAAAATAGATTTATGTAAAGAACAAATAACAGTGAGAAGCAAAGCATTGCTTTTAAACATTTAAAAAACATTGATAAAAAACAACTGCAAAAACTAAGCAGTTTTAACTATGGAACAAGGCAAATAAACTCTGCCACAATTTTTAATAATGGAGGGAATATATTTTAAAGATTATAATATGATATCATCCTTATAATCAAGATTGTAGTTTCCAATTACTGTACCTATGTTAAAGAAAAGAGAAAATTTATATTGGATTTTGTTTGTGTTTTAAGTTTATTTAAGCACAAGCTGGTTCCACTTCAAAGGGGAATGAAAAAGCCAAGTCATTCAGATTATCTAGAAAAATAAAATTCCCTGCTAATATGCATCATTTAGACATACCTCATAAGACTATATGTGCTGAAAATCATAGCATTGGTGATTTTATATTAAATCTTCTAAATTATATTTTAATTACAATTTGAAACCTTTTTTATTGAATATATATGTATATACATATACATATATATGTCATTCCTCAGTTACATGTGCCTATTAATATGTGTACAACCTTTAACAGTCCTTTCCTTTTCCTTTACTCTGATTTTACTTATAATCCTTCCACATCATTTAGCTTTGGTTCTAGCCTAACAATTTTTCTATTTTGCAATTGAGTTTAAAGGGAAATGTTATTAAATCAGGGAATTCCATAAATATTGGTTAAAAGTTATAAATAGGCTGTCTTCGGTATTTGTCAACATAGAGTTCTTTCAATTAAAATATTTCCTGGCTACCACAGCGTGGAAGCTGCGGAAATTGGCTCCACATCCAGCTGGCTGATTCAGTAAGAAATCAGCTGGCCTCAATTTAGATTTCTTTTCTTTTAAAGCAGTGCCAAATTGAGGATTAGTATATTGTGGAGAGGGAGGCGGGCAGCTCCACCCCTGATCGGCCGTTCTTCATTCCCTAGAATGGGCTTGCCATCCCAGCCCCAGCTGTGCACTGAATTAATCTACACAGGGAGCTTCTCTATCTACACAGTTTTCAACAGGCTCATCAAGGTCCTCCACCACTTCTGACAAAAGTAAAATGTGGATCTGCTGACTCTGGATTAGGGAGTCTTTACACAGGCTTTAAACGTAGGCATTCACAAGCACACTCCAAATACACACACACACAAACACACACACACACACACAGCTTTTATTTGCATATTATGAAGACAGTCAACTGTTAACACTGAATCTTAGGCAAATTGGGTATGTGTATAACAGACAAGAGCAGTTCTTCAGAAACTGGTCCACCTCAGGGAATGGGTATGATTTTACTTCTCCTGAACTTGTTCTTCCAAACTAAGGGTGTAATAATGATGTAGTTAGCAACTAGCCTGAGATGGGACACATCCTTTCCACTGCCACTTGCAAATATTTATGTCATTACCCCGTCACTGCCCCCTTCTTAGAGTAGCTTCTACTCAAACCCCCCAGGCCAAAGTCTATACCCTAGCATTTCCATGTTATTCTTCTCAGCTTCTCAAATCCCATGAGTTAACTAAGTGACTTTATGAACGAATCTTGTTTTTCTACCACTAAGGATGTATAGCACATGTATTCAATTTTATTGTGTGTTATTGTTCCTATAAATTGTGACCTTTTGTGAAAAATTCTCAGTCTTTATTTTTGAAGTATTGCTGATGATAATGTCTAAGAATATTGTTTAGGGTTATGACCTCACTCAAACTGTGAGCCAGCTAAACATGTTTGTTTAGGTTTTGTCTTGTTTTACATAATCTTCTATCTGTAGACCATGTATTTTCATAAATATCCAAAAAAGACATTATATTCATAATTAATTTAAAGTTTTTTCAAGGGCTTCCCTGGTAGCGCAGTGGTTGAGAGTCCACCTGCTGATGCAGGGAACACGGGTTCGTGCCCCAGTCTGGGAAGATCTCACATGCTGTGGAGCGGCTGGGCCCGTGAGACATGGCCACTGAGCCTGCTCGTCCGGAGCACGTGCTCCACAACGGGAGAGGCCACAACATTGAGATGCCCACGTACCGCAAAAAAAAAAAAAAAAAAAAAAAAATTCATAAAGAATTTTAGCACAAATATTTAGCAGATGTCTCATTTCATCTCATTTTTCTGATAACTGAGGACTTGCTTTATAATTTGGATGAGTGAATAGAAATATACATCTAGAGGAGCTCTTGATTAGTCTCCTACAAGGATCTACAGCAATCATATTAATGGAATTAACATTCTGACAAAAAAGATGTAAAAAAGATAGCAAAGATATTAATAATGATATATGTTGATAAATATATTTCAGGCCCTGGTCCTCTGTATCTTTACCTATGAATATATTTCATACATTTCCTTAATTTAATTTCTTAATAACCACTGGCTTTTTAACATGTTCGAGGTCCAAGGTCAACTGCTACAGCTTTCCAGCAGCAAAGCTAAGTCAATGAAACTTAACTTTCAGGATTTCCTCATGATTTCCATAAAATTTATAATAGTGGGTCATGAAGTTATCAAACCTTCATCTATGCAAAACTTGTCTGAAGTGGCTGAAAAAACAGGAAATGCACTTGAAAACATCAAGTTGTGTGTATAGAAATAAAATGAGGAATACATAAAGAAATGAAAAGTAGAATGTTGGTCACATTGTTGGTATCTGACTATCATTCTTACAAATAAAAAAGCTGACTTGTAGATGTGAATGTTCACCCAGTTTATACAAAAGGCATACTTCCCTCCTCTCTTTTCAGAGGTGAATTTAAAAATCTGTATTATATGTGTGTGTTTGAAGAGAAACAAAAGCAATAGCAAGAATAAAACAGGAAAATAAATATATCTGTTGATCAAGAAGCAATTTCAATTGCAACTGCTTGGGTAGAGATGAAATGGTTTCTGGTGCCAGACTCACAGTAGGAAAACGTCATTTGGATCCTTTGCCACTGTTGTGTTGTATGGGATCCCGTAGGAAAACGAAGGGAAGTGCTTTTCATTTTTGGCCACAGTGCCTGAAAATATACAAGGAATGAGGAGGAAAACAGGGTGACATCAATGGTCATAAAAATGTGACCTTCATCTTGATATAATAAGACAAATAAAAAGTTTCCACAGCACCTGGCATTTAAACATTAAAGGAAGTTGTAAGGACAACCTATTCTTTTACAATGGGCCTATTATTCTGTTTTTGCAAATATTCCCAATATTCACACTTTTGAGTCACTGAAAACTTGCTATGCTACCTCAAAGAAAGTTAAAATCTTCAGAAGCTAAACTAAACATAAGTCGTTTTTGCCACTTTAGGTAAAAGCACTGTGAATTTGTATTAAAGAACCATCTTTCTTCCATTGGTTGCAGTCTGGTCCTTCTGCCAGTCCAAGTGATTGTCCCTACCAAGGAGTGATGCTCAATAAACTAGTAGGTTTCTCTCTGCCTGGAACTGAAACTTCCTAGAGATTATCATACTAAGTGAAGTAAGCCAGACAAAGAAAGACAAATATCATATGATATAACTTGTAAGTGGAATCTTTACAAAAAGGATACAAATGAATTTATTTACAAAACAGAAATAGACTCACAGACATAGAAAACAAACTTATGGTTACCAAAGTGGGAGGGATAAATTAGGAGTTTGGGATTAAAATATACACACTACAATATATAAAATAGATAACCAACAAGGACTTATGGTATAGTACAGGGAACTGTACTCAGTGTCTTGTAATAACCTATAATGGATGAAAATGTAAAAAGAAGAATATATATATTTATACATATATGTACAACTGAATCACTTTAATGAACACCTGAAACTAACATAACATTGTAAGTCAACTATATTCCAATAAAAATTAAAAAAACAAAAACAAAACTAGAGACCTCGGGGCTGGTTTAATCTTAAAGAACTGTCCCTCAGTTGCCATTACCATCAACTTGGGAAGTGTACAGCTGTCCTGATTTCAAGACTTCTCCAACTTTTTCCCTCAGCTCTTCCTTCATTTATGCTCATAATTTTCCCATAAGTTTTTCTGTTTGCTTAAGTTATCCAGAGTGAAATTCTCCTAAAACCAAAGAACCAGAAGAGACATGAAGTGGTTAACTTTGTGTGCATAGATAAAATTACAGTGACAATTTTATTAAAGATAGAATGTGTGTGTGTTAACTCTACTCTAAATTGCATGTATTTATTTTATTTGAATTTAGTGCTCCCTCACTGAGTTTTTTAAAAATGATAGTAATAATAATAAAATTAAAAAGCTAGTGTGCCTTTTTTTTCTGTGATCTCACTTTGAATTGGCCCTCACCTAGCTATGTCCTCCTGATTTCCCAGACAGTCAGAAGAGGGTCCTCCTGGAGAAACCAAGAAATGGTGGATCTTGAGGAAAGTTGCCTTTTTCGGGATGTAGGATAGTTCTTACAGATTTTTTCCTTTATTAGAATTAGATTTCCTTATAATCCTTTCTTTACACTATATTTAAATATAAGGAAATATACAGTTTGTTGGGTCTCACCTAAGGAGGAGAAAAAAAGACATGAAACATACAAATATATAGTTATGCATACATATTTACATATAGTTTTTAAAATAAAGCTTCCATAATTTTAGGCTTTGGGAAGAGTCTGTTGATTATTTACAAGATAAACATTCCCTCTTCCTAAAGTAAGTCAGAAAGGGAAAAACAAATAACGTATTTTAACGCATATTTGTGGAGTCTAGAAAAATGGTACAGATGAACTGGTTTGCAAGGCAGAAATAGAGACAGAGATGTAGAGAACAAATGTATGGATACCAAGGGGGGAAAGGGGGTGTGGGATGGAATGGGATATTGGACTCACATATAGACACTTATATGTATAAAATAGATAACTATGAGACTCTGCTACACAGCAAAAAGTAATAATAATAAATTATGTCTGAAACCTCAAAAAAAATTTACTCTTCCTTCTTTACCAACATACGTTTTTGGGGTGAATGAATAAGAAACATGCCCACTGAAAAATAGTGTTTGACTCCTATCATTATAGATAGCAGTGGCCATGTGACTAACTTCTTGCTTGTATGAGATTGGTTAAGGTTTTAATGGGAGCTTCCTAGATAACTCCTTATAAAGGTATCTGACTTAGCCGAAATGTAGCTTTAGTCCCTCTATTTCTTTTTGATTTTAATCTTTCTTACTTGGAACGTGGATGTAATTACTTAAGATTCAGCAGCCATCTTGTAACCACAGATTGAATATAAAAGCCAGGCAGAGATAGAGATAGATAGATAGAGAGAAAAGACTGAAGGCACTCAGAACATTTATGAGGTCGGCCAGAAGAGCCTCCATATCAGTGCTGGACTGTCTACCTTTGCACTTATTTTACAAGAGAAAAAATAAATAAATAAAAAACTCTGTCTTCTTTAAGCCACTATCTTCTTTAAACCATTATTTTTCATATCTTATATTTGCAGTTGAATTGCTGGAAGATAGAGCCACCAACATGTTTTGTTCATTTTTAGTACTTTATAATTGAATTTACCCTATTGCTATCTTTTCATAGCACTATTAAAAGTTTATTGTTTTTACATTTGTTTTTGGTAGCAATAACTGTATAGTTCTAGTCAATAGGTTGGACATCACATTGGACAACATAGATTCACATCCCAGCTCTTTCACTGGTTAATTTTACAACATTGCTCAAATTTTAAAATGTTTCTAACCTGCTTTTTTTCTTCCATAAATTGGAAAAAATAATTATAATACCTATATCAGAGGATCATTCTGAGAAATAAAAAAATGCTTTGCACAGTGCCTGACACATTATAAACACTTGATAGATGATATTCATTATAATAAATTATACTGTATATGCAAATGGTAGTACTAGTACTATCTCATAAGAAGCAGGAAATAAACAGTTTTTCAGAATAGGATGTTGGATTGTATCTATCTAAATGTGCCCTGTGGTCTAGTCACTCTTGAACAATATTTACAACATTTTAGAGTTATAAATTTGTATAATCAATGACTAACAAGAAAAAGTAAATAAAAATTATATGAGAATCAAATTCATAATTCTGGCATTCATAATTTTGTATCCTAATCAAGTGAGAGGTAACATAAATATATATCCTAAAAATAATGGAAATTGAGAATTGTGTCCCTTTCAAACTTCAAGCTACCTTTCTGTTCATCTCTCTCTACCATTTTTACCCACAAATTAAAAGGGTAATACCAGCTGCAAATTGCCAATAAGAAATTACCATTAGGGTCTATGAATGTATTTCCATGAATTATACATATAAATATTGTTTCTTCTCAGATATGTATTTCTACCTCAGCTCTTTTCTTAAATTAACCCCTAATACACACAACTAGATACATATCTCAATGGCAAAAATCTTTTAAAACACCTTTCAAGCATTATTTTTAGCTCCACTGTTTGCTTTCAGATCTTTCTATCCCTTGCTCTGATGGGACCAAGAATATCTATTTATTTTGGTAGTCAGGTATATGGGCTATTATTTAAGTATCGTTTTCTGTGGACCAATCATTTATATAAAATGAAAAATTGATTGATTTTATGAAGGTACCAAAATACTGCTACTTGTTTGATTAAGAAAATTTGTTTTGTTGCATTTTATCTAGAATGATTTAGAATTATCATTTTAATTACATTTCTCAGCCTCTGACCTGGGGTAGCTAGTAAAATCACTTTTCTTAAACTCTTTAATTTCAAGTGCCATGCTTTTCTTTTCCTCAAGACTCTGTAAGATAGGTGTACCATTAAGAAGGCCAGTAGTAAGAGTAAAAACCCTGCTCCCTTTATAAACAGACATCTATAAAAGAAGAAAAAAATTATCAGAGTTAGAAGATCAAACTCTGTAGTTTATTCACATGTGAACCTTGCTAAGGTGGAAGTATTCCAACAGAGTCTAAAGTAAATAAAATTTTAGGCTGAGATAGGAGAAGAAATGAAAATTCTACTTCAGGGGAGGCTTGGGAAAACAGGATTTAGTGCACAACATTAGTGTGAGATTTGCTTATTTAAGGGGCTTATTATATCTGCATTTTGATGACTCTTACTTCCACACTCTGCTTTCCTGACACTTTTTTACAAATAAGAAAGTGTGTTTTTCTGCACCTCTACACTAATGATTCCTCACTCAGCAAGGCTTGCACTTATTAAAGCTTTTTATTACCACTTTGTTTAAAGGGGTGTTTGGACTCTAGCAGGTAGGCAAATCTAGAGGGGAAATCCTTTTGAAAGTATTCATAATGGAATACAAGAATGAAAAACAAAGTTAATGCTGTGGGGTTTTTTTTCCTGGTCTCTGCAGATACATCAGATTCAGATTCCCGCACTTTGACTCAGTAATATGTGATAGATATTCTCTTAGGTTCAAATAACTAACAGTGTAAGAAATCCTTTTCCATTTATCATTGTGTGAATATAAACATTAATTTCGTATTAGGGGACTTCCTTGGTGGTGCAGTGGTTAAGAATCTGCCTGCTAATGCAGGGTACACGGGTTCGAGCCCTGGGCTGGGAAGATCCCACGTGCTGTGGAGCAACTAAGCCCATGTGCCGCAACTACTGACCCTGTACTCTAGAGCCAGCAAGCCACAACTAATGAAGCCTACAAGCCTAGAGCCCATGCTCTGCAACAAGAGAAGCCACCACAATGAGAAACCTGTGTACCGCAACAAAGAGAAACCCCCTCTCGCCGCAACTAGAGAAAGCCCGCACACAGCACTGAAGAGCCAACACAGCCAAAAATAAATAAATAAATAAATAAATAAATTTATTTAAAAAAAAATTAGTATTAGGATATGACCTACTGAAGATAGAACAATGAAGATGCATTATTTCTTTCTCTTCAATAATAAAGTGTATTCTGAAGAAAATTCATGGTGCTAATACAAATCAGTTCTATCATTTTCTGACAAATTGTTTAGCCCATTTTCAATAATACTGTTTTTTTAGTAATTTTTCTAATTTACAAGTTTTTTATTTTTATTTTCTATTGCTTTATTGATGAAACTTAGTGGAGTAATGGAAATAATAATAGATACACTAATATTTTGCTGAATGTCTTTCTATTAATAAAGTTTTCCCTTCCCAGACTATGATGCCCTCATAGATGGACAAATGTACTTAGTCTTTAAAGAATGATGACAACTGTTAATTTTTATTTTAAGATGAGTCATGAGTGTTCCAAATCCATAGAATTATCTAGGCAGTAGAAATCTTGAGCTTCAGAAATTTTTTTTTATGGTATGACTTCCTTAGTTTTCAGCATTTAACTAGCATATATTGCACACTAATTTTAAATGATAAAAATGGGTCCATACTGTAAAAGTGAATGAAGCATGGTTGAAAAGCTGAAGGACCTTAGATATCACTAACTTGAACAAAAAATGATATGGTTACATTTTCAGAAAGAAGAAAGCAAAGAGAAAGTGTTCCTACTTTGAGAGAGAATCCTAAGAAAGTTTTCACCAGGGACATGTTCAAGATGAGTAGGAAACCAAAAAAGAGCATTCAGTTCAGGAATTTTCAGAAACAGAAGCTTCAAGCTGCATTGCTTGTTCAGGAAATCAGGAGCTGCTCTTTCTTGCAGTAAGAGATTGTAACCAGGTTATAAGGCATAAGGAGAAAATGAAGGAAGTTTTGGAACAGGTTGTGAATTTTTCTGTTACTGCTGCCAAGTTTCTGATTTTCGTTTGTTTGTTTTTTTGTTTGATTTTGTGTCTTAGTCAATGCACATTACAGGTAAGATCAACTCAGGTGGTATTACAAAACTTTTTTTTTTTTCATTTTAAGGGAGAGGTTCTATTTCTCCTTGTTTTATGTAAACAGGCAAAGGAATGTTTTCTGTCCAAATGGGTTATCATCTGCTCCTTATATTGTGTCAAACATGACAACTCTCTTCTGGGTTGGGAAGCTATTACTTCAGGAGGATCTGATGACCGGAATTTGGAGTGCTGTATAGTAGAGCAACATTTGGCCATTGACTAAATATTCCAAGTCAGTACAGGATTTTAAATATCAATCTTATATAGAGAGTTGTTCAAATGTAAAAAATACATGTGGAATTTGTTAATAAGAACATGTCAATACAAACTATCTCTCTTTTCTGAATTGGAGTACCATGTAGGTATCTAGATGCTTTGGATCTTTGAGTTCAGAACCATCCAGAATTTCTACTATTTGAGTCCTCCTAGGTCATTTGAGAAATCAGAGTTATCTTTGCCCCATGGAGTAAAACGTATTTGTTGCTTTTGCTTCCACATTGTTTTCCCTGCACTTCAATCCTAGTAAATAATTTACATAAAATAAACAAGAAATGGCTAATATTTCCTTTTCTTCCACAAGGAGAGGAAATTTAAACCCCATCGCTACCAACCTCCACTTTTCCCTGTTGTCTTAAATTGGCTGATTTATAACTATTTCTCAAATTCCTGTCTTCATTTGCTACTGCAGCTTTGTTAGTACACTCTTCTAAGTATTACTTCCAATATCATAGGTCTCTGGCAATCCCTGGAGGATACTATTCTGAATTCCAGTTATCTCATTTAGTAGTAAATATCCATTCTCTATTGCCTTCTATAAACATCCTCAAATGCTCTGTCCTCTTGGAGACCCCAAAAATGTGCTTTTCAAATGCTCATACCCACATAAATCCTTCCCTCTCACCTCAGAAAGCAAGACTCTGCATTCACTAAGGTTCGTTTAGATGTTTATTCTTTTGCAGAAACTTACCATATTCAGCACTAAATCATCTGTACACATGTAGGCTTCTTAATAATAGAGGCAATGCTTACCTGATTTTGTATTCCCAACACTTTAGCACAATGTCAAGCACTTAATAAATGCCTAATAAAAAGACATAACATATATGTGGTAAAGTATATTTTATAATAAGCTTTTCAAGAAAAATCAGGTGTCATGTATGCATTCCATTACGTGGACTTCACCTAACATTTTCTAGAGCAAAGGTAACTGCTTCACATCTAAGATGGGAATAAACACTGACATTATCCCAATTTTAGGCTGTTTTCTTATTATTTCTTAACACTGAAAATTAAAATATCAGAAAATAAGTTTTTCTTTCATGAAAGAACTAAGATGTTGAAAAGTCATTGAACATTATTTTTCCCATTACAATTAGTAAGAGGAATTTAGACCTATCACTTGACTTCTTGTGTGCAGATGATTTTCGGAACAGAGTTATTATTTTTGTAGAGGGAAGCTACAAAATTCACTTCATGGACAGTTGTTCTTTCCACATTATTACACTAGATATGCCTGTTATTCTCTGGAAGACTTGTCACTCTTATGACTCTCTAGAAACACTTTGTTTGAGGTCGGAGAAAGAGGTTGCATTCTGATGATTTGTTTTGCCTCCTATGGCTTCCTCCTTACTCTTGAAATACATTCTTTCCAACAATGGCATCACCGAAAGGGGCATTTAATGATGACAATAAGAATAAAATGTCTGATGAAATAGCTATTGGATTCTTCATATTTATAAAGACAATAATTATAACTTTGACATTAATTGCAGCCCATTGGTGGTTTTTTTACTCTGCCCTTGCCAATAAGCTCTAAATCCAGGCTTCAATTTCTTTTGCATTAACTCTGCCTTGAATATCATGATTACCATTTAACTTGGTGGTTACATAATCCTAGTGAGATTTTAATGTAGACATCTTGCCTTAACTTTCTTTCCTTTAACAACAACAAAAAAGGAAAAGGTGGCCCCTAAGTAAATGAAACTCAATTTCACGGCACATTATCTCTCTCAATTCTTTCCTCACAGCTTTCATTTTCATTAAAATCACAGACAACCATAAATTAATAATTACTTCAGGTTGAGTAAATGCAGGCCGTACTACTTAGTTCTTGCTTTCCTACAGTGGCCCTTCTTGTTTGAGCTGGAAAAATGTTAATTTAGATAATGTGGTTTGCCCCTTGTCTTATAACTCTGTTTTGCAGTTTCACTGATCTATAATGGTCTGTTCTTATTAGATAGTATTAGCTTCATCTTTTGTTCAGTCAAGCTTTTACACTTTGCTTGGAAGATAACTATTGCAAACTCTCAGTTGAAATGTGTCATTATCTACATATCTATTATATTTCAGTGCTTCTCAAAATGCTTTCTGTGTTTATTAACTTATTTGTGATTCCACATATTCATAAATGTATTGTCCATTAGCTTACAGTGTATGCTAGAGACACTTAAAAGGAGAAATGAGATATACAGACAAAATTCTAACCCTTTATAATTATGAGAATTTCAAATAAGCTATATTATTTTACATTTCAAAAGATTCAGAAAGTATTTGTTTCACTTAAAGAAACAGTAACTAAAAATTCAATTCAACTGCTTCTTTTCTGATATTTGAAAATGCTGATTAGCCTTGACACATTATTATATTGTTTACTTAAAACTCTACTTCCTTAGACAGCTTTTTAAGATATATATCTATTTTTATAGAGGATCCAGAGGGAATGCAGTTACACAATTGTGCTTTAGTACACTAAGAACAATAAAATACAGGATCTGCCAGCTGAAGTGGAAGTTAACAGTTTAGTCTCTGGCAATGTTATTTTTGAGAATGCTTTCACTTTCTTAAGTTTAGGTAAAGCTAGTGGTTGATTTGAACTAGAATTCCCTCCATACTTTAGAACGCATGCTATAGTGAATGATGTTTTCATGTAAGTTAAATAATTTAGGTTATAGAAAAGAAAAAAAACCTTTTGGTTAACAATCTATTAATATTTCTAAACTTATTTCAAGATTTTTGAAAATTAAATATTTACTTGGTTGAAGGTATGATAAGGAAACCTTCCTTTAGCGTAAAGTTCAAATCACTTACATCACAACACAACAGTGCTCTCAATGAAATTCTTAAATAAACATTCTCACCTTCTGCCCTATGTGACAAACATTCCTCTTTAAAATGTTTCTTTTTTCCTTTGGATTACCTATAAATAATCTTTATTTCTATCATCTAAATTGAAACCATATACTGCAGGATTGGAAGATATCATATCTATCTCTGCTCAGTTAGGGAAGGAAACAATTTGTAAAAACAAAATAAATTATTTTTCAAGGAATATACTGTAACTGATTCAGAAACTAAACTCATTCAGTGAGTATATTTTGACTCCATTCAAGTTATGGCCATTTTTAGAATAATAGCCTGGGTTGACATTCTTCAGTGTTAACTGATATATGTAATTGCCACCAAACTAATTTGAACTGATGTTATTAAGTTATAGAGAAACATGGCACTTTTATTAATCAATTTTCCAATGAATTTTTCCTTAACCAATGATTAATCACATAAGCCACATTCACCAATGATTATATCCTGAAAAGTTTCATGTGACTTGAAGGCATAGTTACCCTGAACCCCACAATCTAAATAGTCCCAGAAGAGACATTTGAAATGACTCATACAATACAATAGTTTGAAATTGATCTGGGAATCTCATTTCCCTCTTTGTACCAAAGCTCAACTCTGTTTGTTATAAATATTATGATACTATTTTGCACGTATTACTTCATTCAGTGCTTTAGCTAAAACATAACTTGCCTAATCATACAAATTAATTTTAGAGGCATTGTACTTTTAACCCCATATTCCAAAATGCATTTTCATAGGGAAGCAATTGGAAGAATTTAAGTGTATTATGGTATATAAACTATTAATCTTTCTCTACATTTAAAAAGAGAAAGATTTAAAAAGAAAAATGAATTAAACATATTAGAATTTTATCATTAAAGTTAACCAGATTAAGGGAATTATGTATAACAGATTTTATTTTCTTTTTAGTCTCAGACTAAAGATTTATGTGTACATTTTCAATAAGTTCCTCCCCTGATATAGAAATATCACACTCTCTAATCATTTCTTTTTTGAGTCTATTTTGTATTCATATATATATTTTATATTGTAATATATGACATTCATGTAAATCTTAAAAAGAAGCAAGTGACCTCTATTGCTTAAAGGGTTCATTTATTAATTGTTTATCTGTAACTGTGAAATTATGTGAAATGGGCTTTGTTGTCCAGCAGACCTTATATCTCTGACCCATCTTGTAGCCTTTCCTGGTGTTTTGACATGTTACTTTTATTCTTTGAACCTCAACAATTTCTTTGGTAAAATGAGAGTGCACTTACTTCATAGGATTATTTTGAACATTAAAGAATAAAATATTTTAAAGTGCTTGGAAAGTAACACCTCCAAAGAACATGTGTTTGTCCCTTTATTTTACTTTTTAAAATTATTGGCTAAATGGAATTTTAATTTTTTAGTAAGACTAAATAACAGTGGATTACTTAGAAAATAGCTCATATTTTTACAACATGGAAGGGATGTCTGTATTTTTTCTCAAGATTAGCTTAAGAAAGAAAATGTTATGTTCTATATTATAATGTACTGTTGCAAGAAATATGGCCTAAAGCCTATTCAAGCTGTAAGTAATGTTAATAAATTTCAAGCAGTTATATTACTGTCTATGAGGGGGAACAGCAAGAGTTGAAGGACAGGAGAGAGGTTTAGAAAAATATTTGATTCCTTGAAACAAAAAAGTGAAAAGGTTTGTAATGGTCTTCAAGCAGGACAACTCTCCTAGGAACACTGCTGGAATTCTGGTGTCTCTGACTGGCTGGGAACCATGATAAAAGTCCACATAGCCAAAGGTATACTTCCACTAGAGCCCCTTGCTTAGAATAGATAATAGAAACTAGGCATGGAGGATGGGCAGAACATCAAACATAAACTGAAAAACGTAATTCAAGACACTCCCAACAAACAGTTGAGATTGGTTTAAGGGGGTCAATGACTTCCTTCTACCCCAAATCTCATGATATAACAGAAAGCATATTTTAAAGAAGAACAAATCCATACAGACTCTGATAAATAAGTACATTACATTTTCAGTAGTCCATAAATAATGAATTCTTAAAGTTAGAAAATCTATGAATATAAATATGTTGAAGAACAAAAGTGGAGTAAACTTAAGTCCTAAACACATTCAGGCTGAAATATGACAAAGTAGAAACATTGGAGAAAGACCAGGTCTTGAATCAATAAGCAGTGTCACTGTCTTGTGGTGATAAACCAGAGAGATGCATTTGGAGCAGTTAGGTGGCCCAGATTCTTCTTCTTTCCCTGATTGTCCTTAACATTAGTAATAGTGATATTTATAGACAAACTATAGCGGTGGATCTAGTGCATGTGGAAAAAAAAAGTGGGACTATGGTTTAGGTAACCACTAATTCCTAGAAAAGATAATCCACACATCTACACTAGAGACTATTAGCCCATATTAAGAATTCCCAAAATTTCAGGAAAATCAGCAAACAACAATAGTTAATAGACATCAAAAATTTATGTGACAGGCACTATGCTATGTACTTTATATTCATTATCTGTTTTAACCTCTACAATAACTTATAACAAATATCAGTATTTCCACTTTATTTTATTTTAACTGGTGAGGAATTTTCTGCTTGAAAGATGAAATAATAACACTCAGGTCATACAGCTGAGAAGCAGGAGAACTAATTGGCATTTGATTGTAAGTAATCTGACCCCAGAGTGTGTGCTCTTAGCAGCCATGCTTGATGGTGTATCAGAATTCTAGATCACCCCAGAAAGATTCAGAAAGGGAAAGGATGGAGAGCATGATCATTTATTCTAACCTTTACCTCATAAAATTTCCAAAAGAATACTTACATATGATCCAGTAATCACACTTTGGGAATTTACCCAAAGTAGTTGAAAACTTATGTCCACACAAAAACTTGCAAACAGATGTTTATAGCAGCTTTTTTTCATCACTGACAATACTTGGAAGCCACCAAGATGTCCTTTAGTAGGTGAATGCATGAATAAGCTCTGGTATATCCATATAGTGGAATATGATTCAGTATTAAAAATAAATGAGCTATCAAGCCGTAAAAAGACATGGAGGAATCCTAAATGTATGTTACTAAGTGAAAGAAGTCAGTCTGAAAAGTCTACATACTTTATGATTCTAAGTATATGATGTTCTGGAAAAAGCAAAATGATGGAGATAGAAAAAATATCAGTGGTTGCCAGGGGTTGGGTTGAGTAGGGGAAAAATGAAAGGTGAAACACAGAGAATTTTTAAGGCAGTGAAAATCCTCTATATAAGACTATAATTATGATTACATATGTTTGTGCCAATCCATAGAATATACAACACCAAGAGAGAACCCTAAGGTAAACCACGGACTTAGGGTGGTTATAATGTGTCAATACAGGTTTGTTGATTGTAACAAACACTACTCTGTCGGGGGATGTTAATAAAAATGGAAGCTATGCATGTGTGGGAGCAAAGGCTATACAGAAAATTCTGTACCTTCTGCTCAGTTTTGCTATGAACTTAAAGCTGCTCTCAAATGTGTTTTAAATAATTAGAAAATTAAAAGTCCCAAAAGGGAATAAAAGAGTAAAAATAATCAAGAAAATAATAGAAGAAAATAGTTGAGAACTAAAGCACAAGTCTTCAGATTGAAGGATGCACAAAATACTGTACAGGATTAATAGAAAAGACACACTGTTAGATAAATCATGACATTTCAGCACTGCATGGATAAAGAGAACATCCTAAAAGCTTGTAGAGTGAAAAAAAAAGTTTTACAGGATTCTAAAAAAGCATTTAACAAATTTGTAAGAAACCATAATTTTAAACCTGTTTCATTAATTACTTAAACTTTCATTTACATGTGAAAACAACAAAAACAACAAAATAAAGATATTTCAGATTAAAAAATACTCAAGGTTAATACTCCATACAATAATCTGTTTAAACATTATTATAATTCTGTCACTAACTCTCCAGATGATCATGACTGGTGTTGGAGGCAGGATATGGGTGGAAGGTCTGGGGAAAAGGTTAATAGCAAAGTTCTTGTCTTATTCAGAAGAAAGATAGATGATTATTATTTATATATTGATCAAAAATATTTATCTGTTAAATGTTGGTTAATAGTGACAAGGAAACTATAAATAGGATATGCATCCCCTAAACCACTAGAAAAGAAAAAATAAAGGGAAGAAAGAAACTGGTAAAAATGCAAAACCATAAAAGAAAATATAATAAAATGGTAGTACAGCATGTTAATAAACCCAAATTTATGAGTGATCCTAACAAATAAGACTGAGTTCATACCTTCATTATAGATACAAATTATCCAACATTGTTAAAAGAAAATCCATAATGTGGGAAAATAAAAATCTAAATATGAAAAGTTTTAAAAAAGCAAAATTACATACACCTCAACATATAAATACAATTGATTTGAAAAAATATACCTATCAAGAAATATTTACTAACAGAAACCAATTTTAGCACTAATAATGTCAGGCAAAATAGAATTCAGGTCAAAATTGGACTACACTTTATATTTTGCTAAAATTTATTATTCATCAATATATATTTTGAAATATAAAAGAGAAAAGAAAGGGGCCAAATAAATACATAATATATATACTGAAAGATGTTACAAATTTCCCTCTGCAACTGACATATCAAAACCCCAAAACTAAGGAAAACAAAGAAATATTAAGATATGAATAACAAAATTGTGTGGAACTAATATATACACTGACCATTTTGAATGTGTCAAAGAAAATGCATTTATTCAAAACACATGAAATTGTTACAAAATTGACCTTAGAGTCCAAAGGAAAACCTCAATAAAATAATTTTTAAAAGCATATTTTAGGGCTTCCCTGGTGGCGCAGTGGTTGAGAGTCCGCCTGCCGATGCAGGCAACACGGGTTCGTGCCCCGCTCCGGGAAGATCCCACATGCCGCAGAGCGGCTAGGCCTGTGAGCCATGGCTGCGGAGCCTGTGTTCCGCAACGGGAGAGGCCACAACAGTGAGAGACTCGCGTACCGAAAAAAAAAAAAAAAAGGCATATTTTATAAGCTATACATCAGGTAACAACTAATGGTGTTTCCCATTAAAAAAAAAAAAGCAGTATGATGTAGCCAAAATATTGCTTGTAATATGTTAAGACGTGTATTAATTTCAAATTAAGATGGACTGAAAATAAAGGAATCCACCTATTGTTCAAAATTTTGAAGAAAAGAAGCAAAAGCAATATAAAAAATAGAGATAAACACAAAAAATAATGGAACAGAAGATAATAAGGAAATTGGTTTCATGAATATCACCAAAAGCTGGTTCTTTGAAGAAGATCAATAAAACAGGCAAAATTTTGCAAACCAGAATAAGAGAGAATTGTAACAAGAAAAAAATAGCATTAAAATTAGAAAGGATGTGTAACAGAAGAGGTTAAAACTCTAATATATTTTCGTGATGAAAATATTGGAATATTTTTAAAAATTACAAAGCAAGAATAATTCGAACGGAGCTCATCAGGAATAAAGAAATAATCCTATGACCTGCCACAGGCAGAATAAGTGGGTACCACTTTAAGCAAATATGCTTTAAATATTCATTCAAATTTCATTTTTAAGAGAAGGGAAAGATTACTGTATACTTACCACACACCAGGCACTATTTGAAGCATCATATATGGATAATCTAATTTAATCCTCACACACACACACACACACACAAAAAAAAAAAAACTATGGGGCACACAACATTTATCTGCCATCACATAGCTAGGGTAAGCAAGGAAGCTAATATCCAAACATAAACTGTCTGGCTCCAGAGCCCACAGTTAGCTGCCATGCTATCCTGTCTTCTGTTAATAACAGCATAAGTCTACTTCTTTAGGTGTGTGATTCATACGTGAGCATCCCATAGTCCTTTTCTTTAAGCTTGACCGAAAGCAAACTTCACTATCATTGGAGTATAATCTCATCAGAGTATAATGAGCTATTTAAAAGTTGCTGAATCCTCTGTAAGCACAATGGAGCAAGGGGTTTATGATGTAGAGTACATGTAGAGTCTCTAAGTGTAGCAAAGAGCATTGTGCTTTTCTCAACACTTATCACAAAATATAGATACCCCAATCCACTCATTAAACATGTCTTAAAGCATGACAAAGTCCTCATGCTAAAGGAATAAGTTTCTTTGCTATCAGAAAAACAATTACCTTTTAGGAGGATCCACAATTCTGTGTGTTTGACATGAATAAATTAAAGCTAAGAAACTATTCCATGTACTGATTAGGAGTATGATGAATTTAAATTATATCAGTTGTATAAGAGGTCACTCTTGGAAAATGGAGTTATCAGCACCATATCTATATTTAATTCAGTGATATTGTATCACCCCATAGATTATGCCCCACCTTGAAATCTCTCCTACTTCACTTTAATCCTTCTCTGTCTCTTGGTCAGTTTTGCTTATCAAGATAGCAAGAGTAAAATAAGGACTTATAAACAAGAATAATTATAAATCTCCAATTATTCATATTTGGAAAATGAAAAGTTTTTTAGTAACCAAGAGAGAGTATAACATAAAAATTAAAAGTACAAAATCTAGATGCAGGCTGCTTGGTGTGAATCTTGGTTCAGCCATCCTTTCCTATGTGACCAGCGGAAGTTTCTTAGCTCATCAGAGTTTCAAGCTTCTCCTCTATAAAGGGATGACGGTAGCCCTACTTCCGAGGAATGTTGAGATTAAATGAGATAATATGTGACTGCACTTAAGCATAAAGAAAGAGAGCTACAATTATTTTTCTGCTTTTTGAATCTTGCTTATATGTATTATGTATGAAACACAGCTTCTAATTTTCTCTTCTGTTGATTTTGTTTGTTTTCTGGAATCCTAAATTTATGGTGCTTTAAAATATTTTTTCTGTTTCTTATGTACTTGATTCTTGGGTTATTCCATCCACTTTGAGAGTTTCAATGATAATTTGCCTGCAGATACCTCCCACATTGATGTTCCTTGGCCTTGCCTAGATCTTCAGCCCAAACCTAAAAGAATCTCTAATGTCTTAATAGATAAATGTACATAGGTACTTTATCCTCACCTCAAACTAAATGTACCCAATACTAAAATATAATCTTCTCAAAACCATTTATTTTGTTTTCTCTTTTTCCCTCAAGGGCACCTCTGCTCTCTCAACTATAATAACCCAACTTTTATTATTTAATTAATGCCTCCCTGTTCCTGATCTATAAAATATACTTAGCTAGTTTTAATTTATTCTATCTCCCTTAATATTCCTCACATTTGTCTTCTTGTTAATACCCTCTTCTCTAAACTCTTACAATAATATGTACTCTACTCAGGCTGTTCTTTCCAGTGTCTTTCTTTTCCATGTTATTTTCTACCTAAGGAATTATGATTTACCTTGATAAACAATGATTTCATTCTTCCTCTCAATGACATACAGTGAATATCACCTACCTGATGAACAGCAAGCAAGCTCCTCAACCTAAATTTATTTTATTCTGCTCCATCTACATGCCGCTCCACTGTGGACACCCTAAAACTCTAGCATTTGTAGTTTCTTGAAAAAATCTTAAGATTTCCAACTTCTGGATTCTAGTTTAGTCTTCACTTTTTAAATATAATGTGTGTCCTCACTTGCACACTAAGGGAAAGTTGGGGGGAGAGATAAATTAGGAGGTTGAGATTAACATATACACAGTACTATATATAAAATAGATAACCAACAAGGATCTACTGTATAGCACAGGGAACTATACTCAATATTCTGTAATAACCTATGTGAGAGAAGAATCAGATAGGTACGTGTATAACCAAATCACTTTGCTCTACACCTGAAACTAACATTGTAAATCAACTATACTTCAATATAAAATAAAAATTTTTTAAAAATCCTACCAATATCAAGTACCACCACTTCCATGAACTACTTGTGATCAAACATGTAGATTTCTTTCCCTTTTTATCAATTCCTGTGGCATTTTCCTTGCAACTGTATTGGTAAGTATCCCCAGAATATTGTGTGAGGCTCCACAGTGTTTCACAGGCTTCCAACAGGCATTTGAATACTGGATCTATTTTAGAAAATCGTTAAACTCTTTTGAGTCTGTGCCTTTGCTTGTATTGTGGGGAAAATATAAACTTCCTTCATATAAAATAGCATAAAAGCTTTAAAGTGCTAAAATCAGGACCAGGTATATAGTAAGTTCTCAATAAATATTAATTTTCTTATACAACTATGAGTTATAAAAATCACTGTCTTAATTATTTTATATGCCCTTATAAAATTATAACTTTCTTGAGCACAACATTATAATTTTGATATTCCTATATTTTTCTTTGTAGTCTCTGTGTAGGTCCTTACAGAGTTGGCGTTTAATAAAATTTATTATGTTAAATTCTAATGCTTAATAACCATCATAACAGTTAATGTTATAAATATAGATGATTCCTTAAACAGATCTGTTTGTTTTTTTAACTAGAATTTTACTGAAGTTAATTCAATCTCCGATTTTGAGCAGTATTAATGACATGAGAGGATAGGAATGCCTGACCTGCCGGTTAACATTGTACATGAGAACTACTGTTCATGGAAAAGTGCATGATTTTTCTGGAAAACAATTCCAGGAAATATACTGCTATATAGATTGGGTTATATCCATCCAGAATAGTATTGAATGTCTGCTATATCCATTGCTTTGTCCAAATTTAGATTATGAGTAATAGAGTCATGCAAAGTTTACTAACAGGAAAAAGTAATTGTTTAGACAATGTCCCTCCTCATTGTATCAAAATACTTCACACATAATTACCCAGAGGAGATAGAATAAAGAAAGGTTAGTTTTGAAAGCATCCTTCAAAAACTAAAATGCTCAAGAAAAATCTTGCAGTATGACTTTAATTTACTATTAAAAATGTCTGCGGTATACATTGCATTATTCTATTTTTCTATTGTCTATTTTGTGTGGTGCTATGTACTTTTTGTGCTATAAAGCATATGATATTCCAGAGAAATCTTAGGAGGATACATGAGTGTAAAGTAAGTGCAAAAATGGTTGGGTTGGCTAAATATTTTATTAAATGGCAGAACCATTTAATGTGCTATTATCACTGCTATGTTTCTTCTATAAAGTTATTTTTAATTCTAGAAAACAAATTTTGAGAAGTCAAAATTGAATATCATATATATCAACTAGGGGTTGAAATGAGATTAATGAGAAATGTGAGATATAGGTACAATGCCACCACAAACAGATGTCACAAATTAGTGAAATCCTAGTACATGCATATTTCACACATTGTCTCTGAAAAGTGGGTATAAAATAATTTAAATGTATATTAGGTCTAAAGTAAGTGAAATCCATGTTATATTTATCCATAATTTCCTTCTTTACTCTCCAAATATTTCGAATTCCCCTTTCTTCACTGAAGCCCAGAAGAGGTACTTGGCAAACTATATGCCAAAAATGTAAACCAAAAAGTAGCATAATGAATAAGTCATTAATGGTAAAATATTAAGCATGAGTGAGGAATGACAAAGATGGCAGAATAGGAAGACCATGAGCTTACCTCCTCCCTTGGGCACACCAAAATTACAGCTATTTACAGAGCAACTATTGATAACAAAGACTGAAATCTAGCAGAAAAAATCTTCTACAACTAAAGATGTAAAGAAGGAACCACAGTGAGATGGGTAAGAGGGGCAGAGATGTGATATAGTCAAGACCTATACCCCCAGGCAGGTGAGCCACAAACAAGAGGATAATTACAATTGAGAGTTTCTCCCCAAGGAGCAAGGGGGTTCAATACCCACATTGGTTTCCCCAACCCAGGGGTCCTGCACCAAGAAGAAGAGCCCTCAGAATGTTTGGCTTTGACGGCAAGGGGTGCTTATTTTCAGTGGAGCCAGAGGTCTGTGGGAAATAGAGGCTCACTCATAAAGGGTATACACAAAATCTCACATGCTCTTGGACCCAGTTAAGAAGTAATACTTTGAAAGGAGCCTGGATACGACATATCTGCTTATCTTGGAAAGCCTCCTGGAGAGGCAGGAGGCAACTGGAGCTCACTCTGGTGACAGAGATGCTGGTGGCAGCCATATGGGGGAGCTTTTCCTACCACGTGGACACTGGTGCTGACAAGCACCATTTTGGAATCCTCCCTCTAGCTTATTAGCACCAGGACTCAGCCCCAACCACTAGCCTGTCAGCACCAGTACTGAGATGCCCTAAGCCAAACAACTATCTCAGTAGTGACACAACCCCACCCACGAGCAGACAGGCTGCCTTAAGAACCCCTGAGCCCAAAGCTGCCCCAGGACATGACCCTGTCCACCAGAGGGCCAAGGACAAGGCCCACAAACCAGTAAGCCCACACTAACCCAGGAACCTTTGGGTCCCAGGCCCACCCATCTGTGGGCCAACACACCAACAGTGGGAACCCTGGGCCCTGCAGCCAGAGATCCCAGGACTCAACTCCACTCCCCAGAGGACTGACATAGCCCTGGGTCCAGCCTCACACACCAGTGGGCTGGCATCAGCCCCAAGACCCCCTGTGCTTTGTCTCTATCCACCAGAGGGTAGACAACATTCCCAGGACTACCATAGCCCCTCAGCCTCCCTAGCAGGACACAGCCCACTCACCAGCAGGCCAGCACAAACCCCAGAAAACCCTGGGCCCTGGCCCTCCCTACTAGTGGCCAACATCAGCTTTAAGACACCTTGAGCTCCTTAGCCAACCACCATGGGATCTGGACCCACCTACCAGTGGGTCAATACTGGATCTGGGAATCCTGAACCCTGCAGCCAGGGACCCTCAGGACCTGACTCTGCCTGCCAGTAGGCTGGCACTAGCTCCAGGATACTTCTTCATCCACCAGTGGGTGGGCACCAGGCCTGGATTCCGGTGGGCCATGGCCCCACTCACCAGCAGGACAACCAACTCTACGACACCTTTAGGCCCTCAGCCAGCCTTCCCAGGATGCAGCCCCATTCACCAAGGGGCCATAAATAGAGAATAGATAAACAAGATATGGAATATTACTCAGCCATAAAAAGGAATGAAATCTTGCTATTTGTGACAACATGGGTGGACATAGAGGGTATTATGCTAAGTGAAATAAGTCATAAGAGAAAAACAAATACCATGTGACTTCATTTACATGTGTAGTCTAAAAAAAAAAAACCGATGAACAAACATAACGAAACATAATCAAAGTTATAGATACATAGAAAAAACAAGGGTTTGTGAAAGAGGAGGGGGTTAGGGGGAGGGGAGAAATAAGTGAGGGAGATTAAGAGGTACATACTTCCAGTTGCAAGATAAATGAGTAATGGGTATGTAATGTAAATTATGGGAAATACAGTCAATAATTATGTAATATCTTTGTATGGTGACATTTATTATTAGACTTGTGGTGATCAGTTTGAAATGCAAATATCGAACCTCTATGTTGTGTAACGGGAACTAACATAGTGTTGTAGGTCAATTATACTTCAAAAACAAACAAGCAAACTCATAGAAAAAGAAATCAGATTTGTAGTTACTAGGAACAGGGGTGGGAGGAGAGGGAATTGTATGAAGGCAGTCAAAAAGTGCAAACTTCCAGTTATAAGATAAATAAGAATTTAAGGATGTAAAGTACAGCATGATAAATATAATTAACACTCTTGTATGTTATACATGAAAGATTTTGAGAGTAAATCCTAAGACTCCTCATCAAAAGAAGAAAAATGTTTTTTTCTGTTTTTCTTTAATAATCTAAATTTATTGTGATAATCACTTCATGATGTATGTAAATCATATTATTGTGTTGTATACCTTAAACTTATACAGTGCTGTATGTCAGTCATATCTCAATAAAACTGGAAGAAAAAAAAAGCTCTAGTACAAGAGTTCCAACGATGACTGAGCTGGAATAAGCTCATTACAGCCTATCTTTCCCCATGATTGCAACAAAAAAACTCTGGGCAGAATACAAAGAATGACTATGTTTACTCTGGAAAGTAAATGATGCAGATGAAATGGGAGGGAAGTCAAACTTGAAGAAGAAAGGAGAGGCCATGACTTTACTCATTTTTACCCTTCCCTCTTTATCTCCTGGCTTTTACCTGAGAACACAAGTAGAGATGGACAATAAACCTTAGGTGGAAAATTCTGTTTTTCAAAGCAAAAAGGCAGAGAGTGGATTGGAATGAGGATCTCCTTTTATTTATTTTCTATTTTAGCCCTGCCCTTAGGAAGCTCCAGTCATGAAGCAGCTCTGCTTCCATGATGGGATATCTAAACCTCAGGGTAAAAGCATAATTCCATCCAGAGGAATCAATAAAGTGGCCTCAATGGTCCAAAGAGTGTGTGGGATATCACCACTATTTTGTCTTACTTTACCTGAGAATGGCCACAGTATTGCAAAATTGTTCACTAGCACAAAAGGCTAAACCCTGAGAGAAATTCTGGCTCCCATGTCAGGAGACTGGGAAAAAGGGGGCCCCAGGGAACCAAACAGTGGCTGGGAACCTGGGAAAGTGAGAGATAGGGTTGCCCAAATACTGTATCTGAACTAAATAAAAACGAGCTTAGCCCAGTCTGTGCACTAATAGAACAGACAACAGTAAACATGATCAAAGCTTTGAGAACTGAATTATTGTTCACACCAAAACATAATTCCTAGGCAAATCCCTGAGTGAACAAGCACAAGAAAACTCAAACAGCATAGTATTAACTTGGAAACCCAAATTGACTTTGAAAGCATTGCCTACAGAAGGGAAATCAAAACTTCTGATCTGAACTTAACCATGCCAACTGTCTGCTAAAACAAACAAGAAAAAAAATGTACAGTAAATCTTCAAAGAATTTTAACAGGACTTGGATTTTTACAACATAATACACAAAATGTCCACGATATAATCCCAAATCACTTGACATTGAAAGAACCAAGAAAATCTGGCCAGACACTAGTGGAAAAAATAATTAAAATGCCAATCCCAAGATGACTCAGATGTTGAAATTACCAGGCAAAGCCTTAAAGCAGTTTATTATTTTGCCCCGTGAGCTATAGTTGATCACTCTCAAAATTAATAATAATATAAAAATTTTCAGCAGAGAAATAGAAACCATATTATAGAATCAGGTGTCAAATGGAAATGTTATAACTGAAAAACACAATGTATCTGATAAAAGTTTCATTTCATGGGCTCAATAGCAGACATGGAAATTAAACAAGAAAGACTCAGTGAACTTAAAGATAAATCAGTAGAAATTTTCCAATCTTACCAACAGAAGAAAAAAAAACTGAACAAAAATAAGCAGAGCTTAAGCACCTATGAGTTTAATATCAGAAGGTCTAATAATCATTTCATTAGCTTTTCAGAAAGCGAAGCCAAAGATTGTTGCAGAATGAAAAATAATTTGAAGAAATAATGGTCTGAAAACTGACTCCCAAAATCTTAACAGAGTTTCATCTTTACCTTCATTTCAGGTAAAAGTCTGTTTGTCTCCCAAAGTCCAGTCTTTCCTTAGTGATGGAACTAAAATTTTGTATCTGACTAAAATGAAGCCATCCTTTCTTTTTTCATTTGCACCAGATGTGGTTACGTAACTATGTGCTAGCCAATGGGGTGTAAATAGACATGATTTGAGTTACTTCAAGGCGATGCCTTTTCAACTTAATGGTGTGTGTTCCTTCTACCTTTTCTTTTTCTCTCGGCCTGAAATGTAAATCTTTTAGATGTAATATTGAGTGCTTATTGACATGATGATGAAGACAATGTCTTGGGCGTGGAGCAAAAGATAGAAGAAAAATGGACCTCAACAATGTAGACTGATAATTCAAGGACTGTTACATGGCAGAGAAAAAACTGTTTAAACTATTATCATTCAGTTGGGACTTTGTTAGAGGAGCTATACATTTATCCTAATATAGGACCTTAGCTCAACTACAATTCAGGCAGTCCCTTGGCACGCTATCAAAAGTAGCCCCTCTCAAAATACTTTCTATCATATGATTTTACTTTATTGTCTTCATGGTACCTATCACCATCTCAATTATATTTTTAATGTATTTAACTGCAGATTATTTTCCCTGAATAGTATATGGATTTTCCCAAGCATTATGTATGCAATTCTTTTACTATTTTAAAAATATTGAAGACTGAATGAGTCAGTATTTTTTAAAGGTTTTTCTTCCATGGAATTAATAATTTCCTTGCTTGCTATAATATCAGATCTAAAGAAATGATGAAGAATATCTGAAATTAAATATTATTCAGTTATTTTACAATTAATGACAATACATTTTAAAACTTAAAATACAATGCTTAATTTAAATGTTAAAATTTGTTAAAAATAAATATATAAGCTAAAAAACAAAAAAGCACAATACTTAACACTGAAAAGAGTAGGCTAAGCATTTGCATTTGCCATTTCTACAAAGCATAATGGACAACAGTTCATACTTTATTTAGTTCTCCAACAGATGGAAGGATGGAAGAAAACTAGTGTCACTAAGTAAGAGGTGGGAGACATCCAAAATTAATGACAGAAAATATAAGCACTTTATTCCGTGTCTTTCCCAAACTAAGAAAAAAAAAAGAAAAAACCAAGCCTGTATTTTATGAAACAGTAAATTATTAAAATAAGTATAGCCTGGTGTAGATTAACAATTTAAAGAGTCAATGTGCATGGTGAAAACTTATTGAGCTACTTTTTCTTTGTGTTTTATTTTAATACTGATTTTTATCTACATTTTAAATTTCATGTTAAATTTAAAATTCAATTAGGACAGTGATTTTAGTTGGGTTTTTTTTGTTTGTTTGTTTGTTTTTTTTGCGGTACACGGGCCTCTCACTGTTGTGGCATCTCCCGTTGCGGAGCACAGGCTCCAGATGCACAGGCTCAGCAGCCATGGCTCACAGGCCCAGCTGCTCCGCAGCATGTGGGATCTTCCGGACAGGGGCACGAACCCGTATCCCCTGCATCGGCAGGCGGACTCTCAACCACTGCACCACCAGGGAAGCCCTTAACTGTTTTTGTTATTACTAATGCTTTCTAATTTGCTTTATTTATTTGTCCCTTTTATTCAGAGGTACATATGCATTGGTTTTCCTGAATCACTAACTTTACATGAGTCAATTACTTGCTAACTCTAAAACCACTTCTTTATCTACTACTAACAAAAGTATAGAGTAATATTAAGTCTGTTAGAGCAATCATATTTTATAGATAAACTCAAATCCTTCCTTGTGTACAAAATTATTCTTTCAAACTTGGATATTTTAATTATTAGCAGTAAGAAAACAGTAATGAGCCACTTCATATAAAAGTGTAACACCAATACATTGAAATATTAATTTAGCATTAATAAAATAACTGTGTATTCTACAATGAGCACATTATGAGATAATTCTTCTGAGTGGGAGGAGGAGGCTGGCAGTGAAAAATAGATAGTTGTCCCAAGCATGACTTCAGTTGGATGCATGAAAAGAAACACCAGACCATATTGGACCAACAAATAGTGTCACATATCAAAAAGTCCAGAATTGGTGTCCAAGAATGCTTAAATAATTTAATGGAGTCAACCACATCCATAATTCCATATTTTTGCTTCACTTAGCTTATAATATTCATCCTCATATTTGTTTCCTCAAAGTGTAGCTTAAACCACTGCAAAAATATGGTTGCCCAACATTTCAGGTATCTTGACAATATTTTCAGCAAGAAGAAGAAGGGAAGTATGCAAGAAGAAGTGGGCACATTTTTTTTCTAGAACTGTAGCAGAGAACCAGTTCTTTCTTTAAGGAAAGTTGTGAAATTTGGCTGGTTACATTGCACACAAAACAATAATGAGATTTTATTTTTAATGAAGAAAATGGAAAAAGAAGTTGTATCTTATCTAGGCAACTGTATCATGACTATATTTTTCCAAAGATCTTTGCCCTGAAGAAAATAAGCCTGTGAGAAGTCAAGTAGCTTGGGGAACACACTCAGCCACACACAGGTTCTCCTCCTGTAAAACATGACACTGACAGTTAAAAGCATACATTCTAGTGTCTCATTCTTTTCCCAAGGTTAATATCCAAAATATATTATGAACCCATACAAATCAAAGGCAAAAAACCAAATAACACAATGGGCAAAGGAACAGAATAGACATTTTGCCAAAGAAGACTTTCAGATGGCTGATAAATACATAAAAAGGTGCTCAGTATGACCAATCAGGGAAATGTAAATCAAAACCAAACAAGATATCACCTCACATGTGTTAAGATGGTTATTATCATAAAGGAGATAAATGTTGACAAGTATGCGGAGAACAGGGAAGTGTTGTGCACTGTATGTGTGTGTGTGTGTGTGTGTAGTGGAATATTATTCAGCCATAAAAAGAGAATGGGATACTGCCATTTGCAATAACATGGATGAACATGGAGAACATAATGCTAATGAAGCAAGTCAGACAGAGAATGACAAATAATCTGTAATCTCACTTAATGTTGAATCCAAAAAAGTCAAACTCATAGAACCATATTATTCACTAGTGGTTACCAGGTGCTGGGGGGTGTGAAAAATGGGAAAATTTTGGTCAAAGAGTACAAAATTTTAGTTATAAGTTAGATAAATTCTCAGCATCTAATGTAAATGAAGGTGATTATAGTTAATAATAAGCTATTGTATAATCGAAATTTACTAATAGAGTAGATCTTAAGTGTACTCACTACACACTAACACACACAAACAAGGTAAACTATGTGAGGTGAGGAATGGGTTAATTAATTTGATTGTGGTAATCATTTGACAATGTATACACATATCTAACCATCATATTATACACCATAAATACATATAATTTTTATTAGTAAATTATATATTTATTCCTCAACATAGCTAGGAAAAAAGAGAAGCATCAAAATAGAAAGTGCACAGAGTACTTGAATACATACTTCAGGAAATGCTTATCTAAATGGTTATTAAATGAATAAAAAGGTACTTGACTTCTTTTGTAATAGGAGAAATGAAAATTGAACCCAAAATGAAATATACAAAAATATCAGAATAGCTAAAAAGAAAAAGATCAAATATTTACCAAGTATTGGAAAGGATGTGTACCAACTATAACTCCCATACGTTGCCAATGGGTGTTTAAATTCAAAAACCAATTTGAAAACTACTTACTTAGGATCTATAATAGCTAAGCAAATGTATACCTTATAACCTAGCAATTGCACTCTTAGGTATACAACCCATAGAAATGTATGCATATGTTTGGTAAAAGAAACATACAGAATATTCACAGCAGCTCTGTTTGTAATGGCCAGAAACTGGAAATGATTCAAATGTCCTTTAGCAGTTGAATGAATAATGTGTATTATTTTCATACAATTGAGTATTATACAACATGGAGATTCAACAAATTTTTTCAAAAGAATCAAATATGCAAGACAAACAACCAAATCAAGTATACGGAAACATCCCATTTATAGAAGTTCAAAATCAGGTGAAGCTAATCAGTGGTATTAAAAATCAGGATAGTGGTTTACATTTGAGAGGTATTATCTAGAAAAGGACATGAAAGAGATTTCTGTGGTTGCATTTCCTGATACAAGCAATGGATACATGGGCAAATACATGCTTTGGGCAAATTCATGCTTTGTGCAAATGTAAACAAGCTGAAAACATAGTTTGTGCACTTTTCTATACAGATGTTATACTTTAACAAAGAACTCAAAAATCTAGATATACAATTCATAAATATCTTCTCATTAAAATAAATATAGAAATGCATAATTTTTTAAATAAAAAAATTAAAATTTCTCAACACATTAATTATCATCACACTTCTTCCACACCTCATATGCAATCATTTTAATAGTGTGGTGTGGAAGAGACTCATATCTTCATAGTTATAACTGTATGTAGAGATCTCTGTACTGAAGATGTTTTTATATCAATATTTATAAATTTATTTCATTCAGTTTAGTTTCTACATAAATTTCCACAGTATGATTACAACAATTACCTATTTCTACTTATAGATATTTAATTTCTTTCCTAGTCTGCTATTTTACACAAGGAGTCAGGTGCATTTATACATATATATATATATGTGTATATATATATATATATATATATATATATATATATATATATGTATATACATATGTGTAAGTATTACTAGAAAGAAGATTTTCTAGATTTGGAATTTCTGGTCTAACAGATGAGCATATTTTACATATTGAAATATGCTACCAAATTGTTCCCTATGTGTGTAAACTACATATACCTTATAAAAATAATTAAAAGTTTAATTATAACTTTTGACTATACAAAATTATCCCATTAATGATAGATAAAAATTAAAATACTGTTTACCCTTTTAGAATTAACTCATGGACACAAAAGTTACTTAGTCTATGAAAACAGAAATTAGCTTCATTCAAAGATGCCAAAGAAGAAAGTCTGAGTCATAAAACTTCCAATTTTTTTTAACATCTTTATTAGAGTATAATTGCTTTACAATGGTGTGTCGAAGTCTGCTTTATAACAAAGTGAATCAGTTATACATATACATATGTCCCCATATTGCTTCCTTCTTGCATCTCCCTCCACCCAACCCTCCCTATCCCACCTCTCTAGGTGGTCAGAAAGCACTGAGCTAATCTTCCTGTGCTATGCGGCTGCTTTGAACTAGCTATCTATTTTAGGTTAAGTAGTGTATATATGTCCATGCCACTCTCTCACTTTTTCCCAGCTTACCCTTCACCCTCCCCGTATCTTCAAGTCCATTCACTACTAGGTCTACATATTTATTCCCATCTTACTCCTAGGTTCTTCTGACCATTTTCTTTTTCTTTTTCTTTTTTTTTTAGATTCCATATATATGTGTTAGCATATGGCATTTGTTTTTCTCTTTCTGACTTACTTCACTCTGTAGGACAGTCTCTAGGTCCATCTGCCTCACTACAAATAACTCACTTTCATTCCTTTTTATGGCTGAATAATATCCCATTGTATATATATGCCACATCTTCTTTATCCATTCATCTGTCGATGGACACTTAGGTTGCTTCCATATCCTGGCTATTGTAACTAGAGCTGCAATGAACATTTTGGTACATGACTCTTTTATAATTATGGTTTTCTCAGGGTATATGCTCAGTAATGGGATTGCTGGGTCATATGGTAGTTCTATTTTAGTTTTGTAAGGTACCTCCATACTGTTCTCCATAGTGGCTGTATCAATTTATATTCCCACCAACAGTGCAAGAGGGTTCCCTTTTCTCCACACACTGTCCAGCATTTATTGTTTCTAGATTTTTTGATGATGGCCATTCTGACCGGTGTGAGATGATATCTCATTGTAGTTTTGATTTGCATTTCTCTAATGATTAATGATGTTGAGCATTCTTTCATGTGTTTGTTGGCAAACTGTATATCTTCTTTGGAGAAATGTTTATTTAGGTCTTCTGTCCATTTTGGGATTGGGTTGTTTGTTTTTTTGATATTGAGCTGAATGAGTTGCTTGTATGTTTTGGAGATAAATCCTTTGTCAGTTGCTTCATTTGCAAATATTTTCTACCATTCTGAGGGTCGTCTTTTCATCTTGTTTATGATTTCCTTTGCTGTGCAAAATCGTTTAAGTTTCATTAGGTTCCATTTGTTTATTTTTGTTTTTATTTCCATTTCTCTAGGAGGTGGGTCAAAAAGGATCTTGCTGTGATTTATGTCATAGAGTGTTCTGCCTATGTTTTCGACTAAGAGTTGGATAGTGTCTGGCCTTACATTTAGGTCATTAATCCATTTTGAGTTTATTTTTGTGTATGGTGTTAGGGAGTGTTCTAATTTCATTCTTTTACATGTAGCCACCCAGTTTTCCCAGCACCACTTATTGAAGAGACTGTCTTTTCTCCAATGTATATTCTTGCCTCCTTTATCAAATATACAGTGACCATATGTGCATGGGTTTATCTCTGGGCTTTCTAACCTGTTCCATTGATCTATATTTTTGTTTTTGTGCCAGTACCATACTGTCTTGATTACTGTAGCTTTGTAGTATGGTCTGAAGTCTGGGAGCCTGATTCCTCCAACTCCGTTTTTTCTTCTCAAGATTGCGATGGCTATATGGGGTCTTTTGTGTTTCCACACAAATTGTGAAATTTTTTGTTTTAATTCTGTGAAAAATGCCAGTGGTAGTTTGATAGGGATTGCATTAAATCTGTAGATTGCTTTGGGTAATAGAGTCATTTTCACAATGCTTCTTCCAATCCAAGAACATGGTATATCTCTCCATCTATTTGTATCATCTTTAATTTCTTTCATCAGTGTCTTATAATTTTCTGCATACAGGTATTTTGTCTCCTTAGGTAGGTTTATTCTTAGATATTTTATTATTTTTGTTGCAAAGGTAAATGGGAGTGTTTTCTTAATTTCGCTTTCAGATGTTTCATCATTAGTGTATAAGAATGCAAGAGATTTCTGTGCATTAATTTTGTATCCTGCTACTTTACCAAATTCATTGGTTAGCCCTAGTAGTTTTATGTTAGTATCTTTAGGAATCTCTATGTATAGTATCATGTCATCTGCCAAGAGTGACAGCTTTACTTCTTCTTTTCCGATTTGGATTCCTTTTATTTCCTTTTTCTTCTCTGATTGCTATGGCTAAAACTTCCAAATCTATGTGGAATAATAGTGGTAAGAGTGGGCAACCTTGTCTTCTTCCTGATCTTAGGGGAAATGGTTTCAGTTTTTCACCATTGAGGACAATGTTGGCTGTGGGTTTGTCATATATGGCCTTTATTATGTTGAGAAAAGTTCCCTTTATGGCTACTTTTTGGAGAGTTTTTATCATAAATGGGTGTTGAATTTTGTCAAAAGCTTCCTCTGCATCTATTGAGATGATCATATGGTTTTTCTCCTTCAATTTTAAATATGGTGTATTACATTGATTGATTTTCATTTATTGAAGAATCTTTGCATTCCTGGGATATACCCCACTTGATTATAGTGTATGATCCTGTTAATGTGCTATTGGATTCTGTTTGCTAGTGTTTTGTTGAGGATTTTTGTATGTATGTTCAACAGTGATATTCTTTAGTTTTCTTTCTCTGTGACACCTTTGTCTAGTTTTGGTATCAGAGTGATGGTGGCCTCGTAGAATGAGTTTGGGAGTGTTCCTCCCTCTGCTATATTTTGGAAGTGTTTGAGAAGGATATGTGTTAACTTTTCTCTAAATGTTTGATAGAATTTGTCTGTGACACCATCTGCTCCTGGGCTTTTCTTTGTTGGAATATATTTAATTACAGTCTCAATTTCAGTGCTTGTGATTGGTCTATTCATATTTTCTATTTCTTCCTGGTTTATTCTTGGAAGGTTGTGCATTTTTAAGAATTTGTCCATTCCTTTCAGGTTGTCCATTTTATTGGCATATACTTGCTTGCAGAAATCTCTCATGATCCTTTGTATTTCTGCAGTGTCAGTTGTTACTTCTCCTTTTTCATTTCTAATTCTACTGATTTGAGTCTTCCCCCTTTTTTTCTTGATAAGTCTGGCTAATAGTTTATCAATTTTTTTATCTTCTCAAAGAACCAGCTTTTAATTTTATTGATCTTTGCTATCGTTTCCTTCATTTCTTTTTCATTTATTTCTGATCTGACCTTTATGATTCCTTTCCTTTTGCTAACTTTGGGGGTTTTGTTGTTCTTCTTTCTCTAATTGTTTTGGGTGTAAGGTTAGGTTGTTTATTTGAGATATTCCTTGTTTCTTGAGGTAGGCTTCTATAGGTATAAACTTCCCTCTTAGAACTGCTTTTGCTGCATCCCATAGGTTTTGGGTCATTGTGTTTTCATTTTCATTTGTTTCAGGTATTTTTTGATTTACCCTTGATTTCTTCAGTGATCTCTTGGTTATTAAGTAGTGTGTTGTTTAGCCTCCATGTGTTTGTATTTCTTACAGTCTTTTTCCTGTAATTGATATCTAGTCTCATAGCACTGTGGTCGGATAAGATACTTGATGTGATTTCAATTTTCTTAAATTTACCAAGGCTTGATTTGTGACCCAATATATGATCTATCCTGGAGAATGTTCCATGCACATTTGAGATGAATGTGTATTCTGTTGTTTTTGGATGGAATGTCCTATAAATATCAATTAAGTCCATCCTCTTTAATGTATCATTTAAAGCTTGTGTTTCCTTATTTACTTTCATTTTGGATGATCTGTCCATTGGTGAAAGTGGGTTGTCAAAGTCCCCTACTATGATTGTGTTACTGTTGATTTCCCCTTTTATGGCTGCTAGTATTTGCCTTATGTATTGAGGTGCTCCTATGTTGGGTGCATAAATATTTACCATTGTTATATCTTCTTCTTGGATTGATCCCTTGATCATTACGTAGTATCCTTCTTTGTCTCTTGTAATAGTCTTTATTTTAAAGTCTATTTGTCTGATATGAGAATTGCTACTCCAGCTTTCTTTTGATTTCTATTTGCATGGAATATCTTTTTCCATTCCCTCACTTTCAGTCTGTATGTGTCCCTAGGTCTGAAGTGGGTCTCTTGTAGACAGCATATATACAGATCTTGTTTTTGTATCCATTCACCAGTCTATGTCTTTTGGTTGGAGTATTTAATCCATTTATATTTAAGGCAATTATCAATATGTATGTGGCTATTACCATTTTCTTAATTGTTTGGGGTTTATTATTGTATGTTTTTTCCTTCTCTTGTGTTTCCTGCCTAGAGAACTTCCTTTACCATTTGTTGTAAAGTTGGCTTTGTGGTCCTGAATTCTCTTAGCTTTTGCTTGTCTGTAAAGCTTTTAATTTCTCTGTCAAATCTGAATGAGATCCTTGCTGGGTAGAGTAATCTTTTTCTTTTTTTAAAATTTATTTTATTTATTTATATTTGGCTGCATTGGTTCCTCATTGCTGTGCGGGCTTTCCCTGGTTGCAGCAAGAAGGGGCTACTCTTTATCACAGTGCTTGGGCTTCTCATTGCGGTGACTTCTCTTGTTGCGGAGCATGGGCTCTAGGCGTGTGGGCTTCTGTAGTCATGGCATGTGGGCTCAGTAGTTGTGTCTCACAGACTCTAGAATGCAGGCTCAGTAGTTGTGGCACAAGGGCTTAGTTGCTCCATGGCATGTGGGATCTTCCTGGACCAGGGTTTGAACCTGTGTCTCCTGCATTGGCAGGCAGATTGTTATGCACTGAACCACCAGGGAAGCCCCTAGAGTAATCTTGGTTGTAGGTTTTTCTCTTTCATCACTCTTAATATGTCCTGACACTCCATTCTGGCTTGCAGAGTTTCTGCTGAATGATCAGCTGTTAACCTGATGGGGATTCTCTTATGTTTTACTTGTTTTTCCCTTGCTGCTCGTTCTTTGTATTTAATTTTTGATAGTTTGATTAATATGTATCTTGGCATGTTTCTCCTTGGATTTATACTGTATGGAAGTCTCTGTGCTTCCTGGACTTGATTAACTATTTCCTTTCCAATATTAGGGAAGTTTTCAACTATAATCTCTTCAAATATCTTCTCAGTCCCTTTCTTTTTCTCTTCTACTTCTGGGACCCTTATAATTCTAATGTTGGTGTGTTTAGTGTTGTTTCAGATGTCTCTGAGACTGACCTCAATTCTTTTCATTCTTTTTTTCTTTATTCTGCTCTGCAGTAGTTATTTCCACTACTTTATCTTTCAGGTCACTTATCCATTCTTCTGCCTCAGTTATTCTGCTATTGATCACTTCTAGAGTATTTTTAATTTCATTTATTTTGTTGTTCATCACTGTTTATTTGTTATTTAGTTCTTCTAGGTCCTTGTTAAACGTTTCTTGTATTTTTTCCATTCACTTTCCAAGATTTTGGAACATATTTACTATCATTATTCTGAATTCTTTTTCAGTTAGACTGCCTATTTCCTCTTCATTTATTATGTCGGGTGGGTTTTTGCCTTGCTCCTTCATCTGCTGTGTGTTTCTCTGTCTTCTCATTTTGTGTAACTTACTGTGTTTGAGGTCTCCTTTTCATAGGCTGCAGGTTCGTAGTTTCCATTGTTTTTGGTGTCTGTCACCAGTGGCTAAGGTTGTTTCAGTGTGTTGTGTAAGTTTCCTGGTGCAGGGGTCTAGTGTCTGTGTTCTGGTGGAAGAGGCTGGATCTTGTCTTTCTGGTCGACAGGTCCACATCTGGTGGTGTGTTTTAGGGTGTCTGTGGCCTTATTATGATTTTAGGCAGCCTCTGTGTTAATGGATGGGGTTGTGTTCCTGTCTTGATAGTTGTTTGACATGGTGTGTCCAGCACTGTAGCTTGCTTGTCATTGAGTGGAGCTGGGTCTTGGTGTTGAGATGGAGATCTCTGGGAGATTTTCACTGTTTCATTTTACGTGGAGCTAGGAGCTCTCTTATGGACCAATGTCCTGAACTTGGCTCTCCCACCTCAGTGGCACAGCCCTGATGTCTGGCTGGAGCACCAAGAGCCTGTCCTACACACGGCTCAGAATAAAAGGGAGAAAAAAAGAATGAAAGAAAGAAGAAGATAAAATAAAATGAAATAAAGTAATATAACTAACATTAAATTAGTAAAATAAAAAATAATTATTAAGAAAAAAATGTTTAAGTAAAAAAAAAACCAAAATGGACAGACAGAACCCCAGGACAAATGGTAAAAGCAAAGCTATACAGACAAAATCACACACGGAAGCGTACACATACACACTCACCAAAAAGACAAAAAAGGATATATATATATATATATATATATATATATATATATATATATATATATATATATATATATATATATATATATATATATATATATATATATATGTATGTATATCATTGCTCCCAAAGTCCACACCCTCAATTTCAGAGGATTTGTTGTCTATTCATGTATTTCACCCATGCAGGGTACATCAAATTGATGGTGGAGATTTAATACGCTTCTCCTGAGGCTGCTGGGAGAGATTTCCCTTTCTCTTCTTTGTTTGCACAGCTCCCGGGGTTCAGCTTTGGATTTGGACACCCCTCTGTTTGTAGGTTGCCTGAGGGTGACTCTGCTTCACTCAGACAGGATGGGGTTAAAGGAGGCGCTGATCCGGGGGCTCTGGCTCACTCAGGCCGGGGGGAGGGAGGGAGGTGGATGCGGGTCGAGCCTGTGGCAGCAGAGGCCATTGTGACGTTGCACCAACCTGAGGCACGCCGTGTGTTCTTCTGGGGAAGTTGTCCCTGGATCACGGGACCCTGGCACTGGCTGGCTGCACAGGGTCCCAGGAGGGGATGTGTGGAGAGTGACCTGTGCTCACACATAGGCTTCTTGGTGGCGGTAGCAGCAGCCTTAGTGTCTCATGCCCATCTCTGGGGTCCGTGTTGATAGCCAGGACTCGCACCCGTCTCTGGAGCTCCTTTAATGGTGCTGTTAATCTCCTCTCCTCTCGCACCAGGAAACAAAGACGGAAGCAAAAGTCTCTTGCCTCTTTGGCAGGTCCAGACGTTTTCCCAGACTCCCTCCTGGCTAGTCGTGGCATATTAGCCCCTGCAGGCTGTGTTCACGCCACCAACCCCAGTCCTCTCCCTGGGATCTGACCAAAGCCCGAGCCTCAGGTCCCAGCCCCGTCTGCCCTGGTGGGTGAGCAGACAAGCTTCTTGGGTTGGTGAGTGCTGGTCAGCACCGATCCTCCGTGCGGGAATCTCTCCGCTTTGCCCTCTGCAACCCTGTTGCTGCGCTCTCTTCTGTGGCTTTGAAGCTCCCCCCCCCACCAACTCCGCCACCCACAGTCTCCGCCCGCGAAGGGGCTTCCTGGTGTGTGGCAACCTTTCTTCCTTCACAGCTCCCTCCCACTGGTGCAGGTCCCGTCCCTATTCTTTGTCTCTGTTTTTTCTTTTGCCCTACCCATGTTCGTGGGGAGTTTCTTGCCTTTTGGGAGGTCTGAGGTCTTTTGCCAGCATTCAGTAGGTGTTCTGTAGCAGCTGTTTCACATGTAGATGTATTTCTGATGTATTTGTTGGGAGGAAGGTGATCTCCACGCCTTACTCTTCCACTATCTTGAAGCTTCCTCAAAACTTCCAAATCTTTATGCTGTATTTGAGGTTGATAGCTAGGGATTCCTAAAATAAATTGATATTCTTGAAGAATAAATTTAGGAGAAATACAAGTATAATACATAATTGATAGAAATTACTGCAAGATGTTAATTTCCATGGTTATCATTCCAAAAACTATTATCTTCAATATTCTTCCCTGAGACAGAATTTTTCATGTTTTCTTGAAGAGATTAAGCCTGCCAGATTCCACCATTTTTCTCACAGATACGTTCCAATTATGTAGAACCTGCCTCAAGTAGTCAATCTAGAGTTAAAAGTGTTTTGTAAAAAAGTTCTGTCTAGTAGGGGTTGTGGAGATTAATGGGACCATTAGCTCTCAAATGGAGTTACCCTCTAGATAAAGAGTTAACCAGCTTGTATAAAAGAAACAGAAATCAAGACACATGGAGAGGGATAAAGGAAGAGAAAGTAGCTGAATCCTATAACGATGGAAGACTAGAGATGAAACAAAAGAGCACTGGCTTCTGAAGGAACCACTACTACTTTGGCAATTCAGTCACATGAGTTGCCAACAAATTCTTAACGTAATAAAATTGTAAGTAATGTGGTGCTTCGTTGAGAGGCCTGTCTTCTTTACTTCTCCTTGTACCCTTATATGAAATCCCATTTATTATGGCTGTAAAGCAATATAGTGGGTTAGTTCAGTAATTCATAAAGATTTCATAGTCAAATATATGCTGTTGGTGTTTAAAGAGTTTCTGAAACAACTGAAATGTAATCATGGTGGTGAGAATGTTATTCCTGAGAAGAATAATTGAAAAGGGATTTTAACTAAAAAATTTAACTCAAATAAGTTAAGTTCTACTCCTTGATGTAGGTGACAACACAAGGCATACAATCTTTATGACATCTGTAAAATGGACCCCAGTGTTAGTTTTTCTCTAATGCATTCAGGAAATAGATTTTTTGGTGCATATATGAAAGATACCAGCCTGCAGATACCATAGTTTGAAGAAAGAAACAAATGAGATGGTTATGTAAATTATAAACAGAAGAGGAAAACAACTGTCAATTAATGTTAAATAATAAATTACTTCAATTGATGTAGCTGTAACTTACATTTTAACAGCTGGAGGACTCGTTATGTCAAAATTCTCAACATTCTCTCTAATGGTAATTTTCACACATTTTGAATTGATTATTTTTCAAGAGATGCTATTGGATTTGTAATTAATATTATATCAATTAAAGAGATTGGTTTCATCACAATATTGAGTGTTTATTTCCATGAATAGGATATGTCTTCTCTTTTATTAAAATCTTCTGGATTAAAGTCCCTAGGTAGCATTTTTTAAAGTTTTATTTTAATAACATTTACACATTTCTTGTTTTTTTCTTCTTTCTGAGATATTATGCATATATCTTTGCTCCTGTGAGTAGAAGCTCATCTTCACTTATATTTTTTAGCTGACTTTTGGCTTATATATGACTGCTTTTTTTTTTTTAACTTAAAATAGATTTGAAAAGAATAGCAATCTGTTATGATGTTGTGGTCTTACTTATATTTGTATTTTATAAATATATTTTATCTATTCTTTCTGTGGAATAAGTTCTTGGAGTTGTTTGGCCAGTTAGGAGCAAGGAAGGAAGGAGTTAAATTCTATTATTTGTGGTAGGCAATGCTATTCTCTTCTCAATATCCTTTCTTCCTAATTAAAAGAAGTCCTACATATGACTGCTTTTTCACCATCAACCATACATATTTCTCATTGTTTTTATGTTTTCAGATGCTTGTTTTTACTTAGAAGTATAAAATATCATCAAAAGAATTTTGCCTGCTCCTTTAAAATTTTTATTTTTCTTGATACTCTTTGTGAACTAATTGCATTGATTCATACTTCCAGAACAATTTTAAATAATAGTGATCACAGTGGGCCTTTTTGTCTTGGTCTTGACTTCAGATGGAAGATTTCAAGCTGATTCTTACTGTAAGACTTTTTTTGTCTTATTACATAATCAATTATTTAGTCTACTTTTAAGACTTACTGATTAATCACATATTGATTTTAAATTTTATCATGTCTTATCAGCATCTATAGAAATTATTATTTTATTCCTTTGTCATATTAACATGCTGAATTATATGTTAGTATATTTTCTCATTTCAAACTACATTTCTTTTCCTGGTACAAATCTCATTTACTCCTGTTAACATTCTTTGGAGTCTATTCACAGATATCTTCTAAAAGATATTTGCTTATATATTTATAATTGAGATTGGTCTTTTTTGCATTGTGATTGCTACCGGTGGATGTCATTTGTACACTGTGCAGGTAAAAAGTGTTCAGAGAGTCCTTTCTTCCTTAATTCTCTGTATTCTTAAATTTTTCAGGTTCTGAATGAGGTTCTGGTTTTTAAAGTTTGTGTAAGATTAATTTACAAAGATGTTTGGTTCTAGTGTACTTTTGTAGCTAGCTATTTTCAAACTTATTCATTTCTTCTTGATTAATGAATTTCCTCAGTGTTTTTAATCTTTGAACCTAATTTAAAATATATATATTTTCAAAATAAGTCATGTATTTCATAGAACTCTCTTTTTGTAATATTTACTTGCCTGGATTTAAATAAATTGATCTCTTAAATCTAGTAACAACTATTTTATTTATTATTTTGTATATTTGTCAATAAACTATTAAATTCCATCTAAATTTGTTGACTATTATTTGTTTCTTTTGTTTTTCTAGGATAGTACTTTAATGATATTTAATGTCCCTAATAAAAACTTCTAATAAGTAGGAGTGTTTTTATTCATTGTACTCATATTATAATGAAGAAATCCTAATAAAATTGAATGTGTAATGGTTTATAAGAATTGTATAACTGCTGTGGAATCTAAAATATTACACAAATGAACTTATCTACGAAACAGAAACAGACTCACAGACATAAAGAACAGTCCTGTGATTGCCAAGGGGAAAGGGGAGTGGGGGAGGGATGGATTGGGAGTTTGGGATTAGCAAGTGCAAACTATTACATATAGAATGGATAAAAAACAAGGTCCTACTGTATAACACAGGGACAATACATTCAGTATCCTGTAATAAACCATAACAGAAAAGAATGTGAAAAAGAATGTATATATATGCATAACTGAATCACTTTGCTGTACAGAAGAAATTACAACATTGTAAATCAACTATACTTCAATTAAAAAAAGAGAAAAAAAGAATTATATAACTGCTTATGCATATCCTCCAATCCTTGTCCGGAGTTTTCTGCTACAGAGCCAATATAAGACCCATTACAAGATTTATGTCTTAGAAAAATGTATTAGATTCCTACCCTCGAACTTAATAACTTTGTAACCTTTGGCAAATTGCTTAACCTCTCTGTCCCTTATTTTTTTCACCTTTAAAACAAGGTAACAGTGTATTACTTGCCTTGTAGTGTTGTTAACAGAGTTTGGTACATAATTTTTGCCAAAAAATATGTTTTCTGAAAAAAATAGATGGACCATAAACCTGTGCTTTAAGAACTACTTTGTATTTCATGCAGCTTTATTTTATATATGTAAGCTGAACTGTCCTTGAGTTAACTTTTGTATTAAAATCCACATTTACATTTTTAAAAAGGTTTATATAAAAATTTTCAAATCTAAACTGAAATGCCAAGTATAATATATTATAGATGTATATTATACTTGTATTATTTCATGTATTTTATCTACTACTTTATTATCATTTGAGATTGTTCATTATCCCTGTGAATATTCATTTTTTTCTTTTTAGTCTCTGCTTCAAAAATAATAACTCTCTAGTCTTTTCCTGTATCCTTTTCTCTGAACAAATATTTTATCTTTGTTCCAGTGCAGTGTTCATGACCACATCAATAAGCCTGTTTGGTTTACTTTCTATCTTAATATGATTAATGGACCACTGTTTATATACTTTCCTGTTGCTTTTACTAACTATTCTGCTTGCCAGAATTGTGCTCTCTGTGAAGTATACATATCCTCCATGCACTGTAACATTTTGTACCCATGTCCCAGTTTCACTAATCTATTAATTGCATACTATTTACTGAACTTTATTACCCAGAATTACTCCTAAGTGTTAAAGAAGTCTGAACTATTTATGAACAAAATTGATCTAGACTCAATATTTGTTCTTAGAGTTCATTTGTAAAATAAAACATTTGTGTTTTTGGTTTTCTTTGAATTATGATCCTTAAGTGAATCTAATAAAGTATTTGATCAATTTATCTTGCCAGAACTAGGCCTTTTTGTAAGAAAAATTAACTATCCTTTCACTCCCTTTGAAAACAGTGAATTGATGATGATTTCAAAATGGATTATATAGATTCTGGCAAAAGCATAGTCCAGAATCTGTAGATAAGAGCTTTAGTTTCCTCTCTGTCTCTTAATAGATCTAGTAGTATTGAATATATCATTAAACCTCTCTGAGTCTCAATTTTTTACTTTGTAAATTTTAAATTGTCTTTTTAAAAATCTTTCCCATTAGGTGGCTTAAATAAGACTAAATTTAAATAAACTAACATGCAAGAAATTTCTTACACAGTGCCTGAAACTGTTTCTCCTCTTATAGAATACAGAAATTAGACTATATGCCATTAAGTCTCTTTCTCTAATAATCCTTTCTTGCTCTGGTGTAAATTTTACATTTTGTAATATGAATATGAGTTTATAAGATATATTTACCTTTTTGGTAGCTATGAACTAGCTTTCCTGTCTCCCCAACAACGTTGTTTTCCAGAACTCCTTCTTTGTAGCCTCTTCCAGCTGTCAGTTACCAGTCCTCAGATTATAAGTAATATTGAGGGTCAAACTTTGACTGAAAGGGACAAAATCTATATTTCTGATCCAGTTATAAAAAGTTACCTCTTCATCTTCCACAAACGATTATTCTCTTAGACCATACAACTTTGACATTTGAAGCCAGACCTGGGTTTGAATCCTGGATCTGCTTATTATTTCAGCAATATTGGACAAGCACTTAAGTGCTCTGAAATATTTTGTCTTCTCTAGCAAGAAAATAATAAGATAAGAGATATTAATGTCTTTCCCTACTTCCACGTTTCTGTGAGAATCAAATATAGTACTGTTCTGCATTTTGTACATTAAAAAATGCCAAGAAAATATTAGGCATATTTATTTATATGCATTGTTAATTACCTGTCAATTATGGAAAAAGCAGAAGAGCCTAGTCATGAGGACTAGCGGTCTCTGGTGAAAATGGTTAGAGAAAAAAAATAAACTGTAAGCCTGGGCTACATTATGTATAAGATGCCAGTGTACTCAGAGAATGAGGCAGGAATTTTGTCCTTCAAGCAGGGAGATAAGGTGCAAGACCCCACAGATCTTGATCTCAAATGCTCTGTTTTAAGATCTTGAGACATGTTGTCCCCATGCAGGTGCTCAGCCAGGCTCTGAGAACCCTTACTCTAGGAGGGCATGGTAGTCAGTAGTTAGATTCTAAAGGGTGGTTACAGTTTAGTCTCTGATGCATTCAGGCAACTCAAGCTACTAATATTTTACCAGAAGTTATTAGAAGCAATGTTTTGGAAACTACCAGCACATTTAAGTTAAAGACAGAAAAATCTTACATAATTTATCCAAACAAACCTCTTGTGGTACCCTTACTCAATTTCTCTCTTGTCATTTTCCTTACTCAACTCTACCTAGAAGTAAGGGAAATAAACTCAGTTAGAACAGAAGCAAGCACAAGTCTAAGCCACAGGCATTGCTGAAGCCTCAGGCGTGCACAATAGAGCAAGATATTATAACCATCATGGAGCTGCAGTATGGGAGTTGGTGCTGGGTACCAACACACCCCCTAGTTCAGGCAGCTAAATGCAAGCACAGAAATCTGCCTCACCTAACTTTAGTAAGATCTTAATGGACTTTAATTTATTACAAGTATAATTAAGCACTCACAAAATTAACAAGACTGGACAATAAGTTTTAGAAAATGAGCAGGAAGAAAAGGCTGGAAATAGGAACCACAGCAAGTGCACTTAAATTCCACTGGTTTCACAGAAGATGCTGCAATAAGTATGACATCTTACCATCCCCATGTTCTTGTGTCATTCACTAAAGATTCAAATTCACATGAGATAGAGTTTGATAGACTGAGCCTAAATCACCTAAGTGACCCCTGATGGACCAAGATAGGGATAGTGATGATATGATTCCTTCAGATTTCAGATTGAGGGCAACCACTATCTTGTACCAAAGCTATACACAGTTGGGGATTGCCTAGAGGAGAGAAGGATTTACTAACAAAAGGATCCAAGATTGACAAATTTCACTACACTGACCTAAACTGTGGCCTCTTACTATCCAATTCGAGCATGTTTCTTCCGGGAAAGTATTCTTAAGCATTTTCCTAAAATCATGATCAATAAATCAACAAATCCAATAGAGCCAATGCTATAAATCACAGCTGTGCAGCAGTGTATTTTGCCAGCACCATGGACAGGGAGATAGGCAACCGGCTAGGGGAATGTCAGGAAGAAGGTGTTCAGTTCCTTTTCTAGCACATGATGGGGATTCTTACTGGCACTCAGCTGCAGGCAGCATACGAGATTTTTTTTTAACATCTTTATTGGAGTATAATTGCTTTACAATGGTGTGTTAGTTTCTGCTTTATATCAAAGTGAATCAGTTATACATACACATATGTTCCCATATCTCTTCCCTCTTGAGTGTCTCCCTCCCTCCCACCCTCCCTAGCCCACCCCTCTAGGTGGTCAAAAAGCACTGATCTGATCTCCCTGTGCTATGCGGCTGCTTCCCACTAGCTATCTATTTTACGTTTGGTAGTGTATATATGTCCATGCCACTCTCTCGCTTTGTCCCAGCTTACCCTTCACCCTCCCTGTATCCTCAAGTCCATTCTCTAGTAGGTATGTGTCTTTATTCCTGTCTTACCCCTAGGTTCTTAGAGCCACTATGGAGAACAGTAAGCAGGTTCCTTAAAAACCTACAAATAGAACTACAATATGACCCAGCAATCCCACTACTGGGCATATACCCTGAGAAAACCATAATTCAAAAATAGTCATGTACCAAAATGTTCATTGCATCTCTATTTAAAATAGCCGGAGATGGAAGCAACCTATGTCTATCAACAGATGAATGGATAAAGATGTGGCACATATATACAATGGAATATTACTCAGCCATAAAAAGAAATGAAATTGTGCTATTTGTAATGAGGTGGATGGACCTAGAGTCTGTCATACAGAGTGAAGTAAGTCAGAAAGAGAAAGACAAATACCATATGCTAACACATATATATGGGATTTAAGAAAAAAAATGCATACGAGATTTGAGGCAGTTGTTAGGTAAAAATTTACCTGTTCACAAGTCCTATCAGAAACCAAAATACCACTTGATGGTTATTTGCTTTAGAGTTGTGACAGACACTTATCTATTTGCCCCAAAGCAATTCACAGCCCAGCCTCTCTTCTTTGCTGCTAGATCTTACCTTTTTATTTAGAAACTGAAAGTGCCAAGTACTCATTTCCCCTGCCTCCCCTCTTTCATCTGGGGATGGACAAATGACTCAATAACTGCCACTGAAATTTCACAGAAGGTGACCTGGCTGGCCTCTTGGGAAGATTTTCCTTCTAATAAAAATGAGGTGTCCAAGGGAAAAAAAAATCTACCCACTAATTCTTTTTTGATATTGTAATTTGAGACTGTGCTGCTTAGATTTGCTTTGGACATTCAAGTACCTTAAGAAAAAAGAGAAGTTAATCTTAGAAAAGCTACCACCTCTCTCTGGAATGCTTGTTATATGAGACAAAACTGTCCAGCCTTTAAGACATTTTAGACAAGTTTTCTATTGCTTACAACCAAAAGCACACTAAGTAATAAGTAATTTGTAGGTGGAATGTGGGTTGGTACAATTAAGAGATTCTAAAACAAGGAATTGTTGAGGTGGAAGTTATAGAATTGAGAACTTAACTCTTCCAGGCTGGAAAGTTGGTGGTCATTATGAAGCAGTTAACTCTTAATTAAGCAGCCTTATTGAAATACCTTGGGATAGTAAGTCGCCTTTGAATCTTTAGTGCTACGAGAAATAGTAGGAAAATTCGGAATACTGGAATTTGTTGTCTATTTCTTGCAGTTTTCTTCTAGGTACTACAGAAGAGATAAACCTAATCTAAAGTCAGCTGGTCTGAAAGGAAGTGAACAAAGAAGAAAATATGGCCCCCTGATTGTGGAACTTCTCATATCTGCCTTAAATTCCACTGTATTAATGAGTCTAAGCCTACTTAAATGATTGACATTTGGGCCAACTTCAACATGGCAATAGTGTCCCACTTATTTTCTGGCTTACAAGTGGCCCCAGTGGTATTCAGAGCAATGCTGTCTTCCAAATGCTTACCCATACTAGAGAAATCATTCAGGCCTGCCTTCTAGGCGTTCCTCAAAATATCTATCATTTTCACTGAGAAAAAAAATTTGAATTTGTTATATGGGTGTTCCCTGACTTTAATACAAATGAATCTATATACTGAAAAAGCATACTATGCATCACACTTATAAAAAGATTTATGGCTTTAACAAAGAATTCAAACATAAGAACCATTAAATAATTGTTCAAGTAATAGCAAATGTACACAATATAAGATATATTTAAACCAAAAATAACTCAAAGGGTAATTATTCACTAAATAAAGGAATTATCATTTAGAAAACAGATTATACAACTTTCAACAGTCTTTTAAAAATATGATTTATAGGAATTTGATTTGCATTAATATACAATATATATACAAAATTAACTATTTCTTTGTTTTTTCCTTTAGGTCAGAAATTATTTAAAACAGGGGTTGACAAACTATGACCCTCAGACCAGATGCCTGTTTTTGTAAATATATTTTATTGAATCTATTTGTTTCAAACTGCCTATAGCTGCTTTGGGGGCACAGTGGCAGAGTTACATAGCCGAGACCCAGACAATAGGTCTGCAAGGCTTAAATCTGTCCTTTCATGAAAAGTATGCAAAATGCAAACCCCTCACATTTTTATAAGTGAATTTTAAAATATTTATATTTTTAAAAGTGAATTGATACCTATATTTAGGTGTCAAAATGGGTTTCTCTAGGGATCAACTAAAACTTGGGTCTTAAGCTCTGTTGATCCTAATCTGGAGATTTGAAACCCAAAACGTAAAGTATGATTTTGAAGAAATTGTTAACAAGTAGAGTTTTTAGCTTGTTCTATTCCCAAACACAAGCCTCACCCCCGCCCCCAACTTTACTAACTTCAACTGATTACAGAAATAGAAGTAAACATAACTGTGGCAGAGACTGGCCAGAAGCACACCAAGACCACCGTGGACAAGACAAGGTTTCCCAGCTTCACTTGCAGTTAGTTTAGCACCATATGATGGGGTCTGGCCAACGGAATATAAGTAGTACCGATGTGTGACCTTCCAGACCTATTCATATTATGTTCCATGTAATACTTGAGTCTCTCCATGTCCCACTCACACGGCTGAAAGTTCAAGATGCTGACATGGCTGAAACACCTAATGGAAGGATCCTCGAGTCACTGATTGGAGGAGAGCCACCCAAAAGAGCCTCTCAGTCCACATTGAACTGTGGTGAAAGTAAAAAATAAACTTTCTATTGTACTGAGCAACTAAAAGTGGAGTCATTTGTTAAAACAACTAGCATCCATTATCTTGACTAATGTAATTGTACACAAATGTTTTGATTAATTGTATTATCTTCTTTTTGATATTTAAATAAAATTGATTATTCTCTGTCTCATTTTCTGGTATCACTTCACTTCCAAGCTGTTATTGAATTTCTAAACACATGTAATCTTATTTCCATCTCTTACTCTATTTTCTAGTTTCACTGAATTTGATCTGGATTCCATTTTGCCTTTAGAAGATGCATTATTTTCTTCACCACCATGTTGACTCAGTTATAAAAACAGCCTATTGTCCATCATTATTTGAACTATCACTCACACAGCCTTTACTGAATGTTTTTAGATGAGGAATTACATTGCCATGAAACAAAGAAGTAAATTATGAGCACTAGGCAAATTTCTCAAAAGTCCTTTAGTCTCTCCCACCTCTAGAAATTTCTCACTGACTGATATTTCACCCACATTTTCCACTAGTTCTGTCATTTTCCCTTCTTTCTCTTCTATTCTCTGCTCTCCTCATAAAAGAAACTCCTTTTAACCTTTTCTGCAGAAGTGTCCTCTTTGTCCAGCTTTAGTTCATTCAAGTTCATATCCATAATCAAACATCTATTAGAATGTGTTCATAAAGAAGAGAATTATCCACTTGTCAAAAATTCTGTAAGTGCCACTTAAAATAACATCTTTTTCTTCCCACTGTATATGCAATTTCACATCTTCAAAGCCCCTCCATTACCCCACACCTCCAAATCTGAAGATTTTTTGACATATGTTTCAAAGAACATGTTTCAGTACATAGGCCAAAAACCTTTGGGTAGTAAGATCTCTTAAAACTTACCTGTGTGAGGGATCCAGGGTTTGGAATCTGTGGTTATTATGTGATCATTTAGGCTCTCATACAGGGAATACCATGCATCCATTCTTTACAGCACATCTCAAATGTTCTAAATGCAACTTAATACCACCCAACTGTTAAGCCTATGCTTATTAAAATCAAACTCTGCCAGTGAATGTCTTATGTGGTTCATGAACTCAGATCCTTGAATGACTAAGAATAAAACAGAGAAAGTGTGCATTTATAGAGGGTAGGGAACATCTCAGATTACTTCTGTATTACACAAAAATTGTAAATTATGTCCATTAGAAACAACAGGAAAACAAGTACTAAGTTAGGGAAGAAACAATAGAATTACACTGGATGGAATAGTGATTTTCTCAGCTAAGACTCATAAAACAAAAAGGAAACTAAACCAAAATAAACCCAAGCTTCGGAACTATTCTCCTGTATTCATTCAGACTGTGGCGGGCTGAGGCTTGTGTAAAAAGTCCTGACAGAGCCATATTATAATTCTCTATTGGATTCTTATGCAAGCTGGCATGAAGTTACCATTAATTGCTCAAGGGCTATATAACCCTTTTTATTGAGTTTATTGAAAAGAGTTTTTGAGAAATGCCTATCCAACTCTGATGAGCTGAGTAGGTTAAATAAACCTTAAACAAAGCTTCTTCCACCTCGAGCATCCAAGTTACTCGGCATTTTGGGGATTACAGTGGGACACAAGAGACAAGAGTCAACAAAACCAGGCCATAAAATCAAGAAAGCATTGAATCTTTGGTTTCAGGACTAGACAAGGGAAAATGAAAAGAATGCCTTTAAAACACACACTCTCTGAAACAAAGCAAAACCAATTTACAAACATTTATTTGAGATTGCAGAAGAGGGACACTGTGAAATGTTTTCAGAAAGCAAAAGAAACCTAAAGTATTTGCAAATCCATTACATGTTCATTTGTTTTCTAAGGCTCTTTATACCTATTTCTGAGAACTGTAAGCCTAAATTTTAAATATTGGGCTTCCTCTTTAATCAGGTGGCCACCTAAACCATTGCTAGGACCCTTCTCAAAACCTTACTAATATCTTTACCAGTGTAGGTCCCTGAATCTTCATCTTCATTAACTTCATGCCAAATCTGTCTTCCTTATTTCTTAGAAAGTTTCATTTTGTTGACCAGGAATTCTCTCACCAGGAAATTTGAAAGAAATTAAATCTCAAGTTTGAGGCAAGCATATGTTTTTTTTCTATTTTCAGAGACTCATAATAAACATTTTATGTTCTGTCATTTCCAAATTCATCTCATATTTGGATGAGTATTTAACCTAGATATATTTCATATTATATTTACCCCAGATACAACTTTATACATATCATTTCCTGAAATTATTGATTCAAAAATTTTTATTCTGGTTTTCCCTGTTTCTCCAGCTCAAACTCCAGCTCAATACTGACAAGTTTATGCTTTAACTTCAATAGGTAATAAATATTAAGTATTAGGTTTCAAAAAACAAACTTAATAGCCACATGTATACCAAGGTATTCATTATTTTTAAAATACATCTTATAAATTTTATGATGACTGCCACTTTTCCTGTTTTTCTGTTCCCCTTCTCTCTTCTCATTACATATGGATTTGCCATATGGACTAGTTCCTTAGTAATATGTAAAATGAGCCTGGAACACCGATTTATTTAGACAGATTCTTGTCAACATCAATCAAAAACAGTAAATGCATATAACCACACACATTAATACTTTTAAAAGTACTTTATTAAGAAATACTTCCTTAAATATTAATTTTAAAAAATCAATTCTTAAAAATTCTACTCTAGGGCTTCCCTGGTGGCGCAGTTGTTGAGAGCCTGCCTGCCAATGCAGGGGACACGGGTTCGTGCCCCGGTCCGGGAAGATCCCACATGCCGCGGAGCGGCTGGGCCCGTGAGCCATGGCCGTTGAGCCTGTGCGTCCGGAGCCTGTGCTCCACAACGGGAGAGGCCACAACAGCGCGAGGCCCACATACCGCAAAAAAAAAAAAAAAAAAAAAAAAAAAAAAAAAATTCTACTCTAAGATTCTGCATATTTTCTCCTACATTTTCTTCTAAAAGATTTTTAGTTTTTTTAGTTTTTTTTTTTTTTTTTTTGCGATACGCGGGCCTCTCACTGTTGCGGCCTCTCCCGTTGTGGAGCACAGGCTCCAGACACGCAGGCTCAGCGGCCATGGCTCACGGGCCCAGCCGCTCCATGGCATGTCGGATCCTCCCAGACCGGGGCACGAACCCGTGTCCCCTGCATCGGCAGGCGGACTCTCAACCACTGCGCCACCAGGGAAGCCCCAGATTTTTAGTTTTAATTTTCGTTTTTTAGTTCTATAATCAATTTTGAATTTGTGTGTGTGTGTGTATGTTGTGAATTAAGGGCTTAATTTTTAAGTGAATATTCAATTTTTCTTGCACCACAAGATTAAAGCACAATCCTTTCTCCTTTGAATTTACTTGACACCTTAGTTGAAATTCAGTTGAACATCTCCATGTGGGTCTATTTCTAACTATTTAGTCTATTCTTTTCACCTTGTGTCAGTTTAGGTAGTTTGTGTGTTTCTAGGAATCTGTATATTTTATCTAGTTATCTAATTTATTGGTGTATAATTGTTCATAGTGTTCTCTTATGATCTTTTTCATTTCTTTAAGGTCAGTAGTAACATCCCCACTTTCATTTCTCATTTTATTTATTTGTGGCTTCTCTCTCTTTTATTTATTTTTTTCTTATTCAGTCTAGCTAAAGATTTTTTAACTTTGTTGATATTTTCAAGGAATCAATTTCTGGTTTTATTGAGTCTGTTGCTTTTCTATTGCCTATTTTATTTACCTCTACACTAAATTTTTTCCCTCCCTTCTGCTAGCTTTGGATATAGTTTGTTCTTTTTTTTCTTCTTCCTTAAAGTATAGAATTAGGTTATTAATTTTGTCTTTTTTATTTTAATAGAAGCATTCATAGTTATAAATTTTCCACTGAGCATACATTTGCTGCATCCCGTTAAGTTTTGTATGTTTTATTTTTGCTTCATTTGTCTCTAAATAGTTTTAATTTCCTTTGCAATTTCTTCTTGTATCCATTGGTTGTTTAAGAATATACTGTTAATTTCCACATATTTGTGAAATTTCCAGTTTTTCTTTTGTTATTAATTGAGCTTTATTCCACTGTGATCAAAACAGATACCTTATTGATGATCCCTTGACTTTAGCCAGTCACTTCTCTCTTGCTGCTTTCAATATTCTCTCTTTGTCTTTGGTTTTCAAAAGTCTGATTATAATGTATTTCCAGGTGAGTAAGTTTATCCTGTTTAGAGTTCATTGAGCCTCTTAGATGTGTAGATTCATGTCTTTCATCAATTTGGGAGACTTTTCAGCCATTATTTCTTCAAATACACTTTCTGCCCCTTGATTTGTCTCATCTCCTTCTGGTATTCATTCCCACAGTGAGCATGTTGGTCATCTTGATGGTCTCCAACTTATCTCCCAAGCTCTGTTCACTTTTCTTTCTGGTCCTGAATAAATCATTTCAATTGTCCTATCTACATGTTCAATGGTTCTTTCTTATACCTGCTCAAATTTGACATTGAATCCCTCTAGTGAATTTTTTCATTTAGTTATTGTACCTTTCAGCTCCAGAATTTCCATTTGTTTCTTTTTTGTAATTTCTACATCTCAATTGGTATTTTGATTTTGTTCACATGTCATTTTCCTGATTTCTTTTAGTTCTTTACCCATGTCTTCCTTTAGTCATTTGAGCATTCCTAAAACATTTGTTTCAAAGATTTTGCCTGGTAAGTCTTACCTTCTGTAGGGATGGATTTCTGTCAAATTTCTTTGTTCCTTAGAATGGGCCATTATTCCCTGTTTTGTTGTAAGCATTGTAATTTTTTTGTTGTTGTTGAAAATTGAGTATTTAAATCTTATCATATGGTAATTCTGGAAATCATTCTCTCCTTTCTCCAGGGTCTGCTGGTTTTTCAATTCTTGAATACTATAGTAGTTTACCTGTCCAGTGACCCCAAACTATTCCTTCAAATACTGCATTCGTGCCATGTACAGTTGCCAATTCTGCTCCCCAGATTGTGTTCAGCTAGAGATTGACAGAGACATCGCTGAATGCTACAAGCCATAAAAAAGGAGTTAGTCCTTGCATATTGGTTCTGTGCCAGGGCTTTCATTCCACACTTACCCAGGCTTGCACAAGTCTATGGATCAGCTCAAAATGAAAACTGAGGATTTTCTCAAGCACTCTCTGAGCATGTATCATAGCCTGGGCATATGCACATATTTATAAATTTCCCTATAGAGATGATGTTTTTGAGTGTTCTAATTTCCCAAAGAAACTCTCTCTGCTTTTGCTCCTGGGTCTTAGGTGGTCTATTGTTTTATTGACTATAATCTTTTGTCCCAGTCATATGAGGATTGTTAGTTCACCTTGCAGTATTTCTGAGCAATTCCCACCACTTGATTTCCAGTTAGGCAATAGAGATAAGTGCCTTGCACCAGTCCTTCAGGTAGCTCCCAGACAGGTTAGAACAGATAAACACAATAATTTACACATAGTTCTGCTTTGTTTCCTTTGGAATCAGTGGGTTTCCCCTGATAATACAAGCTGCTTCCACTTTAAAACCAACACTTTCACCACCATGGTAAGAGCAAGGGTAAGTAAAAGCATGACAAAACTTTCCTATGATTTTATTTTATTTTATTTATTTATTTTTTAACATCTTTATTGGAGTATAATTGCCTTACAATGGTGTGTTAGTTTCTGCTTTATAACAAAGTGAATCAGCTATACATATACATATATCCCAATATCTCTTCCCTCTTGCTTCTCCCTCCCACCCTCCTTATCCCACCCCTCTAGGTGGTCACAAAGCACTGAGCTGATCTCCCTGTGCTATGTGGCTGCTTCCCATTAGCTATCTATTTTACATTTGGTAGTGTATATATGTCCATGCCACTCTCTCACTTCATCCCAGCTTACCCTTCCCCCTCCCCATATCCTCAAGTCCATTCTCTACATCTGCATCTTTATTCCTGTCCTGTCCCTAGGTTCTTTATAACCATTTTTTTTTTTTACATTCCATATATATGTGTTAGCATACGGTATTTGTTTTTCTCTTTCTGACTTACTTCACTCTGTATGACAGACTCTAGGTCCATCAACCTCACTACAAATAACTTAATTTCTCTTTATGGTTGAGTAATATTCCATTGTATATATGTGCCACATCTTCTTTATCCATTCATCTGTCCATGGACACTTAGGTTGCTTCCATGTCTTGGCTATTGTAAATAGGGCTGCAATGAACATTGTGGTACATGACTCTTTTTGAATTATGGTTTTCTCAGGGTATATGCCCAGTAGTGGGATTGCTGGGTCATATGGTAGTTCTATTTTTAGTTTTTAAAGGAACCTCTATACTGTTCTCCATAGTGGCTGTAATAATCTACTTTCCCACCAACAGTGCAAGAGGCTTCCCTTTTCTCCACATGCTCTCCAGCATTTATTGTTTGTAGATTTTTTGATGATGGCCATTCTGACTGGTGTGAGGTGATATGATTTTACATTTACCTTTTTCTTGATTCAGCATTTACCTGGTTGCTGTAAACTTTTGACTGCTTTCCAGAGTTCTGACGAATTTGGTTCTGACAGTTTCTGCTTGTTTTTCAATATTTCTGTGGGAGTATGAGAGCAAGGCACTGCCTTCTACCACTTTGCTGTCACTTCCTTTATGCCCATTCTTGAAGGGACTGTTTGAAATGCTTTGTTGAAAAGGATTATTATGCCAAGTCAAGTCAAGTGGGGGAAAATGTCAAGATTGATTTGCTATATCTGTTATAGCTATGGGAGAAAAGTATAACAGCAAATGGTCCACAAAATTCCCAACTCCAGACAAGCCCAAGTAAATACTACATGACTTGGTACACTGCAGTCCAGAACAGGACGATAATTTCTGATATGCCACTCTAGTACTGACTGAAGGTGTTCTAAACTATACCTGCACATGTACCTTCTGATGATGGGGCATATTACTGATTCACAAAGATATTCCTATCTTTAAAGAGGGAATGCTCTTAACAATGTGTCTTGGTAAATCAAGACAAGAACTTGGCATTAGACACACCAAGGTTCAGATTCTGATTTTATCCCTTCTATTGTGAATTTGAATAATTATTTTAACTCTTGACTTAAACAAGTTTATTTCAAAAATTGTTTATTAAATTCATTTTGAAAAATTTTCAACAGTTCGTTGAAAACAGCTAGCAAGGTATCTGTGAATATACTTTGATCTACTAATAAAGGTAATTACTATTATTATGCCAGAGTAACAGTAGTCCTAGCTGTAGACAACTGAGAGGGTAAATGACAGGAGGTAGTGAGGTAACAATACTCATATACTTTGATTTACCCAAGAGGATTCCAATTTATATCCATTGCTCCAACATATGAATAGTGTCTTTTCTCAATCCTACAGTATCCTGATTTGGATCAATTAAAGGGCTGCCCCTAAGATGTTATAGATAACACACTATAGTAATACTAATTTCCTATAAATGGTACCAACAACAATTTTCAAGTCATTTAGCCAGAGAAGAAAAGAACATCTTTATACTTCCTGTTTCAAAATAAATCTCTTCCATTCTGCTCATCTCTCCTTCCCCCTCTTATTTTCCTCTGTGAGCTGCCTACCTCAACCACCATTCTCTTCTTCCCTAGTAGCATAAACCCAATTTTCAGATGGACGCATTGCCACCTAGAAAAAAGACAACTGTTCCTAACCCTTTTGGGGCTTTGCCAACCAGATGACTATGTTTGAACAATGATATATAAGTGTTTGGTGGAACAACTAGGAAGATTATTAAGCAAGATGACTCAAGTTAGAGGAACAAAAAAGGGGGACGCTTCCTAATTTGTCAGTTCCATTGAATAATTTCCTGCTTATGGTTTGTCATGTAGGCATAATGATCAGAATTGAAGCAGCCCCCTTGAGCCTTCAGTTGACCTTACGCATAAGTGTTATTCACTGGAATGATACACAATAAAGATAGAGACCAGGGTTCCTGATGGCATCATGGTCTTGTCCCCCAGCCCTGGACTACTTGATTATCAAAGAGAAATAAATCCATGTATTTTTTAAGCAACTACTTTCTGGGTCTCTGTTAGTCTCAGCCTATCACAATCCTAATATATACAGAATTTGTTACCTGAGCGTGAAACATTGAAATATTGGAACATTAAATGTGCCCCTGTTAAAGAACAAAATTCATCTGAGTAAACTTGAAAGATGTTATTGGCTTGATTCAGCTATTCGTGAATTGGGCAGCATCCAATCCAGCAGATAGAAAGGAACTCATAGGAGTTGTACAAGCACTTTTATAGACCAAAGTCAGCAGGAACAAGGAAGTTAAACTGAGCATTTGCTGAATGGTTAAAGCAGGGATAGTTTCCTTATAAGGAGCTAAGGAAAGTCTTAGGAGCCAGGTCAAATGACTTGAGCAGTCAAGTGCTGATTGGTTGACCTAGGCCTTCCTTTTCTTGGAGAGCTGAGCATAGATATTGTTGGTTTGCTGATATGGGGCTTAGCATGAATGACATCATTTGGGCTTAATCTGGTTGCTTTAACATCCTCCATATCATAGGCTGGGAAGTTGGCAACATTTATTATTTAATACTAAAATATTTGGTCAAACTGCTGCCTACCTTTCCTTGGAAAGCAGTCGAAAAGCAAACTAAATGGCCTTAAGGGATAATGTTGAAAAATTAGAATGTTGTCTACACTGGCTGCTTCTTGCTGATTTTAACAAAGTTTTAGGATCGATGAACTCAGACTAGATCCTGTTTATCAGCAGAGATGTTAGAGACATGTTCTCTCTCTGTGGTCCACAATCTAAATGCATTAAATCTGGAGCCTTTCACATATATACACTAATATGTATAAAATAGATAACTAATGATAACCTGCTCTATATTACAGGGCACTCTACTTCACTTTTCTGTACAGTGGAAACTAACACAACATTGTAAAACAACTGTACCCCAAGAAAAAGATTTTTAAATCAAGTTGTATATTTAAAAATATATAATTATAGTTGACAATTATTCCCAATTATTCCTCAATAAAGTTTTTTAAAAGATAATAATAAAATTTTAAAACAAATTGGAAACTTTCAAGATTAAAAAAAAAAAAAAGACAACTGCTCTGTGCTCAAACTGAAGCATTTAGAAGTCTATTCTGAAAAAGCAGCCTTAGCAGGAGATAAACCACTGGCCCCAATGTTTTTTAAAAGGCCTTCCATTAATAGTTCTCTGTCAGACAATGGAAGGCAAGCTAGCGGCAAAGATTAGATGAAGTATGTTGTCTTCCTACCCAAGCTGATTCTTTTAAATGTTCTCAAGTTAGAATCAGGCTTAGAAACTACCAGATCTGAAAGCCAAAAGAAACCACAAACCTGGACTGCAACGGTTATTATTATTAAAACTTTAATAGTGCTTGAACCTGTCCTGGAAGGAAATGGTCTTCAGAATCTTTGCAAACTCCATGAAATGACAATTTCCATTTCTTACATTAGAAATACCTGTGGAGGGTTATGGAACAGGAAGAACTACCCGCCCCCCACCTTCACCTTCCCCATCAGGAAGGTAAAACAAGGAACCAGAGAGGTCAATGGCAGGAGAGCTTCTCCAGAAAGCAGAAGTAGAACAGACAGATAATGTAATGGAGAATTCTGTTCTACAAGTAGTTTAAGGAGCCCCATTACTCCTGCCCATCATTTTGATGAGCTAATGATGTCAATGTTTTCCACTCTATACTTGTTCTAAATGGAATTTTTATGTCATTCTCCCTACTCCTTCTCTTCTGGGTGTGTATCAGGTAGATAACTTTCCTTTTAGTTTAGTAAGTTACTAAAAAATAAAGAGCTATTGGATCTGGTAAAGAATCAGCAGTCATCCAGAGACCCTGCCCATTAAGCTAGATATATAACTGGATGAGTTCCTTGTAGCTAGCTCTGGCCATGTGACTAATTTCCAGGTAATAAGTTATAAATTAAAGTGTTGAGTGCTTAAGAAAATTTCTTCAAAAACATTGGGCACTTGCTCCCTTTCTAACTTCATCTTAATAACTGGGATACAGATGTGATGGCTGATGCTTCAGCAGCCATCTTAAATCAATGAGGGCTATAACTAAAGATGGCCAAGCAAAAATCTGGAGGACAGCAAGGGGCTGCCATAACAGCTCTGGACTACTTGTTTCAAACTTAATTTATTTGAAAGAAATCAGCTTCTCATCTGTTAAATCATCATTATTTAGTGGTTTGTGTGGGTGTTTAATGTGGCCTATTTAATCCAAAAAGCATATTCTCTTACATGCATGAAGGAAAGAATGAGTGTGTGGATAATTTTTATTTGAGTTTTTTTTTTTTTGTCCAAAGATTAAAGCATAGAGGGGAGGAAGAGATTCATATTCACCCTTGTTATATACCTACCAACAATTTTCAGTGCAATGGCCTTAATTCAAAGAGATTGCTTTGATCATTTCTATATCTCCTCATTTTTCTAAAGATATTTAGTTTACCTAATTGCAAATGTATAGTTGTATGTTCAAATAAATTTTGTATCTGTCTTTTAAATTTCCAGTATTTTAAATGGTTACTTAACCACTTTGCTTTCATACAAAGCATATTTTCCTAAGTCTGTTGTTTTCTTAGTCTCTCAGAAATTTCCATAGCAGGAATTTCTACAAAGGTTTTATATTGCTATATGTTGTGGCAAACCATGGTTAGTGAATGCTATGTAGTACTGTCCAGATTTCTCTTTACAAATATCAAGGTGCTTCTTATCCCAGAAGCCAGGCTCTTAGGGAAGTGGACCTGGGCACAGTGCTAAGGGATAGAGAAGGCATACTTGGACTCTGGCTTGCAGCATGGAACTAAAGAAACCAGCCTCTTCTTTCCCAACCCTGTCTCCCCCTTCCAACCCTGCTACACAGGAATAGGACTGTAACAGGGACAGGTGCAGGAGGCCCTCTGCCTACAGGAAGTCTTCACTGCTGAATTCTGTGCTTTGAGAATGGCAATCAGTGGCCTAGGCATCTGGTTGTATTCATTCATTCATCTATCTATTCAACCATTTTCATTCTTAATTTACTCATTGCTCACTGACTTCAACTCTATGCTTTGGTGGGTTCTGGAGACAACTGAATGAATTTACCAGGACATCCTCTTTTGAAATTTAGTCTGGTGGGGACACCATGAAGTTGCTGCCATCTTGGAGTCTAGAGAGAAGCCCAAGAAAGAAACATGTATACCTTTGTCCTTCATGGTCATAGCTGCTCATGATTACCCCCAGTTGTGATGTCAAGAGAGGGAAGATCTTCATCACTGGGGGACAAAATTCAAATGAGAACTTCTCAGATGTGTACCCTATAGATGTGGCATCGGGTGTTTAGAAGCACCGGGCAGCCAGGAAATCAAGATTGTCTGCAAGTCCTAAAATCCTGAAGCCAGGACCTGGACCATTCTAGAGATGACCATAAGCCCCCTCACCCCCCCACCATGACCAAAAACATTCCACCCCCTATTAGATATCTTTGGGAACCTGTTGTATGTCTTCAGTTGAGGAAAGTAAGACAGTCAGTCCCTGAAAGGTTGAATCTATATGTGTGGGATGCAAACATTCTGACCTGGTCTCAGAAAAAGACCCATTAAAAAACAATTTTCCTGGGAAAATCATATGAAGATGGTAGCAGGGACAAAGCTTTGCATCCACAATGGCTCATCAGGTGAAAAATCAATGATAACCTTCATTGCACGGATATAAATGACATGAATTTGTGGAAGCCTAGTCACACTGGGACACTTTATATAGGTTGTGCCACACATTTAGCTGTGATGGTAGAGAAACACATGTACATCATTACAAAATGGCTCTCACAAGAGCACTGGACACAGTGTACCAATATCAGGTAGAACAGAAGCATTGGACCCTGCTTAAATTTGACATCTTCTCCTTCCTCCCTGCAATTGGACCATCTTATGTGTATTATTCCAAGGCTTGTGATGTCTACATCTGAGAAGGAAGAGTCAGTTTCTGTCACTCTTAACTGTGAAGCTGAGAAAGAGGATTTTATTGGCAAACCAAAGTTGTGACCCACGTGAGGAAAATTAGACTGGCAAATAGCTCTGCTTTGTGTTTGGTGGGACAAATTAAAAAGGGAAATCTATAATGATCATATTATGACTGTAGCTGACTAATAAAACCCATATTTTATGAAAGAAAAGATTGATAAAATAAGTCTTGGAAATGTATTGTACAGCATGGTGACTATAGTTAACAACACCTTATTATATATTTGAAAGTTGTTAACAGAACATAATTTTCTAAATTTTTTTTAATTTTTTTACAGTAGGTCATTGTTAATTATCAGTTTTAAATATAGCAGTGTGTACTTGTCAATCCCAAACTGCCAATCTATCCCTCCCTCCCACTATTCCCCCTGGTAATGATAAGTTTTTTCTCTAAGTCTGTGAGTCTGTTTCTGTTTTGTAAATAAGTTCATTCGTATCTTTTATTTTTTTTAGATTCTGCATATAAACAATATCATATGATATCTGTCTTTGTCTGTCTAACTTACTTCACTTAGTATGATAATCTCCAGGTCCACCCATGTTGCTGCAAGTTGCATTATTTCATTATTTTTAATGGCTGATTCATATTCCATTGTATATATGTACCACATCTTCTTTATCCATTCATCTGTCGATGGACATTTAGGAATTGGTACAGTCACTATGGAGAACAGTATGGAGGTTCCCCAAAAAACTAAACATAGAGCTACCATATGACCCAGTAATTCCATTCCTGGGCATATATCTGGAGAAAAATGTGGTTTGAAAGGATACATGCACCCCAATGTTCATTGCAGTGCTGTTTACAATAGCCAAGACATGGAAACAGAATATATCTTAAAAATTCTTACCATAGTGAAAAATAATTGTAACTATGTATGGTGATAGATGTTAACTAGACTTATTTTGGTGATGATTACACAATATGTACAAATATCTAATCATTTTGTTACACACCTGAAACATGAAATGTTATATGTCAATTATATGTCAATTTAAAAATTACTTGTAAATAAAGGAGAAAAAAAAATAAATATTGCCTCTGTCTCACCCAAGGTTAAAAATCTCTCCCTGAAGGCAGTTCTCATCCAGTGACTAATCACAGCTCTGGTACCAAGGAACAATGCTGAAGAGCCATCACAGCTCCGGAGCCCTTGTATGATGTTGAGACCCTTGCATCAACTACACTGCAGTTTAACTTCTCCCATTGTCCAGCCCTGTTACCTGACTCCCTCACTAGTATTAATCCTAAAAATATTCCCCAATAAACTTCCTGCCCTGGAGTCTCTATCTCCAAGTCTTTTTCCCAGAGAACACTATATTAGACATCACTGATCTGTTCAATTTAATGCAATTGCATATATTTGTCACATTTGTACACACAGTGTGAACTTCTCATAATAGAGAATGGGATTTGAATTTATTAGTTTAGCTTTACCTGAATTTTCAGTTGCCGTCATAAACCCTCAAAACTAGCACATAGAGAAGAATCAGAGATCAAACTATCAGTTGTATATATCTGTGGGCTATGTAACTAATCACCCTAAATTTATTGATTTTAAAGAGCAACCGCTTTATTTATCATGATTCTATGGATTGACTGGGCGGTCCTTCTGCTGGTCTCACCTGAGCAAACTCACTTGGCTGTAGACAATTTGTTGGTCAACTGGGATCTGGACTCTAGCTGGGATGACTGGACTTCTTGCTCCATGTAGCCTCCAGATAGGCTAGACTGGACTTCTTTACATGGTGGTCTCAGGAAAATTCCAAAAGCCCCATGTAGAAAGACTTTTCAAAATAGACTTGTTTCTCATTGCTGATGTCCCATTGGCTTAAGCAAGTCACAAGGCCAAGGCCAGAGTCAATGTAGGATGACCACATAAAGGCACCAGTTCATGGAGGTGTGTTGTTCTCTCTGTCTCACTCTTTCTCCATGTGTGTGTACATGTGCCAACTTTTATGTAGTGATTTATATAGTACATCCTGATTTAAGTTAAACACACACATACACATAACACACATTTGGTAACAAAATATAGCCTTATGAAGCTGAAACTATTATTATCCCCAATTTACTGATGAAGAAATGAAAGTATGGAGACGTAAGTAAATTGCTTAAGGGTATAGAGCTAAGTGGAGGAAATGGAATTTGAATCCTGGTGGTTTAACTCTAAAGACCATGTATTCATCTACAATTCAGTTTTCTCCCTCTCTTCCACATCTTCTTTTTTTTTTTTTTTTTTTCCCCTCCTAGGGGTGGGGTGGAATGGGTGGTAATGCACAAGCAAGTAAGAAGAGGAAGAAATTTTAAACATGCTCAAGCACTTTGATTTATAGATAACTTGGGGACCTAGAAATATGAGATAATTTCTCTCAAAACATGTAACTAATTAAAAGTAAAGCTCTGGCAAACCTTTGCTTCTATGTCAAAATATTGTAAAAAGTTAGAACATTCAGTTTTATAAAACTACAGATGAGACTGCATGGATTCAAACTTTGCCAGATCGTGAAAGGTGAAGATGGATTCCTTTCACCAAATTAAAGTGCACCAGGACTAGAGGATGCCCAATGTAGGGTAAAAGATAAAAGGGATTTATGCTTTGTACTTTACACAGTTGGTAGTAAACATATGCAAGCCATTATCCCAGAAGGTTATATAGTCTGAAAATATAAATAGGTTCAGGAAAGGCTTAGATATATTCATGAATGGAGTTTATAGTGGGTTACCGAAAGGAAGCTAGGGATCACAGACTCCCCGAGGTTCGGGTGTGGAAGGCAACTAGCATGTTTTTCTGAGAAACATCAAAGAAACTATGCTGAATCTCTGGAGTTGATGTGACTCACTGTGACAGTTATATTCTCATATTCTTCCTATAAGATCCATGCAACGCTATTCATCTAAAGACATGATTAGACTTCTTTTATTTTACAAACATTTAAGAAAAATGACTCCTTTTCTCCTCTATCAACAAACTGTGTAATTTCTTTCTTAGACACTTTATGTCAATTTATTTTCTCTTCTGTTTTCTAGCTTCTTGCCTCCATCTCGTTTTTTATATCAAACCTTCTTTCCCCTCTTTCCTATTTCAGCTCTCTTAAATTTTTTTTTCCTCTACCTCCTTTTCATCTTTATTATTCTTCTATTTCCAACTCCCTTTTATCTCTATTTACCTTCAACCCTCTCTTTAAACTTTATGATACAGGCGATAATATGTCAATAATTTGTTTTTGACTAACTCTCATCCTTTGTTACTATGAAGTAAGATGTGATCCAGTCAAAATCTCAAAGTAAATAAAAATAACTTTAGAAAAAATTGTAAATATCATAATAAAATAAATATGAAATAAACAGCAAACATATATGACAATCCATTAATATAAACAATTTCTATTGAGATAACATAAAAAATGTTCTAAAAACAGTAGATCTAAAGTGATATAGTAAGTGTTGCTTGAAACAGATCCTTGTAGAAAATGTTTATTCTGTTTATTTAGAAAGAGACATTTGCATGATGAAATTTATTTAATAGTGTCTCTGCTACCAGAATAAGTAAATCAGTGAGAGACACTCAGGTTTTGCCTTGAAATTGTTGCTCTAAAGAGGGTTTATTTTCTTGTCAAAATACATTAATAATTTGAAGTGCATATTAAGCTAAAGTTATTCATCACAACTTTAAAAACAAAAGTGATAATTTCTGATATATTAATTTCTAGAAAGTATACTCAAAGACCTATTTTCTATCTATATCACTGTGTATCATTTATATATGTGTGATACAACTTAAAATTCTCTACCATGCAAAGAAATTCAAACATTTGGAAAATTTGGAGCTGATCCAAAGTATTTTTAAAAATACTTTACAATTTTGCTGGAGTTACTAAAATTCCAATAATAAGCCATTAATAAGTTCGTTTTGCCCTTTATTTTCCATTGCTACTAAAATTGTTATGTGTTGCTAATATATACAAAACTTCTAAATCTTAGTTTAAATGTGGGAATAGTTGCTTTTTATTCATGCACATTTTTAGGTTATTTTTATTATACATATTTATTGTATTTAATAGGTATTACCATCCTTTAATTATTTTGCAAACTTTTATTTAGTGACTACTATATTCAAAATACTTGCATTTTCTGCAATGGCTGTATCAATTAAATATTAAATCCCAATAACACAACCGGTGTTTTCAACATTCTATTTTGTTAGTTCTCTCGATTTCCTATAAATTATCTTCAGTCCTATTGTAGAAGATATTTGGATTTTTCCTAATTCATTGTTCCATGTTTTGTCAAACTCAAGCACACTCTTTTGAAACTAAAACACAGGCATCATACTCTTAAGTAGAAGCACCATGAAGAAACTGGAGCTGCCTGGAATTCATTCTATTAAGTATGTTGGCTGAGAAAGCCAGTTTTCTGTAGTAAAATGACGAGTCTTAAAGGGTAATACAAACCACCCAGCATCAGCAATGCTATCTGAAGGGTCTGTGACTAAATCCACATAATATTGTTTCAGCCAAAGCCACTCTTCAGTGCAATTTATGTCTTTGTGATAGAGTAGCCTTCAAGTCTGATTTTCTGACTCTAAAAGAATTCTGTGGATTTTCTAATAAATTTTATTATATTATTTCCTTCTTACACTAGCTAAAATGGGTTTTACTCATTGCAGGTAAGGATTTTATCTAATAAATTAATTAATACCATAAGTACTATAAAGATAGTATTAGTGTTTTCTGGATGTTCTTTCTTTTCAAAGACTGTAGTCTCTCAACTATTCATTTCAATTATCTGCATTCTTGTTCTAGTTTTACACTCACCATACAAATCCCAAACCATGAATCAATCCAAGCATCTGACTTCTCCACTCTTAAGCCTGGGTAGAGATGAGCATGGATGAAGAATTCATTCAATCATTTGGAATTATTTGTATTTTTTTTAAGCAAAGCTAAAATATCCAAGTTATATTGTTGTACGAAAAAAGCAAGCTGCTGCAGATGTAGTTAGAGAGATGGATGGCTAAATAATAAATTAACTTTCTTAACACCCACCCTTCTCTTTTTCCAGAAGATACCAAACAGATTGAAAAGTACTTCTCAGAATTTCCTGCCATTGGATTCCAGATGTGATTGAAGTTCCACCAAAGAAATCAATTTGCTCCAAACATCAAGTTCAATCACAGTTAGGAAGGAAGAGAGGATTTTGGGGAAATGACTATTTTGCTGGTGCAGGTTATTGCAGAGGTTTCCTAATCTGGTAGATTTCTAAACAGAGGTAAGTGCTTTCCCAATCACAGCAAAGTAGTGAGATTACAAGAAATCAGAGCTGAATGTTGAGTCCATTCTTCTAGCCTATCAAAAGAATTCCTGGCAATAAATGTATGCTTAAGTTAGACAAAGTGGTTTCTATAGTATGGTACTGAACCCTAACCAATGTTGTATGATCATATTTGTATGGGCTCCATTTGCTGACATTTTCTTGAGGGCTAATAAGAAACATGAAATCCAATTAGGTTTTATCTCCCTTATTTCCATTTCAACTGGAAAAGTTCTACTCTTTATTAATTTATTTTGACAACCCATATTCTCAAATAATTTTTAAACAAATTGTCCTATTTTTAAAGAAAAAAATAAAGTATAAAAATGCTGGCATTCTTGAGGTTAATTATTGTAAATTGAATAAACAATTATCTTAATTCCCACATAAAATCTCACTAAAATAGCAGTGAAATAATCAAAAAAAAAGTATTACTGCACAAACATACAAAAGAATGGAAGAGGAGACACAAAAAGTCAAGATATTTCAACATTCTGGAAAATTGAGTATAGAAGAATGGATGGATGGATGGCAACTGAATCCAACAAAGATAAGAAAATTGGCACATATGCAACAAGGCATGTTATGGTTTACACTGCACTATCGTGAAAGGTCCAGGCATCACAGACAGCAGGTATCTGTGAAGGAAGAGATTAGAGATTGAGTCAAACACAGAAGAGTAGGTGACATATCTGTAAACAAGCCTCCACCAGGTGTCCTCCCTTACCTAACATAGCAAGATGACTACCTGGAAAAATTAATCTTGGGGAAATTAAACCAGAGAAGCTCAGGATATAGGGAAACCAGACACAGTTGAACAAAAATGTAAGGTATGATATTGAACAGACAGGCACTGAGAGAAATTTTACACATCAAATAGTGAGATCCCTACTTCTTTTTTCGTATTCAATCCCCAGAAAGGTGGATGATGAAAGCTGGACATATTGTATCATGCAGGCAGGAGTCTAAGGTTTCCATTCAGGGAAGTTGCCAGATTCCAGGAGAAAAGACTGACAGATATATCATGAGGAATTTCCCAGTGATTTGTTCCATCTTTCTCTCCTGTGAAGAAGCCCATCATTCAGAAAGTCCCAAGCATGCATGATCTAGCAATCATCTGTTTAGTTTTGTATTCTTCATTACAAATTGTCAGCAAAACTCACCAGGCATTTGAAGAAAATCTCTAACATAAAAAATGAAAACAAAAATAAACAAAAAAAGAAGTAAGAAAAAAATATAATTCAGGAAGAGAAAAAAATCTTTAGTGACTATAAAGTCTTGAAAAAGATAGATGTTTTAAGTATAAACAAGAAGAGGATACTATAAAAGGAAAAAAACAAATAAGATACTGTGTGTCCAACGAGGGACTCTTGTAATTAGAGAATATGATCATAGTAATACTTTGAATAAGTCAATAGAAGTTTTAAAGGAAAATTTGTGCATTTCCTTAAAATGATAAGAATGGTAAAAATGTATCATCCAAGACCCAACCAAAAGGAATACCCAAAATAGCTGAAAACTGGATGGAAGAATATTGTCAAAGAAACAATAAAAAAATATTTTTCTAAAGCACATCTTTCTAAATTGAAAGGACCACTGAGTAGCTAGACAAATTAATGGAAAAAATCCATATGAAGGTAGAGTATTGAGAAATATGGGAGCAATGGCCACTGAAAAATGAAGAATTAAAAAGCTTCTGTGGAATGGATTGAGGAATGGATTTGGAGGGTTAAAATCAAAAACAAAAAAAAATTATAAATTCTCAGTAATCAAATTGCATTAAACTCATTAATGGCAACACTGGCAGTTAAAAAAATAAAAATAAAAATGTCCTTTGAAATGATAGAAAAATTATATTTAAATATGATATTAAAAATATTTTAAAAGAAGCAAGATCTCAAAACAAGATTTTAAAATTCCAATAAACTTTATCAAGAAGCTTCTTGAAGATGTGTTTCTTCAAAATACAAGGTAAACAAAGAAAAAGAAACAAAAGATACAATCAAGAGAGAAGGAATGGGGTTTCCTAGTGAAAGAGATGCCAGATAGACAAGCTCTTGTCAGTATCCTTGCAGAGCATCAAATGCAAAGAAAAAACATATACAGACACACAGACACACAAGGAAATGACAAACATCTTATGTATTTTACTATATTAATAGGGATTTTACAGTTCTTTTGTACCACATAGGTGAGGCAGGAGATACATGGGCCCCTGGGGCAAACGGTTGGTGTTTGTTCCCTCTGGACCAATACTCCGAGATGAGATGAGAATAACAGGACAATTGAGAGAGAAGGGTGGGCCCTACCCAGATAGAAGATAAGAGACCACATATTTCTCATTCTCAAAGTCAGGAGACCTCCCTGACTACACATATGCAGAAAGGCTCCTTGGAGGTCAAAAGTGGAGTGATGCTAAGTGCTGCTAAGTCTACCCATAGGCCTCTTCAGTAGAATACATCTTGGTTAAGAGATGCACACGCACACATGGGAAGATCCTGAGACATACCAAATACGGACTTTGAACCAGGCAAATCAAAATGATGGGCCAAAGGAAACCTGGAACAAATGCCCCATAAAAGTGATTAAAACTTCCACGAGGCTGAGACTCTCTCTCTGAGCCTGCCCGTGTGCCTACCCACACGTACTGTACTCTTTTCTTCTCCTAATAAATACTTTACTTGTTTCACTACTTTCAGTCTTTGTGGGAGTTCTTTTTCTGCAAAGCCATAGGGCCAGGGCCTTGTCACTGACCACTGGTCTAGTGGCTAGGATTCAGTGCTTTCATCTCCTCGACCTGATCTCAATCTCTGGCTGTGAACCGAAATCCTGCATCAAGACACTCTGCACGCTGAGACCACCTGAGATCATAGGGATGAATAATTAATGTCTTAGAATACCATCAAATTATAAAATGAAGTACTTGTTTATTCCATAAAACAAAAAGTTGGTGTAGGGAAGTTAATTAGTTTACTTTTTTAATATTTTTAATTTTTAAAATTTTATTTTTTTTTAATTTTTAAAAAAAATTATTTTATATTGGAGCATAGTTGTTAACAATGTTGTGTTAGATTCAAGCATACAACAAAGTGATTCAGTTATGTATATACATATATCTATTCTTTTTCAAATTCTTTTCCCATTTCGGTTATTACAGAATATTGAATATTGTTCCCTGTACTATACAGTAGGTCCTTGTTGATTATCTGTTTTAAATATAGTAGTGGGTACATCTCAATCCCAAACTCCCAATCTAACCCTGCCCCCCATTCTTCCTCCCTGGTAACCATAAGTTTATTCTCTAAGTCTGTGAGTCTGTTTCTATTGTGTAAATAAGTTCATTTGTATCTTTTTCTTTTAGATTCTGCATATAAACAATATCATATGATATTTGTCTTTCTCTATCTGACTTACTTCACTTATTACGATAATCTCCAGGTCCATCCATGTTGTTGCAAATGGAATTATTTCATTTTTTTAATGGCTGAGTAATATTCTGTTGTATATATGCACCACATCTTCTTTATCCATTCATCTGTCGATGGACATTTAGGTTGCTTACATGTCTTGGCTATTGTAAACAGTGCTGCAATGAACATTGGGGCACATCTATCCTTTCCAGCCATGTTTTTCTCCTGATATATACCAAGGGATGGCTGGATCATATGGTAGCTCTATTTTTAGTTTTTTTAAGGAACCTCCATACTGTTCTCCATAGTGGCTATACCAATCTACATTCCCACAAACAGTATAAGAGGGTTCCCTTGTCTCCACACCCTCTCTAGTATTTATTGTTTGTAGATTTGTTTTTTCTTTTTTTGGCCACACTGTGTAGCTTGTGGCATCTTAGTTCCCCAACCAGGGATTGAACCGGGGCCCACCAGCAATGAAAGCAACGTCCTAACCACTGGACCACCAGGGAATTCCCATGTTTGTAGATTTTTTGATGATGGCCATTATGACTAGTGTGAAGTGATATCTCATTGTAGTTTTGATTGACATTTCTCTAATAATTAGTGATGATGAGCATATTTGCATGTGCTTCTTGGCCATTTGTATGTCTTCTTTGGAGAAATGTCTATTTAGGTCTTCTGCCCATTTTATGATTGGGTTGTTTGTTTTCTTGATATTGAGCCACATGGCCTGTTTGTAAATTTTAGAGACTAATCCCTTGGAAATATGAAGCATAGCTGAAAAAACAAGAGGAAATGTTAAAAATGATTTACTCAGGGAACTAGAGATAGGTATGTGTGGAATGTTCGATTGCTATTTTTGCTGCATGTTTTTGTGTGTAGGGGTGTATAGATGAATATATACATATATGTGTATATATACATAATTTATCTATTATAATATATATGATATGACATAGACATATATACATATTTATTTAATAGACATAAAACTGAATATATAGACAATAAAAGACCACAAAAATACCTTCAGGTTGATCGTATTATGCCCCTTTGTCATGGAAGAGACTTAGAGAAGTCAGAAATGTTAGCTAATTATTTGACAAAGCCAAGATTTACACTCAAGTTTCCTGAGTCTAGGGCCATGTACTTCCTACCATATTATACATGCTCCTTCAAAATTGTGATTATTTCTTTCCCCATTTCCAATTACAACCTTGAGGGTCAAGCTGAGAGCATATTTGTTGGGAGTTTTCTCAGGAGCAGAACGTGAGTCACACACAACTCAGTTCCCATCCTTGCAAAATCCCAGCAGGGGTTAATAGTAGCAGTGAGGAAAAAAATGTCTAACTATCCTCATAAATGTAATTAGTCATGACCTAAATGTTTACATAATATCTACAATGATGTTTAAGTAGAACACATATTATTAAGTAGAACAAATATTATTGTGTGTTTTTTTGTTTTGTTTTTAAGTATGCTGGGGGGAAGAGAATGTGTTAAAATAATTTGTCCTCTATACTTTAAGGATATCTCATGGAAGAGAGTGATAGAGACAAAATGAATTAGACACAAACGTACATGTAACTGAAATAGCAGAATATATAAAGCAAAGAGAATCATTTTAAATTATACTATCAAATGCATTTTCTGCCTCAAACACAAAGGCCTTCTGAAACTTAGACATCTACTTTTTAAAGGTAACTTGTTTATAATGCAAAAAAAAATTGTAGGCACTATTTTCTAATACATAATTATTGAAAAGAAATTATCTACAAAGCATGAGAGTTCATATCTGTGTCCATGAGTAATCAAAAATGAGAAGGTACATATAGACCAGAGAAACACTTATCTCAATATTGTTGCTTTTGATCCAAACACACATGAAAATGTCCATAGTTGAAAGATTATATTGGCCTTTTTTCTTGCAACATTTTCATTTGCCCTGGGTATTAAAAAAAAAAGAAAAAGAAAAAAAAAAAAAAACCTTCAGAAACAAGTAAAGCTTCCACAATTCGCAAAGTTGTGTGATTCTCTTTGGCGCCTGCTTCAGTCCGCAAGTGCAAAGAACTCATCTTTTATTCACTTGTATGATTCTCCTCTGTAGTTCCTGACATTCTTTTAATGCATTTTCTCAGGGACCACAAGAATGACATTCCTCTCCGAATCTTCATCATTGTTCTTTAAAGTCCCAGCTTTTGCCATAGTCTTTTGTGGAAAGAAGATTCCCGATCCCACAGCTACATTCCTCCGGGTCTGCTCATTATCACTTGGAGGCGGCCTCGGTCCCTTAGTATATTCATCTTTCTTTGGTCCAGATCAATAGATCATTTTAAATCAGTGCACTGAAGATTGAAAGACCACCTTTTATTGCAGGCTGGTAGGTCAGATGTAAGAGAGTGAATGATTTCTTGGAGTTTGTGGTCCATAATTATATTAACCTTGATCCCACACCAAGCTATTTCAAACTTCTCACACCTCATTACCAGTCAATGCATCCCCCTCTGTATAAGAATTGCATTGTTTAACTTTGAAAGACATGTTGTTAAAATCCCTTTACAGGTTCATGATGTTTCTTTAGAAGAGTGGAACAAATTTCATGGTCAAAGTCAAAATTTTATCACACTTTTATCACAAGGATAACTAACCCTGTGAATCCCAGAACAGCCTATATTGTTGAAAGTGAGTTAGAGAAAAAGAAAATAGCAAATTGCTTTTACTGTTACCATATTAATTATATGCTTTACACTTCAGCAAGTGACTCTATTATATATAGTTGTGTTCAGCATTTTCTAAATTAAATGTATCACCTCAAATTATAAAAAGCAAATGAGTAATAATAATTATTGATTAATATATATTTTTTAATTATTTTGCAATCTATAACCTTTATCCTGTCTTAAGTTTAAAAAGAGAAATAGTTTGGGGAGTGGGAAAACCTATATTAATGTGAATGAAATGGTTCCTCTTGGGATATTTCCTTGAGATTGTATTGGACATCTTTGAAACAAATTGAGAAGTTATGAATCCAGCTTAACTAATTAAAGTCTCATTAAAACAAACAAAAAAAAAACTCATTACATATATTTCACTAAACCCTACTAAGGTCATCAGTTTGCCTGTAGTTTAAAAATAATCTAAATGAGAGATTATATTTTTGACTTCAATTAAATAATCAGAGAGTCTAAAGCCAAAATGTCCTCTTTTGCTCTAAGAGGAAAGCTGATGACAAAAGGGGCAACCATATAAAGTCCCCACTGTCTCTTTTTATGAGGAAACAATCAGCCAAACACTGGATGAGCAAAAGGGCAACTGTTTGTATTGGGTATCACCCAGGGAATTCCTTTTAAAACTAGTGCATTCACTCAGCATGTGAAAGACTGAGCATTTTTTTGTTTTACTAGATAGGGTTAATGATTTATCCTTGGAAGATCAGTGACAAATCAAATCAGTGATAGAGTCAATATTAGAACTCACATAGTCTGAAATATTTTAGGTCATGAACTGTCTTGAAAATATAAAAGTAATCAATATACTTGCAAAAACTTAGAAAAAAAGGACAAAAGTCTTATTAAACAAATTAATCATCTCCTGGTTCAACCTTTCACTAATTATCCCAATCACCTCTTGGGTATCCAGTTTTCCTGAGTAATAATAAGAGTTTTAATCATTAGGACAAAATTTTCTGAGACATATATACCATAGAGCAAAAATAAGTTCATCTTTCACTAAAATGGGTACTCTAATTCACAAAATTTTCTAATTAACCCAAGCATTATTTATGTTTTCATTTCACTGTATTAAAAAATCACTGTAAAATGTATTGGGTCAATTTCATTCCCAAGTAAGCAGAGTATGTTAATATATATTTTTAAGCATCTTATAGCGTCTTGAGGCCACCATATCAAACATAATTTTTCAAACTATAGCTCCATAAATTTAAAAATATACACATTTTAAAATATATTTTAGACCATAGAAATGTTTACTTCTGACAATATCACCAGCAATGATTTAATGAAGATTTAATTTTTTTTTTTTTTTTTCGGTATGCAGGCCTCTCACTGTTGTGTGCTCTTCCATTGCGGAGCACAGGCTCTAGACGCGCAGGCTCAGTGGCCATGGCTCAAGGGCCCAGCTGCTCCGCAGCATGTGGGATCCTCCCTGACCGGGGCACGAACCCGTGTCCCCTGCATCGGCAGGTGGAATCTCAACCACTCTGCCACCAGGGAAGCCCAAGATTTAATATTTTAAGTTTCATTGTTCAACTCTGGATTAAATTTTGGGAATGTTTCCTTTCATAGATATTTTATGAAGATGATATACACATATATCATATATATGTATCTTATATGTATCAAATATATATATATACATATATGTATATATACATATATATTTATTTTGAAGCAATTTTTATCTCTTTCTGTATTTAAATACTTTCATAAGTACTAAATCATGGTTTGATTGAAACAATTGAGATGTCTACATTAGCACAAATCTGCTACTTGACCCTTTACCTTACTCCTCCAGTTTCCAGTATTGTCTAAGAGGGAAGGCTTAAAAAAAAAAGAAAGCATTGCTTATGACTATTGTAGAATTTTCTAGCCTCCCTAATATTATATTTTTAACTTCTGTTGGTGTCAAATGATGTTTGGACTCGTTGAGAATTTTGAAATAGTCACAAACTGCTTAGAGGAAAAGAATAGTTTCACTTAGTCTCTTATTCATAGGCATAAAACTTAGTTATTTGCCATCTAAAGCGTAAAATAGCCTACTGTTCACACAGAAAAAAGTAAACACTTTTAGACATGAACTGAAACATTTTGATGTAGCTTTCTAGGATACTTGCTTATTATAAATAATTATTTGTGGAATTTTTCTTCATATGCCTATGGCATTTAGAAAATAATAAAACATATATAGTTATAGATCCAATAATATATTTTTTGAAGTATTACTTACTACCTAATAGTTCTTACTAGTCAGGTGCTGGATTTAGCAAATAAGTAATTGCAAGGATATTCTGAAGGTACTCTGACCTTTATGTACCTTTCCACTACTGGAAATTGTTACCATTTTGATGTGATTGTTTCAATGCATATGAAACCCCTATTGCATAAATAAGTTTACAAAGACTAGAAAAAGAAGAAAGCATACTCTGCAAGTAATGTTGAGATTAGTGTGACATTATTACCACAATTAAGAAGTAAAGCATGAAAAATAAGAACTCAAAATATAGATATAAATAAGTAAATAAATACGAATTCAATGAACTTAACAACGTAATTTTAATTGACAAAAGCAAAAATTATTTGTCTTAAAAATATTATATTTAGTAAACATAGTTTTATCAATTTTTATCAAACTGATGATTTAAAAATCATTATTATCTCAATAAATACCAAAAAATTAAAACCCATATGCAATTACACAGACGTAAAACCACTGATCAATGCAGTATTCTCCAACAGGAAAATGGTACCTACCAAACTGTACAGCAAATAGCATTATTAATTGTGAAAGTTTATGCTTATTATCTTTAAAATCAGGATGGATGGCTACTGTTACCATTTTTTTTTTTTTTTTTTTTTTTGCGGTACGTGGGCCTCTCACTGCTGTGGCCTCTCCCGTTGCAGAGCACAGGCTCTGGATGCACAGGCTCAGTCGCCATGGCTCACGGGCCCAGCTGCTCTGCGGCATGTGGGATCCTCCCGGACCGGGGCACGAACCCGTGTCCCCTGCATCGGCAGGCGGACTCTCAATCACTGCGCCACCAGGGAAGCCCCTGTTACCATTTTTTAGTCAACATTGTATTTGAAGATCTAGGCAATACAATAAATCAAGAAAAATATGACATTTAAGAACTATAAAGGAGGTAACAAATTTTCATGATTTATTAGACATATCCAGAGAAACTATGCAAAGGACATTTAATCGACTAAAACTAGTAAAAATTCAAAATTATTCTAGAAAAGCTCAATGTATAAAAATGATAACATTCTTATAGTTTTACAGAAACAATTGGAGTATGTAATAAAGAGTATCTGAATTTCAATAACCAAAATATTAATATTAATAATATTAACAATAATAAATCACTTGTATTTTGGGATAAATCCAATAATAGATATGCAAGACTTTTTAAAAATGTGAAAATACACTTATATAAGGGCAGAGACATTTTATATAGAAAGATTTACATAAAGAGTTAAGCCCTTCCCGACCTGTCAACAAAATCCCAAAAAGATCTGATAAGTTTAAGTTGATTCCAAAATTCATATGATGAAGAATGGGCATGATAATTTTGAGAGAGGAGAGAAAAGGAAGAGGTAGCAGAGAAGGAATGGGAGGAAGAGAGGTGAAGAAAAGTGGAGGAGGGGAGAACAAAGAAGGTGGAGGAAATAAAGAAAAGAAAGAAGGGGACTTCCCTGGTAGCACAGTGGTTAAGAATCCGCCTGCCAATGCAGGGGACATGGGTTTGAGCCCTGGTCTTGGAAGATCCCACATGCCATGGAACAGCTGAGCCTGTGTTCTAACACAATGAGAAGCCCACCCGTAGCAATGAAAGCCCAATGCAGACAAAAATAAGTAAGTAAAATGAATAAATTTTAAAAAGTAAAATAAAAAGAAAAGAAAGAAGGAAGAGTACAAGAACTGTGAAAGAGAAGGGGGAAAAGGAGGAGGAGGAAAGAAAGTAGTAGTACAATTGGGATTCCATCTTCTAGCTGTCCAGAAAAATTATAAAACTCAATAGTTTAAAGATACTGATACAGGAAAAACAAATAAAATGCTAGAAACATTTAAATATTCATATGCATGTATATACATGTACACACATATATATGCATTATGTATTTTATATGTACATATATGTTTTATATATACATATTATGTATGGTTGTTATATGCCAAAGTGGGGTTCTTACTCTGTAAAGAACTGATGTACTATTCAATAAATTGTAGTGGGACAATTGGTACTTCATTTATAGAAAAAAAATGTTACATAACACTCCTATAAGAAACAGTGTACAAATATAACTTATTGATAGAGCAAAGAAGTACAAGTACATAGAACAAGTTTAAAAATAAAGAGAAATAATGTTTTAGAACATCCAGAAAAACTGATTTTGCAAACAGCATATGTAAGATTTCATAACAAGATATTTCAGTAATAGCTAGTAAAATTGAAAATGCACATAAATTTAGCAATTTCATTGTTAGTTATATATTCCAGAGAACACTCACACATGTACAAAGAGACTTGTGCAAAAGAATTGATTGTGGCATTTTTTAGCAAGTTAATTAAACAACTTTAAATGTCACTCAATGATAGAATGGATGGAAAAATTGTATAATCTTTGGAATATTAGGCAGCAAATGTAACATACCAGTTCTACAAAAATCCTTGTGATGAATCTCTTGTACATTTTTGGGGTGATAACATCAAGTTACAAGTGATATAGTTTGATATAATTATAAAAATAAAAATGTAAAAAATTGATATGTTTTATATAAGAATATGTAATTTTACAGTAATAATTGAACATATTCAGGGGAATAATGCAAATCTAATTTGGGATATTTGTTTCCTTTTAGGCATGGATGATGCAAATAAAATAGAAAAGATCACTTCAAAGGCATCTCTAATATTTAATTCTTAAAAACCTAAATTCTGAAAAAGATGACAAAGTATTAATCTACATGGTGGGTAAACAAGTGCTTCAGTACCTTTATATATATTTGACAAATTACATAATTAAAATATTTTTAAAAGATTTATGTTTCCAAGTGTATACAAGAAGAATGTTAAACCAGCTTTTCAAAGAGTTTTCAAGAATTATTAGACCATGAAAGTTATATTTGGTTTCTCAAATGTTCATTGACCCAAATTAAATTACAAATGCCATTGCTTCAGCCTTCCATTCAACCATACTCTTTTAGTGTTCTAGTAATCAGCAGGTTAAAAGAAGACAAGCTCCTTCCTGCAACAAGTATTCTGAGTTCCAACAAAATGTAACTTGTTATAAAACCCAAGCTGACAGGAAATGTGAACAAAGTACACTAAATTTATTTTAGGCACTGAGCATATGGGTCAATGCTTATTTGCATGACTGTCAACAAAACAATCCTCCTTTGTTGCTACTTATAACTTTAATGTTTTCTTTGCCTTTGAATCAAATTGAATCTACCCTTTGTCAATCACCTTTCTTCTTTTTCATTATCAATTAATATATTTGAGCCTTCTGAACTGTTTCACTTTGTATTGAGTTTTCTGATAATGAGATACCAAATTGAGTCCTCAGTATGTTTTAAAAACTTGTTATAGATCTTCTCATTTGTCGATGTCTTCAAGAGCAGTCCAAGACTTACTACTCTGCCCGCTTTCTTCAAGATTAATTCAAAGCTTGTCCACACCTAAATTGCTCTACAGCTGACCTGAGGGCATGCGCCTTCATCCTGGACTAATTTATATCCATCCTCAGATTTACCTCATCAGCTTTAAAGGTATTTGTTACCACAAAAAGTAAGCAAACAATGATGGGTGGGGTGGAATTTGGAGGCTAATCATTTGAACATTTGGGAGGAGTTTCATGGAAAGTAAAGTTTATAGACAATTTTATAAGCATTATTTCTGCATGCAATTCCAAGTGCCTTAAGGAGAATTTTTCTCCGGTTATTTCTTCTCCTGCAGGCAAGCAAGGACTACTACCTACTGTTAAGTTTACATTCTGCCTCTTTATGTTTCCATCTTATATTTTGGCTGAAGACATTATAGCATTTTCAAAGCCCTCATTCCTGAACACAAATTCTAAATGCTGTTTGCTGTCTCCATTTTTGCAAATATATATTTAATAGAATGCAAAAGTATATAAATAGATTCCATCCATAGAGGTAATCATCTAAACTGAGGTTATATTTGATTTCAGACTGAATATAGAAAGTGTCTGGGACATGGTACTCAATTAAAATTAGCTTTTGCTGCTCTTGTTGTTGCTGCTCGTGATTAGTCAAACCTGAGCACAATATAAGGTCACTGACTTATCTGGAAGAAGTAATTTTCAATTTTATTTAAAGTATATAAATTTGTATATAAATTGTTTATTGCAAATTTTATTTTGGAAACAAATATTCAACAACACATTTCCTGCCTATAATGAAAGATTCAATAATTAACAATAATAATATTCAGAATTTTCTTTTAATGTTTCTGTGCTACACCAAGCCCTAAGTTAACCCATCCTAGATCTCAATAAAGATAAACACTGCTCTTGTGGAAAAAAGAATATTCCTTTAGCCTGATTTGATAGGTCTTCACATAGAAAAGTAAAGAGAATAAATATTGTCCTTAAATATGGTCTCAAAGTGGAAGACCAGTTAAGGCTGACCATCAGGAATAAAAGCTAAGGATTTCCACTTTAATACAGCCAATAATGGGTAAAAAATGACTATAAACAATTTATAATATCTCTTGAGCCTTGTATCCCTTCCTTTTTAAAATATGTATGTTATCTCTTACTATTGGAATAAAAGCTAAGAGGTTTAAAATAGAAAAGGTATATATGATTTTAGGGCAGTAAAGATGGAGTTGATGAGAAAGTTATGTAGCCAGCCCTCCAGGAAGAAAAATTCAGTGTGATGAGGATGGCTCTCAGGAAGGGAAAATTAGCCAGATTTTCTAAGGCCAGACAAAGGAAGGAAAAAATTAGTGGAGGAATCAATTTGCACCTGAACTGGGACAGCCCCAACATGATCTATGTTGTAACTAAATTACTCCCAAAGGATAGAGGGTATGTACTATTGGGTTCCATGTATAACCCTATATTTTCAAAAAATTCTTAGGTGTTTTCACATATTTACATATATATGCCAAATATATATATATATATATATATATATATATATATATATATATATATATATATATGTGTGTGTGTGTGTGTGTGTATACATATATATAATAAAACTAATATTATGCTCTACATGTTATTATAAATTTTATTTTCACTTAATTTTATTTTCTCTGTCATTAAAGCAGCTTTTTAACATCTGCCTTAATAGTATATGGATAAAGCTTAATTTTCTTATTGTAAAATGTTTTATTGAGGTACAGTTGATTTATAATATGTTAGTTTTAGGTGTACAACATAGTGATTCAAAATTTTATAGATTATACTCCATTTGAAGTTATTATAAAATATTGGCTATATTTCCTGTGCTGTATAATAATGTCCTTGTAACATTCATTTTATACATAATAGTTTGTACCTCTTAATCCTCTCTCCCTATCTTGTCCCTCCCTCCTTCTCTCTTTCCCCTGGTAACCACTAGTTCGTTCTCTGTACCTGTGTTTCTGTTTTGTTATATTCATTCCTTTTGATTTTTAGATTCCACAAATGAATGATAACATACACTATTTGTCTTTTTCTGTCTGACTTATTTCAATTAGCATAATACACTCTAGGTCTATCCAGGCTGTCACAAGTGGCAAAATTTCATTCTTTTTATGAGTGAGTAGTATTCTATTGTGTGTGTATATATATATACCACATCACTGTGTGTGGTATATACATACACAATGGTATATATATACATACACACACATTGTGTGTGTGTATACCACACATTCTTCTTTATTCATTCTTTATTCATTCATCTTCTTTATTCATTTATCTGTTGATGGACACTTAGATTGCTTCCATATCTTGGCTATTGTAAATAATGCTGCTATGAACATGGGGGGCATTTATTTTTTCTAATTAGTGTTTTGTTTTCTTCAGATATATTCCCAGGAGTGGAATTGCTGGATCATATGGTAGTTCTATTTTTAGTTCTTTAAGGAAATTCCATACTGTTTTCCATAGTGCCTGCACCAATCTACGTTCCCATCAACAGTGTACAAGGGTTCCTTTTTCTCCACATTCTTGCCAACATTTGTTATTTGTGGTCTTTTTGATGATAGCCACTCTGACAGATGTGAGGTGATATCTCACTGTGGTTTTGACTTGCATTTCTTTCATGATTAACCACGTTGAACATCTTTTCAGGTGTCTGTTGACCACCTGTATGTCTTCTTTGGAAAAATGTCTACTCAGGTCTTTAGTCCATTTTTTAATTGGATTGTTTACGATAAGTGCATACATTTATTTCTGGGTTTTCTATCCTGTTCCATTGATCTATATGTCTGTTTTTGTGCCAGATCCATACTGTTTTTACTATTGTAGATTTATAGCATATTCTGAAGTCAGGGAGCCTGATACCTCCAGTTCTGTTCTTCTTTCTCAATATTGTTTTGGCTATTCGGGATTTTTTTGTGGTTCCTTACAAATTTAAAAAATTTTTTATTCTAGTTTTGTGAAAAATGTCATTGGTATTTTTATTGGAATTGCATTGAATCTGAAGATTGCCTTGGGTTGTATAGTCATTTTAACAATATAAGTTCTTCCAATCCATGAACACACTGTATCTTTCCATCTGTTTGTGTCATCTTCAGTTTCTTTCATCAGTGACTTATAATAGTTTTGAGTAGAGATCTTTCACCACCTTACTTAGATTTATTCCTATGTATTTTACTCTTTTTGATGCAATGGTAAATGGGATTGTTTCCTTAATTTTTCTTTCTGACATTTTGTTGTTAGTTATGGAAATACAACAGATTTATGTATATTAATTTTGTATCCTGATACTTTACCAAATTCATTTAGGATCTCTAAGTTTTCTGTTGCAGTCTTTAGAATTTTCTATGTATAGTATCATGTAATCTGCAAACAGTGACAGTTTTACTTCTTCCTTTCCCATTTGGATTCCTTTTATTCCTTTTTATTGTCTGATTGATGTGTCCAGGACTTCCAATACTATGTTGAATAAAAGTGACAAAAGTGGGCATGCTTGTCTTGTTCCTGTCCTTAGATGAGATGCTTTCAGCTTTCCATTCTTGAGAATTACGTTAGCTGTGGGCTTGTCATATATGGCATTTATTATGTTGAGATATGTTCCCTGTATACCTACATCCTGGAGAATTTATCTAGAATCCATTTATCATAAATGGATGTTGAATTTTATCAAAAGCTTTTTCTGCATCTAGTGAGATGATCATATAATTTTTACTCTTCAATTTGTTACTGTGGTTTATTACATTTATTGATTGGTGGACATTGAACCATGCTTGCATGCTTGGGTTTCATCCCATTTGCTCATGTTGTATGATCCTTTTAACGTGCTGTTCAATTTGGTTTGCAAAAATTTCGCTTAGGATTTTTGCATGTATGTACATCAGTGACATTGGCTTGTAATTTCATTTTTGTGTGTGATATTTTTTGTCTGGTTTTGGTATCAGACAATGCTGGCGTTTTGGAATGAGTTTAGAATCATTCTTTCCTCTGCAATTTTTTGGAATAGTTTGAGAAGGATAAGTGTTAGCTCTTCTCTAAATATTTGATAGAATTCACCTATGAAGCCATCTGGTCCTGGATAAAGCTTAATTTATTAAATTCATTTATTACTAACTTATTAAAAAGCATTTAAGTTAAGGTTCCCAGAAAAAATACAGAATACCTACCTAGTTAAATTTGAATTTCAGATAAACAAGGACTAATATTTTTAGTATAAGTATGTGCCTCAAAAACAGAAATATAGATCAGTGGAACAGGATAGAAAGCCCAGAGGTAAACTCATGCACATATGGTCACCTTATTTTTGATAAAGGAGGCAAGAATAAATGATGGAGAAAAGACAGCCTTTTCAATAAGTGATGCTGGGAAAATTGGACAGCCACATGTAAAAGAATGAAATTATAACACTCCCTAACACCATACACAAAAATAAACTCAAAATGGATTAAAGACCTAAATATAAGGCCAGACACTATCAAACTCTTAGAGGAAAACATAGGCAGAACACTCTATGACATAAATCACAGCAAGATCCTTTTTGACCCACCTCCTAGAGAAATGGAAATAAAACCAAAAATAAACAAACAGGACCTAATGAAACTTAAAAGCTTTTGTACAGCAAAGGAAACCATAAACAAGACGAAAAGAGAACCCTCAGAATGGGAAAAAATATTTGCAAATGAAGCAACTGACAAAGGATTAATCTCCAAAATTTACAAGCAGCTCATGCAGCTCAATATCAAAAAAACAAACAACCCAATCCAAAAATGGGCAGGAGACCTAAATAGACATTTCTGCAAAGAAGATATACAGATCTATCACTAATCATTAGAGAAATGAAAATCAAAACTACAGTAAGGTATCACCTCACACCAGTCAGAATGGCCATCATCAAAAAATCTAGAAAAAATAAATGCTGGAGATGGTGTGGAGAAAAGGGAACTCTCTTGCACTGTTGGTGGGAATGTAAATTGATACAGCCACTATGGAGAACAGTATGGAGGTTCCTTAAAAAACTACAAATAGAACTATCATATGACCCAGCGATCCCACTACTGGGCATATACCCTGAGAAAGCCATAATTCAAAGAGTCATGTACCACAATGTTCATTGCAGCTCTGTTTACAATAGCCAGGAGATGGAAGCAACCTAAGTGTCCATCGACAGATGAATGGATTAAGAAGATGTGGCACATATATACAATGGAATATTACTCAGCCATAAAAAGAAATGAAATTGAGTTATTTGTAGTGAGGTGGATGGACCTAGAATCTGTCATACAGAGTGAAGTAAGTCAGAAAGAGAAAAACAAATACTGTATGCTAACACATATATAGGGAATCTAAAAAAAAAAAAATGGCTCTGAAGAACGTAGGGTCAGGATAGTATCAAAGATGCAGATGTAGAGAATGGACTTGAGGACACGGGGAGGAGGAAGGGTAAGCTGGGACAAAGTGAGAGAGTGGCATGGACATATATACACTACCAAACGTAAAATAGATAGCTAGTGGGAAGCAGCCGCATAGCACAGGGAGATCAGCTAGGTCCTTTGTGTCCACCTAGAGGTGTGGGATAGGGAGGGTGGGAGGGAGATGAAAGAGGGAAGAGATATGGGGATATATGTATATGTGTACCTGATTCACTTTGTTATACAGCAGAAACTAACACACCATTGTAAAGCAATTATGCTCCAATAAAGATGTTAAAAAAATGTGCTAAGTATCTTATGGGACCGACTCCCGAGAGAATTGTGACAATATATTGTGTGTGTTCTTAAAAATTTTTTTAAATCTTTTGAATTTTATATAAAAATGATATCCATTATAATTTTAACTCACAATTTTTTATTACTGCCAAGGTGTAAGTAAAATGAAGGAAGGGATTTCTGTCTCTTTTGTCCAATGCTATGTCCTGTGCCTGTCATAAAGTAGGTGCTCATGAATATTGTTATGTGAATGAAATTAATGAGACTGAACTTTTTCTAGGAGCTTAAAGTTCATTTTAGTATTTTCTATAAATGATTTTAGATACCTTAAACACATTCTTTCTTCAATAAAATAAATGAAATGATTCAATATTTATTCAGCAGTAGAGAATCAAAAAATGACCAAGGCAAGTCCCAAACATCAGAGAGTTTTATATTGTATTCTTTGGGAAGGAATCATTAATAAATAATTACAAAAAAAGGCAGCACTTGAGTATCTCATAGAATCATAAGAAACCTGATCTACAAGTTTAGAAGAAAGAGAACCTAACTCTAGTTACGGGCTGAGTTAGGCTTCCCAAAATGGTTGGATTTCAAATGGGACTTGCAATGGTGACAAATTCAATAGGTTCACAAGGTGAACAAATTTTAGCAGGTTGAAAAGGCATGAAATTCTGACAGCTTAAGGCACTTTCAGGGAATGGAGTAACTTAGCTGAGCTATAATTTATAAAGACAGAGTTAGTGGGACATGAGGCTGGAAAAAAGAGTGGGACTTGACAAAGGAAATTACATTCTAATTAACCAATTAGTAGGGTGAGGATCATTAGTTGTCAGAAAATAACACGGGCCATAGGAATGAAATTCTATCTATATTTATAAGGCATTGCCAACTTGATAGGCAAAACAATCACTCTAGTTATTGGAATAAGAAGTAAATACTCTTAGCTATAAATTTAGAGAAAAAGCATTGGAAAAAAATGAGCTTTGTATAAGGAGGAGTATCTTCCATTTTGGTGCCCCATTTTTTAAACATGTCCCAAATTCAAATGGAAGTGATGTCCTTACCATGACCCTTCAATTGCCTGTGCTTTAGTGCAAGCTTCTTGGAAAGTGTTTCCCCCAGCAACACAAGCTTAGGAAAAGTGTATGGATTGATGTATTTCATTTGCATTCCACTTGCAACACAATATGGTCTTCTGATTTTAAAGATGCACTGACAGAGTATGAAACATAATATCACCTTGTATTATAGAGGCTACTGATAGAATATGGCAACTTTAACTCAAAACACTGCAGCTTTTGTTAAACTATGCTTCATACTTCACCTCATTTTGATATACAGGATGGAAATAAAATTATATGTCAGTATTAGAGTTTTGCATTAAATTGTAGTTTTTTCTCTTTTTTTGCCCCCCTTGCTCCTGCAAAGGAGATATATTTGTAGAGGACAGCATTTTTCTCATCTGTGACATATCTGCACAGATTCAATATATAATTTTCAGTACAAATATCATTCCATGTGAGGAAAACAACAATGCCCTGGGTTATGATTTCAACTTGCAAGGCTGGATGCTGTACTTTGATATTATTTATTTGAGTTTATGTAGCATGTATTACTTGAAATTTGAAAGCTGCTTCATTAATTCTAACAGTCAGAGCATTCTAAGCTAAGAAAAGCTGTCCTTCCACTTAGTTGAATGCTCAAGTACAAAATTATTAAAAAGCATCATGGGCACACAATGCAGCAGTAAGCTGATTTGTGTGCACAAGAGGGCTGTTTGTCCTCAAAAGTACATTCTTAAATAAGAAGAGGGTTGGAAAGAAAAGGCAAACAGCACCTTGAAGTGAAAGAACAGGAGCAGATGTCCTTTAGCTGTGTGTTTTATTGATTTATAAACACTCACTTGGGCTCCCTCATCTTTGCAGAGTAATTTAGATATGGGAAAATATCTGTGAAATATATTGATTGTGTTATTGATTGAAAAGCCAATTGCTGTTGCACTCCTGTTTTACCATTTAAGTCCTGACACATTTTGACATATGAGCCAGCTGTGACTACTACCTCGATTCTGCAATAAGATAATGTGAAAGCTGTCATAACCACTTCTCTGCCAGCCTTGAGGATTTACAGCATGTCAGGGCTGCTATTTAGCCTGCTCTTTAACTACCTGAATAATGAGGATTTGTTAAAGCTTTCACTCTAGGACGCTCACTTGTGTGTGTTTGCATTGGGTGTGTCCATATATGCACACAAACCCTTACTCATGTTTGATTCATTTAGTGAACTGATACTTGGTGAATTAAAAAATAATAATAATAAGGGATCCATTTCTTGGTATCTCCATATTTAATATGCACATGAGAATGATTGAATCCATGAAAGTATTGTTCTCTTTTTCTTTGGAGAAATTTGATTTCAGAACATTTCTCAGTATTTTTCACTTGTTATGAATTGGGTTTGTATTCTGCAGCAATGAATGAATTTGGAAAGAATGGGGGAGATCCATTCCTTTCTATTTACAGATTTGTCTTTGAGATATTTATTGCATGAAAAAGGAAAATAATACATGCAAAATTTACTCAATATCCTTGATTTGAAAAGAAAAACAAACTAGCTTCTCAACTTACCTGTTAAACCTCATAAAAATTCATATAAACATATCTCCACAGAGCACACTAAAAAAATCTACATTTTAGGACAGACCTCATTAGATGATTGAAACTGCAAATACTGTTTCCTGCTTCTAGTCATATAATCATAATACCCAAGAAAAACTCCTCTAAATCACCCTTTTGATACATTTAGTCAATATGGATCTTTTCCAAATAAGGCTGTTTAAATGTATACTCTACATTATTAAAGTTGGTGTCCATAATATTCCTCTTATATTCTGATGCATCTTCTCATTGTCATACAATCTCTCTGATTAATCACAAGCAGCATGTTGATTTGTTCTCTTCTGGGTTATTTAAAAGCATCCTTCAATTTATGTAAACCAATGTAACAGACCCATTGTAAGGGAGCAATGTTGATGTAAATAACCTGGGAACAATGCTCCATATTATAAGGATGGACAGCAGATTACTCCTCTGGGAAATGAAAATGTTCATTTAACGGTATGAATGGCACACCATTCTGGCAAAAGACTGACATATCAGCAGTGTTAAGCATTAGACTTGTGATTGATTTGGATCCAGCTTCGAAAAATCCAACATCTCTTTTCAATGTGCAGGTTTCCTATAATGTGGAATCTAACAGAAGTATATTTTAGAGCTTCAATATCATACCCTATAGCATATTTCACCTCCATATAAAATTGCAAGCAGGATTTTATGTAAGTTAACACAATATCAAATAGATTCTGACAAGCTAAAATCTTTAGTCCAAAGACACATAAGATTGCTTTAGAATATGGCACCAGTAAAGGGGAAGTGACAGGTAGACAAACTAAGATGGCAGGATTATACACATTCTGCAATGCAGACCCAACTATGTACATTTTCTGCAGTGTACAGAACTGAACTATGATGCTGGAGTAGCAATTCTTTCTGTAACTGCCCACTCTCCCTCTCTACTTTGGAGGCAGTATTAGAGTAAGATCCATTCAGGAGAAGCTGTGTTCCAGGTTGTTCTTCAACCTCAGTGTGCAAAATGTTTGTCCAAGAAATGCATTGAATATGCATGTTCCTGGGCTCCCCAGTAGAGATTCTGATTTCGTAGCTCTAGAATAGAGCAAAGGAACCTGGTTTTATTAAAAATAAACTTTTATATTTGAACTAATTTGACACATACAAAACTAGTAAAAATTGTATAGAGTCCCATTATTTCCCTCATCCCAATTCTTCTAGTACTAACATTTTTGCATAAACTCAGTATAATTTTTAGTATTAGAAAATCACCATTGGCACAATATTATTAGCCAATTTACAGACTTTGAGTTTCACTGATTTTTCTACTTGTGTGTTTTCCTGTTGCAGTTTCCCACACTGCATTTCATTATTTCTCCTTAGTCTTCTCCAGTCTGTAACAGCCCCTCAGGATCTGCTTTTAATTAATCACTTAGGTTTATCTGATATCAGTTGGTTTGCAAAGAAAATTATGAGAAGCACTCATCGAGATGGTCACTTATGTTCATAAATCTGCTGCAAACATTAGCTGCTAAATTATTTAAAGGGGACTATATTAAAGAATTTGAAAACTAAAACTGAAATATAGCCATGAATAAAAAAATCACGTTCCAGCCTCGAGACTATTTTATGTCTTTAGTAGTTTTTTTTTTTTTTTTCAATATTATTTAACTTGTTTTGTAGTTGTTTCAACATGTATTCTATACTGGCCCTTCAGTTCAGCCAACTGTCATTTCTTAGACCCTTGCCACTCAATGTTGGTCTGCATCACCTGGGAGCTTATCAGAACTTCAGAATCTCAAGCCTTACCCCAAGCCCCTGGCTACAAAATCTGAATCTACATTTTGACTAGATCTGTAGGTGACATGCTTGGTCAAAAATATTTGAGAAGAATTTGAGGATCTTTGTCTGTCACACCCAGAGGCTGAGAGGGGAAATCCCCTGGAGTCCCTCTGCATCACTACTAATTCTCAACCTACTGATACTATTATTTCTCTGAATTGGTTACAGTTGCCTCAGATAATTATGGGTTCCCTTTGTTTCTCTTTCCCTTTGCTTATGCTTGGTATAAATCCTACAATATGGTTCTATTTGAGATCTGATTTGTATTCCACATGTCCATCAGACTCACTGAGTGGGCTGTCATGCTGGACTGTATTCCACTGATATTACATTTCTGAATGGCAGACATATTTGATGTACTATTCCAACATTTCATGAGTTGGCTTATTCAGGTGGTTCATGTAAAATTGATTTTGTACAAAACATTTTGTGCACTTTACCTGGATCTCTGTGCTCTAGTCCTGTGTGCATCTCTCAAAATTAGCACTGACTTTCTGGATGAGCTTGGGCAAATAATTATCCTTTCTGCTTCTTATTTTCCAGCTGTTATATGGAGAGCTTTACATTGCCACAGAATGTTAGCTCTCAAGAGGATCTTAGATATTACTGAGTTCTTATTACAAATTTAACATGTAGAAAATTAAGACACAGTAAGAGTGTGTCTTGTATAAGGTCCACAGTCCATCACTAGGAAGAAAAACAAAGTCACATCTCAGGTCTTGTGACTATAGCTCTGAGTTTTTTCCATACTACATGTCCTCCAATATAATGCATCATCACTACCCTTTGCATATTTTCTCAGAGTGAAAGGGATCCCTTTTTCTTTCCAAAGCTTTCCCTTTGACTTTACTTGAGATTCCCACCACTCCAACTTTGATCTCTTCATGTCTTTCTGCATGCACACACATCAAAGCTTTTTTTTAATTTAATAAATGACAAAAACCATAATAAAACAAAAATACTTCCTACTACTTATCATTCATATTTCTGTATTTTCCACTTTTCCACAAATCCCTTGAATATCTCTGCTTCCTCAGTATCCAATTACTTTTCATTCCATCTTATTCTGCCTTCTTCCTTAAATCATCTACTGACATATCACTAATTGATATCATTGATAACCTGCACATTTACAAATTCAAAGGCCATTGTCCACTCTTCATCCTTCTTCACCTCTCCAAAGTGACTAAACTCTTAACCACATCCTATTTCTCAAAACTATGATCTCCTTGGCTTTTCTAGCACCTCTCTTTCCTTGGTTCTCTGATCTTTCCATCATTCTTTCACACTGGCTCATCATTCTCTATCCACTTTTAAAATGTCCTTATCCATTTGGCTATATTATTTGTTGTCTTATATGCTACTTGTGATACTCTTCCAAGGTGATTATCTTAGTCTATATGCCAGGGATTGATTTATTGGTGTTTGTTTCTTTTACCCTTTTTGTCTGCTCAGTGAAATGGATTTGATCCCTTAAATATTTCTCCTTTTCCAGCTGCCATAACTTTAAGCTTTGTCAGTAGAGGGAGCTGGAGTAGCCAAAGGAAAGTGCTTTTTCTTGGCTGCAGTGCTCAGTAGCCAGGCTCTTGCAACACAGGCATCTTCTCCAGTGTCCAGCTTCTACAGGACACTCAACTTTCCCAGGGCCCGATGCCTGCAGTATGTGCTTTTTTGTGGCACCAGGCTCCCACTGTGCACACAGATTCTTCAGCACCAAGTTTCCACAGCATCAATATCTTCTGTGGTGTCTTGTGATGCATGGTGGTCAGCAGGACTCACCGGCCAGGAACTTTTCCCAGTAACCCTCTTTGGTGTTTTTGTTTTGGGGTACCACTGATGAGCTACTTCCCTGTAAACAGCTTTCCCCAGCACCATAGAGGGCAGATTTCTGGAATGTCCTTATGGTGTGACACCACAGCAACTTCTCTGCCATTCGTTGAGCCAAGGCTGTGCTTTCTCCAACAAAACCTTGATCTCGGCCTGGGAGAACTCCCTTGGTTTCTCTATCTCAGCCCCATAAGGAGTGGCTCCCTTGCTTTTATATCTGTTATTCCTATATTTTTTAGAATTCTTTTTACTTCTTCCTCATCAATCCTTTATTACTGTAAGCTCCTGTAATAATTGATAATTATTCATATTACACTTTACCTGTTCAAATTACTGAGTGATTTCTGTCTCCCATTTGGGTTCAGAAATGATACAGCTTCCCCAGTGTGATATAGTCTAGTTTCCCCAGAGAGCAGTGCCTTAGATAAAGTCTTAATGTTACTATTCTATTAGAACATAGAATCCGAAGGAAGCAAGAATAAGTTAAAAGAAAAATGAGATAAGGCAGGAAGGAGAAACAGGATGAAGGGTTTCTAACTAAGATGGAGGTACCCATTGTTGCCAAACATAATTGATTGATGGATTACATTGGGCCATGTTCTGCGAGTCTGTATGAACTAATGGAAGTCCATTTTGAGGAAAAAGGGGAAATAATTTACCTGCTGGCTCTTGACATCCATTGATCACAGTTTCACTCCACAGCATATTAAATTCCCTCTACTTCTAATCTGTGCATACAAAGATGCCAAGATCTCTCCCATGCCTCATACCATATGAGCAAAATGGGTGTCTTGAGGCAAGAGGGAAAAGATACAAGGTGTGGGCATGTGACGCATCTGCACAAAGGTGGTCAGAGTCCATGCAGCACTGGTCCCTACAGTGGTGGCTTGCGTGGCAATGATGGTAAGTAGCTGAGGGTCCCAGAGACAGATAAGAATAGAATATATGAGGAGGCACCCAAGATATACCCGACACAGGATTTTATCCATAACATAAACTACATGCCATATGCAGATGTGTCACAAGTGTCTATCTCCAGCCACACTTTTCCTCCTGAGGACCACGCTCTAAGTCCAAATGTTTAATCAACATAACTGCGTATGTTAATAGTGCCTTAAATTGAGTATATGCAAAACTGAATTTAATTTAATATTGTGAAACCAAACTCTGCCTAATGTTCTCCCTTAGTCAAGAGGGTCAGCTTTCATTTTTATATTCTTCCAAGATGGAAACTTGGATAATCTCTTGCATTTTGCCCACTCTCTCACTGGCTGAAATTTAAGTACTCAACACATCATTTCACATTTTTTCTTTAGAGATGCCTCTCAAGTCTGGCTTCTCTTCTCTTCTTCATTGTCATGGTCTTATTCCAAGTCCATCCTCATCATTCTCTCAAACTACTGCAGCAGTCTCTTGTCACAGCATCTCCCTAATACCTTCAACATGATGATTCTCTTTTAAAAAATGATTCTGTTACTTCCTTATATTAAAACCACCCTGCATGTCCATTGGCTACAAAATAAAATCCAAATTCCTGAGTTTGGCATACAAAGTCATTCACAGTGGGCACCCAATTGTCCATCCCTAACACCACAACTTCCATTCATTCTACACTTAGCCCATGCTCTTCTCATGTCCTAAGCTCCCATGCTTCCACTTTACAGAACTTTGCAACATATCACAGAATTTCCAAAATTTTCATGTTCCAGGACTTAACACAAATGTCTTTCCTAGTGCTTAGAATGGAAAAATCTATAATTCTCATAAAACTCAGGTCAAATGTCACCTCTTCAGTAAGTTTCCTAGAAGTAAATAACTGTTCTTTTCTCTAAGCGGATCCCACAGCACACTTCCTTTTCATTCTAAAAGTATTTATCATATTTTATTACAAGTTATTTGTTTTCACACCTGTATTACCCACCATATTATGATTTTCTCTAGTGCTAGGACCATGTATTATTCATTCTTGCCTCTCCAACACTCAGCATAGCACTTGTTCATAAACCACCCAATAAATGCATGTTGATTTGAATGTAAATGAAATCATAGGTGTAAAGGTATATATGTATAGTATTGTTATCACCAAAGCAGCATTTCACTATAGCTTGATGTGTATCTACTTTTAAACTTATAAAGATTCTGTGTTGATGCCACAGACACTTTGTCAGCCATCCAAAAAGGAGCAGAGCTTTTTGCCAATGAGCAAGAGCAGTGTATGTTGACAGTTTATTTCAGTACATTATATGGCACTCAACCAAAATTGAACAGTAAGAAAAGATGGAAAGAAAATGACTATTTTCTAGGTCTCCATCACTGAATGTAGGACTAGATAGATTTCATGATGTTCATGTGCCTTGGTTTGCAGCAGTCTTATGTGTAAATCAAATTGATCGTCCTAAGTTGTTTGGCCCAGGACTGTCATTCTAAGGCCTACAGTCATGCAGTGCTATGTTACACTCTATTATTGCATACTACATCACAGCATACTGTATCCATTACAGTCATCTCATGTGGAATTACCTCTTACAGAAGGATGGAACACACCCTAAATTATAATGGCCTCATCACTTGTACTAGCTTTAGTAGAAGAAGCCCTTTGAGCAACCATGTTATTACCTCTGGTATGATTAGAGAAAAGGTAGTAATTCATTCTAAGATGAAAATGCTTTCCTAGAAAAAAAATAAATCTCAATATTTTAAGATATTTAAGATTATCTTTACAATTTACAGAACTATGTTCAGAAATTTTCCTCTTAGAATGATATGATTTTATGTATGATGCTAGAGTAGAAGTTAACTTTCAGACTGATTTGTGAGCTAAGAGACTTGATTCATCAGATCATTGCACTTTTTATAAAGATACAAACTTCTTGTTTTTCTAGAAGTTTTGTATTTTCCTGGTCCAAAAATTATATGTTGAATATGTCCAATTATTTGGACCCAGTATCCTCTGCACTCAGACTGGAGAAATTTTTCTCAATTATATCAGGAATAGTTGTGCTTCCTCATCTATTGGCTTATTTTATGTTATAGACTATGTAAACACTACAGATACTCATTTTTCTTTCTTTGCTTTGGCTGGACAAAACTTAGAGTGAAATTTGTGGCTTGTATTTAGCAAATGCATAAGTCTTTGTACATTGAATATTTAAAATCAACCCTCATTACAAATTCACCTTAATTTCCTACCCTTTTCCCTACCCTCTGTCTTCACTTAATTCAACTTTTTTTTTTTTTTTTTTTTTTAGCATTCCAAAGCACCTATCTTTTTAAGACTGGGTTAATTCATTTTTAGGAACAAAGTGGAGAATTAATAAATAAATGCAGAAATAAAACTATTCCTTCCAATGAATTGTATAATTTTTATTCTTTGTCCCAGACTAACTATTTGCTGGGCTTCATATATCAGCAGAACTACATAATAGAAACATCAAATATTCTACTTCAATACCTCTTAATGTATCAGCATAACCTGAGAAAATATCTCTTTAAAATTTTAAATAATCATTCCTATGTCCCACACCTGAGAATTCTGACTCAAGTCTAGCATGAGCCCATTTAGCTGTATTTTTTGGACATCTTCACAGATGAATATGACATATAGTCTCATTTCACAAAAAAAGAACATCTGGAGAAAATAGGATCGATCATCTCTTCAAAGTGAAAATGAAGGGGAGTAGGGATTCCCTGGTGGTTCAGTGGTTGAGAGTCTGCCTGCTGATGCAGGGGACACGGGTTCTTGCCCCTGTCTGGGAAGATCCCACATGTCACGGAGCGGCTAGGCCCGTGAGCCATGGTTGCTGAGCCTGCGCATCCGGAGCCTGTGCTCCGCAACAGGAGAGGCCACAACAGTGAAAGGCCTGCGTACCACCAAGAAAAAAGGGGGGAGGGCGGTTAAACTTGCTTATGTATATTTATGATAGATAGACAGATAGATAGTAGATAGGACGTTGTTTAACAAACTAAGAAGGGAGGGTAAAAAGGAAACAACATAGAAGATAGAGAAAATACATTAATTTAAATCACATGAATCTGGTAGAAATAGTATGCTAGAAACACATTAGGTTTGTGATGTAGTTTCAAAGATTACTGAAAAACAAAAATTTCTCCTCTCTTTTTTCAGGCCATCAAGATAGGTGAGTAAATATCATGTTTAAGCATTTGCCATATGTTAAGGAACGTAAGAAGTATTTTATCACCTGTACCTCATTTTATACTAGGATACCCCTTTAAGCTAAATATGATCATCACCATTTTTTAGGTTAGCAAATTGATATCTATTTAGGTTGAACATCTGGCCACAGTTACACAAGCATAGGTTTGGAAGTGATGGAAGCTGGATGTAAATCCACATCTTTTTACTCCCAAATCTGTATATTTGCTTTCCATGTTTCATTGTGCTCCTTCAATATATTTGTTTTTTCTCTGGATAGAATTCTGGATAATGCAAAATAAACACATTTATCCTTTCCTAACTTCAAATATGGCAAGAGAAATGACTTAAATATATATGAGTTTGCAATGACTATTTCTTGAAGTGGGGGAAATCTAGGTAAACACTAAACTATGAATGGGGTCAGCGGCTGTTAAGGTTTTTCAGTTTTATATATTCTGAGATGTTATTTAAATAAAAGACATGGGTAGTTTTTTGTGTGATTAATGGAGCATATACCCAGATTCATTTGATCCTAGATTCATTAACCCCTGCTCCACTGATTTTTACTCAGTATTTCTAACAAAAGAGAATTACACTTTGAAAGCAAAGATGCAGATAAGCTTATATTCTGTATAGTGAAATAGCTCTCCTTGAGTTTGTTGGATTTTTTTCCCCAAACGTCCTTTCTATGTGGGATGTAGTGTGAATTTAGTCTCACAAATTTTGTGCTAATTAGAGTTGGTTTGTTTTATTCTGAAAATATTTAACAAGGAAAAATCATATATCTAGACTATTCAATGTCATATGCATTTGGCAAAAATTAGTTTGTAATCCTTTTAATCCTATAGTTATCAGAAATGATTATTTTTAGAAACAGAGTGGCTAATTTGGTTTATTAAAGGTGGCAATACAATATCTTAATTCTTTACTTACTTTTCTTTGCTAATTTTGAAATAAGTTGTTTATTATTTTGCAATCATTTTGACAATGTATACCTTTTTAGTACTGTGTTCAAACTAAACAACAACAGCAATAGCAACTCAACTTTGTAAAGTCTTTAATGTTAAGACTAAAACTATGAACAGAGTGTATTTAAATTGCCTAGGTCCAAGATTTTCAATTCTACTCAGGCAGCTTTCCTTGAACTAGTGGGTTGATTTTACTGTCAACTTTGGGCTGTCTGGGTACACTCACTTTCAACAGGAAATCAAATGAGATTTGAATTTCATAATTTATGTTGGGTCTCTGAATGTTCCATTTGTGCTGGAAAGATCCTATAAAAGCCTAGCAAGATAACTTCATTGGAAGGGAATATGATACAGCCAAAACTGACATTATAGATAGTCACAACAAGTAGCTAATACAAGATACCTTTTCCAGCTCCACATACCTCTCATTAAATGTAAACATGCTAATAGATTTTTGGACAGAATACTGTGGATACTATTCATTCATTAATCAAAACAGAGTATATTATCATATTTACCAGTTTTAGAAAATGTGTGTCCTGAAGTCTAAACATATCTGTGAGTCTCCCTTCTCAGCTCCAACCACCAGTTAATTAAAATAAGTATAAGTTTTTGAGCGCTCACCTGGGAACAAACATTGTGTTTTAAATACTCAACATACACTCTAACTTTCTTTCTAACTTTCCTATGAAATAAGTGTGGTTTTCTCTGTTAAAACAATGAGAGATCTGAGGCTCAGAGGGGTAAATCTACTTGCCTTAGGTGAAAGTGCTGATAAATCACAGAATCATGATTCCAACCCAGGCTTCAAATTCCAAAGCGCCCTTGATCACTGCTGTAATACTTCTCTCCTTCTCTGCTTCCCAAACAGAATCCTTTCTTTGTCAATAGATTTGTTAGAGGCCAGCACACTTGTATTTCTGCATCCTTCTTTCTATTTATATTATTGATGAAATATTTTAAGAATTCCAACTATAGCACATAAATCTGTTCTGGAGTTTAAAACGAGTTCATCCATTCTTGTTCCATTAGCAGAAAAGTAGGTTCGTTTTGTAGTCTTATGTTAATATTACCTTGAAATATGAAAGATCTCTATTTCTCATATGGGTGTAGAAATCTATGGAAAAGGCAGTAATATCATTTTGGCAGTGTATCATCCTGAATCAGAAACTAAAGCATGCAAACTGAAATTGATTTGTAACAGGTACCTTATTAGAAGCAAACATCAAGAAAACTAGAATCAATGTTGAAACAAAAATTTGTCTTGTAAGCATTCCTGAGTGAAATGTGTTGACACAGCATCACATTCTGTAGCCCCATTTTTGCATGCTTTTCAAAGCACAGCTATCTCAGGCTGAGGGAGATGAATAATTGACTGATCACTGCATAATTCAACATAGTGTTGTAAAAATTCAAGGTCTGGCAAATTTGAAGCTTTCCTTTTTTATTGAGACCGAGGTTAAAGTTTCAATCAACCTTGAAGAAACATTTAAATAACACAAGGATATATGATTTATTAAAGTGCATATTATTCTTTCTTATATTCCCTCCTTCTTCATTAAGCTACCTCACATAATGCACATATAAAGTTAAAAGACTATCTATGAAGTTTAGTGGGGTTTCCGCCTGTAGCGACTTCAAAAGCACTAACATAATCAATGTCTAAACACACTTATCAAGCAAATAAGCTCAAATATGTTACCTTCTATCTATCTCATTATATTTCTTTCTTATTTTTATACACAAACTATTTTATAAATTTAATATGAAAAGGGGAAAGCAAAATTATTGTAAAATATGCTGACAATTGTATCCAATATATTATAAAATTTCCACAAAAGAAAAAAAAAAAAAAACAGCGTGTGGAGTAATTTTTCATTCAATTGATTTTCCTATAAAATTTTTTATTATCTATTATGTTTCAGAAACTCTCTTCAAAACCAGAATACACTTGGAAAGGGTAAAAACAGATGCTATGTCAAGGAGAAAATGATAAGCTTTAACAGGAAAGTATAGAAAAATGAAAAAGCTGCTTTTGTTCAATTAAGTGCAACATATGAAATGAATTAGCATATTAGTTTAAAATGCTATTATTGTATTTAGTTTCAAATAAAGAGTGCATTTTAAATTTTTAAGATTATAAAAATTCCCCCATTTAGTTTTTCTAAAAAAATTAGAAAAATCTCCTCCACATTACATTCCATATTAATGTATAATAATTATTTTATTCTATTGGCAATATTATAGATATTCGCAGAAATGTTTGGGGCATTGTTAACCTTTGGATATTTCTGTCTATATAAATAAACATGTGCTTTGTACAGAAGTTTGGTTTGGTACAAGATTTTTCCAATAAGTGAAAGGTGTGTTTTGCTAAGCTATGTCTATTTAGGAAGTTGGTTTTATTTATTTATTTATTTTTTAAAATCATACTCAGTGTATACTCAGAGAAAACAGGATGAGTGGCAAGTTATGTATGAACAGGTGTGATTGACTTTGCATTACAAATAGCCTTTATCATAAAATAACGTAAACTCCAATCTAAAGTACTTGAGAAAATTTAGTTCAATCCTATCTACTTAAGTAGACTAAGAACTTCAGCATAATTCTACTAACAAAATTCTATGTACAAAATTGTGTATGATATAACCACTATAACATATGAAATAAACAGAAGCCATGCATGTCCTCTTTGAAAATCTGATAGCCTCATTGGAAAGTAAAATGTTAGTATGTAAAACACTTAACAAATACATATGAGGATTTAATATTTTTTTCCTTTCTAAATAATTTCCCAAATCCAAAATGAACAGAGCATGACATGGGGCCAAAGGTGAATTTTAAAATAAAGTGAACAAAACAGCTCAATAAATTGCCATGTTTTGAAGAATGATTTGGGAGACAAGATACTGCTATTGATAATTAAGAACCTTTTAAAATATCATCATATACTTAAGCCCAAAACTGAAACATTCCTCTTTACCTAAGGTAACATAAATGCTAGAAATCCTTTGAACATCATAAGATCTAAGTCAGGAAGTCACATACTTGGGACACTATTTTTCAACTTCTTTAGTGACATAGATTACCCAGAATCACATAAAACTTTTTTGTCCTGAATTTTACTTAGCAGTTCCTTGGGCTGTCTAATGAACTAAAATAATTCTCATTATTGTTAAGTGCACAGGACTGTAGGCTGCATGGCACACACTGTTGATTTGATACCCTTTATGATGACAGTCTATGGTTCACCAGCTTGGTTAAACAGCACATCAGAAGCAGTGATGGGTGATCAATCTCATTCCCCATAGCATTGCTCCCCAAAGAGTCATTATTAAGAATAAAATGAGGAAAGGCCATCAGAGGGAATCATTGGGTCTATAGCTTTTTTAAAAAATCTAATAAATAAATGAATAGGAGTCTCAAGAAAATGCATTTTTAAAACCTTGTTTCAAAGGGAACCAAAGGGACTGACTAATATCTTGGAAATGGCAATTTTATTTTCATCCTTACTAGTACACATCAGTGTCAAATACTAAATAGGTGCATATTATGTAAGGATATTTAGATGGAACTTACATTTCATTTCCATATTCATTTGTAGGAATTAATTTAAAAAGCATACAAGGTATCAGAATCTTGACCTCATGACCAATAGTCAATATCTATAAATTGGTATAAACTGAAAACTAAGTTTTTGATAAATAAATTTTATTCTTAAGAATAACATCTTATAGGGAATTCCCCTGTTGTAGTCCAGTGGTTAGGACTTCATGCTCTCACTGCTGAGGGGTTCAATCCCTGGTGGGGGAACTATATCCCACAAGCCGCTCTGCATGGCCATAATAAAATAATAATAATAATAATAATAATAATAATATCAATAAATTTTTGCTCTGCTATTTTATATTGAAGGATAGAAAATCAACAGTGCAACTAGAATAAAATTCAATTCTAAAATCTAAATTTATTTCTAAAATGATTTAATTGGAACAAATCTAATCTTAATTTCTTTCTTGTAGAATTATACAGATTGAGAATGTTTTAAAGCATACCTAGTAAGGTATAGTAAATGGGACTAACTTTATCCCCATGTAAATTTCCCTTGTAGGAACTTGATTGCATTGAAAGACAGATAAAAATTAGTGGAGAATGTTGTAATTCAGAAAAATAAATTGTTATTTATAATAACAACTCACATTTATTAGTGCTTACAATGTTTCAGGTACCTGCTAAGAACTTTACATAGATTATCTCGTTTAATCTTCACAGTAACCCTGAAGTAGTTTCTATTACTCTTTTACATATGAAAAACTGAGAAATAGAAAATTAGATAACTTATCTAAGGTCATTGTGTGTTAAGTGTTGGAAATAAGAAAGTTTGACTTCAGGTTCCACCTTATTAATTACTATGGATTCTTACTATCTATAAAATATTGCTTCAAAATTTTTACAAATTGCTGTTATTTCCAGGGCTCATTTTTTTTAATCTTATGGAGGGAAATACTCTCTATTTGATAAATGAAAGACATAATTGAAAAAATGATGTTAAATGTACCCATTGTTTTGTTTACCCAATGGTTTGTGAGTCAAGTTAGTTACTCTCAAGAGCAAGTTACAGAAAACCTTATCAAAGAGTTTTCCAAATTGTCTACAAATAGTTAGAAAATGAGAGTGTTTCTGATTAAAAAAAAAAAAAAAACCTCACAGAGCTGGTTCGATGATTAGATTAATTCAACAGCTCAGTGATATCATCCATATTACTCATCTGCCAAACTCATCATAACCCTCTTAGATTCACAAGATGGATGTTGAAATTCCAGATATCACACCCAGACAGAGTAATGTACAGTAGAAAAAGAGAAACCTTTTCAAAGAGAATTCTGAAACTTCCCTCATGTCTCCTTGAGCAGAATTTTGTAATATATCCATTTCTAAACCAATTTCAAGCAAGGAGAAGATAAATGTCATGATCAGCTAGACCAAATATGATTCAGCTCCAGCTCAAGATGGATGAGACCACTTCTCCTGAAGGATGTGACCACATTGAGACAGGTGGATTCCTGAATTAAGTTAGGCTATTTTGCAAGGGAGAATAGTGGGGAGGAGTAAATAGTTGCTATCTAAGCATTAAAAAAAAAATAACAGTGGCATCACTCCAACTTAAGGACAAGTATAAAGTTGAAAAATCAACAAATCTTCTTAGATTTATCAGAGAAGTGAAGTCATAGGGCAAGTGGCTGCCCCCAATATTGGAAATACCAACAGGTGAATACAGAAAATCAAATTTTTGGATCAGAAACCCATAAGAAGAAACCTCTGTGGAAACCAGTGCTGGGTAGGAAAACCTGAATTGTAATTGATGAATTGCTGGAGGCTTAATGTAGACAAGTCTGAAAGGTAAAATCTCCAGGGTTCACAGTTATGGTGAGACCACACACTTGGAGTTTTACCTTCAGGAGTTTGACCAAGTTCTTAAAGTGAATACCAGAAAAATGTATGCTCTTACTTCTGGTGGATGGGGTGGGGGAGATACCATTTTGAAATATATCAACAGCTTTCTGTCTTTCTTAATAAGATCTGCCCTCAAGAGGAAGTATATTACCAGAGGCTACACTATTGGGTTTTTTTTCAGAGCCTAATCAACCTAAGGGAAGAAAAATACCCAACTCCAGTTCACTCTAGATTTCTTATCCCAGGTAAGGGGGACAGGGGTGAAATGAGAAGGACTGGTGAAGTTCAGAGTCCGGAGGAAAACTCTCACTGAAAGACTGAGAACTAATCATAGATCTATAGAATGCTCCTGTTCCCCACCTACACATTACCCCTAAAGGCCTGTTTACTGCAGTTCCTCTTACCTAGGAGATCATGTCTGTCTATCAAGAAAAAAAAATTATAAGGCATACTTAAAGACGAAGAAACAGTTTGAAGAGACAGAGCAAGCATCAGACCAGACTAAGGTCTAACAGGGATGTTGGAATTATCAGACTGGTAATTCAAAACTGTGATTAATATGTTATGGGCTCTAATGGATAAAATCTACAGCATGTAAGAATAGAAGGGCAATGTAAGCAGAGAGATGGAAATACTGAGAAAAAAAAAAAAACATAAATTCTAAAGATAAAGAATGCTCTAACTAAAATGAAGAATGCTCCTTAGTAGACTGGACACAGCTCAGGAAAGTATCTCTAAGCTTGAGGATATCTCAATAGAAACTTCCAAAATTGATAAAGCCTGGAAAATAAAAAAAGCAAAATGGAATATCCAAAAACTGTGGGACAACTACAAATAATGAGAATACCATAAAAAGAAGAAAGTAAAGAGTTAAAAAAAAGATTTGAAGGAATAATATTTTTGAATATTTGAAGCAATAATATTTGAAGTAAAACTGTAGAAAAAAAGATAAATAAAGAATATTGAAAGAAGGTAGAGGTGGGGGGGATCACCTTCTCTAAAGAGGAGTGAAGATAAGAATTACATCTAACCTCTCCTCAGAAATCATGTAAGCAAGAAGAGAGTATAGTGAAATATTTAGTCTTGAGGGAAAAAACCACCAACCTAGAATTCTGTGCCCTTCAAAATTATCCTCCAAAAGTGAAGAAGAAATAAACACATTCTCAGACAAACAAAAATTGAGGGAATATGTTACCAGTAGACCACATTGCTCAAAATGTTAAAATAAGTTCTTCAGAGAAGGAAAATGATATAGGTCAGAAATTTGGGTCTATATAAAGTAAGGAAGAACATCAAAGAGGAACTAAGTAAAAGTAAAATAAAAACTTTCATTTTTCTTATTTTCAATTGATCTAACAGATAATAGCTTGTTCAAAATAGTAATAGCAACTATGTATTTGATTATGTATGCTTATGTATAAGTGAAACAAATCACAGCAATGATAAAAGGAATAGGAAGGAGAAATTAGAATTATTTTGTTATCATAAGGTACATGGACTACCTGTAAAGAGCAATACAGTGTTAATGGAATGTGAACTTGGATTAACTGTAAATATATATTGCAAACTCTAGGGCAATCACTAGAAAGCAAAAGAGAACCATAACTGATAGGCTAAGAAAGGAGAGAAAATGGAATCATGTAAAAGGCTTAATTAAAACCACAAAAGGGATTGTAAGTCAAATTTAACAATACTCAAAAGGATCAAATACCATGATAAAGTGGGATTTATCCAGGGGTGTAAAGAGGTTTCAATATCCATAAAATAAATCAATGTGATACACAACATTATCAAATTGAAGAATAAAAATCATATGATTATCTCAATAGATGCAGAAAAACTTTTGACAAAATTTAACTGTCATTTATGATAAAAACTCTTGACAAAGTGGGTATGAAGGGAACATACCTCAACATAATAAAGTCCATATGTGACAAACCTACAGCCAACATTATTCTCAATGGTGAAAAGCTGAAAGCATTTCCTTTAAGATTAGGAATGAAAGAAGAATGCCCACTCCCATCACTTTTATTCAAGATAAAATTAGAAGTCCTAGCCACAGCAATCAGACAAGAAAAAGAAATTTTAAAAATCCAAGTTTGAGGGCTTCCCTGGTGGCGCAGAGGTTGAGAGTCCGCCTGCCAATGCAGGGGACACGGGTTTGTGCCCTGGTCTGGGAAGATACCACATGCCGCAGAGCGGCTGGACCCGTGAGCCATGGTTGCTGAGCTTGCGCATCCACAGCCTGTGCTCCACAACAGGAGAGGCCACAACAGTGAGAGGCCCGCATACCACAAAATAAAATAAAATAAAATAAAAAATCCAAGTTTGAAAGGAAGAAGTAAAACTGTCAGTGTTTGCAGAAGACATGATACTATGCATAGAAAATCCTGGCCTCCACCAAAAAGCTAGTAGAACAAATAAATGAATTCAGTAGTTGCAGAACACAAAATTAATATACAGAAATATGTTGCATTTCTATATACTAACAATGAACTACCAGAAAGAGAACTTAAGAAAACAATATCATTTATAATTGCATCAAAAAGAATAAAATAGCTAGGAATAAATCTGACCATGGAGGTAAAAGACTTGTACTCAGAAAATTGTAAGACATTGATGAAAGAAATTAAAGAACACAACAGATAGAAGGATATTCAGTGCTCATGGTTTAGAATTAACATTGTTAAAACGACCACACTGCCCAAAGCAATGTACAGATTCAACATAAGCTCTATCAAAGTACTAATGGCATTTTTCACAGGACTAGGACAAACAATTGTAAAATGTGTGTGGCAACACAAAAGACCCCAAATAGTCAAAACCATCTTGAGAAAGAATAGAGCTGAAAGTAGCATCCTTCTTGATATCAAACTATACTGCAAAGCTACAATAATCAAAACAATCTGGTACAGCACAAAAACTGACACATAGATAAATGGAACAGAATAAAAAGCCCAGAAATAAACCCATCCACATATAGTCAATTAATCTATGACAAAGGAGGCAAAAATATACAAAGGGGGAAAGATAGTCTCTTCAATAAATGGTGTTGGGAAAATTGGACTGCTATATTCAAAAGAATCAAACTAGACTACTTTCTGAAATCATACACAAAAATAAACTCAAAATGGATTAAAAACTTAAATGTTAAGGCCTGAAACCCTAAAGGTCCTAGAAGAAAATATAGGCAGTATGCTCTTTGACATCAGTCTAGCTATATTTCTTTGAAAAGTTCTCCTCAGGCAAAGGAAAAAAAGCAACAATAAACAAATGGGACAGCATCAAACTAAAACTCACATAGAAGGAAACTATCAGCAAAATGAAAGAGCAGCCTACTAAATGGCAGAAGATATTTGCAAACAATATATATGTTAAGGGGTTAATATTTGAAATATACAAAGAACACATACAACTCAACATCAAAAACACAACCCCAATTTAAAAATGGGCAGAGGACCTAAATAGACGTTTTTCCAAAGAAAAGTTACATATGGTCAAGAAACACATGAAAAGATGCAGTAATCATCAGGAAAAAACAAATCAATACCATAGTGAGATACTACCTCACACCTATCAGAGTAGTTATCATCCAAAAGACAACAAATAACAAGTGTTGTTGAGGATGTGGAGAAAAGGGAAACTTCGTGCAGTATTGATTGACCTGTAAATTGGCACAGCCCTGTGGAAGACAGTATAGAGGTTTCTCAAAATTTTAAAATAGAACTGCCATATGACCCAACAATTGCACTTCTCGTTATTTATCTGAAGAAAACAAAAATACATAACCATTATTATCAGTGTTATAAACAGTTTTCTTATCCTTTATAAATTTCATTATAATTTTGAAAAATATAACTTAATTTGAATTGCTACACTTGATTGCACAAGAAGTGTACTGAAAATTTTTATTACATTTGTTTTAAATTAGTCTCTACTTACTTTCACTTACTTTGAAACACTGGGGTGATGAATGAGATAAGCCCTGCTATCTGCCTATGAAGATTATATGATTGCAACATGACAAGACTTTTTAAATACCTAAATGCACAGTTAATTACTGAATTGCCATTGTGAGAACTGGCCATGATGCCATTGGGACCTTATAGCTGAGGAACTGTATGTAGTCTCTGGATTCAGGGCCCTGATATTTAGGTAAAGCCATGAAGCCTTAGGAATAATTCACTGGGAGAAGGTATGCTGGAGGTTGATCCAGAAGTCAGCATGCATGAAACCCTTCAGGGGAGATTAATGAACATAACATCCTGAAAATGTAGAATCCTCACAAAAAAGAAATAGCGTTAAGAGACAAGCCTGGCAAGGCTGAAAGAATGAGATCAAAGAGTCTTATGCAGCATGATGAGAAACTTGGTTGTTATCCTACAAACAACAGCAATTTATTAAACTTTTTTTTAAACAGTAATATGACATATTCGTCAATGAATACTGATCTCTGTGTGAAGACTAATTTGAAGTGATCCAAGTCCACGTAGGATATTATGGTAGTTCTTCTGAGGGATAATAGTGTTTTGGACTAAGCTTTTTAAAGGTATAGGAAAATATCAAAGCAAAATCAGCAGATTTGTTGATTATCTGTGAAATATCGATGTACAGTATGGAAATGTTATGCCTTACCCCCTTTGAGAAGAAGAATTAGATCCATACTGATGCTTGAACAAACTTCAGGCTTCCCACTGTATGGCTGTAACACTTCTGAAAACCATTTTATCTCATCTCTTTGCAGCTGAAGCACCCCAAACATCCCACACCCATGTCACAAAGAATGCACTGACAAAGTACTCAGTGCACTGAGAATTTGCTAAAATGAGGAGAGCAAAGTCTTTTCAAATTTTGGCTAATCTAAGAAGTCTCAAAATTTCTAAGACATATGGGTAATTAAACTAATAACTTCATATTATCAATATGTCTAGTCAAAACCCAACATGTCTATCTAGTTTTATATTAATAGTATGCCCCATTGTATGTACCAGTTACTTTCACCTTAAAAATTCTGAGAAAAATGGAATATATTCATACAAAGTAATAAAACAGTAATAAAGATAATAGAAGAAACTAATAAAATAATACACAAAGATATAATATTAAGGATCAAGAGAGTGAAAAGTCAGTTGTTTAAAAAGTCTAATGAAATGGATAAACTTCTGGAAACACTGATCAAGAAGAAAATAGAGCCAAGGCACAAGTAAGCAATATTCATAATGAAAGGGAGAATATGAGTGTAGATCAGAAGAGACTAAACAATGCTTCTCAAAACTGAATGTGCTTACAAATAACTTGAGGGCGATATTAGTGTGCTAGGGCTGTCATAACAAAATATCACAGACTGGGAGGCTTTAAAAAACAGAAATTTGTTTTCTCACATTTCTGGAAGCTAAAAATCCAACATCAAGGCACTGGCAGCTTTGATTTCTCCTGAGGCCTCTCTCCTTGGCTTGTGGATGGCCACCTTCCCCTGTGTCCTCACATGGGCTCTCTCTGTGTTCAGGCAACCCCCATGTCTCTACTTCTCCTTATAAGGCCACCGACTATATTTAATTAGAGCCCACTTGTATGACCTCATTTAACCTTAATTACTTCTACAAAGGCCTTATCTCCAATTAATGTAGTATTCTGGGGTATTGAAGATTAAGACTTCAATATATTAATTTAGGGGACACAATTCTGCCTGCAACAGGGACCTCGTTAAGTAGATCTGCGGTGAGACCTGAGGTTGTGCATTTCTGTAACACTCTCAGGTGATGCTAATGCTGCAGAACACACCTTGACCAACAAGGAGTTAAAAGGATAAAAAAAAAATATTTTGAATACCTTTAAGCCAATATAGTGAAAATCTTAGATGGAAAAAGAAATTACTAGAAAAATATACATTAACAAGCATGATACAAGAAAAAACGAAAAGTCCTAAATGATGTTATCATCATGAACAATTTCAATTGATATTTAACAATTTTTCAACAGAGAAAATGTTGGACCCACATAGCTTTACAGATGAGTACTTTCAAACACTCAAATGGAGAGAATTAGAACCCTATAGAAACATTTCATAGAATCCTATAGAAAAGAGAGATAGTATTCCCCAACTAGTTTCATGAGGCTAGTACAAACTTGAAACCATAACCAGGTGAGGACAGCATAAGAAAGAAAACCTACAATCTAATTTCACTCACGAATATAGATGCTTAGTCATATATTAAATATTGGCCACACAAACCCAACAATATATAAAAGGAATAATATATCTTTTTCCCAGTTGAATTTATTCCAGGCACACAAATATTTTTTTTTCATAAGAAAAGTGTATTTTTAAATCAGGCACATAAACTGATTAAAAAGAAAATCTTAATACTCATCTCCAAAGAGGCAGAAAAGTAATTTGATAAAATTCAAAACGTGTTCATGAAAAATATTCTTAGAAAATTATGGAACGAAGAGTGATTCAGTAAGTCTGGGGTCAGGTATGAGAATTTGCATTTGTAACAAATTTCCAGGTGATACCAATGCCTCTGGTCACGAGATAACCCTCTGGGACCAGTGGTTCATGGTACAATAAGGCCTGTGTTGTCATTCAGTCCTCTCTGGGTTTAAAAATTCTGTACAGTCATTTCATGAGACTAGAATAAAAAGAGAGGTTAACACTCGTGTGTGTATGTGTGTATTTATTTTTTCAGAAAGTTCCCAGGAGCTGGCTCACATGATATATTTTTGAGTGTAGTTCTGATAAACTCCTTCACCCAGCTGTAGCCATCAGGTCTACCAATATTCCTAATAGGTTCTATGGAGTTCATCCTTTGCACAATTGATCCTGGTTGGATTGATCGGGGTACAGAGCAGGCCAATCCAAATGACTGAGTAATACAATGCAAGGTTATGCTCAAAAGCCTCCTTCCTTTATATCAGCCGTTCTCAACCAGTGTTGAGTTTGTCTCAGGGTACATCTAACAATGTCTAGAGGCATTTTTGGTTGTCATAACTGGGGGTAGGGGGGAAGGCAGGGAGTGGAATTGATATCTAGCAGTAAATATCCTGCAGCTAAACATCCTACAATGCACAGGACAGCTCCTGCCAACCATCAATCAGTTGATTTCCCCACCACACACTTCTTTCTTTCCCTGTCTGTCTCTCTCCTTCCCTCCCTCTCCTTCCTCCACCCCCACCATCTTTTTTCTTTTCTTTTCTTTTTTTTTTTTTGCGGTACGCTAACCTCTCACCATTGTGGCCTCTCCCGTTGTGGAGCACAGGCTCCGGACACGCAGGCTCAGCGACCATGGCCCATGGGCCCAGCTGCTCCACGGCATGTGGGACCTTCCCAGACCGGGGCATGAACCCATGTCCCCTTCATTGGCAGGTGGACTCTCAACCACTGCACCACCAGGGAAGCCCCCACCATCTTTTATAGTAAATTTCATCTTAGGAGACTCTTCACGTAATTGTGCAAATATACTTACCACGCTGGCTCCTCCAAATATTTCCAGCATGTCTGAATTGAGAACTATAGCAGCACTTCATCTTTAAGTTTCTTGATAATGTGGGTCTTATTAGTTGTCTACGGTTCCAAAGACAGTGAGAGTAACTCAAGACTAACCAAAGCAATGCCACACAAGAATATAGAAAAGCAGTGACTCATTTGATCACGTCATGTTGAACTGAAGCGTACGTTAAATTTATGGTCACACTTTCTGCTTGCTCTTTCCCAAAAGTTTGTTTGAGATTCTCCTTGGCACCTGATAATACCTTTTATTTATAAAGAAACATTTTGAATACTACTTGATTTATTACCTTAAAAAATAAGGCTTTTATATAAGCTGTATTGATGATTATGCTATTGCATTTTAGACATTTTAGACAAACATATACCAAGGGAAAATATTTCAAGGACAGAAGGTAGATTAAATAATATAGAAATAATATAAGATTAGACACTTCTGGATAATTTCTAAGTGATTTGATTAAGTTCCCTAAATTCAGATAAACTGAAATTCTGTTTTTTAATACAACTCTTTATAAGTATTCATATGATGTGAATTAATAACGTTATTCTTAATATGCATCAATTATACACAGTCTTCATTTATCAGACGGAATTTTCTTTAAAAAATAAACAAAGAAAACCTTTCTGACTTTATTATGCAAAAGCCATCAGACATTGTCAAATTAAGACAATCATCTTGATTATTTTTGGTTGTTTGGAGGATAAGTAAAATCCACCCAGACTTAAAAGTAGCTCTTGGGAGGCAAGCAATTTGGTTTTGTAATGAGGTGTGCTTTCTCAGAAGGTGATTATAATGGAGTCCGAGGGGATAGGGATGAAAGCTTTAGTATATTATCTTTTATTTCTTTAAGTCTTTTATATCAGAAAGCTCTGGAAATGTGGTCAAATAGTCTTTGGGGGTTGAAGTATCCTCCAGTGAGCTGCTTTGATACCAACAGGACTACATGCTCAGGACATGAACATCCTTGCACCTGCTCCTTCAGGCACTTTGTACCACATGTAAGTCACAGCTGGTTAAACCAGGTGATGCAGAACGGTCCAGTGAAAATCAGAGATTATTTTCACCCCGCTGACCTTCTATTATCTCTAATGCCCAACAAAAAGATATTTTACACCAGGTTATGCACGTGGAAATTTACGTGTATGCTTTCACAATGACAGAAGAGTCTTGCAGCTTTATGCACACTACAGATCTTAAGATCTCTTGTTTTTTTTATTCAAAACATAAGTCCAAAAGAGACCAGGTTTAAATATATTTTTCTCTTCATTTATGGATACATTTTCCGTGGGAGAATCATCAATTTAATAACATTTAGGGAAGTTTATGATAAATCAATATAAAAAGACAATTAAACTTTATTTCTTGAAAAATAAAAGACATGCACATTGGAATTTGTTAGCAAGTTGGGAAATGAGATTCTGTTTTGGTGTAACCTTTTCTAAATAGTCTTTTTTGATCAACGTTTATATAAAACCAATTATCTTGCTACTTTTGCCAGATAAAAGAAACAGTGCAGCTGTTACTTGGAAAGTTAACTGGTTTTCATGGATGAAATTAAACAGAATGAGTTATGTTGCAAAATATTTTATAAAACTTATGATCAGCTGGTGAGGATATGGAAAAATGAAAAGGTGGACTTCTTTCTATAAGGAGAAAAAAATTCATAAAGATATATATTAGGGAGACTGCTGTTTGCAGTTATCATAAACAAATATACTATATTGGAGCTAATTTGTGCATTTAACAGAAATAGGATATTTACAATCAGACAATTTAAAAGAAATATCAAGAGAAAGAGACTAGTTATGAAAGAGGAAGGTGGTTAATGCTTATCTTCCTGCAATCAAAAGAGTGAAATAGGTTAAGAACACAGTTGGAATTCAATCATGTGTATTCAGGGACTTGATTGGACTGGATAAGGTAGGTGCCTCTCTTAATGGATCCAAGTATTGGGTCCTCTTTTCATGTTAATAATTCTGTAATGAAAATGTTACATGCAAACTAAGTAAGTAATAGTAACCAAGGCCAGAGTTATCTGTTATTTAACTACTTTCACTGTAGGACAATCTTTGTGGAGTAGTTTAACTGAGGTTTGTGCAAAAAGGGAGTTAACTTTTAAAAGGGTATTAGATTTGATTAGAAAATAGAAGGAATAGCACTGAAACTACAAGTTCAAAACTTCTTGGGCATTATCCGGTTGTGTCATTTGCTAAAGGCTTTGTAAATAAGTTTGTGTAATAAGCATTTGTAAATTTGTGTTGTCTCACTTATTCTATCTGGTAAATCGCTGCTGCCTAGGAGGAGAAACTATGCCTAAAAAATCCAAGAGTTTATTCCCTGGATGTCTTTTGTTGTTGTTGTTTTGTTTTTGTTTTGTGTTAACTTAGGTTATTAACAAATGGGTCATTTTGCTGCCATTTTTTCATGTTTCTTTTGTGAATTAGGTCAGTCAATGCTATCAAAATGAACACTTTTACTTACATATTCTTTAGGAATCAGAATAGTTAATGGATAAGGACAAGGCACAAATTTTAGAAACTTAAAATATTTAAATTACCACTTGCAAATTTTATCAGTTCTGAACAATGTATTTTATTTAGAAAGACACATTTTAAATATTATTTACTTTATTGCCTTAACAAGATTTATGTAATTTTCTATTAGTGACTATGGTTTTGCACTTGAACAAACATACACAATAGGAAAACATAATACCTCATGCTAATGTAGCAAAACTATGAATTTCTCTCTAACTTATATTTGTGTACACTGCGTCAGAGAAGTGTAAGTATTATTCTGTTGATTATGATTATTATATCCTGAATATATTATAGTTATTCAATTTAAAAATGTGCCTTGCTTACATTATAAAGAGATATTACAAAAATAATATTAGCAGAAGATATAAGAGAGGAATAAATATCTTATAGTTAATCAATATAATTTATGATATTACATTTTTTAAAAGCCATATGATCATCTCAATAAATGTAGAAAAGTGTATTTTACAAAATCCAACAAGTGATCCTGAAAGAAATGTCTCTTCACACTAGAAATAGAAGGAGAATTCTGCAAACTGGTGAGGAATACCCAATGAAACACTACAGCTGGCATCATATTAAATGGTGAAAAACTAAATATTCTCTCTTTAAGACCCTGAACAAGACAAAGATATTCACTTTCACAAGGATGATCAACATTGTACTATAGATTACAGATAGTGCAATAAAAATATTAAAATTAAAAGTATCTTTAGTTAAAAGAGGTATAAAACAGTCTTTGTTCATAGCCAAGTTGATTGTCTATGTAGAAAATTCCAAAGCATCTATAAAAAAAAGCTACTGGAACTAATAAGTGAATTCAGAAAAGTTGAACGGTATAGTATCATTATAAAAAAGACTGCGGTTCCATATGCTAGCATTGAATGATTACAACTGTGTTAGAAAAGAGCATTGGAAACTAAAAAGCTTTGCTGAGAAGAATTAAAGACCAAAATAAATAAAGGAATATACTGTAATCATTGACCAAAAACTTGATACTATTAAGATGTTAGAAATAGATGCACATATTTATGAACAACTGAATTCTGATCAAGATATAAATACATATCAACAAGTACATCTACTCTTGTTAACAACTGATGCTAGAAAAACTATATATCCATATTTTCAAAATGAGCCTTGATTCACACTTCACATCATATACAAAAATTAACTCAAAATGGAATATGGTCCCAAATATAAAAGTTAAAACCATAAATATCCCAGAAGAAAATAGAAGAAAGTTTTGTGACCTTGATTAGGCAAATAATTCTTATATAGGAAAAAAAAAGCCAATTATTAAAAAAGTTAATTGATTTATTGAAATCCATCAAAATTAATAGTCTCTACTTTTTAAAAGATACTGTTAAGAGATAAAAATCAAACCAAAGACAAGGAGAAAATATTTGCAAATCATATATCTGATTTAAAAAAGCACACTTGTATTCAGAATTTATAAAGAACTCTAGAGATAAGAAAGAAGCACTTCCAAATGGCAGGGTAAGGACCTCCAAAATCCATTCCTCCACAAAAATATTAACACTAGAAACAACAGTTAAAATCAACTTTTCAGAACTCTCAAAATTAACCAAAGACTTGAAACAGTTTGCTAAGTGTTTATTCAAGAAAAAGAGCTGACTGTCAGTAAGAACAGCAAGAATTGCCACATTTTGAAACCTCCTAGTCACCTATTCCTCTCCCCAGCTCCATGGTAGCCTTGAAAACCAGCAGCCTTGGAACAACAGCAGCTACGAAAAACAGCAGTCTAGCAGCCACTGGAGAAGGAATACGTTAGAGCTCTCCCCCCAAAAACCCCATCTCCAAAGAATTATCACTATTTGATTTGGAAGCTTCTAAAAGCCCCATTCACAGAGTTTGTCATTATTTAACCTGACTTAGCTCACTCAGTGAGTAAAGCCCCATCCTCAGAGTGTGTATCAAAAAAAAATAAAGCAATGTCAGTTGTGTAACATTGCTGCTTCCTAATGCAGTGATAGGAGCTGGGATAAAGAAATGGGATAAAGAAATGGATGATCAAAGAGATGAAAAGGAAAATCAGGAGAATAAAATGTCCATAGGAGCCTCTGAAAAGTTCTGACATTTTGGGAGCATCTAGAAGGCCATGTGCTTGTGCAAGGATGTGTGCATGCCCAGGAAAGACCTAAGAAAGACATCATTTCTTTTTTTTATTTCTTCCTGACCCTGAGGCTGTGCACAAGCTAGAAGTGAAGGCTGAGGCAGGGTCATAAACTGCCAGAACATGGAAATGACGTCTGAACACACACAGAGTCCCTATGCAAACAGTGGGAGAGTTATTGCTTAAGGTATTTAAGGAAGTGTCTAATTATCACCTGACCACTAAGCTATCAAGCAGTGGCTTCATCAGCTACACATGATAAAGAACACAAATTTTAAAGAACTAGCCCAAGAAAGTCATTCAACAAATAAATAGCAACAAGAACAACAGTGTACAATATTACAAACAAATCCTGGGAGCAGGAAGAATTTGACTTTCATTGTTGCCCAATTATATTACTTAAAACATCCAGTCTTCAGCATATAATAAGGACACATGAAAAGAAGCAAAAGCTATGCCTCATACTCAGGAACACAGAATAGAAAGTATCCCTGAGGAAGCCCAGATAGATGCTGGATTTACCAGACAAAGACTTGAGCTATTAAAAATATGTTCAAAGAACTAAAGGAAACCTCATCTAAAGAATTAAAGGAAAGTATGAGAACAGTGTCTCACCAGATGGAAAGTATCAATAAAGAGGTAAAAATTATAATAAAGGACAACATAGAAGTTCTGAAATTAAAAAAGCATAACTGAAATGAAAAATTCACTAGAGGGGCTATACAGCATGATGAGCCAGAAGATGAAAGAACTAGTGAACTTGAAAATAGGTCAAATGAAGTTTTCTAGTCTGAAGAACAGAAAGAAAAAACATGCAGAAAAAAGAACAGAGATCTGAGGGACATCATGAGAGTACTAACATCTGCACAGCTGGAGTCCTAGGAAAGGAAAGAAAGGGGCAGAAGGAATATTTCTGGAAACAATGGTCCCAAATTTCCCAGAAATAATGAAAACCATTACAATGCATATCCAACAAGCTCAATAAACTATGAGTAGGATAAATTCAAATAAATTGACACCTTTGCCATGATTCTCAAGTAAGAACAAATGTATTACTCAGGAAAAAAAGCTTTCTGGGTAGTTACACAATTTTGCAAGCTTCTGACAGTGTATACTATGTAGGAAAAAGTGAAGTTACTCTCATAGATGTTCCCTGGTTCTAGTGACTTATAACAGAAAGCAAAACAATATGCACCAGCAAAGGAGACGGTAAAGGAACAGTCGTGTTGATGGAAAGAGAAGCAAGAGAGAGAAGTTTCGTGAAAGTTGAAGAAAATACTTTAAATAAGTTGGTAATGCTGAAAGGTTTTAAGTGCAGTGAAATCTGTGTTACCTGTCTAACCTTTTATTATAGAGAAATGTGGCCCTAGTTATAGATGTGTTTGTAATAGAATTTTATGATGGTTTATACAAAGTGTCAGAAATAATAAAATGCATCTCTTCTGGCAAGGGTTTTGCTTATATGTAATCTCATGATAGTTTCAATTTCCATGAAATATATGGCTTGCCTAACTAGCTTTTAGTTAAAAATCTAGAAAGTAAGCAAGCTTCTAGGTGGCAATGGCATCATCTATAATCCTTGTAAACACTTAGAAATCAGAAACACAAGCCTGAAGGAAAAGGATCAGCCATATGTAAGATTACTTTAAAATTATTTGTAATTTGTACATTTAAAGAAATAATGTTAGGTATAACAAGATTTATTGTCAGAATTCTCTAGCTCTACCTAGAATATGTTGACTTGACCCTAAAACATGTTGTTAAATTGAGCACAATTTATGATCCGTGGAAAGTACTAAAATTTTTTCAGTCCATGCTGTTTATGTGTACACTCTCCTCCCTATATAAACGTGTTAAACATAACCCAAAGTGTATTGCCAAATATAAAATTTCTGTTTTTTCTATAGCTCTCCCGGGAGTAACGGTATGTCTTCATTTTATTTACTCCTGTAACAAAGAGCAAGGATGTGCACTGTAGATGTGTCTGAATGAAAAGTTTGATAGTTTTAGCTCACTCTATTTAGATGGAAAAAAAGTAAGTCTTCATTTTTTTTAGTTGTGCCATTTGTACTGAAAACACACCAACTTTGAACTTAGAAGAAAATAAAATGTTTGCAAACATCGGACTGGAAAACAAAAGACCAGCAGATAATGTTCCGTGTCATGTTTTTTTTTTTTTTTTTTTTTTTTTTTTTTTTAAAGAAGATGTTGGGGGTAGGAGTTTAGTAATTTATTTATTTTTGCTGTGTTGGGTCTTCGTTTCTGTACGAGGGCTTTCTCTAGTTGTGGCAAGTGGGGGCCACTCTTCATCGCGGTGCGCGGGCCTCTCACTATCGCGGCCTCTCTTGTTGCGGAGCACAGGCTCCAGACGCGCAGGCTCAGTAGCTGTGGCTCACGGGCCTAGTTGCTCCGCGGCATGTGGGATCTTCCCAGACCAGGGCTCGAACCCGTGTCCCCTGCATTAGCAGGCAGATTCTCAACCACTGCGCCACCAGGGAAGCCCCCGTGTCATGTTTCGGTAGCTCGAATTCACTGTGCTGGCAGCTCACTGCAGGAGGACTATATCCCACCCCACAAGGGAGGATGGGATTTGTAAAAGAAAATCCTATGGAAAAACGTGCAAAATGGAAAAATCTAAGAAATAAACTACTTTTTTCATTTGATTTGGTTTAATTTTTCTCTCTGGTTAAAAATAATAAGAATAATAATTGTTATTTTAGATGTTTAAGATTCAAAAATTAGTTGACTAAACACAATATTAACTTTGCATAACAATATTACCTAGATGTTAATGCTGCTAAAATACGTGAAACATCCTATGATTTCCAGGAAAGGGGAAATCACTATAGTATTTAAACATTTACTTTCTTAAACATTTTAGTGACTCCATCTGTGTTTATACATTTGGAATAGTTTTGGGTAAAAATAATTAGGCTCAGTCATAAAATCTAATATCTGATCACTAAATCTACTGTATACCTATAAATGTAAGAATGATTTCTGACTGGTTTAGTTTTCCTTGAATCAAATCTGTTGTAGAGATGTGTTAGCTCATTTAGGCTACCCAAGTACTGTTAAAAACAAACAAACAAACAAACAATAAAAAAAACTGCTGGATTTGTGCTGGGGGACTTTTTTCCCTGAAAGAAATAATATACTTTTTAAATTGCTGAATTCAGATCCATTTTTATATGTACTGAAATAAATAACCTCATGTCTCTGTACTACCAACGATCCTGTAGTACTCTCTAGCCTGAGATATACTATGAGTCCAAATTCCTTAGTCTCAACCACCTTCTCAAACAACTTCATCTTTGGATGCTTCCTTACACCTACCATTTCCTACCAGGCCCTCTAAAATCACTGTTCCCTGCGTTTGTGGTTACTTTTCACACTGTCCTTGCTCTAACCCATGCTTTCCCCTTGTCCAGGATGCTCTTTCCTGTCCCCTACTCCATCTTCATCAAACACTTATTAAATTTCCTTTACATCTCTCAAGCAGAGTTAGTTAAATATGTCTAGGACTCTTCTAAATGTCTGCAGACACAGCGGACAGGAAGAAAAGTCTACAATTCCAGGTAACCTTAGAATGCTATGGTGGAGGAACTCTGGTTCTCCATTATAGGCCTAAAGCTAAGAAAGTGTCTTAGTGTTGATGATTATCTTCAACACCCCCTGATTCTTTTACTCTCTTTTCCTCTAAGGGAAGAAACTTCATGCTGTCCCTTGGATATTTTGTGTCTCCCGCCAGAGAGGTCCAACCAAATCTTTTTAGCCTTGTAGTCTTTCATGCACCAGATTTAGGACTCTTCTGTAATCAACATTTCTTTAAAGTTTTAAGTTCCTCAACGTCTTGCTTTGTTCTAGGTGATGGCCACCTAGTTAATACAAGGGAGTCCCTGATAATATGTTAATGGACATTCCTGGGTAAACTGAGACAAACATCAGCACAATCCTCAGCAGATGCATTTTAAGCTTCAAGGTCCTTCACTTTGCTGTACACCAGAAAGTAACACAGCATTGTAAATCAACTATACTTCAATTAAAAAAAAAAAATGAAAAGAATACATAAGTTTCAATTTATGATACATATTTGTGTGATGTACAAAGTCCAGTTATTACTGGCTATACTGGCATTAAAAAAGCTCTCAGCAATACTTAGACCTCCTGCTCTGAATCTCATCCCTGGTTGTGACAGGGTAAGAGGTGGCATTGAGATATGAGAGATATGAGGGAGTCTTAAGGAAAGAAGCACTGGAAGGAGGTAGGGACATTTAAGTCAGCAACTGCTCAAGGAAATTTAAACTGCCCTGAAAACTTTCCCAACTTTAACAGTAATCCTAACATTTACATGACATTACTAAAGAATTGTGAACCTGAAAGAAACTTTTTATAAACTTTCAGGAATAAAACAAACATTCTGAGCAACCATGAAAAAGAAAGACTGATACATTTCCATTCTCTGTAGAGAAGATAGTTTTAAATTATGGTCAAATGAATGAGTAGTCAGACAAAAAATGTAATATTAAGGTTACCAGGCAGATAATTATTTTTTTACATGTTTTGTGATTGCTGTAGTATTTATGACTTTTAAATTTGTACTATTTATTTTATTTCTTATTCTAAAAGTACCCTGATCTAATTTTATATTCTTTTTTCTTAAAGTGGACTCTGCAAACCGTATAAGCTTAAGTTTCCACAAAACATGGATCTGCCTTTAATTGTTAGTTATTTCATTATTATTATTATTATTAATTCAATGTTTCTCCAGAGAACTTTTATATTTAATAAGAACTTTCTTTCTGGAAACAATGTTTTAACTCAAAGAAGTTACTCTAATGCAAGGAATTTCAAGCTCAGTAATAAATCAATAAAGGGATTGTTTCCTAATGTAGCTGGTACCTAGGGAAGAGGAAGTTACTAAAATTTTTCTAGTGAATTAACCATTCTTTGAGTCTTCCACTCTTTGAACGATTTCTCCCACTATTTCATAACCTTGGCAAACTCTTTATGGAACCACTCTGTGACTTGAAAAAGACAGCCCTTTTCCAATAATTCTGGGTAGAAGAGATTGCCCCTGAATATGAAGTGGAGAAATTGATGAGGCCATGGCAGATTCTCAAATTAAAAAGATTTTAAATCTAAAATTAAATTAAGATGTTAAATTAAAAGTCTCATTATAGTCAGGATGCGTTAGGTACATTACAGTAACAATCAAACCTTGAAACCATGATGATTTAATACAGACAAGTGTTTCTTGCCCATGCAAACTCTGTGGGAAGTCTGCTGACATTGCAAGGTTACTCCCTTCTAGAACTGATGGTAGGATCAAGGGTATTTCATTTTGCAGTCTTGAGAACTATTGGGCAGGAGAGGAGTAAAAGACATTTCATGTAAGAAATGAAGACATACACAAAAGGTATTTCACACAAATGCATCAAAGCATCTGAACTAAAATGAAAAACATTTTTACATACCACATTATATATGTAATAAACATCTTTTCCTATCTTATCCCATTTCTGATTCTCCAACTTTAATCCCAGATAAAGCTCACCAAAGGGGTAAGACTCAAGTAAGATATGGCTTGAGGTCTAATAAAAGGGGAGCTTTAGAGACAACTTAGGGACTTCCTTGGTAGTCCAGTGGTAAAGAATCTGCCTTCCAATGCAGGGGACATGGTTTCAATCCCTGGTCCGGGAACAAAGATCCCACATGCCATGGGGCAACTAAGCCCATGAGCCACAAATACTGAGCTCGTGTACCTCAACAAGAGAGCCCCCATTCTGCAAACTACAGAGCCCACGAACCAGGGAGCCCACACACCACAACTAGAGAGAGAAAACCCACACACCACAACTAGAGAGAAGCCTATGCACAGCAATGAAGAGCCCGTGCATTGCAACAACAAAAAGATCCCGCATGCGACAACTAAGACCCAATGCAGCCAAAAAATAAATAAATAAATAAATAAATAGAGACAAATTAGATGAGATCTTTTGATCACTTGATTGTTTTTAAAAAGCTGAAAATGTAATGATTTGTTTTTTTATAAATCAAAGTGTCATAGATTTTTAAATGGCCATATCAAATTGCTATATATAAAGCCAAAAAATGTTATATCTGTGACTTATTTTATAAAGTTGATTATCGCTACTCCATCTTCAAGAAGGTGGATCATGGCTTCCCATTCCTTAATTGTGCATTGCACATAAAGTCTTTCTCCAAATAGGACAGTATGGAAAATGAGCGGGGAGGAGGTGGTAACTTTATAGTGGAGAAACTTGGCAAACACTATCTCATCCAATGAAGGTTAACATCAACCATGATACATTATGTTGATCATATGTACCCTTAATGTGATGTGATGAAAATGGCACATTAATTCTTGTGGCTTTCCTTCTGACTACACATAACCAGAATCTAATCACAAAAAAATATCAGACAAATCTTAACTGAGAGATATTCTACAGCATATCTAACCAGTTATCCTCAAAACTTTCAAGGTCATCAGATATAAGCAAAGTCTAAGAAACTGTCACAGCCAAGAGGAAGCTAATGAGACAAGAGGATTGAATTTATTGTAGCATCCTGGACAAGGTACTGGAATAGAAAAAGGACATTAAGTTAAAGACTAAAAAAATCTGAACAAAGTATGGACTTTTGCTAATCACAATGTGTTAATATTGGTTCATTATTTATAACAAATGCACCATACTAATGTTAGATATTAATAAATACAGAAAACAGTGGAAGGTCTATAGGAACACTGTTACTATCTTTGCAACTCTTCTGTAAATGTAAAGTTGTTCTTAAAAAGCTTATTTTAAAAAAATACAAAAAATGTAAAAAAAAAAAAAGATCTATAAACCATAAGTATAATGCTCGTTGTAAGCTAAACATTTTAAAATTGTGAAACAGTTATTTAGCATATGGTACTCAATAGCTCATACAAAATGTGTCTACATATGAAATCTAAATTCTGTCTATAATATTTAGTATTTAAAAGTCAAAACTAAATATTATACAACCAGTAACAAGCAATTATGGATGAATGGATAGATAGATAAATGGACAGGAGATAGAAAAATAGAAGATAGATAGATAGATTGATAGAGATGATAAAGAATGTAATGAGGTTTAAAAAAATAAACACATCCTTCCATTTGTTTAAAAGTATAATTACTACAAAAATAAATAGCCGATAGCAGATTTTCAAGAAACTTCAAAGTATATTCACTAATAAGTGATACATTTAGTGAAGGAGCCTGAAGAGAAATCAACCAATCAACAAAACAAGTTAACAAACACACAAACGTCCATAAAGAAGAAAGGAGAAAAAATTAACAGATTTTTGAGAATATCCTAGTAGCTTCTAAAAGTTTTATTATCATCCTATTTTTGTTACAGTATTCTGCCCACATTTCTAAAATAAACCCCTTGGTGGTCCTACCAAAAATTTTGTGATACACTTGTCAAAAAATACAAATCTACATTTATTTTATTAAAAGTCCAAATTATGCCTCAAATAAAGACTTTGTAATTTTTTTTTACTGGAAGAAAATAATGAAAGATCTTTCTCTGGATTGATAATAATTAGGTTAATGAAAATTGTACTTAAATTTATAGCTATAATATAATGACAGTCATTTTATAGTAAAATAGCAAAATTATATATCTAATATGTTATTGTTTCTTGTCAATATATTGAAGCTTTTGGCCTTAATTCAAAAATATCACCTTTACTAAACAAAATTTAAACACTCCCCTTTGGGAATAATCTTCAGAACCCCTCTCTAACTGATTTGAGTATTTTTATTTTCTGTAATTTTTCCCATGAGAAGTTAAATTTTATTTTTGAAACTGTCAAAATATCCTTCAAAGTAAAGCTCTGTGATAAATTTGAGGATTTAAATAAATAATTGACAAAAAACATGAAGGTGTGTGTGTGTTACATTAACTTTAAAAGAGTTCTGATTTTTTTTATGCAATGACCTCATAAATAAATGGAATTTATTCCCAAAATAGTTTCTTTAAAATAAATGTGTCACTTTTGCTACTTACATTACCAACCACCTTTTATATGCTCCTCACGTAGATGTAGTGTTCTTAAAATAATCAGCCAAAATGATATGCTTAGTTTCCAAGAACTTATATAAATTTCATATTCTGATAATTTCTAGGTTCCTCATTATTTGTAAATTGGTTGTGGTCAATTAAGCTGACCACAATTTTGGACATATTCTACTTGATTACATTTGTATTGAACCAAGCAAGGAAATACTGAAGAACCTTTAGAAAGTCATGAAAAGATAAAAATTAAAATAATATAATGATAGATTTTTAGTCATAATTGTATTAATATATTAAATATAATGATAATAGATATTTTGTTGTAATTTAAGAAACACATTAAGTGGAATAAAGAGAATCATTTCAAAAACAAAATACTCAGTGTTAAGGAATAATGCTGATAATGTAGTTATTTCTGAATTTTTTTAACTGCAGTTTATTTAACAAGAAATAAGATAGTTGTTCAATCAAAATAAGTAAATTGTACATTTTCTCTCACTTAGAGACCTCATCTATTCTAAGCCATTGAGACATGCCTAATGTAGTAAGGAGCCATCACCAGTAGAGACCATCACCGGGGTCCCAAAACTCTTGCCACTTCATCTAAGCTTCTTGATTGCATGCATTCTTTTTTTTTTTTAAACATCTTTATTGGAGTATAATTGCTTTACAATGGGTGTTAGCTTCTGCTTTATAACAAAGTGAATCAGTTATACATATGATTAGTAACAGTTGATACTGGGTAGGATTTCTGATTTACATGAATCTGATTTAGCAATCCAATTCCACATATTAGCTAAAGTTGAAAAAGAAAAAACAAACTAAAAAGAAAAAAAAGTGGATTGAAGCCAGGAAATGTACAAAGATTTTTAAAATACTAAAAACAGTACAGAGACATCTGGAGTGTAGTAAAACGGTCCAATACAATGATGCGAAAGTGGAAAGAGAGGCAACAGAATGCAACGATTCAATATTTGAAGAGATAACAGCTATGTTTCAAAACTGACAAAACACATCAAGCTACAGATACAAGAAGCTCTATAAACACCAGTCTCAATTAAAACAAATAAAATCGTACCTAAAATGCTTGAAAAACAAAGGGAAAGAAAATAGTCTAATCGAGAAAGAGAGAAAATCAACAGTGCCTTCAAAGTAGCAACGCCAAAGCTAAAATCCCCACAGAGATTAAGTCACTGAAATGGCATTTTTAATGTGTGAAAATAAAATAACTGCTGATTGAAAATTCTATATTCAGTAAAAAAAAAAAAAAAAAAGAAAATACCCTTCCAAGAATGAAGGCCAAATTCATTTTTAGAAAAACAACTGAAAAATTTGTCACCAGTATTAATATTATAAGTTATACTAATGGAGTTCTTCACATAGAAGAAAAATATTCTCGGATAAAATAAAAACAAAGAAATAAAGAGAAACAGAAATGATAAATTCATAGATACATTAATAAATATTTAATATAAAAAATAATAGAGTCCTTTGTCATCTAAAGTATATATAAACCTAACATATATTATGGTAATAAGGTAAATATATATATATATATATATATATATATATATATATATATATATATATATATTTAGGGCATATATTTGTTTATATCTATTTAGAAGGGAATATATGCATTTAAGTGCTCCAGGGTCCTTGAATTTATCAGGAAGTGAAGAAAATATCAGGTTTTAATCAGCCAATTTTATACTGTAATTTTCTGCTGGCACAATATGTAACTAAAATGGTACAATATAAAGCAATTTTTAAAAATTTTAAAGTAAACAAAAAGAGATAAGAAAATGGTAGATTTAAACCTAAATATGTTAGAAATTATGTTTAAATTATCTAACTATTGTAATTAACAGACAAAGGTTTTCATATTAATTTTTTAAATGCAGCTGTTTTGGCTGAAAGCATACACCTAAATATAAGGACACAGAAATGTTGAAGTAAAAAGATAGAAAAACTAAATAACAGGCTATTAATAACCAAAACAAACAAAGCAAAACAACACACACATAAAAATAACCTGTTATAGTTATTTCAGAGCTTTGAGGAGCAAATTTTAGAAATAAAAAAATAGGATTAATCTACCAAAATGAAAAGACAACTCTAAATTTGTATATACTTAATATCATGATCACAAAATATATAAATACACATACTCACACTATGTTGTGTGTGTGTAAATTAGGCTGACTCCAAAATGTATATACAAATGCAAAGGGCCAATACTATCCAAGGTAATGTTGAAGAAAAATAAGTTTTGATGACAAAATTTATCAAAATTATTTACTAATTTATCAAAATTTAGTAATTTATCAAATTTATTTACTAATTTAAAATTTATTACTAGACTACAGAATTAAGACAGTGTGGTTTTGGCTCAAGCATAGACAAATAGACCAGTGAGTCAAAAACAGAAACACATATATGTCAGTGGACTAAGAAAAAGAAGACACTACAAAGCAAAGAGCAAAGGCTGGTCTTTTTTAATAAAAAGTTCCAACTCAATTGGATGTCCTTAATGGGGAAAAAAGGATCTTGATCTATAATTGTAACATATGGAAAAGTAGATTCTGTGTTTGTTGTGAATATATGTATGTGAAGGTTAAAAGACTAAATCTTGTAGAAAATAATGTAGATGTTATGGCTTTGGAGAAGACGAAGCTTTCTAAACCAGGATATGAAAAGGATTACCCCTAAAAGAAAAGATCAAGGATGTGGAGCAACTGGATTGTTCATCCAGCACTGCCAGAAGAAAAAATTAGTACATCCACTATGGAATACTGTTTAGTAAGATCTCATAAAGCAGTAAACACATATACCCTATGTCTCATAATACCATCCGTGGTATATACACAAAGAAATGTGTACATGTATACACCTAAAGACTTGTACATGGCAATTCATGGGGACAATACTCAAAATAGCTCAAAGTTAGAAACACTTCAAATGTCCTGTAATGTAGAAAGGATAAACATATTCACATAATAGAATATGAAACATCAGTGGAAATAAAAATCATGGCCACATGCAACAATATGGATAAATCATTCTGAGTCAAGGAAACCAACAAAAGAGTGTGTGTTATATGTGTATTTTCACACACACAAAAATGGTCACTTTTAGGAAGGAAAGGGACATGATCACAGAGATAGAGGAAAACGTGGTATGGGAAATTTGCCAAAATGGTCCTGTCTCCTTTCAATAGAAAAATAAATGAAAAAACTGTTGTATACTGATACATGGAATAATGCACATCAGCTAAAGTAAATGGAGAAGACCTAAGATGCACTTGGGAAATAAATACTGAGTAGAATGATACAAATTGATCACTATATAATTTTAAGCATGCAAGGCAATGTTATATACGATTTGCTATGTATAGAAAATATGAAAACATTCACAAGAATGATAATTCAGAACAGCAGACTCAGAAGAGGGAGACATGGAATGTGAGTAAATTAAAAATATATCAGAATATTTTAATGTATCTAATGAAATTGACACAATATGGAAATAATAATATTTAATAAAGTTGGGAAATGGAAATGTGTCTTTTCTATATTATTCCTCATCACTGAGGGACACGTCAGTTAGGAAGTTAGCTTAACAAACATCAGGGAGTCACAGACACAGAGCCATCCCAGCTCCAAGAGCCCTTACCATTCACCTTCTCTGTGTCTGCCCCTGAGCAGATGCAGAAAATCACTTCAGTCACGGTAAACCACTCCGTACCTATATTGTTTTAATTTGTAATAATGAAAGCAGGTATTACTGTCTATCTCTGTACAATGTTTCCCAGGTATTCAAATAGCCCCTGACACATGGTTGACCCTCATATACTGTGGACTATTGTTACACAAATGAACGATTGTAAAGATAGTGGGTATTGGATCCCTACATCTGGATAATTTGTCAGATCTCCTCTTGCCCCAGATGTATTTCCCTTTTCATTATTAACCAATTTTCTCATTTTCAACAATTAAATCACCAAGCTTATTTTGCTTTCATCTTTTCCTTCTTTTTTCTGTTTTAAAGTAGTATTTCTTTCAAAATTCACTCAGCTCACTTGAGCTATGAATCCTATTTCCTCTTGCTTTCTTGTGGACTTAACTAATTTTATCACTCAAAAATCAAAATTTCCCCCATCTTTAATGAATCATCTCCACTTTTTTGAAAAACAACCCAGTATCTCCAACATTTGAAAACAAAGTCCCATAACCTCCTCAAAGTCTCCCAGTCACAGCTTAACTTTTTGGTTATTCTTCAGAGATAAATTTCCAAGAACATTTGTACATACTTGCCACATCCTCTTTCTTGCCTGCATTCCCACTTTAACCAATCAAACTTGATTTTCTATTTAACACTCAGTTTAAACTTCTCTTTTCATATTCAGCAATGTCCAAACTGTTGCTATTGATACACTCAAAGAACATGCTTTTGTATTTATTTTATTCTGAATCGCTACCTCATCTGATACAGTTCATTGTTCTCTTTTATATTCCACGAGCCCACTCTACTATGTAACAAATCACTTTTCTTCTCCTCCACTCAGCCTCCAAATACTGATGTTCCCCTCCTTCTTTTGCTTCTCTTCTTGTCTCTCCAATCGTACCTTTCCATAAAGCTCCATACCAATATCTTTCAAATCATTATCTATTCCAATATTCTTCTTTGTATTGTAAAACTCATATCCATCTGCTCAGTTTGACCTCTTCATTAGGATAGATATTTTTCAAATTTAAAATGTTCAAAATTAAGTCACTTATTTCACAATAGCTCTAAGCTTCTCCCTTAAGAACTCCCCAATTCACTCCCAGATTTCCCAGTAAGTCAGTCTTTACTTCTCAGTTAGTGGATACCACGTTCCACCTAATTGCTTAAGTCGGAAATCCAGGGATCATTCTTGACTCTTCCCTTTTTTGTTTACTTGTCTTATAATATATTAGCATCTTCTGTAAATTCTATCATATTAAATTTTCTGAAATCTCTTTACTTCATGTTTCATCATCACTCCCCTTAACCTAATGTCTTCCCAGGCTTAGTACATCAGCTTCCTAACTGGCCTTCCCATTTTCACGTTACCTCTTTTATTTCTTTCATGAGTCCTAAATAAAATAATGTTGTTTCCCTGCGAAAATGATGTTCCAGAATTCTAAGGATATAAATTATATATTTTTAAATGGGTCTCAAAGTGCTGTGTAAACTGACTACAACCTATTTTTCTAGTCCCATCTCAAATATTTGTCACTGTTGATGTCTAGATACACCATCCTCCTTTCAATTCTTCCCAAACAAATTTTTTTTTTCCAGTTCATGACCAATGCACATGCTATTTCTGCTTCCAGGTATACTGATATTCTCACTCTGCACTTAGATGGCTTCTTCTCATCTTTTTATTTTTATCTTAAAAGTCATCTCTTCAATAAAGCTTTTGCTAATTACCTTATAGAAAGATAACTTTAATTTGTATACAAAGCATTCAAGTATAAAAAAGGAGAGTCAAACAAAGGAGTATAAAGCATCCAAGTGTGAAAAGGGAGTATGGCTTCATATATACTTATACCAAATTACAATTCTGGTTTTTGGTCTATTTTTTACTTTAGAAGGTAAAGCAGGTCCACATTTTCCTTGTTCACCACTGATCATCAGCATTCAACTTAGTTGTTGAAATACACTAGGTATAACAGCAAATATTTGCTTCATGAATAAAATATGAAAGAATGAAAAGCTATTGAATAAAGAAGATTAATAAATTTAGCATAAAATCTCAGAAAATAATGGTTTCTTATTTGTGCAGTGCAAATTAGATAAAATTTAAAGTTTATTTTTTTCTATGTCATGCAAAATAAATATTCTTATGAATACCTAGATACCATATCTCATCCATATTCAGTTAGTCACCATAATGATTTTCCCTTCATAGCGGGTAAATAATGGTACCAATTAATAGAGTTATTATCCCATCAGGAACTTGTAGAAAACTTTTGGGCATCTAAAGAGCCCAAACAGAATACCAGCCCTAAGAAGTCTAATTTGCATAAACATGTGCACTGGCACACACACACACACACACACACACACACGAGTAATATGATGTATATAAATGACTTGGAAGAGGAAGTAAACTATGGAATAACAGCACTCGTAATCTGTTGCTGACATCCAATTACCTAAGTTAAGCAGAACAAGGCAGGCTTTTGCATAACCCTGGCAAGAGCAAACAAACCTGGGTAATTGGTACCTGAAGGCAGATGATTCACTGTAGACTCATGTAAGATATTGCTAATTTAACTGAACAATATAAGTTAAGTGTACATACTAATGGGTTCTAAATTAGCTGTAATTCCCTAAGAGAACATCAGGGTATTATTGTGAATAACTCAAAGAAGTTATCAACTCAATGTTTAGTTGGAGGCAAAAAGGCAAGTCAGATGTTAGGTCAGGTTAAGATCATTGAAACTCCTCATGGAAAACATTGTGTCAGTAAATAAACCAATGATCATGAGCTACCTCAGGAAATGCATTTCCTTGAGATGATACCATGTTAAAATCATCTAAAATTTCCATTTAAAATAGTGTTAATGTGTCAGATTTATGTCAGTACCTTTTTATTTTTAGGAAAATAAATAATTAATTAAGAAGCTGTGCATTGTGAGACACAACCATGATACAGCATGCACAGTTCCCTGGTGATCTGCTAATGTCAGAAAAAAAAAAAGTACCGCATATGAGATTGGGTAGATAATAATGTAAGGAATAACTACTAATTTTCAAGGGGAGGAAAGAAAATCAAATGATGAGGACAGTTGTTAAGCAAGATGTGAGTTTGATGAGGTTGGTATGAGGCAAACAAATCTAGTTTACTGTGTTATTTATCTCAAGATATCTTTCTTCAGTTTTTTATGATTGTTTACTCATCCTGTCAAAAAAACTGTGAGCAAAAAATAAGCTGTGTGGCTGTGATTATACAATGCTAAAACAACTGATGGAAAGCTAAAGAGCTCCCATAGCTCTTATACTTGTTTTTATTAGAGAAATTATAAAATCATAGTAATTATTTTATATTGGTTCATCTCTTCCACTCTTCAGTGGGTTATTCAAAGCAAAACTCAATATTCAATAATATATGCCTAAGATCCCAGCTTCTGTGATCTGGCATTTGGGGATCAATAAACATTAGTTGGATAAGTGAATGAATGAATGAGGTCACTTGCAAATGAATGAACTAGTTTCATTTTCATAGCAGGAAGGAAAAACTGTCACTGCTTCCTGAGGTATGAAACTATGTGCCTCAACTGGCGAATGAAAGAGCTTGGAATAAAATAGCTCTGTTATGAATATAAATATTAGATACAGTGTATTAAGATGACCAAATAAATTATTAAGCTCTATGCTTGCTTATCTTTTTAGATCAGTATGTAATTTCCTTGCGAGATTTGATCTATAACTATGTATTGTATATCTTCTCATACAGAGTTATGGATGCTATGGATTGAATGAAAAAACAACATGTATGGTCCCACAAGCATGGATCTTAAAAGCAAGCTGGAAAAATTGCACAAGCTATTAAAAATGTGATAACTCTTGCCAAAAGAGAAATACAGGTTAATACGAAAACATACGGCAAGATTCGTCCCAGTTAAGGAGGTCAGGAAAAGTTTCTTTTAAACCTGTTACAGTGAGGAACTCAAAGATGAGTTAGGTAGGTGAGCTGACAGAAGTAAGAGTAGAACTGGAAGTTTTGTAAGGGAAAAACTTGGAGAACAAAGAGGTGAGCAGTACTAGTAAGCAGGGCATAGTCAGCTTTCTGAACATACACACACTTGTGGACCACCTTGAGACTTTTGAACTTGATCTTTAGGATAATGGGTCATTGAATATTCCGATAAGGGGAGTAATATGTTCCAGCTCATGTTTATAAAATGATTACTCTAGTTGCCTCGTGCAGGATGGATTTGGATAGATATTCCAAGAGTGATACAAATTAGGGGACTATCGCATTCACATAAAATAGAGTAAGAGAGACTTATGGGCAATATAAAGTGCATAATATTCACAGTAGAATATAGGATGTATCAATTCTCAATGTCAAAAATGTAGTAATTATTTCAAAGCATACTAGAAGATATAATTAATATAATAGTCTTCTGGCATGATGACGGGATAAAGTACCACATATAAAGTTTCATTCTGTACATACTTTATACAGAGTTCTGCCATTTACTTCTTGATTATCATATTACTTCTCTATGAAGCTACCATCATACAGACTCAACTGTTCATTTAAACCCCCAGTCAGTTTAATAATCAGCTTATTGAAATTGGTGAAATTTTACTAATTGAAAATTTTACTTAATTGAATCAGTGAAAATTTTCATTAACTTGTCTGGTTAATTAAATTCGTAAAAATTAATTAGGTATCTTGGCCTCTTGGCTTTTGTTTGTTATTATTGTTTTGTTTTGTTTCATTTTGACAAAGACTTTAAATGGTTATGCTCTTATACAATAGAAATAAAAGTGAACATGTGAAATATGTCCTTATTCTGAGACACCTGAACCAGAAAACATTGGGGCATCAACAAGCCCAGTTTTCCCTTCACGTTACCTCCTTTTCCTCCATTCTTCTACACACTGGTATTTTCCACCATTTCAATACCTTCAATTATGGTAATAGCTACCAGGAACATAAACTTATAGTAAGACATATCATTTGTTTTCCATTATAGATATGATAAAAATTTGCTTCATAGAGAGAGGGAAGCATATTACTTTCTGAAAAGTAAGCATTGCCCTGTTCCCTTATGAATAAAAATATGCTATAGCAGTAGGCTGCCAAGAGTTACACTATATTTCCTTAGGATTAGAGGCAACACTTCACTTTTGATAATGTACTTGGAAAGATAAAATGCATCAGAAAACTCTATTCACTAAATTTATCATTCACATAGTTGGCCTATCATAGCTAGTCACATAATTCATAGACTGATTAAGTGCAAAGTGAATTAATCATGTAACTAAATATTTTCAAGGCAGTGCATGAATGATAGAGTTAATCAATAATGTTCCCAAACTCACTTTACTAGCTATTAGAACAGTATTCTTTATTTTGGCAAATGGTAGAAAATCTATATTTGGAAGTCACTCAGAATCAGAAGTCCAAGGCCAATACTAGGCATAATTATGAAGAACCAAATATTTCTTTACAAGTCTCCAGGCTTTTTAGATTTTTTTCTGAATCTTTTTAGCCCATTTAACCTGACACTTAAATCCCTACAACATAATTTTGAAAGACCTATGGAAGTTGAGTTTATTTCAGGAAAATGCACGCCTTTCTCTTCTTTTATATAAAACTAATGATGGAAATTCTTTCCAAAAAACTCATTAGTTATTTAAAATTTTATTGAAGACTCATTATGAAGGGCATCTACTAAAATTGAAGAGTGATTAAAAAACAATGAAGGGCTAAAGAAGTTGTGAGGAAACCAACTTGAATATTGTCTTGCTCATAACCGTTAAAACCCTTTATTAATACCATTCTGTCTGGATTGCTTTGTCTGCCATTTAAATCAAGTCTTCTGAGATAGAAAACCATCTTATTCTGTCCATTAAAAAATACCAACTCTGCTGCCAGTTCTTGTAAATAAATAATCATGAATGTCCGCAGGAGACAGGCTCATCTAGTACCACCATCCTTTTAAAGAGAACAAACAAAAAAACAACCCAGAGGCATTATTTCAAACTATATACACCTATTCACTCATTGACTCCTGGCCAATTTCCACATTTCTAAAGTCAGAGATAATTTATATGTTCCACCTAAATAGATAGAACAGGAAAAAATGGGAATAAAACAAAACCAAAACAAGACAAAAAGCAACAACCTTTGTTCTTTCCATGTTCAGAAAACTGCCATATTCAAGAAAATGATGGGAGAGGGAATAGAATTGCCTTTCAATATTCCTTGAAGACATGATCCAAGGCAGAAAAGTAATCCCACAGCTGGAAATCACCCAGCAACCATGGCACCTCAACAATAGCAGTGAATTTGTATTTACTCCATCCTCCAACACTCCAAACTCACTAAGCTTACTGCTTCACCTGGTGTTTGACTACACTGCAAGAACTCACAACCATCCATTTCTAGCCAGAATCGGATCAAAAGCATGACCCTGACAAGCTCCCATTCTTGATTATGGCATAGTTTGTTATTTTTGAAGCTATAAATAAGGTCAAAATTATGACACAGGTAAACTTTGACTTGATGTCTTACCAAAGATTCTCACATCATTTCTTGATTGCCTAAAATCCCCCATGGTGAAGGCCATATGGGTGTGCACTTCCCATAGAGTTAAAATAAGTCATTTAACATAATTAAGATTATTCAGTAATAATCATCTTAATATCCTGATGTTCATCTTTGACCTTTTAATATGACCAAATATTCAAATACATGATTAATAATAGTTATAGTATTGAGGCCAAAGTATTGATTATTCCCTATACCTATATAATGTAGTGCTTTAATAGATATTTTACAATATATATTTTGCTATATAAATAGTGTAATTGACATCTTTGGCATTTTGGTCTGTTTCTTAGGATGTAGTCCACAAGTTAGAGTTATGAAATCAAAAGAAGGAACATATTTGAACTTATTTCCCAAAACTGTGCACATGTACATGGGAAACAAATTTTAACTGCTCTTTAAACAATATTCTTTTCTCACAAATGTAAAATATTACCGTATCTTAACCCAAACAATAAACAACAATCACAAGGATTGTTGGTGTGTTTGCAGATCAATGAAAAGCAATCGACAGAAATGCAACAAATTCCATAATTTAATTATATATAGAGATGCTGAATATAACATACTAAAGTCTGTGATTACTATGTAATACTAGGCCAGGAAAACAATAACTTCAATCATTATAGGTGGTATGATGCCACTATAAATGCAATTAAGTTGTAAAATCCCCTAGTTTGAAAATATTCCTTTGACTACTTTATCAATTTGGAGTCTCTTAAATTGAGGAACTTATAAACATACCGGTTCCTACCTATTCTCAGCCAGAAACTTTGATTAATTTTTCTGGGATGGGCACATATATAGGTTTGGGTTTTTCAGAGGTATCTAAGTATTTATTTTTAGCAGCCACAGCTGAAAATTACAGCTTTATATAAAGAAAACTCTGTGTGTGTGTGTGTGTGTGTGTAAAAGCATGGGTTAAAGCAAATAAACACAGGTGAGTGATATAGAGACTGAAAATTCAGAGACCTTATACACAATTCCTGGCTCTCCAACTGATTTCTCTAAGAAGATATAATGGACCTGGAAAACTTCCAGAGAGAGGAAGCAAAACTGATGAGGACAGTGTGTGGGTAAGAGATAGTATTTGGTTTCCAGGAGTAGTTGCAATATTTTTGTCTTATGAGGATTAGTTTGGCCACAGTTACCAGAAAGTACAATATTCCCTGCTAAAAATAACTCACGTATTCCACAAATTCAAAATTTCTTTTGCTTTAAAAGAAATGCTTGAGCACAAAAGTATAAAATAAAATCAGTCATGTATCAGCATTATTTTAGTCAAAACAACAGAAATAAAGCAAAAATTATAGTAATTGAGTTGGTTGTAAAGCCTAGTCCAATTCTTAGTAAATGGCATAGGAAGTTTGGACAGTCAGAAATCATTTTGAGCATGGATAATGGTTAACAAAAGAGCATGCAAAAAAAAAAAAATTGAAAAAGAAAGATGGAAAATGCAGTTGAAAATCTTCCCCTTTTGGAATTTTGCTGAGGACTCCTGGCAGGAAACATTTCTTTAAATTAAGTGATCGGAAGATAACAAAACTCAGCCTCAAATAATTTAGTTAATACACTCTGTTTAGGTGAGCCCTGTGTCTATGATACACCTTGTTTTTCACTCTTTCAGTGGTACAGGCAAGGGAATCTAGGCCATGTTCATCTCCCTCTTTAAAATCAGCACACAAGAGTACAATATCAAGAGTAAATGATACTATAAAAAGCTTTTGTTTTCCTCCAGAGTTACTTTTTACTAGTCGAAATATCAAAGGTTTATACTATATTCCTCCAGAGCTTACCATATTACTACAAATAAACATTTCTGCAAGTTCGTGCTTGCGTGGAATCATGGTGCATGTACACATGTCATTTATGTGTAGAGGATGAATGAAGTGAGCAATAGCAGTTGATGGATAAGAGCCACAGAATCAAATAACTCAGTTTCCACAATGATCTATATAAGACCATTTGAAATATAAGTAGCTATGGAAAATGCATTTATGATCATCAACATGTATTCAATGCAACTTGCATTTGAAAACTATGCTTAAATGAACCCAATATAAGTGATTTGGAAATGTGAATTTCTTCTCCCAGATCTTTTCTGTTAAAAAAGCTATTTAGCCACACGTAGTAAGTGCAAGGCCTGATAACACTGTATCCTTTATTCTATGTAATGTGATGACATAGACACACACACACAATGACGCACATGATCTAGTTCTTCCCTTTATATTTCTCTGAAATGATTCAGATGAACAGCAACTGCCAAATTTTACTTCAGATATGACCTGTCTCCTATGCAGTATCAACAGGACAAAAATACACCACCTCTTAAGTCAATCACCATTTTTATTCTGCTTTACTAATGGCCCATAAAGTGTAGGAAAAAATATTTCAAATACATAGTGTGAATGGACTGACATCATTAACACAAAATGGAGAATAATATACAGGAAAATTTCTGTTGTAAGAGCAACCAATTCCATCTTTAGCATAAGTTGCTTGACTTATTCAAATGATGTTGCTTACATTTCATTTTCTCTTTTGTATGTTACGTTTAAAATATTCTTTTTTTTCTAGAAATAAATCACAATTTATTATATACCTTTGGGGACATGTCTTTTACTTTATCATGTGTGATTTTATGATCATTTATGAGAATATATTAGAGGATATTTTAGAAATATTATATTTATGACATTAATGGTTTTAGTTCTGACTAACTAAGATATCAGAACTATCCCATGTTACTCACTGATATTCTAAATCAGGCATTGACAAATTTTTCAGAAAAAGATCAGATTTTTGGTTTTGGGGGTTAAACAATATCTGTAGCAATTACTCAACTCCGCTCCAGTAGCATCAAAGTAGCCACTGATAGTAGTAAATGAATAAGCATGCGTTTCAAAAAAACTTTTGTTCACGAAAATAGGTGGTGATCTGGGTAAGACCTAAGGGCTGTAGTTTACCATCTTCATGTTTACTGTCCTCTAAGTGGTGACTCAGTGACCCAGGCTATTTAATCTGTTGATTACTACCTTCAAGTGAGATCACTGTGTTTGCTATCATTGAGGAATAAATGGCAGAGGACTATGTACTCTGATCCTATGCTTTGGCCAAGAAGTGTCACATGTCCCTTCTGTCCACAGTCCATTGATCAGAACTAATATCATAGCCTTACCTAACTGTTAAGAGGCTGGGAAATCTGAGAACAGATGGAATATTAAGTGAGCACGCTGTCTCTGCCACAGTCAAGAATTATAGATAGTAATTCGCAGAGAGAGAGAGATGTGTAGATAGTAATTAATAAAGTATAAGTTTGTAGTAAGAGTAATAAGATGGCCAAATCTTTTAAGAAATAAACATTATGTAATTTGTTTTGTCTTGTGCTTTCAATACTATGGGTTGTCATAAGTCTTACAGTGCTACAGCTATTCAGCTGACAAATGAAAAGAAAAAACAAATAGGAATGATACATTTTTTTGATTTATCCCTAGAAAAAGCATCATTCATAATATATATTAGGAAATATAACATTGTAGGAACATTGAAGGAAAATAGCATTGTAGAAACATTATTTTGATGAAAACTTTGTATATAACAGTTGAAGAAAGATTAAATGCAGACAAAAAAAAAAAAAAACCTGTGATTATAAAAACCATGTACAAAGTAGTGGTCAACCTGATCACCCCATCACAGGCTGCTGTGAGAAAAAGAACAGTGAGGTACACACTGAGGAAAGAATCAACACAACTAAGTTGATTGAAGAAGAGCTAAATCCAAAGCAGACCAAGGACAGAGAAAGGCTCTACATGGCTAAAGTTGTTTTTAATTATTATTTAAAGAGAAACATTTTTAATTAATGTCTAAACTCAGATAAATATGATATATATCATATGTAATACATACAATATTTTATATATTATATATATAATGTGTGTGCTACATAGATGTTCCTGTTTATATTAGCTTTTAGTAAGATATATAGATGACATAGCTATAGATATAAATGTTATAGATACAGATATAGAGATATAGAGATAAAGGGTGTCATTGACTTCAATGCAATAATGTAGCTTTCAAATATTAAATATTAAGATATAGCACCATTAGAAGTTAGTTCTATATGATCCATATATCTCTCAAGCCATTTTTATTTTTAGAGCTAACAATAGAGCTATAACTACCTTCCTTTCAATATTTTGAAATACACATTCATAAAATCCTGAGCATGTGTCTGGTGACTTCTAGCCTTCATTTCTTTGGTTTTAATACACTCAAAAATGACATGGTTATTTATTCCCTAAGATCATTTTGCTTCTACTCCCAGTTTTCTTTACTCATCATAATAGTGTCCAGAGTTGCAATTCCCCATATTGAGTCCTCAAAGTTTTTCATGATGAAATATTTAATAAGGCAAGTCAAGAATTTATCAGATGTTCTGTTCTTAGCAGAATAAAACTTCTAATAAATAAAGACCTCCATCATTACCAGTATTGTACTGTGCCTGTTTTATGATATGCATTAGGAAAACATTTTGAATATTGTTTGTCTGGCCTAGAAATCTGTAGAATTTTTATTTCTGCTTCTCTCATCTCTTATTCTCCCCCAAAATGTTTCAACTGCAATTCCATTTTCCTCTCTGTGAATTTCTATTCAAGAATACATCTTTCTGATATATAGTCTAATGTAGCAGGAAAAACATCAGCTTTGGAAACAGACAGGCCCAGGTCCACATCATAGGTGGCTTTTAACAAGTTACATTAACTCTTTGAACCATTATTCTTTACCTAAAATTACGATTATAAGTTTAACATAAAATCTTTTCAAATTTATTTGTGCATTTATCTCCATTAACTTGGAATTTATCTCCTCTCTATTTGAGTTGAGGAGTCTATTGTTAAATACATTTTTAAAGAAACATTTTAATTCATTGAGTTTCAATAGTTTCATAATGTTCTAGGTGTATTTTGTTATCCATTTCTTTGGAGAAACCGTGATGTTAAAAATAGAAAGAGAACAGCCCAAGCCTCAAATTACCAATCCATTCTCTTTTGTTTCTGGAATAAGAATGAAAGACAGTTGCTAAATTCTGTTTGGGGGAGATAATAAAAGGTGAATTATGTATGGTCCTAGTTTACAATCTAATTAAGCAACTTTACTTGCATTTTTTAAGATACATTTATCTTTTCTGAGTGAATGTCCCTGTTATGCAACAACAATAAAAATTTTAAAATTAGAAATGTAGAATTTAATAACTACTCAAATAACTTACTGAATTTTTCATATTTTACCCCTGGATAAGTACTCATGAGATTTCCACTGAAGACTACTAAAACCAAGGGTAATTCAAAGTCAAATAGTCAGCACATAAATTCTAATTTCCTTTCTTAGGAAAGTATTATCCTCTGTCTGTTGTTGCATAACTCTCACTAATGCTAAAAGTAGTTGTTTTTACATCACAGGTAAAGTAGGCCTTTTAGTTGACTAAAGAGTGGAATGGCCATTAAGCATTCTTTTTTTGTGATGGAGGGATTGCATTTACAGAACTTGTAGGATTTTTATTCACCCATTTGTCAAGTTTACTTCTCTAAGGTTGTCACTATTTTTCTTAGTTATCATTATTAGAAAACTCGCTTGTGGCATAAGTTCATTAAATGTAGGATGACCAAATAAACATTGTGTAGTAGAGATAACCGGAAAGTCTGTCAAATGAGATTTATGTAAAAATATGGTGTTATGCAATGGTGTGACACTGTAGGTACTTGTCTCTTATGTCCCTGTTTTTCCTCCAAAAGAATTACTTTCCAGTTTCTTAAAATGCAAAATTCTTAGCCTTAAGAAAACTGTAGCAAGACTTTGTAAAGTATAAAATATTCTTATTGTATTGGTCTTAAACTGATTCAATGACTGAACAGATTCAATGACTTTAAGGAACACTTCTTTTTTTTTTTTTTTTTTACTGGATGATGTTAATTAAGACCTATTACATAATCTTTTGATAAGCTGCATACAGGGTCCTCCCTATCTCCCTGAGTCTAAAATGTTGTTTTGTTTTTTAGTCTTGCACATAGTTCACTAGTCAAGTTCACAACGGACATTACTGTTCCTAGAATTATTCAATGAATAAGAGTTTCATTGTTGATAACAAGTCTGATCAGTTCTCTTCAAAGTAATGTTAGTCAACCCTGGAATTTCAACCTAAAAGGAGACCTCACTGTATAGAAGACAGGGAAGGAAAAAAAAAAAGATATCACATTCATTAAACTGATTGAAAATAAACCCTATAAAAAGAGAGCCTAAATGGGACCACTACAAAGAGAAGAAAAACATGACTAGGCCTGCAAGATTTTATATAAATTGGGTAAATTTTTAAAAATCTCTTTAACATTACCTAAGCAATATGTGTTTATTAGTGAATTTTTTTAAAGGGAGGAGGGAGAGGTATTGAGTATTACGAATTGAGGTAATAAAACTCAAAATTGTACTATAGATCGAGTATAGTAAATGTTTCTTTCTCATTCACTGAGGGTACAAAATGGGGTTTCAATATCTGCAGTTGACTCTTCTACACACAGTGGGATCCAGACACTCAGGCTCTTCCCCTGCTTCAGCCACGCCATCTTCAACACAGCCTTGTCTGCATCAAGCCCAGTGCAGAGAAGATGGCCGGGAGGACTTCAGTGGGCAAGGCTCCACAGGCTGGACTGGGCCTGGATGTGGTCCCTCACCTTGCTGACATTCCTTACAGCTAGGGCTTAGTTGTAAGGCCATACCCAACTACAAAGATGGCTTAGAAATGTAGTCTGGCTGTGCCCAAGGGAAAAAGGAAAGGATAGGGTAATGGGCCAGCAAACCCTGGTACACCAACAATCAAACATAAAGAAAAACACATAGGCAGGCATGCATACAATGCTATTTCATTCACTGTTATCAATTTGTTATATGTATTTTCTGACTTAAAATGATAGTACATGTATAAATTTATGAGATTCTGTATGACATGATAACTTTAGGGTTACTTATTAACTGAGAAAAATAGAGACATTTTAAGTTTTCATCAATAAGGGTAGACCTAAAATACAGTTGCATCCAGTTTATAGAATATTAAGTAGCTATTAAAAGAATGAAGTGGAGGTAAGTTTGTACTGCTTAAAATTGATGTTCATGATAGACTGATTACTTAAAAAAAAACCTAATACAGAAAAAATTCTATTGTAAATTAAATTGAGTGTATTTGTTAATATGTGAATATATGTACGGTGCACAAAATACTGGGCAGATTTAAGATAATCTGATGCTGAAGTTAGGGAAAGCACAGGGCAAACTTTTACTTTATAACCTTCTGTATTATGGGAGTTTATTTTTCCTTTTCTTAAAAAGCATCCTATATTACTTGTGAAAGGACAAAAATAAAGAAACATTTCATTACAAAAAAAAAAAAAGGAATATCCAATACAAGGCAGGAGGAAGTGTACTTATCAGCTTGATAATGACACTTGTGACTTTCACATATGAATTGCTTAAGTCTCCTATTATGAAAAAAATAGAGCTAATAAATGCAGTTTCCATGTACATTGCTCAGGTGGCATGTTGATTTAGGGAGACTTTCTTCTCTCTTAAATCTGGGCCCCAAGTCTCAAAAGCTGAAGCAGTAGCAAAACGAGTTAATTTCTTGGAATGGTACTACTTTTCAATAGCATCTTAGGGAAAAACTTCCTAAAATCACTTAAAGTTAATTATGTCTACTCAGTGTTGAGTAAGTTGAGGCCTTAAGAGCCCTAAATCAAACTAATCTGTGTTCTTATTAAACTACTGCTTCCTAAGTGCCTTCTACTGTCCCCTTCCACTTTTAGAACCAAAGTATATGAACTTCTAACAAAAACCTCAAGAGATTCCTTTGCAGAGGCAAATCAGAGAATCTCTGGGGCAGATAGAATTTACCAACAGAGATCTGAAAGTTAAAGAGAAACAGACTTCCTTGAGTTCTTATGTCACCTGTTGAACACCTCATTATTCTTGCCTGGAAAATGGTACAAGAGTTTACTTCTCTTCAAAATGGGGACAAAAATATTTTCAACTTCAAAGGGTTGTTTGAGGTTTGAATGAGACAATGCTTCCAAAGCGTTTTTACAAAGTTCCAAGCAATTTGCGCTGTGTTAGCTTATATTATTATTTTTTTTCTGTTGTGGCTACTGTTGTTGTTTGAAGATTCCTGAGAAGCATTGGCCCTTAGGAGAAAGTAACAGAGAAGAAAAATGGGCTCCAAAGCTTTGTCTGCTTCACAAAGAGACCACCATGCTTGCAGTTTCACCTGCTACTGTGGCTACTGTCAGAGAAATTCTACTGGGATCTTCAGCATTGTTCCATGCTGCCATAAATATTTACTGGGCTGCTACTCTATGCTGGACACTTTGTATCTTGGGATTTAAAGATGAATAAGAATCTTTGTGGCTGAGTTTCTGCAGACCATTGGAATGCCTGGTACAGATCGAATGGGCTAAGCAGGGCTGCAGGTTTCTGAAACGAAGCGATCAAAGCTCTTTCTCTGAGCTAGCAGTGATCTATCTTTGGCCTCACACTACAGCTGCCTTCTGCAGTCTCTCACATTCCCTTTCTAAGTGCTCTGGGGCAGAGGTGGGAAAACTGCTGTATAAAATTGGTTCTCCCAGACTTGCCCTCTTGGCACATATTCATGAAAACACACACACATACACACACACAAACCTTCACAGCCTATCCAAAGTGACTGTTGTGTTACAGGCACAGTGAGCGATGAGATGCCTTTTAAGTGGTCTGAGCAGTACAGATGATCTCTCCCCATCAATGTAATTGTATTTCAGGTGAACTCACAAATGAACAGTAACAGCCCCACGGCCTGATGCTTTTTCATCATTCATATTAATTTGTGAATGTATATATTTGGTTGCTGTAGTTCACAGATGAAAAGCAGAAAATCAAGGCAATTGTAGAATCATTTTGATTGCATAGGATGAAAACATTGGAAAGCAACAGATATTCAATATTCAGGTCAATTTCAATGCTAGTGTGACTGGCATATCAAAATCTAATCTTAATTAAAGTCCTGGAAAGATTAAGTATATAGAGAAGAAAGTAAGACAAGGGAATAAACAGTCTTCCAAAGAATCAAATAATTTTTTCAAATTTGTTCTAACTACCTGTACATAGAAATGCAAAAAAAGGAACATCATGGCATATGAGAGTAAGGTCTTACATTTCATGAATATGGGGAAACTTGGCATGTGTCCAGAAATGGGGAAATATTTATTGTGTTGTTTTGTCTTCCTCTTTTATAATTAATTCACTATTAGACGTATAATTATAATTCAGAAACGGGCAAAATACATTCAGTGGTTTTAACCATTGGTAGATTTGTAAACAAAAGCAGCTGGACTGGAATTTCTTCAAGGAAATATTTACATGCCAACAGTTTATCAAACTGAAAGTCTGCTGATAAATCTACACATGGGCATTATGTTAATGATAGTGCAACAATGATTCATTCAGTGCCTCCTACTACTTTCACAAGGCAGCAGATGTAAAAGAATAAAATTTGGGTGCAAAAGGTGAAAAGGTCTCTGTGCTTTTAATCCTTTACCACCTTTCAGAGGAGACCATCATTAATTTGGCTGTTATTATTTATTCCTTAAGCTACTTCATATTAAATCATTTCTTGAAGAGAAATTAAAAGAAACTAGGACAAAAGGACATTGATTCCAAACCATAGGACTTCAGGATTCCAGAATAACAAAAAAACACTTTGTTTTAAATGTCCAATAAACTCACTTTATTTTAACAAGATGGCAATGCAAATGACCACAGGGGATCTTATCCTAGGAATCTCAAAATTTCAATGCTTTTCAAATTTTTGTCACCAAGTAGCCAAGAGAACTGATGTTAAGTGATCTTCTTTCCCCATTGTGGGAAAGAGTGAGAGTGGAAATAAAGCGATGCCAGGAGGGGAAAGATGTCTTCAGGAAAATAGAAGAAATGAGTGCTCTTACTAAAAATAAACATAGAAATGGGGCAGCATGGTAGAATGAAAACAGTAAACATCCAGTTTATAGAGACACATGGTTTAAATCTTTCTTTTCCTGGATTCCTAATATCTGTGGGATCTTGGACAATTTATTCAATCCCCCTGAGCCTCCATATGGTCCACTCTAAAAGACTGATATTCAGGCCTACTATTAGATTCCTTGAGTCATAGTACTAGGCACTGAGTTCAACCTGTTTTCATTTCACCTGCATATTCATCTCTAGCAATATCCTTATCTCCATTTCACAGAAAAGGAAAGCAAGGTCCCATAAAATTCCCTAACAGGCTCAATTCACAAATCAAGTAAATGACAGAGTGGTGACTTGAAACTAGTCCAGGCATTTGGACACTATTCTACACTGGACAAGTGTACTCTCAGAGAAGAAACTTAAAAATCTAGTTATTAGATTCAGGAAGCAATGCTGATTTTGGAATCTGCATGCAACAGCCACTTGAAGTTGAATAACTGAGTAAGAGGCCTATTAAATCTTGTACTTTCCTAGTTTATGAATGACATTGGTTCCAGAGCCTGGAGAAAAGCAGAACTAAAAGATGATGTTTATATAACCCAAGATCAAAAACTAAAGGATAATCATAAATGGGAGTCAGGAAGAGCATTTTAAAATATGAACTTCTGGAATTTATAAAGAAAAACAGGGGCTTCCCTGGTGGCGCAGTGGTTGAGAGTCCACCTGCCAATGCAGGGGACGCAGGTTCATGCCCCTGTACGGGAAGATCCCTCAAAAAAATAAAATAAAATAAAATAAAAAATGAAGAAAAACAACGTGTTTAATGTATATATAAAGAAGACTTCCAGCAGCAAGTAACAACCACAACAAAAGACTAAAACTGGTTCTAAACATACTGATACTTATAAAAGGAACAAAATATATGGGTATGGTTCAGCAACTCAGTGATGCCATTAAGGACCCAGACTTTTTTCCACTCTCTGTCCTCATGGGTTCGATTTTTGACCTAATGACTTCTGCCTTATGGTTGAAATATGGCTACTGCACCCCCAGCAACTCAAAAAAGGAAACAAGGAGTGTGAGGCAAAATATTTTCTTCTCATGAACATATCCCCTGTTATTCTGGGTAAAGAACCACAGGAAGGAGATTTTGCCTGTCTCATTGGTCAGAACTCTCACATGCCTACCCCTTGACTAAAGTTGGGCTAAAGGGAATGGGATTCTCAGAATGTGATTATTCCCTGAGTATAATAATGGCACTGGGCAAGAACCTTTTCTTCCATAGAACTAAGAGATTTCTGTTCACCATCTGTTTATATATACAGTTTCTATAAGCAGAAGATGAGGGGTAGAATGGCTGCTTGGTAACCAATGAGCAGGGTCTGCTATACATATTAAATATGCATCTAAAGTGATTATCCATAGAAGATGATTCTTTTAACAAGATAAAAAATATCAGTGATGTCTAAGAGGTGTATTTCAATCCCTGAAAAAAAATACTACGCATATGTAATTTCAAAGCTAAAACATTAACCAAAGTGTGAGAATTCTGTATCATCAGCCTCAAATAAATCAATGACAGTAGTAATTAGAGATGGTGTGAATCGTTCATTCACTTTGCGAATTGTTCATAGTTGTAATTAAATAGGGAAAAAATAAGAAACAACAATAATAATAACTTTTTATTAGTCATGCTAAAGTAGCAAACCAGTGGCATGGATAATTGAAAAGAGTGGATTATATGCATAATGATGAACTACTTAGGTTATTTGCTTCCCAGAGTTCATTTTATATTCCCAACACATATTATCACCTATTTGAGGAAGTAATCACTAAGGATCTTGGGTGGAAAGTCCTATAAATCTAGGTCAGACAAATTTTTTATGGTTAAAATACAATGAGAATGTAAAATTCACTATAAAAATAGAGATGAATATTTATTATCCAAATGGTCTCTGCTGAGCAGTATCAATGAATGCAGTTTGGGAATGATAGAGAATTTTAGAGAAGCTTGAAAAAATTAGGAATATAAAACTCCACCTGTTATCTTAAATTTAGAAAGACACTTTTTTTGTAGCTTTCTAAGGGTTCAGGCTACTTTTTCCAAACCATGCTTTGCTATAAATTTATGAGGGGTCCAATACTTTATTGAATAGGCTCTGAGTAAATGTCAGATTTCAAGTCAAAATTAGAGGAACGCTTGTATTTAGTGCACCATTGCTGTCAGTGCCACTTTATTTTATGTCTTCTCTTAGGCCTGCAACTATGCCTGACAATGATGGTGGTGGCATTTGATGTCTACTTGAGTTCCTTTAGTAGATTACATCTACTCTTATTGCCTAGTCTAGCTAGTGTTGTATTCTATTGTACATTCTGTTAGACGGGGACTGTCTTCTCCGTTATCTTTCCTGATCAATTAATTCGAGAACATTCACAAATAAACATGAGAATCATAATACAAATTGCCTTTGTATATCTCATTAGGTTAACTAGAATTTAGTGACAAGCATCTTTTGCATTATTCTCTTTAAAACAAATCCTATTTATCAAGTGCTACTGTTATACAAGAAATAACCCAAATAACAGAATGGCCAGAATGGTGTTACACATTTTAAATATAAGAAAATGGGCTGATTTTTTTCCTCCTCTTCTCCGTCATTTGGATTTTTGCTGCTCTGAAATATACAGTTGGCTGAGTAGTTGCCGAAGAATACATGTAGCACCTATTTGCTCTGTGAGGAGATTGACTTTAATAATTTATCACTTAAATCCAGACATTCTGGAGATTGAGGAAGGGGATACTATTAATAAATATCCTAGGAAAACAGGCATAAACTAGGACTTTTCTGGGTACAAAGGATGTATAATCACCCTAGAGATAAGTAACTGAAGCACTTGGTTCTTCTGCACTCATTAACTAGATCTTTTTTTGTACAGTTTAGAAAGCAAACTAGAATTAAAAAATAAAATCTCACAAATTTAACTTCTCAATAAAAATAATTCATGGAGATCAAACCATGCAATCATGTGAAATGAAAGGGAATTAAAGGAGACAGCAATTTTTACAACTTGGTACAGAAAAGGGAAAGTAAGGGAAAAACACAGGCTATTTTTATTTAAAAAAATTTTTTTATTATTTTTTGTTATTGGGGTATAATTGCTTTACAGTGTTGTGCTAGCTCTTGCTGCACAGTGAAGTGAACCAGCCATATGTATACACATATCCCCTCCCTTTTGGATTTCCCTCCCATCCAGGTCACCACAGAACACTGAATAGAGTTCCCTGTGCTATATAGCAGGTCCTCACTAGATATCTATTTCACACCCAGCAACGTATATATGTCAATCCCAATCTCCCAGTTCATCCCACCTGCCCCCCTTTAACCCCCTGGTGTCCACACGTTTGTTCTCTACATCTATGTCTCTATTTCTGCTTTGCAAATAGGTTCATCTGTACCATTTCTCTAGATTCCACATATGTGCATTAATAGACGATAACTTTTTTTCTCTTTCTGGCTTACGTCACTCAAAAAACAAGCCTTTAAATAGGATAACTTCACACAGCAGCACAAATGCAAGAAGAAAGGCCTCTTAAAATGTCCCTTGGCACAAATGTTCTTATTTGCTAGAGGGCAGTTTGTCTTGGCCAAATGCTTTCTGGTTTCAGTAAATCTACCTCTTCCACAATTTATGCAAGGATTTAAAGAAAGAAAATTACTTTGAACTGATCAAAAAATTAATCAGTTCAAACGTACAGTTTTGTTTTATCCTTGATTTATACAGCAGAGTAAAATAGTATTCTATTTGGTAAACTCCACTTAATGAAATACAATACTAAATCTAAGGACAGAAATTGTTTATGGTTGTAAGGAAATAATTCTATCATATTAACAACAGACTCGTTTCATAAGTATGTTATGATTGCTCATTTCAAAGGATATTAGAGAGCTAAAGTCCATTATAAAATATTTCTTAAGAATAAGGTGAGATTCACCTCCAAATGCATAACTCACCACTCAAACTTGAATAGCCTTCAGTGCTCTCCTATTTTACAATGTTTGTAACATTTGTCATGACCAACATGTCCCGGCACACAATCCTCTCCCTGAATACTTCATAGGGGAGATTTAAATACCACACTCCCTGGCCAGTGTTATTTTTACTCCCCAAAAGTATTAGGTCCCCTAGTTTGCAAGTTAGTCAGTCATTGGATTTGTATGTCCAGTACTACACTGGATTCAGTAAAGAAATGCAATAAAAGCAAGATGCAGTATCCTGTTTTCAAAGATCTTACTCTCCAACTTAGGATAAAAATATAGAATAAGTGAGATAACTGGAACTTGGTTAAAAGCTTAACTCTAGTATCAACTGCCCCTTGGTTCTGAGAAATGTTTCATACAAAGTGTTGACTTGACTGAAGTCTCTGGAAGAGCAGGCAGCCCAAAAAAGTTTACAGAGAAAGAAGCTTATTTCTAAAAACTCTGTACCACATAGGGAAAAATAGGGTAGGAAAAAAAAATCTAGAATCTCCTTTGACTAGGGTGAAGGATGCAAATTGCTGAAGGATGATTTAAAAAGAAAAAAGTAATTGACAGGTATAATGGTTAATTTCTGTGTCAACTTGACTGGGCACTGGGGTGTCCAGATTAAACATAATTTCTGGGTGTGTCTGTGAGGGTGTTTGATTATATTAGCATTTGAATCAATGGGCTAAATGAAAAAGATTTCCCTCCCCTATGTGGGTGGGCATCATCCAATCCACTGGAGGCCTGGATATGACAAAAAGGCAGAGGAAGGCAGAATTCCAGACTGGACTGGAATTTACATCACTGACCTTTCTGGGTCTTGAGTTTGCAGATGGCAGATTATGGGACTTCTCAGCCTCTATCATCATATGTCTGTTTATTAAATATATATCCTATGGGTTCTTTTCCTCTGGAGACCATGACTTAACTCAGATTCCGGAACCGAGAATAGTTCTAAAAGAAAAAATATTTAAGAATAAGTTTTATGAATTGATTCTAGGGTTTCTGGAATTGGCTCTCTAACTGATTAGCTCTAAAGATGGTGATGACTCATTTTCAGTAGTAAAGACAGCCCTGATAGTCCATCGCATCAAATGATAAGAGAGATATGTGAAATATCTGTATTGAATGCTTCTAACCAATGACTTATAAGAAGCCTAGAGTTGAGTGATCATATATAACACTTAAAAAAAAAATGAAAACAAATAAACATAATGAAGTTGGCTGGTTGCTCTTACCATCCCTAGACAAAGTGGTGAAAAAAAAGGATGAGCTCAGGAATTTGAATTCCCAGCTCAGGCACCATAAAAATGTCCTGAAAGTTTCTATGTATGCTCTGAAGGAGACCCTTATCTCCAGTAGCCCCAGAGCTAAAATTGCTGAAAATCAGATGTAGAATCTCATCCTGTGACTGGCTAAAGTACACCTCAGCCTGAACTCCCAGCATTGTAGGGTGTCTACTGTTAAAATGAGGGCCTTGTTTGAGAAAGAATGTGGTCTGGTAAGTTTGGGTGGGGATGTATGGGAAGGCCCTAAAGAAGCTGGGGTCATTGAGCCCCTAAATTCTAATGAGTCTCTTTGGCAAGTGGCAGAGACCTCCACAACCCCCGTGGAAGTGGCCTCCCCACACTCAGCAGCAGCAATACCCCTACCCCAGGAACATCTGCCTTTCCACCCCTGTCTGAGGGGATTAACCCTGCATTGCCTGAGAAAAAGTTAGTGGCTTCCCCAGAGACATTGGCTTTGCAAGACAGAGCTGACTCTTCACAGGACCTACTCTCACCACTCCTCCTTGTTTCCAGATTTATAACTAGACTCAAGTCCCAGCAGGCCTCCAAAGCTGAGGTACAAAGTTTGACCCAAGAGGAGGTATGCTACCCTTCAAAAGAGCTCATTGAGTTTTCTGATTGATACAAGCAGAAACTCAGAGACATGTGTAGGAATGGATACTAAGGGTGTGGGATAATGGTGGAAGGAAGTGTGTAAGCAGAAAAGTTCTAAGTCAAGTGAACAAAAGTCTAACCTGAATCAAAAAAAAAAAAAAAAAGTGACTTCAGTCAATTAATTCCCAGACTTGAGCCAGTTTACAGACTCAGAACCCCTGAATGAAGGGGAAACTGTGTCCCCGTAGGGAATGACCCTGGAACATTATCAAATTTTTATACTGCTAATATTTTCCTCATCCTTTCCCAAAGAATATCTGGCTTAAGGAGATGTGTATGGGGGCTAGGTTGACAAGGAGTGGACTTGTGATGGTTAATTTTATGTATCAACTCAACTGGACCCCTGCTGTGCTCAGATCAAACATTATTTCTGAGTATATCTGTGAGGGTATTTCCAGATGAGGTCAGCATTTGAATCAGTGGGCTGAGTAAAGCAGACTGCCCTCCCCAATGTATGTTGGCATTATCCAATCTGTTGAGGGCCTGAACAGAACAAAAAGAAAGAGGAAAGAAGAATTTGCTCACTCTGCCTGAATGAGCTGTCACCCTTGTCTTACTATTCGACTAGGACTTACTTCATTGACCCTTTTGGTTCTTAGGCCTTCAGACTTGCACTGGAATTTACACCATTCGCTTTCCTGGATTTCCAGCTTGCAGATATCAGATAATGAGACTTCTCAGTCTTCATATTCAAGTGAGCCAATTCCTTATAATAAATCTCATTCTAGATACATCCTATTGATTCTGTTCTTCTAGAGAACACAAAGAGTGAAAAATTCAAAGTCAAGAAAAAAAAATTTTATGGCACAATACAGTCACTATGTTGTGTTAAAATATACTTAAGAATACTTAGAAATATGAGAAATTATCCTGATATAATATATTTTATAGCAGAGTATTAAATATTATAAATTCTATGATTAAAAATAAATGTTAATGGGATTTATCTCTTTCTAGGATAGGTATTTTGAGTTCTAATTCTGAATCGCCACTAATCGTTCTTAATTTTTAATATTTAAATTAAATTTTAATTTTTATCAATAATATATGTACCTCTTTTAAAGATATATGGATGCCATATATATAATGCCAGTCCCAACTCCATTCCTCCCCACACTTGTTCCACATATAGAAATTATATTAGCATTTGAACTGTTAATTTTAGTGTTTGGTTACATATTTCAAAATAATACATTTATGAAGCTTTCTTTTAAAAAGTTTATATTTATCTATTTACCTTCTACTAAGGAAGACAAGAATTTAGCTCCTTACATCAATTACCAAATTGGAATATATATCTCCTTATTCCATTTACCCAATGTATTTATAATACTACTTTTGTAAAATTAATCCTCATTTATTGAGCTGTAGAGATACTACCTGTTATTATACCATATGGTGTAATATAGCTATATATGCTTTCTTGTGCTTTTTAAATTTTTCCTAGAATTCATAATTCTCTCATTTATTTAATCTATTTTCTACATAATTATCATTAACATATCCTCAAACACTCCGATGGTAGTGTAAACTGTTCTTAGGTGTGATCGAATATATCTGATACTTTATCAATTCCCTTATTTTTAAAATTATTATTATCATTTGAGGACATCTCTTATAGATGCTATGCTTCATTTCCCCCATTTGATCAAAAATTTCTAGGTTTACTGCTACCTTTTCATTCTAGGACACCCTTTTATTATCATTCCGGAATTCCCTTGGCTTTTCTCTGTTCTAGATTCTATACTTCCTAAAGTCCGTGGATTCCTTTTTTACATGAACTTTGTTGAAGTATAATTTATATACAGTAAGATGCACCATTTAAAGTATACGGTTAGACGAGTTTTGACAAATGTGTATATCTATGTCCTGTTCCTTTTATTTAGTGATGGATCTGGTTATTTATATAAGAAAGCACCCTAAAATTAAGAATCATAAAAAAATAGTTTTTCTCACATTTTCATCAAATGATAAATACATAACTTTGTTTTATGTGCATTTCTTTTTTTACATCTTTATTGGAGTATAGTTGCTTTACAATGGTGTTTTAGTTTCTGCTTTATGACAAACTGAATCAGTTATGCATGTACATACGTTCCCATATCTCTTCCCTCTTGTGTCTCCCTCCCTCCCACCGTCCCTATCCCACCCCTCTAGGTGGTCACAAACCACCGAGCTGATCTCCCTGTGCTATGCAGTTGCTTCCCACTAGCTATCTATTTTACGTTTGGTAGTGTATATATGTCCATGTCCACGTTGTCCCAGCTTAACCTTCTCCCCTGCCTTATCCTCAAGTCCATTCTATAGTAGGCCTGTGTCTTTATTCCCATCATACCCCTAGGTTCTGCATGACCTTTTTTTTCCCCCTTAGATTCCATATAAATGTGTTAGCATATGGTACTTGCTTTTCTCTTTCTGACTTACTTCCCTCTGTGTGACACACTCTAGGTCCATCCACTTCACTACAAATAACTCAGTTTCATTTCTTTTTATGGCTGAGTAATATTCCATTATATATATGTGCCACATCTTCTTTATCCATTCATCTGTTGATAGACACTTAGGTTGCTTCCATGTTCTGGCTATTGTAATAGAGCTGCAATGAATATTTTGGCACATGACTCTTTTTCAATTATGGTTTTCTCAGGAAATATGCCCAGTAGTGGGATTGCTGGGTCGTATGGTAGTTCTATTTTCAGTTTTCTAAGGAACCTCCATACTGTTCTCCATAGTGGCTGTATCAATTTACATTCCCACCAACAGTGCAAGAGTGTTCCCTTTTCTCCACAGCCTCTCCAGCATTTATTGTTTCTAGATCTTTTGATGATGGCCATTCTGACTGGTGTGAGATGATATCTCATTGTAGTTTTGATTTCCATCTCTCTGATGATTAATGATGTTGAGCATTCTTTCATGTGTTTGTTGGCAATCTGTTTATCTTCTTTGGAGAAATGTCTATTTAGGTCTTCTGCCTATTTTTGGATTGGGTTGTTGTTTTTTTTGTTATTGAGCTGCATGAGCTGCTTGTAAATTTTGGAGACTAATCCTTTGTCAGTTGCTTCATTTGCAAATATTTTCTCCCATTTGGAGGGTTGTCTTCTGGTTTGTTTATGGTTTCCTTTGCTGTGCAAAAGCTTTGAAGTTTCATTAGGTCCCATTTGTTTATTTTTGTTTTTATTTCCATTTCTCTAGGAGGTGGGTCAAAAAGGATGTTGTTGTGATTTATGTCATAGAGTGTTCTGCCTATGTTTTCCTCTAAGAGGTTGATGGTGTCTGGCCTTACATTTAGTTCTTTAATCCATTTTGAGTTTATTTTTGTGTATGGTGTTAGGGAGTATTCTAATTTCATACTCTTACATGTACTTGTTCAGTTTTCCAGGCACCGCTTATTGAAGAGGCTGTCTTTTCTCCACTGTACATTCTTGCCTCCATTATCAAAGATAAGTTGCCCATATGTGCATGGGTTTATCTCTGGGCTTTGTATCCTGTTCCATTGATCTATATTTCTGGTTTTGTGCCAGTACCACATTGTCTTGATTACTGTAGCTTTGTAGTATAGTCTGAAGTCAGGAAGCCTGATTCCTCCAGCTCCATTTTTCATTCTCAAGATTACTTTGGCTATTCGGGGTCTTTTGTGTTTCCATACAAATTGTGCAATTTTTTGTTCTAGTTCTGTGAAAAATGCCATTGGTAGTTTGATAGGGATTGCATTGAATCTGTAGATTGCTTTGGGTAGTAGAGTCATTTTCACAATGTTGATTCTTCCAATCCAAGAACATAGTATATCTCTCCATCTATTTGTATCATCTTTAATTTCTTTCATCAGTGTCTTATAATTTTCTGCATACAGGTCTTTTGTCTACTTAAGTAGGTTTATTCCTAGATATTTTATTCTTTTTGTTGCAATGGTAAATGAGAGTGTTTTCTTAATTTCACTTTCAGATGTTTCATCATTAGTGTATAGGAATGCCAGAGATGTCCATGCATTAATTTTGTATCCTGCTAGTTTACCAAATTCATTGATTAGCTTTAGTAGTTTTCTGGTAGTATCTTTAGGATTCTCTCTATATATTATCATGTCATCTGCAAACAGTGACAGTTTTACCTCTTTGCTGATTTGGATTCCTTTTATTTCTTTTTCTTTTCTGATTGCTGTGGCTAAAACTTCCAAAACTATGTTGAATATTAGTGGTGAGAGTGGGCAGCCTTGTCTTGTTCCTGATCTTAGTGGAAATGGTTTCAGTTTTTCACCATTGAGGACGATGTTGGCTGTGGGTTTGTCATATATGGCCTTTATTATGTTGAGGAAAGTTCCCTCTATGCCTACTTTCTGCAGGGTTTTTATCATAAATCGATGTTGAATTTTGTCAAAAGCTTTCTCTGCGTCTGTTCAGATGATCATATGGTTTTTCTCCTTCAATTTGTTAATATGGTGTATCACGTTGATTGATTTCTGTATATTGCTGAATCCTTTCATTCCTGGAATAAATCCCACTTGATCATGGGGTATGATCCTTCTCATATGCTGTTGGATTCTGTTTGCTAGTATTTTGTTGAATATTTTTGCTTCTATGTTCATCAGTGATATTGGCCAGTAGTTTTCTTTCTTTGTGACATCCTTGTCTGGTTTTGGTATCAGGGTGATGGTGGCCCCGTAGAATGAGTTTGGGAGTGTTCTGCTCTCTGCTATATTTTGGAAGAGTTTGAGAAGAATAGATGTTAGCTCTTCTCTAAATGTTTGCTAGAATTCACCGGTGAAGCCATCTGGCCCAAGGCTTTTGTTTGTTGGAAGATTTTTAATCACAGCTTCAATTTCAGTCTGTGTGATTGGTCTGTTCATATTTTCTATTCTTCCTGGTTCAGTCTCAACAGGTTGTGCATTTCTATGAATTTGTCCATTTCTTCCAGGTTGTCCATTTTATTGGCATAGAGTTGCTTGTAGTAATCTCTCATGATCCTTTGTATTTCTGCAGTGTGAGTTGTTACTTCTCCTTTCTCATTTCTAATTCTACTGATTTGACTCTTCTCCCTTTTTCTTGATAAGTCTGGCTAATGGTTTATCAATTTTGTTTATCTTCTCAAAGAACCAGCTTTTAGTTTTATTGATCTTTGCTGTCATTTCCTTCATTTCTTTTTCATTTATTTCTGATCTGATCTTTATGATTTCTTTCCTTCTGCTAACTTTGGGGTATTTTTGTTCTTCTTTCTCTAATTGCTTTAGGAAAAAGGATAGGTTGTTTATTTGCGATGTTTCCTGTTTCTTAAGGCAGGATTGTATTGCTATAAACTTCTCTCTTAGAACTGCTTTTACTGCATCCCATAGATTTTCGGTCGTCATGTCTCCATTGTTGTTTGTTTCTAGGTACTTTTTGATTTTCTCTTTGATTTCTTCAGTGATCACTTGGTTATTAAGTATTGTATTTTTTAGCCTCCATGTGTTTGTTTTTTTTTACAGCTCTTTTCCTGTAATTGATATCTAGTCTCATATCATTGTGGTCGGAAAAGATACTTGATACAAATTCAATTTTCTTACATTTACCAAGGCTTGATTTTTGTCCCAAGATATGATCTATCCTGGAGAATGTTCCATGAGCACTTGAGAAGAATGTGTATTCTGTTATTTTTTGGATGGAATGTCCTATAAATATCAATTAAGTCCATCTTGTTTAATGTATCATTTAAAACTTGTGTTTCCTTATTTATTTTCATTTTGGATGATCTGTCCATTGGTGAAAGTGGGGTGTTAAAGTCCCTTACTATGATTGTGTTACTGTTGATTTCTCCTTTTATGGCTGTTAGTATTTGTCTTATGTATTGAGGTGCTCCTATGTTGGGTGCATAAATATTTAAAATTGTTATATCTTCTTCTTGGATCGATCCCTTGATCATTATGTAATGTCCTTCTTTGTCTCTTCTAATAGTCTTTATTTTAAAGTCTATTTTGTCTGATATGAGAATTGCTACTCCAGCTTTCTTTTGGTTTCCATTTGCATGGAATATCTTTTTCCATCCCCTTACTTTCAGTCTGTATGTGTCTCTAGGTCCGAAGTAGGTCTCTTGTAGACAGCATATATATGGGTCTTGTTTTTGTATCCATTCAGCCATTCTGTGTCTTTTTTTTTTTTTTTTTTTTTTGCAGTATGCATGCCTCTCACTGTTGTGGCCTCTCCCATTGTGGAGCACAGGCTCCGGAAGCACAAGCTCAGCAACCATGGCTCACAGGCCTAGCTGCTCCTTGGCCTGTGGTATCTTCCTGGACCGGGGCACAAACCTGTGTCTTCTGTATCAACAGGCAGACTCTCAACCACTGCACCACCATGGAAGCCCATTCAGCCAGTCCGTGTGTTTTGGTGGGAGCATTTAATCCATCTACATTTAAGGTAATTATCAATATGTATGCTCGTATTCCCATTTTTCTTATTTGTTTTGGGTTTGTTATTGTAGATCTTTTCCTTCTCTTGTGTTTCTTGCCTAGAGAAGTTCCTTTAGCATTTGTTGTAAAGCTAGTTTGGTGGTGCTGAACTCTCTTGGCTTTTGCTTGTCTGTAAAGTTTTTAATTTCTCCATCAAATCTGAATGAGATCCTTGCTGGGTAGAGTAATCTTGGTTGTAGGTTTTTCCTCTTCATCACTATAAATATGTCCTGCCACTCCCTTCTGGTTTGCAGAGTTTCTGCTGAAAGATCAGCTGTTAACCTTATGGGGATTCCCTTGTGTGTTATTTGTTGCTTTTCCCTTACTGCTTTTAATATGTTTTCTTTGTAGTTAATTTTTGATAGTATGATTAGTATGTGTCTTGGCATGGTTCTCCTTGGATTTATCCTGTATGGGACTCTGTGCTTCCTGGACTTGATTAACTATTTCCTTTCCCATATTAGGGAAGTTTTCAACTGTAAAATCTTCAAATATTTTCTCAGTCTCTTTCTTTTTGTCTTCTTCTTCTGGGACCCCTATAATTCGAATGTTGGTGCATTTAGTGTTGTCCCAGAGGTCTCTGAGACTGTCCTCAATTATTTTCATTCTTTTTTCTTTACTCTACTCTGCAGTAGTTATTTCCAGTACTTTATCTTCCAGGTCACTTATCCATTTTTCTGCATCAGTTATTCTGCTATTGATCCCTTCTAGACTATTTTTAATTTCAATTACTGTGTTGTTCATCATTGCTTGTTTCCTCTTTAGTTCTTCTAGGTCATTGTTAAATGTTTCTTGCAATTTCTCTATTCTATTTCCAAGATGTTGTATCATCTTTACTATCATTATTCTGAATTCCTTTCCAGGTACACTGCCTATTTCCTCTTCATTTGTTAGGTCTGGTGGGTTTTTTCCATGCTCCTTCATCTGCTGTGTGATTTTCTTTCTTCTCATTTTGTTTATCTTACTGAGTTTGAGGTCTCATTTTCATAGGGTGCAGGTTCATAGTTCCTGTTTTTTGTGGTGTCTGTCTCCAGTGGCTAAGCTTTGTTTAGTGGGTTGTGCAGGCTTCCTGGTGGAGGGGACTAGTGCCTGTGTTCTGTTGGATGAGGCTGGATCTTGTCTTTCTGGTGGGCAGGTCCACATCTGGTGGTGTGTCTTGGGATGTCTGTGGCCTTATTATGATATTAGCTAGCCTCTCTGCTAATGGATGGGGCTGTGTTCCTGTCTAACGAGTTGTTTGGCAAAGGGTGTCCAGCACTTTAGATTGCTGATCATTGAGTGAAGCTGGGTGTTGGTGTTGAGATGGAGATCTTTGGGAGATTTTCACCGTTTGATATTATGTGGAACTAGGAGGTCTCTTGGGCACCAGTGTCCTAAAGTTGGCTCTCCCACCTCAGAGGGACAGCCCTGACACCTGGCTGGAGCGCCAAGAGACTGTCTTCCACACACCTGAGAATAAAAGGGAGAAAAAATTGAAAGAAAGAAAGACAGATAGAGGATAAAATAAAATAAAGTAAGATAAAATAAAGTTATTAAAATAAAAAATAATTATTAAGAAAAAAAATTTTAAGTAAAAAAAAAAAAAGAAAAGAAAAAGAAATGGACAGACAGAACCCTAGGATAAATGGTGAAAGCAAAGCTATACATACAAAATCACACACAGATGCATACACATACACACTTACAAAAAGAGGAAAAGAGGAAAAAATAATAAATCTTGCTCCCAAAATCCACCTCCTCAGTTTGGGATGATTCGTTGTCTACTCGGGTATTCCACAGATGCAGGGAACATCATGTTGTTTGTGGATCTTTAATCTGCTGCTCCCGAGGCTGCTGGGAGAGATTTCCCTTTCTCTTCTTTGTTCGCACAGCTCCCGGTTTTCAGCTTTGGATTTGGACCTGCCTCTGCGTGTAGGTCGCCTGAGGATGCCTGTTCTTCACTCAGACAGGATGGGGTTAAAGGAGCAGCTGCTTCGGGGACTCTGGCTCACTCAAGCCAGGCAGAGGGAGGGTTATGGATGCTGGGCAAGCCTGCAGCAGAGGCTGGCATGATGTTGCACCAGCCTGAGGCGCGCCGTGCGTTCTCCCGGGGAAGTTGTCCCTGGATCCCGGGACCCTGGCAGGAGCGGGCTACACAGGCTCCCCGGAAGGGGGGTGTGGATAGTGACCTGTGCTGCACACAGGCTTCTTGGTGGTGGCAGCAGCCGCTTTAGCATCTCATGCCCGTCTCTGGGGTCCGCACTGATAGTCGCGGCTCGCGACTGTCTCTGGAGCTCCTTTAAGCAGTGCTCTTAATCCCCTCTCCTCACGCACCAGGAAACAAAGAGGGAAGAAAAAGTCCCTTGCCTCTTCGGCAGGTCCAGACTTTTCCCCAACTCCCTCCCGGCCAGCTGTGGTGCACTAGCCCCCTTCAGGCTGTGTTCACGCTGCCAGTCCTCTCCCTGCGCTCTGACCGAAGCCCGAGCCTCAGCTCCCAGCCCCGCCCGCCCCGGTGGGTGAGCAGACAAGCCTCTCGGGCTGGTGAGTGCTGGTCGGCACCAATCCTCTGTGCGGGAATCTCTCCACTGTTGCTGCACTCTCCTCCGTGGCTCCAAAGCTCCCCCACCTCTGCCACCCGCAGTCTCCACCTGCGAAGGGGCTTCCTAGTGTGTGGAAACCTTTCCTCCTTCACAGCTCCCTCCCACTGGTGCAGGTCCAGTCCCTTTTCTCTGTCTCTGTTTTTTCCTTTTTCTTTTGCCCTACCCAGGTATGTGAGGAGTTTCTTGCCTTTTGGGGGGTCTGAGGTCTTCTGCCAGTGATCAGTGGGTGTTCTATAGGAGTTGTTCCACGTGTAGATGTATTTCTGATGTATCTGTGGGGAGGAAGCTGATCTCCATGTCTTACTCTTCAGCCATCTTCTCAAATCCCTTATGTGTATTTCTATTTAAAGACACCTTATTTAATGTATATCATTGATTTGTTAACATTGAACTCACAGAGAACAGCAGAATAACTCAGGACTGAGGAAAGCTTATCTAACACCTGTATTGTCTCTGTGAGGTACATCACAGCTTTCTTGCCTTTAGGAATACTGGACAGCACTTCAACAATGAGCTTAGGAACCATTTTCAACAGCAAAATCACCAATACGGAGCACAAAACTGAGAAATAAATAACACTAAACAGACCATAAATAGGACACTTGTTTATACTATGAGAGATGGAACAAGAAGGCAGTGCTGCCTTGTTCAATCTAATTGGGAAGATGCACACTGGGCGACTCAAATTTTTTACCACTCATTCATTTACGTGGATGATGAGAAATCACAGGGAATATTGATTTGGGAGTTATAAATAAATTTTATTGACTAGTAAAATTTGCAAGTATGGAATTCATGAATAATAAGGATAAGCTATGTGTATGTATATATGCTTATTTTTACATATTACCTTCTTTAAAAGATTCATATTCTTTGCCCCGATGTTTTGAAAAGGTTCATATTCTTTGCCTTGATGTTTGTATCAGTCTTTTCAATTAATATACTGGGCTCTCTTTGGGTCAGATTGATATAAATAATCTTATCTTTTTTTATTTTGTAAAATTTTCTTGATAATTTCCTCCTTTGCATTTTCTCCATTATTATTCTTCAATTCCTATTAGTGACTCATAAGCTCTCATGTATTGATATTCTAATGTCTTTCCATTTCTTTCAGAGTTTCCATTTCTTAATCCATTTGTCCTAATTTCCTTTAGAATTCTCAACTTCCTCTCCTACAACATCAGTGGAAATTTTTATCACTGGAATTAGTATATTTTTATTTCTTTGAGGTTTTTTATTCTCTCAATTTTTGTATTTGATAGAATCTTATTTCTTTTTTAATGGATGAGTATTATACTTTACCTCTGTAAAAATATCATTATAATTTATCTGAATCTTTCCTTTATTTATGCTCATGGAAATTGACTTTTGCATTGTTTGTTTTGTTTCTTTGTTTTGCTGTTTTTCATGATAGAAGTTTCCTCTAAGTTATTAATAGGATGACCAACAATGGGCTCTTATTTCATATGTAAAAAATGAGTCATCAAAATGTGTGCATGGTGAGGGTGTGTAGACTGGTCAACCTCACCATAGGGTAAGTGTGTGGGGATTTCACTCTTTCCCTGAGGGACTTTCAAATATCTATCTTCAGAAACTTTTTCTCCTAGACTAGCAAGTTTCTCACAGAGGAGCATTTCAGTGTGTTTCTTGAGGTTGTAAGACTGAATGCCGGCACTGTGGGAACCTAGTAGAGGAAAAAAACTAGGTCATGCTGTTTTATGTAAGGAGATAATTACTTAATTTTCTTGCCTTCAGCTCTGCTTGATGTTCATGAATCCTGAGATTGTCTAATTCAACATCTTCAGACATATATTCAATCTTGTATAGAGGCAAAAAGGGGGTAGTTATTTGAGTAATATGAGATCTGGTAAAGTATACAGATGTCTAACGTACCCTTTTATAGAATGTTATCTATTTCTTCTATGTTTGGCCCTGGAACTGAAGAACAACTGGTGAAAAAATAGGGCTGTCATCCCTAGCCAAATACAGATTCTAGAACTCTGAAACTGACTGCTCCCAGGATCTCCTGCTAGTCCTTTACCTCTGGGACTCCAGCTGCAGAAGCCCAGGATCCCTTTCCTTGAGGAATCAGTTCCTGCCTCTACAATCTTGATCATATTTGACAGAGTTTTCTTAATAAAAGTTTGAAAATTTGTCTCCTTTCTGTCTTAGAGCTAACAAAGGCACAAGAATGAGGCCACAGAAGGAATAGCTATTAAAGACACAAGAATGAAGCCACAGAAGGAACTCTGAGTTCTTGGCTACGAGTTTTGCTCTTTGTTGGATATGATGACTCATTGAACCACCACCACCTCCACTACATTTTTTTTTTTAACCAGGGATTTCTCTTGTAATAAAATATTCGCTCTGAAAAAGAAGTTCCTCAGAGCTCCTGAGACAATCTGGAATTCTCCAACTATGAATAATTTTGACTCTGAATGGCTGCTTGCAATGCAAGTACTTGGGTTCAAATTTCCTCTGCTCAACTAAATCAGATGCCACTTGCTCATCTATTTTTCATATCCCAAACTTCCTTAATATTCCTTTCAACTATCATCCCTCCTACACTTTCTCTATCCTTTTGGGTTTTGACATCTTTTCTTAATTTAGCATACATTTGAGGAGGTTTAGAAATGAGCAGAGTTGACTTCTGCTCTCAATCAAGATGGATAAGCAGGGACCTGATTTTCTTTCCTACCTCAAGCAACAGCAACAGAAAAGACAAAATATATCAAAGTGGTTTTCAAGACACTGGGCATAAAGCAATGAAGAACACTGATCCTTGAGAGATGGTAAAAAAACAAGTGAGCCTTAGGATTGCCCCTGTTCACAGCCTTGAGAGAGTTTCCAAGCTATGGCATATGGAGAAAAGAAAAATACCAGTTTAGCCAGCAAACTCTGAAGTGAAGAATCCCAGGAGCTCAAAGTTGCTGGAGTACAGAGAGGAGAGAGTTGCACAGAAAGAGAACTCTCTGGCAATCTGGAGATGAGTCCTTTGCAGTATTCACCTGAGTACAGATCACACATACATGTGAGGAAACTACTCAAGGTTGGGAAAAGAATCACCTGAAAAGATGAGAGGAGACAGTACACTGCACTCATACAAGGCTAGGAAAAGAGTCTGTTTTCACCAATTATACTGGAAAATCTCATAATTAACAGGACATTGGGTGGAGTACACAAAATGTTTTTTTGTCAATTGTAATAATTGATCCTAGAGTGAGGTCCTACTAATAAATCTCAAAAGCAAGACCTGAAAAGATCAAACTGTTTCCAAGTAACTGCATCCCAGAGAAAAGTTAAAGAATTTTACAATAATACCAAAATATTGAGAATGTGCCAAGTTAAAATTGCCAATAAAATGTTACCAGGCATGCAAACAAGCAGGAAAATATGACCTAAAATGAGGGGGAAAAATCAGTCTATCAAAACTGACTCTGAACCCACACAGGTATTAGAATTAGCAGATACTGACATTAAAACTGTGTATTCCATAAGTTCAAAAAGTTAAGTTCAGACACTTATATAAATATGTTTTAAAGAGTGAGAGAAAGACAGAGAGAGAAAGACCCAAATCACAGTTCTAGAGTTGAAAACTACAATGTGTGAGATAAAAATTACATTAGATGGAATTATGGGCTGATTAGACATTACAGAAGATTGGTAAATTTGAAGACAAAGCATAATGAATTTGGCGATAGTAATTTCCAGAATGAAACAGAGAGAATTTTTTTTTTAATGAATAGAGAATCAGTAAGTGAGACAACCTCCAGAGCTCTGAAACACATGAAATTAAGAGTCCCCTTGGGCTTCCCTGGTGGCTCAGTGGTTGATAATCTGCCTGCTAATGCAGGGGACATAGGTTCGAGCCCTGGTTTGGGAAGATCCCACATGCTGTGGAGCAACTAGGCCCGTGAGCCACAACTACTGAGCCTGCGCGTCTGGAGCCTGTGCTCCGCAACAAGAGAGGCCGCGATAGTGAGAGACCTACGCACCACGATGTAGAGTGGCCCCCGCTTGCCACAACTAGAGAAAGCCCTCACACAGAAATGAAGACCCAACACAGCCATAAATAAATAAATAAATAAAAGCCAAGCATTTGAAGCCCTTTAAAAAAAAAAAAAAAAAGAGTCCCCAAAGGAGAGTAGAGAGGAATAGATAAAAATGGAAGAAAGAATATCCCCAAAGTTTTCAAATTTAAAGAAAACTGTAGATCCACAGAACTCCAAACACAAAACCATAAAGAAAATTTCACCTAAAAAAAACATAAGGATAACTTGCACCTCATAATCCAGTTGCTAAAAATCAGTGATAAAACACTTTAAAAGCCAGAGAGGAGGAGAATACATTATAAACAGAGGAACAAAGATGAAGATGTCAGCAGATTGTTTTTGTTGGAAATAATACAAGTGAAAAGACAGCAGATAGGGGCTTTCCTGGTGGCACAGTGGTTTAGATTCTGCCTGCCGATGCAGGGGACATGGGTTCGTGCCCCGGTCTGGGAAGATCCCACATGCCGTGGAGCGGCTGGGCCCATGAACCATGGCCGCTGAGCCTGTGCGTCCGGAGCCTGTGCTCCGCAACGGGAGAGGCCACAACAGTGAGAGACCCGTGTACCACAAAAAAAAAAAAAAAAAAAGACAGCAGATAGCATATTTAAAGTATTGAAAGAAAAAAAAAAACAGCTAAAAGTTGAAAGGAGTTGTCAACAGGAGATCCATACAACAGAAAATGTTAAAGAAAGTCCTTTCAGAAGCAAAATGATACCAAATGAAAAGATGTATCTATATAAAGAAATGAAGAACACAGGATATGGTAACTACTTAGTTTATTTTATATCAACTATACCTCAAATAAGCTATTTTTAAATTTGCAATGAAATACCACTACATCTGTTACTGGAGGGGGATCCCTTCCAGGGCCTGGGAGTGAGCTCTTCTCTAACACTCAGAAATGAATTGTCCGAAGAGACACACATATTGAAAATACAAAAAAACTTTATTGGAAAGGGGTGCTCAGGCAAAGAGCAGGAGTGTAAGGGAGCCCAGGAGAACTGCTCTGCCACGTGGCTCACAGTCTCAGGTCTTATGGGAATGGGGCTAGTTTTCAAGATTGTCTCTGGTCAGTCATCTTGCTTTTGCCCATATTTGGTCTGCCTCGGGGTCCTTCCTGGGGACACACACATCTATCAGCCAAGATGGATTCCAGTGTGAGGGTTTCTGGGAGGTTGACAGGACATATTATGGTATGACATCTCTTCCCTCCTTTTGGCCTCTTCCAGATTGTTTTGGCTGACGGTAAGTAGCTTGTCAGTTCTGTGTTCCTTATTGGGACCTCCTGTTGTGAGATAACTCAGGCAAGCAGTTATTTTCATGCCTGGCCAAGGCGGGTGGTTTTGGTGAATGGTTCTCTAACACATCTATCACAGTGTTAACATTAAAAAAAATGAAATCAGATCATATCAAGTACTAGAGAGGATGTAAAGTAGCTGGAACTCTCCTTCACTGCTGGTTGGAGTGCACACTGGTACAGCCACTTTGGAAAACAGCTGGGCAGTTTCTTATGAAGCTGATCATGTACTCACTAAATATCCCAGTAACTGTACTTCTAAGTATTTACCTAAAGGAAATGTTAACTTATATTAACCTCAAAATCTGTACACACGTTTTAACAGCTTTATTCATAATCATCAAAAACTAGAAACAATGTTCTCTGACTAGTGAGTGGATAAACTGGAATATTACTCAGAGAAAATAAAGGAAAAATAAATTACTTATATACCAAACAACATGGCTAAATCACAAACACATTATGCAGATGAAAGTGGCCAGACTGAGAAGATTATATATTATATGATTCCATCTATGTGATTTTTTGGAGAGGCAAAGTTATAGAAATAGAATAAAGATCAGTGGTTAGATGGAGAAACTGACTCAAAAGTTCAGCATAATGTCATTTTAGGGAGTGATGGAACTATTCTGTATCTTGATTATGGTGATGGTTACATATCTGTATGCATTTTCAAAACTCATAGACGTACACTCCAAATTATGCTCTATGTTTGAATTATATGTATATTTTAAGTGTGAATTTAAATGCAATTAATAATACATTTAGCTAGGAATAAATATTGTGTGGTCGTGTCAGACAATTGACCCAATGTATCACAAGGAAAAGTAATTAAATCTCATTAACAAACATACTGCTATCAAATGGAAAGGAGATCAGATCACATTATCTAATGTATACAATCACCTTCTAGTAGCTATGAACAAAATACAACCGAGAGAAATAAAAATGAGGCAGCAAGACAGGCTATGATATGGTTGTAGCAAGCAGATATAAAATATTAACAACCTGAATATGATCAACGATCCCTTCGATAGAAAGGTAAGGAAAAAAGCTAAACAAAAGCTTTAAAAAAAAACTACATATAGTAAGGAATAAAATGAGTATAATTGATAAAATATTTTACTCAGTTCAAAGTTTGCACTATCATTCACACACACAAAATATAGAAGAAAGGCATGGGTGAAAATTCCTGAGTTTTTTAAAACACCAATTGATGAGTCTAAGATATAACAACATACTGTTCCTGTATGGGATATACATCACAGAAGTGTGATAGGATTTTCTCCCATGTACCTATAAGCCGTACCATATTTTCATATCCTAAGAAATTACTAGGCAAGGGAGCCTAGGTTACAAAGCACTTGTCATATAGTGATACAAGGAAGTGGACCCTTAAATCCAATTTGTTGCCGGGGGTGGTAAAGGCTACTTCAAGGGAAGCATTTGGTGAAAATTTAGCTGGATTCAGAAGAATGAACAAAGGAGGGTAAAAAGGTTTCTTTTTTTCTTCTTCTGTTTGCTTCTGTATTAATGTGGTGGAGAATTAATGTAGGATTTTTGTTGCTGAGCAGCACAAGATTGGTATCAAGATAGTCATTAAATATCCATCAAAATATGAAATTTTAATTTATTTTAATTTCCTTCAAATACATATGTGTTTCAGTTAATACGAGGCCTCATATTAACCACACAGGGGTGAAAGGGCATGATATTTATGTGTTTTGAATAACCTCTCTGAAAGACACAAAGCTTTAAAATCATTTTCTCACTTTATTTTCATCTTAGTTCTCACAAGGAATTTCCATAAAAATTGATCATAACCTGAAAGGTCAACAGCTTTACCAAATGATTTTTATTTACTTTTGTTTGTTTGTTTGTTTTTATGGTTATGTTTGATTTCTCAGATAATTGTTTTAGAATATGATTATTATATTTTAAAATCTCTTCACCGTTAGTGTTTTATGATCTTTGCATGGAGCTCATTTTCCTCTTCATGATGTAGTAAAAGTTGCAATGAATGTTCAAGAGCAGTGTTGATAAGAAGAAAATTATTTTCCTTTTTTCTCTCTTTCTTTTCTTTTTATTGTATCTATAAGAGAAGACGGATGTTAGCTAAACCTACTATGGTGATCACTTCACAGTATATGTAAATCAAACCAGCATGCTATATGCTTTAAACTTATACAGTGATGTATGTCAGTTACTTCCCAATGAAACTGAAAAAAAGAAAGAGAACAGTATTGGACAGAATTGGTGTGTCCACAGTGTGTCTGGCATAATTTTTCTTTTCTCACTGGAACACAAAATTTAGAAAACCTAGCCATCAGCAAATTCCAAATATGTTAATGAATACTCTAAGTTATAGCACAAAAGGAATGCAGCAAATTCAGAGTGGAAAGGTAAACTCACTTATCACTTATAAAGTGGGTACAGAGAGAAAGTAGATACAACATTATGCTCATGCAGAGACTTGCAGTTATGCCACTTTCATTGTTGTAAAGAGGTCCATGCAACACAGTGCATAAATGGAGATCAGCATTAATTCTAGAAAAAATTTATTTGTAAAATATACATATGCAATACATAATAGATCAAAATACACATTTATACAAATTATACATATAACTTGAAAATAATGCCCTTAGCTTACAGATGGAAAAACTGAGCCCCAGTACAATGAACTATTTTGCTCAAGAACAGACAGCTTGGTTTTGGAACTTAGAGTTTAAATCCAGTTCCACAGTACCATATTATCACCTTAATCATTTACTTTATATTGGAATGTCTCATATAGTGGTTAGGAGAATGGATTTGAAGCAAGACTGCCTGGTTTTGAATTCCAGTTTGATTACTTATGAGCTCTGGGAACATTTACCTCACTGGCTCTCAGTGACATTGTCTATAAAATGGGGATAATATTAATTCCTCTTTCATAGGCTTATTGGTAGGGTCAAATGAGTTAATACTTGTAAAAGCACTTAGAAGAGAACCTGGCATAAAGTAAGTGTTCAATATATCTTAACTATTTTATGATGACTAATTTCAGCAAATAATTTTTAGACGGGCACATATTCTGAATTTTGTTGTTGGAAGCTGAGTCACAGTTGAAATGTCATCCAAGACACATCACCATGCAGACTGTATAAAAGTGAATTTACTCCCTACAACAGTAAAATACACAGGTATAAATAGGTAAGTTGTTTTTACACTGTAAAAAAGGTGAGTTTCAGTCTCAATATCATTTTTAAACTGATAGGGGAAATGATTCTGATTGTGTAAAGCAAAGTGCTGGCTATTTGATTCACAGATTCTTTGTTAGATTGGTTTTCATCATTTTGGCCCTTCTTTAAAGCACTTACAAAGTACGTTTCTCTTTTGCTTCTTTTTGTTGTTGTTTCCAGGACAGTAAATGAGCCAAACTAAAGTTTCCAATGGCAACATTTGCTCCTTTATCACACAACCAGGATCTTAGGGTTAGCAGTAAGAGCTTTATAAGCTGACTAATAGAGGGGAGAAGAGAAATCGAAAGGGCTAGAATGGAAGCATTCTGCTTTCATTTCATACCATGACTCTAAAAGAAGAATGGAACCAAAAGAATCCCCGCTTCGACTAGGGGTCAAACAGTTATGCCAATCACAATCATTGTGTTCTGCAAAGCTAGGTTTTGTCTGTGTTCACAAGTGTAGATTTCCCTTATGCTAATCAGCTCATAGGATTTAGCTGGCTGATTTTCTTTTCCTGACAATTACTTTGTGATCAGTAGCATCTATGTTACAGAGAACTGAAACCAATCCGGTACAAGCCAAATATCAGGAAACTTTTATTATTATCTTAACTGAATTTAATCTCCTTTATGCAATTGATGACATTATCATTGTTGTGTCTCATGTGGTAGTTGTTGTTTTGTACAGTTCAATTATAAAACCTTTGGAAGATGTTTCAGGTAGGAAGCAGTAATGTGATAATCGGGCTGTCACCAAGTTAGTTTACCCTGCTGGACATTGTAGAGTCTTGCATTGTCTTTTTAAATGATACGGACCATTTTAAAAATGTTTAGAATTCAGTAGAACTAATTAGTTAGAACACACAGTCTAGAAAGATGAGTGAAAATTTTATGTAGTTGAGTATGTAAGCAAGCCATGATATTGCTAGGAAAATTGATTCTCAAAGCTGTAAGTGATCTTGTTGAAAAAGCCTGCAAGAAATACATAAAGATAGGGTCTTCGTGTAACCTAATAGTTCTACAAAGAAAACTGGATTGTAATAAACTTTGTGCTTTCTTTCCTTGAAGAGAAAGTGGTATGTATGATAGATATCATGGTTTCACTCTGGTAGTAAATGGCTAGCAGCAGAAGAATTAAATAATTACTGATAGATTTTTGTAGAGATTTTTTCAATAACTAACTTAAAGTTTCTTGTTTGAATTAATATTCTTTTTTTTATGACTAACTCTCCAGCAAGGAGATTAAAAAAAAAAGATCCTGACAATTCATAAAATTTAGTGATATTCTAATGATTTTTATCTAGGTGGAACTGAGGATTACAACTTTTAATAAATGACACATGAATCTCATAAAATTTTATGATCTATTTCTTGTGAGTAAAAAAGTTAAAAAAGTAAACAAAAATTTTATAATAGTGAATTACTAATTTCTCATAAATCTGTGGGGGAAGAGGGAGGATAATTCATTCTTTGCCTGTCCTCAATTCTCTCCCATTTGAAAATTGAGTTTCATTATTTCAGGAGTTTCACGTAGCAAACAATTTCTACCTTTGAGGGGAAAAGACATTGTCATTGGCCTGTGGAAACACAGCTTCAGTAGGGTCCATGCTCACGAGAGAAGCCCAAATGACTATGGGTTGTCTCAACTGGGGTCAGCACAACATCTGCTTTCCCATGTAATCATGCATCTAATTTCCACAGCTTTGAGGCTCATGGTAAAGAGAATTTGAAAAAAGTGGGTGGAATAATTTGACAGTTTTTTTGGACTGAATCCAAATAAACAGGAATTGTGAAATGTATGGAGCTTTTAAAGTAATCAATAAGATGTGATGACTCTAAAAGATGTATAATTTATACATAAAGAAAGAGAAGGGCTTCCCTGGTGGCGCAGTGGTTGAGAGTCCGCCTGCCGATGCAGGGGACACGGGTTCGTGCCCCGGTCTGGGAAGATCCCACATGCCGCAGAGCGGCTAGGCCCGTGAGCCATGGCTGCTGAGCCTGCGCGTCCGGAGCCTGTGCTCTGCAAGGGGAGAGGCCACAACAGTGAGAGGCCCGCCTACCGCAAAAAAAAAAAAAAAAAAAAAAAAAAAAAAGAAAGAGAAAAGAGTATATCTATACAAATCGACATTTTTGGCCAAACTCATTTCAGTCCAAATTTTCTAGGAATTAAAAAGAAAAATAATCCAGTGTCAGATCACTTGTGATAAAAAGCTCAGAATATTTAAATGTAAATATTCAAAATTTGACAGATGATTTGATAGTTGAGTCTGTAGACAGGTAAATAGCAGAAATGTCCTATTCAAATATTCATACGTTAAAGTAAGGAAATTTTGCAAAATAGAAGCAATTAACCTGGAAATAATTATTCTGTATAATATTGTTATGTGTGAATCACAGCTCTGTGGCATAGATACTATAGACAGTCAAAATGGCATTTGTCAAACTGGGTTTCTATAATACTGGATGCTATGGATATATTCTCAGAAGTTGGTCAGTATTTTTGTTTTGTTTTATTAACTGAAGTATAGTTGATTTACAATATTATATTAGTTTCAGGTGCACAACATAGTGATTCAGTATTTTTATAGGTTATACTCCACTTAAAATTATTATATAACATTGGCTATATTCCCTGTGCTACACAATATACCCTTGATTTTTTTGGTTAACATCTTTATTGGAGTATAATTGATTTACAATGGTGTGTTAGTTTCTGCTTTAAAACAAAGTGAATCAGTTATACATATACATATGTCACCATATCTCTTCGCTGTTGCATCTCCCTCCCTCCAACACCCCCTATCCCACCCCTCTAGATCTCCCCTCTGCATAGCACAGGGAGATCAAAGCATTGAGTTGATCTCCCTGTGCTATGCAGCTGCTTCCCACTAGCTATCTATTTTACATCTGGCAATGTATATATGTCCATGCCACTCTCTCACTTTGTCCCAGCTTACTCTTCCCCCTCCCTGTATCCACAAGTCCATTCTCTGGTAGGTCTGCATCTTTATTCCCTTCTTTCCCGTAGGTTCTTCAGAACTTTTTTTTTTTATTATTCCATATGTGTGTGTTACCATACGGTATTTGTTTTTCTCTTTCTGACTTATTTCACTCTGTATGACAGACTCTCGGTCCATCCACCTCACTACTAATAACTCAATTTCTTTTCTTTTTATGGCTGAGTAATATTCCATTGTATTTAAGTGCCAATCTTCTTTATACATTCATCTGTTGATGGACACTTAGGTAGCTTCCATGTCCTAACTATTGTAAATAGAGCTGCAATGAACATTCTGCTACATGACTCTTTTTGAATTATGGTTTTCTCAGGGTATATGCCTAGTAGTGGGATTGTTGGGTCATATGGTAGTTCTATTTGTAGTTTTGTAAGGAACCTCCATACTGTTCTCCATAGTGGCTGTATCAATTTACATTCCCACCAACAGTGCAAAAGGGTTCCCTTTTCTCCACACCCTCTGCAGCATTTATTGTTTCTAGATTATTTGATGATGGCCATTCTGACTGGTGTAAGATGATATCTCATCATAGTTTTAATTTGCATTTCTCTAATGATTAATGATGTTCAGCATTCTTTCATGTGTTTGTTGGCAATCTGTACATCTTCTATAGAAATGTCTATTTAGGTCTTCTGCCCATTTTAGGATTCGGTTGTGTGATTTTTTGATATTGAGCTGCATGAGCTGCTTTTAAATTTTGGAGATTCATCCTTGTCAGTTGCTTCATTTGCAAATATTTTCTCCAATTCTGTGGGCTGTCTTTTCGTCTTATTTATGGTTTCCTTTGCTGTGCAAAAGCTTTGAAGTTTCATTAGGTCCTGTTTGTTTATTTTTGATTTTCTTTCCATTTCTCTAGGAGGTGGGTCAAAAAGGATCTTGCTGTGATTTATGTCATAGAGTATTCTGCCTATTTTTTCCTCTAAGAGTTTGATAGTGTCTGGCTTTACATTTCGGTCTTTAATCAATTTTGAGTTTATTCTTGTGTATGGAGCTAGGGAGTGTTCTAAATTCATTCTTTTACATGTAGCTCTCAGGTTTTCCCAGCACAACTTATTGAAGAGGATGTCTTTTCTCCATTGTATATTCTTGCCTCCTTAATCAAAAATAAGGTGACCAGATGTGCGTGGGTTTATCTCAGGGCTATCTATCCTGTTCCATTGATTTATATTTCTGTTTTTGTGCCAGTACCATACTGTCTTGATTACTGTAGCTTTGTAGTATAGTCTGAAGTCTGGGAGCCTGATACCTCCAGCTCCATTTTTCTTTCTCAAGATTGTTTTGGCTATTCAGGGTCTTTTGTGTTTCCATGCAAATTGTGAAATTTTTTGTTCTACTTCTGTGAAAAATGCCCTTGGAATCTTGATAGGGATTTCTCTTAATCTGTAGATTGCTTTGGGTAGTAGAGTCATTTTCACAATGTTGATTCTTCCAATCCAAGAACATTGTATATCTCTCAATCTATTTGTATCATCTTTAATTTCTTTCATCAGTGTCTTATAATTTTCTGCATACAGGTCTTTTGTCTCCTTAGGTAGGTTTATTCCTAGATATTTTATTCTTTTTGGCACAATGGTAAATGGGAGTGTTTTCTAAATTTCACTTTTGGATGTTTCATCATTAGTGTATAGGAATGCAAGAGATTTCTGTGCATTAATTTTGTATCCTGCTACTTTACCAAATTCATTGATTAGCTCTAGTAGTTTTCTGGTAGCATCTTTAGGATTCTCTGTGTATAGTATCATGCCATCTGCAAACAGTGACAGCTTTACTTCTTTTCCAATTTGATTCCTCTTATTTCTTTTTCTTCTCTGATTGCTGTGGCTAAATTTCCAAAACTATGTGGAATAATAGTGTGACAGTGGGCAACCTTGTCTTGTTCCTGATCTTGGTGAAAGTGGTTTCAGTTTTTCACCATTGAGGAAGATGTTGGCCTCGGGGTTGTCATATATGGCCTTTATTACTTTGAGGAAAGTTCCCTCTATGCCTACTTTATGGAGGGTTTTTATCATAAATTAGTGTTGAATTTTGTCAAAAGCTTTCTCTGCATCTATTCAGATGATCATATGTTTTTTCTCCTTCAATTTGTTAATATGGTGGATCACATTGATTGATTTGTGTATATTGAAGAAACCTTGCATTCCTGGGATAAACTCCACTTGATCATGGGGTATGATCCTTTTAATGTGCTCTTGGATTCTGTTTGCCGGTATTTTGTTGAGGATTTTTGCATCTATGTTCACCAGTGAAATTGGCCTTTAGTTTTCTTTCTTTGTGTCATCTTTTTCTGCTTTTGGTATCAGAGTGATGGTGGCCTAGTAGAATGAGTTTGGGAGTGTTCCTCCCTCTGCTATATTTTGGAAGAGATTGAGAAGGATAGGTGTTAGCTCTTCTCTAAATATTTGATAGAATTCGCCAGTGAAGCCATCTGGTCCTGGGCTTTTGTTTGTTGGAAGATTTTTTTTTTTTTTTTTTTTTTTTTTTGCGGTACGCAGGCCTCTCACTCTTGTGGCCTCTCCCATTGCGGAGCACAGGCTCCGGATGCGCAGGCTCAGAGGCCATGGCTCATGGGCCCAGCCTCTCCATGGCATGTGGGATCTTCCCAGACCAGGGCACGAACCCTCATCCCTTGCATCGGCAGGCAGACTCTCAACCACTGCACCACCAGGAAAGCCCCCTGTTGGAAGATTTTTAGTCACAGTTTCAATTTCAGTGCTTGTGATGGTCTGTTCATATTTTCTATTTCTTCCTGGTTCAGTCTCAGAAGACTATGCTTTTCTAAAAATTTGTTCATTTCTTCCAGGTTGTCCATTTTCTTGGCATAGAGTTTTTTGTAGCAATCTCTCATGATCTTTTGTATTTCTGCAGTGCCAGTGGTTACTTATCCTTTTTCATTTCTAATTCTATTCATGTGAGTCTTCTCCCTTTTTTTTCTTCATGAGTCTGGATAATGGTTTATCAATTTTATATATCTTTTCAAACAACCAGCTTTGAGTTTTATTGACCTTTGCTATCATTTCCTTCATTTATTTCTGATCTGACCTTTATGATTTCTTTCCTTCTGCTAACTTTGGGTTTTTTTGTTCTTCTTTCTCTAATTGCTTTAGGTGCAATGTTAGATTGTTTATTTGAGATGTTTCCTGTTTCTTAAGGTAGGATTGTATTGCTATAAACCTCCCTCATAGGACTGCTTTTGCTGCATCCCATAGGTTATGGGTCGCTGTGTTTCCATTGTCATTTGTTTCTAGGCATGTTTTTATTTCCTCTTTGATTTCTTCAGTGATCTCTTTGTTATTAATTAGTTTATTGTTTAGCCTCCAAGTGTTTGTATTTTTTACAGATTTTTTCCTGTAATTGATATCTTGTCTCATAGCCTTGTGGTCGGAAAAGATACCTGATACAATTTCAATTTTCTTAAATTTATCAAGGGTTGATTTGTGACCCAGAATATCATCTATCCTCGGGAATGTTCCATGAGCACTTGAGAAGAATCTGTATTCTGTTCTTTTTGGATGGAATGTCCTATAAGTATAATAAAGTCCATCTTGTTTAATGTATTATTTAAGCTTTTGTTTCCTTATTGATTTTCATTTTGGATGATATGTCCATTGGTGAAAGTGGGGTGTTAAGGTTCCCTACTATGACTGTATTACTGTCGATTTCCTCTTTTATGGCTGTTAGCATTTGCCTTATGTATTGAGGTGCTCCTATGTTGGGTGCATAAATATTTACAATTTTTATATCAACTTGGATTGATCCGTTGATCATTATGTAATGTCCTCCTTTGTCTCTTGTAATAGTCTTTCTTTTAAAGTCTATTTTGTCTGATATGAGAATCATTACTCCTGCTTTCTTTTGATTTCCATTTGCATGGAATATCTTTTTGCATCCCCTCACTTTTAGTCTCTATGTGCCCCTAGGTCTGAAGTGTGCCTCTTGTAGGCAGCACATATATTGGTGTTGTTTTTGTATCCATTCAGCCAGTCTATGTCTTTTGGTTGGAGCATTTAATCCATTTACATTTAAGGTAATTATCGATATGTATGTTCTTATTACCATTTTCTTAAATGTTTTGTGTTTGTTATTTTAAGTCTTTTCCTTCACTGTGTTTCCTGCATAGAGAAGTTCCTTTAGCATTTGTTGTAAAGCTGATTTGGTGGTAGTGAATTCTCTTACCTTTTGTTTGTCTGTAAAGCTTTTAATTTCTCCGTCAAATCTGAATGAGATCCTTGCTGGTTAGAGTAATCTTGGTTGTAGTTTTTTCTCCTTCATCACTTTAAATATGTCTTGCAACTCCCTTCTGGCTTGCAGAGTTTCTGCTGAAAGGTCAGCTGTTAACCTTAAGGGGATTCCCTTGTGTGTTTATTGTTGTTTTTCCTTTGTTTCTTTTAATATTTTTTGTTTGTATTTAATTTTTGATAGTTTGATTAATATATGTCTTGGTGTGTTTCTCCTTGGGTTTATCCTGTTTGGGACTCTGTGCTTCCCGAAGTTGTTTAACTATTTCCTTTCCCATGTTAGGGAAGTTTTCCATTATAATCCCTTCAAATATTTTCTCAGCCCCTTTCTTCTTCTCTTCTTCTTCTGGACCCATTTAATTCGATTGTTTGTGTGTTTAATGTTGTCTCAGAAGTCTCTGAGACTGTCCTCAATTCTTTTCATTCTTTTTTCTTTATTCTGCTCTGCAGTAGTTATTTCCATTATTTTATCTTTCAGGTCACTTATCCGTTCTTCTGCCTCAGTTATTCTGCTATTGATCCCTTCTAGAGAATTTTTAATTTCAATTATTGTGTTGTTCATCATTGCTTGTTTCCTCTTTAGTTCTTCTAGGTCCTTGTTAAACGTTTCTTGTATTTTCTCCATTCTATTTCCAAGATGTTGGGTCATCTTTACTATCATTATTCTGAATTCTTTTTCAGGTAGACTGCCTATTTCCTCTTCATTTGTTACATCTGGTGGGTTTTTGCCTTGCTCCTTCATCTCCTGTGCACTTCTCTGTCTTCTCATTTTGCTTATCTTACTGTGTTTGGGGTCTCCTTTTCGCAGGCTGAAGGTTCATAGTTCCTGCTGTTTTTGGTGTCTGTCCTCAGTGGCTATGGTTGGTTCATTGGGTTGTGTAGGCTTCCTGCTGGAGGGGACTAGTGCCTGTGTTCTGGTGGATGAGGCTGGATCTTGTCTTTCTGGTGGACAGGTCCACGTCTGGTGGTGTGTTTTGGGGTGTCTGTGGCCTTATTATGATTTTAGGCAGCCTCCCTGCTAATGGATGGGGTTGTGTTCCTGTCTTGCTAGTTGTTTGGCATAGGGTGTCCAGCACTGTAGCTTGCTGGTCATTGAGTGGAGCTGGTTCTTGGTGTTGAGATGGAGATCTCTGGGAGATTTTCCCCATTTGATCTTACATGGACCTTGGAGGTCTCTTGGGCACCAGTGTCCTGAACTTGGCTCTCTGACCTCAGAAGCACGGCCCTGATGTCTTGCTGGAGCACTGAGAGCCTATCATCCACACGGCTCAGAATAAAAGGGAGAAAAGAAAGAAAGAAAGAAGGAAAGTAAGTAAGAAAGAAAGAAAGAAGATAAAATAATATAAAATAAATAAAATAAAATAAATTTATTAAAATAAAAAATAATTATTTAAAATGTTTTAAAGTAATAAGAAAGAAAGAAAGAAGAGAGCAATAAAAGCAAAGAATGAATCCACCAATGATAACATGTGCAAAAATCTATAGTAAAAAAAAAAAGAAAAATAAAAACAGGCAAACCTCTAGGACACATGGTAAAAGCAAAGCTGTACAGAGAAAATCACGCACAGAAGCATACACATAAGCACTCATAAAAAGAGAAAAAGTGGAAAATATATATATATCATTGCTCCCAAAGTCCACCTCCTCAATTTGGGATGATTTGTTGTCTATTCAGGTATTCCACAGATGCAAGGTACCTCAAGTTGATTGTGGAGCTTTAATCTGCTGCTCCTGAGGCTGCTGGGAGAGATTTCCTTTTCTCTTCTTTGTTCACTCAGCTCCTGGGGTTCAGCTTTGGATTTGGCCCCGCCTCTGCCTGTAGGTTGCCTGAGGGCGTCTGTTCTTCACTCAGACTGGATGGGGTTAAAGGAGCAGCTGCTTCGGGGGCTCTGGCTCACTCAAGCTGGGGGGATGTAGGGGTACATATGCAGAGTGGGCCTGCAGCGGTAGAGGCCAGCATGACGTTGCACCAGCCTGAGGCACACCGTGTGTTCTCCCAAGGAAGCTGTCCCTGGATCACAGGACCTTGGCAGTGGCGGGCTGCACAGGCTCCCAGGAGGGGAGGTGTGGTTAGTGACATGTGCTTGCACACAGGTTTCTTGGTGGCAGCTGCAGCAGCCTTAGTGTCCCATGTCCATCTCTTGGGGCTGCGCTGATAGCAGTGGCTCATGCCCATCTCTGGTGCTCCTTCTCCTCGTGTACCAGGAAACAAAGAGGCAAGGAAAAGTCTCTTGTCTCTTTGGCAGCTCCAGACTTTTCCCCCGACTCCCTCCCTGTAGCTGTGGTGCACTCCTCCCATTCAGACTGTGTTCACGCAGCCAACCCTAGTCCTCTCCCTGAGATCTGACTGAAGCCCAAGCCTCAGCTCCCAGCCCCCGCCCATCCCAGCGGGTGAGCAGACAAGCCTCTCAAGCTGGTGAGTGCTGGTCGGCACCGATCCTCTGTGCGGGAATCTCTCTGCTTTGCCCTCTGCACCCCTGTTGCTGTGCTCTCCTCCATGGCTCTGAAGCTTCTCCCCTCTGCCACCTGCAGTCTCCGCCCATGAAGGGGCTTCCTAGTGTGTGGAAACCTTTCCTCCTTCACAGCTTCCTCCCACTGGTGCAGGTCCCATCCCTATTCTTTTTTGTTTGTTTGTTTGTTTTTGTTTTTGTTTGCGGTATGCGGGTCTCTCACTGCCATGGCCTCTCCCGTTGCAGGGCACAGGCTCCGGACATGCAGGCTCAGTGGCCATGTCTCACTGGCCCAGCCTCTCCGTGGCATGTGGGATCTTCCCGGACCGAGGCACGAACCCGTGTCCCCTATGTCAGCAGGCGGACTCTCAACCACTGCACCACCAGGGAAGCCCCCATCCCTATTCTTTTGTCTTTGTTTATTCATTTTTCTTTTGCCCTACCCAGGTACGTGGTGGAGGGGGTTCTTGCCTTTTGGGAGGTCTGAGGTCTTCTGCCAGCATTCAGTTGGTGTTCTGTAGGAGTTGTTCCACATGTATTTGTATTTCTTATGTATTTGTGGGGAGGAAGGTTATCTGCATGTCTTACTCTTTAGCCATCTTGAAGCTCCTGTGTCCTTGTATTTTATATATTTTACACATAGTAGTTTGCACCTCTTAATCCCCTACTACTATATTGCCCTTCATTCCTTCCCTCTCCCCACTGGTAACCATAGTTTGTTCTGTGTATCTCGAGTGTGTTTCTGTTTTGTTATATTCATATATATATTTGTTTAATTTTTAGAATACATGTATAGATGACAGTATTTTTCTTTCTCTGTCATATTTCACTAAACATAATACCAGTTATGTCCATCCATGTTGTTGCAAATGACAGACTTTTATTCCTTTTCATGGCCAAGTAATCATCCATTGTGTGTGTGTATGTGTGTGTGTGTATGTATGTATATATATATATATATATATATATATATATATATATATATATATATATATATATATATATATATATATATATATATATATATATATATATATATATATATATATATATATATATACCACATCTTCTTTATCCATTCACCTGTTGATGGACATTTAGGTTGCTTCCATATCTTGGCTGTTGTAGATAATGCTGCTATGAACACTGAGGTGACTATATCTTTTCAAATCATTGCTTTTGTTTTCTTCGGATTTATACCCATGAGTGGAATTGCTGGATCATATGGTAGTTTTATTTTTAGTTTCTTGAGGAAACGTCATACTATTTTCCATAGTGGCCACACCAGTTTACATCCCTACCAACAATGTACTAAGGTTCCCTTTTCTCCATATCCTCACCAACATTTGTTATTTGTGTTCTTTTTGATGGTGCCCATATCTGATAGTTGTGAGATGATATCTTATTGTGGTTTTGATTTGCATTTCTGTAATATTTAGAGATGTTGAACATCTTTTCATGTGCCTGTTGGTCCTCTGTATATCTTTTTGGGAAAATATCTATTCAGGACTTCTACCCATTTTTCAGCTAGGTTTTTTTTTAATATTGAGTTGTATGAGCTGTTTATATATTTCAATATTAACGCCTTATTGGTCATATCATTTGCAAATATTTTCTCCCATTCAATAGGTTGTCTTTTCACCTTGTCAATGGTTTCCTTTCCAAAATCTTTTATATTTAATTAGGTCCCATTTGTTTATTTTTGCTTTTCTTTCCTTTGCTTTAGTAGGCAGCTCCAAAAATATTTTGCTACAATTTTATGTCAAAGAATGTTTTGTCTATGTTTTTCTTCTAAGAGTTTTGTTGGTTAGCTTTTAGTACTAATTTCTAAAGTAGCTTGTGTTCATTTTAGGATAAAAATTGTTAAGAATAAAAATTAATAGTTATTGAGAGTTGAGTGTGAAAGTCATTTTCTAAGGATTGAACACATTTTAAGTCTTTTAATACTTACATAAGTTTATAAGGTAGCTACTATTTTTATCTTAATTTTATGGATAAGTAAACTAAGGTTCATGAAGAGTGTATATCATCCCCAAATTATTGCAAATAATATAAAGCCAGAACATTATAAAAAATTATCATATGTATACTCTGGGTTATATGGTTCAACAAACACCTTCAAATTTTAATGTCCAGACTGGCAATCAGGTTTGCAATAACTTGTATATCACACCCTTTTACTTAGGTTTTCTCATATTGATGAAAAAGAATAGAGGAAGATTTAATATATGGTACTTTAGTAAACCATGCTTTTGTGCCAAATAAATGCCACATAACCTTAGAATATTCTGGAAAAGATTTCAAAGTAGTTTGAAAAGGAGGTAGTAGTTAGATATTTGTGCCATCCCCTAGCAAACAGCAGTATAGGTATGTCAAATGTAAGAGTCTGACTATAACAGTCATTACCATATTCATTCTGTAAGGCAGGGTTCCCCCACCCCCAGCCTGTTAGGAACCGGGTCACACAGCTGGAAGTGAGCGGCAGGTGAGTGAACAAAGCTTCATCTGCTGCTCCCCATCGTTCCCCATCACTAGCATTAACACCTGTCCCATACCCACTCCCATACCCTCCCCACCCTGGTCTGTGGAAAAATTTTCCACCATGAAACTGGTCCCTGGTGCCAAAAAGGTTGGGCACCGCTGCTGTAAGGAATGATTTAATTTCAGCACAACACCATCAACCATAATATAATATGAATTTAGAGTTTATATGGTTTTAGGTTTGCTTCAGTTAGTGTATAAAATTATTTGGTTCTTGGGGTTATAAGTAAAAGATTTTTATCCTTCCTTTTATATTTGTATATACTGAAGTACTTTAAATTAAAAAGAGTTTAAAACAACAATGGGGTTTGATGGAATTGCTTGTGCTTTAAAATATCATTCAAGTTTGTGAAATGTTGATCTAAACTCCCCTATTGGATATTAATTTTTTTTCTAATAAACATATATTTACCAACATTCCCTGATTATTTCATGTATATATAAAAACAATAAGTAGCCAGGTATAATGGAAAGATTTTTGAGAGAATCATTGTAGAGTAGGACAAATTGAATCCTATCACTCACTCCTCCACTTTCTACCTGTGTGACCTCAGGAACATCACCTAAACTTCATGGCTTTATCTCTTTATTTTTATTACAGGTCTAATAATACCCCATAATGTTGTTTATGATTATGATTCAATTAGATAATTATGTGATGATATAACATGCCTTAAAATAGTGCCCCATCAAAGGTTCTTAATATTTTCCTCCACTAATATATATATGGTAATGTTGAGACAGGCTGGGACCCTTTGCTGCAGTGCTGGCACCTGGACAAATGTCTCCACGAGCAACAGAATACAAAGAAACAATAAGGGACTAGAAATAACTGCATGCATGTACAGCTGGGGCAAATTATGGACAGAAAGATACAGAAAGACCAAAACCCCAACTGCCACTTCTGAGGTGTCCTGAGCAAAAGCAGCGTACTACATATGATCCCTGCACATGTCACCACCAAGGGGGTAGGCAGACCACCCAAGTTACTCCTCAACCCTGACACCTGCTCCTGCTCCTACCCTCACCTGATTTAAGGGACCAGCTCCCACCCTCCCCTCCTCTAGGGAGCAAGCAAGGGAACCTGTTACTTGTTTTTGCTCCCAATAAAGCCTTGCCTGAATTTGTTGTCTGGACATTTATCAATTTCTATTGATTAAGGAGTCCAAGAACCTTGCTCAGTAACAGTATCAAGCCTCCTGCAGAAGAATAACAGTGGCCATGATGCTATGGTTTTAAAGACACCACCAGAAAAACTGTACTCGGTGCCTTCAAGATGAAACATCATCTTCAGTTGTTGGTGCGGGAGTCCCCAGATATCCAATAATGCTTATTTGGAGATAAAGTGTGTACTGCTTCTGGAATGAAGTCAGTAGAGTTGCTTTATCACATTTCCATCTGTCACAAAACCATGAGAAATCCTCAAATCGTGAATGAGGTCTATGAGGTGGGGGGAATGGTGTTATAGGGCAAAGGTCAGGGAGAGACTTTCTGGTTGATTGGGAAAACGTGCTTCATCACTCCCTACCTGTTCTATCCAACAATGAGCAAAGATCAGCTGGTGGATTGTGACCCGCAACAGGCAGAGAGAACAGCTTTAAACAGAAAAATATCTGAAACAAAGCTGGTGAGAAACAAAGGAACAAAGTTCTAGAGGACTTGATTCTTCTATTGGTGAAAAGTTGGAAAAGCTTGCTCAAGTTCAAAGAAAAAAAAAGTGAAATGACTATTTCAGAAAATGACCATCCTTCAAGATTCTTCCAGCATGAATCCAGTTCAAGAGAGCCCTTGGAAAGTAGCCAGTTTTGTTCACTACCCAGATGAAATGCCCCTTGAGTGCAAGCCACATGAAAGTCTACACTAAGGAAAAATGAGGACCCACTTCCAGTTTTAGTCTTTTAAAACTAACAAGACCACTTGGACCAGATAAGAGGGTCTTTGTTTTCACATAAAAATTAGTAGGCATGTTTTACTGATTTTGAAAGTATTCAATGAGCAAATTTATAAATCAGATACCATGAACAGAGGGCCAGAGGGAAAAATCTTCCAGCAAGCAGGTAACTTCATTTTCAGTTCAGTGCTACCTCCCTTAGAAGGGGTGCTTTGTGAATAGGGGGAGAAGAAGGACATGAAAGATGGCATATTTAAACAACTGTGGACTAAAAAGTCCCTTGCATTTGACATCGCTTTTCCTACCATAATAGGGAAAATTCAGGGACATAATGAATTGTCAGTGTCAGGGGAGAATCTCAGTGAGGCTCAGCATCACCTCCTGAACATCAGCAGTCTGTGTACAGGACTGTAGAAGGAATAAATGTAGGAACCACTGTCAGGATAAGAGTTATGAAAGGAGCAGGTGGAATCTAGTAATTACCTAAAGCTGTGTGGTATCTCTTCCAACCCCTCTGCCACTAAATTAAATCCCTTGTATTAATTAACTGGGGAATGGTGTGGGGAAAAATCAAGTCAATACAATGTTTCTATGACATTCCCATTTTTACCAAATGTGTGTTAGCTAGTTTGTGTTACAGAAACTCATGTGGCAGCACAATAGGTTTTATCCAGTTTTCTTATTTTACAAATTAAAAGGAAAAATCTATAGATTGTATTAATTTCATGGGACTTCACCTATGGCAGAGGGTGCAATGAGAGAAGCAAGTAGCACATTTGTCCCTGAGCGAGTGGCAATTGTTAAGTGATGCCTTGGCTGCCCTCAGTGCTGCTGCTTCATGCATTATCTCCTCTTGTCTCCTTCCTCTCTGCTTTATCAGCCTTAGAAACAAGGCAGGAAACAGCACTAAAGAGGAATTCTGGATGATATGCCTTGGGGCCATATTAACTATGATTTTATTACATAATCAGTCCATTGTTTTAATGTAGTTGACAATATTATCCATTATGTTAAATTTTAATATTTAAGGTCAAAGATTAATAAACTATAACATCCAATGTTGTATCTGTATCTATTTAAAAGTCCACAAATATTTTACAAAAAGAAAAAGGAAAATCATAGATAGTATCTTTATGTACTTTAAAGTAATTAGGACATATTTAATAACACTGTAGAATCCAGACATGTTAAGAAAGGCTACTCCCCCCACTTTTTTTTTTTTTGAGCAAGTAAGAAAGGGGGAAGGATGGGCTGAGTTTCTAATTGTATCCATAAATGTTATTATCTTTAAGAAAAGTGATAGAAAATAATTATGACAAATATAGCATAATGAATATACGGTACATATGGTATTTGATATATAATTTTATAACTTTTCTCTACATTTTTGTAAATTTAAATTGTTCACATTTTTTTATTTTTTAAGAAATCTTCAGGTGAATATTCTGAATGATCTTTTTTTAAAAAAAGATCACTATTAATTATTTATTTTGTAATAAATTTATACCACCTTCACCCATTTCTCCCACCCGCCCCACCTCTGACAATCACCATTCTATTAGCAGTATCTATAAACTTTTATTATTTTTTTTAGATTCCACATATAAGAGAGGTCACAGTATTAGTCTACCTCTGTCTAATTTAGTTTCCAAATATAATACCCTTGAGGTCCTCCCATATTTTTGCAAATATCAAGACATCATTTTTTTATGGCTGAATCATATTCCACTGTATATATATACCACAGTTTCTTTATCTATTCATTCATTGATGGACACTTAGGTTGTTTCCATATCTTGACTGTTATGAATAATGCTGCAATGAATATAGAACATATATATTTTCAAATTAGTGTTTTCATTTTATTTGAACAAATACTTCAGAAGCAAAATTTTGGTATCACTTAGTAGTCCAATTCTTAATTTTTTAAGGAACCTCCACACTATTTTCCATGCTGGATGTACCAATTTACATTCCCACCAATAGAGCACAGGAGTTCTCTTTTCTCTATATCCTTGTCGACACTTGTTTTTTCTTATCTTTTTGATAATAGCCTTTCTAACATGTATAAGGTGATATCCCATTGTGGTTTCGATTTGTATTTCCCTGGTGATTAACAATGTTGAATATATTTTCATGTACCTGTTGGTCATCTATATGTCTTCTTTGGAAAAATGTCTATTCAGATCTTCTGCCCATTTTTAAATTGGATTGTTTTGTAATGGGGAAGAACAAATATGACTCCATATTGGATCTGTTTCTTTTACTTTGACCTTTGTATTATACCACTTTTGCTACAAGTTAAGAATGTTTCTTATAGCCTGAAATATACAGGATAGTCCACTCTCAATGCTCTGACCTTTAAAGGTGCAACACTTTTCCATACATATAGAGATAAAAAGTTGCAGGACAAAGAATAACATTTGTTTTGTTTACAGGAACATCCTGACCTGACCTACATGGAAAGATGCAAAAACAAAGTATTTTAGCACCAGGAAATTTACAATAACCACATCCCCTGCCTTTTGGTATAAAAGAAGTCTGAAATCTAACTCGGGTAAGATGGTTCTTTGGAACACTAGTCCACCATCTTCTCAGTCTGCTGTCTTTTCAAATAAAGTCACTACTCCTTGTCCCAACAACTCGTCTCTTGATTTATTGGCTTGTCAAGAAGAATGAGCTTGGACTCGGTACCAGTTTGTTTTTTGCTATTGAAATGTATCTGTTCTTCACATATTTTGGATATTAGCCCATTATGAGATAAATGATTTGCAAATACTTACTTCCATTCAGTAGCTTGTCTTTTCATTTTGTTGATGGCTTTCTTTGCTGTGAAGAATCTTTTTAGTACAATATAGTTCCACTTATTTATTTTTTCTTTTGTTGCTTTTGCTTTTGGTGTCAGATTCAAAAACTCATTGCCAATACCTTTGTCAAGGAACATACCATCTATGTTTTCTTCTATAAGTTTCATGTTGCAGGCCTTAAATTGAAGTATTAAATCTATTTGGGGTTTTTTTGTGTGTGTTTGGAGTAATATAGTGGTTCAATTTTATTGTTTTGCCTGTGGCTGTCCAGTTTTCCCAAAACCATTTATTAAACAGACTGTCCTTTCCCCATTGCATATTCTTGCCTCCTCTTTTGTCATAAATTAATTGACCATATATGAATATGTTTATTATCTCTGGGCTGTCTATTCTGTTCCATTGATCATGTGTCTGTTTTTGTGCCAACACCATACTGTTTTAATTACCATAGCTTTGTAATATGCTTTGAAATCAGAGAGCATGACACCTTCAGCTTTGTTGCTCTTTCTCAAGATTGCTTTGGCTATTCAGTGTTTTTTGTGATTCCATACAAATTTTAGTATTCTTTGTTTTATTTCTTTGAAAAATACCATCGGAATTTTGACAGGGAGCATATTAAATATGTATATTGCTTTGGGTAGTATGGATATTTTAATAATATTGATTATTTCAATCCATGGAAACAGAATATTTTTCCATTTATTGGTGTACTCTGCAATTTCTTTCATTAATGTTTTATACTTTTCAATATATGTTTTCACCTCTTTGTTTTAATTTATTCCTAGGTATTTTATTCTTTTGATGGGATTATTTTTTTATTTTTTATTTATTTTTTTTTGCTTTATAACAAATTTCATCAGTTATACATATACATATGTTCCCATATTCCCTCCCTTTTGCGTCGCCCTCTCACCCTCCCTATCCCACCCCTCCAGGCGGTCACAAAGCACCGAGATGATCTCCCTGTGCTATGCGGCTGCTTCCCACTAGCTATCTACCTTACGTTTGGTAGTGTATATATGTGCATGCCGCTCTTTCACTTTGTCACAGCTTACCCTTCCCCCTCCCCATATCCTCAAGTCCATTCTCTAGTAGGTCTGTGTCTTTATTCCTGTCTTACCCCATGTTCTTCATGACATTTTTTTCTTAAATTCCATATATATGTGTCAGCATACAGTATTTGTCTTTCTCTTTCTGACTTACTTCACTCTGTATGACAGACTCTAGGTCCATCCACCTCATTACAAATAGCTCAATTTCATTTATTTTTATGGCTGAGTAATATTCCATTGTATATATGTGCCACATCTTCTTTATCCATTCATCTGATGATGGACACTTAGGTTGTTTCCATCTCCAGGCTATTGTAAATAGGGCTGCTATGAACATTTTGGTACATGACTCTTTTTGAATTATGGTTTTCTCAGGGTATATGCCCAGTAGTGGGATTGCTGGGTCATATGGTAATTCTATTTGTAGTTTTGTAAGGAACCTCCATACCGTTCTCCATAGTGGCTGTACCAATTGATGGGATTATTTTTTTTTAAGTTTCTCTTTCTGATAGTTCATTAATAGTATATAGAAACTCAACCTGATGTTAACTGTGGGCTTGTCATATATGACCTTATTATGTTGCGGTACATTTCCTCTGTGCCCACTTGTTGAGAGTTTTTATCATAAATGAATGTTGAATTTTGTCAAATGCTACTTTTTCATCTATTGAGATGGTCATTTGATTTTCACTCTTCAATTTTTTTTTTTTTTTTTTTTTTTTTTTTTTTTTTTTTTTTGCGTTACGCATGCCTCTCACTGCTGTGGCCTCTCTCATTGCAGAGTACAGGCTCCGTATGTACTGGCTCAGCAGCCATGGCTCATGGGCCCAGCTGCTCCGCGGCATGTGGGATCCTCCCAGACCGGGGCATGAACCCATGTCCCCTGTATCGGCAGGCGGACTCTCAACCACTGCGCCACCAGGGAAGCCCCACTCTTCAATTTTTTAATGTGGTGTTTCACACTGACTAATTTGCAGATGATGAACCATCCTTGCATCCCTGGAATAAATCCCACTTCATCATGGCATATGATCCTTTGAATGTGTTGTTGAACTTGGTTTGCTAGTAACTTGTTGAGGATTTTTTCAGTTATGTTCATCAGGGATATTGGCCTACAATTTTCTTTTCTTATGCCATCTTTGGCTCATTTTGGTATCAGGATAATGCTGGTCTCATAAAATAAGTTCAGAAGAGGTCACTCCTTTTCTGTTTTATGGAAGAGTTTGAGAAGGATTGGTATTAATTCTTCTTTAATGTTTGGTAGTATCATTCTATTTACTTTCTTGTTTTCTTTATTAGAATGCACTAACTTCTACCCAATGAGTTACCATCTGATAATTTGCTTTCTCAATTTGTGGTTCATGGACACCAGTATCAGATTCACTGAGGGTTTTGGCAGATGGTTCAGGTTAGTTTACTCATTGTAGATTAGAAGATAAGGAAACTTTCTCGAGACTGCCTTCCTCTTGATTCCATGTAGGATTATCTTCTGCAAGTAGATGCATCTGTAATAGTTTGCAAGATGAAAGTGAATATCATGAAGCAGAGACTCTGCTTCTGCTGCCTCCCCTATATCTGCTGCATTTAAGGTTATGGATGTGGTCAGATTTTCCTGCGATGGCTGTGGATAGATGCCTGTGCCTCTTCCATAGCTTTTTGGTGCCAAGAGAGAAGGTGTGTGCTGTCCATTTGCTGATATGTGTTGTGGCAGAGACTGCTTTATTCCCTAAGGACCTAATTACAGCAGGGGAAGCAGCCCTTTTGATAAGCCAGTTCCATGGTGTTGTATTGAGAGTTATTAATGGAAGTCGAATCAGGAGCTAGGTGGGCAAACACACCCCCAAGTTTTGTAAGCATCTTGTTGCCTCCTTTAAAGCTCTTTCTTCTGAAAGTAACTAAAGTTGTGTTGTTATCTGCAGCCTAATGGATACAAAATGTTTATTGTTACCCTAACAATCTTCATTTTAAACTATCTTCCTAAATGTTAAGTGCAGAGTGAAATTTGATAATCCCAGCTGGGTCAAACATTGGGGGGGGGGCGTAAATCCCTGTAAGGGGGTCGCTACTATGAATTTCTAAGCCAGGCAATGAGCTTCAGTTTAAATCGACCCCTATAGAGTAGCCCCTTATTCCCTGTCTTACTCAGAACTTCTTTCTGGGAAGTTCTTTATAAATAGATCATCATGTTGTATGCCCTGTGATCTCACTAATTTGGCCACATCACATACTCAAAGGCAGTCATTTATATAGATCAAACCTTAATAGGACATGGCACAAAAGATTTGCCCAAGAGACACATTTTATTGAATGGTGAGGGTCTAAAACAATAACATTCTCTCCCCTAGGGAATTAGAATGTGAGATAAGAAGCAGACAGTAGAGTGTATAGAAAGAAGGAGGACCCATGGAAAGAATGCTGTGTTATCTCTGAAGACTTAGATGATTTAAAAGATAAGTTAGCCAGTAACAGCAGTAGCTGCAGCAGTGAAAACCAGAGACAGAACACAGCTGAAAAAGTACAAAGCATAAAAAAAAGATAAAAGGTAAAGAACACTAAGTATATGATGAGAAAGCTCATTAATACCTCTTGCTATAGAGGTGTTGTATTGTGAACCATTTTCTTGTTTCTGAAACTGAGCTGTGTAATATGGGAAGATGTTTCTAGTTTCTTTGTTGTTGGTGTTTTTTAATTGTAATGGATGCCATGGTAGTTCACACATGTCACCACTTTGAGACTCATTCCTTTAGCTGTTGGACTTATCAAATACTAACATCATTTGTTTGAGTACCTCTCCAAAACTTTCATTGAAGTCATGTCCCCCTTTCCGGGAAAAAAAAAAAAAAAATTCTAATAACTGCTTGCTACAAGGCTGTGTAGCCCAGCCTTTCTTGCCTTTATGTTGTACAACTTTGTATAGTCATCCCAGCTCCTTTGGGATTGGCTGAGGCCCTTCTTTGAACATCACTGAACTTCAACTTCTTCCTTTGCCCAGTCTTATTTTCTTCACTCTTCCAGTTGTTGATCCAAAGAATACAACCCAATGAACATATGCATGCAAACTTCGAGTCTATTTCTCAGAGAACTCAGGCATTGATTTCTTCCCACATAGCATCAAAATAAGTTCCAACTAACTGAAATAATCTGTCAGCATATATGACTTTTCAAACCAAAAGAATACAAATACTAAGTTTTAAGAAAAATTAAATATAAGGTTCAACTAAGTAAGTATTTTAAGTACTTGAATTGCTGCAGCCTGACTGATTTCCTCACAGTCAGTGTACTAGGATTATTCACTGGAGGATTTTCAATTTATAAAATGGCTTCCCTAAAGAAATATTTCTTTCTCTTACAAATATGTGTATTGTTATACCTAAGTTTCCCTAATTAAATTCACCATAAAATTGACTAAAATTAAGCAATTCAGTCACAAGTTCTTATTTCATAATAAATTTCAGATTCTCAAAGAGACCAAAACTTGTGAAATTAAATACTTCTATGCTTACCAAATATAACTAGGAATATGCTCATAAAAAACTTTATTAAATTTGACCTTCTCAACTCGAGAGGAGGAGCTTCAAGATGGTGGAAGAGTTAGACGAGGAGATCACCTTCCTCCCCATAAATACATCAGAAATACATCTACATGTGGAACAACTCCTACAAAAAAAAAAACCGTACTGAAAGCTGGCAGAAGACCTCAGACTTCCCAAAAGGCAACAAACTCCCCACGTACCTGGGTAGGGCAAAAAAAAAAAAAAAAAAAAAAAGTAAAGAAAAGAAAAAACAGAAAGACAAAAGAAAGACAAAAAAAAAAGAAAGACAAAAGAATAGGGACGGGGGCTTCCCTGGTGGCACAGTGGTTGAGAGTCTGCCTGCCGATGCAAGGGACACGGGTTCATGCCCCAGTCAGGATATATCCCACATGCTGCAGAGTGGCTGGGCCTGTGAGCCATGGCCACTGAGCCTGTGCGTCCGGAGCCTGTGCTCCGCAATGGGAGAGGTCATGGCAGTGAGAGGTCCGCATACAGAAAAAAAAGAATAGGGATGGAACCTGCACCAGTGGGAGTGAACTGCGAAGGAGGAAAGGTTTCCACACACTAGGAACCCCCTATGTGGGCGGAGAGTGTGGGTGGCATAGGGGGGGTGATTCAGAGCCACGGAGAAGAGCACAGCCACAGGGGTGCGGAGGACAAAGCAGAGAGATTCCTGCACAGAGGATCGGTGCCAACCAGCACTCACCAGCCCGAGAGGCTTGTCTGCTCACCCGCTGGGGCATGTGGGGGCCGAGAGCTGAGGCTTGGCCTTCGGAGGTCAGATCCCAGGGAGAGGATGGGGTTGTCTGTGTGAACACAGCCTGAAGGGGGCTAGTGCACCACAGCTAGATGGGAGGCAGTCCGGGAGAAAGTCTCGAGCTGCCGAACAGACAGGAGACTTTTTCTTGCCTCTTTGTTTCCTGATGCACGAGGAGGGGGATTAAGGGTGCTGATTAAAGGAGCTCCAGAGATGGGCATGAGCTGTGGCTATCAGCGCAGACCCCAGAGATGGACATGGGATGCTAAGGCTGCTGCTGCCACCACCAAGAAGCCTGTGTGCAAGCACAGGTCACTATCCACACCTCACCTCCTGGGAGCCTGTGCAGCCTGCCACCGCCAGGGTCCGGTGATCCAGGGACAACTTCCCCAGGAGAACTCATGGTGCGCCTCAGGCTGGTGCAAACTCATGCTGGTGTCTGCCACCACAGGCTCACCCCACATCCGTACCCATCCCTCCAGCCAGCCTGAGTGAGTTAGAACCCCTGAAGCAGCTGCTCCTTTAACCTCGTCCTGTCTGAGTGAAGAACAGATGCCGTCAGGCAACCTGCAGGAAGAGGTGCAACCAAATCCAAAGCTGAACCCCGGGAGCTGTGCAAACAAAGAAAAGAAAGGGAAATTTCTCTCAGCAGCCTCAGGAGCAGCAGATTAAAGCTGCACATTTAACTTGATGTACCTGCATCTGTGGAATACCTGAATAGACAATGAATCATCCCAAATTGAAGAGGTGGACTTTGGGAGCAATGATATATATATATTTTTTTCCTTTTTTTCTATTTTTGTGAGTGTGCATGTGTATTTGTCTGTGTGTGATTTTGTCTGTATTGCTGTGCATTTACCATTTGTCCGAGGGTTCTCTCACCCGTTCTTTCTTTTGTTTTGTTTTTACTTAAAAATATTTTTCTTAATAATTTTTTTATTTTTTATTTTAATAATTTTGTTTTATTTTATTTTACTTTATTTTATTTTGTTTCATGTTCTTCTTTCTTTCTTTTCTACCTTTATTCTGAGCCATGTGGAGAATATACTCTTGGTGCTCCAGCCAGGCGTCACGGCAGTGCCGCTGAGTTGGGGGATACAAGTTCATGACACTGGTCCAGAAGAGACCTCACAGCTTCATGTAATATCAAACAGTGGAAATATCCCAGAGATCTCCAACTCAACACCAAGACCCAGCTCCAATCAATGACCAGCAAGCTTCAGTGCTGGACACCCAATGCCAAACAACTAGCAAGACAGGAACACAACCCCACCCATTAGCACACAGGCTGCCTAAAATCATAATAAGGCCATGGACACCCCAAAACACACCACCAGACATGGACCAGCCCACCAGAAAGATAAAATCCAGGCTCAACCACCAGAAGACAGGCACTAGTCCCCTCCACCAGGAAGCCTACACAACCTACTGAACCAACCTTAGTCACTGGAGACAGACACCAAAAACAACAGGAACTACGAACCTGCAGCCTACGAAAAGGAGACTGCAAACACAGTAAGTTAAGCAAAATGAGAAGACAGAGAAATGCACAGCAGATGAAGGAACAAGGCAAAAACCCACCAGACATAAAAAATGAAGAGGAAATAGGCAGTCTACCTGAAAAAGCATTCAGAATAATGAGAGCAAAGAGGATGTAAAATCTTGGAAATAGAGTGGAGAAAAGACAAGAAACGTTTAACAAGGACCTAGAAGAACCAAAGAGCAAACAATCAGTGATGAGTAACACAGTAAATGAAATTTAAAATTCTCTAGAAGGGATCAATAGCAGAATAACTGAGGTAGAAGAACGGATAAGTGACCTGGAAGATAAAATAGAGGAAATAACTACTGCAGAGAAGAATAAAGAAAAAAGAATGAAAAGAATTGAGGACCATCTCAGAGACCTCTGGGACAACATTAAACCCCACAACATTCTAATTATAGGGGTCCCAGAAGAAGAAGAGAAAAAGAAAGGGACTGATAAAATATTTGAAGAGATTATAGTGGAAAACTTCCCTAATATGGGCAAGGAAATAGTCAAGTCCAGGAAGCACAAAGATTCCAATACAGGAAACATTCAAGGAGAAACACACCAAGACACATATTAATCAAATTATCAAAAATTAAATACAAAGAACAAATATTAAAATCAGTAAGGGAAAAACAACAAATAACATACAAAGGAATCTCCATAAGGTTAACAGCTGATATTTCAGCAGAAAGTCTGCAAGCCAGAAGGGAGGGGCAAGGCATAGTTAAAGTGATGAAGGAGAAAAAACTACAAACAAGATTACTCTACCCAGCAACAATTTCATTCAGATTTAATGGAGAAATTAAAAGCTTTACAGACAAGCAAAAGCTAAGAGAATTCAGCACCACTAAACCAGCTTTACAACAAATGCCAAAGGAACTTTTCTAGGCAGGAAACACAAGAGAAGGAAAAGACCTACAATAACAAAGCCAAAACAATTAAGAAAATGGGAATAGGAACATACAAATTGAAAATTACCTTAAATGTAAATAGATTAAATGCTCCAAGCAAAAGACATAGACTGGCTGAATGGATACAAAAACAAGACCCATATATATGCTGTCTACAAGAGACCCACTTCAGACCTAGAGACACATACAGACTGAAAGTGAGGGAGTGGAAAAAGATATTCCATGCAAAGGGAAATCAAAAGAAAGCTGGAGTAGCAATTCTCATATGAGACAAAATAGACTTTAAAACAAAGACTATTACAAGAGACAAAGAAGGACACTACATAATGATCAAGGGATCAATATAGAACAATTGTAAATATAGAAGAATATAGAACAATTGTATATATTTATGCATCCAACATGGGAGCACCTCAATACATAAGGCAAATACTAACAGCTATAAAATAGGAAATCGACAGTAACACAATCACAGTAGGGGACTTTAAGACCCCACTTTCACCAATGGAGAGATCATCCAAAATGAAAATAAATAAGGAAACACAAGCATTAAATCATACATTAAAAAAAATGGACTTAATTGATATTTATAGGAAATTCCATCCCAAAACCACAGAATGCATACTCTTCTCAATTGTTCTTAGAACGTTCTTCAGTATACATCATATCTTGGGTCACAAATCAAGCCTTGACAAACTTAAGAAAATTGAAATTGTATCTAGTATCTTTTCCAACAACAACACTATGAGACTAGATATCAATTACAGGAAAAAATCTGTAAGAAATACAAACTCATGGAGTTTAAACAACACACTACTTTATAACAAAGAGATCACTGAAGAAATCTAGGAGGAAATCAAAAAATACCTAGAAACAAATGAAAATGAAAACACAATGATCCGAAACCAATGGGGTGCAGCCAAAACAGTTCTAAGAGGGAAGTGTATAGCAATACAATCCTACATTAAGAAAGAAGAAACATCTCAAATACAACCTAACATTACACCTAAAGTAATTAGAGAAAGAAGAACAAAAAACGCCCCTAAGTTAGCAGGAGGAAAGAAATCATAAGGATCAGATCAGAAATAATTGAAAAAGAAATGACGTAAATGATAGAAAAGATCAATAAAACTAAAAGCTGGTTCTTTGAGAAGATAAACAAAATTGATAAAGCATTAGCCAGACTTATCAAGAAAAACAGGGAGAAGACTACAATCAATAGAATTAGAAATGAAAAAGGAAAAGTAACAATTGACACTGCAGAAATACAAAGGATCATGAGAGATTACTACAAACAACTATATGCCAATAAACTGGACAACATGGAAGAATTGGACAAATTCTTAGAAATGCACAACCTTCTGAGAATGAACAAGGAAGAAATAGAAAATATGAACAGACCAATCAGAAGCACTGAAATTGAAACTGTGATTAAAAATCTTCCAACAAACAAAAGCCCAGGACCAGATGGCTTCTCAGGTGAATTCTATCAAGCATTTAGAGAAGAGCTCACACCTATCCTTCTCAAACTCTTCCAAAATATAGCAGAGGGTGGAACACTCCCAAACTCATTCTATGAAGCCACCATCACTCTGATACTAAAACCAGACAAAGATGTTACAAAGAAATAAAACTACTGGCCAATATCACTGATGAACATAGATGCAAAAATCCTCAAGAAAATACTAGCAAGCAGAAACCAACAGCACATTAAAAGGATCATACACTATGACCAATGGGGTTTATCCCAGGAATGCAAGGATTCTTCAACATACACAAATCGTTCAATATGATACACTATATTAAAAAATTGAAGTAGAAAAACCATATGATCATATGAAGAGATGTAGAGAAAGCTTTCGACAACATTCAACACCCATTTATGGTAAAAACCCTCAAGAAAGTAGGCATAGAGGGAAGCTTCCTCAACATAATAAAGGCCATATATGACAACCCCACAGCTAACATCGTCCTCTGTGGTGAAAAACTGAAACCATTTCCACTAAGATCAAGAATGAGACAATTGTGCCCACTCTCACAAACATTATTCAACATAGTTTGGGAAGTTTTAGCCATAGCAATCAGAGAAGGAAAAGGAATCCAAATTGGAAAAGAAGAAGTAAAGCTGTCACTGTTTGCAGATGACAGGATACTATATATAGAGAGTCCTAAAGATGCTACCAGAAAACTGCTAGAGCTAATCAATGAATTTGGTAAAGTAGCAGGATACACAATTAATGCACAGAAATCTCTGGCATTCCTATACACTAATGATGAAACATCTGAAAGTGAAATTAAGAAAACACTCTCATTTACCATTTCAACAAAATGAATAAAATATCTAGGAATAAACCTACCTAAGGAGACAAAAGACCTGTATACAGAAAATTATAAGACACTGATGAAAGAAATTAAAGATGATACATAGAGATGGAGAGATATACCCTGTTCTTGGACTGGAAGAATCAACATTGTGAAAATGACTCTACTACCCAAAGCAATCTACAGATTCAATGCAATCCCTATCAAACTACCACTGGCATTTTTCACAGAACTAGAACGAAAAATTTCACAATTTGTATGGAAACACAAAAGACTTTCGATAGCCAAAGCAATCTTGAGAAAGAAAAGCAGAGCTAGAGGAATCAGGCTCCCTGACTTCAGACTATACTACAAAGCTACAGTAATCAAAACTGTATGGTGCTGGCACAAAAACAGAGATATAGATCAATAGAACAGGACAGAAAGCCCAGAGATAAACCCACGCACATATGGTCACCTTATCTTTGATAAAGGAGGCAAGAATACACAGTGGAGAAAGACAGCCTCTTCAATAAGTGGTGTTGGGAAAACTGGACAGCTGCATGTAAAAGAATGAAATTAGAGCACTCCTTAACACCATACACAAAAATAAACTCAAATTGGATTAAAGACCAAAATGTCAGTCCAGATACCATCAAACTCTTAGAGGAAAACATAGAACACTCTATGACATAAATCACAGCAAGATCCTTTAGGACACACCTCCTAGAGAAATGGAAATAAAAAAAAATAAACAAATGGGACCTAATGAAACTTAAAAACTTTGCACAGCAAAGGAAACCATAAACAAGATGAAAAGAGAACCCTCAGGATGAGAGAATATATTTGCAAATGAAGCAACTGACAAAGGATTAATCTCTAAACATACAAGCCACTTATGCAGTTCACTATCAAAAAAAAAAAGAACAACCCAATACAAAAATGGCTAGAAGATGTAAATAGACATTTCTCCAAAGAAGAGATACAGATTGCCAACAAACACATGAAAGAATGCTCAATATCATTAATCATTAAAGAATTTCAACTCAAAACTACAATGAGGTATCATCTAACACTGGTCAGAAGGGACTTCATCAAAAAATCTACAAACAATAAATGCTGGAGATGGTGTGGAGAAAAGGGAATGCTCTTGCACTGTTGGTGGGAATGTAAGTTGATACCACCACTATGTAGAACAGTATGAAAGTTCTTTAAAAAACTAAGAATAGAACTACCATAGGACCTAGCAATCCCACTACTGGGCATATACCCTGAGAAAACCATAATTCAAAAAAGTCATGTACCACACTGTTCATTGCAGCTCTATTTACAATAACCAAGACATGGAAGTAACATAAGTGTCCATTAACAGATGAATGGATAAAGAAGATGTGACACATATATACAATGGAATATTACTCAGCCATAAAAAGGAATGAACCTGAGTTATTTGTTATGAGGTGGATGGACTTAGAGTCTGTCATACAGAGTGAAGAAAGTCAGAAAGAGAAAAACAAATATCGTATGCTAACACATATATATGGAATCTAAAAAAAAAAGAAAAAAGAAAAAAAAACGGTCAGAAGAACCTAGGGTCAAGAAGGGAAGAAAGATGCAGACCTACTAGAGAATGGACTTGAGGATACGGGTGGGGGAAGGGTAAGCTGGGACAAAGTGAGATAGTTACATGGAGATATATACACTACCAAACGTAAAATACATACTAGTGGGAAGCAGCCACATAGCACAGGGAGATCAGCTCGGTGCTTTGTGCTCACCCAGAGGGGTGGGATAGGGAGGGTGGGAGAGAGGGGGATGCAAGAGGGAAGAGATATGGGAACATATGTATATTTATAACTGATTCATTTTGTTATCAAGTAGAAACTAACACACCATTGTAAAGCAATTATATGCCGTAAAGATGTTAAAAAAATAAAAATAAAATAAAGATGGCTTCACTCAACAACAAAAAAATTTGACCTTCTCTACATATGAGTTATCACTTTACAGTCTATTAACACACAGTTGTGTGACTCTTTTTCTGAGCACAAAAAGACAGGCAAGCATGAAATCAGTATTCAACATAACAACTGAACAACAGTGAACACACTTTGAAAGATATTTCCTAATATTCATCTAAATTTGTTCAAAAGCCAAGAAAATAATGTATCTAGTGCACACTCATCTACAAATATGACTACTCATAGGGTAAAGAATGAATTGAAACAGCTAAAAAAAAATCAGTCAGATTTGAATTAAGGATCCTGTAAAGTCAAATGTGAATTTGGACTGTAAATTGTGACAATGAGCCTGGAATATTCTGTGTCCAGATTGCACACCTTTTGATACATACTTTGTTAGGAAATGCTGTGTCTTTAGGAACCTGCTGTAATTAGAAATTCAAGTATAATGTGCACTGATGTCTACACAAGTTTTAACCACAGAGACTAGGGTTAGAAATATTCAAATCTCTACTAGTATCTCTATCTGATTAACTTTCAAATATGTGCATTGACTTTCCAATATATCTAAATCTAATAAAGCTGAGTTTACTTAATAGTAAACATTAACTAGTTTCTGCACATGGTTGCATTAAAATATCAATATTTCAATAGCCAAAAACAATGAAAACAATTTGAGTATTTACACTCTGCTCAATAGTGTGATAAAAATGTACCTAAAAATCCTCCTTCCTCATATTTCCACTTCTCAATCTTGCTGTTAATCTGCAGCTGCCTTTTCTCTTCCCTCATTCTAAGCCACCAAAATCCCTCCCCATACTTCTGCTCTCATTTATTCTCTTTTTACGTGTTGTACTCTTCTCTCCCACTTCCCACTCTATTCCCTTGTTCCACTTTCTTTTTATACTTCCTCCTCTTCCTTGTTTCTTCATGATTTTTATCCTTTGTTTATTTTTCACCTTTACCAGTTACCTGAATACTGCAAGCAAGCAAATGGAGGAGCCAGGAAATAAAACTTCTTTCTCCATAGAAGAGGAAGTCAGTGAGTAGAGATTTCAACTATTTCCTATTTAGTATCACTTCTTTTATCTCAATCACATACAACCTCAAATGAATTAAAAACCTATCTGCCCTCAAATTCAGGGACACTTAGTAAACAAAAGTATCTTAAACACTCCTCAACTCTGTCCTCAACTGTAAAATGGGGATAAGATGACCTATATTACACAATTCACAAGGGCATATGGCAAAATTAGATAGTATGTGTCAATAAGCCATGAAGACTATAAACTTAAAATATGACTTATTTGATGAACCTCTCATCAAAAATTATATTAGATATAATCTATCACTTTGTTGTGGTTTATTTTTCCTGGTTAAAAAAAAAAAACAAAAACAAAAACTACAGTATATCTATAATAAATGATCCCCCTTCTTCAATTCTGAGTCCAAGCAACTTAGGTAGATTTGAGTCTGCTCTAATGCAAAGGGTGACCTCAAGACTTAATTTAATCACAGTAGCAATTCCACTTAGCCAAATTTCAGGCATGGACAAATTAATAAATTTAGGCCTAAAAGTCAAACCAAAAACTATTCTGTTTTTTTAAGTAACACTAACTTTTAACAATGGCTTTTAAAAATAAAATTTATTTCTTACCCAAACAAATAGGTGAAAGATGAAGACGATATTATATTTCACATAGGCATTCAGGAAAATAGGCTAAGGCAAGCTATTTCATCATCAAATGTGCTTTTCAGTGTCATTCTGAGGCAACACCCACTGGTAAAAAGAGAATACAAAGGATTATATGGGAGATTTCAATGGGCCAGACCTAGAAGTGGCCAGTATGAACTCTCTCCCAAATCCACTGGCTAGAATTCAGTCACATGCGTTTACTTTGAAACTGTTGATCTGAAAAAAAAAAAAGAAAAATGATCTATAACTACATTACATAATGGAAGGAGATAATATTTTTTGGTGAAAAAATTAGCTATTTTACCCACACTGTTGGTGAAGAAAAAATTTCTATTTTTCTATCAATGGAAACTGGCTGCATTGAGGACTAAACTACATGAAGGAATTATGGTTTGTGTGTAACTTAAAAAAAGAGAGGAAAACAAGAGAAAGACTTGTTAGAGAGATTTTGTTTTTAAATTGAATCCTGATTGCATCATCAAGGCTCTGAATCAAACTGTGAGAGGCTAAAATAACCCTGAATTTGAAAAAAACTTTCCTTTTTTGTTTTTGTTTTTGCTCAAGGAGGTTTGATCTGGGATTTCTATCAAGAGTTAGTGAGAGGGCTTCCCTGTTGGCGCAGTGGTTGAGAGTCCACCTGCCGATGCAGGGGACATGAGTTCGTGCCCCGGTCCGGGAAGATCCTACATGCCGCCGAGTGGCTGGGCCCATAAGCCATGGCTGCTGAGCCTGTGCTCTGCAATGGGAGAGGTCACAACAGTGAGAGGCCCACGTACCACAAAAAAGAAAAAAAAAATGAGTTAGTGAGAGTCATGACTATTATAAACTAATGGTTAAGACCACTGACCTCAAAAATCCTCATCTTGGCTTTGACATTTACTAGCTGCATGAGCACAGGGCAGTTTGTTAATCTCTTTGAGTCTCTCTTCCTCATCTTGAAAATGTGGATGCACAAGCGCCTACCTCAGAGCTTACTGTGAGGCTTAAAAGAGGTTATGTGTGTCAAATTCTTAGGAGGGCGCTTAACATATAGCTCATGGGTAAATGTGCAATAAATGTTAGCTACTACTATTATTATTATAATTATTATTTGTATTCATTCTAAAATACATGACTCAGATTTTCTAATTTCTTTTTTAGTGTCATTAAGGGGATATAAAATAAATTAAGGTTAAGAATTTATAAGACAAAGAATTGTGTCTTTATTCTTGCCAACACCATGTGCCCTCCAACTATGTACATTTTCACCTCTTCTTGCTTCATGTCAGTTACATCTGCCAGCTCTGTGCTTATCCCTGATTCTTACTACCATCACTGGTCCATCCTGACCAAGGGGCTTAGCCACATGTTCCTGTAGCCCTAAAGCATCTTTCTGCGGATGCTTAACAAAACTGCACTGTTGTTTTCATTGGGCCTCAATCATTTTTATTTATAAAGTAAGTTGTTATATTAGATGATAGAAAATGTTTTTGAGAGCTAGTTCAGTTCATAATTTCATAATGATTTTAACAAACATTTATTAATCAACTATTAGAAATCATTCCCAGAGCTGGGATTTATGACATAAATAACAAAAGAAGACAGAATTTGTTTCCATGAGAGACTCACATTCAAAGAAAAGAAGCCAAAGGGAAAAAAAAAACATTATAAATCATTTTAGATGTAATCATAGAGTCCAATGCCTTGTGAGAAAGCCAAGAAGGGTTGTGGCCTTTGTTGAGTGAGTTGAATAGGAAGTATCATCAAGAAATTCTTCCTAAGAAATTAGCACCTGACAAGATTCATAATTAAGATTAAAAGGAGACAACAAGACAAAGGTAGGACAGAGAAGGTGGTAGTCTAGCCTTGTTGGATGGTATAAGTAAAATGTTAGTAAAAAAAAATTATATATTCTGAGCAAAAAATCTCAAGACATTCCAATATAGAGAACAAAATAAGAAGTAGCTCTGCTAAAAAATGTTCAGATGACTGAGCATGCGAACCATCAAGGGTAAAAAAAGGAAGAAAATCTGATAAAGAGAAAGGAGTAACTGGAGGCTAACCTGGTAACAGACCTCAAAATGCAGCTATTTAAATATATCTTCCTTATACTATACCATGACATGTAACTATTTAAATTCATGTTTCCTGAGAAATCTTAGCTTCTGGCCAAGATAGACTAATAGGGACTAGATTTATCCTTCAGCCCCTAAATAACTAACATGCTAATATGTGAAACAACATTTTCAAGACATTAGACATCTGGCAATAGAAGACAGTGATCTCTAAGAGAAAGAAAATAAACAAACAAAAAAACCGCTCATATTGCTAAGCCTTACTACATGGAGAGAAATTTCAGTCTGAGTCACAAGGAGGGGGACAGGCACAGCTTGCAGGACTTTCTGATTGAAGAGATAAACCTCAGAGTCTGGGGAGGACAAAGGGACCTGAGTTCACAGAACAGAGTACCAACAAAGAAAGAATTGCACAGAGAGAGAAATTAGGATACCTATAGAGTATTTCTTTTGAGTTTTCAGCAGTCCTGATCAACACTATGTAAGGCTGACAAAGAAACACCTACAAGAATAAGAGGGAACTAAAACTGAGGCTCACCAGTCTGTGAGCCTATTCCTACAAGCCAGACTCTAAAACCTACAATTCATGCACTGTTGGATAAAGTACTCAAAGTGTCTTGCTTCAGTAGTGGGAAATAATTAACCACAAAACAAAAGAGTGTTCCAACCCCACTTAGCAAAATTCAAATCAAGAATGGAAGGAATGAATGTTTCTGGGTAACTCAATAGCATCTGTGTAGACAAGAGTTAACATAGCAATCAACCTGCATGCAAGGTTGGCATTGACTGGCATCTGGGAACTTAGGTCTGCGGAGAGTTCCTATCATAAACTGATAAAAGTGACTCACTATGCCTAAACTGGTTAAACAAAAACATGGCTTAGGCTGCACATATTCTTTCCCTCTAGGACAATGGGATTTGGGTACTTGACAGACTGGGGGTACTTCCCTGGTTGGAAACATGTTGTCACAACTCATTGCTGGTGGCTTTATGAATGTCCTTTGTGATTCCACTCTGGGAGGACCCTTGAAACCTTGGCCCTGGTTTCCTTCAAACTTTGCCCCATATGCATTTCTCCTTTGCTGATTTTGCTTTTTATCCTTTCCTCATGATAAATTATAGGCATGCATATGACTATATGTGGAGCCTTCTGTGTTTTCCTAGAGGATCATTGAAACTCTGCCTGCTCCTAAGGACTCTGACACATTGTCCAAGAACAAAACTCAATCCAGAATCTAATAAAGTAAAATTCACAAAGACTGGCATATAATAATAAATTACCTGGCATGGAATGAAGAAGAAATGCTTGAAATATAAGGAGGAGAAAAATCAATCAATTAAAAATTGCACAGAGCTGGTAGATCTTAGAATCAGAGGACAAAGGATTAAGACAGTATAATTATATTGCATACATTCCAAAATATTGAACATATTTAGACACAGAATGTATTTTTTCAAAGGACCCAAATCACCATTCTAGAAAATAACACAAAAATGTCTGGGATAAAATATCACTGGATGAAATTAAGAGAAGATTAAAAATTGCAGAAGAAAGCCTGAACAGTGGGACAAGATCGAGCTGTCTAATATATGTACAATTCGAATACCTGAAGAAAGGAGAAAGGGTGAAAGAAAAAATTACATGAAATATTGGCTCCAAATTTCTCAAACCTGATAAAATCTATAAACCAAAAGAACTAAGAATCTCAACAAACCTCAAACATGAGAAGTATATAAAGGAAACTATACAAAGGTATATCATAATCAAATTGCACATAGCATAATAAAGAGAACATTTAAAAAACATACAGAAAGAAAAAAGACACATTATAGTGGAATAAAGATAAGGAAGAGCACAGATTTCTTGTCAAAAACAATGTAAATGAAAAGACAATAAAGCAGTAAAATCAAAGTACTTAAAAAAAAACTGTCAATCTAGAATTTTATACTTATGGAAATTTCCTTCAAAAATGAAAGCAAAGAGGCTTTTGAGACATACAAAATTGAAAAAAATTCATCACCAGCAAACTCACACTAAAAAAAATGTAAAAGGAAGTCCTTCAGGCACAAGAGAAATGATACTGGATTTTAAAAAATGGTTTGCCAAAAGAATGAAGCTCATAGGAAATGATAACTCTGTAAGTAAATATTAGATTTCTTCTTCATTATTTAAATAACCTTAAAATGTAGTTGACTGTTTTAACAAAAATAATGTGTAGTGTTTTGATTTATAGCATAGGTTGTGATACAATATATAGCAATAATAATACAGAGATAAATAAGTAACAAATAAAAAAGACTTTTCTAACACATAAAAAGATAGTAGGTAAGTTATCTACTGTTTCTAAATTCTGTAGAAAGAAAGAAAGAAAGAAAGAGAGAGAAAGAGAGGAAGAAAGGAAGGAAGGCAGGGAGGGAGGGAGGAAGGGAGGAAGAAGGAGGAAAAAAATGAAATGTTGAGCTGCATCATGCTTGGCAGAAACTTGACTTAATCGAGGATGAAAGCAAAATATAGTTGTAAATTCTCAAAAAGTATCAACAAACTCTAGTATCTTGTTGATGGAAAAAAGTAATGTGTTCATTTTCAAAAATGGGTAATCCTGAAAAACCATAAAGGAGAAGGTTTTCTTAAGAGTTTATATATGTGTATATTATGTCAAATAAATATTTTTCATGTGAAAAGGTACATATTAAAACTATATATATTCATTATTTTTCTAGTATTGCAATCAACATATAATATTTATATCTTAATCTTTTATTTTATTACAACATATATGCTCCCTGAGGTCCAAAATTGTGTCTTTCATATTTTGTGTCATTCTAATAATAATAATTGATATTTTTCAGCATTTATTGTATTCCTGAAGTTACACTAAGAATTTTACACATAGCATTAATTCCTTATAATGATAGAATAATATACGAATGTTTAACTACTATTAATTGATTGATTAATGTTTGTATTAAATATAAGTTGTATTTTAGGAGTCTGAAAATTAAGTTTTATGTAGTGAGTATTAACTTCTGATAATAACAGTCCAACATACTGAAATATCCCTGTAACAACAACAAAACCAGCAAATGCTGGATTAAATATTTAAAACATGAGGGTGTCCCTCTGAGGCCAGAATAAAAGAGGAGACCTTCAGGAAAGTGGCCAAGAGTGAAAGCCTTTGTTTATTTGAGCCATCTATAAATCCATGGTGACAAAGCTTCAGCTACAATCGTCATGATTATGAGGGGCAGGAAATAAAGTCAGACTGGGGAACTTCCCATGAAGCTAGAACTCAAATGAGTATACTCTCAGTGAAAAGGTTCAAGTAGAAAAAATCCAAAACAGATGTAGGAAAAAGATTTGTATCAGCTGTGGCCCTGGGTAGAGAAGGAAATTCTCATTGGAGACTTCAGGAGAATTAGGCTCACTCTCCTGTCTTTGGAAATGATTACTCAGATTTACACTAACTCTGTGAACTAAGAGGCTACAAGTTAGGAACTTTAAGGTAATTTAAAGTGTTCCCAGGCACTTAGCAAAAGGAAATAAAATTTCTCCATGGAGTACTACATTCTTAAACCAGATTTTAAAGGATTCCCACAAAGTTTTAATAAATGTGAATTCAAACCAATTTTTTTTAAAAAATATTAAGATAAGGCTTTAGAGAGAATCAGAAATACAATGAATGCAAAATCAGACCTCAATAATATGATATTGAATTATTAGAAACAGAGTAAAAGTGTGATATATATATACATGTATATCACAATACATAAAGAAATGAAAGAACCAAACACATAAAGAGGGACTATCAAGAATGACTAAGAAGGTTTGAAAAAAAAAAACAAATAGAATTTCTAAAAAGAAAAATAAAATAATTTCTATTAAAAATTATATGCAAGTGTTAAATAGCAAACTGTATACTTAGTAGATTGAAAGATAAATCTGAAGCAGAGTTAAAGAAACAGCATATATGTATGAAGGTTAAGAAACCTAGAAGTTAAGAAACCTATAAAAGCCTAACTTAGAACTAAATTAGGATTCCAGAAAGTTGCAAAAAGTATAAAAAATAGAAACATTATTTGGAGAGGTAATGGCTTAGAATTTTCAAAATTAAAGAAAAACACCTCCTCAATTATTGGGGGAGATGTCAGTTTCTAAATATAATAAATAAAAATAAGTTTGTACTTATACACATTATACTCAAGCTGCAAAGCACCAAAGACAAATAAAAGTTATTCAAAGCATCCAGAGCGAAAAGACAAATTACTTACAAAGAACAATATTCAAACTACCTTTCCACAACATCAATGGATGCCAGAAGTCAGTGTAACATAGAAATTGCTAAGATAAAATTACTAGGAACCTAGAATTATACACTAAATAAAAATACTTTTTTTAAAAGAAGAGTATGAAATAAAGATATTTTACAACTACTAAAAAATAAATGTTTGTTTGAAACCTTGAGAAATCCTCAGGTATAGTCTGAAACTGGTCCCTGTACACTAAGGGCAAGAAGAGACCAAGGAAAAAAGGCAGTCAACTCCAGATTGGTAGGTATCAGTTTTGAGAAACAAGGGAACTTACTTACTATGATTGCCTTGGGTGGCTACAAAACAAGTAGGTCTTTGCACCCGCCTACTAGAATCTTAACAGTTATATAGAGGCCTTAACCAGGTTCAGTGATGTAAACAGTCCAGATGGTCCCAACAACACATTAGTTTTTCAAGGCTGTGTCTTAAAGTGGAAATGGTGGGCAGAACATACATTCCAAGAACAGGAGGCTGGGTAAGGAGCATTCGATTGCCTGGGTCCAGCTCGAGGGTCAACTAGTGGTCATGTCTTCTCAATAACCTCCTCCAAAACTCTGCCCCTTGTGACTGGCCCATACAATCTCACATGTTCCCCTTTTCTGCAATGTGCCCTGAACAGTCAGCAAGGGGTTTTATTAGAATGGAAGTGGCACATTTGGCGGCTCTCTGGATGCATTGGCAACAATATAGGTACATGCAACAATATAGGCTGGAGGCAGATTGCACAGGCTGCACTGGAGGCATATAGGCACATGCAAATATAGGCACGTGCAAACTTAGTAACAATTTTTCCCACCAAGAGCCTCATGATAAAACCACTGATTTACTAAGTCCCCTAGACTGGGGGTGGGATCATTCAGGAAATTCACTTTCACCCTCATTTGATTTAATAAAGACGATACATAAGCAGACTCCTCAGGTCTGGACACACGACAGTCTGTTTGGATAATGGCACAAGTGCCTCTTTGCGAGGCAGTAATAATGTCCAAGGCCATTCAGTTTTGGAGGACAGCTTTTTTCATTAGAGACATTTCGGTGTTCAGTAAGGACAGGCTTTGCTGGTTCTCATTCAAGTCTTGCTGGGTGGATTTAGTAAGGGTTATAATGTCCTCCAGGCCAGTGGAGGGGATAAAGTTGATTGCCAAATAATCATACCAGTGGGAAACAGAGCATGTCCACCTGGCCTCGAGGAGAGGGAGGTGGCACTTTAGGAACATGACTTGTTTGTCCATATTACACACGTTGGTGGAGGGAGGCAGCACTGTCAGGTGTGAGGGGGGTGAGGTATGCCAGACCAAGACCCCCACCTTCTTCCCTCTTTTGATGGTGAGTGTTCTATTCCAGGTGTAGTGAGTTTCAACAGCATCAGCTTGTAGCTGGACAACAAGACCCCAGTGGAGACTGAGTCATAACCCCTTAAACAGGGGTGCATAGTAACTCATCCATCCCAATGGTCTGTTCCATTACAAATTCCAGTAGATAATACCTTTCCCAAGGCATCATGGGACATGGTGTTCTCAGCAGCACAGTGTGTTGATCTACTGTGAGAAAAGGGGCAATGGTTGTTTCCCATGACTTCCATAACTTTATAGTGTTGGGTGTCTCAACAGGGGTCCCCAGTCTGGCATATGGAGCAGTAGGCCTTACTAGTTGCTCATTTGAATGTATTAAAGCTGGGGATAATACCTTAGTCCACTGGCCAAGGTAGTTTTACCTGTTAGTCATTTAAGCTGCTGCTTTGATATTCCATTCTTCCTTTCTACCAACCCTGCTGCTTTCAGATTGTGGGAGAGATGGAGTCTCCATTCAGTGTCATGTTCTTTTGCCCAGTCTTGCACAGCATGACCTTTAATATGTGACTCACGATCACTGTCGATTCCACCAGGGTATTGGTACATTGTACTCAGTTTCTCTAATCCCATAATGGTGGCAACCTGGTTTGCCCAACAACAAAGCAAAGCTTGGGTTAGGCCAGATATAGTGTCCATACAAGCCAGGGCATATTTAGAACCCTCACTCAGAGGGAGGGGGCCAATATAATCAATTTTCCAATTTCTCACTGGTTGGGAACTCTGGTGGGTGGTGCCAGACTCATTTGGCAGTTGCCTTGGGCATTGAATAGAATATACAGAACATTCTGTTACTGCATTAACAAAGTCAGTGTATTTCAAGGGCAATCCGGCATCCCTGACAATACACCATTGTAACCAGGTACTGTGCTGGCTAATTTTCTATGTACCTAACCTGTTGTATTTACTCAAGTATAAGTTGGTAGGGTCCATACACAGCTTAGGGCTGGGATGAACCAGTGGGTTGAAACAGTGAGGACTGTCTCAGTCTCTTGCAAGATAACCCAACCATCTTTCCACATATTTTGACCCCACAGGGCTTATTCATGATCATCCACCCCTCAGTTTCTCATTGTCCAAGTCATAAAGTTAATCCCTTTAGAACAGCCTAACTGTTAATGCAAAGGGTCAATGTCCTGAGCTGGACTGACCACCAATCAAACCTCTCTGAGTTCAGCCCACTGGCTGATGCAGTTCCTTCTTTTTTCCATCCACATGGTATGTGTTGGGCTGAATAACAGCTGCAATCCATGTGGGTAGCTAAGACCCAACTCTATACCAGGCATCAGAGGGAATTTCACCTACTCCCTCTCTATAGGCCACAGGGTCCACTGGAGGAATAGGGGTGGGGACATTTGAAGAATCTACATACTCTACAGGGTCTGGTAGCATTTACATTTCTATATGTGTGTGTATTTACACTATTGGTTATGTTTCTCTAGAGAACCCTAACTTATACAGAAAGGTAGGGAGAAAGGTTGATGATTGTAGCTATAAAAAGGTAGCATGAGGGATCCCTGTGGTGGAAATATTCTGTATGTGGACTGTGGTGGCACTCATAGGAATCTACACTTGTGATAAGATTGTACAGAACTAAACATATATAACACACACACAAATGAGTGCATGTAAATCTGATGAAATTTGAATAAAGTTGGTAGGTGATATCAATGTTTATTTCCCGGTTTTGACACTATACTCTATTTATGCAAAATGTTATCCTTGAAGAAAATGTGTGAAGTGTATATGGGATGCCTCTTTGTTATTTCTTATAACTGCATTTAGTCTATAATTATCTCCAAAATATTAAAGGTAATTTTTGATAAATTAATCAATAGATGAATAAAATGGATACCACCTTCCAAGGTAAGATGCAAGGTCATCATGCAGAGCTTGCAAATAGCTATCTGAAAACTACTTTTGTGGCCTCAGCTGTCCATACACCTACAGATTGTAAAAGAGATAAAAGATATGGGGTAAAGAATTGTGGTAAACAGATTGTTGTTGTTGAGGGCTGTGGCTTATTCCAGGTCCAATCCACTCCAATCACCCATAGGAGGTGACAGGTGTCTGTCTCTCATCTAAAATCTAAAGAGACCTCAGGAGGACCACTCAGAGGATCTGAGGTTATTGGACACAGAGGACCAGTGTCTATCTCAGGCTGGAATTTCACCTGGTAGAAATGTGTGTCTGGCTCACTGTTCTGACGAAGGTACAAGGAGGGTTGGCTGCATTTGGAACAATGCTCCAATATTAGAGGTGCTTGTTGGGGTAAAGAATACCTAAGTGCTTACTATGGATACATGTGGTACAGATGCAAGAATGAGCAGAAGACCCCTGGGCCTAACACTGAATACTCAGCAGATAAAAGAGGACTCCTAAGTAACCTACCAAAATAGATGTACATTTGGCTACACTGAGGCAACTGCAGGTGAAAAATTCCCCAGGGATGAGGCGGTGTCCCCAAAACCTAGAGATAGCTTTAAATACTTGTCAAATCTGGATGTTAAAGTATCATTTATGTTAGTCAATTAAGAATTTTCTACCACCCCCATCTTGACTCTTCTCCCCTAAAAATACATTGTTCTGTTAGATGATTTGCCTGTTGGTTTCTTGATCAGATTCTCCATTCTTGACCAGTTCTGTTGACATTGCTGGGAACTTCATTTTCCAAGAACTTTCCCATTTTCATTTAGACCCTGTTGTGTACCTATTATCTCATAGTAGCTATCTGTGGGAAAAGTGAAAGCAAAGCATGTAAAGCATATACTAAGAAGCATCAAAATTTATTAATGGAAGGAACCAAAAGACATTCATCATAAATGAACTGAGGCACGTAACAACCAGATGGACTTAAAAAAAAAGATCCATCTCAATCGGAGACTCTTTTCCTTTGTAAATCTAAAAAGATGAGTTAGTAAAAAAGGACTGACTGGTATCAACATCAGCTCCCCACACTTGAGGTAGAGGTAGAAGTTAACAATGGGATTTCTAAAACACAAATGTTGGTGGGGGAGGGATAAATTAGGAGTTTGGGATTAACATATACACACTACTGTATATATAAAATAGATAATCAACAAGGACCTACTGTATAGCACAGGGAACTCTACTCAATGTTCTGTAATAACCTAAATGGGAAAAGGATCTGAAAAAGAATGGATATATGTATATGTATAACTGAATCACTTTGCTGCATACCTGAAATTAACACATTGTAAATCAACTATATTCCAATATAAAATAAAAATTAAATTAAAAAAATAAAAAGAATGTTAACAACTTAATAGTTACCATTTCAGTTTCTACATTAAAAAAATCAGTTTGAAATATATTATTGGATGTGAGTACACCCAATAAGTAGAAAATAGAGATGCATTGTGCTAGAGATGTATCAACCAACTTATCCTAATCTGTAGTAGTAGACAAAGTTTGGCACACAATTAGCATTGTTGAAAGAGCAGCCAAAGTGACTAAGAGAGGTGGAAACTACTAGCAAAGTTATCTTAAAGTTCTTGATGAATTACCCTAAAATATTTACTTTTTATCTGGGCGCTAATCTTGCTACAGTGTTGAATTCCATTTTGATTTATCTGTATTCTTGTAGAGCATATATATTGATAACAGCACTTTCAATGGTCGCTCCAGGTATAACGTCTATATACAAAACTTATCACAAGTCTACTTGTATTGATTGACATTTTACCAGTTCAAATAAAGCATAGAAACATTACCTCCTTTCACATGTAATTTCCCAATTACAAATTAATTGTCTTAAATATTCCTCTCCTCCACATTGAGAATTACACCACACTGTGTCAATTTTTTCTCCCACAAACCTGGAGTCTCTCCAATGGGAAGGGCTTAGGACAGCTTCTCGAAAACTAGATTCTAGGCATGAAAACTCAAGGGGTTCTCCCCAAATGGTATGGACTGTGAAAAATGTTTGGATTGAGGTCATTCAGAGGGAAGAAGCTTCAGTAATGATTGAAATAGAATTTTTACCTCCCTGTGTGGTTAGTTCTAAGGTCATATTAATCAACAATTTTATCTAGAAAAAATAATGTGACTTCTATTAAATCTGATTGGGAGGTTTGTAAATTCATATTCAATTCAGAATTAGGTTCACAATGTTAGAATTACTTTCTAAAAATATATGAATTATTGTATAGATTTTATGTAATTTTTATGATTTTAAAGAACTAATAGTTGGCTTTTATAGTGTCTGCACAGCTCACAATGGCCCCCACTCACTCCAGCTACCCCCCTTACCCCACAACAGAAGGCCCACGAGTCATTTTCTATGTAATACTTGCCATCCTCCCAGACAGTGGTCCTCAACTTTAGCTGCTCATTAGAATCACCCTAGGAACTTAAAAATCCTGATGCCACAGCCCCAATCCCCAGAGATTCAAATTTAATTGGACACAGTAGTTTCTAAAATTCCTCAGATTCATCTATTTGTCGTTCCAAGCTACCTTACTGCCATGTGCTCTGGCTCCAGACCATTAGAACTCAGGGATTCTGACTTAAGACAAGAGAGAGAAAATGAATGGTTCACTTCGGTGGGTGGGGTCTTGTGCTCCTGAATAATAGAGGAACCAAGAGGACCACATATGTCTGCAATGAGAAGAGAAAGAAGCAGAGTCACTGAGAGAAGCAGAAAGATGAAAGTTAAAGAGGAACCCTGGTCCCTGGGGGTTGGTTGCAATCCTTGCTTGAGGTCCCATGTGCACCCCTCTGTCTTCCTAACCAATTCATTTTGCTCTTTAGACCTGCAGGAATTCGTTTTGTTACAGCCAACCAAAGGAATCCTTAGAGATGCAATATTTCAAGCCAAAATCTCTAGCTCATTAACCTATAAATGTAATTGATGCTGCCACTACAAATGTCACTCATTACCTAACACACTCATTTGGCATTTAGGAATTTATGCTCTGTGGTTGAATCCTTTTAGGCCATTACTTGCCCTAGCCACATAGATGCTGGATGATAAGAATTGAATATTTTATCTCTATGCTCAATAATCTGAATATTAGGAATTTATTTTTGTTGACGATTTTTGCAAACAGGCTACTTATTTAAAACAAAGTTTGTGAGCCTTGGTAAGAAGAGTGATGTGACTGAAATACATGAAAAATAACATGAAAATAATAACTAGTATGGTGTTTTACTAGGGGAAAATGTATCCATCCCCTTTCTCCATCTCTACAGAATTGTCTGACCCCCAAACTGTCTTATATTAGTCACTAGAAGGTGAAGGTACAAAATGGGTCACTAGATTGTTACCACTTAGTAGGAAGGCGTCTAAGCCAATGCCCTCTTAATACTAGCTCTATACCCATGACAGTCTAGAAAATGCTGAATCTTCTCTTGCTGAAAGTAAGACTTCCTATTCCAACAAAATTATAAGCTCCTCTGGGAATACAGCTATCTTTTCATTCACTACAACATTTAGCACAGTGCTTTGTGCAGAATAGGCTTTATTAATGAATCTGTTTAAAGGAATAAATGAGGTTTGGTTCAGCTTTTATATACCAGTTGTACATATGAAAGATAAATGTTAGCACCAAGCCTACACATGAGGAAAAGTGATATATATATACAATGCCATTTACAATAATATTTTAATTCTATTAACATCCCTACTTCCCATATGTAAAAATGCAATACACGTAACTTTTATTTATAATTTACTCTCCTCTAGTAATAAATAACTTTTGTTCATATTGTAAATTTGCTAATGCCAATGAAAACACATGGGGAGAAACCTTAAATCATCACCAAATGCCACTAACATCCAGAGGCTGTATGATGTTCTAGTACAAGTCTTAACTGACAAAAACATATGAGGACAGAAGACAAAAATGTGTTTGTAATGGTCACATAAACATTTGAGGTTTTATTAGGGATAAATCATAATTTGTTAATGCATTGAAATAATCTCTTTAGACAGAAAAAAATTCATTTTCCATTCTTTTGGGAATGTTTAGAGAATTCACAGAGATAGTAAACCAATATTTCTTTGAGTGCTGCATTTTGGATTGGTTAAAATATTTATATATTATTAAAGGCTATAGGAATTGCCAAGTTTCTAAAGGCATTTTTTTCCAATGATAGAGACTGAAAGCAAAACACTGAGTTAGAATTACAAATCTACACTCTTATAGATATGGGAATAATATATTTTGTTCCATCAACATGTCTACTTTACATTATTCAGCGCAAAGCTTTGTGAAATAAGAATCATGGGAATATAAGAATATAAAGGAAAAAGGTACAAATAACAGCTTCATAAACTGAGAAATGTACATAAATAAATCATGTATATGTGGGCAGTTTGCTTAGCTGGCAAGAAACAAAATATGGAAAATCTGCTTGTTAAACAATAACTACAGAGTGTGCTTTTATGATGTTTTTCACCACAGTAATTCATATTAGAGATAGAAGCAGTTGCATGTTAAATAAAATCATTGAGCATTGCTGCCTTCACATAGTAAAGAGCTGACTTATGTTGTTTTGAGATGCCCCCCATTAGAAAGTGAATATTCCTTTAATGCTCTGCATTTCACAAAATTTAATAAAGAAGAACTGTAAATAAAGTCACAGGGAGATTTCAGACAGTTTTATTAGGAGATTGTTGAAAAGAAAAAGAAAATTAAATACAATAACAGTAAACGTGGTTCTCACATTGAAACCAGGCTCAAAGAACTAGGCTACCATAGAAAAATTTCCAATTCTTGCATTATGATGTAAAAACAGATTTTTGTACAGATTTTGTACAACAAAATTCGTAATAACCTTTTATCATTTTTAGAAAACTTTAAATATATAGATAAAAATAGACAATTTTCATAGGTCCTACATGAAGATGAGGATGTTCTGTTCCAAGGGCTTGCATAGAGCGCAAATGTGGTTATAATATAGAACAACCAGACATTAATAATTTTAGGATTACAAAAGCATGGAAACCATAAAATGGGCACAATTTTACTTGTTTAAACCAAAAAACAAATTTTAAACCAACCTGTATAACTAATAAAGGGGAAAACAACTTAAGTTACAGACTTAAAATAACATTTCATGACTTGCAATATTTACAACATGTTAGTAAGATTCTCTCTTAGCATATAGCTGATAGCTTTTTTCTCTAATCCTTGCTAAAACTTCCTTTTATAGCGAACCAAACACTAAAACATTCTCAAAGGTCTGGAAAGTATGTATTTTAAAACTATTTAACCTACTTAACAGGTGACTCTATGCAAGAAACGGAGCAATGGCTGATTTTACTACTTATGGAAGTTGTAGGCTTTTAAAAAAACTTTCAAAAATGTATGATTCAAAAGCTTGCCACAAGTTCCTCTGATTTTAAGTGTTGTAATCCTTTAAAGACTGCATACAGGGAAAAACAAGAGATACATACAACAAGGAATAGAATCTCTTGTGCTCAAATAACAAAAGAAGGTTATGGAAGAACTATGCTTAGAAAACCAAGTTTCTACAAAGCATTTACTAACAGTGTTTTAAATAAAAATATTGCTCCCTTTTAAGCAAGCTAAAAATAGGAACTGTATATATAACCTTTTTATTGCATTAAAAATGGTCTTAACTGGTTAATAGCGAGCTACACAAAAGAAATATGTTCCAGTATTGCAAGGAAGACCTAAAAAACTATAGAAGCTTAGTGCCAGTGTATCTATAATGTTAATTTCTTTTCAAATCATCAATACCCAATGAGAACTATCTTTAAACATGTTTAAGCTAGTTTTCTTGGTCATTTAAGATTTTGCTATTTATGGTAATAAATAATGCTATGATCATAAAATTGTAAGATGACAGCAAAATCATAAAATGTCCAGCAACTATACTGATTCACGTATCAGTCTTTAAAGGTGTAACTCCAAATATGTAAAAACAAAGAGAAGGTAACTTCAGCATGTAATAAGCACTGTTCGCAGCTTGACTTCCAGTTATCTGCACAAAAGTGAAAACACATACTGTAACTTTCAAAAAGACAGTGAAAATAACACGTAGGCACCCTTCCCTCTGACCAGGGTGGGAAGCACAACACAGTTTAACTTTATCACTCAGCGCTACATGGTATTGGACTGATACATCAAGGATCAAGGGTTTGTTAGGTTCTGTCTTTCAGCAACATTAACATAATATGACATTAACATATAAAAATATTTCTGGTGTTTTGATTTACTGTTCAGCCACAATCCATTCTCAATAGTGCAGTTTGGGGCACTAACTAGGGTTCAATATACAAATAAAAGTGGCTGACACAGAGTTCTGATGTCACCAGATGCTTAAGATCTCATTCATTAATACTGTGACTCCAGACAAATATTTACATGCCTGCATGCGTTAAAACCAGAAAGGTGTCTTTCTGACCAACAGGGTGACAAAACGTATTTTCTAATATTTTCATTTTCCTAAACTCTAGTATACTACTGCATACATAATACCTTCCTTGTATGTTTTATGTTTATATACTGTACATGTGACCAACAGTTTGAAGAAGAAGCATAATGATCATTTTAAATTCTATATACCACTACCAGTTTGGAATGAAAACATGTTACGTTGATATATTTTTAAGGAAAAAAGACCTCCGGTGAAACTTTTTGGCTTATCTCCAATGCTTCTTTTCAGGTATGCAAAATGTTATTTCATGGGGTTGTTGTCAATATCCATTTGTTGGTCTTTTGGAAAGTACATGAACAAAAATCTTCAGGAGAAAACCCACAATTAGAAAGTTTAAAATAGAATGTAACAGAATATTACTCTTTGATTTATTGATGTTTTAGGAATCCTCTATGTCCCCTACAAGTTCATTTCCAAGTGTTCTTGCTGGTTTCTGGAGGACATGATTCTGTATGTCTGGGTGACCAGTGCTACAAGCGTCCCTTGATGTGCTCAGATACAGAATTTTCAGAAGAGGAAAATGGTTCATTCCATTAAAAAACAAAGCTAGGTCTTACTGAGACCTGCCTTTGACTCCATATACAAGTGTCCAGCAGCAAAGTTGCAATTATTAACTGTAAGAAGTTTGATACTTGTACATTTACAAACATTCTCAGGTCTCTGGTATGAACCACAGGTGAAAATCAATGAAGGAAACTTTTTTTTTTGTAGAATACTTAAACTTTTAAAGAACATTAATACACAAAATTGAGGAAGTTCCCTTAAAAGGACTTTATTTTTTTCCCGAACTTTCCAATGACGAATGTCTGACTGCAAAGTTCTTTACTATAACATGGACTTCTTCAACAGGAAAGATTCAGTACATGACAGTAGTTTTCAAATACAGTCTTCCATCTAAAAATGAACAACAAACAATAATTACTTATATGACATCTGGGGGACAAATGTGAATATAAAAACTACGTAGCCTGATATAAAATTTGTGGGTTTTATTCTATCTTCACTTATTTAAGAAGTAACATTTTTCACATATTCTCAACGTTAATTTCATAGTTACATTGAATTTAAGTGACTGCAAAGAATACAACGTTTCTAGTTCTCATAAATATATATTTGCTATTTTGATATCAGTACGGAGCACTCAGAAAATAGATAAGAGTGTGTGTATGTGTTTTACTGATATGCAAAGCTAGTTGATTTCTGTTGAATGACAATTACTTCCTCTAAGCTTGCAGAACCAAAATTCTTTGAATGCACTCAGATATATCTCCATCAGGATAGACTGAGCTCCCATCTTACTTCTTAGAGGTGTTGTTAAATATACCGTGTAATGTAACTGTTGTGCACATTTGTTGCTATTTATGTGAAAGCCACTTGGGTTATTTCATCAATATCAATGAACTATAGCCTTTGCACCTTGAAGTGAGATTAAATGAACAATTAAATATTAATATATTACTCAGCTTTTACCTATTGAGAAACACACAGCTATGTGAAAAAGAAAAGTAAATCAAATCTTCAATAAAACCACTTGAATGAAGCAAAAATAAGGAATTAAAAATCCAGAGGACAAACAAAACCAAACATAAGCCTATTCCCCAAATGTAACACTCTCCCAACTCTCCACTTTGTGGTGTGGTCTAAACCTTGGAAATATTTATACAAAATATGTTTAAATTTCACATTTTAATATCTACAGTAGAAGGTAATCGGAAAAGTAAAGTTTTCCAAAGAAATTTTTAAATGCATATTGCATTGTAAATGTTTGCAAAATGTCTGATAGCTTCAAGAATTAAAGCATAAGGAAATAGAAATAGCCTACAGTAAATTTAGGAAATAGAGAGTCTAAATATTTGCAGATTTCACCTTCAACGATAAGCTAATTGAGTGCTTATACATAATCTGTGGTAGATACAGTAATTAGTAAGGAGCTTAAGCCCGATGTTAAACTATTTTTCTACTTCACAGAAATATTGGTGTGCCTAAGTTTTATGTTCCTACAACATGTTTTAGCTTAGCCTAGTTTGTATAGTTGGACTTTTACTTCCAGGATGTTATGGAATGCTGTTTGGCTTATTAATGTAGTCTAAGCACCCAGTATATGTTCAATAAAATGTGTTTGAATGAACGAATGAATGAATAAATCAGATATAGTTTTCATGTGATTTATACAAAGTAGATAAATAAACCTAATAAACTAATATTATAAAAATAAACTGAAACTTTTCTTTCATATTCTTAGTATCATGTGGCTAAAAACTGGACCTTTTAAAAGATAATTTTGATCTTAATGTTTTTACTAAGAAAAGCAACTAAATTGTTTTAAAATTTAGTCATAGAAATAACCAAAGAAGTAGAACACTGATGCTTTAAACCAAAATTTTCTAATTTTTGTCCTTATTTAATGTATCCCTACTTCTCTCTCCTCCCAATTATCTCAGTATTTCTATCATGTATTCACTTAAGTTGAGGATATCATTCTCACTCTTATTTTTTTTTTTTAAATAGACAACGTTTCCTAGGATTAGACGGGGGGAGAGAAACATTCTCAATTTCCCCCAAATTCAAATTTTATTCAGTGAAGTCCTTCAAAATACCTGTGGAAAAGAAATTATTTTCTGAAAATTAACATTTAAGTCTATGGAGTTTTAAAAAAATCTTTGTACATTAAAGAAAAAAAAATTATGTGAATTCCCTGGTGGTCCAGTGTTTAGAGCTCCTCGCTTCCACTGATGGGGGCCCAGGTTCGATCCCTGGTAAGCAGAACTAAGATTCCACAAGCCACAGGGCATGGCCAAAAAAAAAAAAATGTTTGTTAAAGAAAAAAATTAAAGTCTTGAAAAATTGTTTTCTAATCTTCTGTGATGTCTATAGCATATTAAGTAGAAGGAATGTAGTAGCAAAGAATGGATATATAGAAATCATTCATTAAGTATGAATCATTGTTTTCAAAGGTCCACTAGCCAAATTCTTCACCCAAGTGCTATATAATTTGCTACTGACTTTCTTCTCTAACCTTATACGTTACCCCTCTCCCTCAGTCAGTGACCCTGGCTCTCCTTTACATAGAATGGTGTGTCATTCTACATATGGCACACCAAGCTCTGCACTGCTTTGGAGTATTCAGGCCTGTTATTCCTTCTAGATGCCTCAAGATAAGTACCTCCTCCTTCCCCGCTTACACTGATGCTCCCATCTATTAAACATCTCTATATAGAGTCTCCTATTTACTCTCCAACACAAGCACCCTAAGAATTAACTCCATAGCACTTTTTCTCACTTTGAAGTTACGTATGGGGAGCTTCTTACATGGCGAGACCCACGAAAGCAGCAGCCATATTTCTTTCCCCATCAGTATCAGAAGGAGAATGCTTCAGCATGATGCTTGCCTTAAAAGTTTTAATGCAGTCTCAAATGTTAAACTTTCAGAGAAATCAATTACTTATGCTTACATATTAAAAATAATTCCCTTTAGCATGTTAGGAATTTTAAAGTCTGTCTGAAACTAAATTTTAAAATACAAATATATTAATTAAAATTATAGCATGAATAATTATTTTATAAGATCCTTTAGATCATATACAAAGCATGTTTATAAAAATTATATACATTGTATTTATGTGCTCAGTACTTGATCTACTATAATAATCTACTTTTAATAAATGTCTCTTTAAATTTTTGACTAATGTTCCTAACAGATGGACAAAAGCATCAAGCATTAAGGATGCCAGCTATAAAATAGATCCCAACTGCTATAGTTAAGGCATTTCCATGATTAAATAATATTTAGACATCAGAGATTATCTGCCTTAGAATTACCTGGAAACAGAAACATACCAGGCATAGACTGACCCTACAGAGTAACTCCATTTCCCTTTGTCTATGGAGCCTAACTTTCAAGGCAATTCTACCATATAATTTTGTCATCTTTATTAAAAACATAGTTATGGATAATTCAAAGTCTGTAGGAAAAAAGGTTTAAAGTAATTTTATGTTGGTCCAGAGAAGTTATATTGGCCCGCCCACCCGCAGCAAATAATCACATATGAATGTACCCAGAGAGCTACCAGCAGGCTTCTGAGTTATGGGACTGTAGGTTTATCTCAGGCTTCTGATAACAAACCACCGGAGAGCAAGCTGAATGGCAAGGGTGCTAGGAAGAATACATGGGCCCATAATTCAAACTGTGCCATGTTTTTTTATGTTATGTAATAATGGTGCCAATAATCTTTCCTTCCCCTACTCTTCAAACAGCAGGCAAAGTGATGGAGCCCTAGAGAAAGCCCTGTAAAAACAAGTACAGGATGGATATTATTGGAATCCCTGAGTATTTTCATGGCTAAGACTTCATTATTCAGAGGTGTGTTGTTTGCATCTGGAAACTCAGAGGCTTATTCATGTTTTGTTTTAATGGTTGCCCTTTGTGCATTACACTTCCTTTCTAACTAGATAATCTCACACCTATTCACCATTTCCTATATTGTCTTTATTTCTGCATTTGTTGGTCACAGAAAAATATGTTTTCCTGATGCTGAGCAGGGTTTGTGAAACAATCATTCCTTGATATCTCAAATGGATGAGAACTTTTTTAAGATGATGTAAATTGGCAATAAAGGCAATAATGATTATCAACAGTATAGCTAATATTTTCTGAGCACCTATTGTGTTCAGGGCACTTTATAGGTTTTAAATATAAACTTCTCAACAACTCAACAAAATAGGTATTCTTAGTGCCTTTTACAAATAGGATATTAAGGCTCAAAAAGGTTAAGTTACCTTGTACATTTTCAAAAAGCTAGTAAATGGAAGTGCAGTGATTAGATATTTGTGTGAACCCAAATCTATTCTGTTATGTCACTTCCTCTAACAAGCAATTGCAAGATCACTGGAGGAAATACCCTGTCTCTGATTTGCAGAGGTAAGGGACTGACTCTTGGACACCTTGGTACCATCAGTCTCCTTGCTTTGTGAATCTATTCCTCACCAGTTTCTCAGAAAACAGAGGTTTCCTTTTAGTATGCAGAGCCTCAACTGAACAACTTGAAATCAGAACTGAAATTCTTATAGTTTTGTTTATAGAGAAACTACCTTCCGTTGACACAATGATTATTTGCTTTCGTAAGGGAGGTTGATATGACAAAAATCATCAAGTGACACTTTGTGCATGGGAGTACTTAATTAAAAAAGTCTCTTCTAATTAAAAGCATGTGGGAGTAGGCACTGAGTGAAACTATTTAGATTACAAATTCCTAATAGTTCCAGAGTTCCAGACTTCATTGTGATTTGATGTTTACAGCTCTAATTTGGTGTATAAGAAAGTATCTAGATCACTGAATAGTTTATTGCAGGTGTGAATTTTTGTATGCTGCTTACTGTTATTATGCAGATTTGGATCTAGAGAGGAGTTAAAGAAAAAAATTTAAACTCCTGATAAAAATGAGTCTCAGGTTTTAACATTAAAGTTGAAATCTTCAACTCAGACCATTAAATATAAAGATTCTATCTGCTATTTGTTAGCTGTGTATGAGGAGGGAGAAATGGAGAATGTCACAAAATTTCCAGTTCTGTTTTGTGTTCGTGAATTAAGTTTGCTCTGTTTTAAATTTAATTTTTATTTTATATTAGAATATAGTTGATTTTCAATGTTGTGTTAGTTTCAGGTGTACAGCAAAGTGATTCAGTTATACGTATACACTGATTTAACGTTTTTGCAGCTATTGTTATATGTAGTTATTTGTAACATCTAATGCTTATAGACAGATATATAATTTAGCTTTTATTCCATATATAAAACTAAAGTATTGAATAGCTTGATCATTTACTTTAAAAAAATAATGATGTTTGTTCAATAACAATCACAATATATGATGAGATTTTATATTAGAAGATGGCATACAAATTGGAATAATTTCAAATTACTTGACACCAGAAATCCAATGTTTTCATTGTATGAAAACTAAGTGGAATCATTAACAAAGGAGTATGTTACTGAAAAGTATTACTCAGTAGGCAAATAGGTATATATTCCAGTTCTGAATAGAACTCCCTTGCAAAAACATCCACAAGGATCTACTTGTCTTTAGCACAAAGGGCTTAATAAATTACATTTCCTGTTAGAAAGTAGTTTAATTTAAAATGGCATCTATTTGTTCAAAACTTATATCCAGACACCTGTAATCTAATGAAGTTTGCTGCTTTCACAAAACAATTGCATGTGCCCATATCTCACTCCTCCAGAGCTGAGGAAAATACGAACATTACAGAGGGCAAACATATAAGATCATACATCTAGAAAGTTTAATATTTACTTAAATAATATTAGGTCAATATGAAACATAGTAACCCTGATCTTCTCTCAGCAGAATGTCTTAATCATATAAAGTAAGGGAAACCAAAACAACTGATGAAAACAAATGTTAGTGATTCATGTGATATTTGATAAGACAACGAAAGGAAGTCAAAATAAAAGCAAACAAACAGGAACAGATGGGAAGGATCTCTGTCAAGCCATAACCCTTCTTCTAAAACCCCTAAAGGAAGAAGCTAATTAAAGAAAATATTGTTTCTTGCTTTTTTTATAATTTTATATTTAGAGTAAGAACATTCTGCTACTGATGAGGCAAAGAAACAGAGACACAAAGTCTACATTTAACATGAGAAATATTTTAAGAGAGATTGATGTTCAGCACAAGCTCTTTTACAAGAGAAGACTGGGTAAATATCATTTCTTCTCATGAAATGCAGATAATAACAGTATCAGCGATTTCCAGAAGTTATACTCAAGGTTATGTTCAAATATAATGAAAAAGTAAAAACTGAAAAAGTTGCAACAGATTTTGAATTTTAGGTATTTCACGGTAATAGCTGCAGAACCTGAGGCTCACAGAGCTGGGTCAAAGTGAGAGAGGACTGAATCCCAGATCCCTTTTGAATGCTTTCTCTATAAACACCTAGTGCCATTCTAGAGAGTGGGCACGGACTATGTGTAAGAAGGCACATCAACTAGCGTATTCTGTCTATACAAGCCAAACATACTAGTACAAGCAGTAGATAATGGATTACTTAGTAGACCAACGTGGCCCAGCTCATTTGAAATCAGAGTAGATAATATGTTTATTACAAGGCTAGTATGAAGTAAAGCTCTTGACTGCAGCTAATACTGCAAACAAAAATAGTTTTATAATTGAGAACTGCTTTTAAATATTTTTCAGTTTTCTTCAAAGAAGAAAGTGCATGAGAGAACCTAGTCTAGTTTAAAACATGTCTGAGAACAGAGGATTATCTAAAGTTATGATATATAGGTTAAAAGGTAACCACATTTTTAGACAAAAACAATGAAAGTGAATCCCTGTCCTTTACATGTGAAGAAACTTTGTATTAGACTCTAGGTAAGCACACTAATAGGGGAGAGACCTGAACTTTGACAATTTGACAAATTGGAGCAGGTGGAACTAGACTTTCGTTCTTGGGGAGCTAGAAGGAATCATCACTGGGCAGCCTGATCTAATCACGCATTCTTTTTAAATGGGAAACTAAACAGACAAACCAGTAATGAAAGCTGAGCTGAAGAATGTGGAGAGAAGGCATTTGAAGATGTACAGATGGCTATGGTTAATCTTAGCCAGCTTGGAGTTATTTCACCAACTCCAGCCCTGGGCAAAGTACATTTTCCAAATGGCTAGATCAGTTTAAAGTATCTCAGCTCTCCTGGGAAGTGACATTCTTGTTGTCAGTATCTTAAAGAGTCACTTTGCCTGAACTTCAGGCTCAACTATGATGTTGATGCTCTCTGTGGGCAAAGAGGAATTTACTACCAAAGGTTAAGATAATTTTGGTTTAGTGGGTATTAAAGATCTTTTATTCTGTAACTCAAGGATCTTCCCCAATTGGAGTAGAAATCTAGACCCTGTCGTTCTATGAACTGATATCTATTTATGAACTTAATGTTCTTAAAACCATATCTCCATGATTACAACCAAGCAAATTTGATTTTTAAAACATCATCATCATCAACTATCTACTGCTTGTCTATTTAACGGGGAACAGGCAAGTCTATACTTCATGTTACAAAATTAGCTCTCTGACAAAATGTTTTAGTTGTGAACGATCAGCCTATGCTCATGCAGATAGGGTTTGGATCCCATACATTGTATTACTAGGACCTAAGTGTTGTTACAACACTTGTCATAGGATCCAAACTCTTGTCCTCTCCTAAGTTGTTTTCACTATGCCAATACTTATACAGCTTTGCTATCCTAGAGAAATTGATTAAAGTCTAGCTATAATCTCTTTAAGAGTAGGTAACATACCATATGACTTTGTGTGTTTCTAGCACCTTGAACATTGCCTGGAAGCTGGCAAGTGCTCAATAAATACATACAGAAGGAACTATCAAAGTAACATTACAAAATGAGGGGAAGATGGATATTATGTGCCTTTGGATATTATACCTTGAAAAGAACACAACGTCACTTGGGTAGTATACTGGCTTAGAATACACAACCTGAGTCTAATCATGAGGAAACATCAAATGCAAAATGAGAAACATTCTCTTAAGACTGTTTTTTTCAAAAATGTCAAGTTTACAATTTTTTAAAAGGCCAAGGAAATGCACAAGATCAAAAAGACTAAAGAGAAATTACAACTTAATATAATGTGATCCTAATTTGGATTCAGGAAGGCTATAAATGCTATAAAGGACATGATTGGGTCAAATGACAAAATTAGAATTTCAATGTCAGTTTGAATAAAAGTACTGTGTCAATGAAATATTTACTGGGCTGATATATATGCTGTGTTTATGTATAAGATAACATCCTTATTTTTAATAAGTACCCTGTGAAATACGTATGGGTAAATATAACAGGTAAAGAACCATGATTTATACATCTCACTCTCAAATACTTCAGAAAATACTACGCAGATAGAGAAAATTATAAAGCACATGGAACAAAACATTAACAATAAATGAATCATCATAAAATGCATATGAGAGTTTTAATACTTTTGAACGTTTCTATAAGTACAACTTTTTCAAATGTAAATTTAAAAAACAGTTTGCCTAAGTGAAATGAAATTTTAATACATCACCAATATCAGGTATTTATTCATAACTAGTTGAAGATTTATGCTGTCCACTATCCACATACAATTTTTCACTGATTATATGGGAAGTATTCTCATGGTAAATATGTTTTGTGCTTAGGAGCAAGGTTTTGAAAAGTCCTATTCAAGTATTAGATAGTAAGATGATGCTTAGTGATTTTCTTAATATAGTTCTTCAGAAAAACCAGGTTCAGGTTCATGAAACTTACTGGACTGAGGGTATGCATATAAGCTGGATTCTGGTCTATTGGTCCATTATGTTTGAATAGTAAATTTACAATTGTAAAGTTTATGAAGTCTACCTAACTGTATTACTTGTTAGTGAGGGCTGTGTATGCTAATGTGCACTTGTTGGTATAAAGAAACTATTGTTCTGTTTGGCTGTTTGAAGAACAGGTTATCTTTTAAAAGTTTATGAAAAACAAAAACAAAAAGCAGAACACAGACGTTGCTAAAGTTTTGTTTTGCTTCTGTAAATAAAGAAAAATTATATTGCTGCTAGGTCTGCTATGGTAAAGTATTTTTGTGTGTGTGTTCTAATCAAGTATTCATTAGTAAGAAGTGAGAATCCATGAGAGAGGTTAATGTACCATCAAGTGAGAATGGGGTACTTTGCACTTAGGTTACCTTGTCCTGATTGAAAGGTGAGACCTCCCCACTTCAGCAAAGAGAAGCACAATGGAATCTCTTATGACTTTCTCCATTCTTCTATTCATTTCTGGGAGAACAAAGGCTAAGACACAGGGATGGAAGGAAATCATTTGAGGGTATATCTGAACCTTAGTGATGATGGAAAAATTGTCTACTATGCTTAATAAAAATGGAGCATAAAAAAGTGATGCTTTATTTGATAAAAATAAGGTACTGCAAAGAAGAGAAACAAGGATCTTTCAAATCAAGCATCTGTATCCTTTAGAACTGCAAGCAACAAGCAAAATCTGCAGTGAATAACTGGAGTTTTCAGAAAAAATGTATGTGTTATCTCTAGAGAACAAACCAAAGGTGGCAATTAGAAGGGCAGTTCTTATCAGAGTCTAGTTATTTTCTTTTAAGTTTGGCAGACAAAATCATCTTTCTTTTAAAAGTTTAGCATTTTTATGTTTCTCTATTTTTTATAGCATGACTAATACAGTAATTTTAATAAAATTATATTTGTTTAGAGAAGTAATTGTGAATGAATAAAGTTCTAAATATCTAGAGCTTGATTTAACATTTATACAATGCTGAACCAAAATGCTGGTCTAGTGCTAAACTTAACAAATGTCAAACATCAATGAAAGCTCTCAAATGTTTTCAGTAAGTATGAGAATTGTTTTTAACTAAAGAAATGGTACTTTTGTGGGGAATAGCTTTTCTTTACATCTCATCCAATGGAATCAAGTATTTAAACCACATGTGGGTGAGAACACTAACATGCTATACAAGAACTCTTAAATATGATAGTTCTCTGTGCAGTAAACTCCAAAACTAATATATAAGGGATCAGTTCAGAGATGTACAGAGACAGATTAAACAGACAGATTATCAAACAGACAACAAAGTGTGTTGACAGAATTATCATACCTAAAGAAAGAATATGAGAATCAGTTGAGTGTTTGTCAAACAGAGTTGATCAGGCAAGTTTTGGCAAATGCCCATTAAAGCATGAACCAGGGATAAGGTTTCCATCAAAGACTGATGTGGACATCTGGTCTACCTTTACATACATTCCTGAGCTTATAAAATATTTGAATTATATAATACTCATTGGTCCGATCCCATTCTAACCAGGTAACTTGACAATTTTATTTTTTGCATAGCTCTCTATGGTAGGAATCCTCTAAGATGGCTAACAATGCCCCCTGCTACCTGGCAGTCACATCCTTGTGAGACAACTCTCCCCTTTAAGTGTGGGCTTTATCTAGTGACTTGCTTCTAATGAAGAGAATATGGCAAAAGCGATGAAAAGTCACTTCCAAGATGAGATTATAAAAAACTGTGACTTTCTGCTGGCAGACACTCTTTCTCTGGATCTTTTCACTTGCTTGATCAGATGAAGTATGTTACCATGTGCTGAGTTGCCCTAGGAAGGGTCCACGTGACAAGGAACTGATGATGACTTCTGGCTAATAGCCAGCAAGGACCTGGGACCCTCAGTACAAAACCCTTGAGGACATGAGGCATGCCAGCAGCCATATGACTGAGCTTGGAAGTAGAGCCTGACTCAGTTGAGTCTAGAGATGACTGCAGCCCCTGCCAAACCTTTTTTGCAGCCTGAGAGTGACCCCGAAGCATAGGACCCAGCTAAGCTACTCCCAGATTCCTCACATACAGAAACTGTGAGATAATAAATGATGTAAACCATGAAGTTTCAAAGTAGTTTGTTGTGCCACAATATATAATAAATACTCCTTCTTTTATAAGAAAGATGTGCTGGTCAATGTCACAGGTAAATATTTCAGTTCTTGTGACTTACAGTGTTTTAGTATATCTTAGTTTGCTTTCTTTTAGAACACAGAAAAGATTGATAACCCAACGCTGCATCTTGTGGAACTCACCAAGCCACATGCTGCCTTGTGAGTGCTCCTGGAAGTCTGCCTGCATTTCACAGAAACAGCAAAACCAAGTTGCATAATTCCCAGTACAATATTTCTTGTCTTACTATATCAAAATAAATTTTAAAAACCTCTCTGGTTTGCTACTAATGGAATAAGTTATTTTAAATCACAGAATATTTATTTTCACAATTGTAAAGGATTTGTTTTGCCCTTTTAAAAATATATTTTTTTGTGGAAGTGGAAGTTATTTGTATTACCTTAGGGTACTTTGATTCTATCGGGAATAAAACATAGATATTCCTTACAGATTGATGATTTTATTTCATGATATATGGTGACCTTCTCAGAATTAAAGACAGTAACTTTCAGTAGTCTAACCCTTATATTAAACTTGTTTCAGAATAATGACTGTATCAAATCACTTGATCCAGTGTGACAGAAGTAACCATCCTAGGAAATATTATAGCTCCATACTGCTGGAATTGTGACCATTTAATGAGCTATCAAAAAAGAAAAGAAAGAGAAGGAAAACAAATTCTACACCTCTCTATTAAAGCCACCTGGAAATCAGGCAATCTTTGTAATGTTTTTCAGAATCTTTGGTTCAGTAGTGGTGACTGGCTAAGTTCAGTTTTGGTTAAACTGGTGTCTTGCAATATTTGAAGCAATATTATTATACTGCATGTTTTCCAAGGAAACAAACATAATTCTTTGCAAATCGATCAGGAAAATATCAACAAAACAGCCACAAACAATAATAAATGTAAGACACTAAATGCTTTCTAAAATGGAAAGTAATGAAAAAAAGACAAAATGTGCTATCACAAAAATATGCAATGCTAATAGACAATTTGGCATTTTATAACTTTTCTGTCTCTGTATACACAAAGAATTTCAGGAAGCATCTGAACACTCTAGACTTACTTACAATTTATGTTTAAGTTCCAATCAGTTTTCAGTATATATTAAATCCCATGAGATTGCCAAATTTCTTTAATACAATTTCAAAAAATAAACACAAAAATTCTACAAATAAACATCTTAAGTATAATAAATGTGCATATATTTAGAGGGAAGATAAATGTCAATATATGTATGTTTCATGCCCACTTTGAAATTCTGCCCTGGGTCATTGTAATATAGGCCACTATTTCCATTAAAATTAGTAGCTTGTGGCTGTGGTTACTGTCAGTATTGCCTTATTCTCCCATCGCTAGCAATTGTGACATGAATAAATTAAGTTATATCACCATGTAGATCATTATATCCTGAATTAAGGTTAGATTTCAAGAAACATTATGAAATTAAGGAACTCATCTAGGATTATGTCAAAACTACTTTATAATAAAATCTTTATTTTCCTACCATAGGGACTATACACTACTCTTAATTTCAGGGCTATTTCTCAGTTGCACTTGGACAATACCAAATTGTTCAACCAGGAATGCTTATTTTACCTTAATAACCCTGATTCATTTCAGTTGGACTTCAGTTCCATCTCTTTTTAAGGTAACTTACTTGTACAGTATAAAAATATTAAGTTGTAAGTCTTGGATAATAAACCTTGCCTTTTCTCATTAAATCTGTTTTTTTTTTTTTTTTTTTTTTGCCGTACGCAGGCCTGTCACTGCTGTGGCCTCTCCCGCTGCGGAGTACAGGCTCCAGACGCGCAGGCCCAGTGGCCACGGCCCACGGGCCCAGACGCTCCGCGGCATGCGGGATCCTCCCTGACAGAGGCACGAACCCACGTCCCCTGCATCGGAAGGCGGACCCTCAACCACTGCGCCACCAGGGAAGCCCCTCTCATCCAGTCTTTGATAGATAGCATCATGGTGTCTGAATGAGGAGTTCACTGCTTTATCAGGCTTCTTTAACAGGTCCTGTTCTTTAGGAGTTCAGCACTCAGATGAGGATTCTCTAAATGCTGTAACTCTAACCAGACTCTTGATGACTCTATTACCAAATGCCTTATGTACTGAAAAATCATGGTGCTCGTAAAGCTTAAAATAAGACTAGTATTCTTTTGGCAGATCACAAACTTGTTGTGGTAATTCAGAACACTATTAGATGAGCACTTTTTCTTTACTTACCAAGTCTAAAAAAATGTGTAATTTTTACTTTCCCTTCATCTAAATAAGAGTGCATTATACTGTTCAAATGATTGCAAAGAATATCAATGCATTAGAGGGAAAAGCTAACAATGAGAGTAAATGATTGCTGCATTTTTTTATGACTCTATTCAATGTAGTTTGATTACTTGAAAGGACTGGTATCCAACATACTGCCATACAAAACAATATCATGAAAAATACATGTCTCTTAATGCAAAGTTGAACTGACAGTTTGTCATAGGTAAAATCTGCAGAATCAACAAAGATGCAAAATAACTAAGTCAAAATATGAATTATCTAATATACCACTATGTATTTTTATCATTCTTTATTCTAATTTTATGTATATAATATAGAACTGTAAATTTTTTGGTTCCAGTTTTATTACACTCACTTTAATGGACAAAATTCAATGCTGAGTAATCCATCCTTTCTAACTGCCGTAAAAAAAGCTACATTGTTTTCTCTATTTAAAAAAATATGTATTAGGTTATTCATTACAAATAAGGATGGTGCAAAGTGAGAGAAATCTGTTAACTCATAACCATTTGAACATACTTTGCTTCCCAATGTTGCATTTGTTACTTATCATAATCTTTTCTTGGGGTGGAGGGAGGGTGGCTTGATACTCTGGCCTTTTCAGAAGAATGACAACATCAACATTATGAAAAAAGATTCTATATTTTCTACATAAGACTTTAATGGTGCCCAAAGCTATCTCTCTTGTCTAGACTTTACATTGAAATCGCCTCACATTCAAGTGCCTGCTCTATGTCTACCTAGATGGGTACTCTTCAACTCTTATCTAAAAGCCCAGTTGTCATATCAAAACAAGTAGCAAGAAGGCAAACTCATCATCCTGTACTCTAGCCTGAATCTCTTTCCCAGATTATCTATTTCAAATTACCAACCACTATTTTCTAAGCCCTGCAGTTTGATTCCCCTTGTATTTCAAATGCACCTTCCTATTTATTTTTTGCCCACCACCATAATTTGGATCTTCATTACTTCATTTGTGAATACATTACATTCTTCATTTCACTCTTTATCAACTCCTCCTATACAATGTTTATATTGTATTTAGGATTTAGTATATTTATTTCAGATGTAAAACAAGGGGAACCAGGTTTCCATTTTAATAAATATTATTTAGGACTCTGTTTAAAGCCATACTCATAAGCGGTCATAATATTTATTTCTCTTGTTTGCAAAAATTATATAAAATATGTCAATAATGTGGCTTCTCAGAGATTTAGACTTACATATGTAGACTTAAATGAATCTTCTCCAATCATGCAGTTGGAATTAATTGCTTTGTTTGTGTTCCGAAAGTATTTTGTTTACACTTCAGAAGCAGTAGATCAAAGTGTTATTCATTAAAAGAGAACAATACATCTTTTATAGCTTTTGAGAAAAAAATCAAGTTTTCTAAATTTCAGATTTAATCTATTAAATTAACTTTATGCCTTGGAACATGTATGTTCCCAATAGTATACTAGTGAGTTCTTATAAACAAAAAATCTAAAAATGAATTACACTGGAAAAACTTCAAAGTTTGGCTACCTAAAATGTTTATAGAGTATGTTAGTTTTTAAATAAAGAAAATGTAGACACATGATATAGCCATATTTTAATATGTTAAAATTATTCCTGTTTCATATAAAAATTTAAATGTATAAATATTTCATATTTTTATATAAGTAAAATTTGACTTATAGTTCCTACCATCCCTGAACAATGCCTTGACACCCACAGCTTTATCAATAGGAATTAACTCAATATGTATTTTATTAGAATTATTTATGTTTCTCTGTATCTCATGAGAGTATGAATTATTTAGAAAAGATTCCATGTCCTTTGCATTTTTTCTGGCCCCAGCACTTCAGTATTAAGCATTTGTTAAAATGAATTAGTTACAGCAGATTATATGTTAAAAAACTCAAAAACTACACTAGTATTAAAGTTAAGTGCTAGTTTAACTTTTTAGTCAAAGATATCAGTTTTAAAGCAAGACATTGTTTAACTTTAATGCAGGGCTTTTGGAGTCTGCAAAATACTAAACATGGACTTTGAAAATCCAAGAAGATATATATATTTTTTTAAAACGACACTCATTTTTCACAGGAAACCATTTAAAAATTTGGTTCTCGCCAAATGTTCATGAGATGATTCTCAGACGAGGACACTGATAGCAGTCTGGAAGGTATGTTGGAAAAGCATGATTATCTATGTTTTTCCATTCCACACTGTAGTGAAGATTTTACAGTAATTGAAATGAGGTGTTAAAGTTAGAGTAGTTTCAAAGAGAGAGCAGATGAAAAATACTTAATTGAAAGTAATGAGAACAGAAATTTTAAGGTTTTATTACAACTTAAATTCATGGTTTTGGCATTTCTAGAATTTTCCTTCATGAGATATCTTTACATTCTGTATTTATTAACCTAACCATATGAAAATGTAGACCTTCAGTTAATGTTTAGAGAGGGAGAAGACAAAAACTACAGTAAAGAAGAAGCTAAAATTAAAAGTAAGCAGAAAAATGTGAAAAACAATATTTTATTATGTTTGTCACACCGCTAACTTGTTTTATTGAGAAATCATAAATGCTGCCAATAGTAAAAAGCAATAAAAGTCATTATTTTCAAGTCTCTAAACAAACAGTCACTGATCCATTAAACATTGCTAAAATTGCATGCATACTTGTTCCCTAATACTTCATGTAAAAGCACCACTTCAAGTGTTAAAATATATAAAGCCCATAGATTTGGAATGATGAGATAAAAAATTACTCCTTTGTTGACTATAAATTTTTAACATTAAGAAAATATTTGGAAAGGTTTTTTGCATTCCTTTGTTTTGGAAAAATAACATGCAAAGGAGCCAACTGAGTTGTGATAATTCACAGCTTTTTTATGTGAATTGTTACATTTAAATAAATGCTTGTGTTCTAATTTTCTCACAAAGGAAGAGAATTGCATTTTGAAATGCTATTGAAAACAAGGAACCCAAGAACTGCTTTTGAAATCAAAGTGGGCAGTTAGTCCACAATTTTTATGTGACTTCACTAAAACAAAACAACCCCCCAAAAATCTAGCTATACTGAAATGTAAGTATATAAACTTCCTAAAAATATTCACCTAATTTTTGTATGTTTATTTACAATCACTCAAGCATTAATTTTCATAACATTTTAATTTCATAACATTTTCACCATATAGATCAATGCTATCAGTACTTTTGGAATTAGTCGGTCAAGATTTTTGTTGTGGATGTGCAATTATGAGATGAGAGAATGTGGAAACTAAGTTAAATATTATTCCCATCGTTGGACCAAAACAAAGTTTGCTCTGTTGTTAACAAGATAGCTCATATTCCTTAGTGCTTTTACTTCTTTTGAATGGATCATTTGTTGTGGTGGGAGCCATGGTTTACTGATGACCAATCCCACGTCCTCGATTTGGACTTGACATGGGTAACTTTGTGAGAGCCAGTAAGGAGGTTTCTGTCTAGCCTGCACTAAAATCAGTTCAATGCAATGGAGCCACCTTGCCCTAATTTGCTATATTAATAGATGTAACAAGGAACTGTAAGTCACTAATCGAAGTTTGCCTGCATTTTAACTCATTGTAAGGCTACAATAAACTATCTACAAATAGTGGGATAATATGATATGAAAAAACAGTTTCTTACAGTCACATTTTGATTCTGCTGCTGATAAACCTTGGAAGATTACTGTAAATATATCACACATCTCAATAAGGTTCCACCTGGGAAAGCTATGAAGAATTATAAGAAATTTACTATTCTAAAAGACCATAAGCATATGAGTGCCATGCCATTAACATTTTTCTTTTTATCTACCACATTTACTTCACTCTTTTCATTTACTGAAACTTGGATATGTTAACCAAGATTGGTTCTGAATTCCTAGGGAAATATAAGCCAAGGAGCTACATTATATAATTAACCAAACCTTTAAATTAAATGACCTTCTGCATTTATTTAAATGCATCTGATTCTAATAATTTAAGAAGTAAAATTAGAATCTATAAAACAAAAAATTTCACATTTTTAATCCTTTGCAATAATCAAACCACTAAAGTCCCTGATAAAATGGAATAAATCTGAATTGTACACATTTGAAAAAATGATATGGGCAGGTGGACCTCAAAATTCTATCTCAAAAGTATGTCTGAATTCAAAGCAGTTAGGGGAAGTCATTGCATTTACTCTAAAAAGCTTGGAGAGCTGTTCTCTTTACTAGTGATTTATTGTTATTTTCAATTTGGATTACATATTGACAATCTGATATATTATGAGTTTTTTTATTGAGAGAACTTTTTTTCTGTCTTACTATTATCAGAGAACATAAATGAACATTTATCGTGTTAAGGCTTCTACATTTTTTTTTCTTTTTGCATGGTACGCGGACCTCTCACTGTTGTGGCCTCTCCCGTTGCGGAGCACAGGCTCCGGACACGCAGGCTCAGCGGCCATGGCTCACGGGCCCAGCCGCTCCGTGGCATGTGGGATCTTCCTGGACCGGGGCACGAACCCGTGTCCCCTGCATCAGCAGGCGGACTCAACCACTGTGCCACCAGGGAAGCCCCTTCCACATTTTTTTAAAAAATCTGTCATTTTATATAAAAATGTGTATCTTTCAGTTCCCTCAGGAAACGTATATGGTCGTACCAAGCTTATGGTCCTACTTGGGCAATAGTTGGCTTGAACCCAGAACCATATGTGGGTTTAGAAAAGGAATGTACTTTCTATCCTTATTGTCTTATATCTAATCTTTTCTCATTTGTGAAATTTCTCTTTATTCCCAACATTTAAACTAGAGATAAAGTCTAGACTCTGAGATTTCATATAACATTGCTGGAGAAACATAAAAATCAGTCCAAAGACTACGATAACTTGGAACAAGGTGGACCTAAAACTATATTAACCAGCATGAGCCATGAAGAAAAAATAAACACATTGAAATTATTAATACAAGTAAATATCAGTTCATCATGGAAATCAAATAATTAATCTTAATCTGTGAAAATGGGAATTTCATAAGTAAATGTAAAACCATAGTATAGAATCAAAGTTAAACACAGCACACCTGATTATGTATGGGAATAATTTATGGTCTAAAATCTCCCCATCCAATGCTCTTTCTGCCAGGGAGAAACAAATAAAGAATGAGAGTCAGATCCAATAATTTGTAGCCATTATTCATCATTTTATAGGTGTAATTAGTAAGCTTAGGTGAAACTATGTTTGGAGATTTACTATCTCTGGAGTATGATTATCTATGAATTTTAAAAGTCTGCAGTTACTCCACACTATATGAAAATACAAACCATATTAATAGAAATTTGCCAAAATATAATACAAAAATTAAGAAGTTCTAACACTTTTATCTTAAATGAGTCAAAAACAGCTGGTTTATCTTTTATTTAATTTGAAAAGAGATAAGTAATAATACAGAGCTGAAAATAAATCTCCTTAAGCCATATTGTTTAAATTGACATAAATATTGAAACCTACAATTTGTCATGAATTTTTTAAATGCCTTGAAAAAGCTGGTGAATATTATTTTCATTTTCCAGCTTAAAATACACTAAAAGAAAAAGTATGTGCCACATATTGAAAAAAAATATTCATTGGCTTAAGATAATTTTTTAAAATCCAAATAGTGTTTAATATTCACCAAAAATGAATAATATTGCAAGTACTATTACATTAAATTTGTGCATAATTGTAGAAATAGCAAATTCTTTATAGCGTAGCCTTTACTTACTTGTAAGTTCTTATATTAATTGTAAGTTCATATATTAATTCATTTGATCCCTGTAACAACTCTGTGAGGTGAATATCATGATCATTTTCTATGTTTTATGGATAAGGAACTCTCATAATCAAATAGTTTAATTTACACACTCAGTGTTATACAGATAATAAATAGCAGTGTGGAGATTCAAACCCAAGCAGTCTGTATCCAGAATCCACATACCCGTAATGGACCATGAATACATTGTGTGTGTGTGGGGGGGGTGTGTTTGGGTGTGAGTGTGTGTGTTTATACTCATAAAAAATCAGATGTCTCTGCCATTTTGACAGGATAAAAATATCAGCAATAGAGAAGGTCTCAGCAGTTAAAATCAGAACATTAATGAATCGTGGTATCGATACTAGACTATGGCTTCTAGTCCCACATTGTTCTCCTAAGACTAAATCGTCTTAGTGTTAATTCTAATAATTTAGAAATCAGTTATTTAAATAAATCATCAATGTTAATGCCAAAAGTATTGGCATTTACTTTGTAACTGATTAATAATTATCTTTATAACCTAATGGATTTATTTTTCTTTTTATATTAGAGAAAACTCCATGAGAAATTGCAAATTTTGAGAGTTGTTTCAGGGCTAAAAAATAACCATTGCCTGAAGAAAATGCCTTTTTACTTCCCTGAAGATGAATCCTACAGGAAACCAATGTCAATTTAATTGATATTATCATATTACTAAACTTTACACGGGAAGAACTAGTATATATTTGCATTTTAAATCTTAATCCTTAAAAATTTATGCCACCCTCATTATTTGGTTGAACATTGAGCCAGTTACAGCCACTTCATAAATTATCATGAGATACAAAGATGGATGTCATGTAAGAACAAGGCATATAGAGTCAAAGGGACGAGAAGGTCCTTAGTTCACAGTCTGATTCCAAGCAATTTGCTTTAAGACCATGTTCCTCAGTTTCCTAAAATATAAAATGGGCATGCTGTGAAGATCAACACAAATAATGTATTTGAAAAAGCTGTGCAAACTTGCAATTGCTTTAGAAAAGTTAACCGATGTTCTCTGTAATATCCCGAATCACTGCTGTATCAAAAAGGATGAGTACCATTCTCAGGTCACCAACGTCCCTTCCCTAATGTCTTTTTAACTTCCAGGCTCCTTCCTCATCCTCTTACTCACCTCTTTTGAATATATACTATTTGGCACTTGAAATTTTGGATTTCATTTCTCCCAAGGCACACCTCTTGCTTTTCACCATGATCCCTTAGTTTGTGAGAGAAGAAACACCTGCTGCCTTTCTTCAGCAGGCAGATTTAGAATAAAGTTAGCACTGTAATGCTTCTTCCAGGACATACTGTCAATCCAGCAGTTATTAAAAACAGCAAGTGGATTTTAATGGACTAATTTCTTTGAAACAGCTAAAATATTTTCAACCAATGAACCATTTCCCAAACAATTAAATAAACTGATTTTTCATATATATATATATATATATATATACTCTGGTTGCCCACTATTTCAGCCATAAAAATATCATTACCATTGAAAGAAATGATCGGGTTTTTGTAAATCTTACTTTTATTTATTTATTTATTTATTATTATTATTATTATTTTTTGTGGTACGTGGGCCTCTCACTGTTGTGGCCTCTCCCATTGTGGAGCACAGGTTCCGGACGTGCAGGCTCAGTGGCCATGGCTCATAGGCCCAGCCGCTCTGCGGCATGTGAGATCTTCCCGGACCAGGGCACGAACCTGTGTCCCCTGCATCGGCAGGCAGACTCTCAACCACTGCACCACCAAGGAAGCCAAATCTTACTTTTAAAACGAAATAGTTATATTCATGTATTCATTTACCGACTGCCTTGCCACCTTTGAGAAAGTGAAATTGGACTTTTATTTAAAGTGTTGCTGTTGTAAAATGATACTGAATGCTAAATAATGTGCTTGTTTGTTTTTCAGCTGTTGTAAGTCTAAAGAGGTTTTCTGAATACTTCAATTATAAAAACATTTAAAACATACAAACTTGTGCAATTTTTATTTTAATGAAGATGAGAAGTTCATTAAAGAAGATAAATATTTCATTAGATGTTAAATAAAACAAAGAGATTTTTTGGCTTCTCTCAGCACAAAATTCCTTTGAAAGATTAATTAATACTTGCAAATTATGCAAATTAGACCCATGCAAATATTTTATGAGGACAATTAAGGGAACCATTAATTACTGCTTTTTTTGCTTCAGTGAGATTCATGCATTTAATTTTAATTTCACTTTAACTGTTTTGATGTATAATCTTGCAGCTAAGAACTTTATCTTTCCTGGCGGGTCACTTAAACTTATAAATTTCATCCAGTGAGCGAACAGAAATCTGTAAAGATATTCTCTAGACTATGTTAAGTATCAAGAGAAATTTCTGACACAATGCACTCCCAGAAACAGGGAAACTGGAAGGGAATGTGAGCTCATTCTTGGACAAGTTTCAACTGCTGGAAAAGCAATTAATTTGCTTTGGCTGTGCTAATATAGGGGAATTAGAAAGTGTGACACAAGACAAATAGAAATAATTAATTCTCCAAAATGATGTTCTCATTAATATGGTTCGAACAGTAGAAATAAAAAACATTATTGTGGCATGTCTGCATTCTGTTCCTAACCATGGGAGGTAGAATAATGCACCATAAGCATTCTTACATTTATAGTCTAAATGATTATGTTTCTTTTTTTTTCTAAAGGAGAATTTACAGCAAAGGGGATAATATATCTCAAAAGTCTAGACATATACATGACATAAATTGATCACATACTTTCCATCATCATGTTTTTACATACCAATTCTTAAAATGTTGTTCATATAAATTCTGTAGTTTAGTGAATAGACTTTAAAATGAGGGTCTTTTTCTGTAATTTAAATATTTTCAGATCAATTTTATAACTCTTAAAGTATCAATAACATTTCTCAGAAAATAAAAGAAAACATGTATAGATGGCCAGGGTATTTTTACTTTCTAAGGGTGAATATAAAAAGAGAAAACAGATTTTGTGAATATGAACCACAAATCTATATTACTAAATGGTAACTGTCTTCAGCTTCGGTAGACTTTATATACATTTTCTACTATTACGATCTCCAGTGAGCAAGTTAATTGGATACAAAGGCCATCCAATTTTTCCCTTGATAATAAGGGTGAAAAATACTCAAAGCAAAAACTTAAATAAATTTTCCTTAAATCTGAAGGTGATAATATATTGTCTGAAAACTAATAAATTAATTTCTTGACCATAATGAAAAACAATGTCCTGAATTGACTAGTTAGTCATAATAATAGAAGTATCATTGATAAATATAAATATAAAATTAAAATGACAGAGGCTATTTTCCTACCTATTCTCTGACACTTCTGTAGTGCTGCAGCCAGTCACTGTTAGTATGGTCCAATGAAAAGTTACAAGTGGACATACATTCTCATTGATATTTGTTGAGCTCTTTAACATTTTCTAAAAATAGATCTTAAAATTAAATTTTCTTTCTTACAAGGATGACCTCATTCCATTCATCCTTAAATTCTAATTTCCCTAGATTTCTTTTGCATATTTACACTCCCCACACAGATGTATGTTACACCTTCTAAATTAAGATCATCTGTGACTTTCACTGACACACTGTTTAACCACTCTTCCATATCACTAATTACGATGTTAAATCAACATGGATCTAGCATTGATCTTTAGCCCCCCCTGCTAATATCTGTCCCAATTTCCATTTATCAATATTCTTTGATTATGGTCTTCAGACAGTATTCAAGCCAAGATAAAAACATGTTCATGAACAAGCCAATTTAATTCAATTTTTCAATTTTATCTATGCTAACAAAATATTATTATATTTTCCATTAATAACTGCTCTATTTCAATCCTTAAAAGCAATTTAGTTGTACAATGTCCATTTCCCCTCTCTAAACTTCCAATTCCAATTCATTCTTCCTGATATTCTCTATATCCCCTAAAATCTCATGGCACCTACCACTTATAATATCACTTTTACTAGGAAATATGATGTCAAATATGCTACAAACTATGCCCAATCATTTGGCCTTACTTTACTCTGCCTAATATTTGGGCAATGGGATAAAAATTAAAATTACACCACAAAACGTCATTTTACGTCACAACTCAACACAAACATATTAAAATGACAATTTTTTTTTTTGTAAGAAACAGGAGTTTAGAAAATTAGCTCTATGGAAATAACACATTGAAAATAATTTTATGTAAGTATAATTCTAATGAATTTCAATTTAATACTATTTTGAGCAACTTCATACTTCTCACCATGTCTGATTTCAGGTATAATTAGTTGAAATTACATAAGACATTTCCAACAGACCTATAAGAGACCTTCAGCATTTGGAGTTTAATCATATCTGCCTACATTCAAAAACAAGATTTACTGTTTTATATATGTCTTAAAAGAATAAATATGCTTATACTGAAATTATAAGAAATATTATTCAAAAATTTTATAAAATATTACAACTCATGAGTATCACTTAAACTTTCTACTTAATAATAATAACTCTTATTGTCTAGTTAAATGAGTAAACAATGACCTATGATAACTATGGAACATTAGCCTGTTTATTGGTTACTGCCTGCAATCAATATCATCTTTTGTTCAACTTAATCAATGTTGTTTAGATTGATTAGCTGCATTGAAATGCTGCCAAACAACAGAAACCAGTGCCAAGGGACTAGAAGTAAATTTATTATTGTTTTTTTTTTGTTCATAGTAATATAATTCTAGTATTTATTTTTTAAGATCAAGAAAAATAGTTTGAGGCAATCCCTAAGGTGATTACACTTTCTAAATGAATAAACAATAGTCAGTATGCACTGTAGGCAGCCCAGAAATCAGTATTAAGCAAATCTTCCTTTTTTTTTTTTAATGAAAGCCTCCCTCTTTTAAGCTAAATAAAGACATTTTATACATAGAAAATTAGGTTCAGGTAACAAAAACTTTCTTGTAAATTTCTGCAAACACTTTACTGTGGGACTAAATCAACATTATGATATAAATAGAGACCAATTTCCTAGAAAATAGAAAAGTAAATTATATGTTAGAGTAATAATAGCTTCAGTGTTTACCAGTTGCTAGGCACTATAAATATGTTAACTTGTAATAATAAAATTTAATATTAACAGCTAAAATGTAACTGTGTACATACTATTTCTCAGCATATGCTAAGTGCTTTATGGGTTATTTTATTTAATCATCACAGTAAGGCTCTGAGGTTAAGCAATTACTATAGGAAAAAAAAAATAGTGGAGAAAAGATTTGAATCTAGACCTGACTCCTAGCATTTCTTTTTCTTTTTTTTTTTTTTTCACAGGCCTAGCCGCTCCGGGGCATGTGGGATATTCCCGGACCGGGGCACGAACCCATGTCCCCTGCATCGGCAGGCAGACTCTCAACCACTGTGTCACCAGGGAAGCCCTCCTAGCATTTCTTAACTGGTAGATTCTGTAGAGGTGTCTAGAGAACCTCCAAGCCCACATTAAACTTATGCGTCTATTTTAAGGATTAGAGATAGAAATATACATAAGACAATTATGTGAAATCAAATTTAAACCATACTTTCATATAAATCTTTAAAGTGGTAAGTTTAAGTAAGGTTCAGCATAGAACCTTCACAGTGTAGAAGTCTTGGGATACCATTTAGCAACTCTGTTAAACCACATACTGTTGGAGAAATGAAAATGCTCTTCAAATGTCTTACACTGAATCAAAATTGGATTTGTGTCTGATTTTAAATTTGTCCTAAGTTCATTGCATGCTAAGTTGTAGGGGTGTAGATAAATCTTTTATCTAAATATGATTAATCTCTTAATTTCTTTTATTGCCACTTTCTTCATTTAGAATGAGGTTTTCCCTAGTGTGTCTGGAAGTGTCTGTAAACATGGTATAGGCATAAATGACTGATTAAAAAGTAAAAAGCTGGAAAAGAAACATTTTTTTTCCAACTACACATCATTCCCTAGCTGCTATCAGTACACTGTTTGAATTTTTGAAGTCATTAACAGGCAATGTGCTAACTATCCACATTGAGTGACGGGGCTTCAAGTAGCTATCCTAAAAGAGAGACACGTAAATCCAGACAGCAAAGCATGGAGGAAAGAACAAAGACTCCAGGGTCATAAGTCTGAATTTAAATGTCAGCAATCCCACTAACTCATAGTGCAAATGTGAGAATGTTAATTAGCCATTCTGCATGTTTGTTATCTTACATTTAAATTAGAATATACAGGAAAGGCTCAATAAATATGAGCTCCTAATCCACCTTACTATTTTAATAAGCAAATAATACTCTACTTACTGTGTAATATCACTAAGTCTAAATAAAAGAAAATGTATTACTAGGACACTCAATATGTGCTGGAACATTTGACTCAATAGAAATAGCTTGATAAAAGATACAAATTTAACTCATAAACTTGACCTGCATTATAATGTTTTAGATCTATAAGTTACTAAACAAAATATAATAATAACATAGTTTAAAAGAACAATATTTGGGCTTCCCTGGTGACGCAGTGATTGAGAGTCCGCCTGCCGATACAGGGGACACGGGTCCGTGCCCCAGTCTGGGAAGATCCCACATGCCGCGGAGCGGCTGGGCCCGTGAGCCATGGTTGCTGAGCCTGCGCGTCCAGAGCCTGTGCTCCACAACGGGAGAGGCCACAACAGTGAGAGGCCCACATACCGCAAAAAAAAAAAAAAAAAAAAGAGCAACATTTTAACAATCCTAATCTAAAAACAATCGGGGAGAAAATAGGGGATGTGAAAAGCAGTTGGACATGTTGTATTCCCATCTCCAATTAGCTCATGGTGTAACCTTTATCAAGTCATGTACCCTTACTAAACCTCGGTTTCCTCTCTTGCAAAATGAAGAGATTTAACTTATCTTTAAAGCCCCTTCCCAGTGCTAAGGCAGTAACATCATATAAGTGTGCTTGGCATTTCATCAGTGTTCAATAAACATTTGTTGAATAAATGAATAATTTTCAAATTTAGCATGTATCTTCAAATATCTAGGAAACAGAAAGAAGATATGTTTAAATTGGAACAAAAAGATTGTTAATTTGAAGGCAAGTCTTTTATGTCCTTTGACTGGAAGAACATCTGGTTTTCTATGATCTGAGATCAGTCAAAAATAGAATAAAAAGCCAAACAGTTTTGATTATGGACATTGGATGTAAATAAAAGAGATGTACTTTCAAGTGGAGTCAAGATTTTGCAAGCATAACTTGCAGATATCCTAAGATGTCAGAAGAACTGTGGTCCACATTCCCACTGATTTCAACAATTACTTTTTGGTTTAAGAGGATGGGTTTTTTACTTAGAAGGAAAAAGCAGAAAGCTGTTATTTTGCAAGTGAACTTTTCAGACTTTTTGAAAATTTATAAAAGACATAGATAAAACAGTACTAATTCATGATTCTCCCATGTTATAGTTCATATCTATATATTGAACACCTAAACAATATACAGAGATTAAACCATTTGAAATTATAGGAAACAAATCAGGAAAGAAGCATGAGGTTAATGTTTATTAAACCAAAGAAGAAAGTGTTATTTAAGAAATGTGATTATGGTATATTAAGTTAAATATAAATTTAAAATGGATGTAAGTGAATATCCACAGAATCCAAATCTTGGGTCAAATGTGTAAGAAGAATTAGAAATGCACACAGGAAGAAAAAACACATTCTGTTGATTCAGCTCTGAGATAGAAAAATTCTGCCAGAATTTGTAATTCTGACTTTCCTAGGAGGAATCATATTATCCTTTGTTTCCTCCCATCAGTATCTCCAACCAATGTCTGAAAAATGTCAGGACAATAGGGATCCTTAACATCTATCCGCAAGATCTAACAAAGGTCCTAATTCCTTTGGGGAATATATAGCAAGCATCAAACATTTGGGCACCATAAATGAGACACAGACATCTGACATATTAGGATGTACGTGTCAAGAATATAGACACTACGAGCACAGTGGTGAACAGAACAGGCCTGGTTCATTCCCTGCCTGGCTACCATTCAGAGAAAGGAGGAAGAAGACATTAAAAAAGGAACTACCGACGAACAGCTGTTATTGTGGAGAAGAGAAAGGTATGATAAGAACCTCTGAGTGGAGGAACTAGACCCGTGGAACAGGGAGAGACTGTAGGGGTAGGTAGGGAGTCTGGAAAGCATACCTGGAGGTTGTGACTTCTAAGATGAGACTTAAAGGATGGATAAGTAAAGGCAGGAAAGAGGGGGAAATGTAGTTGGTAGGTGGAGAAAGCTGTGAGGCTTTATGGGAAAAAAAAATTTCCAGTATGACAGAACAGAGAGTGAAGGGCAAAAGTTGCGATTGTGTGTAGAAGGCAAGGGAGGGAAATGTCAAGCTTCACTTCCCTCACTGTATTTAAGGAGGATATTGGATTGGACAGATGTGGGAACCATAGAGAAGGAACATGGAGGAAGACAGGTTTGCAGGAGGGAGGAGTGAAGAATCCTTTAGGTTTGGTGCCCTGGATTTTGAGGTCCCTGTGAGATAGCCAAATACAAATGTGATATTATTTGGAACTCTTAAGAGATGTCTGGATTGGCTGGAGAGATATTTTTTAAATTGTTAAAATATGTAAGTTAAATAATTCATTTAAGTGAATGCTATTGCCTATGGAGTGAGAAAAAAATACTACAAGAAGAGATTAGGATTTAGTTGAAACGTATAATGTTATAGATTTGGCGGCATACATTTTTGTGGATGTGCATTTATATGTGTGGCGGCTCAGGTTTTGAAGGATATTTATTAACTAGTCCAAATAATAGTTAAATAAGTATTTATATGAATTCTGTCTACTGTATATATATATTCAAAATATCTTACAAAAAGCTTTAAAGTAAGATAAATTTCTAAACTTCATAAGAAATCATGACATATAACTCTGTAAGGCTCAGGCATGAGAGAGTTAATTACCATAAAAAATCTAGCTCCTGAAACAAGTTGTTTTTAAATTTTTAAAATTTTAAATTCATAAAATCACCGCATTCATGAATTTTGAGTTAGTTACTACAAATATCAGCAATGAAAACTTTATTCCTGTGTAGTATGAGCTGATTTACCTTACTTATCAAGATAAGTAAGTCAATTACGTAAGGCCTCTTTGCTCAGAAACATTTCCTAAACTGCTTTCTGTTTTCCTTTTCCTCACCTCTATAGTTTTACAGAAATGATGCTATTAAATACTGATGAGGAAGACGGCGGAAGAGTAAGAAGCGGAGATCACCTTCCTCCCAACAAATACATCAGAAATACATCTACATGTGGAACAACTGCTACAGAACACCTACTGAATGCTGGCAGAAGACCTCAGTCCTCCCAAAAGACAAGAAAGTCCCCACGTACCTGGGTAGGGCAAATGAAAAAAGAAAAAAACAGAGACAAAAGAATAGGGATGGGACCTGCACCAGTGGGAGGGAGCTGTGAAGGAGGAAAGGTTTCCACACACTAGAAGCCCCTTCGCGGGCGGAGACTGCTGGCGGCGGAGGGGGGAAGCTTCGGAGCCACGGAGGAGAGCACAGCCACAGGGGTGCAGAGGGCAAAGCAGAGAGATTCCCGCACAGAGGATCGGTGCCGACCAGAAGTCACCAGCCCGAGAGGCTTTTCAGCTCACCCGCCTGGGCGGGCGGGGGCTGGGAGCTGAGGCTCGGGCTTCGGAGCTTAGATCCCAGGGAGAGGACTGGGGCTGGATGCGTGAACACAGCCTGAAGGGGGTTAGTGCATCACGGCTAGCTGGGAGGGAGTCTGGGGAAAAGTCTGGAGATGCCGAAGAGGCAAGAGACTTTTTCTTGCCTCTTTGTTTCCTGGTGTGCGAGGAGGGGGATTAAGAGTGCTGCTAAAAGGAGCTCCAGAGACAGACGTGAGCCGCAGCTATCAGCATGGACCCCAGAAACAGGAATGAGACGTTAAGGACGCAGCTGCGGCCACCAAGAAGCCTGTGTGCAAGCACAGGTCACTATCCACACCTCCCCTCCCGGGAGCCTGTGCAGCCCGCCACTGCCAGGGTCCCGGGATCCAGGGACAACTTCCCCGGGAGAACACACAGTGCACCTCAGGCTGGTGCAACGTCACACCGGTCTCTGCCGCTGCAGGCTTGGCCCGCACTCCGTACCGCTCCCTCCCCCCAGCCTGAGTGAGCCAGAGGCCCCGGATCAGCGGCTCCTTTAACCCTGTCCTGTCTGAGTGAAGAACAGACGCCTGCAGGCGACCTACAGGCAGAGGCGAGGCCAAATCCGAAGCTGAACCCCGGGAGCTGTGCGAACAAAGAAGAGAAAGGGAAATCTCTCCCAGCAGCCTCAGGAGCAGTGGATTAAATCTCCACAATCAACTGGATGTACCCTGCATCTGTGGAATACCTGAATAAATAACGAATCATCCCAAATTGAGGAGGTGGACTTTGGGAGCAACGATATATGTATTTTTTCCCCTTTTTCTCTTTTTGTGAGTATGTATGCGTATGCTTCTGTGTGAGATTTTGTCTGTATAGTTTTGCTTTTAGCATTTGCCTTAGGGTACTTTCTGTCCGTTTTTTTTTTTTTTTTCCTGTTTTTGTTTTAGTATAGTTTTCAGTGCTTTTTATCATTGGTGGATTTGTTTTGGGGTTTGGTTGTCCTCTTCTTTCTTTCTTTCATTTAATTACTTAAAAAATTCTTTTGTAATAATTATTTTTTTGTTTTTTATCTTAATAACTTTATATTTTATTTTATTTTCTCTTTTCCTTTCTTTCTTTCTTTTTTTTCTCCCTTTTATTCAGAGCTGTGTGGATGACAGACTCTTCGTGCTCCAGCCAGGTATCAGGGCTGTGCCTCTGAGGTGGGAAAGCCAAGTTCAAGACATTGGTCCACCAGAGACCTCCCAGCTCCACATAATATTGTATGGCGAAAATCTCCCAGAGATCTCCATCTCAACACCAAGACCCAGATCTACTCAACGACCAGCAACCTACAGTGTTGGACACCCTATGCCAAACAACTAGCAAGACAGGAACACAACCTCACCCATTAGCACACAGACTGCCTAAAAGCATAATAAGTCCAGTAACACCCCAAAACACACCACCAGACGTGGACCTGTCCACCAGAAAGACAAGATGCAGCCTCATCCACCAGAACACAGGCACTAGTCCCCTCGACCAGGAAGCCCACACAACCGACTGAACCAACCTTAGCCACTGGGGGCAGACACCAAAAACAATGCAAACTACGAACCTGCAACCTGTGAAAAGGAGACCACAAACAAAATAAATTAAGCAAAATGAGAAGACAAAGAAAAACACAAATGAAGGAGAAAGGTAAAAACCCACCAGATCTAACAAATGAAGGGAAAATAGGCAGTCTACCTGAAAATACTTCAAAATAATGACAGTAACTATGATCCAAAATCTTGGAAAGAGAATGGAGATCATACAAGAAACGTTTAACAAGGACCTAGAAGAACTAAAGAGCAAACAAACAGTGATGAACAACACAATAAATGAAATTAAAAATTCTCTAGAAGGGAACAATAGCAGAATAACTGAGGCAGAAGAATGGATAAGTGACCCGTAAGAAAAAATAGTGGAAATAACTACTTCAGAGCACAATAAGGAAAAAGAATGAAAAGAATTGAGGACAGTCTTTGAGACCTCTGGGACAACATTAAATGCACTAACATTTGAATTATAGGGATCCTAGAAGAAGAGAAAAAGAAAGGGACTGAGAAAATATTTGAAGACATTATAGCTGAACACTTCCCTAATATGGGAAAAGAAATAGATAATCAAGTCCAGGAAGCACAGAGAATCCCAGGATAAATCCAAGGAGAAACACGTCAAGACACATATTAACCGAACGATCAAAAATTAAATACAAAGAAAAAATCTTAAAAGCAGGAAGGGAAAACCAACAAATAACATAAAAGGGAATCCCCATAAGGTTAACAGCTGATCTTTCAACAGAAACTCTGCAAGCCAGAATGGAGTGGCAGGACATAGTTAAAGTGATGAAAGGGAAAAACCTACAACCAAGATTACTCTATCTAGCAAGGATCTCATTCAGATTTCACAGACAAATTAAAAACTTTACGGACAAGCAAAAGGAAAGAGAATTCACCACCACCAAACTAGCTTTACAACAAATGCTAAAGGAAATTCTCTAAGCAGGAGACATAAGAGAAGGAAAAGAACTACAGTAACAAACCCAAAACAGTTAAGAAAATGGTAATAGGAACATACATATTGATAATTACCTTAAATGTAAATGGATTAAATGCTCCAACCAAAAGACATAGACTGGCTGAATGGATACAAAAACAAGACCCATATATATGCTGTCTACAGGAGACCCACTTCAGACCTAGGGACACATACAGACAAAAAGTGAGGGGATGGAAAAAGATATTCCATGTACAAGGAAATCAAAAGACAGCTGGAGTAGCAATTCTCATATCAGACAAAATAGACATTAAAACAAAGACTATTACAAGAGACAAAGAAGGACAGTAATGATCAAGGGATTGATCCAAGAAGAAGATATAACAATTGTAAATATTTATGTACCCAACATACGAGCACCTCAATACACAAGGCAAATACTAACAGCCATAAAAGGGGAAATTGACAGTAACACAGTCATAGTAGGGGACTTTAACACCCAACTTTCACCAATGGACAGATCATCCAAAATGAAAATAAATAAGGAAACACAAGCTTGAAATGATACATTAAACAAGATGGACATAAATGGTATATATAGGACATTCCATTCCAAAACAACAGAATACACATTCTTCTCAAGTGCTCATGGAATATTCTGCAGGATAGATCACATCTTGGGTCACAACTGAAGCCTTGGTAAATTTAAGAAAATTGAAATCATATCAGGTATATTTTCTGAGCACAATGCTATGAGACTAGATATCAATTACAGGAAAAAAATTGTAAAATATACAAACACATGGAGGCTAAACAATACACTACTAAATAACCAAAGGATCACTGAAGAAAACAAAGAGGAAATCAAAAAATACCTAGAAACAAATGACAATGAAAACAAGATGACCCAAAACGAATGGGATGCAGCAAAAGCAGGTCTAAGAGGGAAGTTTATAGCAATACAATCCTACTTTAAAAACAAGAAACTTCTCAAATAAACAACCTAATCTTACATCTAAAACAATTAGAGGAAGAACAAAAAACCCCCAAAGTTAGCAGAAGGAAAGGAATCATAAAGATCATATCTGAAATAAATGAACAAGAAATGAAGGAAATGATAACCAAGATCAATAAAGCTAAAAGCTGGTTCTTTGAGAAGATAAACAAAATTGATAACCCATTAGCCAGACTCATCAAGAAAAGAAGGGAGAAGACTCAAATCAACAGAATTAGAAATGAAAAAGGAGAAGTAACAACTGACACTGCAGAAATACAAAGGACCATTAGAGATTTCTACAAACAACTCTATGCCAATAAAATGGACAACCCGGAGGAAATGGACACATTCTTAGAAAAGCACAACCTTCTGAGACTGAACCAGGAAGAAATACAAAATATGAACAGACCAATCACAATCACTGAAATTGAAACTGTGATTAAGAATCTTCCAACACACAAAAGCCCAGAACCAGATGGCTTCACAGGCGAATTCTATCAAACATTTAGAGAAGAGCTAACACCTATCCTTCTTAAACTCTTCCAAAATATAGCAGAGGGAGGAACACTCCCAAACTCATTCTACGAGGGCAACACCACCCTGATACCAAAACCAGATAATGATGTCACAAAAAAAGAAAACTACAGACCAATATCACTGATGAACATAGATGCAAAAATTCTCTACAAAATACTAGCAAACAGAATCCAACAGCACATTAAAAGGATCATCCACCATGATCAAGTGGGGTTTATCCCAGGAATGCAGGATTCTTCAATATATGCAAGTTAATCAATGTGATACACCATATTAACAAATTGAAGGAGAAAGATCATGTGATCATCTCAATAGATGCAGAAAAAGATTTCGACAAAATTCAACACCCATTTATGATAAAAATCCTCCATAAAGTAGGCATAGATGGAACTTTCCTCAAGGTAATAAAGGCCATATATGGCAAACCCACAGCGAACATCATCCTCAATGGTGAAAAACTGAAAACAAGGTTGCCCACACTCACCACTATTATTCATCTTAGTTTTGGAAGTTTTAGACACAACAATCAGAGAAGGAAAAGAAATAAAAGGAATCCAAACTGGAAAAGAAGAAGTACAGCTGTCACTGTTTGCAGATGACATGATACTATACATAGAGAATCCTAAAGATGTTACCAGAAAACTGATAGAGCTAATCAATGAATTTGGTAAAGTAGCAGGATACAAAATTAATGCACAGAAATCTCTTGCTTCCTATACACTAATGATGAAACATCTGAAAGTGAAATTAAGAAAACACTCCCATTTACCATTGCAACAAAAAGAATAAAACATCTAGGAATAAATCTACCTAAGGAGACAAAAGACCTGTATGCAGAAAATTATAAGACACTGATGAAAGAAATTAAAGATGATACAAACAGATGGAGAGATATACCATGCTCCTGGATTGGAAGAATCAACATTGTGAAAATGACTTTACTACCTAAAGCAATCTACAGATGCAATGCAATCCCTATCAAACTACCACTGGCATTTTTCACAAAACTAGAACAAAAAATTTCACAATTTGTATGGAAACACAAAAGACCCCAAATAACCAAAGCAATCTTGAGAAAGAAAAACGGAGCTGGAGGAATTAGGCTCCCAGACTTCAGACTATACTACAAAGCTACAGTAATCAAGACAGTATGGTACTGGCACAAAAACAGAAATATAGATTAATGGAACAGGATAAAAGTCCAGAGATAAACCCACGCACATATGGTCATGTTATTTTTGATAAAGGAGGCAAGAATTTACAACGGAGAAAAGACAGCCTCTTCAATTATAGGTGCTGGGAAAACTGGGTGGCTACATGTAAAAGAATGAAATTAGAACACTCCCTAACACCATACACAAAAATAAACACAAAATAGATTAAAGACCTAAATGTAAGCACAGACACTATCAAACTCTTAGAGGAAAGCATAGGCAGAACACTCTCTGACATAAATCACAGCAAGATCCTTTGTGACCCACCTCCTAGAGAAATGGAAATAAAAACAAAAATAAACAAATGGAACCTAATGAAACTTCAAAGCTTTTGCACAGCAAAGGAAACCATAAACAAGATGAAAAGACAGCCCTCATAATGGGGGAAAACATTTGCAAATGAAGCAACTAACAAAGGATTAATCTCCAAAATTTACAAGCAGCTCATGCAGCTCAATATCAAAGAAACAAACAACCCAATCCAAAAATGGGCAGAAGACCTAAATAGACATTTCTCCAGAGAAGATATATAGACTGCCAACAAACACATGCAACCATGCTCAACATCATTAATCATTAGAGAAATGCAAATCAAAACTATTATGCGATAGCATCTCACACCAGACAGAATGGCCATCATCAAAAAATCTTCAAACAATAAATATTGGAGAGGCTTTGGAGAAAAGGGAACCCTCAAACACAGTTGGTGGGAATGTAAACTTATACAGCCACTATGGAGAACAGTATGGAGGTTCCTTAATAAACTAAAAATAGAACTACCATAAAACCCAGCAATCCCACTCCTGGGCATATATCCTGAGAAAACTGTAATTCAAAAAGTCATGTACCACAATGTTCATTGCAGCTCTATTTACAATAGCCAGTACATGGAAGCAACCTAAGTGTCCATCGACAGATGAATGGATAAAGAAGATATGGCACATATAGACAATGGAATATTACTCAGCCATAAAAAGTAAGGAAATTGAGTTATTTGTAGTGAGGTGGATGGACCTATAGTCTGTCTTATAGAGTGAAGTAAGTCAGAAAGAGAAAAACAAATACCATATGTGCACACATATATATGGAATCTAAAAAAAAAAAAAGTCATGAAGAACCCAGGGGCAAGATGGGAATAAAGACGCAGACCTACTAGAGAATGGACTTGAGGACACGGGGAGGCAGAAGGGTAAGCTGGGACAAAGTGAGAGAGCGGCATGGACATATATACTCTACTAAATGTAAAATAGATAGCTAGTGGGAAACAGTCGCATAGCACAGAGAGATCAGCTCGGTGCTTTGTGACCAGCTAGAAGGGTGGGATAGGGAGGGTGGAAGGGAGGCAGACGCAGGAGGGAAGACATATGCAGATATATATATATATATATGAATAACTGATTCACTTTGTTATAAAGCAGAAACTAACACACCACTGTAAAGAAATTATACTCCAATAAAAATGTTAAAAATAATTAATAATTATCCCTAAGGAAATAAATAAAATAAATAAATACTGATAAGGCAACATTTATTTGAGGGTCACTGAGTAGTATTTAAGTGCCTGACTGCTAGGTGACTAACTCCTGGGCCAAGCATGGCATTTATTTATGGCCAAAACGTTAAAAATAAAGGAGTATATGACAAGTATAAAGAAATGTGAGTTTCCTTTTTTTTCCCTAATTAAGTTGAGTTTATTTTGAAATACAGAATAATTTCAGTTATGATTGGATTGGGAGCAAGAAAGAATACAAAGACTATCATAACGCCTGGGCTTGGGGACACTGAGAAAAAGTAAGTGAAGGGAACAAGGCTGTGTTTGTGTCATTCTTGAAGTGTGAAGCAACACATGCTCATAGCTCCCAGAATGTCTGACATAGACCATTTCACAAATTAGCAATGAGTTCTGGTTCTTTCTTCTTTGCCTTTCCCATTCTTGACCTTAGGCTCCGAATTTTACTAAATACAGTCTTTTTTTCTTTGATATCATCTCTTCGTCATTAATTTTGTTATTTTTGTTAGCTTCCAAATTTATGAATTTAGTTTCCAGGTTTATAAAAAGTTTCAAAGGGCCAAGTGAGCTTATTTACTGGGGTTCAAGTAGCAAAAGATGATCTCTGCTTTTGTATATTAAAAGTCTTAGGTAGTTCAAGTGCTAGTGAAATAACTTTTATCAATTAACACATAGAAATGCAGATTCATCTAAAGTGTTTTTTCTAGATTACATTTGAGAAAAAATCATATTATGTAATTCAAATCATTAATATTAGTTAAGTGTTTTACAGAAAACTGTTCAATGAAGAGTATACGAAAATAACTAAATCTAAGTGTAAGTATACACAAGGTAGAATATTGCTAATCATTCACTTTAGACTTGAGGAACCCATCTTCTTAATTGACAAGCTGAATGAATGAATGAATGAATGAAGTGAAAAAATGTTTTATATTACAGTTAAACCAAAGCAATAAATAACCCCATAAGTTTTATATTTGCTTAAAGTAACTATGTATAATTGTGTTCAAATGTTTCATTTCATTAATTATTAAGTTGTCTGAGTGGGTTTTCTATGTTATACAACTGACAGCATTGTGGATGGCAAAAAGAAGGCAATTTATTATTAAAAATTTTCTTCAGAGTACTAAGTAAATCGTAATAGAAATTGAGAGTTGTCAGAACTTCAACCTAGAGAGCAAGATCTTATCTATATTGAAATATATTAATATATTTGAATATGTGAGTTTTACAAATTCAAATAAAAATAATTATGGCCTTATTGATGGACAAAATATTCCTGATAGCAAACTCATGAACTATATATTATGTCAACTATGCAAAAATGTTTAATCATTGCCTAATCCTTTCTTAAACCTCCCATTTGTGTGAAGGAATATATTGTCTATAATTTTTCTTAGCTTGAGTTCTGACCACCTTGAGAATTCTGTGGATATCAGATAATTTATATATCGCATCTACCTAGAGACTTATGTGCTTCCTTAGACCATTTTGGACATTAGCTAAGTTAGTGCCTGAGTAGTGCTCAAACACACAAACCAGGGCTGATTATCTACATTGGCCTTATTGAGGTTATTGTCCCTGATAAAGAGGACTGGCTTTGTTATTAGTAAGTTGTTTACTTATGTGTGCAATTCTTTAGAGATGCAACAGAAAGCTTTTGATTTTATAATATTAGATGCACCCACATATATAATTTTACTGAAGTCTGTAATGCTCTAAAACAGTGAAGTCTTTTCTACATCTACAGGTGCATTAATCTTGTATATCCAAGAAGGTGTCTCGTAATAACATACGGTTCAAGCCTTAGGATTTAAAAAATAATTATCATGGTGTCAGTTAAAATCAACAAGCAAAAAACATTCTCCAGGAATGTTTCAAGTTTCCGATTTTTATTTATTGCATGTATGATACTTTACAACATTATATTTCCTTTACACTAAACCAAGAATTATACTTTTGGAACTGATTAAGTAACACAATTAATGTCAAACAATATCCCCAAAATGATTGAGCCTAAAATGCAAAATGAAAACAGTTGGGAGGATTTTAGCAGTTAATCATTTAAGGCTTTCCTTTGAAGAATCATCTTCATTTAATGCTCTTTTTACTGTTTAGTATTCATGCTGTTAGACTGAGTTTATTGTCTAGAGTAGATGTTAGACTATAAGTGCTACCTTCAGATTTTGTTCTTTCCTAATAGTGTGGTCTCAGCAATATAAATATTTTTCTCTTGTGAGTGTTTAATAAAACTCCCTTTAGTATTCTATATATGATTTTGCTCAGCAGATTTGTGTTATTAAAATGTATATAGTGGCACACAGAACATTTGGAAAATCCACATAAGACCAAACAATCTTATTTATTGTTAGCTTTCAACTGGCCTACTTTGCATGTAATGTCACAGGAACAAAAAGAAGACAATTTCAAATTTCAAGAACTACCTAGTTGATTAACTCATGAATTTACTGATATAGAATAGAACTTATAAACCCTTCGTGTATTAGATTGGGCTTCAAGCATTCAATAAAACACATTTACTGTGTTCAAGATTAAATCATACATTGTTTAAAATTAATTATTCTTTTTTAATTGCATTGCATAAACAGAAATGACCTGTTAATTTAAAGAAAGTCTATCAGCACAAAATGAATTCACTCATATAAACAAGCAAGATGAACTTGACCTTGTTTGAACTTGTTTTGATGTGGCCCAGATGGTAGGCTACATGCTTGAATAGCAGGCTAAAGCGGAGGAAAAACTCATAGTGCAAGATCTAGATTTATAGCCTTTTGCAAATTCCTACCTTGTATTGTCCTTTCGGCATCTGTTCTGCCGCCACTGCGGTCAGCTTCTATCTCTGGGGTCAGAGAGTCTAAAAGCACAGAAAGGTAAGAGTGACACACATTTCATTTTATTTCCATTGTCCTTTAAAAAAAAGCAACCTGTTACTTTGGTGCTGAATTAAAATTACATAAATCTTTGTCATCTTTTAAAGGTTGAACAAAGACTATAACCATGAGAACTATCAGAAGATTTGAATGGATAAATAATGCAAAATTGTTCATAAAATGAGATGGGGGGTTGGGAAGTTCTTAGATTAATATTTTATTATGTTTCAGTACAGACAGATTTGGTTAAATGGAGAAGCAATGTCAAGTCTCAGATACTGAAGTAACAAAACTGTGGAAGCACCTATGAAATAAAACATTTCCCCCAACACATATGACTCTTCTTCCCACCCTTCTTTCAAGCAGAGCTTAATGAATCACAAGCCATAAAAATATACAAAACCACAAACACATGACTAAAATTGCCTTTTGAGTATTCAAAATGAAAGTTAGTTAGCCATGCATAAAGATGCATCCTCTTACCATTTAAGACCCTGAGACTATCTGCTGAAGCTGCCTGTTTTAGTGTTTGTTCGGCTTGCTCACGCCGTTTTGTCTCAAATTCAAGTGCTTCTTGCAATTTTCTCTTTGCCTTCTTCTCCTTCTTTAGCCTCTTTTGAACTATGGCTAGAAAAGAGTATATGTACATTATTATTTTTTAAATTTTTTGCAATGATCATCTTTCCACAAATGGTCTGTGTTTTATGTAATGTTCTTCTTTTTTTTTCCTTGCTGGACTGCATCGTCTATGCAGAGGAAGTTTAAAAACAGCAACAACAGCAACCCACTTTTACCTAAAATAGATCTCAGTAAAATATCCAAGGAGGCCAATTTTTATTTAGCTTTGAACTATTACAAGATTGACTCTAATTGTCATATGTGGAGGCAGATTTAATGGGAAACTAATTTTAATAGATATTTATATTCACTAATAAAGGAAGACTGATTAAGTAAATTTTGTGGCTTAGTCTCTGCCCTGGAATCAGACTAACACAAAGTAGTCTGAATAGTGCAAAACTTTATGACACCTGTCTCTTTATGAAGCATCAATTTTGAGTAGTAAATGGAGCATTTCCCCTATAAATGCTTTACAAAAATGTTGCACCAGCAAAATTTTTAATAATTCTTTCTTGAAATTTTAGAAAATGCAACAAATATTATTGTATATGAGGAGCTAAATAATCTTAATTATTGTTAACACATATAAGCAGATATTTTTGGATGAAGCTATTGTAATTTTCTTAGAGATATTAATAATTTCTTCATAGCAAATATATATGCACTATAACATATCTCAAGAAAGTTTTACTTTTACTCTGCAGGAATCTGATGAGTATAAAACTTCACTGCTACTTATATAAAAAAGTAGCTTATGATACAAAAAGTTAACTATGATGAATTTTTCTCCTACTGGACAATTTATATATTTGTATATAACTTGTAATCAATAAATAATAACAAATGTTCCTCACAAAATGTATGTTAACTGTACTTTCATTCATACAATAATTGATCATTGTTTTAACTTTTATACTACATATAAAGTAAGCAGTCAGCATATGGAAATCATAAAAGTCCTTTCTTTGAAATAATTTGTTCTTGGATAGTTGATAAACATTGTGGATGTGAATGTGACAGAATCAGTATTAGAAAATCCTTCTGGTAGAGTTAGTCACAAGAAGTAATTATTCCAAGTTTATAATATGATTACTTACTACAGATTAAAGAACAACATTTTTTATTTAGCACAGTATTTACTCAAAATATAAAATAAGGTAATAATGGCTCATGTAAGAGTTTTACTTTCAATTTCTAATTTACACAAATCCCATTTTTATAATCATTATTATTAAGATGGCAGACCATTAACTTGTCTAGTTTATTGTTGCTGGTATTATATATTAACAGAAACTGTATTTTATCAAAATGTACATTGAGTACAGTCTTATAAGAAAAACAAAACTGGTTTCAAATAAATGCTAATTTCCTTTATTTAATAGTGTGAAAATCATATGCTTATCTTAACAAAATTACTTGCCTACACTTTCCCTTTCCAAAGATGATTGTTTATAAGTCCTTTTGAAAAGAAACGGTGATTTCTGAATTATTTATTTGGATTGTGTACTCCCATGGCACTGAAAGCTCAGTATCCAGCGCCTTGCCATAGACCGCTCACCGCTTCCTCCTGTGTGACTGAAGCAAATGGGATTGCCATGTTCTCTCTTCAGGGTAATATGCTGCTTCAATAGACACACTCATAATAGATAATTACTGATAGCTATTACTCTTAATTTGTTGTTCATAATTAATTAAATGGGAGGTGCATGATGTGATGTGTGAAACATTTTGCCCTATACCTCTAGTGGTTAAAGGAATAAAACAGAATGTAAATCCTCCAACAGTTGTGAACCAACAAAATTCTGAAAGTCTCTCAAGTAACCAGAAGGTTACTTTAGGAATTCAAGGGTCTGCTTTTAAGTCTTCTAAAAAAAAAAAAAAGACACTTCTCCAAGTGAGAACAAAATCAAGACGTGGCTATCTCATGGAAGATGGTTCCACAGAATGAACCATGTTCACTTAAAACATATCCTGCTATCAATGTTTATCTTGTTTTGATTACTCTAGTATCTAAATCTATGTGAAATTAGATTATTTAGAACAGTGCTATACACCTGGGGTGACAGTTTCCCAAATCAGCCTCATCCCAGGACCCACTAGCTGTTGCTTCATAGTAACTAATGAAAAACATTTAAGTCCTGCCAGTTTTGAAAGCAATACAGAAAGAATGATTTTTAAATGACCATGTCAAACATATCAAAGGAGAAAGTGTGGTGTATTTATAATGGATACTTATTAAATGAGAGAAAAGGAGCTCCCCCTTCTAGAATACTGAGGAGAACCTTAGAGCTGAGACAAAGAGGAAGTGGTTGTAAAGAAAATACTCTTTGATTTCATACATAAAATAAACACACAAATATGAATGACCTTCAAAATTATCTATACATGCACTGTAAAGTGCCCAATAAAAATTCCTATCAGTTTCTATTCTGATGTGTATTTGACCTTGTTGGATGAAAATGAGGCATTCAGAAAGAAAATTATACAAACACTCAACTTTGGTCATTTGTTCATATATTCATCAGTCTCCCATTTCAGTTGATAAATATCTTACTAAATCTGCTTTGCTTGAATAATCAGTATTTTGTATTTTAGCTTTATGACTTTAACTCAAGTTTTTCAAAGGGCAATTGTGAATGAATATAAAATTTTTCTTCATGGCTGTCATCTTATCAGAGCACCTTCTTATCTTAAAATTATGAATTCGTTAAATGCTGTAAGCAATAAAAATTATGTGACTAATGATATAATTGATATATTTCAACCCCTTGAGGTATGAACAGAAGAGAAACAATGTACTTTGGAGATTAAGAAGCACAGTAAACCCAGGATTCAAATCCTGCTCTAAAATTTAGCTAAAAGTAAAAACAAAAAAATTTACGGTCTCACAGTAAATCACGAAAGATAGTATTGTTATGTTGAATATTTGACATAAAGTGTTAGACTTAGTTGGAAGTTTGAAAATACCTCTATTCTTTTGTTCCATCGCCAACTGCTTCTCCAGTGTTTCCCTTAATTCTCTTTCCCTTAAAAAATCCATCTTCAGTTCTGTTTTTTCAAGTTGAACCTGTTTTTCTTGAGCTCTGGCATTATCTATGGCAACTTTCAAGAGCCCCTGTACAAAGAAGGTATTGAGAATTGTAATATTTGGGTATGAAGAACATTTCATTCATTACTTTAAAGTATTTTAAAAGAGAACAACCCACTTATCAAATTCTTTGACTACTGTTGTGCAGTCACTCTGTACTCACTAGGACAAATAATAGAACTAAAGCAAAAAAAATCTAAATTTAATTAAACTATTTTAGAAAGACAAATATTTTTGGCATGCAGGTTCAACTGCTTCTAATTAGAATATCTAGATTTAAAACTATATGAGGGCAGCACATAAGCGTGTCTAAGAAATAAATACCGTGGAGAAAATTAGACTGGAGCTGTTCCACGTGTAATTATCTGACATAGTTTATGTAACCCCACGTGATGCTGGCAGGACCCACCTATCTCTCAGAGCTCATTCTCTACCACTCTCTACTGAGATTATATGCGACACCAGTGGCCTTTCGTTTCTCAAGGCACTGATTTGTTTCTGCGCCAGGGACTTGGCTCTTTCTGATACCCTCCTGAATGCTTTTCCTCCCGAGTTTTGCATGGCTCATCCTTCATTGCACGTTTGTTCCGTCAGCACTCAAGAAAGGCCTTCTCTTCCCACCCTATCTGGAACAGCCCTCCAAACTCACCTGCTTATTCCCTCCTTAAAATTCTTCATAGCATTATTATGTAATTTTGTCATATATTTATTCATTTAGTGCTTTATGTTGCATCTTCTCCACTGAAAGGTAAGCTCTCTGAGGCAGGGACATTTTCTCTCATTGGGTACTATGTCCCTAAAACCCAGGGAGTGCCTACCATAGAGTAGCTTTTTAAATTTTGATGAATAGAAATTATAATACTGGTATATTTTTATCGAGCTACATAACATGTGTAAGGGATCCAAAACTTAGTGGCTTAATAGTGCATTATTTTTAAAAAGGCAATCAAAATGTCTAGAAACAGAGGATAACTTTTAGGGGACTATTTGACATTATATATAATAATTGAAGAGCATATGGTGAAAGCAAACTATATTTATTTATATAACATAAAGTCATATATATGTAATTTGACTGTATGCTATTTAAAAAAATTAGTAGTATTCTGAGGTTTTTGAAAATGAGATTATGAGAATATGTAAAACATATACAAAGCATTCTGCATGTGTTCTTTTCTAAGATGCTTTAGAAAATTATTAGTAAACTTATTAGTAAAAATTGGAGCTAAAATTTCCATCCTTATCAACTCAGCAATACAAAAAGCTGTTTTGAAGAAGACATTTTGCTTTGGTTTGTGAACATCAGCAGCTGAATTTTTCAATTGAAATTAGAAATGAAATGGAAGTTAGTGCCAATTGTAGATATATTCTAGAATGTGACTCCTTTGCAGGAGACACCATAAGCAGTTTGATTCAGGAATTTCAACTCCAGCTTGACTTGTTAGTGCAATAGGAATGTACCTGCAGCTCAGCCCACTGATGTAGCACTGTCACAAGCCATTTTTAGTCTCTTTTCAAGCACATATAAATTATTTCATATTTGTTGTTACTGACCCTGAGTTTTATGGATTCATTCTTGTGATATGAAACAAACCAGAGAATTTCTATGTGGCAGTTCAACCCTCCCTACTCTTTTGTTTTTAGCAATAAAACATAGCTGCTAAGAAAACTGCCATCTTAATTCAGTAACATTCCTGTGTATGTTTCTTCTTCATCAGAAACAAACAATTAGTAACAAATAAAAGAGATCATTACATCAAGTGCCCTTTTAGATCACCCCAATTAAAACTTTAGTTTTGCTGTATTTTAATGCTAAGATACCAAATTCTAATTTTCTGCTCTGATTGCTCTAGTTGACTTATCTTTGAAAGATGTACTCTCTGTGCAATGTCTAGATATTATTTAGCAAGATGCCAATGTTGGCACCACTTAATGTGTTGATTGGTTGTATTATCAGTAGCTGTTTAAAATAAATTACTATTAAACTATTATTGTCCTTGGCTGATAAAACACAATATTTTGGCATTTTTTAAAGATGAAACAATCATTATGAATAAACATGTTGAATAATGTTAAGCTGCAACTCTAATTTGTGTAATTTTATATTAATATTTGTTGTAAAGTATGAAGTTGCTAAGAACATTTATATTTACTGTTTCCTTTTGTCACTGTTGCTGCTAGTGTCGCTAATGGTAATATATTACCTATTCCTGCTGATTATATCTGAAAAATATTAGCTTTTAGGATCCAATACTGTCTAGGGAATATTTATAAGCTGTATAAAATTAAGTTTCATTTTTAGACTTTAAATCAGTGCACATCAGGAGTCCAGTGTGAACAAAAATCTTCACTAGAGTCAAACAGATGCATATGCAAAAAATATGGTATTGCTTGTGACTGCTCTGCTGCAAAAAATACAGAAAACCGATTAAATTTCAGTGCAGCAGGGAGCTGGGAAAAGCAATAGCAACTAGTGTTCACAACATCTACAAATCACTGGGACACCATTTTAACCATCAATGATAATAGTACTTTCAGATTTGTGTGACTTCTGTAAATTTTCCAGGTAGATCATATGCAGAAGGTCACACTAAATGCTGCGTCTCATGCGGTCGTGCAGTATCAAGCAAAATTCTAAGATGACTGTAAAATACACAGGGCTTAAAATGTGAATTTGCTTCCAAGGGGTGGTCAGTTCTCATGGTGTTGAAGTTGGATCATGATAGTTGTGAAGAAATGCATTTTAAGCTTACTCTATGACACAGAAGTTATTAAAGATAATGGTTGTTTGACCTCAAATTTCTATAAGTCAGGCATAATGGTTGTCATAATACACAAACATTTTTGTTTTCTGCAATGGTCTACCATGTAAATTAAATTATTTCCATAATTTTTCAGGGAATGAGTCTATTATATATATAATATACATATATATATTTTAAGGACACTGATTAATCTAGCAATATCTCAACTATTTCTATAGCCTAGGAAGTACAAATATCTGATTGTATAAGGGGACTTTAAGATATACTGATATGAAAGAAACATTTCTTAATTTGCTAGTTAGATCCTAGAGGAAGAAAAGCTTACTTAATTCATATTTGTATTTTGTACAAATTTATTTCAGAATCAGATGACACGTAAGGTTCCATGAATGTCACTGAAACTCACTTGCCAAAATTTGTGCTCAATAATTTGCTGCTTCTAATGAAAGTAAATAACTTAGTTTGAGGAGATTTTTAGCCATCACCTATTCTAACTAAAACCTTTTAAATATTAGAAAACCAAGGTCCAGAAGGAACAGGTGACTTATCCAAGATCCCAAACTAGTAAGTTGACTAAGCCTGGATCAGAACTCCCTAGCTTACTTAACTTTTTTTTTTGTCTTTAGTTTCTTTCCAGGATGAGAAGGAATAGTGTGCCTTGAAACCAGGAACTTTTATAGACAGAAAAAAAATATGATAGCACAGTATCAACTAACACATTTTTGCAGCTCTTGTGACAAAAGTTATAGCTATACTTGGTTTAATGTTATGGTTACTGTTCTCCAAAGTCGATTAACAATGAACTCTCCATCAAAAGCACTTCTAGGTATCCTACACTGGATATTGGTGTCTAGAGATCCTACAATGGGTAGAATTTCCTAAGTGATAAGAACAACAGAGGTGAAATGGGTCGTCTGTTACTCACAATAAGCCCCTTGCAACTACACCTGAGCTTCTGTTACTAAGTTGACTTTTGGAAAGCCCCTAAAGGATGGGTGAGGTTCAGAGAGCTTCTGGATTGGTCAGCATGTGGAGGTACTGGCTGGGTGGCATGTGCAGAGGGCACAGAAGCTCTATGCCTCATCCCACATACCTTGTCCTATGCATCTCTTCTATCTGGCTGCTCCTGAGTTATACTGGACAAGTCATCTGCTCCTTCTTGACCTTGGTTTTCTCATCTTTCATAATAAACTGGGTATTTAGTAAGTAAAACATCTTCCTAAGTTCTGTGAGCTGCTCTAACAAATTAATTGAACTCATGGCGGGGGGGGTGGGAACCTCCAATCTGTAGCTGCTTGGTCACAAGCACAGGTTATCATCTGGACTTAAAATTGACAATGGAAATGGGGGCAGGGAGCACAGTCTTGTGGGACTGAACTCTTAACCTGTGAGATCTGATGCTATCTCTCGGTAGATGGTGCCAGAATTGAGTTAAATTGTAAGGCACCCAGCTGGGGTTGCAGATTGCTTGGTGTGGGAAAAACTACCAGACATTTCTTGATCAGAAGTGTCAGAAGTTAAGTAGTGTTGGAGCAGAGTAGAGGAGACTTACACAAGAGTATTTTTCCTGTATAAGGACTCATTAAGATTACTCAGTAAATATTAGTTTTTACTATTTATGTTATTATTATTGTTGCTGTATACAATATAAATTAGTAAATACAATATAGAGTCCAGATTTGTAAGAGGTTAATGCTACTGTCTTCAATATAGTAAACTGGGTTTAAAATACTGGCTGTATTTTACTGTTTTTTTTATGTGATCTCTTTTCACAAGTTGGTAATGGGAACAAAGGGGAGAAGATTAATATATTATGATTAAAGATAAAAAGATATAATGTAAGACCAATATATCTGATTCTAGTCTACCCATATTTTGAAGCCAGTGTCCTATTTTTTTGTTTATCTTTTCAAAAAGTTTCCTTCTAATTCTCTTATCTGACTCTGTTATAATTAAAAATATGTATTGATGATGAAAATGAAAAATGATTAATTTCTTTGAAATGTATAAAATATAACATTACTGGTCATGACATTGAAATGTAAAGACTGGAATATGTATAATCAGAATATTTTGGTCAAATTATTTTTCACTGTCTTCCCTTAAATATAGAAGTAAAGAATGCTTTTTAAATACAACATTTGAATTATGTTTATTTATTAGACCATAGTGAACCAATCTGGGACTGCCATTCATTGTGGTTTTAACATCCCTTTTAGGTCTTCCTTGTTTGTTTAATACCACCACATAGACAAACCATACTGACCCAAACTCCTATCCTCTCTCCCCTTATGGCATATATCTTTAGTGCTAACTTCACCCCTAACTAAACTTTATATTCTCTACCTTATTTTACCTTTCTACTTTTTACTTATTTACCTATTCTTATTTTAATATTTGTAAGTCATTTAAAATAATTCTTGTAAATAGGATAAACAATGTAAATAATTTGTTCTTGGTCCTATGTACAAATAGATCCCAGGTATACTTTACAGCATGAAAGCTCAGATTGAGTAAGTAGGAAAAATTCTCCTTTCAGTTTGTTCAAATGGTAGTCAATGATCGAAGGTGTCACGTCTAGTAAATTGACACTAAAATTCTACTTTCCTCACCTATAACCTCACAGGGAGTTCTCCACAGATGTATTTGATTAAGGAAGCCATAATGAAAGACTACCCGCATTGAAAAAAATAAAATAAAATTCCATGTAAAGTACATTTTTAAAAATCCTAAAAAGCAAAATCTAGAATGAATCCATATCTCTCACTAAACTGAAATTGCTGTCTTTTACTGAAGATATCTTTATCCTTTATTACTTTTAATTTCTGAAACACTCAAATTTTAAGAAAGAACAGTATAGTTCTAGGAGGCAGAAAAAATCTTGTGCCTAAAGTTAATAATATATATATATTTTTTCTATACTACATATATTTTTCTCTACTACTGATATATATAAAATATATATTTTCTATACTATATATAGTACATATATATTTTAAAATACTAGTCTACAGTATTTTTTCCACAGGCCCTCTTTTAAAGCACTAAGAAATAACATTTATGAAAATTCAATTCTGATAACACATTATGGAAAGGACATCTGTAGTAATCATTACAAATTTTAAAATTGAATATTATCAAATTATAGAATATCATGAAATTAACTTATTGAATATTAGAACAATAACTCCTTAAGTTATTCTGAAGAGATGTTTGGTCATAAGTTTTAAGGAAAAGTAGAGTTTATGTGCACTAAATTTAAATATAACCCAATGTCTTGGGTTTAATTACAATAACAAATATACATAATAAACCTTTAGTTTCAAACATGAAATTGTATGATGTAAAAATATACACATTTTTAACTCAATTCTTTTTCATTGTCATTGTGATAAAATACCTTCGAAGAAAATATGGAGCTTTAAACTTACCACACCAAAAGAGTGTGACCATTTGAAACAGAAAGCAGAGAACCCCATTATATATAATTGAAATTGCAGAGGAAATTGAGGTAGACAGAATGTAATTACCCAAATTAGAATTTGGACAGCAAACACATTTATACTGTATGCCCCATAAGCCAGGGTCATGACTGTTTAAACATTCTACACTATTCCTAGGATATTACTATAACTCAATATATGTGGCAATAATAAAAGAGCTAGCATCTATGACCTTTTGCAAAATAATGTGAAGCCATTACTGAACATAAATCCAGTATGTGTGTCTAATGTGTGTATATATATATATATATATATATATATATACACATGTATATATGTATGTATATATTATTGTGTGTTTGTATTACTGTGCATGGAACTCAGTAAGATTTTTCATCTTTATTTTACCTTATGTACACATATGTGCATGGCACATATACATGTATATAGGTATTAAATCCATACCTATAAATATATAATATCTACATCTATATACATACTTATATATATGCAAGACTGAAGTGAACAAGCATAATTTATTTTAAATGAAGTATTCTTATTGTAGGTGTTCTAACTTTATCAGACACAATTTCCTATGATTTGGGACTAGAAATAAATAACTTAGTTTGCCTTGATGATCATCCTATCATCAACTCTTCCTAAAATGTACCCTCTCAAGACTGGTTGGAAGGTTAGAGAGTATATTAAATCTAGAGATACCTTCAATAAAATAAATTATTTGTCTAAAATGTGTACATTTTAAAACTGAAGTTTTATTTTTTATTTTTTCTTTAAAGAAATAATTCCAGGGCTTCCCTGGTGGTGCAGTGGTTGAGAGTCCACCTGCCGATGCAGGGGACACGGGTTCGTGCCCCGGTCCGGGAAGATCCCACATGCCGCAGAGCGGCTGGGCCCATGAGCCATGGCCGCTGAGCCTGCGCATCTGGAGCCTGTGTTCCGCAACGGGAGAGGCCACAACAGTGAGAGGCCCGTGTACCGCAAAAAAAAAAAAAAGAAGAAATAATTCCAATTTGAGTTGATGCAGATATTTCCAGTCTGGGTATTACTGGCCAGCAGTGGGTGGAAAAACACACCCAAACTGACAGAATTTGACTTAGTGATGTGGTTTTCACACACAATGCAAGGGTCCCTGTGTAAACCCACTCTTCAGATGAGCAAGCTGGTCTACACTGGTGAATGTTTACACAGAAATATTTTCTCTGCTGAAATTGAAATTAAATTACCACTTTCCTGATTAAAGAGGTTTTAGTTAGTGAAGATACAGACACCTAAATGGAGAAATTTAAGTTAAATGCTTAGCTTCATATGGGGTTATATACATAAGAAAATAAATTGTTCCCTTACTTCTCAGAGTGTCCATTTAAAAATGTTGAGGGATATTTTCTGAAAGCATTTAATTTGACAAAGGAGAAATTCATTAAAAACTCTACCTTGGAAAACAATAATATGGGCCAAATTTTGAAAAAAATAAGTTTTATGTTTATTCTAAAATATAATCAATTATTTAGCCTTGATTACATTTAGGCTAGACTGTTGATTTATTTCAATTACTGAGATATAAAACCTTAAAGTTGAATACAGTTCTGGAGACTCTAATTACGTTAGTATTAAAAATGCCATATTAATAGATGAGAAGATATGTTACATTAAAGGCCTTCTGTTATGTCCTTGGAGGGGTAAATAAAATTAATTACATTTCTACTGGGAGAAAGTTTAATATGGTAGGAAATGTGTACAGAAAAATATCACTAAGGATCGAGTGCTTGAGCAAAGATTAAAAAAAAAAAAAATACCAGCACAGTATCTGTAAGCATATGCTTACTACTAGCTATTCCAAGTGTGTTGAAGTAGATGGCAAAAATCTCCATCTGGGGTCCACATGACCACTTCATGTGTGGGCAAGAAAATTATGCTTTCTTTTATCCCAAACACTCTTCTTATTTTGGCTCCATGCTCTATGTTATTGCTAACTGTAAGTATTTTTGATTCATAATGTACTGTACGTAAAATATACATCCTGAAGACTACATAAGAAATCCGTGGAAAGTTTTGTATGGCTTTTTGAAGTCTATTCTTTGAAGAAACCCTATTAACTGAAATAAACTTATTTATGAAAGAAGGGATTTTTTGGATTCTTTTATTTTAGACATATTTGAATGACTAAACATATCATTTCCTCACTGAAAGGCCAGCAGTTTAAAAATAGCTAAATATTTATTAGCACTGGTATACTGTCATTTAGTACATCAGACAAACTTAAACAGTTAGATTTCTCCCATTAATTGGCAATAAGGACGCTATTTAGGCAGAATAATTTTTAAAAGGCCTAGGTCATTTGCATCTACATTTTAATTAAGGTGTAGTATACATATTTGAGTATTTCTAACTAATTTGATTTGTGTAGTAAGTTTAAAGTCTTAACTTGCTAGAAAAATTTCAATACCATGGTTCAGTCAATCTCAAGAATGGATTAAGCTGGAATAGTATGAATTTGGGAAAAATAGACAGCTGAGCCTTCCACGTTCCTTTCTCCCAGACTGTGAAAAAGTCCTACCTGTATGTTAGTCAGAAGGGTCTCTATGGAAGACAATCCATCAGGAAACAGAAAAGGAGATGGGAATCCTGGAGGTAGTGGCTGTCCATGTCCAGTTAGAGAAAGTTTGTCAAGGCTGTCTCTCGCAGTTGGTGTGGAAAGCGGGGTCTCATCTGTATGTGATTGAAACAAAAATATAGAACAAGTTACGCTTGTCTGTTTTTATTAGACCTCAGTAATGGCTTCCCTAGTGGTTTCCAGAACATTTATTGCAAATTGGTTCCTGCTATCAGGAGAAAATGCTTTCTGCTGAATTTTCTTTAATGAAAAAGCTGTGGAGATACAACAAGATAACATTAATGAGTAACTTTATAAGCCTCTTAAATGCAGTCTCTAATGAGACTGAGTTTACAGTGCCATAGAATCTTTTTAAAACAAATATTATCTCATATATAGTTGTGATAATATATTCAGGCTGACTTTATGGGCACCTTCCCCATTATCTCATTTTACTTTGTTCTGTTTGGATTGACAATAGGGTATTTCTAGAGCTTCATATAGGAGAAATGCTATGTATATTAGTGTCTCTTTCTCAATTAACCCTTCCTATATATCAATGATTTGTTCAAATATATTCTTAAGGAATCTACAAGTGAATATACAATTAAAACCTTTAATTCCACGACTAAAATAAAAACTGGAATCAAATATATTCTTTCTCAATTATAATTGAATTATTCAATATCATGAAAACTAAAGATCTAGTTCTTTTGACCCTGAATACCTCTCACCTCATATTGAAAAACTAGTTTTTTAAACATGAAAAAGGGGTCTAAAGAAAGGGTAATAATATACAACTCTCAAAACAACATTTCAAAAATCACATATAAAACCTTCTAAGATAAATTAACCTTTACTTTGTTTATTGAACATTCTCCAACATTGTAAGCAACTTAGAGTAATGCCCAGATACAAATTCTTTTTACTCTCACGGTGAAATCTTCTTATTCAGTTCTTTATTATTTAAACATTTTAAAATAGATACTTGTTATGGTTTACTTTATTATATCACAGAGAAAATTTTATTCAGGACAGGATTCTCAATTTTGTAAATATTTTCATATTTCACACCAGGAAAATTAATCAGAGCAATAAATTTGCACAGTCCTGATAATATCTCTTAATTTTGCAAGTGGCTAAAAACTTCAGCACACTTGCCTTTATGCTTATAATTTGATTCCACTGTTCTCCTGAATCATTTCTTTATTTTTCATTACAACACCTAACCACACAACACCTTTTCCAATTCCCTCTCTCTGGGGCAGAAATATTCTGGAAGTCGCCGCACTTCTCTGTCTCTGACTAATGTCAGGACAAGTTAAATTCATCTCCCTCACCTTTCCACATTTCTAGTTAATGAACCAAAAGGGAAGAAAGGTTGGGGAGGGGAGTGACGGACACAGGCCTTCTGTTAACTACACTGCTCTCATACACACTCACTCATTCCTTAGCAGTTTCTCCTTCCACTCCCTCCTCTGTTAACTTACTGACAGATGATCTGAGGCAGCAGGTACTAGAAGAAGAAACAGAGTTAGCAGCCTGTGTAGGACTCATTGTGTTCTTTTTTTTTTTTTCTTTTTTAATCACTCTTGTCACCAGGGTTAAAGAAAGCCCGCAGTTCAGGGGTAGGACTACTATGTGGCTAATATGATCAAGGTGATCTTGGACACCATTTACCTAGCTGTCGTAAATTACTCTTCCAGACCAAGGCTGCTAGTGTTTTCTCATAATAGCTCTGCAAAGGCGCTTGTTAAACATCTATGTGCATGTGAAATTGTTTAAGAATAAAGAGCTATATTTTTTGATCAGCATCACCTCAGCTGTCACATACTAAAGAAAATGTGGCTTAATAGATCATGGGGATAATAATTGCTTGTCTCTTGAAGAAAGGCATAGAACCAGACGACCACCTGAGTTTGCTTTCAGCATTAGAGTCTATGACTCCACAATTCTTAAAGGTTGTCCGAGCAAAAAGCATCAAATGTATGTATACACACACACACACACACATTTGATTATAAGTTCCATGACTATAAGTTACCATGACTATTTGACTTAACTTCAATACATTTATGCTTGACTACGTTTGGCTATTTTGTGAGTTAATCCATTAATCACTTATGATATATACATTTATATATGTATTTACTTAATATTACCAATATTTACTTAAACAATGTACTAGAAACTGGAGAAGTGATGTTAAAAAAATACAATTTGCAAGTCTTAAGAGCTCATCTAGACCCTAGTGACAGATTCCAATTGTAAAGTAGTTAATTCTTATAGTTAGTAAAACATTTTGTCTTCCATCATTATTCTGTTAGCTACTCCAACTTTTTCCCAATGTAGGATTAAAATTGTTCCTTGTTTATGTGTAGGTATATGTGGGGTGTGTGTGTGAATGTCATTTTTTTTTTTTCTGCAGTTGCTTCAGTGGAGTGCTCATCTTGGTCCTTACGGTTTCAGGTAAGTGTGAACAGAAGATCATGTAGTATGGTATTATGTGGTTAGATTCATTTATTTATCATTTTATATGGTTGAGATACTGCATTAAGCCACTTTCACTCAATCAAATTTAGGGCACAATGACAGCTGTAAAGAAATGAAAAAAGAGTGATTCTTAAGATCAATAAACATATTTGAAAAGAAGACAAATAAATTAATCAAAGATCGAACAAAACAAAAATATTCCTTTGGGCTTCAAGACCCTACTGTCTGAGAAAAAATTGTCATCTTGTGTCAATTAACATCATAGAAAGTCTCAGCCTTCCTACAAAGATAGTAAAATTGGGAACACAGTTATTCCTTTTGAAATAAAAATGACCTTTGATATCCTAAATGTTTTAAGAAGATTAAAGCAAAAGTTTGAGAAGCCAGACAACGTGGAAGAGTGTTTTGACAGCACATAACCTCCACTGACTTCAAACAATGCATGATGATGAAGCACAAATTCACAAAACACCTATTGCAGCTTGATATATCTGTACATTTTTTAAAGTCTTATCTTTAAAAGAAAGTTAGCTTGTCAGATGCTATTCTCTTTGAATTATTATGGCATTTGACAATGTAATCTCTGTTTTTTGTTCTTTGATAGTATGCTTTTAAATAATTTTAAACTTATGGAGATATTGCAAGAATTAAGCAAAGAATCCTTAAATACTTCTGTAGTGTATTGAATGGTAGCCCTCCGGCCCCCACTATAAGTCCATGCCCAATCCCTGGATCCCAGTAATTCAAGCTTATTTGGAAAGAGGGTTTTTACAGGTGTGATTAAGTTAAGGATCTTGAGATGAGATCATCCTGATGTAGGATAGGCCCTAAATCCAATGACAAGTGCCCTTATAAGAGAAAGGCAGAGGGAAGTTTGAGAGACAGAAGAGGGCCACAGAGAAGAGGAGGAGGCAAAGTGGAGATGGAGACAAAGATTGGAATTTTGGGGCCATAGTCAAGGAATGTTGACAACCACCAGAAGCTAGAAGAGGTAAAGAACAGATTCTCCTTTTTAGCCTCTTGGAGGGAGCTCATCATGCTGATACCTTGATTTTAGAACCCTGGTCTCCAGAACTGTGAGAAAATAAATTTCTATTGTTTTATTGTGGTAATTTAAAATGAATTTCTATTGTTTTATTGTGGTAATTTATTAAACCAGCCCTTGGGAATGAAGTTAACACCTTCCTCAAATCCAGCAATTGTTTATATTTTGCCATATTTGGTCTTTAATCATTTCTCTGTCTCTGTCCGTCTCTTGCTCTGTGCATGTGTATGTATGTCTGAACCATCTTCCCTCTTTAATCTTTAAGACTTCACTGCATATTTCATAAGTACAAGGGCATAATTTTTCATAATCACAGTATAAAATCAGAAAGAATAACATACATAGAATACTATTGTTCCACCAAGAGTCCATATTCCAATTCCATTACCTGAGATGTTTTACTATAAAGACAATTAATAAATAAGTATTTTAATTTACTTGACAAGTACTTGGGAAGTATTTTCTCTGAGCAGGTGGCAGGTATATAGTAGCCTACAGGATGGCCTCTGATGATTCCTCCCTGCTGTTATTCATATCCCGTACAGAACCTTTCCCTTAGTCTGAGTTAGACCTAACAAACAGAATAAAGCAAATGTGATGGGATGTCACCTCCAGGATTCAGTTGTAGAAAGTCTGTTTCCATCTCTCTCTCTCTCTCCCTTTCCTTATATTTCCTGCCATGGAGGAACCAGCTGTAATGTCATGAGACAGCCCTGCACAGGGACACAGGACAAGAGACATAGGGCTGCCAAAAACCACATGAGTTGGCTTGAAAGTAGATTCTCCTTGCCCAGTCAATCCTTTAGATGAGGCTGCAGCCCCGCTGACGGCATAACTGCAAACCCTTGAGACCTTAAACCAGAGGTATCCAGCTAAGTTGTACCCAGATTCTTGATTCACAGAAATCATGAGATTTTAAATGTATGATGGTTTAAACCACTAAGTTTTGGTGCAATTTGTTCCACAGCTATAGATAACTAAAACTGTGCATACAACTTTCTGAATACATTAGGATGTATAATGAAACTAATTCAGTGTTCAGTTAGTAACAGCTACTTTGGACATGGGACAACTTCTTCAGGCTTCAATTTCCTCAATTTTAAAAAACTAGCAGGTTGAATGAGACAAACTCTAGTATCACTCAAATCTAAAATTACACATTCTCTATTACTCCTTATAAGAAATCATAAAAATTAGTTAAGTGGAAATTTCACTTATATTGATTGGGGGGTGATAATGCATCAATTTGGAGTCTGAATTTCAATATCTTAATTACAGATTTCAGAGAGTTATGGATATCTAGTTAACATCTGAAAAAGAATGAGTCACACAAACATGAAATTTCAGAGAAAGCTATTGATTATACTTAGGTTTACAAACTCTGTTTTATAAGGAGTCAAATTATCTTGCTTCATTTTATCAAGTTAGACAATTTGATAAATTCTGATAAAATTTGAGAAATTTATAAGACAGTCACTAACAACACTAAGAACTGATGCAATGATGGGTACATCTTCCTAGGGATAAAATAAGCACTTTTGAAAGCTGCATTAACTAGGGCATAATCTTTTTAAGTACTCCACATCCATAGGGGTCAGTAGTTATGACAGTTCTCTAAAGAGTTTTTGTTATTTTTAAAGTCCTAAGAAAGAGTGGTTATTAACTTTAAAATATTCTTGTATTTTAATTTAGTTCTAGGGAACTACAGTGATTTTCTAAAGGAAAACAGAACAGCACATATTATAAACTAACAAATGATTTCATCTTTTGACCAGAAAAAGCTACTGATTAACATCTTAATAATTATAACAAATATAATTATGACAATTATAACACATAATCAATTAACATCAATTAGAACATAAAGGACAATATAAAGAGAAAGTAAAATATAAAGAGAAAATATTTTAAAACTCCAAAATCATTAAAGTATGAAAAAATGATATTTCATTCTTCTCATCATTTCATCTCATGATTCTACTCTTATTTTAAGTCACTTATCAATAAATGACTATCACTAAGATTGATGCCGCTGTAAAACAGGCTTTTTTCCATCCAATCTTATCACACATAACAATTTAGCAGGATATCCTAAGGAACAATGTTGTTTGAAAAAGTAATGAGCCTCTACTTTTAAAATGTTTTCTTTCCTGTTAACAAAATCTAACTCAGTTGTTATTTTCATAACTAATCCCTTTGGGTTTGAATTATATATTTGCTTTCAAGTTTGTGTGTGTGTGTGTGTGTGTGTGTGTGTATCTTTGTCTCTGATATCTTTTATTAGATCATAAGGTCCAAGTAGAAAAATACTCACTTTTAGAAAACCATACATTCCAAGGGAATTCACATTTATTCATATTAACGTGAAGTGGATAGCAGCAGTATTAAAATGGAAAAATTTCCATATTTAATGTTTACAAGTGATCTGAAAGTTTGCATGAAACTGTTATATTTCTACACTGGTAAAGTAAAAAAAAATGTTGACAAAAATTCTGGAGAATATGGTACTGTCTATAGAGAAGTGAATAGTTATTTATAGAAACAAAATTTTTTCTTGGTCATTTTGATAAATTCCCATCACAATTGTATATAAAGTTAAGTTTACTGGTGTTTTTGGACACTCATCAGCCACATTGTTCAACTGGAGTAGAGGCATGAATAATTTAAAAAATTAAGTATTGGTGTTTAAAAAATTTTGAAACTTACATTCAAACATAAAACACAGTCATTTAAATTGAGCTCAGTCACACCCCAAGCATGGTTCGTTCCTACTCGAGGCTCTCTGGATTTAATTTGACAATAGGAAGTAATAATTCTGATGCCACAATGTAATATTAAATCAAAAACTGGTCACAAACTTTCATGTATCTATTCCAATTCTTGTAAAATATCCAGGAATATCACAAAATAAGTCCTATGTCATATTTTAAATTTTAAGCCCACTTTCCAAATTCTGGATTTAAAATTACTCCATTTTTTTTTACATAAAATCGTTACCATAATGTGATACAGTTACAGTAAAATGAGAAATAACCCAGGCTAGATTCAGAAGGTGTGAGTTTAAGTCCTGGTTCTATCAAGTATTAGGAAATAATTGAGCAAAGAATCCATCTGTTATGTTCTATGAGACTCATTTGGTCTATTTATTAAAACGATGACCACAGACTGAAAGGACTATAGTTCAAATCCAATTAGATTATGTATATGAAAGTGCTTTGTGAAATATAAAATGCTAACAAATATAAAGTATTAATAATTAAGAAATAACTAAATTTATTAGAAATTTCCTATTGTAAACTTGGCTTCAATGTGCCATGGAGGGAATCCTAATATTGTACCATGAGCCATAAGCGTGTGGTTTCTATATTATTTCTCTCTAATGAGCCTTGTGATGATGAAATATCATGTTGATAATAAAATTACTACTGTATAATATTACAGTTGCCGTATATAAACTAAACCTGAGTTACTTCAGTGAACAGTTAAAATTGACTATGATAGAAATAACTTGAGAAAGGGCCAAAGAGGATGAACTAGTTTACTGATCTTTCTTCAGGTAGCAGGTCCTAAAGAAAATGGGTAAATTGTCTTACACAAAAAGAAAATAGTACAGATTTTGGAGAAATAGACTGAAAAGCATAAAAACACTTAATTGCTTGGATATACTGGAAACAGTATTAGAACTCTGGATTTCAAGTTTGGGTAAACAAACGAGAAGATTTAATACTCAAAGGAGATCATTGTAAGTGCATGTTTGGCAGGATGATGGAGGTGTGTTAAGAAATACACCAAGCTCACAGTTCTGCCTAATTTAAGGCATAAAGTATTTATTACACACATATGCAACTATCATGGGTTGTTTACTGTTGAGAAGTTGACAAAAGTTCGGGACCACTCCTTAAAGGAAGAAATAGAACATGTATTGCAGCTCCCTAACATATGGTAAGAACTGATTGATATCTGTTGAAAGAATATGTGAATGAGATGAGATGAGGCAGAAGCTGAAATGAAAAGGATATAGACTCTGCTTACTACACCCAGGAGAATAAAACTAAAAATACTTTCTACTGGGAAACCACTCTATTGCTTGCTTACAAGGCAATTTCATAGGCATTACCTTGGGTTAGGAGGAAGCTCTAGGAAGAAGATAAAAAAATACATGCAATTATAATCCCAATAAAGTTATGTGCCAAAGACTGATTCAAATGACACCCAGTGGTTATTTAGAAAAAGAAGAGATTATATTTAGCTGATGCAAGTTGACAGCAGAGTGAAGAAAAATAAAATTTTCATGGCAAGGTGCATTCGAAATGGGCATTGAATACTGGGAGATATTTAAACAGGGAAGGTGAAAGGGTTGTATGAGGAAACCACACAGGGATAACAGTTCAAGGAAAACAGGGATACTAAGTGTCCTAAAGAAACTTTGTATATTTAAGGGGAAAGTGTATATTTTTTACCATTATTCTCAAAAGAGAGTCTTTAATTTCTGTCTATTCTGCATTTGTGTTTCAAAATCTATGTATGGAGGAAACACTAAATCAAGCTATACATTAATTTTAATTTCCAAACTTGGCCTTGACAGCAAAATTGTCCTTTGGCAATTGAGAAGATGAAACTAAAATACTCAGGTATCTGTGCATAGATTTTTTTTCCTCCTACAAAATGGAATTTCTTGGCAAAATACAATGGTGCCATACATTAAACACACACACACACACACACACACACACACACCGATTTAACTTTTAAACAGTTTGGGTGGCTTTCACCCCTGCTTGTCTCTTAAAGTCTTAAGCTGTAAGTGATTATGAAGGAGCTGGTGCAGCTTATGCCGAAAAAACCCACTTAATTGACCTTTCTGTCTTTTCCATGACCCTGTAGGTTTAACTTCACTGCTGATACTGCAAGTGAATATGGGAAAGCATTTATTGAAAGCTGCATAACAGACACGGTTATATTTCCTAGGTTGATGTTTTGCATATCTGCACAGTAGGGCCATTAAACGTTCTAAGAGCACAACGGAAACAATCATAACATTTGTTTTTAGATGACTGACTCAGGACGTGTACACCAGGCTTTATATAGAAACTGTTTTTGTTTTATTAAGGGACTGTTTGCCTGTTAGTGATAACATCATTAAAAATAAATGAAAGGGGGCCGGTAGAATGCTTCCCAAAAGCAGAAACCTAATTAAAGGTGATATGCCTGCTAGGAGGCTTTTTTCAGGACTCAGAAATAGAACAAGGTTAGTTCTTTCTCATTTTATAAGGCCGAAAGAAAACCTCACAGTAAAATATCACTTCTGATCTAACTTTCTATTTCTGTGTACTTTAATAATCTACTTTATAGCTTGTGCTTGCCCATAGAAACTGAACTAGTTTTGTTCCTACAGATAGCTTCTTCATCATGTCGTACCTGATGAAAAGAAAATCTGATGGTTCAGCTCAAACAAAAACTGCACTCTTCTTTTAAAGCAAGTTGTGTAGGTTGTAATATATGCAGTTGTAGTAGCTGAAATAATGCACACACAAACATTTCATAGCCTTAAAAGACCACTTTTGAGAGTCTGAGTTAATGGTAAAAAAACATTTCCAAATCATGGTTTATAATTTCAGAAAGAAAAAAAAGTAGACCCTTTCATTTTAAGGGGTGGAGTTACTCTAATTTCATGGATGGTGGAAAAAGCAGGAAACTGCATTGCCTTGATAACTCTGCCCTTATTGTGCAGTGACCTTGGCCAATTTACTTAAATTTTCATCTGCCAAAAATGAGTTTCTGAAATGTGCTTTGAGAATTTTCAGGGGGTGGGGAGAGAATTTGTCACATAAATCCAAGGCCTTTTCAAAATTAATATTCCTTGAGAAGTAAAGAGAAAATGATGAGAAACACTGGGCACCCTCATAGTGTGCCATGGCTTGATATTCTGTTCTCTCTTGTCACTTCTGCACAGTTCTATTTCATTTATGAGTCTCCTAACCCATAATGAATCTTATTGCTAAGTGAATACAACAGAACAAAATTCCCAAATTATTCCCCTGAAATATTAAATAGTTCTGACATTGTGGATTCCTTAAACCCTGATTTGCACATGGACTAAAATTACCATGATGTTACGAAAGTGTGAGATATCTTTGGAAATGGTTTGGTACACATACTTCATTTTTCAGACAAAACAAGTTCAAAAGTGATTGATCCTAAAAACTCTCACTTTATTTTTTAATCAATAAAGACTTCTCCCCCCCACAAAAAAAGGATTTTATTTAGAGGACATACAGGGAAAAAAGAACATTTTGACTCCAAGGATATGCATACCCACAAACACATGTACACATATGACAGTTTGTGAAATGTGAAACCTGGCAGGATATTTAATAAATATTAAGCGATTTTAGGAATGATAATGATAACATGATTATGATTTAGGGGAAAGGGTCCCTATCTTTAAGAGATACACACTGGAAATAAATAAAGAAACAACAACTGATTAAATATGTTTGGGACTGGCTTCAGAACTCTCTGGGAGAAAGGAGGAGTTGGGTGGGAGAATTTATGAAGCAAGACTGGGCTTGAGGTTATCACTGTTAAAGCTGAATGATATATGTATAACTGATTCACTTTGTTATAAAGCAGAAACTAACACACCATATTAAAGCAATTATACTCCAATAAAGATGTAAAAACAAACGAAAAAAAAAAACCCATAATCCAGACCAAAAAAAAAAAAAAAAGCTGAATGATGGGTAGGTATATGGGGGTTTCATTATCCTTTCCTAATTTTATGCACGTTTGAGATTTTCTATAATAAAAAGTTTTTAACATAAAAGTAATGTCAGTCAGGAAAGATTCTATTAACTCATTCTTCTTTCAAAAAGTCAGAGGTATTGGTATGATGACGATCATCATCAGTATCATCAAAATAACTAGCATATACTGAGTGCTTCCTATGCGTGCAAAGCACTGTTCTAAGCACTCTGCATGCATTCGCTCATTTAATCCTCACAATAGTTGTTAGATTGTTACTAGTGTTATCCTCATTTTACACTTGAGTAGATAGAGGTAAAAATGAGTTAATTAACTTGCCAAGATAACTGGGCTAGTAAGGAGAGGGGCCGGGTTTGAACCCAAGTAGTCTTGCTCTAGAGCCTATGTTCATTAAACATCCAAGGAGTAAAATGTAAGATATTTATCAGAATTTTAAAAAGGTATTTGATATGTGTGTTCAGATATGTACAAGTAACATACACTCCAAAAAAGAAAATAATTCTACAGTTATTTTATCTCAGAGTAGAAAGAAAACTTAGAGATTTTCTATTTCACTCATTTTTAAGCAAGGTTGGACTTATTCCCTGGAAATCCACCTAATGGTCATCCTAGGCAGCCAAGATTCCCCCAAATTGACAATTTCCACTGTCACATTTATGATTATTCATTTTTGAAGCAAAGATATCTTAGAACTGAAATTCCAGATTCTCCATATATGGGAGCAGAGAACTCCAATCATGAGTATAACAGACCTTTAACACTAACCTTAACTTTAAGTAGCCCACCAAGGTAAATTTCTGTAAATTTCACTCCAAACCTTTTCCCAATGCCACCATACAAACAAGGTCTAGGGCTTCCCTGGTGGCGCAGTGGTTGAGAGTCCGCCTGCCGATGCAGGGGACGCGGGTTCGTGCCCCGGTCCGGGAAGATCCCACTTGTCGTTGAGCGGCTGGGCCCGTGAGCCATGGCCGCTGAGCCTGCGCGTCCGGAGCCTGTGCTCCGCAACAGGAGAGGCCACAACGGTGAGAGGCCCGCGTAACGTGAAAAAACCCAAAAAACAAAAAAAACAGGGTCTATACTCTCCTTGTGAGAAATATTTAACCATGAAAGTATCACTTTTAAATTGACACATGCATTTCATGAGGTAAAAAGAAAATCAAGGCATGCTTAAAAATTCTTCAAACAAACAAATAAAACTATTGTCCAAGAGATTTACTTCAGAAGGAGCAGGTGCCATGCCTTACCCATTGATCAACTACAATCAGTCCTTGGCTATTGTCCCAAATTGTCTTCTGCACTTGTTCCAATTTAGCTTCTCCTGAATTTTGTCATCATGCGACCCTAGCCATGATACTGCCTCACTTTCCACCACAAGAACTTTATCTAGATTTCTAAATCATTCTTTCTCTATCAGACCCACCCCTCTCCTGACTCCATCAGTGTCACTCCATCCTCGTACCGGGAACTTCCATAGTTCTTGGTGAACACTCTGCTCTGATAAGATACCATGCACCAAGCTACTGGGACACTGCCCTAAGCTAGACATCAGCATGCTGATCTAGATAAATTAATTTCTGTTAATTTACTAAGCACAAGAACTCCTTCCATGCCACAGGTGTGTTCTAATAGGTCCCTTCACTCTCACCTCCCATGCTGAACCATTCTGAAACCCAGAGCATGGCACGTGAACGTACAAAGTCTCCTGAGATGATACTTACAAGCTCTATCTAGACCTTCAGTTTCACTGGCTTGAACCAATTCATTTTTCCCCTCCCATTCATAAAAACTAATTACTATCTTACCAAGATTATTTCAGGTGATCAAATTCATTGACAATTATAATCAAACATACTTCTTTACAGGTTTGTTTCCTTAGGTGTGATTAACATGAAAACAAGGAGAAAGAAGGAATTCTGTCCATCTTGTTTATCTGTGTAACCTCAATGCCTGGCATGTTATACATTTTCAGTATTGACTGGTTGACTATCTGATGCAATTTATTTCCGAAACTAGTTAATTTGTTGTCCTTTTTTCTTATATTAATAAAGACGCATTTCCACTGAGGTTACATTTTAAATTAGTTGGATCTGAACAAATGAAAAGGTATACAATAAAAAATGCTTTCAGTTTGGATTGTCTTTTGAGAAATGTGAACCTAGCATATAAAAATTATTTATATTTAAAGTTCCAAATTCCAATTAAAAAAATTAATATATTTGTAGCTACCCTGCACAGAAAAGGGACTAGTAAGCATGGGTAGAAAACAGTAAGATGTGATTCACGTACCTAAAAGTGCTGTTGGCTGCTTTGGACAATAGTAAATTCGTCATGACAGAGTGTCCATGCAAAGTTAAGAAGCATCCTGTCAGGAATATTATAGAAACTATTCCCTGGAAATTGATAGGACGTTAAACTAAGTGACCTTTATATCCCTTTTACCTATTGAGATTTTATGACTTCTTCTTTTAAAAGTAACTGCTTTCTAACATAGTCATATAAAAATGCAAAGGAGAGCACTAATTTTTAGGATTTAGGGAAATATAAAAAGTTAAGAGTGTATGTTTATATCATTGTCAGCATTCTTCCCTTGCGAGAAGGGGATTCTTGAACAGCACAGCTGCTATTTTGCAACTCTCCGAGCATAAAAGCATAATGCAAATTCCTGGACCTTTATTATAGTAAGTTTGAAAAACCTGATTTCCAATTTATAACCACTTGTTCTTTGTAGCAGAGAAAAAAGATGACATTGTCAGAATTATAAAATTGTTGTTCCTAGCTTTTTAATGTGTTATATTTAAGAGAAAAACAGCTGTTGACTCAAGTAAAGGTCAAAAGTTGGATACAGAAATGAGATGTCTTGCATGTTTTCCTTTATTACCTGTTTTTAATTTAATTGGAAAACCTGCTTGAAAAGTGAAAATTACTTTAAAAATTCAAATTGAAAAAAACCATCAAGCAATGGTTTCCTATCAAAGTATTTCCTGTTATATTCTACTTTATATCCTATATGTCTAATTGCATGGATGCCTCAGATTCACTTTGAGGATTCTTTTTTTCAAATCATGAAGACTGTATGCATTCAAGTTAGAAGAATCTTAGCCAGAAAGAGAACATGTGTTATGGTAACTGAGGAAGGGTGGTGTAGCCAAGACCCACCTAGTGTGAGGAGAGTGGCTAGTGTAGACATCAGAGAAGTAAGGGGGCCAGAATTGCAAGAGCTCTGGACACAAGGTTGTGGTCCATGGTGTTTGGGAGCAGATTGTCTGTGGCTGATCATCTTGCAGAAAAGGCACATTCTTTCTAATCACATACATCTCATGAGAATGTAGAACTATTTTATCCTACCATGCTACTATTCATTCCTCTGACATGTTTTGTTCAATTCAAATCAAGCTGGCATTATTGCTACCCTATATTTTCTTGTATATTTATTTATGGTTTCTCTCCTCTAATTAAAATGCAAGCTGCTTAAGGACAAAATTCCTCTCTGTGTCGATGATACTGTGTCCCCTCTACCTTGAGCAGTGCCTTACACTTACTAGACTCTCAATATATATGTGTATAGTAAATAAAAAAATGTTTCAAAATATTTCAAAATGAAATAAATTAATCTTTCAGGCTATTTTTGTGCATTTTGTTTTACTCAGAATTTTCAAATTTGGAGCATATATATTGGTTAAAGAATCCTCTTAACAGCACGTTAAGAAAGATTTAGATAAATTCTATTACTATTGATAAAATAACCCTATAAGAGCTAATGTTTTTGAAGGAAATTCAAAGAAAAGTATATTATATGTATGTATATATGCATATAAATGACTATATATACATATGCACATAGCTATATAAGTACCCAGATACACACAGGTATTCAGGTGTGTAGAACTCTTCTATTGATATATTTAGTTAGTCAATAACTATTCTATGTTTAGATTATTAATTTACTTTAAAAACTCTCACCAAAGGCTTTAGGCAATTAAGTAATAAGTTTATTTGACATAACAAATTATCCGTCATTTCTTATTCTTCTTTCCTCTATAGTAAGATTTCACAAGAATAAGGAATCCAGTTAGAAACTGGAAGTTTTACTGCTATTGTCTATGTTACTAACACTTTCTGTCCCATATACTTTAAGATTAACATATGTAGCATATGTATTGAAATTATAAGTAGCATATGTATTGAAACACAGTTTCATAAATGACAATACTGATGGAAAATTTGGGAACAATTAAAATCTTCAGCCTTATTAGAAAGTGCTTCACATTTGAACAAGCAAACCAAACGTGCAGGTTTTACTCCTACACTCTTGATAAACATGAAAAAATGCTCACTGTCCTTTAATGTCATTTTATATTAGAAAAATTATCATATATCTACTATCATAACTATCTTTATATTTGAAGAACTATCATGATAAAGATAAGTTCAAATGTTATATTTATATGAATTTTCAAAACTCACACGTAACTCTTAAGATTCTGATACATCCCCTACCTACCTTGGCCCAGATTAGCAGTTATAGGAAGAACTTATATTCTTCCTTTTGGTTGGGAATCATCAAATATAATGTCCTCATTGTTTCTCTTATGATGTATTCTAAAAATCTATTCCCTAACTTTTAGTGTATAGCAGACAAATTCTCCACAGAGATTTGAATACAGTGTCTAGGATAACAACAGCTTCAAAAAACCATGATACTTTAAAGGGAGATATTTCCTTCACAAACAAAATTATTTTCACAACAGCTAAATTTCATCAGAGAGTTTTTGGGAAACCAAAGTAACCCTGAAATATGAATATATTTTATTTTGCCAAATGGTTCATTTGACAAATCAGCCCAATTAGAAGTTAGTCTTTCTAGAAATATTTATGGATGAATAACAAATTCAATATAATACAGTATATGCACTCTAACAAAGCTGAGAAGAGAGGAATATTGCAGCAAGTAAGGACATTTAGTTCATTCTTGGACTTCCTGGAAGAGGAGAAATCCAGTTCAGAATAAAGGATAATCAGGATACAAGCCTTAAGGCATGGCTGAAATCTTAGTATATGGGGAGGAGAAATAATTTTTTTTTCTTTTTGAAATAATTGTTTTTAAAAGATAATTTATTGTCTCAAAATTTATATCAAGGCTTTAGAATCTCCCTCTACTTTAGATTTGGTCCTTCAAGTGTTAATATATTTTCCTCTATCATTTATTAATTATTAACAATTAAACATCAAAAAAAAACCTTTATCTATATATTTACTGAAATCTCTTCATCTTATTCCCACATTTCCCTGACAGTCAAAGAAATGAGGTTAAATTGAAAGAATGTTTTCCTGGAGAGCCCATGCCAGTCCTAGTGATTACCGTCCTGTTTTCTAAGAAATTCTTTTAAAGATGAGTTTAGAATCCTCAGGGTCACTATCAAGGTTCTTCTTACACCGTATGTGAAATAAGCTTCTATCCATTTTGCAAAAGAATCATAACTGCATTAGCTTGTTTATGCATCGATCAGCTCTCTTGTCTGTGGGCCAGAAAATTCTGTTGTAAATTTAATCCAAACATTTTAAAACATCATTCATGTGGCCTGCATTCATTTAGAATAGCCAAGACTTTTCTTCCCGTCTCTTCTTCATCTTGGGCTTCATCTATCTTGAGCTCTCATGCTGTTTACTATCACTATTTTCATTTTCTCTTAGAAAGATAATGAAAACAAAAGAATAACTTTTACTTCTTTGTATTGTTTTAGTTGAGTGCCATATAGACTTAAAGATAGAATGTGCTAAAAATTATATTGTTACTTGATTACTTGGCTGTAATTTGAGTTTATCTCCATCTTGAACGTGGACTTTCAAATTTAGGGGGGAAGGTTGGCTTACGTTTTCTCTAAGCATTTCAATCTGGATTCTAGCATTTCAAAAATAATAATAATAATGATAATATCACGTAAGTCATTCTCTTATCTGTCTCAGTTTTACTAAATAATTAGGGACAATTGTGCCCTCTCTGAATAGACTTTCTCCCCCTTTATTGAATACTTCTAGCTGTATATAGCCATTTTGTAATATAACCCACCTAATCTAAAAAAGAAAATCTCCCTTGATACCATCCTTCCCTCCAATTACTGTCCCAGTTTTCATATCCCTTTTCAAGAGTTGGCTAAACTCCATAATCTCACCTTGTCCCCAAGATTTAATCTTGAGCCCACTCTAGCCAGTTTTTTATTCCTACCTTCCTAATAAAGTGACTTTTATCAAAATTAGCTGTGTTGCCCATATTGCCATAACCAACAGTCAATTCTCAGACCTCCCTGTACTTGACTTATCAGCAGCCCTTGATGGGTTGATCATTCCTTCATTCTTGAAACCCTTTCTTCACTTGGTTTCCGGGACACCATTCTCTCTTCTTCTCACAGAACCTCAATAGCAGCTTCTTAGTCTCTTTATTCCTTTTCCTTTTCATCTAATCTTTTCAAGCTCAAAACATTACATTGTACCTTCTGACCTTTTTCCTTTGCTATACTCATTCCTCATGATCTCATTCAGACCCATGCCTTTAAATACCATCTATATGCTGATGGCCCCAAAATTTATATTTTTAACTCAGACCTTTTGCCTGATCTGCCCTCATCTCCGGACTCACATCTTCCCATGGGATATCTAATAGGCATCTTGAAATTCACATGTTCAAAAACCGACCACTTAATTGCCCAATTCCACAGCTGCTCCTTCTATCATCTTATTAATCTCAGTCCCATTCCATTCACTTTCTTCTGAGAGTCAACTAAAATGATGAGTTTGTAGTGTTTCATTTTAGTTTATATAGCTATAAATAATATATAGAAATATAGATCTGGATATATTCCTATTTGTGTGAGACCACGAGTAACCTTTAACACACTTTTGGGCTAATCCTACATAAATAACACCATACTATTAATATCTTTTTCCAACTTTAATTATGTTTTTCAGACTTATCTAAATTGGTCCATATAGATATATTTATTCATTTGAGGTGCTGTATGGAATTAGATTTTACAACTACACTCTATTTTATTTATTCATTCTTCCATTGCATCATTCAGTTAGTTCCAAAATATTTGCTATTATAGGCAATGTTGTAGTAAAATGCTTTTATTTTATCTATACACTAGACCTTTGAATGCATTATTTTATGTGATTCTCACACAAAAAAATCTTGCATAGTATTATCCTTTTTTCACCATAAAAGAAACTGAATCTTACGGAGATGAAGTAATTTTCCTAAAGTTACATAGTAAGGACACAGCTAGAATCTGAAATCACATTTTATGCCATTTCATCACTTAGGCTTTTTTCCTACTGCATACCTTACCTGGTTCTATATCCCACGAAGTCCTTGTAGGAATAATACTGATAGTAACAGGGAACAATGAGAGAGGCCCATTACCAGTCCTAATCCTTGCTCCAATGAGAATTCTAGAAAATCATGAGTGGGCAATGAGAAAATGAGAATATGGAAGAAATATGAGTATAGTGGTGGCAGCCCATTTAGAAAACTCCTACTTAAGTCCTTGTTATCAACAGGCATTCCAATCCTAGAGATGTTGGCAAGACTTTCATAGGAATTGGTGACTAAACTGTGTAATAAGAAAGAAGTCAAAGTCAAATAGAAAGTTTTAGTTTGTGTTCTTGAGAGCCAGGAAAAAGTAGTGACATTAACCAAACTGAGAAAATCGGAAAGAAGACTCCAGGATGTAGCAAGGTATAGGGTGGAGGGAATATAAGGGCTTGATGACACTCCTGTTGAGATAAACATTTGTTTTACTTACCAAAGACTTTGAGCCGAGAATTTCTACTTGCTTTCTAAATAAAGTTTGAGAAACAAAAAACAAGGCCAAAAAATAAAAAGGAAGAAAACTTGTTGGCTCCTTATAGACCCAAATCTAGAATTGTAATAATTACCTTCTCTTCCTTCCTTTGCCTCCATGCACATGCCATTTAGCTCCAAACCAGAGATTCAAATGTCAGTAATCATTGAAGGCAATCATTAGTATCAGCAGAAGGACTAATATAAGACATATCAAGCTAAGAGATTAAACAAATAAAAACTCAGCATGAATTTGTCTTTACTGATCTTCTGTGGCCCTCAGTACTGTTTCTAGTAATTGTATTCCTGCCTTGTATTCCTACAGGGTTTTTTCTTAATATTATAATTGGGGCCAATCCCATGCCAGAACCTGTGCTTTGGTTCCACACTCAATATTTCAGTTTCCCTTGGCTTATGGTTCTTACATTTCCTATCTTATCATTTTTGGTTTTGGAAATCCAAAACAGAAACCAATTCCCTATGGTCAAGTGTTCCCCAATACATGTGCACCTTTGTTTTTCAGAATGCCACTAATGCCTATTGCTTACAGGTTTTCACTTGCTATCTACCACCTGCAAGAAATTATTGCCACCTGTCTGCTTTGGCATCCTGACTACTGCCTAGCTTTCTGTGCATCATATTCCTCATACTTACAAATTTTTTGAATTTAGAATCCTATGATTTTCCATTTGGTTTAGAACATGAATTAATGAGCATCCATTAAGTCAAAGGAGAAAAGTAATGGCATAGAGGAAGAAGCTCTGATCTCCCTCTAGAGAATCAGGAGGAAAACTAACACAGGAGAAAAGAAAAATTCCAAAACAGAGAGGGAAAAATCAAATGGCAAATATGAGGACTGTGTAAACACCACTGAAGTTGACAGGAAATATAAATATTCGGTCTAATAGACAAATAAAGTCCAAAGATTTGGATAATTTTGTTCTCTGACAAACTTTTCTTGGATTTCAAAGTATGAATAAACTCAATCCAATGAGACCAGATCCTGAACTTATAAAAATCCTGTATGAATAAGTGTTTTCATATGTAAATTGGCCATAAAGAATTGCAAAGAACAACTTGAAATATAATTTCAGATGTATCCACATTTGCCAAACAGTTGTGTTTCTGAATTGATTCTTATAAGCCTTTTGTTGTTTCAATTATAAAAACCCAATTATAGGAACCCACAGAAGAAGCATTATGCCTTTAAAGAAAAGCTAGAAAAGTAATCTTTTTTTAAGGATTTACATGTTAAAAACACACACACAAAAAAACAGAGACATAGATGCTTTGCAAAATAAAGTGAGAAAATGATTAGTGGAAATGGCTAAATTCAAAAAAAGTATAAGAAATAGAACACTACAAAGAAATATGCACAGACTTTGGAAGTATATACAGTAATTGGAACCATCTGCTAACAAGTACAGGTACTACAAGACCTGTTTCAAAGACTAAATTAGACTCATTTGTTATTAGCAGTATATATTTGCATTCAATTAATGTCCTAAAATCCTTTAAAACTATGCTCTTTTAAGTGGGTTAAACATGTTCATTGTTATCTTGTTTATACTAATAATTGGCTGAGCAAATCTTTTCTTCATATCTAGTACAAAGGTAAACTTTATCAAGCCCAAGCTGAATTATCATAAATTCCATATTAGCAGAAGCTAAATTAATGAGGTTTGATTGTACCAAGAAAATTGTTTTTGCCATTTGTTTAATTTCACCTGCTTGTATAATAACAAAAAATTCAAATGATGGAAGGGGTAGATAATTCAGTATTTGCAAAAATATCCATAGAAGCAAGGTAAACTTTCAGAAACTCTAATTTAGTGCTATATTTATTTGTTTAGGTTCAGTGTATAATATGATGTTAAGTGTATTACTGTACCATGCTATTATGGAACAGATGTTAAATGCAATGTAAAAATGTCAGGGGTAAATGATTGATGATCCTCTTTGCCATTTCAAAGTAAACCATGATTATTTATATGCTCTGGACATTGCTTGAAAGCATCATATTAAATCTAAACAATTGATCCATTTTCAAGGGTTTTTGTATAATGTATTATTTATGTGTTTTTTATTCTTTTGTGAAAATGCTCCAGTATAAGGAAGTATTTAGAGTCTCAAGTGCTCCACCCAGTCCATATGGTAGATTTGTTCTCTGTGTAATACTTACCTTTTCCCTCTAGGCCCATATGGCAAGTCCATAGGCTGCCCAGGCCCCTCTGGCCTCCACAGAGGCCATATGGCAAGTTCAGTGAGCACTCATTTACCTTGTATTAATATTTTATCTTCCTCAGACAGAAAAAAAGATCAGATTAAGTAAAGTCGGCCCTTGAAAATGGTTTAGCCATATAATCAATACTGAGTGTCAATGTGGTATGAGATATGGGTTCTGTTATTTCATTTATATTAAAAATAGCAAATCCATTTGAATAACTTATCAAATAATTTCATAAGCTCTTTTGATCACTTGATATACATTGACAGAGTATGTTTAATTATGCTAATCAACTAGGCAATATTAACACATAATAGTATAAACTTATAAAGTTTAGAACTGGTTTAAACATATAGGCTTTGATATATCCAGAGATAAGACTGAATCTAAATTATAATCTATATTACCATAGTAATTGCTCTAAAATTAATTCATTGTTATAACATTTGCGACTATAAGCTAAACTTTGCTGTCAACTTAAAGTAATTAAGAAACCCTCAGCACTCTATTTACAGTTAGAATTTATATCAAAAATATGGAGTACATTTAAATACTACATTTCTTCATCTTCTACTGCCACTACAAATTCATATAAAGTTACCAAACAAATGAACGTCATGGGGTGATTTATCTTACTGTAAATTCATTCAGTTGATAAAATTACTATTTTTATAACTTCATTAAATTTCGAGCTATAGATATTATCTTTATGTTTCCTCTTTAACACTGATAGTATTGATATATATATATATATATATATATATATATATATATATATATATATATATATATATAATATATATATATATATGTGCATGATAATATAGTTCATAATCAAATTACTGTTCCAAGCACTTAACAAGTCTTCCAGAATCTGCCACAAAAACACGCATAGCCTTTATGATAGTCACAGTGATATGTGTATATTTCTTTCATCTCCTTCAATAATAAAGTACTTATCTCATTTGTTAAAACATCTTCACTGTTAATAACCTGAGCTCAGTTATTCAAAATGAACAAAAACAAAAACAACGTAGCCCACCACACTTATGGCAATTTACTTTTGTTAGACCTTAGAATTTTTGCCAGTTTATGAATAAACTCTGATGTGAGAATGTTTACAAATGGAAGTTTGTGCTTTGCTGCTTGGTCCTTTCTTCAATACAACTACAGTATTTTCTTCTGGGCCAGGTCTTTTGATCAGTCAACCTTCTTTCCGCAAAACAATTATCAACAGTTGGGTCTTTTTTCTTCTATTTCACACAATACACATACCCTATTAGCATGTTTTGCCCATATTTCCTCTGAGTCCCCCTATCTGTAATCATACTTGTTATGATCTCTGTCCAGAAAACATTTGCCAGGCCAATGTAAATTCCGAGGTCATATCACACAGGTGATATGAAATAGATTGTGAAGTCATTTGAAATTTTAAAAAGATAATATTGAAATACAAGTGTTAATGTGTTTAGGTATGTCATCTGTAAGTTCAAGTAAAGTCATAATTAAAGTATAAAGACAACATCAGGATCTCTGACGAGAGCTTATTTTAAGCTTGTATATATAGAAACATATTTTAATGAAAATATAAAAGTTTAATTTTATGCACTGAATATTTCCACGGAGTCAGCACTTTGCTGTTTTGTGATAACATGTTAAAATTAATGGGATGTCTTAACTAAGTTCTTTCTGCATATATACATATAAAAAAGGGAAAGCTCTGAACCTGACTTCATAAATAACATTCACTGTGATTTTGTTAAAGTTTAGATGTGTGGATTTTGTATTTGAAATCCTCGTAAGGTTACAGGGTGCAACCCTCCAACAATATCTCTGAGTCTTCAGGGACAAAATCCCATTATGCGGAGTTCAGTGAAGGGGGTAAACACCACTATAAAGAAATACAAATTACACATATTTCCCATTTAGCTAGTGTCACCAAAGTTCACCATTTAGAATTCTAACCAGTTAGGACTTATTCTTGGAGGTCAAGTACCTTGTGAACCTTGTCATCTCATTGATGACATCATATCCCATCCATCAGTTGTTTTCAGGAGCACACTTGCCATCTGCCCAGCACACGTTGTTACAACTTACTAGACAAATTCACAGGGTAACAATCTGTACAATGACATTGTTATTTTAATGCTGGCACACACTGAGATAACAACCACTGTTTCTCTGCCAGAGCACAATGATTCTGCCCTCCAACTTTAAAAGTTAGGAGGCTATTTATACTTCTAAAGTCTTATGGAAATTATAAGCATATGGGCAGAAGTATTTTTCTCCATTGTAAGTTCACAAACAAAACTCTCCTCACAAGGATACCATTCCAATGAACAATTCCCGCTTAGGGTTTGGGCTGTGAATTCCTTTTATTTTTATTTTTTTTTCAACAAGGGAATCGGATATCTAAGAAGGATACTCGAGTACTCCACAGAAACTTAAAAACAGTAACATTCATTATCACCAAGCAATAAAACCCAATACCTCCTTTCCACTTGCTAAAATAATATAATTAAAATAATTTCACAACTTGTTCCAGATGACTACAATCTTTCTTATTTTTTTCTAAAGGCATTTAATTAGCAGAAAGAGGGTCTCAAACGATTAGCTGTCACTACATACCTGCAACTCAGATAGGTCCTTTGGAAAACCAAGGACAGTGTCCAAGTTCACATACCTGTATTTTAGCAGCTTTTTGTTTGCAGCTTAGAATTACCGGGCGTGTTTAACCTAAAAGCTATCAAAGGCTTTAGGACTTGGTGAATTCCAGCACAACAGTTTCTCCATTCATTAGCTTTAAAAATTATATATTTTTAGAGAAGAAGAAGAAGATGGTATTTATTTTGCATTACATGGAATTCATCCTCTGTTTCTTCTTTTGGCTTGTCATTTATTCCAGCTTACACTGTGATCAACATTGTACGAAAATAAAGTCAAGTACAACAGCCGCTCCCTGCCCATCAAAACACACAGACGTCTGCCAAGCACTTGTAACAGCTGGTGTTACATTAATTAGTTTAAACTATTTATTTCATCCATCTCCAGAGCAGATTGAGCAAAAACATTAGAGATTATTCTAGCATCTGTAAGTGCCCTGCAAACATTAAGCAAGGAAAGTTAGAACATTCATCAGTATCATACATATATATACACATAACTATATATTTATATGTATATGATTTAAGAGGCTGAACAGTCATTATAAATAAGTGAGTAAACTCCATTATATACTAAGTGAGATGTTTTATTAAGTGTCTTTACAAACATAAGTTTTAAACTTCTATTCATCTTTTGTGTACACAAAGTTTCTCTCTTTAAAAATTATCACTAGAAAGCTGTAATAATTCCCAGTAACACGGGCCATTAAACAATATATGACAGGGACTGGGTGACTCAGTGGATTAGTCACAGATTTTATGGCCACTGTTGGAATGCTGCCCTAACGACAGTGATCAAAACAGTGTTATCAAATGGTTGTAAAAACTCAATTAAAATTACTTCTATGGCCTTCACTAGGTTCTTAGCAAACTACATCCCATAACATGAATCTACATATTATTGACAAAATTAACTCAACTGCCACTTTTTGGCTTAAGAGAATTTAGAAATTAACTATCTAACTGACTCTTCAAGTAATGGTTGTCAACGGGGCTTGATCATAAATGTGCATCCATTAAACACCTGTCAGTCTATGTTTTTTGTAGGACTTGTAGATTTTCAGGACTACATTATCTTCTTCCATTCCTTGTTAGAAAGCAAATACATATGCATTAAATTAACGTTGGATGTAGCTGTTTATGAAAACCAAAAACCTTCTGAAATATCTGAAGACTAATTTACAGAAGTAGTGAGAGAGAACAATTAGGATTTTTGAGTTTTTGTGGAATATCAAAATAGCACTATGTAAATTCCCTCAAGGTTGATGATTCCCAGAGCAATCTGTTTTACTCCACCAAAAGCAATGACATGACTAGAATCTGACACATTTCTTAATCAACTAAAGACAAACAAAAAGGTCTACATGATAGATAGCAAACAAACATTCAGGAAATAAATAATCTAATCTTCAGCAAAGGAAAGTAATAAAGAGTAGAGGGCATTAGGCAAAACAATATTGTGTACCTTGGCAAAAGTTTCCTGCATAAACACAGCCAAAAGTCCCGAAGCACTACTCGTTATTCCTAGAGTTAAAAGCTTTTTCTGTTTTAACCTTACTCACAGGTCAAAAATCAATCTCTATAAAGCAAATTAATTTTACTCCTTGGCATTCTATTTTCCTATACAAAATCCAAAAAAAAAAAGACAGAAAAAAAACAACAAAAGTAAAAATTCAATGTAATATAATTCTATTTAAATTTATCTCAGATAGAAATAATGCAGATATTGCACTTTGAGACTAAATAAGCTATTATAAAGTATATCCTTATAGTAACACTGCCTATCCTCTATGTTAGACTCTGTCTTATGTCTAAGGGGATTTGGCTTGGCTACCTACCTTGATTTATGGACCATTTACTCATTAAGTTGAACTGTTATGGACTGGGCTGAATTGTGTCACCTTAAAATTCATTTGTTGAAGCCCTAATCCTCAATGTGACTGTATTTGGAGATAGGGTCTTTAAGGGGGTAATCAAGGTTAAATAAGGTCACAAAGGTGGGGCCCTAATCCAACAACGCTGGTGCCCTTATTAGAAGAGGAAGAAATACCAGCTATGCTAGCTTGCAAAGGAAAGGCCATGTGAAGACGTGGTGCGAAGGCAGAGCCTGCAAGCCAAGGAGAGAAACCTTAGGAAAAACTAAAAGTGCCACACCTTGATTTTGCACTTCTGGGCCCCCATAACTGTGAAAAAATAAATTTCTGTTGTTTAAGCCATGCAGTCTGTGGTATTTTGTTCCGGTAGCCCTACCAAACTAATACAGAGACCCAGAGTACAGATACTGAAAAGCATCATATAGTGAGGTACTCATATCTCAAAATTCTTGAATTGTGCAATAGCACAGTGTTTTCTAATTTATGATCATTTAAAATAGTATTTCAGGGCTGTCCTGGTAGCGCAGTGGTTGAGAGTTCACCTGCCGATGCAGGGGACACGGGTTCGTGCCCCGGTCCGGGAAGATCCCACATGCCACGGAGCAGCTGGGCCTGTGAGCCATGGCCACTGAGCCTGCGCATTCGGAGCCTGTGCTCCGCAACGGGAGAGGTCACAGCAGTGAGAGGCCTGCATACCACACACACAAAAAAGAAATAGTATTTCATTTGTTCCTTACAGCAAGGCTGTTAAATATGAGATTATTTCCCCTGCTTTCAACATGAGAAGTCTGGGCTTGAAGTGCTAACTGGCTTGCACCAAAGCAGAATATTGTTAGGTTGTCATGCTATCTTGTACCTGGACTTCTAAGTTCCAAGTTATCCACACTCTGGCCTTGTCCATGAGTCTTTGGACTTTTTGTGAAAACAATCAATTCCAATTTTTAGAACCTTTTACATCTCTTAGAGATGAAAGACTGACAAAGGTGACTGGAATAAAATATTTTAAGGAAAAAGTTCAGAAGAGACAAAATCATGTTTCATGCCAGAGGTGGACAAACTATGGCTATAGGCCAAATCCAGCCCACCACTTGTTTTTTGTGTAGCCTGCGAGCAGAGAATGCCTTTTGCATTTTGAAATGATTGAAAAAATAAAATAAAAGAGTGAATAATATTTTGTGGCACCTGAAAATTATATGAAATTCAAATTTCAGTGTCCATAAAGTTTTACTGGAACAAAGCCACAATTATTCATTTATTTATAATCTATGGCTGCATTCACACAACAACAGCAGAGTTGAGTGGTGTGACAGAGACCATATGGACCACAGATCCTAAAATATTTACTATCTGGGCCTTTACAGAGAAAGTTTGCTGACTCATGTTTTATACAATAGGATTAGTACCATCCTTTATTATAATTGTTTCAAATAGTCTAGCTCTGGTTTTTCCAGAGAGCCTATTTAACTCATAACAAATTTATAGGGTATCACTAATGAGCTGATAGTATTCTTTCAATTAGCTCTAGTCTATATTTATTATGTTATTCTATGGGGGGAAAAGATGGTTCAACTTTCAAACAATGCACAAGTGAATTTTTGGAACAAACCTGTTGATCAATTCATGGCTACCTGTTTTAGGGATGATTGATGATGATGAAAGTTGATAGGAATGACAGTTACCCATGTCTATACATTATTCAATTATTCTTACATCTTTTCCCCAAAGCAGGTACTTATTATTCCCGTTTTTCACATTTGGAAAATGAGGAGTAATGTAGCTAAGTAACCACCACATTTTAATAGCATCTTCACTATGAAATGGAGTAGGAAGTGGAATCTAAATTGTCCTGATTTGAGAGCTCATGCTTTCAACCATTATGTTCCACTGTCTACAGTAATTTCACTTAGGTAAATATTACTTCTGTTCATATTTTAATACTTTTATTAACAAACTGTTTTAAAATAAGTACAAAACAAAGAATTTTAAAGTTTTCATTAAAGAAACGCCAATTATATTCACAACTGATAAAAGCAAGACTTCTGAGGACTTTGTAACAAACACTTTACCACTAAAGTTTCAGCAAATCTATTGTTTAAATGTTTGGGTCCTAATCAACGTAGCATACACATATGGGCAGGATTAAACATTTGAACAGAAATTGATATACACCAAATCAAGAAAATTTATCTGGCCACTACATCACCATTACTTATTTTTTAAAAATATTTACATGTAAGAAAAAGATTTTAGCAATAAACTGAAACAAGGCTAAATGTAACATATGGCAGTTCAGAGAGCAAAAGGCACTAGAAGATGTCAAATTTGGTTTTCTTCCTGATAATGTCATTCTTAAGCTCTGAGTCTTAGACAATCTATTAATCATCTCTAAACCTCAATTTCCTCACCATTAGAATGGAGATAAAATGGTACTAACTTCAGAAAATTATTGTAAGGATTAAGTGCGACAATGCCATGCTCTCATCACCACATCACACCCTATAGTATGTATATACATACATACTATATTCCCCACGTGTAAAACATTCACGCACTTAAGTTATGTCACCTCTAGCCTCTAGGCTCTTTTGGACTCAATTCCCAGACCTGCGGGCTACCTACTGGTCACAGGGCCTTGAGCTCTGCCTTGTTATCTTCATCTGTAAAATGGAGGTAATAACAGTAATGTGACTGTCTAAAACATTGCTATGAGGGGCTTCCCTGGTGGCGCAGTGGTTGAGAGTCCGCCTGCCGATGCAGGGGACGCGGGTTTGTGCCCCGGTCCGGGAAGATCCCATATGCCGCAGAGCGGCTGGGCCCATGAGCCATGGCCGTTGGACCTGTGCGTCCGGAGCCTGTGCTCCACAGCGGGAGAGGCCACAACAGTGAGAGGCCTGCGTACCGCAAAACAAAACAAAACAAAACATTGCTATGAGGCTGTTATTATATCTGTAGTATTTAGAATAGTACTTGGCATATAGTGCATGCTGTGTAAAAGTTCGCTGGGGTTAGTAAATCTTTTGTAAACAAATAGAGGGCAGGGATGATATTTTTCTTTCAGTTTCTTCTATAATAGGTTATGACTTACCCATATTAAATATATAGATATGAACGTGAATATATAGATTAGATGATATAGATATGGATTTATTATAGCTCTAAATCTCCTTACTATTCCATACAATCCAACGAAAATTAAAAATATTGAACCTATTTTAAAACACATTTTAAAGCCACTTCTTGAAAAAAAGAAGCTAAATGATCTTTTAGTCTTTCAAACTCAAGGAAAATGGTTGTTCATATAAGCTCCCTTCTAAGCAGGCACACAACATTTGTTGACATTATGAAGCCATAATCCATCATTTTCATTTCTTCATGGTTGACTCCTCATGTCTTTTCTTCACCCAGAAAGTTAAGTGATCATCTGAAGCCAAAGTATCAGACAAAAATGCCAAATCACACATGAGGCCAGCTTCTTCTATACTTAACCTCAGAGTCCCTCTCAAATGGCCAGCAGAGCAAAGGCGTCACAGTGACGCTGTAGCTTAGCTTATTAGCCACCATGCTGTCCTTACTAATAATAATGAAATCCACTTAAAACTTAAAAAAATGAATACTAATACTTTGATTTCATGAGAGCTTGAAGTTCACATTTTCTCCTTCCAAAAGTCATTGTTTTGCAGGTATTTATAGCACAATAGAATTTGTCATGTGACATTTCCAGGAAACTGCAAACTACTACAGTATAACAACTAAATCCAAATTGTTCTACTGTGTAGAAGAATTTGAATTGTTCTAAATAACTAATGGGGAATAAAACATATTGACTAAAGAATTTTAGTAAGTATATACAGTATTCATAAGCAGGGTATCTTTGTTTCATAGGCAAGACTTTCTCTGCAAAGTACATGGGAATAAAAATACCTTGGGAGACATCTGGAGTCCTTTTCCAAGAATCTCAGAAGTACCTGGAGAGCAGGGGCAAGGCTTGTGGATTGTAATTCAAAAAAGTGCTACAGCCCATCTCACTGCTTGTCCTTGCCCCCAGCACCATTAAGAATCACTTTCTATTTTGATGAGAGCATTACTTTAGCCCCCAAATAATCCATCATATTGCTTTTAAAAGTCAAGCTCCATTGCAAACATACTGATTTCTTACAACTTACCAAATATATTTTTTAGCTTATTAAATGAATTTCACTGTAATCTCTTTTTCATGGCACAATACCATTCAGATTAATAATAACCCTATTTTTGTTATTCTTTTATTCCCCCAGGATATAAGTTACTCAGGTATGGTTTTTAACCCTTCTGACATGCTTATAGATGCAGAGTTCGTTCCAAAGGCTGCATTTTGCAGGAACTTCCTTCTTGTAAAACTATACTGTTTCACTTTCTGATGAAATCATTTTCTGACCTGGCATTCTTTTTTCTCTTCTACCAAAAAGTTAGTTGTCAAACTTTGATACAAAACCCTTTGTTCTTATTGAAGTCACTTTGCTTGTCTCTCCTACTGTAAGGACACCAAATCCTAAAAGCTGGCAAGAATGCATATGTTTATTTCACCATTGCTCTGCAATTACTGAATGCCACTTAATTATAGCAACAGATGCTCGAGTGTAGGAACCAGAAAAATCAAACGCCTCATTTCCAGGTTATTTTTTTCCATTGCTTCTGCCAACAGCAGATGTGTGAGCCCCTTGTGCTCTGGCGTAAATACTTATCAAATCCTAACAGGTCACCTATGTCACAAACAACATTTCAGATGCAACTGTTTCACCTGATAATAGGCTCTGAAAATAAAACTGTGAGCTGTAAATACAATGTATTCAGAATGAAATGCCATAATGTGAAATTGCTTTTTCTCCAGCTACAACTGAAGTCCTTGACAGTTTTTGGCAGTGATAAATCACCCTCCCATTAATTGTCTTCTCTCTCATTGTGAGGTGAGCTGCTAAAAGGGGCAGTCAACAAAAATGACTTAAAGGACAAATTTTGGCAAAAAGACAATGAAGAAATCTGTCATTGCTCAGCCTCCAGTAAACTGTCGTGAAACAATCAAAATAGATGTAGCTGGAGTGTTTATGTCTTTGTTAGGAAGATTATAGAATGATAAGTTTACTCTTAAAGAGAGTCAGGATCCAGAGAAGCTTAAATTGTGGATCCCTGACACCCTATTCCAAGTGATTTTTCTCCTATAAGACACATTACTGTCTCTTAGATTTGAACATTTTTCTCATCTCTTCAGATTCACACTCTGACCCAGTATAAACGAAAAGTTCCCCAACGTGTGATCACAAGTTATAAAATCTTGTTAACATAATTCTGAATTGAGTGTAAATTTAATTTTTATAAATTAACTTCAGAAATTCTCGGAAAACATATTTTGCCATAAAACAGGAAAAAGAGCTCATACTATTCTACATCCAAAAGTGTGTTTGCCACCAGTAGACAATTTAATATTACCAGATGCAGTATGAGAAAATTACATGTTACTACAGTGCCTGTCAAATGCACCATTTACATTTTAGTTTATATTCAGCAGTAGTAAGTAAAGATGCATAAAAACTTGACCCATTGCTGTTCCAGAATTAAAAATGTTCATATTATATTTACTTCATGGAATTAATGTATTGCTTAAATGCTGAAACCCAAGTCTAACTGAACAAGATCCCTGAATCTAAACTGCCATTTTCTGGAATGTACACAGTCACCCCTCTTCAAATATCAATATATACTTGAAAGTGATACAGAGGTAGAATATTAGGGTCACCAATTTATGCACAGGTGGAAAAATTCAAATAAAGCAAAAACTGTAAAAGGAATAGTATGCGTTCAGGAATCCTTATGGAATCCCATCTAACGTTCTGAAGCATGACTGGGATATTATCATATCAATTTTTTTTCCAGAGGAATTTGAAATAACTTTAAAAATAATTAAGGGGTATATCGATTAATACAGGAAATGACTGAGAGAGTAACTCTAAAAGGAATATTTCAATTTATCAAAAAAGCATCCTTAGTAATAGATAGATGTCTCTGGTTTACATTAAATGGGGGGAGATAATGAAATGGTGTGTTAGTGTGTCAACAGTGTAATTCAATAAAAAAACTAAGTTAAATAAGGAAAACTTAAAATTACACCAAGTCCCAGATTGTAGCACAAACGTAATGTTATCTGAATATTAATAAATATAGTTTATAGACTATGACATTAAAATATCTTTTGAATGACAGAAATAAAAAATCAAGGCATTGATTTTTTTTTTTTTTCTTTTTTGGTGATGCGCCAGTTTGAGAGCTTACTGAGAGCATATGGAGATAACATATTTGCAAGTCCATCTCTGGAGGATTGCAAAAGGCCCTTAGCTTGTGAAAAACAGCAATGTTATTTTTTTTAACGTTCCCTATATTTAGAGATTAAATCGCTCACTGCACAAACCCATTTGGAACAGGCGCGAAGGTGAAAAGGATAATCAGTACAGTCACTGGTCCGTGTTTCCTAAACGCTTTTGAAAACATTACTGTGCGTAGGCATAAAATTAGCGGCAGGACCTTAAAAAGGCTGGCATTTAGCATGACTTTTTGGAAAGTGACACCCTCATTTTTTTCTTGTAGGATATCATTAAATTTCAATCGCCCTATGGCAGTGCCTTTCCATTAATAACCAATTCACTGTGTCACTTTGGCTCTCCTTTGAAATAATGAGCCTTTGCTTCGCTTTAATAAATTTAAACATATTCTCAAGGCCAGGGAAGATAGGAAACCGCAGATGGGCTGAGAAAAACACGATTCATAAATCCTTAACTGCCTGAGATCGTTGAGAGCAAAACAAAGTAACACTCGTAAAATATTAAACAATCCCAGCTGTATGAGGGAAGCTTCATTAACAAAAATGGACTATTTACTGCCTTGCTCAGAGCCTGTGGGTGGAGGGAGTCAAAGAAATCTTAAAAAAAAAAAAATTCCACTGCCATTTCTTGTGATTCTTTAACCAACTAACGGAACAATGAAAATATTATCTGGAAAGTCCAGTTATTGTCCAGAATTAATTAATATTATTTCAAATCCTATAAATTATTTTTCCCACTGACACACTTTATTTAAAAAGTAACAAACGAAAGTCAGCTAGTTTTTTTTCTTGGAAATATTTCCATAAGCATGACAAAGTTATTAAATAATTTGTTTTGTTTATCAAAACAAAATGATGCTAATAAGCATTGTGAACATCCTTATAACACTGGTTTCTGAAGTATATGTCAGACTAGAACCAATTTGTTACTTTCTTTTGCTTTTGTATCTGTATTTTATTATCCACTGAATTGTCCCTTAATACACAAGAAATTTTTTTCTTACATTGAGTTTATCAAAATTTTAATATTGGTGGAATATTTGGAACCATACTTAAAGGCTAGACATTCAATGCAAAAACCTTAGCATAGTCGATGGAAATTATGAGATATCATCATCAAGCGCAAAATTTTAAATGCCCTGCTTCAAAATCAAGTCCAGCTTGCTGGTGGTATACAAGTTTGAAAAACCAAGAGATCAATGTCAGTCTGTTAAATGCTAAGGACTTAGAAGCTCTAACCTTAAAGGCAAGCTGACAATTTAGTGGACAGAATGTCAATACTTCTAAACATTTCAAGGACGAAAATATTGCTTTATACTATCTGTGTCACAGTTATTGCAAGGAAAAAAATTTAGATTTTTCTTCTGCATTCTGTCAGCACTTTTCCTTTTATTTTACAGAGATACATAATTAAGGAGTTCAATATTGAATAATGCAGAGGCTGACTCTTTTAACAATACATAGTTAGTCTTTTGATATTACATGCTAAAACACAAGAAAAATGAAAATACATTCATCCTTTTTCAATCACTATATAGTTTACTGAGTCTTTACATGGATAAAATTTCATAGTGTGTGAAAAAGCATTTGAATAAGTATGTAAGATCTTTCTGTCATCATTAGCAATTCCTTTTTCTTATCATATTATAATGGAAGCAAATAACTATTGACATATTTCCCAAAAGACAACCTAAGTTGAAAAGCAATATCAGATTCAGTTTAAGATCACAAATATTGACTCTAGATTCTTTCTGCAACTTTGTTTCTTAATCAGTAAAATGGGAAAAATAATATTACCTATCTCCAAAAGTCATCTTAGGACTAAGCAAATTAGTACATGTCAACTTCAACTAGTGCTTAGTACATAATAGGCAGCATATACAGGTTAGATTATGACTTAGTTTTAAACACAATAGTTTTGAAGGAAGTATTGTTCTACCATAATGGTAAAAATATGTATGACTATTGCAAAGAATACTTACAATGAGCATTTACCATTTTGTAACAGGAGGGTGGTCTGTATTGAATACTAGTATTACAAAGCTATTTGTTGTCAATTCTTGTCATACACTTAAGACTTCCTTTGAATCAAAATCCTGTCTTCTCAGTGAAGTCTTCTGGGGCTAGCTATTACTCTCAGGTTTAGAATCTGCCTAAGGCTCAATTCTTCCATGGAAAGCTTAAACTTTGACTATTATATTCATCTGGTATGTTATTAACATCTTTGAAATATCTTCATCAGATATTTAAAACACTCCCCTGTATTCATCTTTCTGAACAGTAACTAGCATTTTAATAATTATAAATAGGTACTTATACTTAACACTTACTTTTTTTGAGAATGTGAGTTGCCTTCCACTACTTTTAAAAAGAGGTTAAAAGTTGATAAGTAGTAATGTGTATATATTTGCGATACACATAACTGATAAAATAAGTTTTCCATTTTTAAATATAAGTTAAAGTAAGTATCTTATAATTATAAATTACTGAAACCAAATCACTTCCTTTTTTTTGTTTTGTAACTTCGGAGCACCTTGAAAAGTCGCAGATTATATCTCTAAGAATTGAGGTAGAAAAGTTTAAAGAACTTTGATAACTTAGATGTCATGAGAATGCCATAGTAAATCAGAGGTGAAATAACATTCTATTTGAGTCTAAATGACTAGTCCCTGAAAAGTTGATATTTTCTTCCCTAACAGTCCTTCATCACTGAATACGGGAAATAATTACAATGAAAGGCATGTGAGCACAGTCTTTGCCACTGGGCTTTCATAAATCTTGCCAGTTCCCAGTGAACAACACCAAATATTTGCAGCTGAGGAACATTTGGTCTGGCTTACATTAACATATCTCAGCAGTCAGAAGTCATTAAGTTTTGCCAATGATTTGAAACAATTTTTCCATTTCCAAAGTGACTTCGTTTTTGGGAGGAAAAAGGTAGTAAAAACTAAAACAAATGACATGAGAATGGAAGTTACTAACAAAAAAAAATGATAAAGGTCTTTGAACTGCCTTTGGTAAATTTGATAAGGCTTTTTAAAAGAATCCCTTCACTCTTACATATCATCAAATAATTCAAGATGGTGCATATCAATTTCATGGCAAACAATGATTCAAGTATAAAAATGCAAATATCATTTACCATGAATTCTTTGTGAACTTAGACATTATAAATTGTAAAGCTGATCAACAAAATTTCATGGTAAAGAAGAGCCCAAACACTGAGAGGCCTGCATACGGCAAAAAAAAAAAAAAAATACTAGCCTAATATTTTCAATTAAAATTTTCAAGGAGATTAAGCACAGAAATAAAGATATTTTGGGTTGTTTTCCAAAGCTCAGCAATGATACAGAGTTCATACAGACATAAGAACATGAACAAATTGTTTAGAGCAATTCAGTGATTATACCAGAGTATTTGAAGTGATGGATGCAGATGATGAGACTGTAATTTAGAACTCAAATTAATACAATCACCTATTTATGTTAATTTCATCAACTGTGTGGTATGTCTTCTCTTCAAGGAGTAAGATTGCTTCAGGAAAAAGAAGGTTTCAGAAACAGAATCCATGATTCCAATTCCAGTTTCCCTGCAGGACAATCGTGTCATCCTGAACAAGTCATTTAACCTCCTAGAACCTCATCTGTAAAGTAAGGATAATAACATCTACCTTGCAGCTTACTGTGAGGATTAAAGATGACATAGAAAACTCAGTAATTGTCCCACATTATATGTTCTATAAATGGTAGCTATTAATACTAATATTTTTTTAAAGTCAAATTAGTGTCTCTACTGTCAGCATGTACATTATTATGTATTCTCACATATAGTGAATTTTATTAATTGGCAACCATACCACTAAGAAAAGACCTTTTATCATAATAGATAAGTGATAAAAGAAATGTATAAGCTTACCACAAGTAAGACTGGAGTTACAGAAACAGAGAGGGAGGAATAAATAAAGCACTTACTATGTGCCAAAAGCTGTGCTTATTTTTTATGTGTTTTCATAAAGTGCCTCAAACAATATTTAGATTTAGATATTTCTATTGGTTATTATTATACCTCTCATAATGCAGCAGTTGGGACTTAGAGCCAGATCCACCTGCCTTGAGTTCTGTATTCTCTCTCTAATGCTATGTTCCTGGAAAATGACTTTAGAAAATATTTACTAAAGACTTCAGAAAGCTTTATAATATATTATTTTGTCAAAGGGTATAATCTAGCTGCATGTACATATTGCCATTCATTTTAAATGCAAGTTCAGCCAATCACAACTCCTTAATTACTTGATATTATAAAGTTTCAGAAAGTCTGCATTCTCCTTGTATTTTACTTTCTTCCCAAAGATCAGATCCAAAGTAACTGATACTGTAGAAAACAAACATTTTGGAAAAAAAAAAAATGGGGACGAGTATTTTAGCAAAATGGCCATTAGAGAGCAAGCAGAGTCACATTAACAAGGTTTAATTTATACTCAAAGAAAAAGACTTCCGTATATAGATCTTTTCTATCAAATTACTTAGGTTATAGTTAAAAACAATATTTGCATTATGTTGGCTCTTTCACTGTTACAGATTTTTTTGAAATAGCTTTTAAATAAAATTAGAGTATACTATATTAAATAAATGCAAAACAACTAAATATTGCAGATGAAAAATTGAAGTAGTAAAATTTGAATGAGTAACACAACACAATTATGGAAAACATGTAAAGCTTTTCGACTCTGTGTGCCTTGGAACACTAAGGAACAATTAATGTTATTTGTTTTACTACTTAGAGAAGGGCCTGGAACAACAAATAAACCTCTCCCAGTGCTATATATAAATTCTAGGGCACGCTACCCTCGCAGAAAGGGAAAAATATGTTCTGATCACTGCTCCTATGTACTCTTTTTTGTTTGTTCTATAATTTTCTAACTTATGTGGTTTGGTAGTGATTGTTTTAAAATATATATTACTTTATTCTCTTCTTTATTAACACCTGAAAGTTGTCCTATATTCTTTAGACAAAGTCAAATTTTTTTAAGTTATTTAAATTTTAAAAGAGGTTACAATGCTGTTCTTTGTAGGAAAAGGAAAAGGGTTGGAGAGAAACTCTAGGGAAGGGGTGAGCTTGAAGCCCACTCTTAAGGTAATCACTTGTCTGTAAGTGCCTACTTGCCTTCTCAGTGTCACTTTACTGGTTTCTTTTGGTAAAGAAGCTCTTAAATGATTAAAGATCTCTAATGATTTCACAGAGGGAAGAGAAAAGAAAGACAAGCAACCCATATTTCCTGATCGTCTTATGGTTAAAAAAATAATAATAAAAACCTTAATATTAGAAACTAATACTTTGGGGCTTCCCTGATAGCACAGTGGTTAAGAATCTGCCTGCCAATGCAGGGGACATGGGTTCAAGCCTTGGTCTGGGAAGATCCCACATGCCATGGAGCAACTAAGCCCGTGTGCCACAACTACTGAGCCTGTGCTTTAGAGCCCGTGTGATGCAACTACTGAAGCTCGTGAGACACAACTACTGAGCCCATGAACCACAACTACTGAAGCCCACGTGCCTAGAACCCATGCTGCGCACGAGAGAAGCCACCGCAATGAGAAACCCACACACTGCAACAAAGAGTAGACCCCGCTCGCTGCAACTAGAGAAAGCCTGTGCACAGCAACGAAGACCCAACGCAGCCAAAATAAATAAATAAATAAATTTATCTTTTTAAAAAAAGAAACTAATACTTTGACATGATAGCATGTCATGGGATTGACATTCAATGCATATTTTTTGAGTAAGTAAATGCAGAAAGGTAAAGACAAATCAGATTTTTCATTTGTAAAAATAATTTTCATTTCTTCTCCATTTTATTAAAAAAAAAAAAAAAGGATTTCGGGCTTCCCTGGTGGCGCAGTGGTTGAGAGTCTGCCTGCCGATGCAGGGGACACGGGTTCGTGCCCTGGTCTGGGAGGATCCCACATGCCACGGGGCGGCTGGACCTGTGAGCCATGGCTGCTGAACCTGCGTGTCCAGAGCCTGTGCTCCGCAACGGGAGAGACCATAACAGTGAGAGCCCCCCCCCCAAAAAAAAAAAAAGGATTTCAAAAGGTAATTTCTAGGTGGGTTTCAGACTATCATTTTTCAGGTGTTTTTTTTCTTCTTCTTCCCTTCTTATGATCAACACGAGGGTGGAGGACAGAGGAAGATGTTAGGAGGTGTAAAGTGAGGTAGAAAAAAAATACATAATAACAATAACAAAAATAAGATAATTATGTGTAGGTATCTTCCTCTTGTTAGACAATAAATACCAGGCATCCTGTGGATATGAACATTTAGACATCTCTTTATTGAGTGAGGATTGCTTTTCTAGCTTTCAAGAAAAGTTATATAGTTTAACAAAGAATAAGTTTTATGTGATTTTTTTGTCTTATTAAATGTTACATTTATTACCCATGTATAAATATACATTGTTAAACTCACTCAAATTATTTCAGAACATAACTGAATTTCAAATACACTGTGTTCACATGCTCCTAATGAAGAAAGGTCTATGGAGGGGTTTACAACCTTATAAACAAAAAAGAGATGTTTATCCTTGCACAAACATATGGGAACTGAAGGAAAACTCAAATGGCAAGTATGCAACTATGGATGAAGACCTCTAGAATGAATTCTGAAATTCCCTAATCTCATATTAGATAAACAAAGTGAAACGCTGCTTAATAAATGTATTTGCATAATAAGATCATCGTTTCTTTTTTAAAATATTAACTCAGAAATAGGACTTGGCCTGTTAATGCCTGAAATATTAAAACATAAAAAGAAAGGAATGGATAAACAAAAATCAGCCCTTGAGATAAATACACAAAGCTAACGTTATAGGAAAATATGAGTTACATATCTAATGATTTTAAGTAGTTATGTTATAAGAGTTGCCATTTTGTGTGCTTGTTTGTTCTCAGAGGTGTGGTACTCAAAACAGGTTGGTAAACGGAAAACACAGGCTCATGACTTGAAGGCCTCTTTTGAATGCCTGTTCCATGATACTGAGTTTTTAGGTCTCACTCTTAAAATAAATATAACAATATGTTTTTATATAGTTGTCTTGATGAAGAACCATATAATATAAATATAAGTGCATACCGTGTCTGGCATATAGTAGGTACTTAATAAATTCTTGCTATTATTGTAAGGATCATTTTCCTCTTTCATTCAGAAAGCAGAAAATAAGCTAATCATATGATTGAATCACTTTTTGTAAGACCTATGACAATGAAACAATGATAAAGTCCTTGGTTGAACATTGCCAATTGTTAAGTCTTTATACTGATATTTTTGCCATTTTGTAAAGACAATTTAGCTGGCAATAGTTCTTTGGGGTTTTCAAATATATTGCGTTGTAAGACTACGTTATTAAAATCTAACCCTGAAAGAGAATTTTGAGAAAAAGATATATTGTCTTTCAATTTAAAAATTGGTTTTAATTTTAGAAATACTGAGAGAGATGAAAAAAGTAAAACAAATTATGAAAACTTTAAATCAGTTTACTTTTTCAAACATTTATACCCCACTTTCTAACATTTACTATTTACGTGTTAAACTGTTCCACCAAAAGCAATCTAGAGGGGTGTCTCCAACACCAACACAAAGTAATTGGAAAAGCTTTACCAAAATAAAAACTAAGAAGTCTGTCCTTCACAGTACTTAATTATGAAAAGCTTACACTACCGACGAAAGATGAGATTTTGGGAAAACCTGAAAGGAAAAGAAAAGCTCTAATATGTTCATAAGCTTAAAGATTTCTAGTATATAGTAAGCATTCAGTAAATACCAATTGACTTCCTTCTCCTTCCCATTATTGACTGAATCATGAGGATAATAATAACTTTAGGAAAAAATGCTTTTGTCTTAATAATCCATGACAGTAGCCCTAATTATCTCTTCCACTTTGTATTTGCTTTAGTATCTCAAAATAATTGGGATATATGTGATGATAGCAAGTTATATATGAATATATTTCTCAATTAATTTTATTTTGGTGGTGTCAAATGGAATTTACAAGGCTCTGCCTAATTTCAAATAATATGACACACTTTCCTATATATCAGGTATATTCAGAAAAAATTAATGATAAGTGAATCCAAAAAACACTGGGAGACATTTTTAGCCTATTAGAAACAAGATATTTTGAATTTACCTACTTTGATGAGTAAACCACTGTTTTTAGAGCAACTAGTCAGAAAAGGTGTTTCAAACATTTTTTTTGGAAAAATACAAAAACAATACAGTAACTTTTTTTTAATGGTTAGGAGAATAGGAGAATATAATGGAAACTCTGAGTCACAGAAAAGCCCTTCAAAGCATATTTCAGGTTTTTCTTCTGTCTTTTCCACTAATTGCAGTTAGAACAATTTTTATTCCATTTCCCTCATCAGACTATTTGTAGGTCAGCATCCAAAGGAATAAAAGAAAGTCTCATATGTAATTCCTTTTATTTCAAACTAAAAATTATCATGAGAAAAGGAAAAGACATAAAATGGTAAAACAAAGTCAAGAGAAAACTCCAAGCTTGACCATTACTTGTTTGCCTATTTTTCTCAGTGCTTCAAATTAGGCTTAAGCACTATGATATTGAAATTATTATTAAAACTTGGAGATTTGGCATTAACAGATATACACTACTATATTTAAAATAGATAAATAACAAAGACCTGCTCTATAGCACAGCGAACTATATTCAATATCTTGTATAATGGAAAAGAATATGAAAAAGAATATGTATATGTACAACTGAATCACTTTGCTGTATACCTGAAACATTGTAAATCAACTATACTTAAATAAAAAAAGAAAAAAAAAAAAACCTGACCACAGTTATTTCAAGACCATATTAAATTCGAATATGCTACCTTAAGTAATCTCATTAAAATTAGTTTAAGGGTCTTTCCAACACTTTTTCAACATTTTATTCAAGAACCCCTTCTCTCTCTCTCTCTTCCCACCCCACCCCCACTTGCATAGAGAGAAAGACTCACATAAACACACTAGAAGCTTGGTCAGGAAATTAGACATCTTATCTTCAGGTTTGTTCAATAAGGACCAATAACCTGGACCTGCAGCACTCTTCACGATAACTGCCTTTACAAAATGAAATTTTGACTTTTTCACAGCTTAGCTACAAGAAGACAGTATCAGTGGACCTGCATTTCTGTGTAATATGAAGGGTAGTAAAATATTTCACCATCTGACAGGGGAAAAATGAAGAACTGATAAAAAAAAATCTTTGAAGTGTTCTCTCAATGAGAGGCAACATATTTTATGTGGATTTACATTTTTATTATTGTTGACTTTCTTGATAGACAGAAGGTATACTAAACATGGAACACATAAATTGATGGAAAAATACAAACATCAATAGCAACAAGGAAAGGACCAGAATCTTTCAGGAAATATTTATTTGTTTTTAAGATCAAATTATCCTTGAAATCTTAACTGTGTGCTTACTTTGTTGATGGATTTGGAATCATTGAGTAATATTTATTACCTTAATAATATCTACACAAATCATAAAGAAAAGGAAAAAAAAATTATTGAATTATATATTTACGTTTTACTTCTAAAATTAACCAAAATATCAACACCAGATCTTTTAGTTTCTAAAGGGTAAACGATATTTTGATGGTTTCCAAAGTCAGGAATTGCAGCTATGTGGAAGGAAAAGAAATAAACAGCATCTAGATTTTACAATAAAATATTCTAAATCTTAGATTAAGAAAAAGAAAAACTTCTAAAAGAGACAGAGGATGATGAAGCTGAAGTAATATTGATGATGATAAAAACTGTAAATTCCATTGTCATATAATATCATGAAATATTAAAGTTACAACTCGTATTTTTAATAGTGTATACATACTATTTGAAAGGGGAAAAAGTTTAAATTTATCCCTTAAATGAACCCATTAAAATAAAATTGTGCCTTTAGTTTGTTTCTGTCTGTAAGTTTTCCAATGCAAATAAACCTGCTGAAATTCTAGATAAATTATCTAGATACATTATAGATAATTTTCTTTTCCTCTAAAAGCGGTGAGAACAATAAGCTAAAAGAAAGGGACAAGAAAACTTTGACATCTTAACTCCCAGAACAATACTTAACATATTAGAGCATCTGTATGTTTCTTAAAATTATTGTAGTAAGTATAAAATATTTTATGTAAGTTAGTTAATTTTATAATGCAGAACAATGATCTTTAGAAAACCAAGCTTATTATTATCAATATATTAGTATCTTGTTATGTCATAATATTGTACAATGAAAAATACTGATTAAAATTTAGCGTAAGAAAACCTTAAAGACATTTTCTTCTAGACATTGATTATATTTTTAGATGTTATAGACATAATAATGGGCATCTATCATGTAAATTTTCTTTACAAAATTAAAACTCCTAAATGGTTTGTAGCATGCTTAAGAACTTACAAATAACATATTACTAAGATTTTTTATTACGATTTGGAAAATTTTTATTAACTAACCAATCAATAATAAAGCAGTGAAAATGATTATCAAATTTTGGTCATGAAATAATGAGACAGGCTCAGCAAACTTGATATGGAAAGTAACAATACATTTGCTTTATTTTATAGACATGGTAAGTTCCTTAACAGGTTCTGTGGATTACAAAAGGCTAAAATTAATTCAATGAATTTTTCGCAAGTCAGCGCTTTGATGCTGAGTATATTTTGCTTTAAAATATTTGCTATGAACACTTAAATGACTTAGTTTGCACTTTATTTACTTTATTAAAGTCAAGATTGCCAATCTGGGCTTCCCTGGTGGCGCAGTGGTTGACAGTCCACCTGCCGATGTGGGGGACACAGGTTCGTGCCCCGGTCTGGAAGGATCCCACATGCCGCAGAGCGGCTGGGCCCGTGGACCATGGCCGCTGAGCCTGCACATCTGGAGCCTGTGCTCTGCAACGGGAGAGGCCACAACAGTGAGAGGCCCGTGTACCACAAAAAAAAAAAAAAAAAAAAAAAAAAAAGATTGCCAATCTTCACTTTTGATAACTTCCCAAAATACATTAAACCTTAATAAAATCTTATGACAATTGAAAATATTTGTATAAATATTTTGAAGATTCAATAATAATCTAAAGAAGTCTTTAAAAGTGTCAAACAATGGTTTAACATTTTCTCCCAAGTTGACTAGAGAGAAAAGATGCATTTAAATGTACATATTTTAGTTTGTTGGAGAGTTTCTTTATAAAATAATGAGTGAAAGTTCTGCACGAAAATTAGAGTTGAAAATGGTTAAACATGGTCGTTAAAGTATTTTTCTTTGAGTGACTAATGCCCATATTTGTTTTATTTGATAAAGAATTTTATTTACTCTCATTTTAAGGGTAAATGATTAAGGGGAATGTATTGATTTGATCCTCCTAAACTATATTCTAGTGAAAATTTAACAAATATAGATATAACTAAAGTTAACATTCCATAAAAAAAAAAAGAAAACAGTGTAAGTGATAGTCTAAGTTAAATGCTGTTTAAAATTAGTAAATTTACTAAAAAAGTCGGTTTAAAACACGAGATATTTTTAGCAGGTAAATCCTTTTCCAAGTGAAATTTTATCCCTAAAGTTCTAAGCAGAACTACTTTGGTTAAAGGATTAGCCCACGGAATTCTGTGATCTCATCTCACGTCATTCTTGAGACATCCTCTCCTCTCAAAACCTTAGGGCTTAATGTAAAGTACTTAGAAAACTATTGACAGGCAGTGTGCTGTGGGAAACAGAGCATATGGGAGAAGAAAGATATTTATCAATCAATTTCTTGACTGCATTTTCTACCAAGTGGCTATGAATATAAGTATTTTAACTTTGTTGTAATTGTGTGACAAACTTCATTCCTCAAATCCAAGCTTAAGCATGATATGGAATGCATTCACTCAACAAATACTTTGAGTGTTTTGTCTGTATGGGCACTCAACTGCATGATGGGTTGAAAGTGGTAACCCTCATGGACTTCACAAAAGGCTCACACCTCAGTGTAAGAGACTCTGATTTCTCTTTTTCTATCATGCTCTCCATTATTAAATCTCCGAGCAAACCCATTCAGCACCACTCCAAGCAATCCATTTCTCTCCATTTTAATTGCCAACACCTTAGTCAAAGTCACAAGCATTTCTCACCTACACTCTTTAACAGCCACTTAACTAGTTTCTTCTTCAATTTTAGTCCTCCCACCCCATTATATATTATATATTCGCAGCACAAAAGCCACTTCAAATTATGTCATTCCCCCGCTTAAAATCCTCAATGGGTGCTTATAAAATACAAACTTCTTATCACAGAGTACAAATGATCTGGTACCTCCCTACCTTCTGGACTCCTTACCATGTTTTCCACCTTAAGCTTTATGCACCAGCCACCAGGTCTCATGTAAACCTCTTTCTGCTCAGGGCCATGGAACTGCTTGTCCCTTTGTCTAAAATAACTCCCCTCCCATCTCTGGACTTTCCCTGGCTGCCAGGCATTGTCTTGTCATTCAGACATCAGTTCAAATAGTACCCCAGAGAGGCCTCTTGGGGTCATCTTTACTCATAATGCCCTGCCCTGTTCTTATCACATGACCCCATTTTGTATTGTTCATAACACAACATACCATTTGATATTCCTTCATATGTTCGCTTCCCTAGTAGTTGTTCACTTGATTATCGTTGATCTCTGATGAGAAGATAAACTCCACATTTACAGAGGGTTTTTTTTTTTTTTAATCTTATTCAGCTCTGTGCCCCCAGGAGCTAGCCCAGTGCTTGGTCCTCAGGCTTCAATGAGACCCATGTCAACTATTTCTTAGATGAAAACCTTCTCCATATGCACTAAATTTCTTTCACTGTGCTTAAGAGTACTCTAACTCAGTGTGCCCTCCCCAACCTGCCTCCCCGCCATAATCAGGAAATCCTTATATACAAACTACTATACTATATATAAGAAAGACAACTAATAAGGATACTGTATAGCATAGGGAATTCTACTCAATACTCTGTAATGACCTATAGGGGGAAAGACTCTAAAAAAAAAGTGGATATATGTATATGCATAACTGATTTACTTTTCTGTACACCTGAAACTAGGACAACATTGTAAATCAACTATATTCCAATTAAAAAAAAAAGAAATAAGACCATTTCAACTCCCCTGATTTTAGACATAAGAAAGAAAAAAAAGTTCCCTTTCCCTAATTTTTTCCTAAGCACCCTTTAAAAAAATATTTGCAAATGGTTCTGAAGAACCTAGGGGCAGGACAGGAATAAAGACACAGACGTAGAGAATGGACTTGTGGTCACAGGGAGGGGGAAGGGTAAGCTGGGACCAAGTGAGAGAGTAGCATTGACATTTATACACTACCAAACGTGGGAAGCAGCTGCATAGCACAGGGAAATCAGCTTGGTGCTTTGTGATCACCTAGAGGGGTGGGATAGGGATGGTGGGAGGGAGATGCAAGAGGGAGGAGATATGGGGATATATGTATATGCATAGCTGATTCGCTTTGTTATACAGCAGAAACTAACACACCATTGTCAAGCAATTATACTCCAATAAAGATGTTAAAAAGCAAAAAAAAAAAAATGAATAGTTGTTGGTAAAAATAAAGGGGAAAAAGGAGAGGAGGGAGAAGGAAAGAAATTTCAGGAATGTCTATGTTGTTACAATGTCTACTTCTAAGGAGAGATACAACAAAGCCTTCAATGGCTCCTTCATCCTTAATCATTCCTTCTTCGATGCCACCTTGGATATATTGTAGCTGTTAGATTTATCACACTATAATTTTGTCTTGTGTGTTTTCCTTATTAGAAATTGTGCCCCTTGGGTTGCCCTGTTCCTCTTTGTACCTCCAGTATCTGGTATAATGCCTGATGCAGAGTAGCTGCTCAATACATACTTGCCGTTTTCTAGAAATGTACAGAAAATGCATATATTTGAGTGTGTGTGTGTATATATATATATATAAATTTCCATCAAGTTCTTCCTACTGAAATCATAAATACATGAGTTATACTAGTGTTTTCCCTAAATATACCCCACAAGAATCCAAATCATTTTATGCATCAGATATGCCAGCTTCTGAATTTTCACTGAACCCTTTCCTACTTCTCTAGACCTGCAAACGTAACCACCCATCAACTGGATGTCAGGGTACACTATTGTTTGACCTTTAAAGCTAGATGCCCCACCCAAGGCCACTGCTTTTAGATACTTCACATTGATTGTTTCTCAAGGCTAGAGTATAGAAGGAATTAAAATAATACTAAGGTTAAAAATCTAATTATTTGAACTTTTAAGATAAAACACCCGAAGCTATCATCAGTTTCATCATTTTATTAGGAAGGAGATAAGTGTAGTTCTATGAGTTTTTGTTTGTATTGTTGTTCTGTTTGTTTTCCTCCAAGGAGAATTACTTTATGCAAAATTGATTCTGTCTGCAGTGTTTGAAGAAGCAGGAGTGACAAAAGAAACTTTGGAAGGTCTTCCCTACCTATATAAGAATTCTGAGCAAGGAAAGGGATTAGAGATAATACAGATAAGAGACTGTGAACTTGGAAGGAAACGCTGACACTCCATTTACACAGAATCATGTAATTCCTATAGTAAGTTACATATTTCAAGACTACATTTACCATTTGAAGTGACTAACGAACGTTGGGATTTAGTTTGAAGAGTATAGAGTGAATGTATTTCTCATTAGTGCATTTTACGCCTCCGAAGATATTAAATAAGAACCATGTAATTAATTCCATGAGACCATAAGACCAGCCATAAACTCTACAGTGGCTAAAGAAGACTCTAATATCCAAAAAAGAGTGAATGAGGCTCCTGAAGATCTAACAAGAGAGGCGGGACCCATGAAAATAGGTCCTGAAGAACTGGGATCATGTGCTGGCTTCCTTTAACACTAGATCTGTGGGGAAAAAACGGAACCTTAAGTGTTAAGAAAATCAGCAGTCTGAAATAAACAAACTTTCACATGAATTTCCCCAGAGAAACTTACTGGAGAAAAATCAACCTGCAGCTGAAAATCAACCTGCAGAAGTTTCTGAAGATTTTTAGAAACTGCAAGCTATATCACAAATTTAGTTTTAAAAAGAAAAATCTTTAAGATTGACTGAAGTTTCAAGTGTTAGGCACCTTTCTTGACTAAGGAAGTCTACTTTTATTTTGTTTTAAATCAAGATTTCAGCATCAAGTTAAACATGTATTTGTTGCATTTCAATTTTGTTTAATGTTTCCTGTCCTTTTTAAAGGAAGACCAACTAGGAGGTGAAAGACTTGTACACTGAAAACTATAAGGCATGGATGAAAGAAATTTAAGAAGATACAAAAAAATGGAAAGATATTTCATGCTCATGGATTAGAAAAATGAATATTGTTAAAATGTCAATACTACCCAAAGCAATCTATAGATTCAATGTAATCCCTATCAAAATGCCAATGGCATATTTCACAGAACTAGAATAAGTAATTCCAAAATTTTTATGGAACCAACAAAGACCTTGAATAGCCAAAACAATACTGAGAAAGAAGAACAAAGTTAGAGGTATCATGGTCCCTTATGTCAAACTACTAAAAACTAACCTCATCAAAACAGTATGATACTGACACAGAAACAGATACCTCACACCTGTTAGAATGGCTATTATCAAAAAGACAAGGAATAACCCGTGTTGGGGAAGATGTGGAGAAAAAGGGACTCTCTTACACTGCTGGTGGGACTGTAAATTGGTGCAGCCACTGTGGAAAACAGTATGGAGTTTCCTAAAAAAATTAAGAATAAAACTACCATATAATGCAGCTCTTCCACTTCTGGATATTTATCCAAAGAACATGAAAACACTAATTTGAAAAGATATATACACCCCTATGTTCACTGAAGTATTATGTACAACAGCCAAGATATATATGGAAACAACCTAGGTGTCTGTCAATAGGTGAATGGATAAAGAAGGGGTGGTATATATGTAATACAATGGAATACTACTCAGCCATAAACTGAAATACTGCTCAGCCATTTGCAATAACACAGATGGACCTAGAGGTTATTACACTAAACAAAGTAAATCAGACAAAGAAAGACACATGTCTTATGATCTCTCTCATGAGGAGAATCTAAAAAAAAATTTTGTAACTAAAACAAAACCAGCCAACAAACAAAATGAAACAAAAGTGAACTCATAGATGCAGAGAACAGATCAGAGGGGAAGGGGGTTGGGTGTGGGCAAAATGGTTGAAGGGGTCAACTGTACGGTGGATAAGAGCTAGACTTCTGGTGACTGCTTTGTAGTATATACAGATGTTGAATTATAATGCTGTACATCTGAAATGTATATTATTTTAAAAATTAATAAAATAAAAGGAAGGACTAACATTGTTAACAGTGTAATTAAAGAGTTTAAATCATTTTAGAAAATAATTAGATATTTATATTTACCATCACACTATAATTCATTTCTCTTTCTTCAAGATTGCACAGTTGATTATATTTTATTTTGTAATTACTGAATAGAAGCAAAATATTTAATATCTATATGTTAAAGTGCAAGTATAGCTAAAACTGTTATGGTTCTACTTTATTCACAGAATCCTATTTGTTAAGAGGAAAACAATGGTGGAAATTGCTTTCTTATTTACTGTTGTATAAAAGCATTCTCACACTGGGTCTAGCTGCTATTATTTTTTTTTTAGTCAACTCCTGGTTTCCTCCTGCCTCTGGAACTTGCATGTTCTATGGTCTGTAGTGATATTCATTGATGGGTGCTCCTGATATTCAGAAAAATGCTCTTCTTAGCCTCTTTCCCATAAAGTTCAGCAGTGACACTAGAGATTAGGTTTTGTGTGCTTTTCAGTTATGGATTATAAGAAACATCTCCTTCAAAAGACTCAGTAGAAAAAAAAAATCTCTGAGAGATAACTTCCAAATTAACTGTTTGATTCCCAACTATGAATCTATAACATGTTAAACTAACAGGAGCCTACAACTTGCAATATTTTCATGAACTCTTTGAAAAGTTTAATGACAGGAACCTTTACCAATATGAGAATTTACAATGATATAAGTAATCTACATGCATATATTCCTCATGTTTTGATTTCCTAAATAAAGCTTACATTTCTTTCTAGTTCTTTCAAGACATTATCTTGTACGTATTTTATTTTATGTTTTAATGAATTGAACTTGGACAAAATAGAAAAAGAAAAATCACAGCAAACTCGAATTCTTTACCATGCATTTTTCAACTCAATGAGAGCTAAAAATGTTATGAAAATTCTACAGTTAATCAATGCATTTAAAAAGAAAGCATAAAAATAAGTTAGAACTGGAAAAGAAAGAACATTAAAAAACTGTAGTTATGGGAGAACTGAATCTATTTTCAAGAGTTTCTTCTATTTTATAGTTTGTTTTAAAATATGGAAAATAAAATAAACTTGATTTAATAGTTGATATTCTTTATCATATTAGAAAATATTAGAAATTTCTTTTCAGTATCAACAAAATAAATCACCAATAGTATAAGGTAAGCTTTATGAATTTCTACTTCCATGTCACTTATTCTATATTGTATATCAAATGCTTATTTATAATATGAATTCACAAGGCAATATAATTAGAAAATATTTCCAATTAGATTCAGTATTATGGCCCCCAAAAGGATGCATTTATGCTAATATAAAAGTATACCTGCTACATTTTATCATGCATTAGAGATTTTAAGCAGGTAATCTACACAGCATCTGGAAACCTAAGCAGAGGCAAAGTAGGCTATAACAAAGGCACTGTAACAGTTCACCTTCAGTGAAGAACAATAATGCATTATTAAATTCACTTTCCTGCTCAGTGGTTACACTTAGCTGACCACAGCAAATTTGCTCACTGCCTGGTCCTCACAAGTTGGCAGAAAAATAGATTCTGTCACATTTAACGGGTTTAGAAAATGACAGGATGCCTTTTTTTGTTTTAACTATAAACCATAATCTTTCAGAAGTAAATAGAATTACAAATGCCTTTGGTCATGTCATTCTTAGGACAGATATTATATGTGGGTTATCACAAAAACAAATATCACCATAACTATCATTAATAAATGGAACTGATACTACATATCAAAAAATCCAGATTTTTTACAGTGTTTTCATTCTATATAACATCATAATTCTTATGATACAATAAAAATCTTTTTGAAATCTTATAGCTCTGTGGACATTATGGCGACTTGTAGGTTTTCATTTTATTTAAATTTATGTTACTCACACAAATTAGGATATTTGGTCTACCATAAAAATATCATAGGTAGCAAACTTACTAATCAAGTTCTACAATATTTCCTAAGCTAAAATTGGAGGTATTTTTCAAGTAATTGATTGATCACCAACATAAATAAAAATCTATATGGTGGTTATCTATTAATCCCATAAGCCCTTTCTTTAAATATACATGTCCTATTAATACATGTTCTTTATTTTAAGTTTTGTTAAATACAAATTATTATATTTCATAGCATTTTTCATGAAGTAGGAAAGAAACAATATTCTGAACTTTATTTCCCTAGAAATAGTTTTGCAAGTAATAGGTGCAAACTATGATGCTAGTATTTGTGGAAAATGAAGTTCATTGATTATTTTGTTCTTTATAAAGTCCTGGTATATAAGGTTCCATAGAAATTTCACTTTAGAATGCTTTGCAATCAGGTGTATGGTATTAACTAGCCAACACTAAGCAAAGAAAGATTGTTTCCTTGGATGATACTGAGTATCAGTTACTCAAGGAAGTATTTTTATGGTTTTCTGGAATGACTTTCTATTGGCTCTTAAACTTTCTTTTATGTCTGACTTAATTTCTCTTAATGATTATGATTTTTAAAAAACTGTCATGGTTCACCTTAATATTTAATTATACAAATAAACTATACAATACCTTTAATAAAAAGGTAAATTATGGAAAATATCAATTAAAGAAAGCATGCATTACTTGACTATTTAAGATCTGGATTATTTTTTTTTTCTTTGCAAGACGCATATTGGATTTGCAATTTGTATAAATAAACTTACTCTACATATTACAGTTTATATATACTAGTTTAATTATATTACATTATTATTGATAATATCATATGAATTATTTGCTGTCATTAAACAGAGGTCTTCTGCCATAATTAAATGAAAGCAATGTAAAAGCATAACATTTTTGCTTGGAATATCAGTGACAGTTTTACTTGGTGTTAAGAATTAAATTTTGGTTATCTAAAAAAAATACACCCTGTGAAATTTGCTTTGTGATTGATTTTAATTATGTTGATTCTATGGGTTCTAAAAATGAGTTACTGCAGTATTCCATTCTAATATCCTTTAGCTTAACATCCTTTAAAAAACTTATTGACATTTATGACAAAATCACTGATCTTTGCCCAGTTCTTTTCTTCAACATTACAAATTTCAAGATTGTAAACGAAGTATTAAAAAAAGTACCATTGGGCTTCCCTGGTGGCGCAGTGGTTGAGAGTCCGCCTGCCGATGCAGGGGACACGGGTTCGTGCCCCTATCCCGGAAGATCCCACATGCCGCGCAGCGGCTGGGCCCGCGAGCCATGGCCGCGGAGCCTGTGTGTCCGGAGCCTGTGCTCCGCAACGGGAGAGGCCACAGCAGTGAGAGGCCCGCGTACAGCAAAAAAAAAAAAAAAAAAGTACCATTGTACAGAGAGAAACCTATTATGTGAAAAAAGTAAAAATAACCATCTTTAATCATATGAATTAATTTCATACATACTGTAATTTTTCTCATTTGGTGGTGGAGATTTAAATTATTAGCCATAAATAATTGGTAGAAAGAAAGAAATACATGTGTTGATAGTGTCCTATTGACTATTGATCATGTCACTTTCATGATTCCGAACTTCCCTCTTAAAATTCTCTCCTGATAAATAAATATTTCTCTTTTGGGGTTGGTCTAAACCAATGAGAATGGGACTATTTCTTCTTCATCCACTGCCATGATTCCTGAAACACTGACAGTATTCAGTCCATGAGTGTTTCATACATGAATGCTGTAAGAAGACAAATTTTTCTTCAAAGAGAAAATATAAACTCTAATTTGAATTCTAACTTTAGAGTTTCTCATTGTACCTTCCACGTACTATGGAAAAAAAATAATCATAAGGCCAGTCTACTTTTAAGAAGAAAACCTAAAGCTTTGGCTATTTGAAGTCAAAAGTAGGATTCAATTTGGACAATAAATGGACATTTTGAGAGGACTATAATCTCAGCTATTTGCATCATTAGCGATTTTTCCAAGCCTATGAAGGCTCTTAGAATAAAAAGGATTAGAGTGGAATCAAATATATATATATATATGAAATAAAATATTTGAGACCCTTGAGGAATATGAATTAATAGTAAGCAAAAAAAAAAAAAAAAAAGGAGGCTGTCTCCAATATTACTGGAATAGACTTCTCTCTCCTTCCACCCGTTGCCTAAACTTGAATATTGCATTTAAGTTGGGATGCAGCATGAGCTATGATTATGTTGGGATTGAAAGGATTTAGGTTCATCATTAGAAACTCAAAAGCAACAGAAGAAAAATGTAATCCTGTTGCCTTTGGCCTCTGAGTAATGTTTGGAGGAGAAACTGGAATTAGCATTCATCCTTTATTGGAGTCTTTTATAGATTTATAATCCAATGTTGTTTTTTCTTTAAGCTGGATCCTATTAAAGATGATATAAACTGAAAACTCAAAATATTTAGATTAAAACAAAACTAACTAAAAAAACCTCAAGAACAAATAAGTAAATTGCAGTTTAGAGGAAAACTACAGAAAAAATAAAAACTTGATTTCCACAATGCTTTTATTTCCATGTATGGCGATATAGTTAAATTCTTGATTTCTTTCTCTGTAGACAAAGGGAACCAACATTCTTGAGCAGAAAACTGTTCCAAATACTTTTCTAAGTGACGCATAGAGTATCTAACTTAAATCTTGAGAGATAAGGAAATACACTACCCTTAAATTGCCCACCTGCCTAGATTTGGATTTTATTTTAGATAGCATAAGTGGAGAGAACAGTGATTTGGAGAATGTGGCACTATTTGTCTTCAAAAATCCACCCCCCACCCCAATTGAAAGACAATTTATGACGTAGGTCATGTCTGGTCTTCCATCTTATCTGTAAATAAAAGCAAAACTCAGAAAGGCATTCCATCCTTAGATCTAGGTTTAAAAGGGCTATTTCTGTTAAAGGTCCCCAGGAAGTGTCACGTCCTCTCCCTTGTCATGAGAGACAACATAATAACATCCTTTAACACAATAATGATTTACTGCATATCTGTTTCCTAAAATTGTCTCATTGTTACCAGTAAAGCAATGCACACCACTGTCTATGACAATTGTCAATCTAGCTTCAGGTGTAAAACTACACCTACTGCATGACTGTAGAGGAGGTGGAATGGAAAACTTCCTGTGTATTCATGATGGCCAATAAAATGGAAGGAAAAAACAAAACCATGAGACACATAGCCATTTTTTAACAGAGTTTACATTTAGGCAAAATGTGGCAATAAGTATGGCATTTTTGAATAACTGCTATATAAAGGATTGTCCCGCAGTATCATCAATTTAATTCAAAATCTTCTCATTAGTATGCCTTAAAAAAATAAAAGAACAATGTCTTATTTCCTTCATTTAAAATTCATCTCTGAATTCTCAGCAACAAACACTGTGCCTGCCATATAGCAGGTAATTGCAAATCGTTTGCTGAAGAAATACAGAGAAAATTGCTTGCTTTTTTAAAAATAAATGGTAAATTTGTTATAATGCTGCTAAGAAACGATTTACAATGATTTATTTAAAGGTATGAGATTACAGCTATAAAACTATTCCATATCCTTCCACAAATGTTTCCTGGAATTGTGATCTTCTCTTTGGTGTTACTACTTACATCAAATGACCACTGATCAGATAAACCATTCACCCCTTTATGCAATGCACTGCAGCGCACCATAGTGACAGACACTGCAGATCTGGTTGTAAATAACACAGACCCAAACTCGCATTCACCGAGATTGAAATGCAATGACTTATGATTCCTGTCAGTCTGCTCCATATTCACTGTCCACCCTCTCTACCTTGCTCTCTGATCTGTGTCACTTCAAGTTGTGTTTGTGTCCTCTGGATGGATCAGTTAACTGAATGCCCCATCGAGCAGATCAAATGGAGCACCAAAATGTGACAGCACGGCTTCTACTAAGCCCTGGATTACTGCATTATCCTCTCTAGTCACACCTTGAATTCTATTCCTATGTACAGCCTCTTTCCTGAAGGGACCTACCATGTATACAATATATATATATATATATATTTTTATGCTCCACTAGCAACCACAAAATATTTAATAGTTATCCCAATTTTATAATTAATACAAAGATAATATCAAGATACAAAATTATATTTAAATCTGTATCCATATACTTCAAATGCAGAAGGAAAGAAGGAAGGAAAGAAAGAAAAAAAGAAAGAAAGAAAGAGAAAAAGAAAGAGAGAGAAAGGAAGAAAGAAAAAGAAAGAAAACTACTTCATTTTCTGGAAGTAGTTTTTACTGAAAAGAAATTAGCAAAATATAGTCCATCAAAGAATTCAATGTTGCCCCTTTTCAAAGGCTAAACCTTAAACATAAATATAATTACAAGTTTGAAATATAGAGCTATCATTATTTTTTAAATGTATCCTAACTGTCTTTTAACATATTCACAAATGTAAGAAGGCTAAACCAATTGTTTCCTTCATAAACAAAGAAGGAATATAAGTATCCATTAATTTATCTATAGCAAGAGACTGTGATCTGAAACTGAGGTAGAGATACATGCCAGGACTTCCAAACTCAGAAGAAGAGAACAACAGAATGGCAAACACTTCATAAAAGTCCACTGATTTGGGCCACTTATCACAGATATTTAACTAGAAGAGGAATTCCCTCAAGGTGTGACCTCATAAAGGCTGATACATAATGACATTGAAAATTACATTTCACTTAGTCTTAAAGTAATTTGACTTCACATATCAAACATGAAACCTGCTTTCTAACGTTTTATGTCACTTGCTATAGAATTAAAAATAAATCCTATCAACTCTTTCTTCATCTCTTAGATGCTGCACATTCAGACTGAATTGCTTGCATAAAAGTTTTAATTCTCAAAGCAATCCAAACAAAAACTCATTTTTCAATAAAAAGACATGTAAAGAAGAAAATAAAATTATAGCTATTTTTAAGACACATTTTCCATCTTGTACCTTAAAGAATGACATTGACTATAAATGAATAATTTCTAATAATGTCTTTTATGAGTGGCTCTTCTTAATCTGGGAATTTAGCAATTAAAAAATCTTAGTTATTACAATTTGGTGTGAATTATAGGACATCACAACCTTTGTCAACTACTTATAAAGGTACTTTATCAAGAGTAGAAGAAAAAAACAGTTGTTTTTAAAAATTGAGAAACATACTGGGCATTCATACTTTAAGTTTAATCACCACTTAGGTGGAGCTATATGCAATTACTTTAAAAAACCATCTCCATACACAATATATTGCATATAATTAATTCAATGAACTATCAAGGCTATAAAGTTTAAATAAGAAAGAAAAATATCATTAAAAACCTCAGCTATGGTCTAAAAGTTAACTAAGCAAAGTGATCCAGTGAACAAACCTAATTAAAATGCCTGATACAAACAAAGCTTCGACGAAAAGCACTAAAAACAATTGAATACTTATTTTATTAATCTAATGAATCATGTATCATATCATTACAACTTTGTATATATCATTAATTTCATTCCTTTCACTTAAGCCTTTTATTGGGATTACTTCAGTTATTAGTTGGTCTAATGTATTGGTTACCTCTAAATCTCACTCTACAATCTCTTCTTATCTTGTTGCATAAACCCTTGCGTGTTATTCAAATTGCTTCATTTATTATGATAGCTTCCCCATGTAAATTGTGCTGACTGCTCGCCCTTGCACAGTCCTCATTAGACTAATGAAAACCTTCAAACGAAAAAACTAAACAACCTGCCAAATAAAGGTCTGAGGTTATTATGAAAATTACAACTCTGGGAGCTGGAAGAAGCTCTATTCATTAATTCATGCTCAGCAAATTGCTAACTAATTTAGTTGCACTCCTCTGCATTAATGGATTATTTTATAAAAATGTTTTCCACAGCCCAAGACCTTTGGTGCATGCTTTTGAGAGGCTTGAATTCTAATCAACCTTAACAGTAAATTAGGAATGTAATATCTAAATAATAATTGGGATGGCATATGGAGGAAAATAGTGTTTAAAATCCCATGAAAGGTGCTTTTGGTTTTCAGCTTCATCTGTCAATTTCACAGTAGTTAAAACAATTGTACTTGTTTAATATTCTGAAACTGTAACATAAGATACTAGCGACAATGGTAATGTAAAAATTTAAGTAAAGTTTAAAATATAGCTTCTACTGAACAAAACAGATTTTCATATGCTGAAGTTATCACACAAATTTCTAGGAATAGTTTGCCAAAAGGCACAAGAATAAGTGGTAATAGATAAGGAAAAGTCAGAGGGAAACATCATACCTAGTTCTCCAGAATGGGTGGGCAATATCTCTTTTAAAATATGTTCAAAATACTATCAGGTTTTTATGCATTTAAATATAATAGCCATGAGTTCCATATTGACCTTTCATCTAATGTGTTATATAAACTCCTCCAAATTAGTTCCTGTATCTTTAAGATTTACCTGAGCTTTGCTGTCACCCTACAGGTCCTGCAAACAAGGCTGAATGATGTGTTAAATCATTCCATCAAGTTGATGGAGGAATTCAAACTGCTTCAAGCACAAGAGACAAGGGGGCTATTACTTTGCTTCTTAACTCATAACATAGCATTCAAAGTAGTATCACTCCCTCATCTATCAAATGAAGATAAAGCCCTGTGTGTTTGCCCATTTGCAGGGGCACACATAAGCACATGTAAGAATATTAAAAAGTTTCAATAAAAGCAGACTGTGAATATTAGGCAAGATTGGAAATATATTTTTAAATGTCATTTTTTTTCTTTTTTTATTAATCTCTTTAGAAGAGATTCTAATTTACATCTCAGAATAGAAAAATGTTCAAAAGTATTAGGTTGAAAGATATGAGATTGTAGATATCTCCTGTTTTGTTCTACAAAAACAACATCACACGAAGCTTATCTGCAGAAACTGGCATTTATATTTTGCTATTAGTTTAGTTAAAAAAGATTAAGAAAGCTCTCTGAGTCACTGAACTTTTAATGGCCTATTTTTTTGTACATTTCTTAATATGTCTAATCAGGGAAGAAAGGACAGTGTTTTGTACTTCTTTTAGAAACATACATATTTGCCCACGTATGAAATAAAAATATACAAAAAAATTGTTTTAGCTTCACTAAAATATATAGGGTATAATATTTCCAAAATGAAGTTTGAATTTGGAGCTAATTCTCAAATAAACATATAGAAGAATGTACACATTCCCTTTAGATCACTTCTACACCAAAATTTGTAAAATTTCACCTTGAAACTAGAAAAAATAGAAATCCATGGTTTAAGCAATACGCAAATAAATTCCAAAATTAAAAATTAGAGATAATCAATTCATTAAGTCAATAAACATCTTAAATGAAGGGAATAAAATAATTTATTCATAAATAAATCATTACATGAAGCAAATTTGTATGTGGAGCTAATATGTTAATCTACTAGTAATTTACTCCTACCTCACTTTTAATGCTATAAAAATATTAGCTATTGGCATGACTACATAAAAATATTTCTTAAACAGTGAGGAAGTTAGTCATTCTGTGCCTATCAAAAAAGCTGAAAAAAGTAAAGCTGAATAAGTGGAGTAACTAATAGTCTATTCTGTTTTTTCCATGGGGAAAAGACATTTCATCTGACTAAGTAAAAGTATAACTATTACCGTAAGTAAAATTATTATAAATGTATATTATTATTTATAATGTATCCAAAACTAAATACTCGCTAATAGCTTTGGCATCTAGGTCATGAAAATTACCAGCAGTGGTAACATTATTCAACTTTCTAAGTGTCCAAAAATGTTTCCAAAACCTAAAGTTATGGATGTCCTGGAGAAGCAACTGACATCTTCAGCATCAATAAATGGCCCTATTTCTTTTAGTAATGTTCATATTAATTGCATAATAATAAATTCCTGGAAAATGTAAACTTTAGGTAACATTGAGGTAGTTCATTTTATAAGTGGCTCACATATAGTGTGCTAACATTACCAAAATATAGAAATTTCTAAAGAAAAGGTTTTTCACTCTATGCACATCTATATAGTCACATGAGATACTAACAGGTTCAGATTTTTGATATATGTGTGTATGATATTTACTATAAATTAATTTGTGTAATGTTAATCTAGAATTGAAAAAAGAAAGTCATTTTTGAAGACAATCCTAAAAGTAGAATTTTTAAACAATGAGAAATGTGCAAAAGGAAATATATTTCAAAAAAATTATTTCCACAAATAGGAGAAAAGTGATGGCAGTCATTTAAGAAAGATGTTTTGTAGGAAAGTGGTCCACAAGGTTGGATGCTAAGAATAAAGCATTAATAAGAGGATATCCCAATATGGCCAGTTTGCTAACTACTTCATTGCCTCTAGTGCTTTGTCAGGAGTCACCAATGAAAGTTGTCATATTTTTTATGAAAACAAATAAACGGAAAAGCCTCAACCATAGGGAAAATTAGAATATATATGAAGAAAAATTCTGTGCAACTGTAGCAGCAAAAGAAGAAGGGAAGTTTTGCATTTCGTATGGTTTATTTCACATATCTGACATTCAGTAAATATTGATTATATCATTTTGGTTTATTTAGTCCAAGACTGAAATACACTAACATAAATTAGGTATTCAGTACTTAGTTCCAATTATAAATGCTCACATTTTCTATAATTGGAAAAAAGCTGATACTGTAGCATACATTTGATTTTTGTTAAGCAAAAAATTAGATAAATTCCATAATAACAAAAATGTGCACATGAAACTACATGCAAGGTATGAAACATGTTCAAAAATGTGTTGGAAATAGCAATTAAAGCAATTTTAGAAAAACCAGGGAAAAAATTATGCATAAGAGAAGTAACATTGTAAATTAGCACCAAGAGACAGATTTTGTGGGGATAAAGAGAAAAGTGCAGCATAAAGAAACAGGGAGCCTGTTTAAATAATTTAAATGCCGGGCATATATTCGGAGAAAACTCTAATTTGAAATGATACATGCACCTCAATGTTCATAGAAGCACTATTTACGATATCCAAGTCATGGAAGCAACCTAAGTGTCCACTGACAGATAAATGGATAAAGAAGATGTGGTACATATATACAATGGACTATTGCTCAGCCATAAAAAAGAATAAAATAATGCCATTTACAGCAACATGGATGGACCTAGAGATTATCATACTAAGTGAAGTAAGACAGAAAGACAAATATCATATGATATCTCTTATATGTGGAATCTAAAAGAAAAAAAGATACAAATGAGCTTATTTACAATACAGAAACGGACTCACAGGCATAGAAAAAAAAAAACTTATGGTTACCAAAGGGGAAAGGGTAGGGGGAGGGATAAATTAGGAGTTTGGGATTAACATTTACACACTTCTTTATATAAAATAGATAAACAAAAGGGCCCTACTGTATAGCATAGGAAACTATACTCAATATCTTATAATAACCTACATTGGAAAAGAATCTGAGATTCTCAGCATACAAATTAATTTTGGTATCTATTTTTAACATCAATGTTTTCTTAAGAATTATTATCTTTTGAATGATTTAAAGTGGTAGGCAGCAAATTACATTTAAGAAGTTCAAGCCTAAAATGACACAAACATGTAATTAATTTCTCTACAAATGTCTCTAAATGAAGTCACTTGTTTTAATAGAGATATGTGTAGTAAGAAAGTTACAGGGCAAGTATGCAGCACATGATAAATGTAGTCATGAAAGAAAACAATTTTTAATTTAGTAGACCCTATCAATCTAGAAAGCCTATGAATATTTACTATTAATTCAGTGTGCTGAAAAATAGATAAAAGAGTGAGAGTACATAAAAGAGATGAGCATCATATAATAAAATTCTTACTATAAGAGTATCAAAATCTATTACAATGTCCACGATTCCATAACTACATTTGAAATTATGAGTTTAAAGGTAGTTTCACATTTCTAGGGAGAATATTAAAAACTTACTTTCCTTTATGAAATATACATTAAAATATTGAAAAACTGTTGGTATGTGATCAAGGTCTTTATTCTGACAGCAAAACCATTTTAAAAATTTAAGATGTGATAAGAAGTACCAATAGCGATATAGAAAATTTTTGTGTATATTCCTGGCCAGAACATTCTACTGTTTCATATAAATGTATGTTCTAAAGGTTATGAAATTCCACCTTTTGCCTTTCATCATCACAGTTATTTTAACTTACTTTCGCCATCTCTTAGAATCTTCTAGTAATTTAGCACAGATCAATATGCATTCATAGATTGTCTAGTCTGTTTAAAGCAAATGTAATACACACATGACTCCAAGGCATATATAGTCTAGTACTGGAAGCAGACCAATGAAAAAATAACTTCCAAATAACAAGGAAAATGTAACGAAGATTTGCGGGGCAGGCACACAGGAAAACCAGCAGTGGGATCCCTATATCAACCTAGTATGGTATCTCAGGAAAGGCTCTACGATAGCAAAGTTAAAATAGTAGTAACAAATAGATGATGGGTATATAGACAGATGATGGGCAGATAGGCAGATAGAACTCAAGACTCATGGAAAAAGAAAGTTACAAAAATTATAGTCAACTCAACTTGAAACATGAGATTGTAGAAAGCTCCCACCAGAAATTCCAGTGAGGTTCATTATTCCAATCACATTATTGGTCATTCCTTTGGTGGTCTCTTCACTACCACCTCCGGGCTGTTATATTTCACTCCCAACCTTTTTTCACCAAGGTTCTGCAAGAGAACTAAACCCTAATATCCTGACAACCACTGTATATTATAAAACTTCTCTCTTATGCATTTCAAGTGAAACTAGTTATGTAGCATCTATGAGAAAACTGAGAAATGAATCACCAAAATCATTTTCTATAGGGCTTCATTCTTTCATAGAACTCTAGTGGAGAATGGCTACTTAACCCAAATAATGAATTTTTATATTTCAATATTCTTACTTAAAACTTAAATCCTCTATGCAGTTTTATATTTTGTTACTATAAGGATTTCCATAATATTTCCTCAAATTGTTTTTTGATTAAATATAAAAGGTATATGTCAAAAGATACATAAGGCATTACATATTTTTCTTCATTTTTGAAGAAGAACTCACAGAAAATTAGAATTAGACATTTAGAGGCAATCTCGTTCACTGATGCACTTGTATATATTCCACCCAGCTTTGTGATAATATTTGATAGTGAATTTTAAAATAAATAATTAGGAAGTTGCCTTAATGCTGCTCTCAAATATGCCTAGATTTTGACATGTTAGCACCTAGAAAAGATTACCATTTTCTTATTAATTGCACAATGCCGATAATTTAATTTATAGAAATACAGTGTTCTTTCTTCCTAAGGACTCAGCAGAGCTGTTTTCATGTTGAATAGAAAAATGTTTATGTAAGCATTTTTACTTTTTGTGAATAGTCATTTTTGAGGAAAAACGGTTGCTCCACCTTAACTTAGTCTTTCTCCAATCATGTCATTCTGATTATCTAAATAGTCAATTTTACTTATCTTCCTTTTTGACAGCCAATGAATTCTATCTTTTGCATAATTATGTTTTCCAAAGAAACAATCCTTTTCATAATGCTGATTACTTGATATTCATGTCAAAAAAAGGTAGTCAAAGTATCCAGTCCATATTATTAATAAAATCTGAAAATATTAAATTAAGATGAAAAAGATATGGCAGGTCTCCAGTGGTCCCAATTTAAATTTACCATTTGAAAACATTAATTTGCATCCAATAGCATAAATTTCCAACACACATGTAAAATAATATTTCAATTCTCCATGAAAGTATTTCATGAAATAAGGCACGAAAAGACAAATTTTTGCCTGTGAAAATGAGTTAGGCTGGTACAAATAAAATATATAGGAAACTCTCACAGCTTTGCACAATCTGGGCTTTGTTATTTGTTGCATACACTTTAGAAACAGCTACTAGTACATTGGTTGATAAGATTCACTATATTTCTTGGTTGATCAAGTGACCATGTGTCTTTTAATCCAAAAAATAATCATAATAATCCTTTGTATATTGTCCTTGTTCTATTATGTTAAGTAAAATGACAATTGACCCTAAAAGCATGGAGAAAGATGAACTATAGTCCTTGAGGAACTCAGAGATAACAATTAAAACAAACAATTCTCTTTTTAAAAACGTACTGGAAAATAAATGAACATTTACCTGTTGTTTAAGAGAAATATATCTCACTCATATTTCTTTTTTGTTGAATAGGCATTTTACCTAATGTAGGTTTTTAAAATGTTTATATGCCATCTTCTAATATAATCTAGAAATATACTTTGTTCTGTGATTAAAACCTAGTTCATATGTTGAGGAGGAAAAACAAGACCTCATAATCATATATTACCTTTTTCAATATGCATCCTTTTCGACTCATGTCCCATGTCATGACCAGCCAAATCTCCCTCTTTGGGCCCAGGGAGTACGTTTGGTGACAAACCCATCAGCATCTGGTTCATGGACAAACCATTCTGATGGACAGCTGTCAAGTCAGAAACAAAAGAAAAAAGACTAAAACATCATAATACACAATATTCAAATACTTATTTAAACTCTTTTGGGCTCAGAAATAAATATAATACTATGGTCTAACTTTAAAATTATAATCTATCTCTAAGTTGAACACTGTGAGAACTGATAACTATGATAATTTTTGAGAACAAGCAGAAATATATTGAAAATGAAACTGTTTTATCTTATTTTTATTTCACATAAAATACGTATATTTTCTCATGTCTGGAATACTTCTGTATGGCTATACCCCTATAAACATTACCAATGAAATATTCAAGCTTTATCTAATGTATCACATTCCCTCCTTAGCATATAACATTCCTTAACTCTGCAAAAACTGCAACCTTAACGTTAGAACACTCTTTAACACTATAAAGTTAAAACATAATTTAAGAAAAATTCTAGCGGCATGAGAGGGCAAAGAGAGTTTTCAACAAGTTAAGGCACTGAAATAGCTGTTTCAAGAGTCCTATTCTAGTCAATAAAACACGAAGTTTCACAGATATCAAAGTACTTCTTTAAAAATTGGGATTTGAACTCAAATTTAAAAATAAGAGTCCAATTAATACCTAATAAATGGTTGAATGACTAAAAACAATAATTTCTTTCTTGAACCATTAAGAGTAACCTGTCACTACTGAAATGATAAAGCAGATGATCAAATACCCTTATGATCACAATCCAGTCAATAAATGTCTTAATAAATTGCCCATGTAAATCTTGGTTTTGTGCAAAAATTTTGAAGAAAAATCATTCTATAAAACCTTACTTTCACTGCAAAAAATATAATTTTAAAATATGTGTAAAATAATATATAAGACTATGTTAGGAATTACCATTTGGAAATCACCATAGTAATAATTGTTTCAGGGAAGAATCTTCAATGAACAATTCTGAAAGTAGCGAAGTGAAAGTTTGATGAAGAATAGAACATTTACATAATGTTAAGATATCTCCTCACAGGATACTTATTATCTACAAAGGTTAAAAACAATTTAAAAAGGGACTTTACAAGAGAGAAATCTAGAAGTCAGTCACTACCTCAGCCAAGTGATGGTTATCACAAGTATTGGCAAAATATCATATATCTTCTGAAATCATGCACTGAGAAGGACACACTATCATGTCTGTGTCATTCCTGCCAAAAATACATAACTGAAGTCAAATTATGAGAAAACATCAAAAAATTCCAACCTGAGGGACATTCTATAAAATAAATGGTATGTATTCTCCAAAAATGTCAAGGTACTGAAAGATAAAAAAGATTAAGGAACCATTTCAGATTTAAAAGGATTAAGGGCATATGACAAGTAATTTCAACATGTGATCCAAGATTGGATTTTGGACCAGGAAAGAAAAATCTCTTATTATTAAAAATATTAGTCAGAAAAAAAAGGAAAAAATAATAGTGGGAAAGCTGGTGAAATTTGAATAAGGTGTGCAGCTTAGAGAATAGTACAATAATAGTCTTAATTTCCTGATTTTAATCACTATTCTGTGGTTATGTAAGGGAAATTCCTTGTTTGTAGAAAATAAACAATGGAGTATTTGAGGTAAAGAAGCACAGTGTCTGTGATAAAGACAGTAAGGTGGCATTAGGCCTTTATCAGGTGTATCTTTCAGAAAGATCAACTGATTCAGTGAAACTGGATGGTAAATATTTAAGAATTTTTAATTATTTTTGAAATTTTTATGTTAGTCCAAAGTTAAAAATAAATATGCATACCTTTGCACATGTATGTGTGTATATGCATATATGTGTACACATGTGTGTACATGTATCAATATTTCCATTTGGACAATTATGGTAGTCCATGCATGCAAAAGTAATTACTTTGTTTCTATCAAGAATTTTAAAATATGATTAGTAAAACAAAGAATGTATATCAAAACTCTCAAATATTTCCCTATGTGTATTTCTGATTAAGTATTATGAAAAAAATATAATTATCTTTTCTAGGACAGCTCCTTTCCAATGATACCTTAAAAAGCATTAGACATGAAACCAAATATTCATCATTAAATTTCTGATTCTAGTAACAGCATGGCACAAAGGCATACCGAAGATATTTTATTTGAAAAATGCTTTGAAGTAGTGTGAACTGAGGTTTACCAGCCCCAGAAATATAATTGATTTGGCAATGATTATCAAGTACTATATCCATTTTTATTAATAAACAGTAACAATCATCTCTTACAAACTTAGGGAAATATGTTATAAACAGGCTAAATAAAGTATACATATTTAGAATTACATTGAATTCTAAGGAATTGTCAATGACTGACTATTTTAAAAATAATTTTATTACATACAATTTGGCTAATATTTATGTTATCTTCCTCTACAGTATCTATATTGAGGATATGCAAACTTTCCTTTACAGCTTATAAAGACACTTTCTAGGAAATGCTTTTTTCTATTATGAAGATATTCTCAACAACCAAATAACTTCAATAAATTTTGTGTAATTAAATGAAGTTTATGCTATAAGCATGATTTCCTAAAATAATAACTAAAGTCTGTAAACAATACAGTAAGTATTGGTTCTAGCAACCAAGGTAGGCACTGTTAATATGCTCATTTTATTGGTAAACAATATTAGATTCTTGTACATACACAAAATAACCAGTTAATTGAATGGTGTATTAACTTTACTCTTAATTTTCTTGGCCATGAGGACCAGGATTAAATATCTGAAAATGTGATCATGAAATAAAATATAACCTTACTTTTTAGAATTTAATAATAATAACATGTGATGATAATATGCATTATGGACTGTTACCAATTCAAATCCTAAAATTTAACCAATTTCACACTCTTCAATCTATTGATCTTCTGAATGACTACAAAATGTTTTAAAAATCAGTTATTTTGAATTCTATTTCTTTTATTCCTCTTTGTGGATGTCTTTGTCAATGCAAGGATGACGTTTAAAAATTACTGAATTTTAAAAAATGGCAGGGATGGGATTGAAGGAATGAAGAGGAATAAACCATAAACAGTATATACTTGGACGCTAGGTATTTGAGAGTTGGAGGTGTTTACCTCAGAAACTAATCTAGAAGGTTACTTACTTTCTCTAACTGTTTCATAGCTCAAATCTTCATGTGTGGCATCAAACACAGGGAGTTTATATCAGAACCTGTTAATGTAGTACCATACCTCATGATATTGCAAACTGGGAAACATAATTTTGAGAGATGGCTACTGCTACAGAGAGTCAGAACATGATACATCTGAGATCTATTTGGAATGAAGGCATTTTGATTAGAAAAGCCAGCTGCACCTAATAAAGTTTAAAATGGTGACAAGTGGAAGTATGACACCTACGGATTCTGTCCGAGGAGCTCTCAGTCCGCGCTGGGGAGCTGGACACGCTGCTGCTGCGGTGTGATGATGCGTGGCTGCCAGGCCTTCGGCCCTCCTCCAGGGAGGGGGCAGGCGAGGGGCTGTCGGGAACACGCTCCTACACCACCATGGTTGGGGGGTGAGGAGGGGGAGAAAAGAGGTAAATACATTGGACCTTTGCTTAAGGAATGTTGATTTTTCTTAATTCTATAGATATGTGAAGACAAACACATTTTTTCATCAACATTTAACTGGATAAAAGGACATCTTTTATCTTGAGAAAAGTCAAAGTAAGGAAAGACTAGAAAGGAAAATGGTTCTATAGGTGAACATCGCTGTAGTAATGGCAAATGTCAATGCCTTCTTTGGATAAAAAGAGAGATCAAAAAAGACATCCAGTTTAGAACCATTAGACAACAACGAATTAACAGAACAAAGCAGGTTTTAATTCTAGACAATTACCAAGTAAAAAAATCTTTAAATAAATTATATTGCTTCAACAAGTGTCTAGGATCATTTAACACAGAGATTATCACCATGACATCACAATAATAATACCAGAGGCATTGTTAACACCTATTTCATTATGGGGCTGCTCTGGATATACTTAGTCACATTTTAAGGCATCATAAAAATCTATTATTATTTAACATTTGAATAATTTTCTTTGATTCTAATAATTTTCGGGTTCCTAGCTCCAATGCAACCACACAAATATATTAGGGAAAATTCATGAAATATTTATTAGTTGTATCACAGGGAAACCTGGTATCATGTTTCCTGATACTTTTCTATGTTAACACTCAGGTCCCACTCCATACCTTCCCCTTTAATTCTTGCTCCTTCCCTATGAGACCAATGTGCAAATGTATTATATAACTGTCTCCAATGAGCTATTATAAATAGAGTTACTGATTAAGAAATAAGATACTCATTTGTTAATATTTTCTTCGAGCAACAAGATGTTTATACCTTCAGCTATCAACACACACAGGCCTTGAAGAACAGTCTTTTCAATAATTCATAAATATTTGGAAGTGTACAAATAAACTGATACATGATACATAATAAATAATAAGTAAATTATTCCTGATTGGAGTGCAAAGATGCAAATATAAAAAAAAGCAGACTTTTTAAAAGAAAAAAGTTCTAAAATGGAATCGGCCTGTAGGAGGCTGTTTTCAAAATATCAAAGGCTAATGTAATATGGAAAACAGACAAGGCTTTGTACTAACAGAGGAAGAGGGTAATGTATGTCTTCAATCTCAAAATTTCCTTTAAGCCTTGTGATGGGTTGCAATTCTACTTTGAATTAGAATCATCTGGGAAGTTCCTCAACATGCCTATGCCTGGGCTTTACTCCCCAAGATTCTGGCTTACTGAGGGTCATGAGTTGAATTGTGTCCCTCCAAAATGATTGAAGTCCTGACCCCCAATACCTATGAATGTGAGCATTTGGAAATAGGGTCTTTGCAGATGAAATTAGTTACAATGAGGTCATATTAAAGTAGGGTGGGCTCTTCATCCAACATGACAGATGGCTTCTCAAGAGGACATTGTGAAGATATGGGAAAAATGTGAAAGATGGAAAAATTGTGAAGAGGGAAAAATGTCATGTGAAGATGAGGTAGAGATCTGAGCTCTGCAGCTGCAAGCCAAGGATTGCCAAGGATTGCCAGCCACCATCCGAAACTATGGAGACGCAAGGAAAGATTCTACCTAGAATTTCAGAGGGGGCATGGCACTGCTGACATCTTGCTTTTGACTCCAGAAATGTGAGGGTATAAATTTCTGTTGTTTTAAGCTAACCAGTTTGTTGTACTTTCTTACAGCGGCCTTATACACTGAGTCTGAAGGGGGGCCCAGAAGCCAGTATTTTTTAATGCTCTCCAGGCGATTTTAACATATATCCAAGACTGAGCACCTCTTGTTTCATACCCTTTTAATTTTTCAGTCCTACACATTGTCAATAAACATCTTCAACAGAGGTTTCATTCTTGAGGATCATGACAAATAAAATGAAAGTAACCCTCAAGATAGCCAAGCCGTCTTCCAAAATCCATACATAAAACTGTTTCTCAATATACATTACATAAAATAAAAAATAGTCCCATAAGAAACTTTACAACAAGTAATTTGCCATGTTAAATAATATTGTACCAGAAGGAAAAAAGAAAAAAAGTCAACTAAATTCTACTCTCAAAAGTTGCAAGACGTATTTTTAAACTCTATGTCTCACATGCAAAATGAACACAATATTAGCTATTTTTTCCACAATAAATAAAACAAGCTATGCTTCTAAATGGTCTAAGTTCTTTAGTTCGCGTGGCAAACAAATGACCTACATTTCTAAAAAACAAACACATATACGAATTAAAAGAGTGGAGAATCCACATCTGGATGCCAAAAGTTACTTCCTATCTTCTAATTATAATTTAAAAGCAGCTGGGATTATAAATCTTTCTTCTTAACATTCACCCCTACCTTAAACTATGAAGCAGCTTCAAACTGTACATTTATTATGTGTTCAGTTTGATGAGCTTTGTCGAGATCTAGACTGTTTCCATAACCCCAGAAAGATTTCTCATGCCCCTTCCCAGTCTATTCCTCCTATCCCCAGAAGCAACGGCTTTCTGAATTCTATCACCAGGGAGTAGTTTGGCTGGTTCTAGAATTTCATAAAAAATGGACTCATATAGTACATACTTTTTATGTCCTGTTTTTTTTACACAACGAAATGTTTCTTAGATTCATTCAGGTTATCACATGTATTAATAGTTTATCTTTTTTACTTTTTAATATATTCAATTGCACAAATATCCCACAGTTTTTGATTTAAAAATAAGGCAAGAAAATAAGTTCACATCAAGTCTTTTCAATCACAAATCAGAGGATAATCTTGGCTTCTGTGCAGCATTCAAAGGCTGGAGTTTGTATCATTTTTGGAATATCTGTGCATTGATTATAGAGTATGGATTTATAAAACTGTATAGAACTCCTTTTTAGTCTGTTTAAATGTATTAATAAACCATGCTATAGTTAACTACATACATGACCAGATATACATGATATAGAGTCTAACCTTGATTTCTCGAAATTCTGATAAAGAGGTACATAAGTTTGATAAGCTTTAAAGCTAATTCCTAAGACATCTAACTCTTAACACTTGGATTATGCAGAAACACATGGTATATATTTAGGAAACAACATTATTATATTTTTATATAAATAAAATTTTCTAAATTAGTCATTCTATTTTCTCCAAAAGTTTACTCAATCAAAGTTTATCCATCAATACATTTTAATATTCCTCTTAATAATTATGTAAGTGATCATATTTTCAGTGGCATGTGTTTAGCCAAATAGAGGTAAAGTGCAATCTTGAAATAAATCAATCCCTCTAAAATCATTTTGCAATTCTGAGTTTCCTGTCATAATAGATTTCTCAGTAGCACTAATGGAAAGCATGAAAAACTGATTTTTCCTGAGATATTTGACTCATAACATACGTAAATATTTAATGCACAAAACTCTAGTAACAATGATTGTGCCATTGAACAATTATTTATTTATTTTCCACATAAGTATAACAATTTTTTCATTAGTCAATTTTATTTAACTGTATAAGTTTTCCTTGATGATTCTTTTCATTCATGCATTATTCACTTATTCACTTATACATTCATAACACTCTAAAGGTCACATAATAAACTAAGTCAAAAATAAGCTAGATTAAAATCTTAATGTAAGATAATATTAAATCTTAATTTAAGGCTTAAGAAGCATAGGTGAAATTGTAGTATTTATTTTAGCTTTAGCTTATTTTTACTTTAATTATATTTTTTACTTTAATTATATTTTGTCTAAGAACAAAGGATACAGACAATATTTAATACTTTTACTTAAAGAAATATTTTAATTTATGCAAATTTTTACGCTTTAGAAGCTTAAGTATTCAATTGAAACTTTCTATAAACTGAGTCACAACATATTCAGTCATTTCACTTAATGTATAATTTCAATCTTTGGAACATGATGTATTGTTCTTTGAAGAATTTCATTAAAGTAAAATCCATTGAGCAAGTAAGATTTGAATACATTGTTGCACAATAAATTAATTTATTTCAACAGCTTAATTCTTTTATCATATTTATATTCTTGCCTTTCCAGAGTATGTTATAAGATGGAGAATAATGGAGACAGTAAAGAATTGCTTAGGAGAGAATCTCATAATTATTACTGAAACAAAATAGATAATGAGTTTTATTCAGACATAATAAGAAGGAAGCAGTTCAATGTCTATAGGGTAACTATGTAAACTGGATTTATCATTTCATTTGTGTGAGACCCTTTAACCTCCAAGATGGCCCTGAAGTAGGACAAAAAGGAAGAATATTTAATTTAATACTTCAACACACTGCTTTATAGTCCTGCATCATAACTCCACCAATCAATAAAACACAATCTTTTGCAGTGTTCCATCTTTATAAAACTAGCCACAATAATAAATGAAAGAGGAATACACTCTCACTGAAAAAAATAGGTCATACTAATAAACTAATGGTATCAGAATAACAATAAAGGAAAAGCTGCATTTATTGCCTCTGGGTAGAACAAGAAGTATTGGTCTCTACCACAATTCAGAATCAAAGGTGGAATTTAAAACAATGAATTCTAAAATTCTAAAATAAAAAGGAGTTTGGGATTAACATATACACACTACTATATATAAAATAGATAACCAATAAGGACCTATTATATAACACAGGGAACCATACTCAATATTTTGTAATAACCTATAGGGAAAAAGAATCTGAACTGAAGCTAACACAACATTGTATATCAACTGTACTTCTATAAAAAAATAAATTAAATAAAAATTAAATAAAACATACAAAAGGTTCAGTATTACACACGTGATTAAACATTAAAAAATGTATTGTGTCTGCTGCCTCATCTCCACCACAAAATGCATTATATTTTATCAACTTAAAATATTTTCTTAGAGTAAGATTAAATAATCACAACTCATTTCTCTAAATGGGTTATTTCATTTAGCTTTACTTTATATTGTTCTCTTTAATTATCTTCATTTTTATCTCTTTATCAGTTAGCAATTCCCTTATTGAGTATGTTATAGAAGTGGGGAGAAGATATTCTAATGTTAAATTTATCTTAATACAACTTTTATCTTATGAAACTGAAGTTGACTAGCACTTTATAAAACCTAAACTCCTGAGCTTTAACACAACTCAGACTTCAATTCATTCATTCAGAGAATATTTACTAAACGCTTAATATATGCCAGTGTTCTAAGCTCTGGTTACATGTAAGTAAACAAAACTGACAAAACTCCTTTCCCTCATATATCATCATATATCAGCATATATCATCAGCTAGTAAATACTGTTAGTGAAATCCAGAATCATACACACTGATTGTGACATCCATCCATATTCTTTCATTCTGGAAAAGTGAAGAGAATGGATAAATAATAGTATTGGGATTCTGGGTTCAGGAAAATGTTAAAAAGTACTTCTGGAAGACATAAACAAACCTAATATACTTGTATCTGGTAGAAGATCTGGTAGCCACCATCAAAACTCCTTAACTCAGAGTTCTAAATTGAGGTTTCAAGGGATATTTACATAGCTCTTTTTATTTGTTTTGATGATGATACTAAAGAAATACTCAATTTTGCTAAATGGGAAAGTGTTAAGACCCATGAGTGTAATCATAAACAACCTCATTTTATTCTCCTACTGTCTCTTCAAACTTATTCAGTGTTGGTAGGGAACTATATTTTTCCCACATCTGTATGAAAATTCAGGCAGCCTAGTAACTTTCCAGATTCTTATTTGGTAATATAAAATCCTACAGTTACTTTGAGCAGCAAAAGGCAGTCTTAACTCAGAAGTTATATCTCAGGCTTATGTAATAATAAATACTATTATCTTAATTAAAAGAGAGGTCCCTCCTTTTCTATAGTCAAGTAGGTAGAATAGAGGGAGGAGAGCACGGAAGAAATGGTAACTTCTGATTTGGCCAGCATTGCCATCAATTGGCATCACTCTATTCATGCCAAATATTTAAAGCCAACTTTTTATCTAGTTAAGGCACTGTGTATATTCTAAGTGGCCACTACCTCTATGAACTGCTTACAGTTCCTTGATGGGTCTAATTCGTCTCTGTGTTCCTCTGTTCTCTGAATTTCTGGCATAAGTGCATCTGGATGCTTGATTCAAGTTGATCTGGGTGCAAGAGTACTTCATAGATGGTGGTGTATGCTTTCACTGGAAGTGCATAATGTCTTCTTGGTTGCATTTTATGATGCCAGCCACCACTAATAATCATAGCCCAGATTCATCACGTCATTAGGACATGCAATTTGATGAGTTTGAAATATATCATTCCATACTCATTTATTTGCAAGAAGATTTCTATGAACAGAAAGTTTCTCTCGTGCATCATTGTGTTATCCTGAGGGACAGTCTGTATGGGAAAGGCAGGAAAATGCTTGATTCCACCCCTTCATCCTTTATTTAAACCCTTATTTGTCCTTTAAAAGAATCAATTCCCTAGAATTCTCCAAAGGATAATTATATGATATTTAGTATTATTATAAACTCATGGATCTAAATATGTCTTATATTTCAATACACTGATGTATGGCATCCTTAGTGGTAGTTGTGTTTTAATACTTCCTTTTTCTTGTTGGCATTCTCTTTTCATATTTAATATCAATACCCAACTTAACACTAAGAGAGAAGACTTAACTGTTTCTCTAAATCAAAGTAAAATTTAGATGAAATAGTTTTTTTGCAAAAAAAAAAGTTTAAAAGTGATGCATACATCTAGAGTTATTTATGGTTGTCCCAAGATAAACTATTCTGTACCCCAAAGCAAACATGAGGTAAATGACATTGCTGTTAAGATTTTTTAATCTACTTCAAGAATCCGGTTACTCTGGTTCTAGTTTTTATAATCTTTAAACATTTTGAACTTCACGCAAGTAAAGTCCTATTTACTGATATAGTATTTTAGGGATCTGTTCTGAAAAAAAAGTATTAGAGAATGGAAAATGTATACATTGTATTTAATTTTTTTTCAATGTTTAATTCTTTAAATGAGAATGTCATAGACAATCTCTATCTCTCTCTCTCTCTCTCTCTCTCTCTCTCACACACACACACACACACACAACAGCAGATTGGAAGAGAAAATTAACAAATTTAAGTCATATTCCCTGTTCTCAGAAAAATGCTGTAACATGGCATGTGAGGAAAGATTATTCAGTAACGTAGAATAATTTGAATGTTGCCAAATTTCTCAAAAACAATTCCATATTATCACTAAAGAAAAGTGAAATCTGGAAAAAAAATGCATTTAAAAGTCTTTGTATACTACTGAACTAGCAAACCCACCAAAAGCAAAATACACTACTTTTGTTAGGTGAAAAGGGTTGAACAAGCAAAAGAGAGTGAGAGAGACAGGGAGAGAGGTCTTACTATATAATTGCAACTATATTTCAAAAGCCTGACACAGATTCCCTATAAAATTCTAGAACTTATTTTTAAAAAGATGATTGTGAATACTTGGGGGGAAAATAAACCAGTGATAATATGAAGATAATGTCACTGTAGAAAGACTTCTAATGATTTTATAAATACTAATTTACTCATTATGACAACCTGATGAGGTAGTAATGATATAATCCCCATTGTACAGAAAAGGAAACAAAGACAAGGGTATTAAGTGACTTTTACAAGGTCATAAGACTAGGAGATGGCAGAGCTGGAATATAAACCAAGGAAGTCTTCCTCCAGAATCCATGTTTTTAAACCACTAAAATATGTTGCCTTTCTTCTTTTTAATTTTCTTTTTATTTCAGAAAGAACCATTTTTAAAAAAATCCTTATGATATCATTGTGAATTTATTAAATAAAAGTGAGAAAAATATTGATTCATTCAGGGGGATTTGGGGTTACTTGATGAATGATTCCCAAAGAGAATCAATTAGTGGAACATTTCAGCCGATTAGGAAATATCTAATGACAAGAGGAATTGATCTCTTGATTTATACTGCTTATTTTCCTCAGTGATTTAAAGTAGTACAAGTAATACATCCTTTTACAATTTGGAAATGATACAAAGATGGTATAAATAGCTAATATGATAGTTTGGAGTATTAACACTCAAGAATATCTAAAGAGCCTAAATCAATAGACTGGAAAATAAAAAAAAAATTAATATGGATAAATGCAAATTCCTAATACAAGTAAAGGATAAAGAATTGGCTTAGTAGAATTTCATGTCAAAAATGCATGAAAGGACTTCCCTGGTGGTGGAGTGGTTGAGAGTCCGCCTGCCGATGAAGGGGACACGGGTTCGTGCCCCAGTCCGGGAGGCTCCCGCATGCCGTGGAGCGGCTGGGCCCGTGAGCCATGGCCACTGGGCCTGCGCGTCCAGAGCCTGTGCTCCGCAACGGGAGAGGCCACAACAGTGAGAGGCCCGTGTACCACAAAAAAAAAAAAAAAAAAAAAAAAAGCATGAGATTTACCGAGTCACACATTCAACTAGCAAAAATAGTTATGAACTATGACTAAATTTATAAACTATTGTCCAAACTGAGGTTCATGTTAGTTCTGGTCTCTTCACTGGTGGGTTCACTTCTAGAGTAATATGCAGGAGAGGGGTAGTGAGGAGGGGGCTTATTTAAGAAAAGGAAGGTCAATTAAGAGGCTTGATGAAAAACTGTCAGAAGAAATTAGAATTTTGGTCTGGAAAAAAGAAACTCCACAGGTACTATAGCAGAGGACTTAAATATTTAAATGGTTAGAATACAGAAGAATTAGTAAACATTTTTTCCAAGAAATTAAAATTAAACTAGAAGCTATTGAGAGGAAAATTTTAATTTGATCAATTAATACCTTCATCACTCTTAAATTTGCTGAAAATAGAATAGGCCTTCTATAAAATAGATATATAAAAATGGGTAGAGAAAATGCAGGAATGCTTTCTCCACCAAGGAGGGAGCTGGATTACAAAACACCTAACATCCCAAGCCTATGACTCTTCATGTTCTATGAATATTAAACAGTAAAAGTAAATGGGTTTCACTGATACATAATAGACTGATACAGGACGTCTAATGATTTAATATAATCTTCGACATTTAGCTATTAGGGATTTAAGGTAGAATTATTATTGTGTAAACAGTATATGTCCTTTTCCTCCCTCCTCAAAGTTATCTTACTAAAATATTTACAGTAGTCCAAGACAGTCAATCAGAGAAAATCTAATTTTGGTACTTTAGCAGACTCTGTCATGGAGGCTTGCATTTAAAGCAAATAACAATGTCATAGTGGTACTCTCCTCACCTATATAATTTTCTTTTCCTCAATGCTTTTAATTTCTTTTCCTTTCAAAGCCAAATCCTATGGCTCTATGGTGTTTGACAGTTTAGTCGGTGCTGCTTCCATTAAACACAGCCTAAGATTCACATGGGTTTGAGTTAATCAGAACTCAAGGATTAGCAATTTTTTCCTGTAAAGAGCCAGCTAGCAAATATTTTATTCAACAATGCCTTTGTATTTAAAAGTAGCCATAGACATTATGTAAATTAGAGTGTGGCTAATTTCCAGAAAACTTTATTTATGGACACTAAATTTTGAATTCCATATAATTTTCATGTGTCATGAAAGATTTTTCTTCTTTCGATTTTTTTTCCAACCAGTTAAAAATGTAAAATCATTCTTAATTCATGGTCCATACAAAAACTGACAGCAGCGTAGGTTTTACCCAAGTTCAGCAGCTTGCAGACCCTGCTCTACTGCTTGAACTGGTAGGTACATTTTCATAAACAGGTTTATAAGAAAATCATTGGAGTTCCTTTAGTTCATAGAAATAGATAACAAAAATTTTTTTTAAGCTTGTAACTCTGAGAGCTATGGTTTTTCTTTTCTTCTGTCTTACAAATTCTTTTTGCTATTCTCATTTGGGTTGTGTTTTAATTTTAATTCTTGTCATTACTGTCAAAAAGGTAAATAGCACATTCCCGCATATGGACCATCCCTCAAAGCCTATTTTCTCTTGTTTTATCATTTCTTCCAGTGGGGGTAAATCTTTGGTACTTAACATTTCACTTTTAATTGGCCTTCATATCTAGAATCTTTTCAGGCAAACAAACTTGTAGGCTCTATTCTAATTACCCACTTGGGCCCCATACTCTTTAACGTGACCTAAGAGTCAACCATTTTCTTTGGGGAAAATAAAAATTTCCCCTAAATTAAGTTTAATTAATATGTATCATGTGAGTTTACTAAACACTGCTTCGAATGAGTGAGACAATGAGAATGTTGAATTCTCAGTAATAACTATTATCAAAAATGATCATAAACTGAATTGATACCTTGATTAACAAATCGGTTCCCTCACTGATGACAATGTAGCATTCAGTGGCATTCTCTCAGGAAAGAATATTTTGGTAGTTGATCTTGACCTCCTGTGATATTTCTTGTTATTTTCCTCTGGTAGGGATACTCCCGAAAATTATTTAAGGAGCAAGTACACATCTTTGTTTATAGAGTATTATTATATGAAAAATTTCCATTTGCATATTATTCAACTTTCTATATAACTAATGACAGGGTCTTTACAAAATGTATAATGACTTGAATGCATCACAATAATACCACACAGAGTATTTTCATTGCCCTAAAAACCCCCTGTTCTCCATCTGTTCATCCTCTGTTCCCACCCACTAGCAACCAGTGATCTTTTTAGGATCTCCATAGTTTTGGCTTTTCCAAAGTGTCCTACACTTCAAACAATACAGTGTGTAGCCTTTTCAAACTAGCTTCTTTAACTTAGCAGTAGGCATTTGAGTTTCCTCCATACCTTTTCATGGCTTGATAGCTCATTTCTTTTTAGCTCCGAATAATATTCTATTGTATGGTGGTGAGAATTCAGCTAAGCTACTCTGTGGTATTGCTGCTTCAGCATACATTGTGTTTGACCACGTGTCCTACAGGGACCTTAAACTGACACTAGTCCGCTTCATACAAGTGCATGCTCTAGACAGAAGCCAGAGTCATGAGTAAATGTAAGTCCCTGGTATGACTTGCCCAAAAGCCCTTGTGATCAACAGTCTTCTTAGAAAAGACCTCTGGGAGGCTTACCAAAACCCTACTCTTTTGGTTTGAATTGACCAATGCAGCCCCAGACTGGAAATCCTGAAATACCCCACCCATGGATCCTAATAAAGCCATTTGCCTCAGGTCCTGCCTTGTTCTCTCTGTCTGCACTCTGCCTTGACCCCCCCGTCTGGTCCCTTGAGTCATGCCAAGTACTTCCTCCATGACCTGTTAGTAATAAACTTCTCTATTTCATTTTTTCTTGTGGTCTGTTGTTGAACCATAGCTCACTCACTTAACAAATGCTAATTCAGTTTTTGGAAGTATAGCTGACTTACAATATTAGTTTCAGGCGTACAACATAGTAATTCGATATTTTTATAGATTACTCTCCATACAAGTTATGACAAAATATTGACTATATTTTCTGTGTTGTACATTACATTCTTGTAACCTACTTATTTTATACCTAGTAGTTCAGTATCTCTAATCCCCTTCACCTATTTTGTCCCTCCCTCCCAACCCTCTCCCTTCTGGTAACCATTAGCTTGTTCTCTGTATCTGTGAATCTGTTTCTGTTCTATTTGTTCATTTGTTTTATTTTTTAGATTTCACATATAAGTGAAAACATACAATATTTGTCTTTTTCTGTCTGACTTATTTCACTAAGTATATTACCATCCAGGCCCATCCACATTGTCACAAATGGCAAACAACAAAGTCATCGCACACAGAGATACACAATTTTATTATCCAGTCACCTCCTGAAAGGTATCTTGGCTGCTTCCAAGTTTTGGCAATTATGAAAACAGCTGCTATAAATACCCATGGGCAAATTTTTGTATAGACCTAAATTTTCAACTCCTTTTGATAAAAATCATACGGTTGTAGGGTAAGAGTATGTTTAGTTTCATTAGAAACCACCAAACTGTCTACTAAAATGGCCATATCATTTTGCATTACCACCAGCAATGAATAAGAATTGTAACAAGGCCTTTTATGTAACACATGCTCCAGAGACTCCCCTAAACTCACATGTATTATATTCAGAAAAACAAGGTAATAATTATGTCAAATATGGATAATGCAGCATGAGGTATCTTTTACTTAGTTTAAAAATTAATAATCTATTCTGACAATGTTAATGGTATGGATGAACCTATTTGCAGGGCAGGAATAGAGATGCAGACGTAGAGGATGGATGGGTGGACACAGAGGGGGAAGGAGAGGGTGGGATGAATTGGGAAACTGGGATTGACATATATACACTACCATATGTAAAATGGATGGCTAGTGGGAACCTGCTTTATAACACAAGGAGCTCAGCTTGGTTCTCTGTGATGACCTAGATGGGTGGGGTGGGGTGGGTGAGAGGGAGGTCCAAGAGGGAGGGCATATATGTGTACATGTAGCTGGTTCACTTTGTTGTGCAGTGGAAACTAGCACTGCATTGTGAAGCAATTATACTCCAATAATAAATAAATGAATAAAGTACTTTGATTTAAATATACATTATAAAATAATATGAATGAAAAAGTATACACATACACATATTTAAAAGTATACACATACCCCCACACACACACATAAACAGAGAGAGCCAGAGAAGTGTGTATATATACACATATGTGATACCTGTAAAACAATAATGTTATCTTCCACTTACTGTGTATTTTTGAATTTACAAAAAAATTCAATTTTATTATTTCATTTAGTTTTTACACTCACACTGTATTACACACTTTTTTAGGTGTAGAAATAATCAGAAAGATTTAGCTATATGCCAAGGTGACACAGCTAGTTAAGTGGCAGAACCATAATTTAACCCTTCTGGTCTTCTGAAAATAAATCAGATACTATTTTCCACACCTTATGGCTCATAACACCACACATACCCACGAACACAAACACAACCATACAAATAAGCACATACACTTTGAAGTATATCATTGAATATGCTATGTTCATCTCTCCCTTAGTAGATATAATAGAGAACTTCAAGTTAGCCTAGTCTGCCTAAATACTGTACCCCTGGTTCTAATTACTATAAGTGACATTTTTTTTCTCATAATATACTTAGATTTTTAGAGTTAGAACTACTTGTGGAGTAAGAAAAATGGATTGAGTGATGGTGGCTTAAGATGATTTTGGCTTAAGGCAAATCAATCATGTAATTAATTACCTTAATAACAGATGTCTCAACTCTGGATGGAGGGCTCTGAACTTGTGCTGCTGCCGCCATATTGGCAATGGTGCTGAGATGGTTCATCTGGCTCATTGCCATGGTGACAGATGCTGGAGGTAGGCTGACAGGAATTAGAGGGTGGGGCATCATCATAAAAGGCAGTTCCAATCCTGTACAAAATACACATATATCATCATTTCTCTATTCAAGTAAAACAATGAAACATGGTATATCTCATTAATTAAAATGGCAAAGGACATAAATCATTGAAAGTTGAAGCATTTTAAAATGTTCTAATAATGAGAGTCAAAGGAAAAATATTTGTCCTCTTTGCATGCAACAGTGCCCACTTATCACTCAGGGACATTAGGCTTAAAGCTAACCAGTTTGGTGCCATGTTTTATCACTCACCACTCTTCATTTGTGTTTAATACAGTTAGTTCTTTGCTACATTATTCTTCTGATCAGTCTAATTCTTGTTTAAAATACTATGGTTTTCTTTATCATGTTTAGCTGTCTAAATGTAGTGTACCTATCTACTATGTCCTATATTTTACTATCCGATCATTAGATTTTTTTATTCTTTGCAACTATCATTTTTAGTGCTAAAAAATGCCATTGTACCATTTGGCAGAAGGTGGCTCTGCTGAAGATGGTGGAGAGGATGACTGATTGGAAGACTAAGTGCTCTAGGTATGCGGGGGCAGGTAACAGAAGCATGAGATCCCCGGGGTGGGGAAGAGTACAGTGTTTCCTTTTCCCAAGAACCTTCACTGCTGCCTGTGGGGAATGAATATCAATTATTTGGATACAATATTATTCCAAATCTTCTGATGAATAATAGGAAATGAGGTTTTAAAAAGCATATCAGATGTAGAGAATGGACTTGAGGACACGGGGAGGGGGAAGGGGAAGCTGGGACGAAGTGAGACAGTGGCATGGATATATATACACTACCAAATGTAAGATAGATAGCTAGTGGGAAACAGCCACATAGCCCAGGGAGATCAGCTCGGCACTTTGTGACCACCTAGAGGGGTGGGATAGGGAGGGTGGGAAGGAGATGCAAGAGGGAGGAGATATGGGGACATATGTATATGTATAGCTGATTCACTTTGTTATAAAGCAGAAACTAACACACCATTGTAAAGCAATTATACTCCAATAAAGATGTGAAAAAAATATATCACATTTGGAGATTGGCTAAGTGATTTCTTGGGAAATAAGCTCAAGTAAGTAAATTTCTTTTTGTTTTTCTATTTCTTAAATACAGTCTCAAATTTTCTGAAAAACAACATTTTTACAACAGGTAGCCTATTTGTGGAGTCTATTCCTGTTTGACTACCCAACTTAATATAAAATGGATTCTATTATATACCTCTAGAATTAATTACTTCTTGGAACTGAAGCACAATGATAGTTATAGAACCCAAAGTTATCCTTGTATAATAGAATCCCAGTCACCCTTCAGAGTTAAAGTTCCTAATTTAATTCCACAGAAAATCCTAAACATAGAATCATTAAATGCCCAACTTGGTTAGACATGGTCCAGGGAACACAAAGATCATTTACAAAAGAAAATAATATCAAAGCAATAAATTAAATGTGTGTGAATCAATAAATATATCTCTTGTTTTCAGCTGCAGAGAAACTTAAGTTTACGACTGTGGCAATACAGGTGCCAAAGTCAGAACAGTACTTTTAAGGGCGTGTATTTCAATATCATGGCAACATCTCAGGTTAAATAGATCTTGAAACACCTTAATAGGGTACTCCTTGGAAGGTTTTTATATATCATTTCAATTTAGGCATGTTCTCAGTTTAAATTACTTTACCATTAATTTATTGTTTAATTGAATCTGTTGAATATACAAAGTACCCACTTGAAAGAAAGTTTCTCTAATATCCCTGTCAGCTTATGAGTTTTCATTTCTTAAAAAAGGAAAAGAAACAATATTTTCATATAATATGCTTAGAAACAGCAAAGTAGGTAAAACTCCAATTTAAATGCTTTAGCTCTATTAAGAGCCTCATTGTAAAATCTCTAAGACATAGTTTTTCATGAAGAATACTTAGTTGCTGCCATGATTTTTTTAACTTTTAACTTCAGAAGGACAGTTAAGGTTCAATATAAATTCAAACTCATTAGCTCAATACTGTCTGGATCTTAGAGTAAATTGTTCAGAAGTGGGTAATGAAAACTCAATTCAAATTCTTCAGCAATCAGACAAAGCAATTTTATTAAACAATGAAAAGGATCAATTAAAATGGATATCTTTATTATTTTACAAGAAACCAGGACAGCTTTTGGCTAAAAAAAAAGTTTATAGCTTCATACAGAAATGACTCACATAAAAGCAATCTCTCCAGCTTGCTCCTACACTATGAGATAAAAGTTCACTTCTATATTCACAAATTTATACAGCTTATTTCTCTACTCGTGACTTTTTTGACACTTTATACCAAGGTCCTAGTCAAACATGCAAAAGCTGTAAGTATATAAATTTTTTTTAACATATTATGTCAAGAAAGCATTCAGTGACAAAACGTTTTAAACATTTTCACTTTACATTGTCTTTATCAAGGTATATGCAAAATTCTTCTTTAAATATTTACTTTTTTTTTTTTTTTTTTGCGGTACGTGGGCCTCTCACTATTGTGGCCTCTCCCGTTGCGGAGCACAGGCTCCGGACGCACAGGCTCAGCAGCCATGGCTCACGGGCCCAGCTGCTCCGCGGCATGTGGGATCTTCCCACACCGGGGCACGAACCCATGTCCCCTGCATTGGCAGGCGGACTCTCAACCACTGTGCCACCAGGGAAGCCCCATATTTACTTCTTATGTTATCATTTCAAACAAGAGTTAAAGCATAATCACCAACTATTTGGATATAGAAATAACACTTTGGAATAAATGTTATTGAATATGGGAACTGCATTGGAAATTTATAAATAATAGATAATTTTCTCTTTATATTTCATTTAAAATATCCAAGGATTACATTTTCATAGTAGATTGCATTTTTGAGGTTAACTAATATTAACTAATATATGGAGGAGGGAAACATATTCACATTCATTATTTTGGATTGAGTTTGAGTTCTGCTTACACCTATTATCTACTTTTGTTTCTCTGTCCAATTGAGCCAATTTCTTTTATTTACATCTAGATTACCAGTTAATAAATGGGAAAAGCCATTTTCCCAATATACTTCAATTTCACTCTTGTGTCAATAGAGAAGCACTTATAATTCTATTTTTCACATTATCAAAGTGTAAAATATAAAGTTAAAATTCTAATTAAATCATTCTGGTAAGAGATTATATACAAAATACTACCTATTTCCACATCTCTTTTGGATCACAGGGTATCAGTCCCTTGTGTAAGGGTAAATATCAATCATCCATATATGAATTTTCCATAGCAAGTTTATAACACTAGATTGGATTTTCTCACTACATAAAATGCTCCTAGCCATCTCCGCCAATCATCATTTGTTAAATTCTCATGATGTTAGCTCATTTGGGTAATAAATAGAGCAAACAATTAAGAAACTAAGTCTAATGAAAAATATACAATATATAACCAAGTCAGCTGTGATTTTTGCTTAATTTATAACATCCTTCTCCTCTATTAGCATGAATAAATAAGAATTGAAAATAGGCCACTTCAGAACAAGACATGCTCATAGTTATTAAATGTATAATTTCAAGTGCTTTTGTTTAAGCCAATATATTTGATATAAGCCAGTATCTATGTGTGTGCCTACACACAAACATGCATACACATATACACCTTTAAGATTGAAGCTTATTATTATGACTGCATGAAAACTTACAGGAGACAGCATATTTCGCATATAAGAAAAGTTCTAACAGTTGGTAAGGAGAGTTACAGAGAAAGAGAATTGATTCTTTTCTCCTCTTCCATTCTTGTAGAATCCTACTATTTCTTTGACTTTACAATGGAATAAAAAGACAAACTTGACCTAGCCCTAGTATCCTCAAAGAACATATTCTATAATAGGGGGTAGAGACATGTATGCAAAAACTCAGACATTGATAAATATATAAAATGGTTTTGAACCAAGGAAATTGGTCATGAGCTCATGAAAAGATTCAACGCATCCAGCTGTTTGATTATCTAGACTCTATCTCCGTATTTCAATGTGTTGGAGGGAAGGATTAAAGGGAGAGAGGATCTCCCACACCTAGTCCTAAACACATATTGTGGAGAAGCATAGGAACAATCTCAGGCTAGACACCTGCTTACACAGGTGGAAATAAATCTGCGCTCTGACTGATGGCAAAACACACAGGCAGCTGTTATATGATGAAGTTAAGTAGTGTAACCACAAGCATCAGGAAGGCCAGCTCCTCATTCAACGATGTGATTTTGGTGGAGTGAGAATTAACAAATGTACCACCTTACAGCAACCAGATGTAAGTGGGCACAGGAACACAAGAGGAAAAAATTGAAATTAACACCTGATTACCGGTTTTGTCTCTAGCTAAAAGCTATTAATTATGCATTTATATAATCTGAAACAGTTTTACTCTGCCTAATTATACCGATAGTAAGAATATATCTATAATTACATATGCATATATATGGAACTTATAGACAAAAAGTGATTGTGTGTGTTTAGGTTTCCTTTCCTGTCAAAGATGTGTATTTCTCGGGCTTCCCTGGTAGCGCAGTGGTTGAGAGTTCGCCTGCTGATGCAGGGGACACGGGTTCGTGCCTCAGTCCGGAAAGATCCCACATGCCACAGAGCGGCTGGGCCCGTGAGCCATGACCGCTGAGCCTGCGCATCCAGAGCCTGTGCTCCGCAACGGGAGAGGCCACAACAGTGAGAGGCCCGCGTACTGCAAAAAAAAAAAAAAAAAAAAAAAAAAAAAGTGTATTTCTCAGGGCCAAGCAAGGTGATTTTAAGGTTCAGTGTAACTGAAATTCTGATTCATAAGAAATAGGTATGGGACATTCCCTGCTTATACCCTCTGCACCCCCAACTTTAAAACACAGTCGTAGGTTCTGAAAAAGTAAATAGCTTGGTGGACTATCTTAGTATTTTTCTGAGCTCAGACTATATTTTGTATCCTTCCATTTTATATTTTTATGGTATTTTATGATACATATTTTATGATGGATCAGGTTATAAACAGAGAAATAGACTACTTTGGGGAGAAACCCTTAAATTTTGAAGCCATCCCTTCCTTAAAGGTAACCAGATTGTCAACAGTTAGAACTGATGGATAACAAATATAAACTAGTTTAATTTTTCCTCTAGTTACAGCCTTCAAATATGCTCTGTTAAGGCTCCCTCTTCTGCCCCTTAATAACCTTGAGCAGATTTTGAGTACAAGAAAATCCATTCTAGTTAACACCTCTCTCTGCGTCCTCATCCCCATCAGCACTTGCCAGCCCTAGAGCCTAGGGAGCTGGAAGACAGAGGGGCTTGGACAGCTTTTCATCCATCTATTCTCTTGGGTAGGAGGGTGAAGGTCTCCCATCCAAACAGTTCCTGCTCAAGTCCTCCCCGCACTGTCGCTTCTATGGCTATACCTATTGGCCATTGACATCTCCCAGGTGGCGGGTGCCTAAATGCCAAGTATTCCCTGCCAAGTAATGTCTGATCATTTAAGGGGGTCTTCCAGGGGAACCTCTTAACTGCACAAGTCCCTGACAATGGAAATCTCCTGGAGCTTCCTGCTCTTCTAAGCTCCCCAAACTGCCGTGGTCTCTTGAAACTAAGGTCCTTCTCCTGGTGTGGGTCCTTTTGTTCTGATGATGTCCACTCTCTCTATTCTGTCACCTCTCCTCAATTCTTTCTCTCCTTGCTCAAACATGTACAGAAAGCAGATCAGCAGTTCACACCAAAGCAGACATCCAGCTATGAAATGAGGTGGAGGCATCTGTAATCCTTGAGTAATTCTCTTGAAACTCCTCTCCCTGCACTTGGTGGTGAGGAAGGACTCTCAAAAAGGAATCACTAAGCCACAGCTCCCTGCATTAAGTGCTGTCTTTTCACTACAATGTTTTCTCCGAATCTCCTCTCCTGTGTTGGTCTTCCCCTCTTATAAATGGAGGAAGAGGATGTCTGTGGAGTCTGGAGTGATAGTTAAGATAGCAACTCCTGTTCAACTGCTATTAATAAGTACTGATTGGTATTTACTTTTTTTTAAATTGAGGAGTACTTGGTCCCTTTTGTTCTTGTGTGGAACCACAGGAAAATTTCTATTTAATATCTTGTTACATAGCATATTCAGTAGAATCAACAACAAATATGACTATACTATAAGTAGAATTTTAGTAACTGAGTCTTGTAAAAAACTGAAAGAAAGGAAAAGAAATATGAATGTTCAACATTCGAAATGTTATTTCACAAATCAACTGAAACTTTATCAATTGAGACAGAAGTTCAAAGGAAAAAGATTACATGAATACAAAAATAAAGAATGATTAAATGTGGAGATAATCATTAATAAAAGAAAGAAGATCATTTTTTTTTGGAACACAATTTTTATGTAGGAAAGGAAATGAAAACTGCTTTGGGTAAGGATATTATTACTGTTTCTCTTTAATTAAAAAAAAAAAAAAACTATGGGTATGTATATCAGTGGTACTGATTAAAATCCTAGCCCAAATAATTACATTTATTACTGAATCCTAAACATAGCAAATAAGTAATAGGTTCCAAAAGAGAAGGCCACTGTATAATTTTTAATGAATTTTGGACAGAGTGCATGTAAAGTAATCAAACACAGAGTTAAAGTGATCTGTAGCAAAGAAATGCCTTTTAAACCACCATGCATTAAAATAGTAAAAGTATATTTAAATGTTATTATCTTTTATACCTAGTTGATATGTAACTATTTGTTCAGATTTTCCCACAGGCTGACCCTGATAAAGGAGGCAAATCTCAAAGGGACTAACGGTCACACCACAGCTTAGTGAGTGACACTGATAGACTGTGACGGGAACCTGACATTGTCAAGATTCGTTTACAATGAAAATGAAGGCAACAGCGGGCAATTACTCCATACCATTGGAGACCACTTAGAAGGATGTCAATGCCATCTTAACAATGGAATCAAGACTGCTAAGGAAAAGTAAATACTAGTCTCAGATGCTACAGATGTTCAGCTGTTACTTCAGCGGTAGGTGAGAGAATAAACAAGTTATTGTCTTTTAGAGGATAAATTTCACCCTAACAAAAAATGAGATATGAAACGTCAGCAGTAACACTAGTATTTTGCATAAATAGGAGAAACAGTCCTTTCATGAATTACTATACTGTAATCTTTTAAATCTTTTTCTGGATAACGATCTGAGCTCAGTGATCTACTTTAGCAAGTAGAAACACTGAAACCTTCCGGTGTTTTGGTTCAACTTTATCCAATTGCTTTATTTTAAAATGAGGAAGAAGCAATCTGTAAAGGGTACCATTAATTGGGGAACAATTTAAAATGTTCCACTTTAAGTACAGTGGTTTAGCCAAGAAAACAGCACAAGCACCTCCTAATTGGTATTGCACAATAATGTCCACAGAGCAGGCCATTTCCAGAGTCTAAAATTTATATTTGCACACATATCCTGTTTGATTTGGAAGTGCTATTTTTTCTTAGAGAGAAAGAATAATATTGTCATGAATTCTAACTATCCCACTGCCAATAAATATGAGTCATTTAGGAAAACATGTTACTTTCCCAGAAATAAGCATTTTCTTTAGTTATCTGTCATTAACTAAACCTAACTCTGAGTGTTACATATTTGTTAACTAGAAATTTAAAACTCTTGCCATACAAGGAGGTTTCTATTTTACCTGTGTTGTTTTCTTTTGAATGCAGAATTGTTTTGAAACATTTTATTTTATATGTAATGGTGATAATATAATACTGGTGCTATCAGTGTCCTTGGACTCAGCAGAACTATGATATTAGCTAAATTTCATCAAGTTGAGATACTTCTTTTGCCTTTACATACTCCACAGTGTTGTTGAAAGTAGCATAAGTTAAGCTGTTGCACAAAGTAGCACACAAAATACTGGAAATCAGAACGGTTTATTTTTAAAATTTTGCTTGAATATTATTTACCATGGCTAATGACTAATTTGCAAGAATAAGAAGCAAATTGTAAAATCAGAGCTGAAGTTCAAGTCATTAATGTCAGATGGGATACATAAATGGATACTTGAAGAACAGGCAGATATTATTAAAAAAACAATTACACTGAGAATCTTTGAGGAATCAAGGAAAACTGGAACAGCATTAGGAAACTAAAAATAGACAACAGTTTCCATTTAAATAACCTTGATTCTGAACTCATGAAAGTTATTAGAATAAATTATTATATAAAGAATACAGTACTTTATATATCTTCCCTTATTTCATACCAAATTCCAGAAAGTTTTGATGCAACTTAAAATAAAAGAAAGAAGGCTATTACTATAAAGATAAAAGGTTAAATACTTAATGTGGAGAAGACAAAGATAATTATATCAGAAACACTTTGCTTTTTGATGCTGTTGTTTTCTTTGGACTCATTAGCACTATGTTTTAAGTGTTAACGAGGTAAAATAGATCCCCCAAACAAAACAAAACAAAACAAAACAAATGCAGACTCAGACTGGTAAATAGTTACATAGAACTCAGTGTAGGAAAGAAATAGTAGTTACATTAATTGTATTGACTAAATATTTGGGTGTCTTGTTGATTTGGACGACTCTAGGCAAGAGTCAAATGTTTCTATTCAGTGGAAATTAAGATATTGCAACAGATAGATTAATTTCTACAGCTAAAGTATAATGCTATTACGGACAGTGTAGAAATAACAATACTAGGAACATATTTAAGCTTTCCAATCTAAAATAAATACATAAAATTCTTCAGAATAAAGCAGTTTGGTATAGTGTATCCATGATAATTTAACTGCATCTTTTAACCTTTCTCATAGCCAATGTCAATGACTTTCTACCTCTTCCCATTTTAACTCATCAAATTATTTTTCCATTAGGCAAACAAATGAACTAGAAATTCTCCACTCTAAAGATATTGTAATTTCCCTAAAGAGTTACAATTACATCAAATAAAATTTCAAGTTAATATACTTTCTATACTGTTACTAGAGTACTCAAAGCCATGGTATACAATATTAGCAATTTTATGTTCACGTGTAAGTGTTGCTCATGGTCAGTTGAAATCAGTTTTAACTTCCAGTGTTTCATATAATATTTTCAATTTCAAATTATTTATGTTGAAATTGAAAAATCTTCTCACTTGAGCCAAAATTGCTATTTAATTTTCTAAAAAGCATAAAACTCTTATAGGTAGGATAGCAGGCTCATGGAATTCTTTTGATATTCCTCATATGCATGGATCTAAGTGTTAAATTATCTTCTCCCCAAACCTGGTTAGCCTCAAAGAATGACATCACCAGATAGTTGTATAATCCACAAACCTAGGAATCATAGTTATCTCCTCGTCTTTAACTGTGTGCCACAGATGTCCAATTCCTGTTGATTTCATTAATGTGATTTATCTCTACTTTGTTTCTCTATCTCGGCTGTTGTAATCATATTCAAGGACCATCATTACTTTTAAGTACAAATCTTTTTTTTTTTTTTTTTTTTCGGTACGCGGGCCTCTCACTGTTGTGGCCTCTCCTGTTGCGGAGCACAGGCTCCGGACGCACAGGCTCAGCGGCCATGGCTCACGGGCCCAGCCACTCTGCGGCACGTGGGATCTTCCTGGACCGGGGCACAAACCCGCGTCCCCTGCATCGGCAGGTGGACTCTCAACCACTGCGCCACCAGGGAAGCCCTTAAGTACAAATCTTGCATTGTCACCCCCCTGCTTAGAGGACTTCAACTGTTTCCCATTGTTATTAAGTAAAAGACCCAACATTTCTTTTCTTAATGTAAGCACCAAATGATCAGGCTTATGCCTCTTTTGCTCGTCACTGTGTCCTCAGCATTTAACAAAGTAGGACTAACTCTGTCAGTTTTCGAGTCGAGAGTTGCAAACCCAGACCAATTCTTACATTCACGTGTGGTAAACTTCAGTGTGGCATTCAAAAATGATAAACTATAGCCTTTGTCCTAGACCAGCTTATAACAGAAGAGAGTGATAGACAGATATAGCATATATGCACATAATCTTATCCTTTGACTGGAATAAAAGATAGAGAAGATGAAGAATAGGAAATATGTCTAACATTTTAGAAATAAACTTCTTAGAATGTGGTAATCATTTGGATACAAATGGAGATGAAAAGAGTAAAATGTGAGAGATAACTTCAGTATCTAGTTAACAGCTGGGGATACGGTGATATTATTAATGATGCAATGAAGATGGTGATGATGATGATGACAATGATATCTAACATGTATCATCTGCTTTCAATGTGTCACTCATTATGTTCAGCTTTTATATGCACTATCACAATGAATCTTTAGAACCTCTGAGATATATCCACATTAGTATTATTAAAGTTGATTAAACTTGTCCTGGGATTTAGATCTTGGAATTCTGAACTCACAATACCAGCTTTTAATCACCTTTATGAGGAAGATCAGGTTTCGTTATGAATAAAAATCCATTTGATTCTGGACTTGTTGAATATAAGATATTTCAGAAGCACTCAAATGAGATTGACAACAAGCATTGGAAATATGGCATTGAAATTTGGAAGGAAAGCAGATGCCCAGTGAGGAAAATTTGGATGTCTTTGATTTGTAAGTGGGAGATTAAGCCATGGTGCTTGAAGAGGGTATAGAAAGTATAAAGGTATTTCTACTAAAAGTGTATTTCTACTGGAAGCCACAGAATAAGGCCCAAACAAGCCAAGCTGGATGACTTAAAAATAAAGCCTAGGGGACTTCCCTGGTGGCGCAGAGTTTGAGAGTCCACCTGCCGATGCAGGGGACACGACTTTGTGCCCCGGTCCAGGAGGATCCCACATGCCACGGAGCGGCTGGACCCGTGAGCCATGGCCGCTGAGCCTGCGCGTCCGGAGCCTGTGCTCCGCAGTGGGAGAGGCCACAACAGTGAGAGGCCCACATACCACAAAAAATAATTAAATAAAATAAATAAAATGAAATAAAAAATAAAGCCTAGGAAGCTGAGCAGGAATAAGCAAAATTTGGTATATGACTCCTACAGTAAGTTCTTAACACTAATGGGTATCAATGCATTTTTATAATTTCAACTCTCCCCACTTACTGGTAAGCTATAATATTATTTTAAATAAAATAGTCAACATGAATGCCTGACAGATGTTGGTTCCTCAATTAATACTGAGTGAATAAATGTAGAACATTATCATTGGATTTAAAGATTTAACAATCCTAACTACGACTTAGGTAGATAGCCTAAACAGAGACAAAAAACAAAACAGACGCAACTAAGCATAGTTTGAAAAGATGCCATTAGTCCAACTTATAGTATGACAAATAATTGTAATATCCAGTAATTACAAGGTCCCCCTTAAGAACACCATGGAGAGATGCAGCTTTAAATCAAGGGACTACATATCACAAAGAACTCAGCAGATTTGAAGGGCCATAGAAATAATATTATATCTTAGTGGTAGATTACATGCAGATGGCAGGCGTGTTGAAAGCTACTGTTTATACAAAATCAAATCATTCTTTCCATAGCTTCTATTATATGTAGTGAAGACATACTATTCAAAGCACTTTTCATCAGTTTTTCATGGGCAGACGCAGCAGGAGATTTTCAAGGTCAAAATGACCACTAAAATTTTCAGTTGCTGGCGATGAAAAAAAAAATACTTAGAAAGATGAGTAGTAATATGGACAAATTTATTTCTAATTTAATTCCAATTCAGGAATTAAATATAAAAGCATTCATCTTTATCCCAGGAATAAATGGATACACCTTTTTAGATTGGTATGACAATGTGCATTAGAAGAAGAGAAACAGTTAGAAACTGTTTTGAAATGAGGATTGACTTTCTTACAATATCAACACTCTTAGGTCAATATAAAGTAAAACTTAAACATCTTTATTCATTTTTTAAAAATTAATTAATTTATTTATTTTTGGCTGCATTGGGTCTTCGCTGCTGTGTGCAGGCTTTTCTCTAGTTGAGGAGAGCGGGGGCTACTCCTTGTGATGGTACATGGTCTTCTCATTGCGGTGGCTTCTCTTGTTGCAGAGCATGGGCTCTAGGCACATGGGCTTCGGTAGTTGTGGTACACAGGCTTAGTCATTGTGGCACACGGGCTTAGTTGCTCCACAGCATGTGGGATCTTCCTGGACCAGGGCTCGAACCCGTGTCCCCTGCACTGGCCAAGCAGATTCTTAACCACTGTGCCACCAGGGAAGTCCTATTCATTTCTTATTTCAAAAATTATCTAGTGCAATTGTTATAACCATAATGTCACCAATGAAAAATATGAGAGAATACCACCAACTTAATGATTCGACCAACCTAATGAACCAATGATTCAGTTGTCAGAATTAAGTGCTAAACATAGGTTTTATGTTAATTAAAAAAAAAAAAACCCGCCCACACAAGTGATGGATATTTGGATAAATCAGTCATATTCATTATTTTTCTTTTCTTCAACAATTTTTCTCAGCATCAATATTAAAAAGACACATGCTTTATTGAAAAATAAATGATGAATGATGAAATTGAAATCTTTTCTCAAGAACTTAAATAAATAAAACTTCAAAAAATCTTGAACTTAGAAAAGTATCATCTACCCAAATTATCTTTATCTATAATAAAGCCATTGTATCTTAAATATTTTCAGTGTAAAAAGAATTGTACATATTAAAAATAATTATCTTCTAAGATGCTTTAAGACCAGGTAAACGTGCTAAAATACATTTTCAAGCAGCTTACTCTGCATAGACTGCTTTTAAAAATTCAAAACAGCCCCCATAGCAAATGTCATTTCTTCATGGTTACAAAATGCAAACTCCAAGTGTTTTATCCTAATGAATAAATGAGTTTGTCCTTTATGTATAAAATATAGTTTGTGTTTGTTGCACAAGTTTTTAATAATAGATGAATTTTAAGTTTGTTCTAACGTATTCAATAAAGTGTGATTAATCTGGTTTTTCAAAAATGCAAACTAGACATTACTATATTACTTTGCAAAATGCACAGCTTGCAACATTATTGTCTCAGTGGGATCTTAAATTGAATTGTAAAACGTGTCTTATTTCCAGTTTGATTTATGTAAGAGATAGCAGTGGATAATGTCCCTTTTGAAGTTTCACTGCTTTGTGTGAACAAACAATATAAACCTAAAATTCATCATAGAGTTTATTAGAACCCCAAGCAAACTTTCCAAGTTATGTTTGACTGAAATGAAAATTATGATGGAGTCAGAATACCACATTTTCAATGAAACAACTTTTTGAAGTTTACTGTTATGAAGAATTATACAATACATTTTTGACATTTTCTGTGATTTTTATTATGGTATTTCAAGTAATTACCAAATCATGTTTTTCTCTAAAAAAGCTTTCCTGTGCCCTGAGAATTAATCTATGATACCATTTAGCTTGGCTTTTTGAAGTAAATATCACCAGATAAAAGCCAGCTGGATCTGAATAATAGGATACTTGAATGAATGTATTAGTGTTTGAAAAAGAGAGTACAAATCTTCTAAAAAGATTAATTTCCATAAAAAAAGATAGCTCCCAGATCTACAAAAGAATAAATTCAAAAACATAATAAACTCTCAGAAAGAAAGGTAGATTAAAGTAAAAGCTGCAGCACCTTGTTACTGCAGCTGTTGTGAAGCAATGATTCTGTATCAATTACATTTGGTTGGTCCTGTAGGGCTCTTCAAAGCTTTGTGTGAAAAGCCCGAATATGGGATACATGTGACAGTGTAATAACTTCAGCGATTAATTTTGATGCAACACCACTTTCATTCTGATCTTACTCTCAATATTTACAGTTTGAGAGAAGCTACAAAGGTTCTGATGGGAATATATGAATTGAGTAAGGACACTTTTTTCTTCTTCATTTATTAAAGATGTGGATATGAAATTTTCTTTGTCATGAAATATTGCAGCTTTATCACACAACACAGTTGCTGACATCATCATGTAAAAAGACCTGAGTTGGCCAATGGACTTTATTTTCAATATCCTGTTTCAAACATGTTCTCTAAAAAGGGCCATGAATTCTGTTCACAAAACTTCTCTACTTTTGTCTGTACAGTTACTAATAAGAACAAAGTTTGGTCATGCATAAATTCCTCTGGGAGGTAAAACATACCCTTCCATCTTGGATGACTCATGCTATTACTATATTTAAGACAAAACCAGAATAAAAGGTGAAGATAAATTGTCTTTTAACTTTGATTAAATCCTAGAAATATTTAAATCTGTTAAAAGAATTGACATGAAATGCCATATTAATATTACTTAATTTCAAATGCAATGGAAAGTATGGTAAAAAGAGATATAGACAATATGATGGAATAGTAGGTATATTTCACATCGGAAGTAATTTCTTTATAAAAATTGCAAAATAATAACTAAAAAAAGAAAATCATTGTACAATCATAACAGCATAACAGCAAGAAAAGAAAAATCAACTAAAGGAGATTAGTAAATCATTTTGCCAATTACATTTTGAAACTCATTTGAATGTGTGGAGTAAAATAAACTGCTAATTTCCCTTACTCCCCTCCTTCCTTTTATTTTTTTACAGTACACTGTCAAAATCAACCCCAAAATGAAATGCACCCTAGTAATTGCATGTTCATTTAAACTTCACAAGTTGTTTAAGTATAGCTTGATATTTACAAATTAAGTCGACCATAATGAAAACATAAAGGACATATTGCCATTATTAGAAAAATATCACTGCATTATGAAATGTGTCAGTGTTTATCAGAAAAATATTTTTAAAGAGAAAGGTTTCCTTCCCTGCACTCATATTGACTACTAAATGGTTATGACTATTTTTAACAGTAGCTTAAGAATTTCTATATCATACTTATTCAAGAAAGCTGCTTTTAGTTAAAACATAAAAATGGTAGTTAGAAGGTTTCTGCAAACATAACTGCCATTCCATTAAGGAAATGGTGCAGCAAACAGTAAATAGTGGTCTCAAGGGAAATGTTAAGTATTGATTTTATTACTGTGTTGGTTGGTTTGTATTTGCAATTGTCAACTCTAATTTTGGACTATGCTTTAAGTATCCTTAAAACTGCTTAAGGAAAGGACAAATATTAACTGAAAAATATTGATAACTATTAGTTTTATAGGTTTAAATATCATGAGACTATTCCTTTTCAGCTTTTCATAGCATGTCTTTTAAAAGTAAGAAACTTTAATTTTGCTACACACAGCAAATGAACCACCAAGTTGTCTTCATTAAGTCATATTACATACTTATTTTGTACACTACAAATCAGTATTTGATTCTAAAGTTAATCACTACGAAAAGCATAAACATGGTTACACACTCCTTAATTTAGTTTGGAAATTTGTTTTGAATTCATTGATATTAAAGTTTTGATTCACCTAAAAAGATATAAAATAGCTGTGAAACTAATTATGAGTCTAGCATTTTCATCATGTTGAAATAAACATCAACTCACAGCCTCATTAAATGTAAAATGATCAAATACTGAAAAAAGAACAAAATTTGCCAACGTAATATAATTAATATGCTTTATATTATGATCATCATTATCTTCATCATCACTGATTTCCTCTTTACGTTTCAGTAAATGACATTCGCACTTTTATGCTGAAGGTATAATTAAGAACACAGATCATTTTCTTAAACCATGCCAGAGAGCAACTATGTTTAATATGTAAATTTTCAACTATACCTACGGGACTGTAAATATAGTCAGTGTTAAACTTCTACAATTAACTAAAAGAAGTGTTTATGCTACACATAAATTTTAAAAATGTCCTCTGTGGAAATCTAAAGAGGTGCAAATTAATACTAAAAAAAACATTATGGCTTCTCTTTAGATTAAAAAACATAAAGTATTCTCAGGGTCACAAGCCACACGGTGTGCTTTAAACTTCACATATCAAAAATAGAAAGACAACCTATTATAAACACATGCAAAATCTTGAATATCACTAAATGCCAACTCCCTACATCGTGAATCTGCAAAGAGGGTCAAAGGAAAACAGTCCCCTTGATTTTATGTAAAAGTCATACTTACATTGTATTTTTAAATATTTAAAGAGGAGAAATGGCTTAATGAAGTAAAACCTTGCTTTGACTAGAGAGAAGGGATTTATCTGTGTATACTACATGTTCAGTATGTGCTTATTGGACTGTTTCTTCGTTCTAAATAATTAAAATTTGATGGATAAATATACAACAGGCCTATCGGTTCGACAACAGTCTTAAATCTTAGCTTGGCCATTTACCATATAGTTCAGAATGAAAGTCATAAGGAGTATTTTTTCATATTGAAAATAACTTTTTGTTTATCTCCACTGTCAATCTTCCTTGAGAACATGCTTTAGCGTGTCTAAGACTTCCAAGTTTCTCATTTGGGACTTTTTCTTTCTTCTTCTCACTACCATCATGGACTACAAGCATTTTTAAAGAAAATCCTGGAGTAAAACTTACTGTAAGTAGATACAGGTTTTTAAATATAGATTCTAAAAGTCAAGGGTCTTGTTTATAATACATGGCTCTCTATATCAGTGATTCTCAGACACTTTGGTTTCAGAATCTCTTTATGCACATTGGTCATACCTGTCAATACATATCATGTTAGAAAAGAAAATTGAGAATTTAAAAAATATTTAGTGATTGATTAAAAATAACTACAAGTTCATTGCATATTAGCATAAATAACATGTTTTGTGAGAAATAAATATATCTTCCCAAAATGTACACTTTTGCAAAATTCTTTAATGTCTGGCTTAAGAGGAGTCAGTTGAATTTTCATACCCTCTTCTGCATTTAATCTGTTGTGGTGTAACAAATCATCTAGCCTCTAAAAAACTTAAGTGTATACTCATGAGAGAATGAGTTTTTAAAAAGTAATTAAGGTCTTAGTATTATTATGAAAAAAGAATTTTGACCTCTTGAACTCCCTGAGCCCTTGGGAACCCTCCTTTCCATGGGTCCTGTGACCACACTTCAAGAACTGCTGCTATATCTGATAACATTTTAGGACTTTTTAGAACATCCGGGTTATGTATTAATTTAGAAACTCAAATACTATCCTAGTATTACTTCAGACAATAAGTACAAGATTAGAAAAGTTGCTCTAAAGTTTTTTACAGAAAACTCATTACTTCCATGCCAACAATTGAATCTAAAAAAAGGTAGTAATAAGAAAGGTTACTTTTTTCCTCTAGACTTAATTTTACCTCACTAGGAATAATCGGTTATTAGTCATTTTGAGGTGGCAGACAAAGCATAGAATTTGGCAAAAGTTAGAGGTGATTTAAATATTATATTCACAGCCTTAAGCATAAAGATTCACTCTGTACCTCAAACACTTCATCTGGAAAGCGGGGATAATATCTATTCAAGAGCAAGCACAGAATTAAGTAAGATGATGAACATGAAGCATCGAACTTGTAGAACTAGGTAACTGATAAAGACAGCAATTATTAAGCAGAAAAGTCAAGGTTAAGATCATGTGACTGACTTCAGGTGTTGAAGTCAGACAGAAATGAAATGGGGATGAGATGTTAAAGAAGCTGTGTGAGCCTCAGTCTCTCATGTGTAAAATAACAATAACCAAGGATAAGTATCACATTATCACACAGATTAGATAATGTGTGTATACAAAGCACCTGTCATATAACAGGTGTTATCAGAAGGAAGTGGAGAAGAAGGAAAAAGAAGTGCCTGGAAAAAAAAAATTTCCATGTCAATTTGGAGTTTATAAAATTATAGAAAGGAAATTATGGCCATTCTTAAGAAATATTAGACTTGAGAGGAGCAGATTTAAAAACAAATTAAAAAATAGTTAATATACTATGCACATTAAAAGAAAAGGGAATACAATTTAAAACTGGTAAGTTCTAGAAAACCAAGTAGAACTTGACCACCTCAGTTTTAATAAGGAAAATGCTATATTCCTCCAAGGAGGAACCAAGGGGTTCCTTAAGGTTCCATCTTTAGTCTCTGCATCACCTAGGCTTACCCAGTGCGTGGTCCAGAATAGGCATTCCGTGAACTGGCATTCCAAATAAAGGTGATGCACTATAATTAGCATTATGTGATGCTCTGGAGTCTAGGAAACATCATAGAATTTAACAACAAATGAACTTGCTAAGGAGCTGCCTCAGAGTTCAGATTTTTAGAAACAAGAAGAGTGCACAACAGTAATGCATAAGACCACATCACCACAGAATGATAGGGACAATTAACATGGGAGTTTGTGTAATGTTTGACTGACTAAAGCCAGGAATGAATCTGAGACAACATAAAAAATGCGGGGGGTTGTTTTTATTTTTATCGTATTTAAGTTAGCAGTTAAAAAAGAAGGAGAGGAATACCTTTTTGTTGAAAATAATATAAATGTTCAAACAAATGTTTTGGGACCACTTACAATTCAGAGATGTTAATATACTCTGAAAACATTTTTCAGATTGTATAGATTCTACAGAATTCATCAGATATCTTATGTTCTAAAATATTAAGATCATCTGAAAGCTGCTATAAGCAATGGATCTAAATGATCTGTTATATCAATAATTGAAAGAATAAAAGCCAACTCATTTCTAGATGACTCAGCTAATATGTCATAATTGGTAAATGAAAGCCACACATTCCAGGTAATCAATAACATTCCCAGTGGCCTTTTTATTTCTAGCAAAATTTCATTTCCAGGTTCCCAGATGCATCCAAAGCAAGTACAAAACAAATAATTTTTAGATGGAAAACTGTCAAATGAATGTTGTCCATTTCAATATTCAAGAATGTGCTGCTGAGTGGGAATATACAGAAGAAAAAGAAAATAGCAAGATAATGTATGCTTTCAGCCCAAAGTATTCATAATTCTAACGTAAAGGATTTTAAAGGTCAATAATGATGGAATAGTCCCATTTCTCATCATTGTTTCCCATGGTGAAGTAAGTAAAATATCTTAAATATCTATTACTAACTATGGAGAAGAATCACTCTGGGTTCACATTAAATTTGATTAATGCATGTGCTTTTGGAAAGCTTAAAATTCTCAATGTTCCTAAGAAAAACAGAATCTTGAATTTTTCAGTTAATTACTTGATTACTGTAAGCATATGTTAATAATATATTTTCCGCTTAAAAACCTATGTAGTGACGTGGATGGACCTAGAGTCTGTCATACAGAATGAAATAAGTCAGAAAGAGAAAAACAAATAACCATATGCTAACGCATATATATGGAATCTAAAAAAAAAAAAAAAAAAGTGGTACTGATGAACCTAGTTGCAGGGCAGGAATAAAGAGTTAGATATAGAGAATGGGCTTGAGGACAGGGGTGGAAGGGCGAAGCTGGGGCAAAGTGAGAGTAGCATCGACATATATATACTCTACCAAATGTAAAATAGTTGGCTGGTGAGAAGCAGCCGCATAGCACAGGGAGATCGGCTCGGTGCTCTGCGATGACCTAGAGGGGTGGGATGGGGAGGGTGGGAGGGAGGCTCAAGAGGGAGGGGATATGGGGACATGTGTATGCATATGGCTGATTCGCTTTGTTGTTCAACAGAAACTAACACAGTATTGTGAAGCAATTATACTCCAATAAAGATCTATTAAAAAAAACCTGTGTGACCATTTTAAAAAATGGAATAAAAGACAATAACATAAATTTGACTATTTTAGATGTCTCCTGTAAGTAGGATCATTCAGTATGTGCCCTTCTGTGACTGGCTTATTTCACTTAGCTGGGGTCAATGGGAAATAAGGTGATGCTAAACAACAGGCATAAAGTTTTAGTTAAACAAGAGGCATAAGAATCAGAGATCTACTGTACAACATTGTACCTATAGTTAACAGTACTGTGTGGTACACTTAAAAATTCAAGAGGGTGGATCTCCTGCTGTGTGTTCCTACCAATATAAATTAAATTTTTTAAAAAAGATGAAAGATTATAAGTACAGCTTTTCATAACTCTTGTGGTGTGTTACATAAGATTCAGTTGACAAATCACACACGTTAAACACATCTGAAATACCCAAACATAAAAAGAAATAAACTGTTTGATTATGGGTATCACTAATAAGGAAATTCAGGGGAAGTTGTGGGCTCCTGCTTAAAAATATGACTATGGCACTTTATATAATACAAAATGGTTTCTTAAAAACATATACTTTACGTAATAGATCTAGGAGTATATCATTGATTCTTACTGTTTTAAAGGAAGTTATTCCATTTACTAAATAATCGTGCTCAAATGTGTTCTTTTATAATTAAATGTTCAGAGATTTGGAGATATATAACATAACTACCTACTAAGGAAACACCATTTTGCTTTTATAGATATTTTATTACATCAATGGAAATTTCTCTGTATCCTTCTATGACTAAACTCATAAGCTATAACATAGAAATTACTATCAACAGTGTAGACCAGCCATAAAATTCAATTAAAAATCCCTACATTTTAAGCAGTTATAGTAGCATAATGTGTAAACATGAGCCGAAGTGATGTGTAGTTCCTAGAGCATGTCACATTTAGAAAATAAATGTTTTAACTCTTTCATCACTTACTCTGTGCAAAGAAATTTGGAGGGCCTTGTTTTACCCTTAGATCTAACTGAAAAACAGTGCATTCATTAAAGAACAATGGACATGTTCAGAATCTGTCTAAGTTAAATCTGTTCAGCAATATTATCGCCAGATGTTTTTGTGCTCCAAAACATATATCCCTTGTTAATTCATTCTTTCAACAAATATTGGTTGCAGACACTGTTCTAGGCACTGGGATTAGCAATAAGCAAATTGGATAACAAAATCCCAGCCCCCATGAGGCTGACATTTGAATAATCTTATGCTAGATAAATTACATGGCACGTCAGATTGTGAAATGCCATGGAGAATGTAAAGCAGGAAAGGAGGGGGCTTCCCTGTGGCGCAGTGGTTGAGAGTCTGTCTGGCGATGCAGGGGACACGGGTTCGTGCCCCGGTCCGGGAACATCCCACATGCCGCGGAGCGGCTGGGCCCTTGAGCCATGGCCGCTGAGCCTGCGCATCCGGAGTCTGTGCTCCACAACGGGAGTGGCCACAACAGTGAGAGGCCCGTGTACCGCAAAATAATAATAATAATAATAATAAAATAGGGTTGTTGATAAAAGTCTTAAAAAGAAGGTCACATTTTAAGGAGACAAGAGAACAAGATCTATGGAGAAGAGGATTTCAAGAAGAGGTTAACAGCAATGCAAAGACCCTGAGACAGGAGCATTCCTGGGATATCTGAGAAAAGACAGGGAGGCCAGAGTGGCTAAAGTTGAGTGAGTGAAAGTGAGAGTGGGAGGGAAGGCAGTCAGAGTGAAGAAGAAGCCAGGAGCCCATCATGCATGAGATTACAGGCTATCAAGAGGACTTTTATTATTTTACTCTACATGAAATGGGAAGAACTGAGATAGTTATATGAAGAGGAGTGACCTGGTCTGACATAGGTGTTCACAGGACAACTCTACCAGTTGCAAAGGAGTAGCCAGGAAGCAGGGAATCATGGTAGAAGGCCTTCACACTGATCCAGGCAAGAGGTGATGAAAGGGTAAGAGATGGGTGGATCTGGGGATACATTAGATGTGGGTATAAGAGAGGCAGGAGTCAAAGATGGTTCCAAGATTTGGGGCATGAGTAAGTAAGTAGAAACATGCAGTTACCAATAATGCAGATGAGAAGATTGAGGAATAAGCAGGTCTGGGGTAGGAAGACCAAGAATTCCTCTCAGAGATTTTAAATTTGAGATGTCCCAAACTGAGCACCTCCTCACAAAACAATTTGCCACAGGCAGAGACACTAACCTTGAACTCTGTTTTCTTCTAGGCACTCTAGGTCAGTGGTTGATGAGTAGATGATCTCGAATTATGCTCTTCTTTCATGCCTTGTTTTTTTAGGCTTTAATTGGAAATAGTATATCTTAAAAAATAAAGTAGTTTAATTTTTCTTTGTTTTCATGATTCTTACTCATTAACTCATTTTTCACTTAATTCAATTACTGAGTTGTCACTGCATGTGAGTTCCTACTCCAAACACGTGTGAATACAGAGAGGAGACGGTTTGGCCCTCAAGGTGCTCACAGCCTATCAGCGGAAGAAGAAAATACCGTAGTGTTTATACATTTTGAGGATTTGAGAAGCAAAGCGGAAATGTATGGTTTATACACACTGTCTTCATATATACGGTTCAATGCATTGTGCTTATAATAACTGTAATCTATGTGAATTTTAGAAAGTATACAAAGAAATGGATGATAGAAGGAAGACTATGTTGTTTTATGAAAATTGAAACAATGGCATCATGAAGCCCAAAGAGTAAAATTATCTCATTATGTTGTATTAGGGATACATCTTCATTTGCCATTTACAGGTATGAACAAGGCATTCTAGGTCAAGTGCATGCTCCCTGGAGTGGGGAAGTTCTCCATAGAAAAAAGAACATTAGAAATGTCATCTAATGAAGGAAAAATGACATCACTGGCAGAAGAAACAGCAAGTTTGAATTTACAGAACTGCAAAAAATAAATAAATAGAAAACTTTGTGGCTAAATAGGTAGCTAGACCTTTGAAGGAAAAGTTGCAGCAGTAGGAGAGGAACATAAAAGGAGGGTTCAGCAACATCACATTTAAATTTAATATTTATTTTCAATGCCAAAAGATTAAAAATTAAGTCTAAATCAAGCTAAGGAAAACTGGTATTTTGAAAAATAAATGTCACTGAAATAAACCAGTCACTTCCAATTTATTTATATTGGTTTACTTCTCTAACTAGTCTAGTAAGGTATCATTTTGTGATGCAGCAGGTTTTAAGGGCCTTTCTGACCTAGAATCTCATGGCACTTGTTTGAGGTGGTATTCTCTATTATAAAACAACACTATGCGTATTTGTACACTAATGTGGTGTAACACCTACCACTTGCCACAGAAGTTTAAATGTACATAATTTTTTTTCCCCAGTAGAGACAAACATTATTGGAAAAGCCCTCCCCAGGCTCTTCCCCACCTCTGTCGTGATTTCACTGTCACCAGTTCACCCTGCTGGGTGTGCAGACTTTGGCAACCAATCAGGTTTCAAATCTTAGCTCAGCCACGTCCAAGTGTATGACATCAGGGAATTTGTTTGACCTCTCGGTGCCTCAGTTACCTCCTAGATGAGGAGATGACCATCACTCTCCCTGCCTCCTTGTCACACTGTTGTGCTGAGTGGCTGACACATGTAAAGCACAATGGCTTGTTCATCCATAGGAATTGCTCAGTAGTTGAAGGCACAATTATTAATGTGAGCAGAATCCTTTTGTTGAATGAAGAGGATAGAAATAAAATTAGTTAAACATCTACTAACATGCAGTAGCTGTAATACTGTTTCCTTGTACTGTAGTCACTGGGAACTTGTAAAGATCTAAAACTGGAGACGATGTAAATATTTTGATAAATTTTACTATCTAAAATGTATTAATGTTTACTTGTCTATTCTATAAACTGCATTTGTGTTGTGGAAAATGTATATAAACAACTCTTTATTAAATGGTTTACATCATAAATCTTGCCCTAAAATAATGTTCAATTGGGTCATGATTAAGTTGCCAGTCCTCAAAAGGCTATTTAAGCCACTACATACTTCAAAAATTGTATTTTCAACACTTTTCCAACTTAAACTATCATTTATCATGTATTGAAAATAGAAAACCTATTTTCATGTTTCGAATTCCAACTCAACAGAGACCCTCCTTCAGCAGTAGTGAAAATTATGTGGGAACAGTACTCCCAAGCACCAGAAATCTGCTAATTTTCCACATTTGTAAAGGAAAATAATCTTAGTACAAAATTACCTCCAGTTATTCTGACAAATTATTCATTCTCAAATCAGGGTTGGTACTCATCCTTTGAAAGTCTTAGAGTTATCCTTCCCTATATTTGCATAAATTTCTTACTTATATCGGGATACAGCTCAAAATATATCACTTTCCTGAACCACACAACTCTATCATTAAAATCTAAGGATAAAATAAGTCAAAACCTGACAATATTATTATAATTTCAACCTTCACACTGATAATATAAATAAAGAGACAAATGAGCATTCATTTCAAAATTGAGTTTTAACAGAATGGCAGAACTGCACTATTCACATATTTAAAACAATCTAATACCACTTCAGACAAAATTGCTGAAATTCTCTGACCCACAAATTAGAGACAAGTGAATAGCTAAATCAAATGAATTAGGAGTAAAATTTCATTAAATGTAATGTAATTCTGGCATTAAAAGAGATTTATGAACTCTACAACCTGAATGGCAGAAATACTATCAAACAATTCCTGGGCTTTCTGGGAAAGAAAATGCTACCTCTTCCCCTGTTCTGAACTAAAGCAACAGACAGCAGTTTTGTATCCCATCTACTCATGTACCATCTTCAGAGTTTAAAGGAATTTTACAAAGGCATATGCCTTTCTCGAACTGGAATAGTACAGCAGGAAAGATAAATTAATATATCTCTCCATCTGTGTATTATTAGGTGTGCAGGTAAATAAAATTGACTTCAACTCCCCTGAATGATGCACCTTCTTACTCTCTGTATTTATGTTATTTTGAATCAGTAACTTTATTAATGTGAAAATGGTCATGATTCCATACTAATTATGCCAATATTAAACATTTTATTTGTGTGTGAGTAAAAATAACAACTTTGAGATTCATTGTATTACTTCTTTATACACACACACACACACACACACACAAATAAAGAAATTTAGAGGACTGAAATCTAATGTGAAAAGGGTTTGAATAATAAAGATACAAAATATATGAAGTGAGAAAGCAAATAAAACTTTTTTATTATAATTTCCATTCTGAGTATCAAATCATGGTCTGTGGCATTAAGGAGTAGGGCCAAAAAATCAGATGACAATATCTCAATATCTTAATCAGTTATTTGACACCACAGAAGGAGAAAATATGATTATTTGTGCATTTGTCACCAAAAATAGTGTAACTAAAAGATTCAGATATGCTTGATTACCTATGACCAATGAGAAACACACTGATGTAGAAAGAATATAGATTTCAAAATCAAACTAGTAGATTCAAATCCTTCTATTCACTAGCTTGGTCAAGTCAAAACCAATTTCAGAGCTTCTCTTCAAAATACTGCAAAGCATGTACAAAAGATATTCATTCACAAATAATGGTCATAGAAGCTAATTCGGCTGGAAAATGTTTCTAGCTTTTCAAATTATACATGCCTAAATCTTGAGGTACAGGTGGATATATTTAGCTTAATACAAACTTTCCACATGATTTTGATTTGCTTGCACTTATCATTATGAAGCCATAAAATGAGGATCCAGGAATCCATGTCACATAGAAATCTCTAAAAGGCTGTTATGTTCAGAATGGTCATTGTGTATAAATTATATAAACACTTTCTAATAGTCAAAAGTTTTCCACAGATGGAATCGTGTAATGGATATGAGATAACTAGTGGTTTTCAAATTTATACTGACAAACACATGGAAAGGGGCCTCAAATCATGAAAAGTTAATTAGACTAGAATTCAGTAATTTTCAAAACTGGCTTTTTATTGGAATCACCTGGAACTTAAAAAAAAAAAACAATACATAGACTCCTACTCTTAGAGATTATGATCTTGCTGGTTTGAAGTAAGTCCAGGTATTTTTTTAAGACACCCCCCGCACCCCAGAATATTCTAATGTGCAGTTAGGACTGAAAAACTTTGAACTACCTGAACTATATGGTCCCTTTGACTCAGATTCCATGATTCCAGGAAAAATCCAATTTAAATAATCACATATGTTCCAAAGTAGTTTTACCTTATACTCTCTATTAATCCAGCACAGTTCAAAGAATTAGTAGGCAAATAACAGTGTTGGTTCATGGCACTTTTCTGGAAATGGTTTATTTACAAATGTCTCTGCCCATTTTACAACCTTTTTGCCTGCCTGAGGCAAGCTGGTAAGAACTTCTGGAATCCACAGGGAGATGGGAAAGTCTCCCAGGCATTATCAGAGTGATTAATATCTGATAAGCCTGCCATCTAGGTGAAAACCACTAAAACAGAAATATTTTGTCTCCCTTTCGTCAACAGAAAAACACATCATGGGAAGAATATATTATTTTTTAAATTATTTATGTTGCATTACATACTTATCTTTTAAACTGTCCTTGAACATCATACTACATAGTAATTTATTACTAACTTTGTTTAGCTTTCTGGATTTTCTTTTTTTATTTGTCTTGTAATTGTTCAAGTTGATATATGAATTTTATGCTTCAGATATAGAATGGAATAGGAAATATGTTTTGATATTTTCACCTATTTTATACTACTTGGTGAATACCTGTTAGATCAGAATCTCCTTCATCCATCTTTTTTCTAAAGAAACAAAAACAGAACATTATTGCTATGTTTTTAAAGACTTCTGAGGACTTTTTATGATACAAATAAAGTTGTGCCAAAGTGATACCATATTATCATTTCAAAATGCTTTATGGTTTGTAGTCTAAAAGTAAAAGATGAGGAAAATGGCATTTCACACCTGTGAAGCTAATGCAATCACCAATCCTACAGAATATTTTAAGAAAGTGTACAATAAATTTTGTTGTCAGTTGTCAAAACATACTATATCAACATTTGGCTCTTTTATGTATGTTGTGTAAATTATATAATATTATTTTACATAATTTGTACAATGCTAAACAGTGAGGAACTGTTAGCCATATATTTCATACAGTAAATAGTCCCAAATTTAACATGAATCTAATACGAAGGGAATACTATTACGTCACGCTAATATATTGACTAATGGTTATTTGAAGGCACGGTGAAAGTGGATTATCAGGTTACAACCTAGAGGGTAACCTCTAGGGAGGGTAAGAGGGAGACGCAAGACGGAGGGGATATGGGGATATATGTATATGTATGGCTGATTCACTTTGTTATAAAGCAGAAACTAACACACCATTGTAGAGCAATTATACTCCAATAAAGATGTTAAAAAAAAAAGTGGTACTGTCAAAAAAGAGTGTTTTACTCTCTGGGAAACTAAACATAAAACCTCCTATATCTTTCCAACATTTCCTCTAATAATTAAATTTTGTTTTGTGTATCCAGGCATGGATATTTCTTAAGGGGGTTTCTAAATAAATACAGAACAAACTACAACACTGCAAGTCACTAAACTATTTGGCCAAATAGGAAACATTGTTAAAAGAAAAATCTGTGTGTGTTTTCTTTAATTACAAAGACCCTATCTAATTTTAACTGCCTCCTTTTTTTCTTAATAATGAGCTGACCTTCTATTCTCCTTAACCCTTTTTTATCAAAGCCATCTACACCCACTTTGCCTTCTGTTTCTCTAATCTGCAATTATTTATGTTTTCTTCATGCTGCTTTGTCCGTCGTGGGAGCAAAATTGTATTTGGTGAAATATAGAGATAATTATACCATGAACCCAGCAACAAAAAGAGCAGATGTTACTTCAGACATGCTAAAAGTCCTCCTGCTTAATGTGCATATACTAAAACACTGAGCAGAGTCATCAAAAACAATATCTAATCAAGGCAGTTTTAGACATGCAAATCTTTTTAACACCGGAGTTAAATGGAGAAATTCTCTCAATAATATTTTCAGTACTCACCATGTGCTTGCCAGAATAATTATATTAGGTACTGATTTCTAATTAATATAATAAATGTGTGAGTCCACACTGTTTCTATCCCATGGTGGGGTAGAAATCTAGGGAGGCAGAAATGGAGATCATATGCTATGAGTTAATAATACAATGCACAATGTTTTCATTGAGAATGTGCTTCCATGATGCCAAAACAATCTCTTTGAATAGTGTTAAGTTAATCAGTAAAATTATTTTATTCTATTACATGCTTTCTTTTTATTCACAGTGAATCCTTTATATCATCTATTCAATTGGTTATGGAATTGACAGAAGTTAAAATCAGTTTCTCTTTGCTTAACTTAGTATATTTCCATCTATGATTGATTCATTTTTGTTTTTTAAATGTGTGGGTACATAAATATGTGAGTGTAACTATCATGGCATAATGGTTGCTTTTTTGGCAAAAACTGAAAATAATTTTTGACATATTGGATTTAAATCAATGTTAAATCAGGAAAATCCAAAATGCTTATCATGCTGTGCAGTGAATAAAAACAATTCCAAATACACTGGTTTAAAGTCACTGCAAGAGGGCAGTATTTTAATGGCATACTTTCCACTGAAAGAAGTGTGCCTACACCACAGGATGTAAAGCCCCTTCTGAGATCTAAAACTTAGTGGACTCAGCACACCAAACCTCCCTCCTGGTGAGTGTTAAATGTCTGCATTGAGTGGCTGGGCTGGGCATCACTTTCAATGTTTATTTTAGGAAAATGAAGTACCTCTCTGCAAGGCCATGATAGTGGAGCTGAAGAATTCCGTCATGTTAAGAAGCATATAACTTGTTCTCCTTCCTGTGTTACATGCAAAGTCTAAAATAGAATAGTGTCTGGTTTATACAAATATCCACTTTTAAAGCATTATATGTTAGCCAATTATAAATGGGATAAATGTTCTAACAGCTAATATTTTATATATATTGCCCACTGAGAGAAATATATTTTGTATGTTGGAAATAATACATTAGTCCAAAATTTATGTTTTAATCAAACTAAATTATGTATGTGACATATATGTGATATATATACTATGTCCAGTGTAAATAAAATTTTGAACATTACATGTTGTTTCTTTAGTATGAAGGAGAATGAAAGCTTATTTTTATTTTTGAAAGAATGTGAGAGTAGCTTTGAAAATATTGATATCTCGATCAATGTTGAATCTAATATAACTGTTGATATGACATGTCTAGTCAGTCTCTTCTAGTTAAGCTATTAGGTCAGGTTATGAGGGAGTTGATATGATAAGTTCACCAAAATTGTCTGATGTAATGAACATATTTAAAAAAATTCTACCTATAAAGTTTAATGTTACCATATTCAATGAATAGTAAAATGCAATATAAAACCATGTAATTTAACAATCTTCACTAATTATTGACGTTTTCATATCTTATTTTCCAATTGGTTAATTTTTCATTTATTTTGTATTTCAAACAATACTTTAAAAACCTGAATGCATAGTTACCATAAAAATACTTATTAAATTGAGAAACACCAAATCAACTGATTATTAAGTTAAAAAAAATGAACTAAATGTTCTAAAAGACAAATAAACAAGGTGAATTCCTGAACTTTCTGCAGTGGAATTTAACTTCTTTGATATTTAGTAGGCCAAACAGAACCATTGAAGACTGAATGCTAATTGTAACTCTACCAACTTTGTCATCCACGCACTCAGAGAATGGATAATTTCTCATGAGGCTAAAATGTTAAACGCTACCTTGGAAAGGTAAAATATCCAAGTACTGGGATTCTGTTTTTTGATTTCCAATCACTTGGGCCCTTTTAAGAATTAAGACTAATCACCGTGATATAATCAAAACAGAAAAATAAAAACATATTTTGTCGCACCTTGATTCTTGGTTTCTAAAGAGAAGTTATCTCAACCAGTAAAAACTCCACACCTTAGAGAAGCCAGGTGTCAAATGGCAATGGAGCTATTCACTCATTTAGCTCCTCCTACATCAAAAGCAATATCTTATCATCTCTAACATCATATCCTGCTAATAAGTCAAAACAAAGGGACTTTCAAAGGAGCTATTTTGCCCACTAGTATTTGAATCAAAATGGTAAACACAAATACTTCCTTTGATCTGATTTAGGTTTTTTTCCCCCCATTGACAAGGTAGTCTATAAATATAGACATGTATGAAGCAATATTTATGCAAAACGGCTTGAATTCCAGAACCACTAGAGATGTGGCTCACTTTAATCAAATACATTATATTAAAATGTTACCTAAGTAGTGGATTGATTTAAAACCTGTTTCGATAAAAGTCCTGATTTACATGAAACATTTCAGGAAAAATCCATAGATGAGTATGCCTGTCTATTAAAAGAATCTAATGTTTTACATGTTTAATATATTTAGTTCACTGAATCAATAATCATATTTTAAAAGTACTAAACTTTTCCACTACTTCAACATGTTCTTCATACTAGGAGTATATTCCCTGGCTTGAAACATACACTATTTTAATGCAATATGATGTTCATTTTTGAAAGAGATAAATAACAGGATATGATTTTTTATTGCCATAGGAAATATTTGGGTATGACTAATTTCTCTTTCCGAAATCCAAAAAAGGTCAGTAACTAGAAATATTTTAAAATTCAGAGAGTTAAAACATTCGGTTTAGTGTAAAGTTGAGTATAGCTTTTGAATATTTTAAACTTGCTAAAGTAATATTTTGTAGTGTAGATATCTAGAAATTGATTCATTTCCATATAATAAAATAGGTATTCATACAATATTCTCAATTTTTTATCAAAGACATTTTTTCCCACAAAAAAAGCTGGCTCACAGTACATTAAGAGACAGATGTTGTATGACATTGTGAAAGATTAAGATTTGATTCACCCTGTTCACCAACTCTAAATTACACTTTCATTAATGAAGAAAACAGGTTACAATGTCCCTTTCTTTCCCCATGCAAAGTCTAGAAAAAGAATACGGAGAAGGGAAGAAGACACATTGTCTTCCAGATTTTCACTCTGTGTAAGTGAAAGTGATTTTTGAACATGGCTGCTGAAGACAAAAGATGATGTACCAAACTGAATAATTGTACTCTACAGGGACTGTGGATGTCTTCATTGTGTCTGGTAGAACTTTATAGCTATGCTGTGATGGTCTGGCAGAAGTGACACATCTACCACTGAGGCTGCAGTTTCAGACACAATGATCAATAATGGTGTTTCTCCAACTTAGCACTCACTTCCTTTGCTAGTTTACAGAGGTGCTAACTCTTCTTCTTTTGGTATCAAAATAAATGTTATTACATAGAATGATGAAACTTGCAATAATACATCATAGGTATTATGATACATATCTGTATATATACAGAGAGAGACAGAGACAGAGGGACAGAGAATAAATTGAATGTAACCTTCAATCATTTTTTTTTTAAATTGAATGTAATGAAGATTTTGTTTAAGCTGCCCATTTTAATACTCCATTTACCATGTTTCTTACCTGGTTGACTCTTACTAAAGCAGTTCGACAGCTGTCAGTGCAATTAATTACATTTATTTTAAAAATAGTAAATGTTAATCTTAAGCTTATTCTCAGGAAATAAAGGTTCTAAACTGGAATTATTTTCAAGGATTAGAGAATCTAAAATAGGAGTAGTAAAATGTTACCAATATGACAGATATAAAAAACCTTCCTGGTAGTTTGAATACAAAGGTATCAAGAGGTAGAATGAGTGTTGAATTTATGTTGTGGAAAATTGGTCCCAAGTTGGTTTTCTGCTTCATCAGAAAGCACTTTTGTCTTGTATGCAAACAGTTAATGAAGCATGCTAACACTGAATTGTTTTAACTACTGTTAGAAATACTTCGCGTTTATTCTTCTTTTATCTTTTGGGAAGTTTTAACACCAACATAGGGAGACACCCTAAATTTCATAACTCAATTCTATTTTTCAGGTAGAATGAAAGAATCGTATAACTATTTGTGATTTAAATATTTTCATTTTCATTTATGAATTATTTTCAAGTGAAAAGCAGCAGAAGATCCATCAATTTTGCTGCACAATAATAACTGTATGATGAGAATAATCTAGTCATTACATCTTTATCAAGAAGCCTACCTTTAATTTGAGTATTTTGAAGCAGTGAGCCTTTTGATTTAGTTTTTAAAGGCTCTGGCAGGTGGCAAAATTTTGTTCCAACAACATTCATGTGATTGAGAACAAAGGAATTCTTTCAAGAGGTTTGTGGTTTTACCTTTATGTCACTTTCAAAGAAAACGGGATGATCATTTCTTTCATATTAAAATTAAAATTAACATAAAGGGAAGGAAAAATTACACATTATAGCAAATAATTGCGCTTAAAAAAGAGCTTTTCATAGATTTATTCAGACTATACTTCATACTCGTAAAAACAAGGTGTTCACCTGCGTAACTTTTTCACAACATGAAAATTTAATCCTTATTTTGCATGTCTTCTATTTGATATTAAAAATTCCCATTTTAAATTCAACTGTACAGGCTCATTACTGTTTTGTATAAAACATAACACCTTGTATGCTGTGTTCTTAATATAAGTGAGTTATATTGTACAGTTACTAACCCATGTCATTCTAAAATAGTTTTTCTAAGTGCCTCAAATAAATGCATTTCTGATATAACTGTTACTTGGAAAAAAGAAAGTCTGTAAAAAATATTGCACTAAAATATGCCTGACTTTAAAAGCCAGGTTTAACTTCAATTATCATCAAATATGATTAGGATTTGTCTCTTAGAAGTTTGGTTATTGGTGTTTTAATTCTTCCAGAAAAAAATATTCTTGATAAAATTCTACTCTTGAAAAAATACTCATGGTAAACTTACTTCGCTAAGTATATACAAAGATTTTTACCAGCAATAACACATATAGTCCTATTTCAGGGCCAGTACCTTATGGAGAATAGTTAAAACATGATAAATTATAAGATACCAACAACATTCATAGAGCATGTCAAGTGTGCAATTTCAAAGGAACAGGGGTCATAAAAAATCAAGAATTTTTAAACAAGAAATTATGAAAATTATTGCATTCATTCCCTCATTTTAGAAATGAAGACTGATGCCCAGAACTATTAAATGATGAGCATTAACTCATCATCATGCCATTCTCTCATAATTTCCACATTCGTGGGAGTGATTTGTATCATGAATTAGAAATAACATTAATATATTTGTAATAGAGATAACAGGTGGTATCTAAGCTGGCTGACCAGTCTTGCCAGCTAAGGCCATTGGGCTAAGTGTAAAATGTGCCTATAATTATGTGCCAGTAAATCAAAAACTTCTTGATGTCCCATTTCCCATCTTCATTTTGAAACCTCTGCCAGATCTGGTGTTCCCATTTCTCATCCTGTTGCTCTCTGCTTAGGCTCTGTCTCTCTCCCCTTTGGTTTGACACCTCATCTGGACTGCCTGCCAGGCTTTCAATTTTAGTTCCACAGATAGACATCATCTGTCAGATCACCTTGAATCTGGGTTCCTCTGCCTGTAGGTCAGTCCAGTCCCCATTCATGCCAAGCCCACATCCTTCAGTCCCTCAGCCTAGCACCATGTTCTTCAACTATTGTGGGAGAGAGAATGACATATTAAATAGATACATGTATTCAGGAATGGTCTCAGTGAAAAAATTCTTTATTTTTTCTATTGACCACTCCACCTCACATAGTCTGTAATCTTTCCTTTCTCTGTCCTTTGAAGACAAATCCCACAGACCTCTGATCCCTTTCAGTATTTAAAATGTAGTCTAAATCAAAATGTTAATTTCATATCCAAATTAAAGTATCTCCTTCCTCCTACCTGAATCTTGGTTTCTGGCTTGGGTCCTGCAATAGGGAAAGACAGCTAGTTTGATCTATTTACTTTTTTTTTTTTTTGGCACTTTCACTGCCCCCTTTCTCTCTGCTATTTTTCTATTTCTGGGTTTCCCTTGCATCTCAACACTGTTGGGCTCTCCAAAGGGATAGGAATAAGGGGAAAGTGTGAGGGACAGCTGCCCAAAAGCTAATTCTTGTACTTTTTGTGGATTCTGCAGAGCCCCCATCGCCCTGAGTTTTCCTAAGATAGATAAGCATTCTATGTCCATTTTACAAAAAAAAAAAAAAAAAAGAATATGTGGACTTAGCTAAGAAGGTAATATGCAACAGAACTAGGGTGCAATTTCAGAACTTCTGATTTTATAGACTATAATGCATCCCAGATGACACTTTCACTCCAAGTTATATTTGTAGATGGCATTTATTACCATATGGCTACTGGAACATTCTTAAATTTTAACTTTATTCTCAAGTCTTCAAATATAAATAGATCAATTAAAATATTCATTTTGTTAATGTCTCAGATTAGTTCAAGAGTGAATGATATTCCAAATGAGGAGTATAGTATATTTGTTCCCTTAATTTAACTTAAAACTAAATTATTCTAAAATCAGTGAGAACTAAAGCATAGTGGTACTTCAAAAGGAAAATACATTGGCTTGAGTATGCGAAATTTATTCTATTATTTTCTTATAATAATTATTTAGTGATCCATGCCATTGGGAAAACAGGAACCTTTAGGTGCATGGTCCATAGGGAATTTACTGCACACATACAATGGAATATAAGGGCCTAGTTTGGGGATATAAAGGTACAAAGGTTTGGGTCTATAACTGTATCTTCCTTTAAGAAGACATTGTGTAATTGAGGAAGATATGAAAGGAGATCTAATCCACATGCAAATTTGGATGAAAGATGTAAAAACTGAGTTTCTTTTTCTCTTTTGCTTTATTTTAAATCTGAAAGGAGAAAAGTAATAACCCTTTCTTTAAAACAAAAAACATTTTATAATAGAGGTGTTAAGCAACAATACTATAATAAATTTTATTCTAAGCCACTGGTAAATATGATAATAAATATGAAGTAGATTATTATGTGTCCAGTCCTTAGATGAGAACTATGGAGACTAAAAATTAGAAATAAATAAGGAACAATGTTCCTTCAGTCTAGATTGAAGACTGAAAGACATGTATGTAATATTAGCTAGTAAACACAACTAGTAAGCTGAGGTCTTCAAAAATTGACTTTTTATCTTAATAGATACAAAAAATACATAATTAAAAATCCTTTTTCAATATTAAGTTAGTAAAAGAAGGAAACATTTCGTCTTGATAAAATACTTCAAGATACCCTCAGAGAATAGCATGCATGAGAGAGAAATAAGAGACACATACTCCATAAATCCAAAAGCAAGAAACTAATATTCAACTTGTTTTCAAAGATTGGATAGTTCACTCAGATGAGCTACAAAAATATAAAATAAGTAGCAAAACTATCCTGAGAGAAGAGGAAAAAAAGTGTTCTAATTTGCAGTTGATATGATTGTCTTCCTAGAATTTCCACGTTGAAAAGATGGAGTTTGGACAGTGTAATATTTAGGATTCTGCAAACCTTTTTAACCACTAAGTAGAAATAGAAGATAATACCTATCTGCTCAAATATTAAATGAGAAGTAATCAACAAAGCGGGGATATTTGTATGTTTTATAGGGGCTTATAAAAATTATATTCTAAGTTATGTTTTACATTAGCATTCTACTCTCTTGACTATGAAAGTGATGACAGTCACATATCATTGACTACTTAGTTCAAGGCCATTCTTTTATCCCTTCATCCAGAAATTAAAGATGTGGCAAAAGTTATTTCCATTTTTTATTTTTAGTCATTGAATACAATTGTATATAGGAACAAACTAAAAAGCATCTATTAGTTCCCAAAAATGAATCTTAAATAGAGACCATCCATGTCAGTAACAAAAACATACATGTACATATGCATTTCTGCATGCATATGCACTGGTGAAAAGTCAATCTATTACAATAACACAAAAACATGTAGTTTAGACATAACTGCAATTTTTCAAGATTTTTTCAAATATGGATAATTTTACATTATTAAAAATATTCTTGGGTTTTGTTTGTTTGACAGACACCTTCATTAAGTTGGATGTTTATGGTATGAATATACTGCTTATTTGATAAAACTTCATCAACAAGAAACAAAAATATATTAAAAGGTCTCTCAACTATCCCTAGAAATTCTGATGCTAAAGTTATGATATGAAACATATCAAGAAATGTCCTATACAGAGAAAACTTTGGAGAAGTTTTAATTTCTGAAATATTTGATCCAGGTTAATGTGTTTTTCTGATCATTTGTTTAATGTAAAATAGGAGAGAAATCTAACCTGACACTCACTCTCGTCTCTCTCTCTCTCTCTCTCTCTCTGACATTTGAGCCCCCTACGCACAACGCAAATCACAGTGAGAATGAGATTATGATGCAATGATCTCGTTGTGGACGTTGCATTATGGCTCAGGCAGTACATAAGTAGTCCCTCGGCACTTGTGCTTACAGCAATTTGAATTTCTCTAGTAGCGCACTATGATTTATGGCATATTTCAGACTTTCTCTTCACCAAGGGAGAACACTGTCAAGTTCATGAGAATTTTGCAACTAAGATAAAGAAGGGAAAGAAGAGCATGTTGAGTAAACAGGAATTTGTGGTTTGTTGTAATTTGGGTATTTAAAACTGGATTGGTTGTGAAATTATCTTTGACAGTTGTATTCAATATCATCCTGTATACTGAATAGAAAAACCGATGGCGTTTATTAGTGAATCATCCATGGGTTTATTCAGCCTTCAATTCACATGCAAAACACCTGTTTGAAGATCAAGAGTTAAGGTTTTAGTATTAATAGTAGAATAGACCTTCAACAGGGACCCATATAAAATTATTGTGTTTATCATTTTTGAAACTCCTGTTCTGGCAAACAGGTGGTTTCTTACACCTGCAGTATTTCATTCCCTCATGCACAGCTGTGTGAGAAAATGTTTGATTTTATGAACCACATGCCAGGCTTGGCAATATTTTTATAATGGATGGGAAACAGCAAATTGTATTGCTTCATTTATTTTTCCTATACCAGCAATGTAAATTTTCAGATTTAATATTACATGCTTTCTTCATAGTCCACTTTTGTAATATAAGGAGGTGTTTCTCCAGAAATATGGATAATAGCATGAATTCATCCCTAAATTCACATGCAAAATAAAACACTGCTGATGAAAGCTTTTTTTCCCTCCTTTTTTATTATTATTCATAAAAGTCCCTAGGTATGCATGGTGCTTTATAGAGCATATAAAAAGACAAGGTCCCTGCCACAAAGAGTTTATAGTATAATCCAAGAAACATATCATGTAAAATAGCTCAGATGTAGCAAATACATATTGTTTGAGGGACAACTGTAGGAGGATGAATTAAAAGATACTTATTAAAAAGGACACAGAATCACAAATGATTTTTTGTTTTTATATTTTTAGGACAATTTGTTGGACAAGGGTAAAAAAATGAATAGTGATAAATAATAAAGTTGGTAGGATATCCACTCAAATTTTATTTTCAAATGCTCCATAATTGATGAATTATATCCACAAAAATTTAAATGCTTTAATATATTTTGCTCCTAAATTGCTATAGTACTATCTTACCTCCCCTCTCCATAGCATGGAGGTTGATTTCAGTGACTTAAAGATACTGTTTACTTATGTTATATTACATTATGTAATCAGAAAATAGTATAAATTGAAAGCTTTTCATTCTGAGCCCTGCAATTAATCAAACTTAGTAAAGTAAGATAAAGAAAGGTAACATTATGTCTTCAAAGCCACCTGAGCTAGGTACTGGAAAAACTAAACTGGAGATCAAGTTTCTGGATTTCTAATTTAAATTTTTTTTAAAAGAATGAACGTTCTTTTCCCTATTTTAATAACCTGGAATGAACACTAAAGTAGAAATCCAAACAGCGGACCCTACCTCCAGTAACGCCACCTTAAAAGTCACAAAATGTCAGGCAAGAAATGATCTCCTCTGAGATTCAATTTACTCATCTGTAAAATGGAAATGCCAACAATATTAACATTTTATGTCTCAGATTAAATGAAAATGAAAAAGTAGATGTGAAAATGAGAATAAAAACTTTCCATAATAAAACCCTGGAATGCTGACATTGAACAAAATGCAGCTTGAACCTATCTCTAAAATGGAGGAAATATTCTAACTGGTAAAAATATAGAGGAATTCCTTGAGTAAAGAGAAAGCTAGCAGTAACAAGGATATGTGTACAAAGGTATTCTGGCCTAACTGAGCACTCATTCATTAAACATTCATTCAGGAGTTTTTTTTTTTTTTTTTTTTTTTTTAAGTCTTGAGTATTTATTACCACTGTTTTTATTTACTTTTAAATTTATGTAATTTAAATTTTCATAGTGACTTTTTTTTAACAATAAGCTTACAAAAATTTTGACAATTTGACAATTGATTCTTGTGAGCCAGCTCCAGCTCACTACTCCCAGCTGCCCAAACTCAGAGGTTGTATATATCAAAGCTAGCTCAAGTCTTCTTTTAGTTCCAACAACCCACCATTTTCCCCTTGGAGAATTTATTGAACAACCATATACTAACAGCACATGCCAGTCAGTGCAGCCAAGCCAGTTCTGCCCTTGTCAAGCTGGGATGCTCATGTATCAGGATGGGCATGAAGCAAACAGACTTGCAAATAAAGATATCATTATGAACTTTTCAAAGTGCTACAGAAAGAACAAGGTGATATGGAATGGAATGCGTTAAGGGCAGAGTTGGAGAACTAACTTAAATTTATCATTCAGGGAAGACATTTAAGCAGGAACTGGAAAATGAATAGGAGCTAGGAAGTTAAGAACAAAAAGAATTCTGACCTACTGGTCAGAATTAAGAATACTGGGGAAGGAAGGTGTATATGTTTACAGAATTGAAGAAAGGCCAGTATGGAGAGAAGATAGAAGGGGAAGAATAACCCCGAAGGGTTTGGGGAGGAGAAGTGAAATACATTCTTTATTATGCAGGGTCTTTCTGGCCATGTGAAGAAAGCTGAGTTTTACTCTAAGTACAATGAAAAGCCAATGAAGGCTTTTTAAAAGGCAAATCTCATGAATCAATTTATGATTTACAGTCATCACAGGAGCTGTTATAACAAGAGAGGATGATAAAAGATAAAGAGTGCAAGTGGGAAGACTGAATTAGGTGTTATTGCAGGGGCCACGCTGCGGGGGGCTAGCGTGGGTTACCACATAGGCAGTGGAGGCAGTGTGGAGAGGAAATTGAATCCTAGATATGGTTTGGAGGAAGAATAAACCAACATGGCGGTGTACTACATAAGAAAGCATTTGCAAGACAGGGGCAGGGAGCCATATCAAGGATGATTCCAAATTTTCTAGATTGAGCATGTGGCTTAACAATTTTTTTAAAGGTTACTATTTACTAAATTTGGGGAAGACTGACCAAAGTCAGAGTCCATGCTGGGGCATGAAATTGTATTACTTTACAATTCATTTTGCCTGGGACGAATACTAAAATTCTTGGTATGGATCTTTAAATGGATGGGGGTACTCTAAATCATCCAGGGCAAAGGATATGATGTTAACACTATCTATACAATTTAATTCGTGGATTGCATAATTTTCTGTATGATGAAAACCAGGAGAATTGCTTTGGTCTTAGCAATCTAGAGTTCATGGGTTGTTGACCTGCTTTGAATAACATTAAATATATATACGGATATGGATACGTATATGTATATATATATTATAAGAGCAGTTCCAAGAAAATGGAAGTGGGGATGAGTGACAGAAACTATTTCTGGAATCCTGAGAAATACTTCACTTGATATAATGTCTAAGAACTGATATATGGAGGGAAAAAAAAAACTAGTTAAACTTCAGGTATTATTAATCCCAAATACGATACTGAAAAGAGACACAAAGGGGAGCAATAAACAAGAAAAAACAACATTAATATAAAATGCCACAATTCTAAAAATTCTTTTCAAGATAGTAGAAAACATTTGCATCTATCAGTTGTTAAAAAGGAAGTAAATGTTTTGAAGTTAATTATAATTAAGATATGTATTTGTTTCTAACTAAAATCATATACCATGAATCATAAAAGTAAATGTGAATATTTCTATATCTTAGGAAATTATCCAGAATGATATATTTTAAGATTATCCCTTATTCATGGTAAACATAAAGAAGCTGTAAATTTAAACCATGAAATCATGTTTTGTTATGCCTACATACCTGTATAAAAGTCAATATTCAATTTAAAGTATAAATAAAATATAACTTCCCTTTAAAAGCTTGAAACTTACTTCCAATTCATAAGTATAAGAATAATTTAAAGCACTTTAGCATGTTATTTTATCTATCAATAGTAATTAACACAGTCTTAGTCTGGCTAATGTTAATGACCACTGTTCTTCCGTAAATCCCAGTTAAACCAAGCTTATTAAGGGCTAATTAAAGGAAGTCTTATGTGCACTGAATAAAGTAATGTCTGTTTTTAGAGTTGGAGTACATATTTTGTCTGATAACATAAAATGAGACAAAACTTTTCAATTAAAAGTTTACAAGCTGGGGCTTCCCTGGTGGTGCAGTGGTAGAGAGTCCTCCTGCCAATGCAGGGGACACGGGTTCATGCCCTGGTCCGGGAAGATCCCACCTGCCGCAGAGCGGCTGGGCCCGTGAGTCATGGCCGCTGAGCCTGCGCGTCCGGGCTGCGCAATGGGAGAGGCCACAACAGTGAGAGGCCCGCGTACCGCAAAACAACAACAACAAAAAAAATGTTTACAAGCTGATTATTGATTTCTAAAAAAAAAAAAAAAAATGTGCCAATGAAACAACTGACAACCTCACTCTTCCTATATATGTGTGCTTTTTACAGGTGAAGCAATGTAATCTAAACCTGGTAGCATATTTCCTGAACACTACACTAGGCTCAGAATGCAGCAAATAGTCAGTAAAACACCCTTTGGATATATTCAATCAGGATCAAATAGTGTAGATCCTGGATAAGTATGGAATGCTGAAGCATGTAGAGGAGGAAATAGGGTTTCAAATAATGCTGAGACGTTGGGAATACTAGAAACTCCCAACATTTCAGAAGATATTTTGTGAGTGTGTATGTGTGTGCATGCACTTTAGTATGTTATTTTTATTTTCTATTTAATAAACTTTAGTATAATGCTTCCAATGTGTCCCATCGCGTTCTGAGAAGTAATTTAACCCAAATAATCCCCAAGAGCCCTATGAAATATTTATAATTATTATACCTATCATATAGATGAGGACACTGAGACACAAAAGTTCTAAGATGCCAAAAATGTCGTAAGAAGAACAGTAAAGAACAGAACCACACTTTACACCCAGGCAGTTAGGCACCATATTTTGTGCTCTCAACACTAAACACAAAGTTGTGTTGCCTCTCAGTTTTCACTTAAATGTTCTCATTCTCTATCTCTCTCTCTTCCCCTCTCTCCCCACCTCTCTCTCCCTCTCTCTCTCCCTCTCTCTCCCCCCACCTCTTCCTCTCTCTCTCTCTCTTTTTCTCTCTCATTGTCTCTGACTCTTGCTCTCTCTCTGCCTCCACCCCTGCCAACAACTCCTTTTGGGGAGGCAGCAATAAATATTGCAGAGTACTGACACAGTTTGGTGCAGTGTGAGGACTGATAGAAGAGGAAATCGGCATATCACTGGAAAGTTGTAGGCATGAAGATTAGGTACACATTAGAATTTGAGGTGAAGTATGAGTATATGACTATAATAGGAAACTCCCTGTGGTTATAAGAAAACAAAAATTATGTCGAACTACATCACGTGAGGGGTATTTGTTTTGTTTTGTTTTCATCTAAATTAGGAAAGAGGGACTTCCCTAGTGGTGCAGTGGTTAAGAATCCACCTGCCAATGCAAGGGACACGGGTTTGAGCCCTGGTCCAGGAAGATCCCACATGCCGTGGAGCAACTGAGCCTGTGTGCCACAACTACTGAACATGCGTGCCACAACTACTGAGCCTGCACTCTAGAGCCCGCAAGCCACAACTACTGCACCTTCATGCCACGACTACGCCTAGAGCCTGTGTGCCTAGAGCCCGTGCTCTGCAACAAGAGAAGCCACCACAATGAGAAGTCCGCGCACAGCAACAAAGAGTAGCCCCGGCTCGCCACAACTAGAGAAAGCCTGCACACGGCAACAAAGACCCAACACAGCCATAAATAAATAAATAAATAAATAAGGAAAGAATAGTGCCTTGAGTTCTGAATAGTGTAAAAGCAAGTATATATATATATATATACATATATGGATGGATAGATGTGTATATATATATATATATATATGTGTGTGTGTGTGTGTGTGTGTGATTCGAGAGTATGTGACATTTAAATATTTGTTTTTAATATGGTTTTATAGTTCAAATTTGGAGAAAAACAGATGTGATTTTGGTATTGAGGGACATTGTCATGCAAATCTATTTCTCAGACGCAACTTGTATTAGGTGATGCATTGTTTTGACAAATTAGGTAAGATTACCTACTGAATGACTTCCTTACCTGTTTCTATCAATTCCTTTCTTTTCTATTCATTGTTTTTGTTACGTTTATTTCTCAACATTAGTGATTTGTATCCAACTAATCAGAATTCCTGGTTATTGACTAAATGTAATACTGCCTGCACCACATGAGTTTATGATACAGAAATTTCAAACCACAAATCTCTCCAGATTCCTATGGGAATGAGTAGATGTTGTACAGTCTTCATCTTAAAAAGAATTTTTTACAAATAGATGACTCGTTCTGGCTGATCATACTTTGAAATATCATATTATTGCTCTGAATCACAAATGAGAAAATAACACACAATAAGGAAAAACCTGGAAGAATAAAATTGTTACGAAGTTCCCTACTACTCTGACTTAATTTCAAAAAACACCTCATTACAAAATTAATATTATTAGAAAGTAGTGATCTACATAAAATTGTATATGCACTTCTGTGTAAATTTACCTCATCAATCACAGCAAGTAGGTTTGGTACGATAAAGAGAAGATATTACCAGCAACATTTTCAATCATGGGGCCATATATCCAAAAGCAATCAATAAAAAAAATACAGGAACTGACAAACAACTAGTCAACGGAATCATTTTTCCTGAAATACTTAGCAGTAGCCTTTTAAAGTAATTGCTTGTGGTCAATATTACTGTATTTCGGTCTGCTTGCTTGTTAAAATAGAATGGATATCATGTCCATTAATTTTTTTTGGCTATCAGAGGAAGTTTTTCACACCTACAATCAACCATAAGGAGGGGTATGATATTAACATGCCTAAAAAAATCATCTTTTTGTCAATTTTACCAAACTTTTGAAGGTCAACAGATTTTTTTAAAGTGAGGGAGAAGAAAATGTATATTTTCATCAAAATGTAAAAGATACGTATCCTTTGCTCATCCATAACTTACTTCTTAACAATTTCTCCCCAATTTGCGAAAGTAAAATGCTTCTTATTTTGAACTAACCATTTTGAGAATTTATGTCTTCAAAAAAACATGATGTCTCTGTGAGGGGTTCAATATCAGCATAGATTAAGCCAATTACAGGACACATCTTTCTCAGTTGATGGGAGAACTTAGGAACTGCTGAGTTACACTTTGTGATAAACATTTTGGAAGGTTGCCAAAGCTGTTATAAACATTTCTGAGCTCGCTTTTCCAGGGAACTCTTTTAAAAATCAATTAGAAGTGAAAGTCTTTCAATGCTGGTGTTTTAAAATGTCAAGCTTGTATTACTTTTTTCCTTGCTGTGCATCAATGGCAATATTTCAAAACCTGTATATTAAATTGATTATATTCTATAATTAAGTTATTAAAGAGGATAGAATGTACAAGTGTTCTAAAATTCACACCACAGTAGAACTGTTTTTTTTTTTTTCATTTTTATAAAAATAAGCCCAATTAGATTTAAAAAAATGGGGGGAAGGCAAAGAAAGAAAGCATGAGGTAAGATGAAAGTATAAATTGGCTATTCAGATTTTATTTTAAAAGCATACTCAAGTATATTATTGATTTTGAAAAATATTTCTTAACATTACAGGTCAACAGGTTAAAATAATAAATGCTTTATTTATGATTCCTGAGGTTAAAATAATAAATGCTTTATTTATGATTCCTGAATCTGGAATTTTTTAGAAAGTAATCTATGGTCAATGGCAGAGGATCAGTTATGAGTCTAAGTTTACAAAAGAGAGGTCTATTTAAAGATTTACTATAATCAAGATTACAATATATTTATTTAAAAATATATAATATGATTTTAGATCATGTTATATGTGTACATGTACCTTATATGTGTACATGTTTGAATATGTGTGTGTACATGCTTAACTTTTTTATTAAAAGGGTATCTTGTCAATCTTTCCAAGGTAGTGCCAACATTTCATGCACAAAAAACAAGTTAACTGTGTGTTATCTATATAATGATGTTACATAAAAATAAAAATTTTAGGAAAACATAAGATTAAAATCATTAACTATCAAAAAGTGTGCTCATTTTCTCTACAAATGATTCACAACTTTACTGTAGAGAGCAAAGGATTAAAATTCCTCATGTATGTGTAACTAACACATTGATATTAATTGGTTTGTCCTTTCAAGTTGTGTTTATCTCTTCATTTCCATCACAGTTTCAAAGGTCACTCCATTACATTTATAAATCCAATATGACAGAGATTAGTAAAGGCAAAAAGCAACAACTAAATGAGTACCTCATCATGCAATCACACATCTCACAATTCATTTATCCAATTAATAAAAAATACCATCAAATCCTTCGTGGTGAGTTTTTTCAAAGCATCAAAATGGTTCATGTCAAGATAACTTAATCATCAACATTTATGTTCCTCAGTATAGCAAATGTAGAGGAAACAGTGAAATTACACCTTAGGGGAAAGATAGCCAAATAAGTATTTCTATATTTTTCCAAAATAAAATAATTAAAAAAATAAATATATTTAATAAATTCAGCTTATACTAGTAGTAAGCTAATGAGAGTTTCTTAAGAGCTGAAATATACGGGTACTTGTGTGTGTGAGTGCACATTCGCATGTGTGCATATGTGTGTGTGTAGTGTGATATCTAGCTATTTAATTGCTAAGGTAATATATTATCTAGAAGAGGGATCTACAGGATTGAAAATAGTCTTATCATTTACTCATAGATATAAGACATTTTCTAATTTTGATGCTCATTTTGATATATTTATTTTAAACGATTTTAGAACCTGACCTTTCCTCTTGATGTAGGCATAGGTTTGACAGTGGTAGGTACATGAAAGCGCAAAAAGAAACTAAATACATGCCGTGTTCATTATAACTGGCAACTCTAGGAGGCTGTCATTTAGATTGCTAAAGGAAATCATTTTAAAACAATTTGACCACCTTTGTAAGATTAGCATTTTAACCTTGATATTTTCACATAAAATGAATATTGGATTTATATTGTCAATATACTCATTGTTTTAACAAGTCTCACTCCAAAAATGTAGTTGGATTATTCAAATGTAAAAGATGAGAGAGGAAAAACAGAAATATAAAACCAAAAGTGAGATAACCCAAAAGAAGATATCTCAGAAAACCTGGTAACACAATTTCAGACTTACATAAACCATAGAGAAGTAAAGAAAAAGTAATCTATTTCCAAAAAGCAGCTAAAACACAGAGAACTAGTTAACCAATTATTTATAAAAGAGGTAGACGTTTCTTTCTAAGAGAAATATGAATGAAGTTAAAATGAACTGAGACTGGTTTTAGAAATCATTTTCCCCCATCTCTATTATATGGATCTGTGTCTCACGAAACATTAGAAGGTCACAGAATCCTAAGGCAGAATCAAGAATGTTTACAAGGCCACTGCGTTTTGAAGTAGGCTTGAATCACTCAAACAGCATAGTGCCTGAGTATAGACTATCAATCACCACATTATATTTAATTATGTCATATCTCTTTTATGTTTGTTTATTAACTTATACATTCTTATATAATTGTGTGGTAGCTAGTTTGTTTTGAACCTGAGCTATCCTCTTCATTTAAATATACTTTCTAGAAAAAGTTTAAGTAAAAATATAACTATTAAATGTCTTATGAAGATGGTGAAGTCTTCCTTCCCTGGATATCCTAAAATGTAATACCTGTATAAAACAAAGATCTCTCCAAAACCCCCAATCGATGCAGTTGTAAAAGTAAAATTCCAGGTAAATGACTTGTTATTTGAATTTTCATTTAGAAAAAGGAAAAACTTTTCCAAGAATTCCTGAAATGTTGTAATTTTGTATGAAATCAATTGATGAAAAAGACTTAAATATGTGCCCTAAAGACATGCACAGCATTGATAAAAATGCAGGGTTCACATGGTCTTATAAACTGTTTTAACTTTAGAATACCCCCATGCACATATATATGTATTTGCATAAGCGTGTGTGTACACACACATACATACATAGATGACTGGATACACACACACTCACATATACACAAATATCCTCTCTTCTTTGTCCCTATGCAGATTATTACTCCCTGCCTACAAATGACCCCAAGGAAGTAAGTACACTTCTTGGCTGAACAATTTATCAACAGCTTGAAGTGACAGGAATGGTGATTCAATCCCGTGTCCTCACATATCAGATGTAGGCCACATTCTTCAGTCTGCAGGACCAGAAAGGGAAAAAGTCCCTGTCGCATTTGCCCTTTCATAGAGATGGAAATATTATTAGAAAGGACATAAACAGACTAATTAAATCACAGCAGTATGGCTGGGATGACAGCTGGTACAGCGTGTGACTGAGAAGATCCATATCTGTGAGCAGGAGGTACTTCACTTCCAATCCATTCGCTATTAGGTGCTTTCAAGCTTGCTGTGCAGACATTAAATAATAACATATCATTTCCAAGACGAAAACGATGTAAAGAAATAAAAAAGGCTTTCTAACCAAGAAATCTTTTGTGCAACAGAGGAAAAAAAAATCATTTACCACTCAGTTCTGCTTTTGAGATAAAGATGTAATAATGCCATTACCTTTCATCAGCAGGATCCTTGAAAATCAACACTCTTTGCTTATCATGCTGTGAAATACAAATAGAGCTAAAGGCATGGTCTGCGAGGCACTGCTGCAGCGATATTAACTAACAGATCTGCCCTTTGTGAAGGAAACCGTATCCGTTTCATTAGTGCAGACTCTAATTCAAAACTGTTGAAAATGAACTGCACATACTGTTTTAATAACAACATTCCTAATCATTATCAAACTGGTAATTCTCTCAGCACTGAATGGAAGGGTCTGTGTTTCCATTATGACCTGTTGTTAAAGAAAACCATATTTAAATCCTCTATTTTTCCTATCTTCCAAATGATCCAGGTTAATTTGGGGGAGGGGGGTACTAAGAGCCTGCAAGATGATGTATGCCACATTATTTCATCATAAGTGAATTGACATTTTTAGACATTCATGTCGACTACTATATTATTTACTTATTATCACTAAGTTATTATATTTTGTATTCAATTGGACATGCCATGGTTCATACAAATGGCTTTGTACACTTTTGGAATATTTGGACAGTGCAGAGAGGAATCACAGCCATATAAATGCGAAATGCTAAGTCTGATGACAGGCTCAGGGTTAGAAACTTGTGTGCTCATGCTCACAAAATGTTAAACCATGAACAACACCCTTAGTAACAGCTCAGAGAATATGTTCTCTAATGTTAGGTCATCATGAGATATTTAAAGATTTATATCATCAAACATTATAATTTACAGAACACAACATTGAAGGTTTATTTTAATCATATGTCATCAATCATACGAAGTTAAAATATAAGATAAAATAATGGAGGATCATATTAATGAAAAAAATAAGAGTTACCTGATCTTAAAAGGATTGAATAAGGCCTGGGGTTATTTTAAACTGAAAAGTTTGCTCCCACTATATGTTACTTTGAAGTTCCTATAAACATTATAGCACGTTGATGTAGGTTGATGATCATATTTAGGGCTTTCCTCAATGAAAACTGAAGGTTGTAATAAATGCATTCAATCTCCTAGAATGTGATGGAGTCTACTATATAGCATATCCAATAGGATAAATGTTACATATCCTTATGTTTTATGATTACACAAGGATACAGCATCAGATAAAATCATTTAATTTATATTTCTTAGTATGAAATGTTTATATTATCAGTTTACTTCATTATCCTATCATTAGTTGGAGTAAGCAATACTAAAACCAAAAGGAAAACATTGGGTTAATATTTTCTACTTATGCTCTCCAACTGTCCATATAAATTAATTTTTTTATGAAAATGAAACAGACACTACAGAAAAAGTGGAAATATTCACTGCATTCTGCTTATCTACACCATATAATACATTTAATAATCCATACAGAAAACTAGTATATGTTATTGTTCATACTCTAATGATTTTCTTTACATATAGGAGTGGATTCAGAAATACATGCTCAAATATTTTTAAATGAGAAGAGTGCTCTTTTTAATGTGGAAATGTATTTTTTCCATAGTGCCCTGTTATGATCACTAATGTTTTTATTCTTTTATATGCACAATAAAGATAAAAATATTTTATGAGGAAAAATGCAAAATGATGCCAAGCACTTTCTAGAAAATCATGAAAAAGAGCTTAATAAAATGACCAGTTATTAGTGCATGTGCCTCTTTTTTTCTTATATTCAAAATAAATATTTTCCACCATTATCTGTCATATGTAATGGTTACATAATCTGTGAAATGATGTGTTACAATGTACATATTGATTGCACGTTTCAAACATTTAGGTTGTTTCAGTTTTGTACTTCATTTTAGAAATCACTGTAAAGAATAACTTCTTGCCTTTTATCTTCTTCTTGTTTCAAAAATCAAAGAATTTTAGAACCAAGGGGTTGACTGGGCATCAAGCTCCTTATTTATTAAATAAGAAATCTGAGAAATTAAGAGACCTAACTAGCTAAGTTATTTATTTGCAGTGTTATTACTAGAAGCTGAATCTTCTGACCTATTTTGCTCTCTGCTCCCTGATCTCAGCTTTTGGAAGCATCTAGAAGGACTTGTTTGATCATACTACAAGTTATTCAAATGATAATTTTGTCTTAAATTAGCTATTTATTCTTTATATTTTCACATTAGATTACCTTATTTAAAATATTTAATGAAGAAGAAATGCCAGAAATATTAAATATTTAAGAATGCATTGAAAATTATGAAAGCGTAGCTTACTACTTTTTAGCTTTTCATTGCTGGAATAAGCAATTTTGTGTGAAATGTCAGGATATGAAGACATCTTTTGCATAGGAAATGATGTGAACCATATGGCTTATTCACCATCAATTGAATTACAAACCATGGCAGTTCCTACACTTTTAGGAGATGCTTATGTGGTCCTTCCATTAAAATTCCACTAATGTGACATTTGTGAAAAGTTTATGTTTGGACATACTTTCCTCACCATATGAGAAGCCACAGAGAGCAAAGGCATAGATTAAAAGTGTTTACATATAAATTGAAAGCTATCAGTTCTAAAATACTTCTCATTTCATGTGTCAGAATTTTTTTGGCCTTTTAAGGTAGTCTTGTGTGTTTCCATGTTTACAAGACCCTGGCTGTTAATATTGTTAAATTTTACTCATCAGACAGGAAGAAGGAGCTTAACAATCATTGTTAGGCAAAGAAACATTAAGAAAGTTAAAAAAATATCCACATTTAATCTGTTAAACAATGGCAAATTTCTTATGAATCAGTGATACTGTAATTGAACTGGAGACATTTTTAGAGCGAGCTTGCTTTGGCTTTTTCACCCTCCGATTTGGAATCTGCTCACAGTACTGCCAGCTTAACCAAAAAGGATTAACTCTCATATCCAACTGAGAACACAGATAATTCTCAGTAATTGGTAAAAAATGAAGATGAATGGGGCTGAGAGATAAGGAGCAATTAGCTCATCAGCAGTTACAGCTGTGCACTCAATCCGGATCCATCTCTTGAGTCTCGGCCCCTTTTAAAGAACCTACACAGAATAAGCATAGGACGCCCCCTCCCCAAAAAATTGCTATATCTGCCCATCATTTCTCTAGTCTTCCATTTTATTTCCTTCCTATACAAAGACACCTGTCATAGCATGCTATGTAAATTACTACCTCTCTCAGGACCTATGTCTAAAGCCAATCTTCTTTTTAAACTTTTTTTTTTTAATAACGGAAACCAAATGACTACTGTAGACACTCTTAAATTCCCTGTCAATCGTTTCATTATAGCAGCATCATCTGTTTGAAAATATAAGCAATTCCCTCATCTAATTATAGGAAGGATTTGAGGTTCATTAACATTGCCAAAGCAGAGAATCCAATGTGCAACTACAGAGCTCTGCTTGGTGGCCTGTGTTCTCAGTTTCCTATTATTTGCATTCTCAAGGTCTCCAAGACTTTTTCCTGAAATCATAAAATTAATTTTTCCTTCCAAATAGACACATGAAATAGAAGAAAGGAAATGACTGCAATGTAAACTATTTTATTTCTTTGGGAGTGGTTAAAAAAAAAAAAGATAAGGGGATGGTCAGCCAGGGCAGATCATTTTATCTCCTTATCAGCATTTTTTTTTCATTGTTTTGTTTTGTTGGTTGATGGACAGAGGTAAGGAGTAAGGAATACCATTGAAGAACACAGCTGTTTAATCCCAAACTCAAGCTCTTGTTTTTACTTGAAACTCCTATATCTTTGTAACTATTACACGTTTGAAAAAAATGCAAAAGAATCCTACATTTCAGGCATATGAAATGTGTTCAAGTTTGTGGATCACTGCATTAGGGTATTCTTGCCTACTTTCCATGGTGTTCAGAGAGAGAAATTCTGAAGTCTTAAGATTACTTCACTTCCTTAAAGGAATAACAGCAGTTCGGGGGTTGTGACTATAGTTTAAACAATAAGATTTTCTTGGGACATCTGTTTTGAGATCACATTTTGAATAGATATGAACTCATTTCCTACTAAGCAAGCAATCTACTATTGTTGATAGCTGTTTACCAGTTCTATGAGTCAGATATTAGCTTGTGGCAAAGGTCCCTCTTAAATCCTCCGAGTATTCTTTAAACTGTGTACATAGTGTTTTCCTTAAATAAAATGTTAAGAGAAGTAAAAATGCAGTCTTTTCCTGCCTCTTGGTAAATTATAGTCCACAAACTCTTGCACTTGGGAATAATATTTAATGTATTTATCTTTAAAGAGTCGTTTCCTTTGTTGTCATTAGTTAAGGGGGTAAGATATTAGGTTTAGCAAGTATTTAAATAACAGAGAAACTACTAAGAGATGCTCACTATGTCAATATTTATATAGAAGTTAAAAACTAGATGTAAAATTAAGTTTCCTTTATTTAGATTAAATCGATTGTGATTAATTTAGTACCCTCAAAAATGTGCATGGGCCTTCCCTGGTGGCGCAGTGGTTGAGAGTCCGCCTGCCGATGCAGGGGACGCGGGTTCGTGCCCTGGTCTGGGAAGATCCCACATGCCGCGGAGCGGCTGGGCCCGTGAACCATGGCCACTGAGCCTGCGTGTCTGGAGCCTGTGCTCCGCAACGGGAGAGGCCACAACAGTGAGGGGCCCGCATACCGCAAAAAAAAAAAAAAAAAAAAAAAATGTGCATGATGCCAAAAAAAGAAGATAAGCAGATAAAACATAGCTATAGAGACTATGAAATTGACCTTGAGTTCACCGGTTTTAAATTCTGCCTTTCCAATATCCCAGTCCCAATTTCCAAGCAGCATTTTTTAAGCTGGGTATGTAGATCAGTCCTTAAAGCAAAAAAATAGCCATTTATCTGGCCTGTATGTTGTGGATAGCGTTGCCACTAAAAAGAATCCAGGACATTTTTTCTTCTTATCTGCAATGTAGCTCGTATCAGCCAACCTGTCACAAGATAGTACTTGATATAAACAAGAGATTGCAAAGACATCTCAGTAATCAATATCAGGATGGCTACAGTATGGAAACCTCAACCAGTGCATATCATTTGTCTCAGCATCTATTTCTATGGCCAAATGAAGCATTAATTCAAATCATAAATCTATGGTGATTTAAATCTGGGAATGAGCACCTGCCTGCTTTAATGATTTATTTTGTACATTTCAGTAAGCAGGAGATTTGTCCATATGAACTGACAGGTCACCTTCAGATGCCAGGAGCAGACTGTTTATCACCATGCAGACTAGCATCTCATCTTAGCAAGTAAATATTAAACTAAAAGAATCCAATTGATTGTGGATGAAGGAGAATGGCGACACAGCCATATATTTTACTCAGCCTGCTGATGCCTCACTCAGATCTATCCTGAAGTCCTCACTTCTTCCTAAAGTTATCATTCTGTTGGAAAGATGCAAGCTCAAGGTTACCACGTAAAATTGGGATATAAAATAATTATTTGTCAGTGTCATAGGTTTCTTCAAACACCTTTTTTTCTGGCTAATTTTTACAATTCATATTAAGAACTAGAGAGGGTCTTCTAGAATGAGAATATTCCTTCACCTCATCAAGCCAAATGAAATGAAACCAAGCAAAGAACAAAATCTACTTTCTAGCAGCACTAAAGATTTACTTACAACCAAGGGGTGAGGAAGTGGGGTGGGGGAAACAATGTTTCTACATAGAGAAGCCTGAAATGTTTAAATAAACCGCGTGAGCCAGATGAGTATAAGGGAAAATAGAACCCTGAACTGACTTCAGAAATGTCACTGGATTTGGGCAGGGCTGAGTAGTAACAATATATCATTTAAGTAGCACCTCTCTGAGGGGGTTCGCTACTTCCAAGGGCCAAGTGACAGATTCGTGAGAGCAGTACATTTGTATTCTGAAATATAAGGCTTCTGAGATTCTTGGGATTCCTCCTGGAATTCATAGGTTTCAATACCACTTCCTAAGCGCCTCGTGCTAGCTGATGTTCCTGGGGGATCCACCACACCTTGTTATGACTGTCTGCTTACTTAGCCACCCTACCCACAGGAGTGTATGCCCCTTGAGTGCTGAGGCTGTGTTAGGACTATTTTTGTGTTCCTAGAATAAGCTAAAATCAAACATACAACAAAATCCAAATGACGTCACAGCTGCCCCCAAATTTCCTCACAGGCCTGCAGCTTAACAAATAATAGCTAACAGAGAGAAAAGGAAAACAGAGGAGGAAGCAGTCGGTGGCTGTAAAAAGAGGAAGAAGGTGATTTTCAGAAGGGTAAGTTGGGAGAAATAATAATAGCAAAAGCAATACCCCCACGAGTAACGTTATGGGTGAACAAAAAAATGTGACCAACAGACACTGTAATAAATAAAATGATAAGCACTTGTCAAATATGATTTCCTTTCATTCTCATGATGCAGATACTATTTTCTATGCCATTTTTCAGATGTGGAATGCGAGGCTCAGAAGGTTCACATAACTTTCCAAAGTCATGGAGCAAGTAGTTATTGAACACTTACCATGAAGCAGGCACTAACCAGAGAAGAGTGGAGCGCATTTAAAGCAATTGCTCAAAATCGCTGTGATCTATGCAAGCTCAACCTCCCATCCCCACCATTGCCCTGTACCTTTCCCCACTCTACCCCATCCCTGCCCTAAACTCTCTTTCCCTGATCTCTAGGTAAAGAAGAAGGGGGCAGGGGGTGTGCTCAGAAAGGGTAATAAATCACTAATTCTTAGAGGACAGTAATGTGTGAAATAGAATAAAAATGACAATGGATAACATTTCCCCCCAAATCAGCTACAGATCTCTAACATACATGATCCATGAGATTTAGGGACTAGCAAAGGCACTAATGTTAACACAATCTCAAAATATTAAGACCCTCTAGGAACATTCAAATAAATTTCCATTTCTGGTTCAAATTGGATGATGGGTGTCAAAAAAAAAAAAAAAGCAATATAAACTAGCAAGTGAATACCTTAATGGAAGAAAAGTGATTTCTTCCAACTAAAACGCAAAAGGGAATTTAAATTGTTTATTGGTTTAAGTCATTGTGATAGCCTAACTATCCAAATAATTATGATAAGCACAATTTGGTCAGAGGGCAAGTTTTATTCCATAATATCAAATATGAAGTGTATGCCAATGCTTAAGTATGAGTTATGGTCTCTTTATCTTATGCCTGTTGGTTTCTCCAAAGCCAGCTTCTGTTCTGCTGCTCAGGAAATTTGACAGAGGTATAATGTTGTAATATATTTTGTTCAAGTGTTATCAAATTGCCTAACTTAAAGATCCCTGCTCACAACACCAGCTATCAAAAACAGCCCGCATTAAAGGCTTACTCTCCTAAAATTTTGAAAACAGTCCAAATTATGCTTTGGAATCACAACTATAGAGTGGCCAATTGCTTGTTTTTTAAAGTGCCCAATTTTGCTCTGTTTTATTGGGCAAAGTAAAAGACTAGTATTTTAAAATAATATGTAGTCAATAGTTCTAAAAAGAGAATTACAATTCTTTCATTTTACTTCAATATCATTTTTAACTTTTAAAAGTTTAAATTGATGTGTGTAAACTATGCCCTAAACCATCCACCGCCCTCCATCTTCTCAATAGAAGCACTGCAAATGCGAACGCTGGCACTTCCCTTAGTCCTTTTCAGATTTTGAACCATGTCTTTAGCTTTCTTCCACATCTTTTTGTCCTTCTAAGAATTGCTACCTCCTTTATCATACTCTCAAGTCAAAGCCATTAACGCCTCTCCTTTTCTATTTCTCTTGTCTAGTTCTGTTGAAAAGTTCTATTTTTCCCCTTTTTACATTAGAAGCTGCTCTTTGGCATCACTGAAGTGGTGGTATTTTGTGTTTTGTGCATGTGTTTTAAAATTACTTCCTACTAGGTTACTCATATCTAGCACATGATTCCATGAACAGTTGTGAAAATGACTATCACTGAAGTCCACAGTATTCCTTCATACACGCCCCCTACCTGTAGGTCAATGGACTGAAAGCAGGGAGCTGCTGATTAGCTAAGGAAATAATTTGTTAAAATGTTGCATAGAAAAGAAAATCTAATTGAACTGCCATAAATTATTGTGTCCCTCATGAACATGTATGTTGGATATAGTCTTGTGTACATCTTGTAACATCCAAATTTCTCTTGCTCAATTACATTTTGAGCATGATTTCTACATTTTAAAGGGAAATAATACAGTGCAGTGGCAGAAAAAATGTTTTATGTCACAAACACACAGATGCTAAAGACATCATCAATAAAAATTTAACCCTCATTTGAAGTTGTGTTTGACAAAACAAATTACCCAAATTAATTCTGCAAAGAGAAAGCTGTTCCTTTTTGGTTTAAACAGTAATGGTTAACTTTCCATCCCTCCATACCTCAAGAAAGAAAAAGATCAAATTAAGAAATTAAAGTGGTGTTTCTTAAATAAGAGAAACTGATAATGGATGTATACAGAAAGAATTAATTATCATCATAATTCTTATTCTTGGCAGAACATGAAAAGATTAAGTTTATATGTTTTGCTGCTAAGGCACATTTCTTATTTGATAGCCAATGCATTAAGAATAAAAAAGCTAGTGTGTGGTTTTCTTTGTAAATATTCTTCTGTCATCTTATCTATAATCAATATTTTAGAATTCTATTAGAACTTATTGGTATTAGGAAAGATGTTAACTGAATTCTTACAGTAGAGGTTGCAGACATAAAGTTAATTCCTACATTTAAAAATAATGTTGCTGGGCTTCCCTGGTGGTGCAGTGGTTGACGGTCCGCCTGCCGATGCAGGGGACACGGGTTTGTGCCCCGGTCCGGGAAGATTCCACGTGCCGCGGAGCGGCTGGGCCCGTGAGCCATGGCCGCTGAACCTGCGCGTCCGGAGCCTGTGCTCTGCAACAGGAGAGGCCACAACAGTGAGAGGCCCGCGTACCGCAAAAAAAAAGTTGCTAATTATTTATTTAGAGTGTGTGTTGATAGGCTAAGTGGTTTCTTCAAAATGTACACTATTTTCAAAGCTAAAGGGGCCAACTTCTTGAACGGGTAGCCAATAATTTTGTTCCGGGAAAGAAAGTCATTGAGTAGCAAAATGATCACAGTAAGTTTCAGTGAACATAAAACTTACCGACACTTGAATTCATGTCCCCATTTTCAGAATCTGCTCCATGTTGGTTACTACTGGCATGATAGTTGCTCATAGCTTCTAACTTGATTTTTTTCACCTTCATTGCTTCGGCGATCGCTGCGTTGGTAGCAGCGGCAGCTGCTGCAGCTGCTGCTGTCAAACCTTCAAAGAATAAATGTAAAATGAGGTAATTCAAATTCTGATTTTTCACGTAAGAGTCCATGTGCTTTATAGAACACATATACAACATACTGAAGTATCTGATTCCTTTATGCAGCACTCTGATATCATATATTCATTCCCAGCTAACCAGTGAAACTATGTTGATATCATAGAGTGCCCTCCGAACTCCCGTATTCAATATTAGCAAAAGCATGATTCGTACACAGAAGAAGAGTCGTAGAAATGCAGCCAGAATCCACCCTCAAACAAACCCATCTGAACATGTCATTCCTGCCTCCAAATCCTCTACAGCTGCCTACAGGGGGGGAAATCTGAACTGCTTAGCTTAACTCACAAAACTTTTCACTAGAATTGGAAACCTACCTAATCACCCAAAGTTTCCCTATTCTCATGCCATACTCCCCCTATGCTGAACGTGGCCCCAGTACCCACACGTGCCCTGCTTCTTCAAGCCCGTGCTTTTGCAACTGCCATTGCCTTTGTCTGGAACATCCTAGTCCTGTGACTCACTTCCCCCACTTGTCATCCTCCAGTATTCTAGTCCCGGAGTTGACCTTTCTAACCACCATGCCACACCGTCTCCAGAGCAGTTTGTCTCTGTTCATCCAGAAAACGGGAGGTGGGAGTGATCATGAGATTAGAAAAAAACAGTTTGAGGCCAGATACGGAAGATCAGAAAGCGAAGACCTGGCTTTAGGTACAGGCTCTAGGTAACCAGCAGAGGTTTTGGAGCACAGGAGCGATTTGTTTTCCTTAAACGTGTGAACTTTTACCGAGTCAATTCACTTCATCCGACATCCTTCACATGCAAAATGAAAGACGCTGTAACGTGTGAATGATCTCTCCTAACTCTGAACTCTGACAGTCTATGAGAGGATATACACACACACCCGCCCACACCCTCATACTCCTTTTGCTATGCTGCTTCAGAATATCTGGCTACAGCGCTTCAGCCTGCTTTGAATTTATCTGTGTGATTTATTTCCACTCGCAGCTGGTGGACTTGAGACTGAAACCTCTCTCCTCCTTTTCCTCCCCACTAATCATCACTTCTAGTTACTACAGCAAATAAGTTGCAGCCTCAGGAATTAGAAGGTCTTTTTCCCTAGAAACCTCTGCTTTTTTTTTTTTTTTTTTTTTGAGGTTAGGAGAATACCTCACCTTTCCTTCAGATCAGACCAAAGAGACCTTGACAACTCTCACCGAAACGCAACAAGACCTTCAGATTGACTCTTTGCATGACAAACTGGTAACTGCCCCCTAAAAAGGCACTGATCTGAACTCAAAGAATTCATCTGCGTCTCGACTGAACACTTATTGCCTTTTAAGTCCCAACTTGAACTGATTCTCTCATCTTCCTATGATTGAATTTTCTCCCCAGTTACTCATTTCCTTCAAAGATGTTTCAGAAGATTTTCTTTCCTGTTCTCTTAAAATTCTCTTTGTGTTTCCCAGAAAATCTCTCTTCCTCAGTTTTGCCTTGTCACCAATGTGAACATCTCACTTGTCCTTTCCCTACATTGCCTGGTGTTGTCCCATAGCCAACTTATGACACATCTAGGGTCTTTATCTTTGATTTATGCGGCAGGTAAATCTTGTTCCATAGTATTCAAATAAGAAAGAAAAAACTACAACTTGAGATATGATTGTTATTATTGGATAGATCTGAATCAAGCTCAGTAGCATGAAACATAACTATGCTTGATATTGCCTTACACAAGCTATAAAATCTTCTTAAGTATGGTTTCTTCATCTGTAAAGTCATCCTATTCACAAAGGGATAATAGAAGGATTAAATAAGATAAACTACGTGAAGAATGCCACATCATGTTTAGTAAAAACTAGGCAGGCCTTGTGTTCTAGTTTTTACTGCAGCAAGTCAAGCCCAGTCCTAGCTATGACTCAAGCAGGATACAGTGGGTTGGCTGCAGCCCCCCTCAGCTAGAGTATCCTGCTTCTCCTTAGCTGCTGGCATTAACCCTTGACTTTTAAAAATGCTTTTCACAATTTTATTATTTATCTGATCTTATTTATGGTACTCTTCTCTTTTTCCATTTGACAGTTTTTTCCCCCTTAGGTTTACACTTCTGCTACAAATTCCAACAGATAGATGTGTGTGTGACACACACATGCTATAACCATAATACTTTTGAAATATTCTATTTTCAGTCCAGTTTCATGAAAGCAAGAAGAAAGCTATGACATTTGCAACAGTTGCTGATTTTAGTTTCACTAACTCACCTAACTGTGTGATGGGTTCTCAAATTTAATTCTTTAATAGCTTTCACACTCAGCCAATTTTCTCCATCTCCCCTGGTTTCCCCTAGTGTAAGCTGCCACTTTTTGTTCCCTGGAGTCTTGTAATTATTTCTTAACAGCTTCCACTTTCCCTACCTCCAACCTCTTATGATTCATACTGCAGTCAACATGACCTTATGAAAACAAAAATCTAACCCTGGCATTCGATGCCTGCTCTGAGGAACAAGGTGGGTGCTTCATGTGTCTGTCAGGGCCCTGTGTGCTCAGTCCCCTGCTTATCTGTGTAGCATTATCTTTCCCCCAGGTCTCCTTTGCTCTGTGTGCTCCAGACATATAGGGGTCTTTCACATTCTCTAGTGGACTACATTTCCTCTTTCAAGCCAGACTTTGCACGTGCCGTGCAGACTTTCTAGAAAATCTCTCCAGTTCCCTGTCCCACATCTGTCCTTGCATGTGTCATGTGAGGCTTAAATATGATGCTCTAGGGGGAGCAGGCTCAGGATCCTGACTCTTCAATCTACATGGGAAAGATCTCCAACACTTCAAGAATCAGCCTAAGACTCACTTCTTTTAAAGAGCTGACCTTTTCCACCCAACTCCTCAAGAGTAGAGCTAGTGGTCCACTTACTTGTGTTCTCAGCCCTGTTGAATGAAGGTCTGCACTCTCTGTGCATCAGAATCACCCACAGGGCTTTAAAACCACACAAAGAGCTGAGTCCTACCATCTGAGATTCTGGTTGGTACATGTCCATCTGTATATTTTGGTTGATTTTACTGTTCCTCAGGTCACTTTAATGTGCAATCTGAGAACAGAAACTCACTCAAACTCTTTATTGCTCCTTTTTGGGGGTGTGTGTTGCTCAGGGCGGGGGTCGGTGTAGGGCTAGCTCCTCCGACTAGGTTATAACACTGAAAGGACAGAAATACTTTCTTAGTATATGTATCCCAAACATGGAGCACAAAGCCTGACCCAAATTGTCACTGAATGAAAAAATGCTTCTCAAACTGGATTACGTGGAATGCCACAGGAGAAATATGGGCATTATTTTGACAATATCCGTGTAAGTAATTTAAAACATTACGTTCATATTACAGTCAATGTAAATATACTAGGAGTGGCAAATCTCATTAATTTAATAAAAAGCATTTACTTTCCAAAGCTACATCTGCCTAGGACTGGAGAGAATCACGAAAGTCTCACCCTCACCTCTGCATTGATTGCACTTCCTGTTGGCCTTGCCATGGCCCTTTCAAATCTCTTATGTAATTCTCAAATTCCCTCCAACTTGCTGTCTCTAGTAAAAACTTAGTTTAGAATCTATACACTCACTTTAGAAAGAGGTCCCATTGTATAGTTTGTTCCCTATTGAAGCTGCCTTTGAAAAAATAAGTGTAATAAATTCACAGAATAACACTAGTTTTTGGTCTATACTTCATAGACAGTTCACCCTGCGAAAACACTTCCTATGCAATCAAGAATGCTCTACCTTTGTAACATGGAAGGACCTAGAGATTATCATACTAAGTGAAGTAAGTCAGAGAAAGACAAATATCACGTGATATCACTTATAGGTGGAATCTAAAAAAATGATACAAATGAACTTATTTATGAAACAGAATCAGACTCACCACTTAGGAAACAAAGAATGTTACCAAAGGGGAAATGTGGGATGGAGGGTAAATTAGGAAATTGGGATTAACAGATACACACTACTATATATAAAATAGATCAACAACAAGGACCTGCTGTATAGGTCCTTGAGCCATACTGAACTATATTCAATATCTTGTAATAACCTATAGTGGAAAAGAATATGAAAAGGTATGTGTGTGTGTGTATATATATATATATATATATGTAACTGAATCACTTTGCTGTATATCTGAAATTAACACAACATTGTAAATCAACTATACTGAAATATGAAATAAAAAATTTTAAGAAAAAAATGGTCTGCTTGTGTAAACACTGGCAACCCATAGCATTTACCACACACTTTTCCCCCCTCCATAACCTTTTCTCACTTAGAACTCTTCTCCACCTGCCTCATAATCAGACTTCAGCATATTCTCCTTCAATATCCCACCCTGAAGCAGTGAATTTATGACTGCTTTTAACTCTTCCCAATCAAAACAAGCCATTTTCCCTCAGAACTAGGTAATCCAGCGTTTCTCCAAGTGACCATCTACATCAAATCCAGCTGCAGAGTGTAGTAAAGTTGAATATTATCTTCCTTGGGGCCACATTCATAGACCCTATCTCTGAGATGGACTGAGGAATCTGTAGTTTTATCTTTCAGTAGGTTGATTCTGATGCTCCCTGCCCTTAGACCATTTGATGAGAATAATGTACATTATTGAAGTGTGTCTACACCTTACAGTAAAAGCTTTTTAGCTAGGTAGATCATCTCTGCAGTGGTTTTTGAAAGTGAGTATGCTTAAGAATCAACAAGGGAACTTGTTAAAATACAAAATCAGGTTGGACCAATAATCAGAATCTGAGACATACTGCTGTAGTGTGATGCAGACTTTGGAAAAATGAGTCTTCTGTGCCTCTAACCTAGCAGAGCAGAAGCAAGGAGGCCAGCCAGGTAACATAGCACTTCTGTGTGTTACAGATCCAGTAGCCATGCACGTTATTAACTCAACCAACCACTTACATATACGAATCTATTTGATATATACAGTAATTGTTAATTAAACAGCTTGGGTAATTTCTCCAGATTCTTCAATCAGGTAAAATTTTCACCAGATTTCCTTCTCTCATTGAGAGAAAAATTACATATATATATACACACACACACAATGCATGTGTGTGTGTATGGTGAAGAAACAAATAAATGAACAAAGATTTTCTTACACTAAGGAATGATTAACCCATCTATTTTACCTCATGAAACTTCCTTTTTACACTCTCCAAGCACAATTATAGTATCTCATACACAAATCAAAGACACACACTAAACTGAGAAGTCAAATGTAGTATAATTTCATTTTATTTTAAAAGGTTCTAAATCCAATTTTATCATCAGCAATGGGGAAACTTTAATGTATACTTAAAATTCATTTGCCACTGATAAAATAATGTATTGAGAGATATTTTGTTTAAAAAAGATGTCTTCCTTCAGAGAAAGGATAATAAGTCATATACTGTGCAACTCATAGATCTTTTGGCCCTCAGAAAGGGACTGTACATCAAACTTAGGCTAAAGCCCATAGGCCTTATGTCATGCAAAAATATTTAGGTTTCTTTTTTTTCTATTTGATCTTCACGAACTCTACCACTTACAATTCAAAAGAATGAATAGATTTTTACAGAGAATTTAGAAAAACAGCTTGTCATATTAGTGTCTGAATTATGCTACAAACTCATCGCAGTGGGCTCCATTTTGTTTTACTCCTTCAGAGCAAATTCTATATTACTTATTTAACCAGCTATTGTTAGAAATTCTTTACTTTTATCCTGGCTTATAGATTTCTTTTACTTGTACTTTTATTTTTTGATGGTCCATTAAAATCCTTTAAAGTTCTTGTTGAAAAAGTGACTGGCGTGGAAATTCCTAGCTATGTAAACTCACTATCATATAAGGAGTAAACATACAGTCACTGGAAAACAAAACACTCCAAAAAGCCATGCAAACTTTGGACAACATGCATCAAATTTATATGAAATGTTGCAGCAAGTTATATAATTCCTAAGGCTTCCAAATTCCTGTCTTTAAAGCAGAGATACCAGTTCTGACCTCATAGCAGTATTGTGGGGAATAAAGGTAAAATAATGTACACAACAGCATGGGCACATACTAAGCCCTCTGAAACTGGTAGTAAATATTATCAAGTAACCCGTAATATCCATCATGTCATTTAGTTTTACCTTTGTTCAGTTATTCACAAAAATGCAAATATGACAAAAATTATCCAACAGTGTATGGTGAAAATTTAAACATTTGACAAATGGACACCTGAAAATCACGCTTCTATCAAATCATTTGATTTAGTAGCCTACACTGATCAAATTTATCATAAAATCACTAAGTCTCCACTCTGTGCTATATTGATACAAACCCTTTGCTACTTCAATTCAATATCCTAAATCCATGGGTTTATCATTTGGAAGGGAAGCAGGCATTATTATTCCTTGAGAACCTTACTTTCCTTTGCAAAGATAGCATGTTTCTTCTGCTCTCAACTTTTATCAAAACAGCCTTTAAATCCTTCAAATGCTGTTATACAATCCTGATTGCTCTCTCTAAAAAGGGAAAAGTATCCCCATTCTATTTTTTTCAAATAAGTTCGTACCCCTAGTTATAAAGAGCAGATTACAACTATAGATTATAAATATCAATAAAAGAGACATATTGCTGTCAAATTCTTTCTCTGATCTGTTTGTTTGCTCATTAACTTGAAAGGTCTAATCTTTGATCTTTGGTTTCAAAGACATCAAGATGACTTCCAAATGTTTGATATGTTGTCTACTTTTACATCGCATTCCATATAAAATGCATTTCCCAAGACCTAATGGCTAAATAAAATTAGTTATAAGCAAGAGATAGTAAGCATTCAAAGCTTCCATATGATAGACTTTTTATTAGGCTATGTCACTTTACCCAAATGTAGAAAAAAGTACTCTAATATGCACTCGTTTATAGCCAATAGTAGTTATTATTAATATTCTGGAATTGATAAGTTATTTATGTCTGGCATTCTTCCTACTGCTTATTCAGGGAGACAGGCAGCTTATAAATATCTCATCACTCCACCGTCACAGAAATTTCATCGACAGTGCTCATGCACAGCTATTAGCAATATGAATCTAACCATTACAAGAAGGAGGAAAATCGAACATGTGGCATTAATACGCAGCCCTGGTTCCTAACCATCTGATAGGCAGATGGTGTGAAGCGGATTCTCCCGCTGAAATGAAGGGGCACATCATTTAAAACCTTGTTTGCATTCTAACTGATATCAGTGCCATATTGATATACATGATACATCATGGCAGTATTTGAACAATCTAGTTTGTTTCAGTCATAAATGTTTACAGCCTTGTTTTTTTAATCTTATAAGCATGTTCAGAAGAGTGTATTTTTAATTTATGAAACCTATTGTTTACTTCTGTTGAACTACAAGATTAGTGGAAAGCAGGAATATTAAATTACTTCAGCTAGAGCAATATAACCAAGACAGATGAATAAAGTGGGTTTCTATTTTCAATAAAGGATGTTAGTAAAGGAATTTTATAATTAGTCCAGGCATTCTGTGCATTAAATACATTTATTCATTTAAACCTTCTAGCTTTTTCTCCCCCAAGTGGCATACAGAGATACTTAATGTTTTACATAGTCATTCATTTAAAACTCTCACTGTGTGCAATTAATCTTGTCCAACAATTCAATTCAGAAAGTAAAACATCAAAAAGCATAGTTCAATTCAACAGTCATTACTGTGAAGTAATCTTTCTGCTCCTGACAGATCCTATAGACTCTTTGCAAAACTCTGTTGAAGGTGCATTGTAAGCTCTACATGAGTTTGAATTACAACTCAATTGAAATCAATCCAAGTCTTAGAAGAACTCTTGGCTCAATATAACAACTTGAAAACACCAGTACCTTTTTTCCACCATGTCTTCTTCCTATCCTTACTTAAATACCAGCTGTCTAAAAAATTGAAACTAATTTTCCCAGTTATTTTATTTCTCAATACTTTCTAAATAAACAGAAATTGTGATTCAACTATGCCTGTCTTCACCCTTGAATGATGAAATAACAGAAATGATAATCAACTAGAATAAGTAACTTAATTGTAAAGCAGGGTAGACTGAAGATTTTGAGTGTGAGTTTGTCTCCTAATGTCCATTAGACTGCTTTTTCTTGCCCTTTGAAACACATTTATATTCTGCAGAGAAAAGGAAAATTGATCTTAGAGGCTGTTAATGGAAACACTCCCTATACCAGTTTCCAGTTTTTCAATTGATTAAATTAGATTTTTAAATGTGTCAATTAACAGAAAAAATCTACTAATTTGGAGAAATATACAGAAAGAGTTTATTATAATATTGCTAATCACTAATAAATCAAATAGACATCAAGTTTAGCATTCTTTTCTGATTAGCTTAAAATCTACAGTCTCCCAGAGTTTAGGAAGAAATAGCAGTAGTGAAGTCAGAGGGAGGGGACCCCATGGTGATGTTATTTGGCCACATGTAAAATCACTGAGAAATCTCCATGGAAGTTTTTGAAACACTCAACTTCTAATCGCTAACTCATAGAATCAGGATGAAACAGAATCAATTCAAATGTTTAAATTACTATGATTTAAAATAAGAAAATAGGTAATTTATGAAAAGTTTAACTTGACACAACAAGGTCTTGAATATATAACTTTCACTTAGACTCTATCTGTTAACATTACCACCTTTAGAAAAATATTTCTTAACAGCCGCTTGTAGTCTGGACTTATAAAACATAGAGATGAGAAAGACTTTATCTACTGCGACCCTTTTATTTTACTGATGATGAGATTTAGGGGCAGCGAGGCTAATCATTTCTATAAAGTCACACCATTAAATAATGATAGATTAATCCCAATTCCCCTAACTCCCACTTCAGCATTGGCCACACTGCCTCTATCAATAAGCGAAAAAAGAAAAGTACAGAATACAGTAAACTATGGAATCATTGAAGGAAAGTGAATCCTCTCTTCTCAAGTAGCTTATGGATTGCACAAGAAGCCAAGGTTACAGACACTCAGATGATGTCACGAGTATAAGATGACTCCACTTAAAAACCTGATCTAAATGTTCATTTGTGATTCTGTTTTATAAAATTTCGAATATATCTGCCACAGAAACAATGGTCTTTCAACTTTGTGCACAAAACCTGTACTACTGGTGAAATATATTGTTTATAATATTATCCTGAGTCCTATATTTTAAATACAGAGCAACAAGGAAAAGGAGAAAGGCAAATAATGATTTTCCTCTCTATATCTTGAATATAGAAAAAATTATAAATAGAACCAAATTGAAAGAGGTAACATTTGTCTTGAATTTTCTTTAATGTGCTCTTCTCATTATTATTATTCCATTCTCCACTAAACTGGGCATTGGATGTTCTCATATTTGTCTAAGGCCCAATACTTCTTACTACGTACATGACTCATCACCCCAAATTACTCAAAGCATTGGCCCCAGGCAGGTGGCTCTTACCAACCTGAGAGTAGCTGACAGTATGTGACATTGTGAAAGGATGTTTTTAAAAAGGCTACTTGTCAATATATTGGTGACAGTTCAGGCAGTATAATAAGTGAAAAGAGGAAACAGTGTCATAAATTTAATTTCCTGCCAAAGTCACCTCACTGGCATTTCAGCCTAAGATTAGTCTTTCCAAATGTTCTCCTACTTTTCTCAACACCATGTAAGTGCTCTTCTAACTCCTTTGATACTTCAATAAGTCTCTTTTTTTTTTCTTTTTCCAGAATCCTGGTAGCATGTAGGGCTCTGTCAGTGTGTGCTTGTTGGTTAGGAGAGGAGATGAGAAAAAAAATCATAATAGAGGTGGTCATTTTTACATGCAAGTTTTGTTTGGGGGGAGCCAGAAATAGCTGGAGATGACGTAGCCAAAATTTTTTTCTGATATAGTAATATAAAGGAAAAGACTCAAGAAATACACACACACACACACACACACACATCATTATATATATATAATGACACATACACACACATTCACACTTTTTTTTTTTTTTTTTTGCGGTACGCGGGCCTCTCACTGTTGTGGCCTCTCCCATTGCAGAGCACAGGCTCTGGACGTGCACGCTCAGCGGTCATGGCTCACGGGCCCAGCCGCTCCACAGCACGTGGGATCTTCCCGGACCGGGGCACGAACCCATGTCCCGTGCAACGGTAGGCAGACTCTCAACCACTGCGCCACCAGGGGAGCCCATACACACTTTTTAAAGAGAAGTCTGGGTCTGGGTTGAGAAAAATATATAGCCATATTCACTGAATAACAATAGGATAGGAATGGAAGGACTATTTGAAGCAATATATTCTTCACACTTTTGTCATTGGGTTCTTACATTTATATCACTATCTCATTGAATCTCCATAATCAGCCGACAAGAAATGTATTTTCCCTATGTGATTTCAAGAAAAATATGAAGTGTGAGAGCTCAGTTGTAGTGCTTGGAAACGTAAGATTTTAGTTGCAGTTTTAAAGTTGGACTATGGAAAAGGATAATCCTGATTAATTGAGAAAAACAGATACTGCCATGTGACAAGGAAGATTACAAAGAAATATAGCTCTCGGTCCATAGCCTCAAGTGGTTGTCATCTCCTAGAGGATGGCATGAAGCCTTAATCATGGCATGCTTTTGTAATCATAGTCAGGGTACTTAATTTTTTTAGTGTAATTTAGACGTTACTTTAATTGTCTGATTTTGAGGCAACTTGTACTTTATTGTTCAAGAAATAAATGCTGTCTATGTTCAAAACTATTTCTCTTCTGAGGTTTGATGCATATATTCAACCCAGCTCACCTACAAACAGAGCAGGTGGATATCAAAGAAGAATTACCAATGGTTGGCATTGCACTATTCATTTCTTTCTTTTTTTTTTTTTTTCCTGCAAAAACATTACAACAGAAATAAACATCTAATTTCTGACATGGCAATAAATGCTAGTCTTTTGTACATTCTGATAAAACCTTTTACTTTATTTCAAAACAGTAGTAAGTCAGAGCAAATCTTCCATTTTCCTTACATCTCTTCATTTATGAGCATAGTCTATAGTTGCACTGATCCAATGGCTTCTCTTGACCTAATTTATGTTGTACCATGAGATTCTATTAAAAGGAACTAAATCACTGCAGTAGATTTATTCATCTTAAATAATTTAAGCTAATTGAAAAAGACCCAAACTAAAACTAAAACACTTCTCTCAAGCATTCAACTTCTGCATGTCAATTAGTAATTTAAACAACCAGCTAATCACAACAGCTTCGTGTGAAACACGAACCTGTGCTGTGTACACATTTCTCTACCTCCACGGAGCTGAAAATTGAAATAAACGTCAACTCTGAGTCTGAAAGCATGTGTATCTATTCTGGAGTCATTAGACAATTCCAATAAAATATTTGCACTGATTGATTTGGGACTTTTCTCAATTTTGCCAAATAATTTTGAAAAGAGCACATGGAAAAATGAGAGGAATATCTGGAAAATCATATCCAATCACTCTTCTGGCAATGCGTTATGGAATTTCAAACTTATAACATGACTTAAGCAAAACAAAATTTAAAACATTACTGTTATTCACCAAAGTTGCTATATCACAATAACCAGAAACTGAACTCCTATGGGTTGGTTTAAAAATTAAGAACCTAGCTTAATATTATTATGATAATATTTTATTCTTGTCACTCTGCTTGTTGTTGGTAAAACTTATCAAATATCAATTTAAGTCATGTTAATAGTAGCTCATCATGTTAACACAAATTATGCTATGCTAATTGTCCCATCATTATAGAACTCCATTTGTAAAAGCAATGGTCATTTTTCTCATGTGACTATTTTATAATTCAGCTTTTGTTAATACCTGGGGTGCATGGCGTAATCACTCATAAGACAGTCCCACAAAGAGTTACAAAGCTTTTCGCAGTATTTTTGCCATACATCTTCCTTCTGAGAATTAGAAAATTCAAACATAACTTTATCTTGGAAGTAAAGCCTTTTGAAATATTGCTAAAGTGCATACTGAATAAAGACAACACACTTAAGCGGACTTTTCCCCCTTTAAACAGCATTCATCTTTTCAAAAGCAATAGATTCTCAGTCCACACGGAGTCTATTGCATTATTCATTTCATGTGCAACCTCATGCTGGACCATAAATTGTTACTTTATCTAATCAAAGGAGACTTAACTCTACAGAAGGTCAAAGGTTTAATTTTGTGAAGTATTATCTTACGCTATGAGTTTAACCGAAAAATAGACGAAGAAAAACAGCCAAGAAACTGGTAATAAATGAACCTTTATTGCCTCGGGCATTGGCCTAGTTAATAAACTTTCATTGAAGGTTTCTTTCAACTGTTTCGGACAATGAGAGGAAAAAATCTTAAATTACAGCCATGTGTGACTTTTAAAGCAGTCATTCTTTTTTATCTCAACCTCCCTAGCTCAGGGGAAAAAAAAAAAAGACAAAGAGAGATTGTCTTCGATCTCTTAACCAAAAATGTATGTTTCTAAACAGATGAGAAAGTGCAGATAAACTTTTCTAAAAGCAGAGGTCAGCTTTGAACGATATAAAAAAATTCATTATTTAGGTGTTGAATCTTAGAGAACAACCTCTCTAGCTAAATGTAAAACTACAAAAGGGAGGAAGAAGACATGTAGTTTTTGCAAATCTAACTCTTAAATTGGGTCTCCAACTTAGCAAAATATGATGCTTTGTCATCTCACCATTGGTGCACAAAGTCCACTGTAGATTTAAAATTAATTAAATGTATTGTAAATAAATACATTATCTATGTAATGTCTGCCCTGTTTTAGACACACCAAAAAAATCCTTCTTTTATTTTCAGAATCAAAAACACTAGTAGTGAAATAATTCATTTTATCGTTATGCAATTAAAATTTTGAAGAACAAGTCTATGTTTTTAGCTGATACTCTCATCCAACAATGGCCTGTGAAGAGGTTTTTTTTTTTTTTCATTATTTTCTAGAGAAGAAAATGAACTGAGTTCTTCTGAACTAAATCTCCCTTTTTGTCTGATATGAGTATTGCTTCTCCAGCTTTCTTTTGATTTCCATTTTCATGGAATACCTTTTTCCATCTCCTCACTTTCAGTCTGCATGTATCCCTAGATCTGAAGTGTGTATGTATACATGAATCTCTTTGCTGTACACTGGAAACTAAGACAACATTGTAAATCAACTATACCCCAACATAAAATAAGAATTAAATTTTAAAAACCCTCTTTTTTTTCAGGAGGCACTGTATTGAGTATAAAAGTTATCATGGCCTCAACGGCAACATCTTAATCTCCACACCAAAGCATAAATAAGATACAGATCCTCACATCACCAACAGAGTTCTCCCAAGCTGTGAGAAAGGGAAGAAGCCATGTTCTGCATCTTACTTTAGATATTCTTAAACAGAAAGGAAAGAGGTTTGGCTTGATGCTCTGAACTGGACACCCCTACCAGATTCTACCCACAAATCACAACGCTCTCAGCAGGACACCCAACCCTCTTCCCACCTGGCAGCATACGGACAGAATCGGGCTCTACTTCATTCCAGGGACATGTCCCCAGGATGTTATCTCGGGCCACCTTTGAATCCGAACATGATAGCTGCTTACACTGGCATCACCAGGTGAAAGCAGGACCAGGGTTCCTACTAAGAGATACACTTCACACAGCTGGGAGACACTGAGTTCTCCCGGGGTCGAGGATGAAGCACGTTGATAGTAGCTTTGCTTCTTTTCTATATTTGCCGAGAGAGAGAGAGAGAGAGAGAGAGAGAGAGAGAGAGAGAGAGAGAGAGACAAAGGAGAAAGTGGAAAACCTAGAATTTAAAGATGATTTAATGTAAATTCCGAATGGAAAAAAGTGTTGCGTTCTTTACATAGAAAATTGAGGATAAAAACACAGGTCTTCCAAAAACATAGTTAAACCTGGATATCCAGAAACTGAAGCAGAGTGAGGCAATTCGTTGTTATTACTTAGTAGAGGGTTTTAGAATCAATGAATAGTTTTTGATTTCATGCAAGAAACCAAGAAGTGCTACCCAAAGATTACAGTGAAAAACACTGTCAATGATAAACGACTTTTTTGCCCCACTCTATTTTCTACCTAATTTGTATGCATGCATGTAGTTGGGGAGCAAAAGAATGAAAAGGTGAAGAAAATGAAGGAACGTAAACTACTAGAACAGAACACTGTATTTCAATGTGTATAGTAAATGGCTAGTTGTGTACATTTGTGGATAAAGAACTTAGTAACAGCAAGGATGGTCATGCTTTATATAAATTTCAGTTCATTTAATTTACCCGTTTTTGAAAAAGGCTGAGGTACATTTAGAAAGTGACCCCAAGGTCAGAGAAGCATGGGAGAGTAACAAAAACAGGTATCTCAAATCTAATTCTTTATTCCATTAATCAAAGTTTTATGGGTTTGGGAAAGTTTTGTTACAGTACACAGAGAGGATAAGAAAAAAGAAAGATCAAGGGAATTCAAAGGATTTATTAAAAGTGCAGACGGTAACTCTGACTAGTGTTTTAGCTAGATAGACACAATTAATTAATTGTAACGTTGTGAAACTCTAAAATGCTGAAAGAACGTGCTCATGCCTGCAATGTAGTAATGTAGCAAAATACTTATAATCTTTCAACCACCAGGAGCTTTTGTTGGTTTTTTAACCTAATCCACAGCTTGACATAGATCCTAGAGTAATGGAACACAGTTCTTTGATTGAAATAATATCTAAACATTGCTGTGCTAGCCCGGTGGCCTAATAGAAGTCTATCTCTCTGAAACTCGAGAAATTCAAGTTTGGAAACAAACTCAGACACTGAGCTCTGGCTTGTAAGTCCTTGAAGAAAAGCCTTTGAGACAGGAATATGCCCTTTCCAGTTTAGCAGAACCAAAAACAGACATAAAACTTCTGCAACAGCTTCTCTTCCAAACAATGAGACAGTCAAAACAAATTTGCTTCAGCCACTAAAAAGTGACTAATAAGACAACAATAGAGTATTGGTAATCACAGAGAGTCTAATATATGTCATTAAAAAGCTAAGTATTTCACAAGTGACACATTCCACCAGCTTTCTTCATTTTGGTGTGAAAATCTGAGCAGTATGTACAAGTTTAGTCATTATTACAAAAGATCCGTATCTTTTGTCAATTTTAGTCATGTGGAAAATTGCAAAGTGTTCAAAGACACACTAACAATACCTCAAAAGGAATTTATGTATATCACATAGTGGCGAAAAGGATCTATATTATTTTGTTTTATTCAATGTACCCGAAAATTTGCAATAATGATAAGAAAGCCACACTTGAACATTTTAGTGACAGAAAAGTAACTTCTAGGTCTGCACTTGCAGCAGTAAGTACACTCTGATTAAACTCTGAAAGAAAAAAACAATAAAATCTCCATTTCATTGTGTATCCTGATAAATTCCACAAAACACAGAATATATATCATTACTATTTACCAATATCCTGGCATCTAGTAGAAACTGCTAAGCAAAAAGCAAATGAACAAAAAACAGGAAAGTCATGGGTAGCATTAAATATACCTGAGGCTATGGCCAAATTTTGATTTTGTTTGGATGCCATGCTTATCATATTAAGTAATGAAAGTGATTTTTACTCCATGTCTGTCATCTGACACTATCATATCACTTTTTAAACATGATAATAAAAATGATACTAGAGAGCTTCCCTGGTGGCGCAGTGGTTGAGAGTCCGCCTGCCGATGGAGGGGACACGGGTTTGTGCCCCGGTCCGGGAAGATCCCACATGCCTCAGAGTGGCTGGGCCCGTGAGCCATGGCCGCTGAGCCTGCGTGTCCAGAGCCTGTGCTCTGCAACGGGAGAGGCCACAACAGTGAGAGGCCCACGTACCGCAAAAAAAAAAAGAAAAGAAAAAAAGAAAAAGATACTAGGATGACAATGAAACAATCTGCACACTGTCACAAATGTGAAGTCTTGACATATTTTATCATTACATTGTAAGGCATGAGCTATGAAGTTGGGTGGGAAAGCAGAGAGCAAGTAAGAAAAAAATCACCAAATTACATAATAATATAATCCTAAAACCATAGCAGTCCTTCTAAAAAAAAAATTCAGGAGCACAGCTAGAGTTGGTTAAGTCAGTAGGTCAACCATGTCGAGGGTCCAAATTATTTCCATACTTCCTTTCTGCTATCCTCAATATATTGGAAAATATCTCCATGTTAGGAAGTTGGCTACAATAATTTTAGGCATCCAAGCAAAAAAGTGAGGAGCTATTTATTCTATATATTTCTCTTTATCCCACAAAGAATTCTTCCTTAAGAGACACCTTAACGAATCACCCCTCAGAACTCATTCGTCATAAGTATATCACCTGATCATGCCAGTTTACGGTTGGAGAAAAATGTGAATTTCTAAATAAAATCAGGGCTTTGTTATAAAGGAAGAGACTGATAAGGGGTTATTGGGTAGCAACTAACAAGACCTGCAATAAAAGCTTATTGGGGAATATTGAAGAAAATTGTCAACAGCCTCAAATAGGAGCCCAAATACATTGTTATTCTAAATCTTCCATCATTTTAAATCTGTCCCATGCTTGCTCAACAGTGAGCATGTACCTAGATTCAGAGGATAATATCATTGTTTTTCTCAATGCACTATTTTACTTCTCATAATGAAGTCCTTGTACAGAAAAGTTCCATAAAATTACAATAGTGACCTTGAGTTTTATATTTAGAACTACCAGGAACAGAAACATGAAACAGCACTCAATTGCTTTGAGTTTCCTTTTCCACATCTAGCTGGAGATATCTATAAAATAAATAATAAGATGGCATGCCTATAGAATGTATAATAAGATGTTGTCCTTCATTCGATTGCTGGACAATCAAATTTATACACCTGTTATGGAATGTGACACCAAGGAACTGGTCACTTTTGAGCTATATGAAACAGTCATTTAAATATTTCTCATGATAGTGAAGTGGCTAAAGCTGGTAGTGATATTTTTCAATGCTTTGATGCAGTACTAAAACTATTGGATTCATGTTGTTTCTTCTTAAGGATGCAGACCAGTGTAGGAAAACTTGAAGCAGCAACTGCAGAGCTGAAGAGAGGGAAGAGAATGAGAGAGAGAGAAACTGACAGAGAGGGTTGAGGGGAGAGAGAGAGGCAACAGTAGCTTTAAGCATTCACACGTCTATTGCCATGTCATTGCTGTTTGGTCTCTTCCTCACTTCCATCTTTGCTATCATCAACAGTAAAATGAAAAAGTTTAATGAAGTATAAAAATTGAGGGCAATAGCAGAAATATGGCTTCGGACAAAGAATATAGGCTTTGCAGTCTAAGATCTGAGTTTCAGTCCACCCTCTGTCATTGGGTAGATGGCCTCTGTTTGCAAGACCTAATTTCTGACAATTTCAATTAACTTACCCCAGCTATAATAGAGACGACCATGTGTTGCCTGTGTCTCACAGAATTGGTGAAACATTAAATGACATAGGATGTGTGAAAAATGGACATAGGTGTTTCATAATGACGGTTTTGTTCCTTCATCTTGCTATCAGTCCATCAGAGATGGTCCTTTGCTGCCTTTTTTTGCATTACTATCCCCACTACTGACAGAGCTGAGACTACTTGTGGAAAACAAATGGCAGAGCCAGGCCCATGGCATCACTCCCATGAATATGTTCCTTCAACTGTATTTCCCAGGATCAATAAGAGAACTTGGTAGAAAATCATATTCTTCATAAATAATTTTATTTTATAAGTACTTGCATGAATGAAATCTGGATCAAATTTCAAGATTATATAAAATTTGAATCCACAACTTACTAAACGACCTTAGACAACTCACTTAACTGCCTTGGAAATAAGATGGATAAAAGTACCTACATATTATACTGGTTATCAAAATCAAATGAGTGAATACACCCAATGAACTTCAATTGTGCATAGCACAACAAAAGCACTCCATATATGTAGGCTACTGTTATTGTCCTCTGACATCAAAAGACACTAATATTCACACAAGTCAATGTCATAAAGACAATGATTTTAAGATGATGGAAACAATTTTAATATATGTTCTAATCAAAGGGAATATATATTTTGCAAAAACTACAAAAGGATTTGCATTATCATTACATTATAAAGTATTATTATACATACATCTTGACTCCAAAGATATTTTATGATAAGAAATATATTATGGTAAAGTCACATCAAAAAAGAGATCCAGTTGCATGGACACAAGCAACATTACCTAGCAAAAATCCCAAAGGATAAGTTTAGATTTTAAATATATAGTCACCAAATTATCAGATTCAGACATAAGAGTTGGCAGTGTCTCAGGAAGAAGAATCTCCTAACCCAGACTCACATTATGAATAGAAGATAGAATCAAGCTAGCATATCTCCTTCTCCACTGACAGGTCAAGCACTTTCAGCTCCCCCCACCAGACACACATAAGTTCTTTAAACACATATTTGATCCCCTTAAATATATTTATTATTTTTTATATGTACTGTTTATTCAAAGTGAAATATCCAGGAACAGTGGATAAAAAATAAAAGAAGATCTAAATGGATAAAAATGCCATAGCTATTTCCCCACTATTCCATAAGAAAATATAGATCAGTGCATACCAAATTCCCATCAGCAATGTTACATCTACCATTGCATTGGTTTCACAGTCAATGGCTAGTTCTGTTACATGGGAAATTTTTAATTGTCAAGTAATACAGTATATAAGAAGTACTTGGTATATTATAACAGCAGTTTGCTAGATGAGTCTCTATTATCTAAAGAGAAGCATGTCTGTTCTCAGAAAAGTATATTTTTCCCATTTCCTTACATAATTTGGTCTCAGTATCAAGCTTCATCAAACACCTTCATAGAGATATCATTTACTGAATAAAAGTTAAAGGATTTAACTGTTAACTTCTAAGCATGATTTAAATTAAATCATAAATATATTATTCAAATAGATAACAAGATATTTGGGTTTTCAGGGCACTTGATAAATAGATCTAGTTTAAACATATTCTTAATCAAGAAACATTCCTACCTTTCTGTGTGATAATGGGAGACCAAATCAATTTTTAAAACACGAAATCAGGAACTTGTAGAATTCTAAGAGACCCTAAACTCTGTCTTCTTGAATTCTAATTGTTAACAAGGCATTCTGATAAAAGTAGACAACTACATATGATTTTTCAACACACACATTTATTCACATCATAACTAAAACTGACAGTGCATCTTCATCATAATAAATTGGTAAGAATTATTTGATATTAATAACTCTTAAGATAAATTATTTTAACTTAATTTGACTTTTAAGACCCACTTGTAGGATACATACAAACAGGAATGGCTCTGACATTCACTTATGAAAAGTAGTTTGTTACAAATGAGGTAAATTTTACTGGCAATTACTTAAGTATCTTACTGCTTTTTATTGCTACTAAAAATTTACAAGGTCATTTGAACTATTATATAATCTGTTTTATATTTTTTTCCTCGAAGCAAAATACAGTTTTGGTAATCATTGTAACACAAAATATGCAATCTCAGGAGGAAAAGTAAATGAAAACATAGGCACTCAATCAAATATTCCTTGATTTCAATAAAGAACTATTATCATAGATCTTTTGAAAGTCTATGAGTAGGCTATGACTGTGGGAATTTTCAGTTAAATTTTAATTCACATAGATATTAAATTCAAATCATAACTTATTAAATATGTACCATGTCCCAGGGACTAAAATGAATTAAAAAATGGGTACAACATGATCCCTGCTCTTAAAAATGTAAACACAACGAGGGTAGAGATTTTGATACTGACAATGTCTCTGCTTGTTCACAGATACACTGTCAGTGTTGAAAACAGGGATCAACACGGAGGAGTTGCATAATATATGTTGAAGAAAATTATGAAGACAGAAAAGAAGGAAATAAGGAAGAAACATGAAAGAGAAAGGAGGGAAGGGAAAGAAGAAAGGGAGGAAGGTAAGAAGGAACAAACTTACATTTTAGTTAGGTAGACACATATACAATTATCTATAACACAAGAGAGAATGTTTGAGTTGTATTAGAAGTACACAGTGCTTCTATCGTAATTCAAGATCATAAAAATTAATTAAGGCTAGGGTGTCCAGGAAAGCTTCAGGTAGGATGTAGTATTTGAGATAACTTTTGAAATATAGGTAGAGATTTTGGTTGATAGAACTGAGGAAAAGAATTATTTCAAGGTAAAAAAAAGGAAAAGAAAAGAAATAGTGAGCAATGGGACAAAGCTTAGAATATGCTGGGCTTGCATGGACAGTATAATGTTTATGGTGTAAGACACATTGGGTGGGGAAACTAGTAGGATGTAGATCTGAAAATGAAGACTGGCGTCACTTCATAAATGTGCTTACATGCCACTCCAATACTTTATGCTCTGGGACCAACGGTATTTGAGAAGGGAAGTATCTTGATTAGAGTTGATCCATAACCCCCCTTTATCCCCTAGGCTTCCTTCATAAGCTGTGGGGACCTCATCAGAGCACCGAAGGCGACTATGGCTATGTGCTTTACTTACAACCCTACCAATTAGACATGTACCTCCATAATTTCATTGTTTGAGATAGTGATATCCCCCAATACCTAATACAGTACATGGCACAGTTAAATTGGAAGTTGTACAGAATAAATAATGTGGTGGACCTCAGTTCAGATCTTGAATGTATAACTTATTAGCTGGGCTTCACTTCTCTGAGCTTCAGTTCCACCATCTGTAATATGGACATGATACTTAGGGTTGTAGTGAAGATTAACTTATTACTGGAAAGAGGATAATGTGCTCCCCCATCCACCCACAAAGTTTCATTCCTGGAACCTGTGGGCATTTTATCTTACAGGGTGAGTGGAGCCTTGCAGATGTGATTAAGTAAGTTAATGATCTTGAGATGGGAAGTGTGTCCTGGATTATCCACGTAGGCCCACTATAATCACAAAAGTTCTTATAAGAGGGAAGCAAGAGGGCCAAAGTCAGAAAAAGAAGACGTGATGATGGAAGCAGAGGTTGGAGGGATATGCTCGGATGATGAAGGAAGAGACCAATAAACCAAGAAAGGTGGGTGTTCTCTAGAACCTGGAGAAATCAAGGAAAACCATTCACCCCTAGAGCCTCCAGAAAGAACACAGCCATGCAAACACCTTGATTTTAGTCCATAAAACTCGTTTCATACTTCTGACCTTCAGAATAATATAATAAATTTGTGCTGTCTTACAAGCCACTAAATTTCTGGTAATTTGTTACAGCAGCAATAGGAAACTAATATACTTTTATACACACATGTATATATTTTTACACACACACACATTACACTTTGAGTAGAGTAGGTATTAATAAATAATAGATATCCTTAATGGATCCATAATATTTCCTATCTAAACTTATTTTTTGCAACTTCAGGATAAATTTAGAGCAAACTGAGAGAGAGAGAGAAACAAGCATAGCAGGGAAACATTGTACTGGTCCAAGCTCAAGATTGCCAGAGCTGGAAAGGAAGAGAAGGCAAGTGTGCAGAGGAGGTATCAGAATCATTTCAGAAAGAAAGTTTGATCTCTAAGTAGACTTTAGGTCTGAAGAGGAGAACTTAAAGATGATTGTTACAGTCCAGAGGGCAAGACGATGTTACAAACTAACTCCAATATTAGAAATAGCCAAGAACAGAGGAAAATGCAAGATTGGGAGTTCACCTTTTGAGCACGTTGCATTTGAGGTGAGGAACGACTGCCTGAGATTAGATTTTAGCAGTATATGTTTTAGTTAACTGTTAAGGGTCAGTACATTTCCCAGAGAAGAAAAATGAGAGGACATGGCAAATCCTCCAACATTGCCTGGGCTTACCTACATACAAAAGGGGTGGGAGTGAGAGGGCAGGATCAGAGGCAGCTTTTAAGAGAACAGGCCACAGGAAAGAAGGTGCAAAAGCTGGAAATTTCAGGGACAAACAAAACGAGGGGAAGAGAGGCAACAAATGTACATTATTCTTTCAAGCAGCCTGATGAAGACAGCAAGACAACTTTGCTGAGGTATACATTTTTTTTTAAGTAATGAAGAACTGAGTGTATTCGTGGGAAGAGATAAGATGTGAATTGCAAATGGAGAGTGAAGACACCAAAAAAAAAAAAAAAAAGAGAGAGAGAGAGAGAAATTAATGGAGGAAGACGAGAAAGCATCAGAGGAATAGGTGAAGGAGATAGCCTCTTCAAAAGGAAAAGCATGGCTTTGGGGATTATTTGGAACCATTGATATTTAAACAAAGGTCTAAATTAACAGGCTAAGTTGATTTCATTACTTTAATACATCTTTAAGAATGAAAATGAAAAACTGGAATATAGCAATTCATTTTTTAGTTTTGAGACATTTTTGCATCATAAGATTCTGAATATATTATGAAAACATTTGAAATATAATTTTAGGTAACTGAAAGCTGTATTTGTACTAGTATCATATACACACATGTGCACACACATATACCCAGATATTCATATGTTCATAAGATTATATTTATAATGCATATTCATGAGGCAGGCACCATGTCTTATCCAATATTTTATTACTAACTTCTAGCACTATCTCTGGTATATACTAGACATTTTTTTTTTTTTTTTTTGCGGTACGCGGGCCTCTCACTGCTGTGGCCTCTCCCGTTGTGGAGCACAGGCTCTGGACGCGCACGCTCAGCGGCCATGGCTCACTGGCCCAGCCGCTCCGCGGCATGTGGGATCCTCCCGGACCGGGGCACGAACCCGTGTCCCCTGCATTGGCAGGCGGACTCTTAACCACTGCATCACCACGGAAGCTCTATACTAGGCTTTTAATAAATGAATGAAGCCTTGGTGAATTTGCACCTGAGGTTCTGAGGAACTGCTTAATTGGTATTTGTCATATTACACTGTATTACAACTTATGTTTCATATGACACAGACATCTTATAAATGCACACGATTGTAAAGATCATATATGGTGTCATTAATTTGCCTTTAGAACCAGCAAGGCACTAGGCCATACAAATGGAAGAATGAGGCTACTGCCTCTTCATCTAGATGGTTAGAAAGCAATACTGGATACTAGTACGGATTTCCCTTCTCTATCAGCACCCTGATAAATAGTTGCTCTTTCTTTTTTATTCCCTTCCCCCACCACAGACTATCTTGTCTTTCTAAACACAAAATTAAATCATTCCATTTCTCTGCTTTAGCATTTTGACATCGCCCGTTGCCTATACCACAAGATCCAAATACCTTATTCATGGCGATATTAATGTTTTCATAATCTGTCCTTCACCTACCTTTCCAGGTACATCACCAACATGTCACTGCTCTGACCCCACTTTATATTCTATGTAAAACCACAAAGAACAATCTTTCATTTCTTTGCCAGGAATACCCTTTCTCCTTCTTATGCATGAACACCAAAATCACTTATCACCTTCTAGAAAAAGTTTTCTTGTTTCACTGAGACAGAGTTGATTATGTCTTCCTCTGCCTCAACCTCTCGATTTGGCTGAAATCTAAACTATGGCTATTACTGAATTATGTTGTAATTATTTAATTACCAGTTTATCCAACTACACTGAGTTCATTGAAGGCAGAGGCCATGACTCATTAAATTTTCTTTTTGCTCTCTCGTGCCCTCTACAGAGTAAGCATTCTGGCTTTGAATGAATGAATAAATGAAAACATTACAAGAAAAGAAAAATCCAGAAAATGTAGAAGTGTGGATGGAGATGGTCATTATGATATATAAATGAAGAAGACAGCTTAAAGTTCCAGCAATTTATCCAAATATCCTCACAACTCAAAATAAATGAAACTCATCTTGCTACATATTCTAAGTCTAGATTCTGAACTTAGCAAAATCACATGCTTGGTTGAACTGTATGAAATCACTGATATTTGACCAATTTTAGCCTATAAAATGTTAATTTCACATGGTCAACTTAACACCTATCACCTGGTGACAGAAATTGTCCTCCTCCAAGGTCTCTGGAGAAAACAGCACAATAAACCCACCCCCGAATTCATGCTCAAAAGAAACATACTCTTTCAAATTTACTCAGAAGAAAATACACTCACCCCAGCACAGCACCTCCAAACATCAGCTGGTCCTAAAGTCAACACTGTGTTTACCAAAGAACTAAAAGTAAATTCTAACCAAAGAACAAAAAAAATAACCTAAGACGGAGTGAAGTAAGATTGTCATTAAATTCAGAACCATCGCTGCTCCCTAATCTGTCATTTCCTCTGATGTCAGGAGCTACCTCACTTTGCAGACAGAGCAAGGGTGGGCCTAGCACTCCCTGAGCCCCTTTATCTATGGTAATGGGTACACCTGACACCTGCGTTATCTTACCCTTAGGACGGCATGGCCTTCTTAAAGCTTTGCCTTACGGTGCTTTTCTTTCCAGATATGCTTGAAATATTGGAACATTAAGACTACAAAAACAGAGCCTCAGGTTGAATATCCCTCTCTAAGTATACTTTCTGTCTACTTATCTATCTACTATACATACCAAGAGATCACGGTCTTTAAAATTAAACATTTCTGAAGTATTTACTATCATTTCTTCTAAATACTATTTTCTCAGTTATAAACAAAAATTTCAGAACTGACAAATTACAATGAGTTTTCAAAAACCAAAACCACCATTTAGAAAGCACTGTAGGGTAAGCACTATACTAATAATTGTACTATATCTATAGTATCTGTAGTAGGCATGTGTATGCATAAACATACACGCACACACAAATTATTCGAGATGAGAAGAGTGCAGTTCAAAGGGATTAGTAACCGCCCAAAATTATACAACAAATAAATGGGGCAGTCAGAATTCAAATTGGAGTTGTCCACTCCAGAGTTCACACCCTAAACTTCTACACTCTAAATGGGCCTCAGTGAACTAAAAGACTGACCCCCAAGTGCAACTGTAATGCACAAGTACATAGAAATGTTTGGGAACTTAAAGTTTCATAAATGATGAATTTCACAAATGTCAAATTCACTTTAAGTCTGAAATGCCAGCATTCTGGCCATTAGCTCACAAAGTGATTCCAAATACACAGAGAGTGAAGACATAGGAAGGTTGAGGAAACAAAAATCCTTCTAACATAGTATAAAATGATAAAATGGCTATTTGATAGGGAGTCGAAGAAAGAATGAAGGAAGACAGGCTTAGAGGAAAATCTGGAGGCTTATCTCCTGTTAAAGAGTACCTCTTACTTTGCCATGTGTACAGATGTCTGATTCTTCTTGGGGTCCGTATGTCAGCATTGATTTGTGTGTGTGTGTGTGTGTGTGTGGAATGTGATCTCTACTGTAGCTTAGTCAACTTTAAAGAAAAGTTAAAGATGCAAGACTAGAAATTTTCCAGATTGTTCCTTTGAAACAGTTGAAAACAGTGTGTTTTACTTTCTGCAAGAAGCCTTCTGTAATGGCTACAGCTGTGAGGATTATAGCCCCTGAACTTCTAAGCCCTTATTGCTTGCCCGACTCATATGGCACATATATCATGATGCTATGCTATGTTATTATATCATCATTACTATTAATTACTCTATGAGTAAAATTTATCTCCCAGTGAGATTTGATCCCTTGAATATAGAAATCAAGATATTATTTGGTAAACTCTTCACTTAGGTATAGCAGGTTGATATTTGTGATACCTCTTTCTTAACCAAAAAAAAAAAAAAAAGTTAGAATTGACATTTAAACGCTTTAGTGCTCTGAATAACAATACTATTTCATTCTTTTCCTTCTCTCTTTTATTTGCTTTAATTTGTTGGTGTTTGAATTTCATTCACATTCTCAAGAAGATTTTATTAAATGTCACCCTGGTTTAAATTAATCAGTCAAAGAAGAAAAAGTCATTAAAGGAAAATTTTGGAAGGGTCACAATTTTTGAGAAGCACATAAATAAGGAAGAAAATTAAAAGGTAAATTTTAATTGGCCAATAATTTAAAGAGCTTGACGCTTCTGTGACATGCTTCAAAGTTTACCATTAACAATTTATTTTATTTTTTGGGGTGGGGTAAGAAGTGGATTTATTTAGAGAAAAACACACTCCATAGACAGAGTGTGGGCCATCTCAGAAGTCAAGAGGCCCCAGGGTATGGGGAACAAATTCTTTAAATTAAGCTATTTGGGATTTAAGATATGGGACTTTACAGCAAACTGTTCTCGCCTCTTTCTTCTTCTCATTCAATTCAGTCCAGTTTCATGTTACCTTTGACCTCGTTGGTGGGCTACATCTTGCCAGTCTTGAGTGAGACCTCCTACAGCTATGTCAAACTTTGCTCATTCCCTCTTCTTTCTGTATTCTTCCTCTCCATATGCCCTAATTATACTTCTGTTCAACCCAATTATACTTCGGTTCAACTGTTTATTTTCCTTAATCTGATCATTGGTTTATAATTTTTCTTCTGCCTCCCGAATAGAGCAGCAGGCCAAAACTTCTATTTGTCAGTAAATAACTCCTTAGTCCTGGAAAAATAGCTAATTGAACTGCTTTTTAAGGCACCCTCTCTAAGTCTAGTGTAAATCTTCCCTGTCTGGTTTATCTTACGAAACATTTGAACACATTTTGCTGATTCTTCTCTAACCAATCTTGTTTTATTTTCTTTCCCCAATTTTTTCTCTTTTATTTCTCCTTCCCAAATATTGTTTTTAAATTATAAATGTTAGTTATTTTACCTAAAGTGTCATCATATCTCTTTAATGCTGACAAATTAGCTTCCCTATAAAAATTCAAAACATCTTCCTATCTCCAAACATTTCTGAGTAGTCATTCTGTATTTCTGGGAAAGAAGATGATATAGATATATATAGATAGATAAATATAGATATCTCGGATCGAAAGCTGCCTCCTCTACTTCTTAGCGTCTTAGCTATGGCCTTTTGAGCAAATTAACTTGAGACTTGGATTTTTCATGTTAAAGCCAGGCTAACTGCACACACTGCATAGCATTTTTGTGAAAAGTAAATGAGAGACAGGATATAATATGCCTCCTAGTCCAGTGCCTTGTACATGGCTGGCATTCAAAAAACACTTCTCCTTTGTCCTTTTCCACAATTTCCTCTGATGCTCATTTGACTTTCTGGCATTCACAGACACACACATATATAGTACAATATGCACCAAATCTCAAAATAATTAACATACAAATCTACCTCATGGTCTTAATTTAGTTTCAAAAGCACATTTATGAACCTAAATAGTTCTCGTCAAAGTCAATAAAAATGTACTTACATGCCTAGTCCTAAGGAGAAAAAAATACTAACTTCTATTAAATACTCTAATGCTAATATATAAGTGTTCAATGGCTCAAAATAAACATTTCTGAACCTTAACTCTAGCAGCTTAAAAATGGTATATCTATGATATAAGCCACTAAAAGTTATGCTTGAACATACTGTTTGGTGATAATAATCATATTGATTTAGCCGATCAAAGTAATAAAATTGGATTACATAAATCATTTCTTAGGATAAGATAGTAAAATATATTGTTTCCATTGCACATTATTCATCATGGATTTCCTATGACACAGTCAAAATTGATGTAAAATTTGAATAATCTAGATTCAGTACATATTTATATAATGCATATCAAATCATAGTTACCTATTTTTAATCTCCTTCACTTGGTCTGAATATTCTTACCATGTCTGAAATATTATCAGTAATATATTCTCTTTTAGTTATTTAAATACCTAAAACTTACATCAGTGTATTCTCAAATCTGGAAATTCTGTGATCTGAAGAATAAATTTTGTTGGCATATTTTCATTTTGCAAAGGAGTAATACAAAAATAGTGTGTATTGTTTCAAAGATTTGATTTCTCTAAAATTGTCTCTGTGAAACAAGCACACACACTCCCTTGATAAATGTGCATATTTTTAATTATTTTAAATATTTTTTCAGATTCCAAACATTTTTCTCTACTCACTTCATTTTCCTTAAAAGAAAAATCTGAATATTAGCCCCACTTTCTAGTTAGGGTATCTGAAATCTCAGGAAAACTCATTAATACCTTAGAGGCTATAAGCAATACCTTGTAACCAGAGTATGAGATTCTTAGAACCATAATACAAAGGAAGTTACTACCGTTCTGTGTAATCAAAATTAGGAAACAAAGTATGTGCTTAACACTTAACTATGAGGCAGGTATCAATTTACACGATGATTACCCAAAAAGTGAGAGAAATGGAAAGAAAGAAAGAAAGAGGAAGAGAGGGAGAGATAGAGGGAAGGAGGAAGGGAGGGATGGAGGGAGGGAAGGAAGGAAAAAAGAAAGGAAAAAAGAAAGGTCTATATATAATTTTTTAGAAACTTGAAATACAAAGTGGGGCACAATCATCATGTTTCTGACTTACTAGGGAGGGGCAGCTCACAAACTTTCCAGCAGCTCTTATTACATTAAAGCAATTTCAATGCTCTAATAGAAGGTTATGTGTTTTCAATGGAAAGTTACTTGCATTTCACACTACAGAGCTGTTAGTGGTAAGTAATTATACAACTGTATTTCCAATGATGGAGTCCCACCACTGTGCTTGTTTCCTTCCCAGTGGAAAATATCTTGTGAAGCAAAGAGTGGCTAAGGGATTCAAAAGGAGGAAAACACATACCATAAAATATAATTAAAAATTGTGGAGGCTGCATATGACAAGAATAACCATAAAAAACAGATACAAACCAGCTGGCTGTTAACAACTTCTGAGTTATAAAAATCTTAAACCTGCTGTAAAGCACTCAATTCGATTTACATAACCACAGAGCTGACATTCCTTTTAGGCTCCTCTGTTGGGGATTATTTTGACATGTTTTAAAGCAACATAAAAAGCAACTGTGAAAGGAAGACATGTATCATTTTACACTGGAATTCATTCCTGTCTTAAGACCGGACTTTCATACTTTAATCTGAACCTCTTTCCTTAAACTGGAAAATATCTTTAATGACCACTGCCTGGCTGATTTTACAGCATTATTCTTCGGATGCTCATATTTCTAATAACATTGATGCTTTCCCTCTGTGTGTTGTGTATTTGAGTCACTAGCCTTACACAATTTCAGCTCAGTTGTACCAATCCAAGAACCAATATCCATGGTCTATAAGAAGAGAATAATATTTTGGTCAACCATGACTGAAACAACTATAATTTCTTAGGAACCTAATGATGCGGACAGCATTCTACAAATCTAACATAGCTTGCTGTAGGGAATTAAAAATAAACAAAATAAAATAAAATCAATCGTACATTGAGTGAAGTTTTGATGTATAAGTGCTGGCAGCAGAAATTGCCCAGAGCACAAAATGAGCTTTGCCGTTTGATAATTTGCTTGATTCACTATGTTGCTACATTCAGGGCATTTTATGCCTGACTTATATGTAGTCCAGTAACCTGTTTAATGTTAGAAGGGTTATAATTATATACAAGGGTTTTGACTATATAGCATGTCAGTATTCCAGATCTGACACAAAATATGTATATTCACTTGAGGTTTAACTATTAGAAATATTTTTAGTAATAATTTGATCTACAGTTATAATAAATAACAAAACCATTCTATTCTTACTAGAGATAAGGTAAGCAAACATATCAGGGTCGTATGACAATAATAGTCCCTTAAAGGAGTACAATAGAAAGATCAGGGGTCTGTAGTTATGGATTCAAATTTTCACTCTGCCATTTTCTAGCTTTTCTAATTTTGAGCAGCAAACCTGAGTCCCAATTTCCTCATTTGTGAACTGGGGTTTTATTATGTATCACAAAAAGCTGTTGGGATATAATATGACATAAGGTATGAATGCTTAAAATATAAGTTAGAACTTTAAAGGAATCTGTAAAATAATATTCTGTTTTATGTGTAAGCTGCTTTTTGTTTTGTTAGATTGCCTTAGCAGTTATAGGAACTCTCTCAGCTCTTTAGCCTGTGTGATTATTTAAAACATAAGCTACCTTTAAGAAAAACAGAAAAAATCAGCTGAGTTTGGTTTTGAAGAAATAATAATGGGTTCAATTTTAGTCATTGACAAGTTTGAAATGACAATAGGAAATTCAAGTACAAATATCTAATATCTAGTGATGGATGTACAATGGTTTGGAAAGCATTATGGATAAAAGTGATAATAAAAATGAAAAAGGAGACAAGATCACTATAGAACAAAATCTAAACAGTGAGAAGAAAAAAAAGATAAATGTTTAAATATCTCTATAAGTTTTCCTAATTGGTTATTATAATGTATAACAGTAATACTCTGCATCATTTTGAGTAAACATGAACTTAATCACTAGAAAATGTCTTAGTACATAGCAAAATCAATTTCCTGGGATCTTTTAAAATTAATGCATTAGGTAAAATATAATGTTTTTTTTATTATTTTGTTGCCTAGATCTGCCAAAGGATAAATTTAAACATCAGGAAAGAAGAATGAACATTGTTTAAACTGTGCCCTGGAATGTTACGGCCATTTCTGCACAATAGAATGATTAATGAAGTGTTACTCAAATAGACAATCATTTATAAAATTACCCAAATTAATATACCTAAACTTGATTTAATCAAATGTGTGTACTTCAGATTTCAAACAACTAATTTAACAATTACATTGTTTCTATGTAATATTGGAAAGGAATATAAACTTGTGAAACTTGCTAGATTATATGTTTCCAAAATAAAATATCAAAAAAATGTTAGATAAAATGACTCCGTGGCATTATTTATTTTTATTTTGTCAGCATATTGAATCTTAGAACTACTACTACTAATAATAATAATGTTTATGAAATTATCCTAAATGTAAAAATATCCTCTGTAATACACCCGGGAGAGAATAGTCAAGACATTTATAATGAGATATCAAAGCCTGGTGGGCCACACATTTTCTCAGTGGGCTAATATTTGGAACTTTCTTTTTTGCCCCATAAGTCTTTCTTTTTCATGAGTGACACTTATTTGTCCTACCTTCTAGAACAATGAACAATTAATCTATATCCTTTATTAAATATCCAAAGACAGCAAACATGCCCTTTCCTTAAAGCCCCATTTCTTCTCTAAAAATCTTCATTTCCCTCAACCAATCTTAAGAAAATAACTTCCAGTTCTGATTACCCAGTTTGGACAAACTGTTTTCTATTGTGGCCTCTCAAGACATAATAACCATAAATGGACACAATACTGTTGATATGGTCTAAGCAAGCAAGGCTGCTGCCAAAACAGTACAATACATAGAGCTCATTAGCACCCACATAATTTATCAAATTTAAAATGGACTTAAGTGAATCACCATATTGGCAATAGTACATCGAGGTTTCATTCCTAGATGCAAAAATCATACTTAGGTTAAAAACATCAAATGTTAGTGTTAAAAAAGAAGTCTATGGTGAAATGGATTATTGGTGAATAGATATTTTTAAAAATCATGATCAAATATAATAACCATAAATGAACACAATGCTGCTGATAAGAATGCAAGGCTGTTGCACAGTGAATTAGGAGACAGGCTTGGCAGTCAAGTTAACAGTCTTGAGCAAGAAAAACAGTGCCAAAATTTACTCATCTGTAAAATGAAAACCATAATAACTACCCAAAGACATATTACAGGGATTAAATGAGCTAATACACATAAAGGAACTTACTAACTGAAATATAATAAATCCCAATAGATGGTAACAATTACTAATACTTTAATGATCTGAAAATTATACATTCATTAATCAACCAATAATTGCTTTGAACCTTCAGTCATATCATACTCGTGATCAATGTAAAACCCAATCTTTTTTTTTTCACAAAAATGTTATCAAATTTATTTTTCATATACTTGTGTTATACAGATAAAATTTTTTGTCAAATCATACCCCTTTTAAGCCAATATCAGATGCCACTTTCCACAGTGATGACAGTGATTATCCTGTTAACCCCTCGTTTCCTCTTCTTCTTTACAAAACCTATAGTGCTTTTGTATATCTCTCTTGGTAATTGCCTCTTTGTACCCTCAATTACAGTTTATTGAGTGGCAATGTCATTTATCTTTGTAACTCCTAAAACTCAGGATAAATATTTGTTGAATACATTAATAACCATTTCTAAAGTGTGTATTCCAAAAGTGACTTCTGATATAATTATGAGTATGTTTCATGATAACAAATATTTATTTCTGATTAGCTGCAAGTTTAAGATATTGTGTTTAATGACTATACACCCCTTACTTGTTTATAAATTAGGAATGTGTGTGAGTGTGTGTATTTGTGTGTGTAACTACTCTGAGAAAAATATTTATCAGAAGTAGATGGAAGAATTAAAATCAGAAAGAGCCGAGACAATAATTCAATAACATCAATCAGTTATCTTTCACTACTTTGTTTCTCTAATCAGACTGTAGCCTCCGCTAAATGCAAGGTTTCATTAACAACCTTGACATTTAAACTATTTTAAATAAAATTCAACAAGGGAAGGGAAAAGAGGAGGAGGAGAAGACAAAAAAGGCTAGGCTGAGAGGATAGGTAATTCAGGTTGGGGAGCAAAATTTGGGTTCATATGAAAAACATTGACTGATCTTTAATGCAGCAGTTAAATGTCTTCCGGTCAAGGAGTTATTGGAGAAAGTATTCAAGAGTTAACATCTAAACAATTAAACATAAACTATTATATCACTGAAATATAAGGACACCCAGATTCAGAAATTTAAGGAAATGTATTTAGTGGTTGAGGCTAATCAGGGACTCACATCGCCTTAAGAGGCCAGTTGTATAGATTCCCAAATATTAGAACTCTGTAGGCCTTTAGAGTGAATACAGATAAGAAATAGATTCTAGAGACTGCAGCTGTTCAATTTTTTTAAAGCCAATTCATCATTCATTTGCTAATACTTGATATAATTTTCATGGCCATCTCAAACAATATAGCCATGCAGGTTTCCAAAGAGCGCAATATGTAAAGTTCACTAATACTCATATAATTTTTCAACTCTAAAAGGGATTTAAGGGACTCACCTACTGGCAACAGTACATTGAGGTTTGATTCTCAGATGTAAAATCTTAGTTAGGTTGCAAATACCAAATGCTACTGTTAAAAATCTCCTGTGTGGGGCTTCCCTGGTGGCGCAGTGGTTGAGAGTCTGCCTGCCAATGCAGGGGACACGGGTTCGAGCCCTGGTCTGGGAGGATCCCACATGCCGCGGAGCAAGTAGGCCCGTGAGCCACAACTACTGAGCCTGCGCGTCTGGAGCCTGTGCTCCGCAACAAGAGAGGCCGCGATGGTGAGAGGCCCGCGCACCGTGATGAAGAGTGGCCCCCGCTTGCCACAACTAGAGAAAGCCCTCACGCAGAAACGAGGACCCAACACAGCCCTAAATAAATAAAAAAAAAAAAAAAAAAAAAAAAAAAAAAAAAATCTCCTGTGTGAAGTAGATTGGGAAATACACGTCAAAAAAAATCATGATCAAACCTGGCACTTTTGTTGACAGACTTTGTAGTGAGGTCGAAGGTGTAATTAGGCCAGAAAATTACTTTCTCACTACTAGAATTGTTCCCTTCAGGTCTTGAGTTATCAGTCCAGAAAATTTCATTAAACACTAAATTCACTTTAAGACAACTGTCAAAATTAAGCAAGGTCCTAATATTCAAATCTTTCATTTGGATTTTGAGATTTAATGTAAAATAAAAAAATGCTATAGTTTCATTTTTCTATCAAGACTAAACTTTTTAAGAATTTCAGAAACAACTTCTTTTCCCCTTTGAAAAACAGGATGAAATAGCATAACAACATAAATGTAGAATTTGAAATACTTAATAGGCATAAATTATTTAAATTGTTTCTATTTCCTGTTCATTGAGATCTTAATGTGAAACTGGTAAAAATTCAAGCACTCACAATTATTACAGATACAATACAAAGGGGAAAAAGAGAATCCTAAACCTAGGTTCTGAAGACTGATATAAAATCTGTAATGATGCCAATGATGAAACTGTGAATCCACCATATTTGCTCTTCGATAGTGTACTATATTTATAACAACTGGTTCACCGCATATTGAAAAATAGAAAGACATAGGGTATTCTGGTACATATTTAGTATATAAGTGAGCAAGGACTCAGCATTTATAAACAAAAAGGAAATATGGTACATGACACAGTAGAATTACAAGTAATGTAATTTTCTATTTTCCAAAATGTTACGATAATAACTTAAGAATTAAATATCTCAAATATAGCTTCAACTATTTTGCCAATTATATCAAACAGGATAGTGTTTGATAAAGTATAGTGAAAAGTATTGTTATAATTCTTGGAGTCAAAGAGCCTACCTTGAACTGCCCTTGGAAGCCAGTTGTTACAATGACTCAACCAGGTAGTATATCAATTGCACAAATACGTAATAACATAGAGGTTTACTACTAATGAGGAATAGGGCAAATGAGAGCCCAAAGAGTAAATGATTAACAAAAGTTAAGAAATTTTCTTCAATTATTTAGGATAGAATAGTAAGCTTTGGACTTAACAAGTAATACTACACTAGCCTTGACTATTCATAAAGCCCAGAAATAACTCTAATAGCATGAAACACTTGTCAGTCTGTTAGCATTACATTATTTAGCAAACAAAATGCAATATTTTAAATAAAAAAAGGCTTAATAGGCTTTTCCACAAATGCTTAATAAAAGGATGGCCAGGTTAGAATTAAAATTCAAACACAGTGGCTTATTAAGCAATTAAGCTTGATTATAAATTCTGAAATATAATTTTTGACATCACTCACTCTATTCTTTTACTGCCTCTATACTAAGCCTCCAAATCAAAGCACTGAACATCTCAACTATTTAAAATATAAAACTATTTTAAAATAATTTAAGCTTCCACCCAATATTAAACTAGTGGTTAGAATGCCTACAATACAAGAATATGATTCATCTGTTCAATACGTGAAGTTGTGGTGTGAGTTTTTCAAATTAAGATTAATCATGTTAATAAAAATTTGACTAATTCTTTAAGAATTTGACTCTGTCTTTTTAAAAAATCTTTTATTTCAATTCATCCTGTTTCAATTCTATTCAAAATATAAATAGCCTCTAAGGAGATTAATGCATTCCTTGGAATGGATGATACACTGATAACAGGGTTTATAATTACTCATTCCTGTGTTCAGCTCCAAGTGAGGTCTTTTCTTCAACTTGAGCAAGTTATTTAAGCTATCGTGCCTTAGTTTATGTGTATGTAAAATGGGATAAGCAAGACCTCCTTCACAGTTTGACATGAAAAATAAATTAATCTTTAGATATTAACAAATTTCCTACCATGTAATAGTTACCCAGTAGATGTTTGCACCCCGCCTTATTTTAACCAATTAACTATATTGATTGATTAAATCATTTTAAGTTAACAATGCTTTGACCAGGTATCATGCTAGCAACTGAACACAGAGTGGTAAAAAAAAGTATAGACATAGCTACTGTTTCTATGTATAAAAGTGTTTGCAATTTTTCAGTAAAATGTACATGTATCTGATAAGTTGGTTTTATTTATTTCCATTGGATAGTAGGTATAGACAAAGTCTTATAGTAAATAAACAAAGTAACTGCAAGAATATCTATAAAGAAGACATATAAGAAGTACCCTGTAGATTAACTCAAACAACAATTTTGAAGCAAATCTTAAATATTTTCACTCGTGAAAATATTCTCTTTTTGTGTTTTACATCTGCAATATGGGCATGGCTTTTCTAAGCCACATGATTAAGACTCTAAATTTGAAAAAAGTTTTTTAGAATGTTTTCTAAAATTTAAAGCTGTCTTTGAATGTATTCATAGGTTTTCCAAATATGTTACTTAAGAAATGCATGTTGTCTTTAAGAAATCCATGCTAATGGCAAATTCTAGGTACCGATTTTTTCACATAGAATAGCATAAATATTTACGCATGAAAGACTATAACTCAAGGTATTTCCAACAGTATTTTGTGAAGAGAAAGTGGAGGAAAAAACAGCTGCACACTCAATTCTTTACATAGCTAAGATCTGACTTTAAATCTCTCTGATTCTTACAAATAAAAGAAACATGGATAAATAATGGTAGCCCATGTCACATGTGTTTAACGAGAATCCTGAAATTTAAGACATTAATGCCTAGGAACCCCAGAAGCAGTATATTTCCTTGAATTCAGGCCAAGAACAACAGTGGTCTAGGCAAAATTAACTGGATGGACAGTTAACACTTTCAAGGAAAATAAAGATTACTGTTAAGAATATAGAATAACGAGGTGATGGGAGTGATGATGCTGACCATTTTTACGATCAGTTTAAAGAATATCAAAAAAAAAGCAATCTGGCCATTTCATTAAAATAACAATATTGGTATTTGGGAGAAGTGCATATTTCTAAAATGTCTACCTTCCAGTAGTCCTCTCTCATTGATACATACAGTATTTTATTAGAGATGATTGATGTGAAGCTCACTGTAATTTCAAAAATTCATAGAATATTATTATGTCATGAAATCCATGCCGAGAAAGCAATTGCAGTTATAAATCAAAAAGACAACTCATATGGACAGGTCATATGGTAACAGGTTCTCCTTGGAATGGTATCCTTAAATGTAATTTATTCAATAAGTAACTTAAAGGTTACGTATGATGAGATGATCTCTTGCTCAAATAACTTCAAAATACTGTTATATTCTAATAGTAAGAGATTAATTTTCTTGGAATTTAGAGATACTTGCATTTATATTCCTTTGAATTAACATGGTTCTGTATAACTCATCTGAAATGTTTTTACCCTAATATAATAATCCCCTAGAAGGATTTCATTAAGCAATACAAGATAATAAATAATACAAAAGGCATTTACTGCTTTAATATGTGAGTGAAGGGATCCAAAAAGAACAGACTCTGAAAACCTTCACAATGCTACATTTTCACATTTAAAAAGTAGTTTTCAACTAGATGTTTTAACAGGGAAAAGAACCGCTCAAAAATTGACTTCTAGGGAATAACGTGTTATCAGAGGGATTAAACATTTTATTGACTTTAATATTAAATACTATACATGTTTAAAGAGAATCTTGATGATATAGCATCGCATTTTTAAGTCTAACCCAAAATAGCAACTTATGAGCTCATAGCCCTTTGGAAGAGACAAAGAGTCTTACATCACCTTTAATGCTTAAAAACTCCACACTGTTCCTTTAAGTCATATCCTTACATCTCAGGAGGCAAACTCAAATCATTAGAAAATATGTATTTAGAAACATAGTTTCTCCACATATATTTGCATTTCTTAAATGAAAACTAATGGGAATATGTTTGATGGAATGATATTCCATCAAAGGATTTGACATTAGGAGGCATTTCAGCGAATTAAATATGAATCATAAAATTCTACACACCATGAAGATCAAAAAGTAACCGTCGACATGAGAAGATTGTATCAGGAGAAAAATATTTTATTTGAGCTAATTGGAAGATACAAAAGCAATTTTTTAAAAAACTGAGAAAATGATTACAATCCAATTCCATAAATATAGGGAAGGGCTCATCATTCCCAGAATTGATGTGTTCAAACTGAGAGATAAATAACTGGTATTCTATTTGGAACAAGACAAAAGTCCTGTTTCGAGAATCATTGTAATAAAACTAAATAGCAGATGACATCTTGCTATATATAAGACTCTGCAAAACGTTTTGTGATACATTAGCTCATTTGTTCTTCACAAAGTCATATCAAGTAGGAGATAAGGCAGATCTTATGATGTTTGGTTTGTACATGATAAAGTTAAGTATTTCAGAAGGCAGCTTGATATAGGAAAATAACCAATAAATTGGAGTCAGAAAATTTGAATTGAAAACTGTGTCTTGCACATAATAGTGAAATTTTGGACAAGTCTCCTAGCATTTTTTCCTCCTCTCTAAAATGATGTTTTAGGTACTAGTATCTACCTTGTGATGACTGAGGCCAGTGTTAGCCACAGTCACATTGCTAAAAGTGATGAAGAAGAGAATGAAAGCCAGACTCTTCAGTTCCAAGTTAGGAGCCACATCACCATGTCATGTTGTTTAAAAAAATTACATGTCTTTGAAGAAAATCATAACCTACTCATTGTATTCTAAAAGCAGCAAAGATAAAAGAATCAAATCCATTTTGGCCTTCTCTAGGAATTCAGCTTATGGTAACTTTAGTTAAAATGTGAAATGGCAAAAAAGTACATCTGGAAATAGTTTAAACTACTGTATATATATCCTTAGCCATATATCAACAAGTGAACATGATAAAATGCTCTCAAATTAATTATACTGACTACTTCCTTAATGAAGTGCAAAAGTGTTTGCATAATCTGATTCAATTTATTGAATTAGGTTACAGTTTTATCATTTTGAAAACTGGCTTATTGTTTACAGTATATGTCAATTCATTTCCAATAATTAATAGCACAGCATACAGCTGTAATCAATTGAAAGCAATCTTCATTTTTAAGGTCCACTAGCATTTGTAGTGTGCATATTTCTAAAAGCAATATATGACTATGACAGTTTGAACACATTATAACAGTAGCAATGATATTTCATATCCATAAGTCTTATTCTGCCCACAAATAAAAATTTATAAAAATAATTTATTGTCATTAAGCCCTGAAAAGTAAACATGTAATAACCAGATTTTAGTGTTCACTACCTCTACTAGGAATATCTATAGAATGCACATTTATATGAATTTGAATTTGCCAAGCTAAGACTTCTTAAGCCTAAGCTATACTTTTTTTTTTTTGTTATCAATTTTATTCTTAAATCCAAAGGAATGAGCATAGAGAGTCAGCAATCATAATCAGTAACACTTGGATCAGCCTGTTTAATTACAATAATAACACTTTATCTTTGTCTAGCTTCATCATTTACAGAATACTGTTATAAATTGTGTCATTTGACATTCATGGAAATTTAATGAGAAAAAATAATTTTGACATAATGAAAAGATTCTTTTTTTATAGATGAAGGAAATAAAGGATCAAAATATTCGACTGGCTCAATTAATACACTTTTTAAAAGTTATATCTTTGGAAGATTTCCATAAATTTCAAGAATTGACAGGGAACTCTATTCAATATCCTGAGATAAACCATAATGGAAAAGAATATAAAAAAGAATATATACATATGTATAACTGAATCACTTTGCTATGTAACAGAAGTTAACACAACATTGTAAATCAACTATACTCCAGTAAGAAAAAGAGAAATGGCTCCTCCTTGGAGACTTTATTTTTTAAAGTGGAAAGTCAAATCAAAGAAATTTACAGTAAAGTTCAAGGTCTTTCATTTAAATCCCTTTAAGAGTCATGTCTTTCTGCTGTCAATTCTGATGATCTTTACCGGTTAAAATAATACTATTTTTTCCACCCACCATTCCAAATCCTACCACAGCTAAAACAATTCTGTTATATAATATTAAATGATTGTCATTTTCTCCTATCAATCTTACAGCTATGGACCCCTTCACGGACTACTCTTAAAAGAAGGTCCGTGAAAACAAAGGAGGGAAAAACATTTTAAAATTTCTTTTAATTGGAAAAAAAATATTAGTGAGCCTACCATAGTCACAGTCTTGCCTATGAGTTAATATTCCATCCATGAAAACCAGTGTAACAAACAGTATGATAGCTTGTAAATATGAAACATTCTTCTCAAAAGTAATTTTTAAAAATTACTCAAAAACTGTGAAAGAATATGAGTATAAAACCCTGAAAGGATGGATGCCCTTTAACCAGAAAGGCACCATGTCAAGTTTAGAATAATTCAAAGTGAATTAAAATAGAATCATCAAATTTTATAACTAGAAGGGAACAAGATTGCCTTATTCAATCTACCTCCCTCCAATGCAAAATTACCTTCAGATTTGGCTGATGGTCCAGCAATGAAGGATTTTTTTTTTAACTATTACACTTTTGTACCATGAACAATATAGCCCATAAAAAGTAATTAAACATAAGTACTATGGCTAACAACTTTTTATCCCCCTTTCCTATTGAACCCTTCTGTCGGAAGGAAAAGTTAAGGTTTTATGAGTAATAAACTCCACTTTTAGATCGTTTTCCTTGTAGCAAGGCTCTTTCTTATGGAAGCCAGTGCAGACCTCTCTGTGATTACTGTTCATCAGTTAAATTTCTGTCCTTGGAAGAGCACAGTATGAATCTACTCTAGCATCCACCTTCAGACCCTCTATAAGTCTTCTTAAGACTAAACATCACCATCATTTCCAAAACCCTATTTTCTGGGCTATTCTCTTAATTCTCACAGTCTGTCAATGTCCTACTAAAACTTGCAATGCCGTGACTGAATATAATATTCCAGATGTCATCTGAAGTGCAGAGTAAAGTTGTATTGTTGTCTCCCTTTCTCTGGACTTTATATTCCTATCCATTAAGCTTAGGTGTATTAGCACTTTCAGAAGTTCTATCAAAATGTTTTTTTTTTTAACCTCTTTATTGGAGTATAATTTCTTTACAATGGTGTGTTCGTTTCTGCTTTATAACAAAGTGAATCAGCTATACATATACATATATCCCCATATCTCTTCCCTCTTGCGTCTCCCTCCCACCCTCCCTATCCCACCTCTCTAGGTGGTCACAAAGCACCGAGCTGATCTCACTGTGCTATGTGGCGGCTTCCCACTAGCTATCTATTTTACATTTGGTAGTGTATATATGTCCATGCCACTCTCTCACTTCATCCCAGCTTACCCTTTCCCCTCCCCAGGTCCTCAAGTCCATTCTCTACATCTGCGTCTTTATTCCGGTCCTACCCCTGGGTTCTTCAGAACCATTTTTTTTTTTTTTTTTTTAGATTCCATATATATGTGTTAGCATACGGTATTTGTTTTTCTCTTTCTGACTGACTTCACTCTGTATGACATTGGTGTATACGACTGCATAACCAAATAAAATCTTTCAGTGTTTTTTATGTAGAATGTTTTCAAATCAGGTCTTAAGTTCATTCATGACTAGGGCAATGAATGTTTTAGGAAATCGAGTTCAAGTTTTATTAATACTACTATTTTTCTGACATTTGCCAAGTTTATTTGAAATGTCTGGTCCTGTCAACACTTGCAATTAGCAACTCTACTTCTTTACAAAGAAGAGCATAACGTTGTAAAACTTATCTCCAATGTGCATGGAGAAAATATAAAGAAATTTCAACATGACATTTTAAATCCTTAATAACAAAGTTGGATCACTTCGTTAAGGGAAGAAACTGAAGCTTGGAAGTTAGCCAAAGGGGGGAAAGCCTATCAAAGACAGAGAAGGAGACTAAACAAAGAATTATGTTTATCTTCTATGACTTTTCGTTCTACAACATCTTTAGGAATACTCAAAATATATCTATAGCAGAGTTGCTTGTTTTTCCTGAATGAACATTATTTAATGTATTTCTCACTTCTCTTGGTTAGGGAAGGAAATAAGATAGTAATAGCACCTCCTATGGGTCAAGAAATTAGAGCAAGCAATAAAAGACAACATGTGACATTTTGTATAACCAAGGGACTAGAACCCTATATGAGAATCCCACAGATAAATGGATAATCCACAAAGCTCCTGCTAAATCCACAAACCATTCACCATCATAATCAAAAATTGACTCTTAAAATCTGATTTGCTTTTCTGTAAATAAACTTCTCTTCTGTCAAAGGATGCATCATATTACTAAAAAAGAAGCAAATACCTTGCAATTAGTCAATTAAGTATATTAGCAACTTCGTTACTGCAAATCTACTGAGAGAGAAGTTTAAGTAGATTATAACTGAGCCCAGTCCAGTGCAGACATAAGAGACTACAGTACTCAATAGAAACTTGGAAGAGGGAAACAAATTAGGGAAAAAAGGACTGTAATTTTCTTCTAAATTAAATAGATGAGAGGCCTGTCCAGAAGTCTAGTGATATGTGGTTATGTAATTAAATCTAAAATAACAGATCTTTGCCCAAAGAGATTAGAAAATAAAGATTTTTATAAATTTCTATGCTAATAAGCAGGGCATATTATGATTTGACTGAAATGTGTGATTATAATGTGTATATAATATATACATATATAATGTATATATAATAAATATATTATCTAATCCCTCATACCAAAGCTATATTTACATTTAGTTATAATATGAGCTATATTTTATTCAGGTATGGATTAAATTAGTTCTATATCAAGATACTGTGTGTACAAGTACATATATGCAGGAATTTTAAAGGCTAGTATGTTCTATGTTACCATTTTATTCCTGAAAATATTGCTTCTTTAGAGCATCCATCTAGAAGTATAAATTTCATCAATGGATGATGACAATGGTTAAATGTAGCCATCATAACCCACAAACAAACAAATAAATAATGCCCTCCATTTCCTGAGTGAACCTCCTTTAGGCACTAGACTCAGCATCTTTAATCTGGAGCCTAACTGTACCTAATAGGATTTTATAAGCTGCATTATAACACCAGTGTTTAAATTTGTAACTCTGAGGCATAATCATGTCTCTCAGAAATCCTTTGCTAAACATATATTAGCCATATTCATTGAACAAATATTTATTTTGAATATCTGCTTTGTGGCAAGCCGTATTATACATAATGGGATACTATAGTAAACAAAAAATCACCAAAATCTGTTGGTATGCGTGTCTTCCACACCACACTTGGGCCCCTCAAAATATCTCAACCAGGGACTTTCTGGGTGTGCAAGGCTGATAATGACCCCCAAAGTTATGCCCACCTCTTAAATCTGGGAATACCACTTTATATGGAAAAAGAGTCTTTGCAGATGTGATTACGTTGACGATTTTGAAATGGAGAGATGATCCTGGATTATCTGATGGACCCTAAATACAATCACGAGTATCCTTTCAAGAGAGGCAGAGGAAGAAGTTATACACACACATGGACACACAAATACACACACACACACACACACATACACACACGACAAGGTGGAAATTAGAGCCACAAACCAAGGAAAGCTGGCAGTCTCCAGAAACTCAGAGGCAAAGAAACAGATGCTCCCAAAGAGCCTCCAGAGGGAGTGTGGCCCTACCGATAGCTTGGTTTGGCCCAGTGATAGCTGATTTTGAACTTCTCCAGAATTCCGAATTAATTTTTATTTACTTTAGTCACCAAGTACGTGGTAATTTGTTACGGCGGCCACAGGAAACTAATAGAGTGTTCAATACAAGTTTTAAGACTAAACACATTACATGATGAAGTTTGGTATTAGGCTGGCCTTCCAAAATGGGTAAAAGAAGATATATTACTTAATTCTTCTCTTCAAGAAAAATTTAAAGGGAAACACACATGAAATACTGATAAGCTAAATGCATTACCCTCAAAATGTCCAGTGATTAAACTTTCACAAATAGTCCCTACATATAAATTTATGAAAATGCATACTTACACATACTACATAAACTTCAGCGGTTTAAATAGTTTGTATCTTATTTACTCTTTGAGTGAGGCATTCAGTAGATTGCTATGTTTTAATTTGTGAGTGAAGAAGATCAATCCATTTGTGACTGTTTTACTTGTGCATTTTTCTGTTATTCTTACTTGTAAGTCTCCCCAGGGAATACAATGCATTTGTTATGATAAACTTCTCAATATGCAAAAATATCTACACACTAATTTTTTCCTCAGAAGTTGAAATGCTTAATGAATTTAAAATATTACAAATGTTGATACTATAAAAATAGGTAGTTTGGATGTTGTTGTTGGTTAGTTGGTAATACTTAGCAAGAAAAATAAAGAATATAAACTTTGAAAATATGTCTTTGAATTATAAATCCACGTGAGAATACTTTCCTATCATCTTTTTTTTTTTTTTTTTTTTTTTTTTTTAAGAAAAGAACGTTTCAATGGGATGAACTCTGGTTAATATTGCCCTGGTCTAGTATTATTTTCAAAATGGTAAAATTTCATTTATAAGTTCTTACCTTTTAAGCATAGTGCATGTGTGTTCACAGTTGCTTTTTTTTTGTATCCTGAATGCATATTGATTAGGTGCCTACGAGGTCACAGTGAGAGAAAAGATGTATCTAAGAAGCAAAACTATGAATCATTCATTCATTTAATTTGAATATATTTGAAAAAATTAGGTAATGGATAACTTTTTTAATGTTAAATGCAAATATTTGAGACTCACTGAGTTACTTCTTAATACTTACATGAAAATTGTATTTCAAAACTAGTTTGCATTCTACCCTGAAGATAAAATCAGGAAGTTGGCCAAATATGCTATCCAAGTTGCATTCTTGGCACAGGAGGAGAGTATTTAGAATTCCTAAATAACCCTTTCCTTAATTGTAAAATACACATGATCCTAAAAAAGTATGAATGTTATTGGAACTCTGTTGCTAGGATGAATTTATTCCAAACTGGTATTTATTTTCAAAAATGATTTATGACATGTGCTCAGTCCAAATAAATGTAGGGAGCACTACAGGAGGTGTTGTGTTGTGAGACTCGACAAAGAGCCTTCTTTCTTTCATTAACTTCCACTTCTGGTTGCTATGGCATCCAGTGACAACCATAAATTTGGAAATTATCACCATCTGCCCACGCCCCCTTCTAAGGTTACACACAAGCCCACTTGAACAACCAAAGTGGCAAACAAAAACTCCATTAAGCAATCTCAAAGTTTTTTCTTTTCATATTATAGATACCTAAATACATAATCTTAGTCCTGGAAAGACACTTTTTAAAAATATAAAAATAGTCAGAATTTTTTCTGAAAAACAGATTCCTCAAGGAAAGATTATTATTTAACTCCAATGTTCAATTGTTGAAAAGAAAAATGAAGGAATGATTAGAAACAAATTGACAGATTTTTATAAATTGTCAAAACAAATAAATTTTTTCACAGGATCAATTTTTGCAACCTTGATGGTAAATCTGCATCTTTTATGCTTTTCAATGGTAATACTTAGAGTACAAAATCACAGTTCAATGTTTATAGGCAGTCGATGATATAAATCTTAGAAAGGATTTGAGATTTGAGGGTGGGTTGTTTTCTTCTTTCTTTGTTTTTCTTTTTTTTTTTTTTTGAGATCTATATGTTTGTTTGTTTGTTTTGCTAGTTTTAGAAAAATGATTTCCAAGTCTTTAAAAGATACTGATATAGCTATAGACTCCTGGAAAAAAAATATTAAACTCAAACTCACAGGTCAAAAATATAGTAGAAATGTCCTCAAACTAGTTTGCTTAATGTCAAAAATGTTGACATATAAGTTTTTCATTGTTTTAAAAAAATAACACATTTCATCTTTCCCATTTTGAGGAAAAAAAATAACATTTTAGTTTTAAAGAAAGTAGCAAATATAAATAAAGTCCTGGGACAAAATAGTCTATATGTCCATATTGAATTATGTTCCCTGAGTAAAAGTACTCCTTGGGAGAAAGTGTTACTCATTCTTGAGAACTATAAGATTTCTTTAAGATGATCAAACTTCCAGTTAATGTTTTAAGATAGTGAATGACATTCTCCAAGGGATGAAGATATTATTCTGTATTCTCTAAAATCTAAACTTCTCCATCTAGAAAAATTTTGTGTAAAAAGAGCAATCATATTGAATATAGAAAGACAGCACAATTCATGTGCAACAGTCAAACATATGGCAGCGTCAAATCTTTGGACAAATGTCTAAAAATTGAATTAAGTGAAATAGGCAAGAGTGAGCTCACACGCCCTGTTTTAAAGACATTCCCTGGGTTCTATAGAGTATTAAACTGTCCAAAAGCCATTTTTCAAATCTAATCTACTCTCCTGTTGAGTCTCCATTTCCTCATCTTTCGCTGGAACATGACTGATGAAGGTCTGTTTCAATGTAATGCTTAATAAGCTTGAGAGAAACCCTGGTTTCTGGGCTCACAACATATCAGGAAGAACAAAAGTTTAAAAAGCATTTATGAGAAGACAGCACAGCAATTGAAATACATGAAATGATCCTGCTTCAAAAATGAATGTCCATAATAATGTGTCAAGTTTAAACTATCTTCAGTATCTCTGTTCACCAAGCTAGGGAAGTGTGTAAGATATTTCAGAAAGGGATCTATCAAAAATGACTTAATATTTTTTTAACATCTTTATTGGAGTATAATTGCTTTACAATGTTGTGTTAGCTGCTGCTGTATAACAAAGTGAATCAGCTATACTTATACATATATCCCCATATCCCCTCCCTCTTGCATCTCCCTCCCACCCTCGCTATCCCACCCCTCTAGGTGTTCACAAAGCACAAAGCTGATCTCCCTGTGCAATGCAGCTGCTTCCCACTAGCTATCTAGTTTCCATTTGGAAGTGTATATATGTCAATGCTACTCTCTCACCTCGTCCCAGCTTACCCTTCGCCCTCCCCATGTCCTCAAGTCCATTCTCTACATCTGCATGTTTATTCCTGTCCTTCCCCTAGGTTCATCAGAACCTTTTTTTTTTTTTTTAGATTCCATATATATGTGTTAGCATACAGTATTTGTTTTTCTTTTACTGACTTACTTCACTCTGTATGACAGACTCTAGGTCCATCCACCTCACTACAAATAGCTCAGTTTTGTTTCTTTTTATGGCTAATATTCCATTGTATATATGTGCCACATCTTCTTTATCCATTCATCTGTGGATGGACACTTAGGTTGCTTCCACGTCCTGGCTATTGTAAATTGTGACTTAATATTCTGATTTTGAGTTTCAGCTTATGATCTTCAGTTGTTTAGAAACTTCACTTACCCCAAAGTTACTTTATGGTCTTAATTATGTGAGGTGCTGCTATTCTTAGATTCTGATGACATCACCTTATCTCACCATTGCTTAGGTAGTGAAGTATTTATTGTTTTCACCTTAAAATGTTGGCAGGCAATTTGGAACCAGATCTTTTCTGTTTTAATGCAAAAACAATCTAGAATACTTTTCATCCAAAATATAACTGTGATTAGTGAGAATCATCACAAACTTATCAAATTATAAAATAATGATTGTTAAAATGATTATTTTTTTAAAGCCCCAAAACGTATTCATTGAGAAGTTAAGTCAAAGACTCTTCCGTCTTTCTTCTAGCACACCTGAGTCTTTCAGTCATAAAACATGAAAAGTTAAGATCTTCTTTCCATCTTGACTATGAGGTACCAACCCCCCACCCCCGCCCCGGCCAAATCTGCAAATCAGGAAATTCTATCTAGTGAAATAAAAACAGTTAAGCCTTAACAAAACGCTACCTACTTCTTTTCGAAATATCACATTTGGACTTAGAATTTCAGGCAGTAGGATTCAGTTACTTGTGAATCATGATGAAAGTAAACGAATAGAAATGATGATACCTGCTCTGTAATTGGGTTGTTTTCAGCTATTGATTTTACTTTTCTGTTTCTCGATTTTTCATCTGCAAACATTAGCATAAAGATACAACTCTTCTTTGGAATGTGAATTATTTACTTTTAAGAACCTTTGGTACCTTACAAAAAATGTTAAATATATAAAATAAATAACTTCAAATTCAACTCAGTGGGTATTTGATAAAGGTTCACAAAAGTGAATCAATTGTTCAGACGCTGCCACAAAAATAAAGGTGAGTTAAAAGAGCCATTGCTTCCAAGGAGCTTTCAACAAAGTATGGAATGCGAAATAAGATACCCATGATTATATTACAGCCTAGAGAAATACAAATGTTACAAAGGAAAAAGCAAACATTTATATGGGAATTCAGAGAAAAAATTAAGACTTTCTCCTTATCTTGCCAGATTATCTTTCCTGTTTCAGTCGTGTGAAATGACAATTACCTCTTTATACATCTATCTCCTCAATAAACTTTCATGATGGCAAAGATTAATAAATACTATATGTTATATAATAATAATATCATTATTATCATAATTTTAATTTGCTCTGAGTCTGGATGAAACATGGAAAGTGGGCAGATGTGTGTAAGTATATAAAAGAATTAATGAACACATCCAGGTGGTGAAAATCAAATGAGCTGTTTTTGCATGCAGCACATTATGAAAGTTGTTTATGGTATAGAGCTTTTGTGGTCAAGACTATTCTTTTACTTGTACATTTTCAAAATTCTAGTGATAAACATCCTTCAAATGCTTCTAACAGACATAGTTTAGGTGAAACAGGAGATATTTCTATTTGACATGGTTACAGTCTTTTGTTTGGATGCATGTTAATCTATTTTGTGAGTTTTTGTGGAACGAACTATAAACTTAGAATCCAGAGACCTGGGTTTGAATAACCACTGCCAGTGACCAGCTGGTTGACCTTGGGAAAGTTACTGATTCTCTCTGAGCTTCAATTCCTTAACAGGAAAGTAGGGATAAGAATTTGTCATTTGATATTAGCAAGAGGATTAATTACAATAACTCCTAGTACTGTGTTCAATTAAACTTCTTTAATTTTATTTCAAATAAAGAAATGATGATAATAATAATGCAGTTTTGAAATAAATTCTCATCAGTAACATTATCTTAGTGTGAACAAAATATAACTGATGAGTGTGAATATCTATGGCACTGGCTGATTTTGAATATTTTCGACATCAATAGGTAGCAGTCTTACCTGTTGGTGGGATTATCCCAGGAGACATAAGGCCTGGGACAGAATGTGGCATGATATGAGAGTTCTCTGGGGAGGTGACACTTTGAGTCCTCTTAGGAGGCCTTCCAGGTCTGGAACTGAAACAAACAAACAAAAAATTTTTACAATTAAGCTGTTGTCTTACACATCATTTCAAAGTTGTTTCAAGTGGTAACATGGACTGTAAATAAATTTGTTTCAAGGACAGTTGCTTTTGCAGTTAGATGTAATAGACTTCCATCACTAATTAGATTACATGCTGAATTCATTTTCCTCATTGAAGATCAGCCACTCTTGATGCATAATTCATAGCCTGCACCTCGTTACCTGCTTCTTCATATTAATATCTATACACAGTTTGAATTGCCTCGTTTGCATATGCTAAAGTTCTGCATGCAGCCTTCAGCGCGAAAATTATGCACTAACTTGTAATAATTATTACAGTCAGCCTGCTATTGATTTATGAGAATTTTAAAAACCAAATATGTGTAGTACTTGTAATGAATGATATTTTAAGGTTCTTCAGGAAATTAAAAGGCAATGGCTGCCTAAGGAAATGTTCTGCTTGTTTGATTTAATACTACAGTTAGCTGGGAGGTGGAATGAAAGAGTGATTCAGACCTATAGCACATTTTTCGATGATATGTTTTATTACTTCATACTGCTAGCCTGATATCTAGATGATAGATGACAATACATATCTAATGTGTGAAAAGGTCTTGCAATTTCTTTATTTTTTGTCATTTAAAAGATAAGTCAAGTCATCATTTAACCCTTATTCTATTTAAATGAATAGCCCCACTAGGTTGCCTTACTTTAAATCTGCTAAAATACATTGGAAAGGCTTAGGATTATTTGTAGAACATCATTTAGAAACTGCCAGTGTAGCATCATATATCTGCCTTTGAGATAAATAAAAATACTTTGTGTTCCAGCAGTACTTCTCCTTTGCTTGCCTATTGTACAATGATAAGTTTTAAAATTATAAAAGCAGAAGGTGAAAAGGATACAAGTATTCACCATCCTTGTACAAGGAAAACATGAAGAATACAGTATTAGCAATTTTTGAAACAAAGATAATTCTCATTGTTTCCACTGTCTGCCTCTGTATCATGAATATACATTTATGAAAGGCTTTTCCATCATTTTTCTGGCCAATATGTGCCAGGACATATCAAAACCTCCAGATACATCCTTCATAAGTTAACGTCTCCATGTCAGCTTCAGCTGAGATCCTTTGCCTCATCAGAAGATTCAAAGATCCTACCTCTATTATTTAGTGTAAGTAAAATATGTAGTCATTTAACAAATGTTAGTAGGCTCTTTCTGTTTTCAAAGCAGTGCACCATGGAGGCTAATTTGGGAGAATGGGTTCTTAGTCTTCAGGAACTTACACTCTTGACAAAGGGACAAATGTGGTGCAGAAAGGACTAGGGTGCAAACCAGAATGTGCTGTGTCCTAAGCAAGGTGCAATCTGAACACTAATGGGAAGTTAGGCTGGATGATGATACGTTCCCTGTTGGACATAAGATTTCATGGTCCTAGGAGGTTAGAAGAAAATTCTGAAGGATGGGTTGGACTTGGAGAGAAAAAAAACAGAAGAAAGCACACTCCAGTGAGAATGGGTGAAAGGAAGTGAAACATGAAAATGTATGAATGTATAAGACTTTTTCCAGTGAGTTGAAACAGGTCAAATAAAATGAGGGGCAGAAATCCATATTGTTAGACTTACTGCCCAGGGCCAGATCCTGGAGGACTTTGAACCAAGAGCAAGTAGATTGTGCATTTGTTTTGCTAACCAATAAGGACACGGCCCTGTGTATTCTGAAGCATCTCTCTGTCTACTTATTCTTATTCTTCATTATTACTCTTCATTCTAAACTGATTCCTTAACTCCTGTTATTTGCCATAAGACCATCGACAGCCCTCTGATGGTCTCCATTCTCCCTGAGTAATCACTTTCATAAACATTACTAATATGTTAAGAAATAACAGCTAAATATATCATCTACTGCCTAAAGCTTCCTCCTGGGGTTCAGACAGATTAATGCCTGTCTACTGGAAATCCCTGCTTGGATATTCTATAATGATCTAAGATTCAGCTTGTCCAAATCTGAATTCAGCATCTTCTCCATTAAAACCTATTTTTCCTTGGTTCAGCAAAATGTCACATAATTGACTAAGCCAAAAATCCAGCACTCAGCTGTCTTTCCCTTCCTTTGTAGATTCAAACACCATCCCAATGGAAGATATCTCTCTACCCATTCTTTCTATCCCCACACCTATATTTCAGATCAATTCCTTCCTTTCTTATTTGATCTACTATCACAGCTCTTCCAAGACCTACCTCCAGCTTCGTCCCACTCTAGAGCCTAGAGTGAAGTCTAGATAACTTTCCATACTGATTTTGGAATGATTTTTTTAATGCAAATTTAATCATGTTTTCCAACTGCTTAAAGATATCAACAGTTCCCTAGAGCATTGACACTCCTTAGCACAGTACCAAGGTCTTCCAATACTTGGACCCTGTCTACTTTTCCAATCTCTGCCTTTTATTCCTAAATTCATGGCTTATATTTGGCCCTAATGAATTTATTAACAATGTCCCATGTTGATTTGGTCTCCTATGACACCAACTTTTGGTCTCCTATTATACTAACTTTATTGCAACCTGCCTCCTTTGCCAGCAAAGCCTTTTACTACATCCCATCCTCATCCCCATTTTACCTGACTAAACCTCCATCGTCCTTCTAACTAACCACTTCTAGTGAGTATTCCTTCTATGCACTATGACAGCTCATGGTGAGCAACTCTATTAGAGCCCTTTCTGCCCTGACTCTATTAATCTGCTTATTTGTTTCACTACCAAGACTGTATGGCAGAAAGTGTATAAAATATGTCTGTTTTCCTTAAAACAGCTCAGTGCCTGGCTCACTGTATGTATTTAAATACATTTTCACCCAATTTATTAAGCCCAATTCTTCAAATTCCTCATCAATTCCAGTAGTCTCCATGTTTCCAGGAAATGAAAAGTGAGATGCAAAAAAAGTTTGGGATTCTGAGTCTAAAGAAGCTAAATACACATATGAAGCTCAGAGAAAAAGAATACAAGTATTGAGAGATCTCAAGCAAGATGCTGTGGAGAAAGTGGGAAAGGAAAAGTAAGTTAAGATTTGGAAGATTTAGTTCTTTAATTTGTTTTGCTTTTAAAGAAGGTGAAACTGTGTATCAGCACTTTATCATTGAGGCCACAGGAGCTGTCCTCACAGCCCTCACTCTGGAAGCAGAATTCAGGCTACTAAGTGGGAACACTTTATTTCACACTGTGATTAGAAAAGACCCAGTGGGCTCTTTTTACCCCAGATAGCTCCTGCCCTATCTATCACATTGCCTCCAATTCCACTAATAGAGATTTACTGCTTTTAGTCTTGAAGCTTTAAGATCTTTTAAAGCCTTCCATTAAAATGCAAATACCCTTGGTGGGGGTTGCACTCTAAAGCCATCTGCTCACACCCTACTAGGGGTTACTTCACTATTAGGGGAGAATACAATCTTGAGATATCTATGCAAAGAATTGAGAATGGGGGCAAGGGGGCGCTCCCCAGAAAGATTTGGAAGAAAAGCCAAGTCATTTATCCTTTTGCCTAAGAACAAGAGGGAAGCTCTTCTCGGAGTTATACAAGACTTCCTGGTGTAGAGGAAGTTAGACGGTTTATTCATTAACAAGACCTTCCTCTATCCCTTCACGACCTAAGTTAGGTCCTCTTATTGACAGCCTTGATGTTTTCCCCTTCCTGCAGTCTTGGTCACTAACTGCTAGAGGGTTTAACTCCAGAAGATCTAGGAAGATAACTTAATTGTAAAATATTTGAATATTTAGATTACTTTCAGTAGAGCTTTAGGGAACTTCCAGGAGAAGCTGTGTAGTACCGTGGTCAGAAGCACGGGTTGTATTGTCTTGACACATCTAGCTTTAAATACTGGCTCCACCTCTTTACTAGAAGGTGTGGCCTTGATCAAGCCACCTGATGTCTCTGAATAACTGATTAAATCAAGATTTTTTTTTAAATGGACCTGTTTGCTTTGTTAGAAATAAGTTGTACTTAGAAAGAAAAAGAATAATTTAACTGAAAAGAGGAAGTGAAAGAATTAGCAAAAGCACTTCTTTGGGGAATGATCAGTTGCCTCAACAGCAGACACCTTCAAGCCTCCTTACTACACCAGTAACCCAGCTTTACCCCCAGAGGATCAGAGCAGCTGAACTCTCCTAGTTCTAATCAAAGCAGAAGACCTCACTTAAATAAATTATTACTCTTAATAGCTTGACTGAAATCAAAATTTATGACTTTGGTAATTGTTTGTGGCAAGCTTCACACATGAGCCATAGTGCACCCTTTAGTATTTTCAACCATTTGCATTAAAAGAGCAGAGCAATCCCTTAGAGATGGCCACACTTGGCATGTCACAGTGGACACAGTGGATTCTCACACTTGGTAGGAATCCATTCTGGCACATCCTTTCCTGCAGTTCTGATTTAAAAAGGTTTCTTTTTCAGATAGATCACTGGGTAGACATCTCTCCTTACTCTACATCATTAAATCAGTCTCAGGCTAATTTCTGTCTCTCTCCCTCAACTGTACGATGTTTACCAACACTGCCTAGTCCATTTAGTGTGCTTACTCACAATGATGTCAAAATCTAACTTAAAGAGGCTAAGTGCATCAAAAGAGTGAGAGGTATTTGAAATACTCCAGGAAGGTACAGTACATTTTTTTCAACTCCTCACCTCCAGAAACACCATCTTCTTTTAACCTCTTCAGTACTTTTGAAGTAATTAAGTTCCATTCTCCTCCTGAGATTTGGAGCAGAGAGGCCCATGAAACCCGGAAAGAGATTGTGATGGCTATAAACTGGGAAATGCTAAAGTAGCTGCTAAGCAGAAATTTGGGTTCCAAGTCCTACCTGTCTAGAGAAACGAAAGAAGGGTTCCATTCAATCATTCAATTCCTTCAACCATCTGTCTAAATGAAAGGAGCTACTGTACAACAAGCAATGAGCTAGACATTAAAGTTTTAAAATAGAGACACTCCTTTCTTTGAGGAGGAAGATAAAATTAAATAGCCTGTGGGATAACAATGAAGAAGAAAAATACATGGCAGCAAGTGAGCAGTGATTTTAGTCTTGGGACACAGCAAGCATTTAGGGGTGAAGGAGTCTTGCTCCATTAATCTACAAGAGTTCATTTGCCCTCTCCAATCTATTCACCCCAGGAAAGTGCCAATTGTGTGTTTATATCTTGCATAATTTTTTTCTAGTAAACTTCTTCTACAAAACCAAGCCAAGAAATACAAGAAATATATATATATTCACATATATAAGCCATATATATATTATTATTTCTGATTGAAAATGTACAATTTGCTTAATGATTTATATACCCACTTGAACACTATGGAGTCAGAAAAAGTGGGGATGTTTATGAGTAATTTATGCTAACAGAAAAAGATGCTTGTGTTCTAAGTGAAAAAGCAAGATACAAACCTGCACATATGGCATACCAGAGCACAAGAGAGAGAAATTAAGTAAAAAATGCAATAAATATGCATATAAAAAAAGAAAGACTAGAAGGAAAGATAGTAGACTATTAGGAGAGATTATCACTGGATGGAGAATTACAGTTTTTCTGCATCTGAAGATTTTAGTTTCTCTGTCAAAAGCATGTACTACATTTAACATATAAAGACAACTTTTAAAATTAATTTGTTTAACACTTCAGTACTCTGGCCATATATTTCAAATTGTGGACAAATCACGATTCTGGCTAAACTTGATCAGTGCCTGAGGATTACCTCTAGCCATAGCAGAAACCAGATATAATTTATCCTCTTTATCTTTCTTTTCTTTCCATATCAGTTCTAAAATATCTAATAAAAAGCAGATGATTATATGTAAAAATATTACCCTTGTGAGAACTATAAAATTAATCTAAAATATGAAAAGTACAAATATTCATTAATATCTTCCAGATCAAATCAACCTCATGAAATAGATCCATCAAAATAAAAGAACACAAAGAACTTCCCAAGATTAATGTACGTATATATTTCACCAAAAGTCACAGCAGATTTATAATACTCAGGTTATAAATGGATAGTTTTCCCTTAGAAGGATCTTGTTAACTTGCTAGTTGAATCTTTTTTTTTCAGTTTTTTGAAAGGCTGATTAGCCTTTTTTATGATTAGCATTATTTTCCCTTTGCATGAAGTTTTTTTCTACCATTGGCAAAATTTTGAAAGATACTTTTTGCAATGATGACAAATTTGAGCACTTTCTCAATCTCATATCCTACATTTGTTTGGACACATTTTTGTATTTTCTGTATAGGTGTGTGTCCCAGACATGTGTACTTCTCAGTACAAATAGGTTATGAACTAATTCATAAAAGAGATGTTTTCCACCATCACCAAAATACCGAGTCCCATGGGGCAAGCACTTGAAATATCACCCGCTGTACACTTGGAAAGCATACAGATCAGTGGCTCATGAGCACGAAACACACAACATTCCCTCAACTCTTTACATGGCAGGTGTTATAGACTGAATTATATTCCCCCACATTCTTATGTTGAAGCCCTAACCCCAATGTGATTGTATTTGGAGACTGGGCCTTTGGTAGGGAATTAGGCGTAGATGAGGACCTATCAGTAAGACCCTCACGAAAGGATTAGTGTTCTTATAAGCAGAGATGCCAGGGAGCTTGCTTGTTCTCTCTCAGCCCTGTGGGGACACAGTGACAAGGCAGCTGTCTACAACACATGAAGAGAGCCCTCCCCAAAACTGACCATGCTGGCACCCTGATCTCAGACTGTCAGCCTCCAGAACTATGAGATAAATTTCTGTTCTTTAAGCAACCCAGTTTATGCTATTTTGTTTGGTAACCTGAGCAAGACTAAGACAGTAGGCAATTCTATACATTAACTGAACAAATACATATACAAATACACAAAATAAAATTTCCTGTAAAAAAGAGCTAAAAGTAAATTTTAAAAAAGGTTCTGCACTCAAATAAACTTGGCAAATGCCCCATTAAACTTATTAATCATACATATATTTTGTGGAAAAACTTCACAAATTCCTAAAGCCTTTTTTTAAATAAGTTTATTTGTTTGTTTGTTTATTTTTGGCAGCATTGGGTCTTCGTTGCTGCATGCAGTCTTTCTCTAGTTGCGGTGAGCGGGGGCTACTCTTCATTGAGGTGCGTAGGCTTCTCATTGCGGTGGCTTCTCTTGTTGCAGAGCACGGGCTCTAGGCGCGCGGGCTTCAGTAGTTGTGGCACGCGGGCTCAGTAGTTGTGGCTTGCCGGCTCTAGAGTGCAGGCTCAGTAGTTGTGGCTCACGGGCTTAGTTGCTCCGCGGCACGTGGGATCTTCCTGGACGAGGACTCAAACCGTGTCCCCTGCATTGGCAGGCAGATTCTTAACCACTGCGCCACCAGGGAAGTCCCCTTCTTAAAGCTTTTAATATTTTTGTTTTGTGGATCAATTTCTCAGAGCTTTCACTATGCTAGAGTGTACTATAAATCTCTAAGAACATGGTGAAATAGGCATTTACTAAAACTTAGTTTACCATGAAACCTGTTATTTCCAGGGAGTCTGTTTAGAGACGTGCTCACAGTATGATTATATTCAAATTATAAAACTTCCTCATCTCTCAACATTACGAAGCCATGCTCTGTGTCATAGGTCATATGACAATTGTCACATGAGAAGTATTCTCCAGGGACAAGAAAAGCAGCAATTCACATATTCTATAGAGTTGATATGAGTTGATAATTACTTAAAACACAAGGTTAACATGAGTAAACTGAAATCATTACAAACAGAAAACAAATAGGAGCTGAAATTAGCTACTATTGTGAGGAGGAATTATTGCTGACTCTGACTTCAAAACTCACACTATCCAGACCTCAAGTAGTACAGGAAATTCATTTTATATGAATCCTGTTTCAAAGGTCATTGACAAAATTTCTGAGGTCTCCAGCTCTGTTGGAGCTATTAAATACTGAATAGGAATTACTCCAAAATAAGTGTTAAAATATACTGGAATGTAACTAAGCTATATTTAAGCATTTGTATATTGTGTTAACAATTAATTACAGTCCAATATCCTAAAGAGAGTCTCTGTTTGACAGGTTACATACTTAGGATAATCTAGCCCCTAAAGTTTTTAAGTCCCCACTCCCCTTTCATAGGATCTATATGTGATAGCCACATTAAGAAGATTATTTAAAATCCATGAAATGCATTAGTTATATTAATCTTAGAATTAATATATTAATCATGGATTTCTTAACTTAATGAATATATTTTTTGATATTAAGTTTTTATCAAATCAGAGGTCTCATATTCTCCTCTCAATTTGAGTTATTTATTCACATCAATGGTAAATGACACTTTATAAAGTATATCTAGTGACTTATCACAAAAGTATATTCATATTTTTTAAATATTTTGTGGAATTAAGAGTAATTTAATGTAATTTAAAGTTTAAATTAAAGAATATAAAAATTTAATACTATTTATTTTTACCTTTCCATTGCATACGTTATACATCAACATACATGATATTTCTTACAAAGAGGATACTGTTTGTAAATTGCATTTAATGTTTGTCGAGAGAGCCAAATATTTTTAACCTTTTAATCACCTTACTATTTTCTCTACTTCCCATAAGCCATCCAAGCTACAGATAAATCTACTCACAGCACATCTGTTTCAAAATTATCTGCAAAGAATGACTGAAATCCTCTAAGGGGAAAATCCTAAAATAATGAGAAACAATTGTAAATGGCTTTCTTAAAGTTTTGGGATGAGTTAGTACTTTATTGGTCTCTTTCTCACAGTTTCTGTCATACTTCAAAACCATACTCTATAAAATTTAAATTTAGTATTTAAAAATATTCCAGGGCTTCCCTGGTGGTGCAGTGGTTGAGAGTCCGCCTGCCGATTCAGGGGTCACGGGTTCGTGCCCCGGTCTGGGAAGATCCCACATGCCACGGAGCGGCTGGGCCCGTGAGCCATGGCCGCTAAGCCTGAGCGTCCGGAGCCTGTGCTCTGCAGCGGGAGAGGCCACAACAGTGAGAGGCCAGCGTACCACACACACAAAAAAAAATTCCAGCTAAGACATTCAATATCTAAACCAATCTTTTATTCAATCTCTGGACTCCTAGTCACAAAGAAAAAAGTTTCATTTCTTGTAATTTTTCCATTTGAATTTCAAATGACTACGTCTCCTCTGCAATTAATGTTGGTTATATTTTGTTTGAACCAAAAGCAACGTATTTAGTCTTCTGTCTCACTGGGACATGCCATAACCCTGTTCATATATGTGCAATGGCTCTGTTTTTGCAGATCATCTTGAATTTGGCCCCAATATATGTTCACTGCTCTAATCTCAAAATAATATCCAGTTCTTCTCTGTAGGACATGCCATTTCCAACACTCTGAATGCCCTTTTCCCAAATGTTTTCATTTTATTTTGGAATAGTACATTAAATAATAGTCACAGTTGTATTATGTTGTCTAACCCCTAGGCCCTGTGCTAAGTTCACTATGTCATCTAACTCTTTTAATATTCATAACACACCTTTAAGACAGGTATTATTGTTATCCTTATTTAACTGATGAGGAAACTGAAATACAAGAAAGTAAAAGGCCTTACTCAATATGCCACACATAAAAAGTAATAGAGTGGAGCTGAGTAGGGGGAAGGATAAATAGGCACAGCACATAGACTTTTTATGACAGTAAAAATACTCTGTGTGATACTATCATGGTGTATACATTTGTCCAAACCCATGGAGTGTACAACACCAAGAATGAACCCTACTGTAAAAGATGGACTTTGAGTGATTATGATGTGTCCATGTAAGTTCATCAAACGTAACAAATGTACCCCTCTAGTGGAGGATGTTGATAAAGTGGGAGGCTACGCATGTGTAGGAAAAGGATCTGTATGGAAATTCTCTGTATCTTTTGCTGTTTTGCTGTAAACCTAAAACTGATCTAAAAACAATTAAGTCTTAAAATAAAGTAAGACTTGTGAACCAAGGCAATCTGGTCTAGAAGCCAAGCCCTGAGCATGAAATCTGCCTCTGTTCCATATTTGTTGGTTAATTTAGTCAACAAACAAATGTTAATGTGCCTGACCTTCCAATGTGAGCTGAAAATACTAACAAGATACAACCCCTGACTTTTAGTAGCTTTCAACCGATTTGGGGGAATTACTGGATTGGCCAAAAAGTTCGGGTTTTTCCATAACATCGTAGTAAAAACCTGAACGATCTTTTTGGTCAGCTCAATAGATACATATATAAAGAGTTACAATAAATCTTGCTAAATACCTCAGGAAAAGTGAGGTGTGAGCAAACAGGAATTAGTCAACTGAAGAAGAGGAGAGGTTGCTAAGTAAGGAAAGACCACAGAGGCACATCCCTGCCTTACACACACACACACACACACACACACACACACACTTCTGTAATGACATGCTGAATTACTCAAACCCATGATCATCTTTCCTTCCTTAAAATAGTTAGTATCACACAGTCTAGCACATGATCATTTTCAAATAGTTTCATAGGTCATTATCTCATCTCTCCATACTGTCTCCATTCTTCTGACCTTGAGAAAAATGTTAAGACATGTAATAGGCTCTGATTTTTAGTAAAATGTCTTCAGGACATTATGATTCATTTAATTACTTTAAATGTATCTCTTTTTTGTGATGTTACATTTTAGAGGAATTAAAAAGGAGCCCAAGTTGGTGTTATGTAATTAACTCTGTAGATAAAATCTGACTCCAACCAGTAGCCGATCTATCCCCCTTACAAAAGTTTACTTTAACAGGAGTGTGTATCCATAAAAGGAAATTCATAAATGACTCAAATGAGTTTTATTTCATTTTTCTATAATATTCATAATCTCAATCTTAACCAAAGTTGCTACTATATGTTTTGAATACACGAGAAAAACATATTTTGTAAGGAAAGGATAGCTAACCAACAATAAGGAATGAAAAAACTATAATAAGTGTGCTTCAGTCTTTATGTTCTAAAGTAATCACAACCATAAATTTCCGGCAAAGTAACTAAATCTACACACACACAACAATAACAATTTGGTATAAGCATTTTCACACATAAGTCACAGAAGTAGAAACAATATTTATCTTAAACTCTTGATCTTTTGAGATGTAGTTTCAAATGAGGGTTAAAAGCAGAATCTACTAAGCCAGAACTCAGAAAATCTTGTCTTCCTGCTTGTGAATGCAGAGGTAAGATGGCTGATTCAAACTAAAATGTGTGTTTTCACCCTTCACTGACAAGTTATTTGTTTGCTACCTCTGGAGAAAATGTACATAACTAATTTATTTGAGAAACCTGTTAGAAAAAAAAAATGCATCCTCCATTCTCCTCCACTGTGTAACGCATGGGGAGCTGTCAAGAAATGTAGTCATGAAGCACAGAAATTCAGATACCAGCCCCAGAATTCAGAGATCTCCTGACAACCTTCTGATGCTCCCAGGATGATACTGGGCCTATGAACTAATGAAAGGCTTAGATTAAGACAAAGCTATGCTGTTTCTAGCCTGCAGGGATTCAATAACATGCTTAATACATTACCTGACATAGATGTTACATAAGCACCAAACATTGCTATTAGTATTATGTACATTAATTGAATTCTATTTAATACTTTATGAACATGTTTTCTTTAATGAATGGTCTTTTCATACTAATGTTTGATATTATAAAAAATTATGATGTAAACTGCCTGCACCACAGAGTTGAAGAAGACCTTGGCAAATGTCCTTTCAAGCTTGAATAGACATTGTTTTATCATGGGATTCTTTCCCCTGCAATACTCTGCAGAGGCTGCTTTTAAAATCCCAATCATTATGCTAATAATTCATCTATTCTCTAATTTATTTATTCTTTCCCAAATCATAATCTAAAATACTAAAAAGTTTTGCTCTAATATTGTTGTTTAAATTGACTAAGTAATAATAGTTTACATTTAAAGCTGGCCTATTTATGTGCAACAGGAATTCTTTTGAGCACTTCTGAGGGCTAATTTTGTGAGATGGAGACATTATTATTTTCGTTTTATAAATATGAAAACTGAGGCAAAGACATGTTGCAATATAGTGTTACTATGAATACAAGTATAGATTTTCTTATTCATTAGTTCAAATGAAAAAACTTTCTTGATTAAGTCTTGTGCTGGACATTTTATTATAGAGCAGTCTATTAAACTTTGACTTTTTAAAACAGAACAGAGAGAGTTCCATATTTCAGTCAATTTCTTTATCTTTCTCTTTGTTAGAAGACATTCTGATATTGAAAATTCTGCCTCTGTTTCATGGTCAGAAAAATGTCTCTCAAAGTCCATGACTATAGATCTGATGATTTACCCCATTGTGTCCCTTCCCACATTATTAGAGCCCACAGACATGTGCTGGGTAGCCACTGGGTGGTAAGACCCATCGTATATGCCGTGACAGAGAGAAGGACACAAAAGTGCAATACTTTCTCAAAATTAAGCTCCTTGTTTGTAAAATATGCAGTTATTTTATGACATGAAGTCTCAAGTGATTATTTTTAAAGAGGATAAAATTTCAGATAATATAAAGAAAGAAGTGGCATTTGTGGTAAGTCTTGAAACAGGAGTGTGATTTTGACTGAGGGAGATAAGGTGAGAAGAAGGCATTGAAGGTTTTCGAATGGCAAGGTCAAGGGCTCCAAGGCAAAAAAGTACACAGAGCGTGGGGAATGGTGGGTGGGCTGAGGCCTCAATGAATGCTCCATCTGCACAGTATTTCTAGACCATTTTGATGGATTTATTATGTTTCTTACGTGTTTTACAGTCCCAGGTGTATTGTAAGACCTTTGAGCACCACTGTCCCCCCCCCATTTCCCATATAATGAGCAGCTAATAGTGTGTGTCCAATAGTGATAACTAACTCAACCGAAAGGAGTGGGTAAGCTTGGTAAGTGCAGATCATGTTGTAAGAGGCAAGGCACGTATTGAGTGTCTAAATGGGACATTCAAGAAAGGAAATGTATGATCTAATTATAACATTCATACTTGTGATAGTTCATGAAGTATAATGGCTCACAATTTTGCAGATTTTCATGAGATTAGAGTGAAAATTAAGTTTGCTGCTATTTTCAAGAAAGAGATAAAAAAATTTTATATACAACAGGTTCTTATTAGTTATCTATTTTATACATATTAGTGTATATATGTCAATCCCAGTATCCCAATTCATCCCACCACCACCCCCCTCACTTTCCCTCCTTGGTGTCCATACATTTGTTCTCTACATCTGTGTCTCTATTTCTGCCTTGCAAAACAGTTCATCTGTACAATTTTTCTAGATTTCACATATATGTGTTAATATATGATACTTTTTTTTCTATTTCTGAGTTGCTTCACTCTGTATGACAGTCTCTAGGTTTATCCACGTCTCTATAAATGACCCAATTCTGTTCCTTTTTATGGCTGCGTAATATTCCATTGTATATATGTACTACATCTTCTTTATCCATTCATCCGTCGATGGGCATTTAGGTTGCTTCCATGACCTGGCTATGGTAAATAGTGTTACAATGAACATCGGGGTGCATGTGTCTTTTTGAATTATGGTTCTCTCTGGGTGTATGCCTAGTAGTGGGATTGCTGGGTCACATGGTAATTCTATTTTTAGTTTTTTAAGGAACTTCCATACTGTTCTCCATAGTGGCTGTATCAATTTACATTCCCACCAACAGTGCAAGAAGATTCCTTTTTCTCCACACCCTCTCCAGCACTTGTTGTTTGTAGATTTTCTGATGATGCCCCCAAATTTTTATATCTAATAATAGCTGAATTTACTATGTGATTGTCATTATGCTAAACACTCTGACATGCATTATATGATTTCATAATCACAATAACTCTATCAGATAAATATTATCATTATGCCCCTTTTTCAGATGGATGGAATGATTATGGGAGGGAGAAAAAGTAACTTGACTAGGTCATGGACTGAGATGAATAGAACCACATCTGACTGAGCCACAGTCCACTCTGAATCATGATGCTAATCATAAAAGTGTTTCTACCCTGAAGAAATTTACATCAGAAGTAAATATGTATTTGTACATGATTTTTGAAATTCACTTTCAAGGCTGTATTTCTCATCTACAACTCTAAATATATTTATTATTTTGAAATGTATTTACTATTTTGAAAGCTTGCCTCCATACCTTTACACTTGCTATTGCTACTTTCTAGAATACTCTTCAGTAACACGTCTTGATGCCTCACCTTCCCCAGCCCCATACAACATGGCACTGGGTTCAGTTAATAGTTCACCTCCCACACTCTGACGTCTTTTTAGCCTGAGTGTTGTTGAGGAATACTACATACTTATTTATTTATTAGTAATATCTGTCCAGATAGGCTCTATGTGGGCAAGTATATTTGAATGTGTTTTGTTCACTGCTGTATTCCCAGAATATAGGAAGAGTGTCTGGCACAAAGTAAGGACTCAATAAATATCTATTAAATGAAAAAAAAATAAATGAATGAGTGCATGGAGGAGAAAACAGATGCTCATTGCTGATCTATGGCCATTGAAGTCTACACTGCCTTAGTAGCTATTTAAGTGCCCGAGAGGCTGCGGCTATGGCATGTCAGAGTGTTTTGTATGGTGTCAATTTGATAATGATGATAAAGTGGAAGGCTTCTGAGTTATTGCCCTCTTTGCATTATCCTGCCTCTAACTGAATGCTCTGAATCTGTCTTTGCTCTTCAAAATGATGTGGTTGGAAAGAGAATACTCCATAAATTTTTAAGTTGATGGCAATCTGTGGCTCTTGAAATCATCAACCAAGGTATCCCACTTCTAAATATGCACATTTCTGAATTTAGCTTAAAAAATCTAGACACATGTACTTGAAAATTTATTTCACACTTCCATAATAAAGTGTACATTTCTAATCATTTGGTTTAATCTATGCTTCTACGTCATCAAAAATAAACCATCTTTGGATTAAACTTTATTCTCACAGATTCCACCTTACATACACATGGTTATATACAAAAGTCCTAAATTATTACATTTCAATCCACTAGAAATCTATATTACATAAAGTATGGTGTCAGAACAATTTGCCAGTTATTTGAAAAGTTCAGATAGATTTGCATTTTATGCATTTAAAGAAGTAGATTAAGTAATTACATACTTAACAATTGCAGAAAAAATTGGAAAAAAAGCAAAAAAAAAAGCTAAAAACAAAAACTATCCTTGAGATAAGACAGAACTTTATAAGCATGGCATTAGTGCTAGAAAGTATTAAAAAAAAAAGATTGATTGAATTATCTGTACAGAAATTAAAAACATATTTAGGAAAGCTAATGTTGAAAGATAAGTAACAAGATATATAAATCAAAAGCAAAGATTCTTGAGCTTAATTTATAAACAATGAAGAATCCGATATTAAATGGCAAAAAATATGAACAGGAAAAATAATAATTAATTAACCTATAAAAATATGCAACCTCACTAGTAAATAAGGAATTAAAGATCAAATCAAATATAAAATATCAATTATGTCCATCATGTTGGGAAAGCTAAAAACATACTGACACTATACTAGTAGAAGTATGTATATTGCATAATATTTCTCAAGGCCCATTTTGTCTAATGTATCAAAATTTAAAATTTGAATACTTTTAGCCCAATTCTTTCAAACTGACAAATCTAAGAATTCATTCTGAGGTAATGTGAGACAGAAGCTATGTAAGAATAAAACCTTAAATGTTTATACAAATGTGTTGAGTTGAATAAATTACAGTGTATCCTAGACTGAAATTGCAACAGGTCATTAAAATTATATATTAGAAAGCTAGATAAAAGGATACAGAAACACGTCCATGGTAGATTTTTATGTTTTATAACAAATTAGACTACAGTATGATCATGTTTTATACATGCTATCAGTGGTTTTCTTCTTATATGTGATCGTATCTTTGCTTTCTTACTTGTTTCTTGAAATTTTCTAAATATTTGGCAATGAACATTTTTTTTAAATCAGAAAAACACTGAAATAGAGAATCCAGAGATGGCTTCAGTGATATTAAAAGAAAAATTACTTTTCAAAAACCAGGAGAAACAAACATGTACTTCTCTGAACATGTTAGTAGAAAATTGCATATATATATATAGAAGAATATTTTATTTTAGAAGCATTAGTATGAAGTAAAAATAAATAATTAAAAATAGGTCTTTAAACTGCTTGCATATTAGGAGCATAACATCTAGACTTTATTGCCTAGAACTTATAACTTGGCTATTTCCTTTCCACAAGTTGAAAAGCTTAGGACAAGTTCAGCTTCCAAAACTCTTATATATTAAGGGGAGCTGCAAATACAAAGAAACATTTTTATCACAAAATATTATATCAAATATTTAAAGAAAAATGATAAAAAATGAATAAATAGGGACTTCCCTGGTGGTGCAGTGGTGAAGAATCCGCCTGCCAATGGAGGGGACATGGGTTCAATCCCTGGTCCAGGAAGACCCCACATGCCACAGAGCAACTAAGCCTGTGCACCACAACTGCTGAGCCTGCGCCCTAGAGCCCTCAAGCCACAGCTACTGAGCCCGCGTGACACGACTACTGAAGCCTGCGCACCTAGAGCCCATGCTCTACAACAAAAGAAGCCACTGCAATGAGAAGCCCGCGCACCTCAAAGAAGAGTATCCCCTGCTTACCACAACTAGAGGAAGCCCACATGCAGCAACGAAGACGCAATGCAGCCAAAAATAAATTTTAAAAAACGAATGAAGATATGAGGATTGCTAACTACGTAAATATCTCTCACCTTTAATTACACCTTGAAGTGGTCAATTTTTGAATTGCATTTCATTTTTCATTCACATTTAGCGTGACTTTTCTGAAAACTAGCTTTTCAGTTTTTGAAACACAGGGCTTCTAGACCTCAACAATAAGTTAGACCTCAACAATAAATTTTATTAAATCTGAAGGTCTCCCTGTTTGGGTAAGAATGAGTAACACATCTTTCTGCAAGACATGGCCTCTTTGGTATAGATGCCTCACATTCTTTTTTCTTGGCTTAATTGACAGGATTTACTCTTTCTGAATGGAGGGGTGTCTGGTGAGTAGTTTATGAGCAGAGAGCCTCTTAGTATGTAAGACATCAATCTGAACAAGATGAAAAAAGACAATGGTAGAATTTTGCTATAGAGGATGTTTTGAATCAACCAAGGAATTTATCTTGTTTTCAACCTTCACACAAAACTCTTCATGAGGTTTGAAGAAAAATTTGAAGAGAATGCCAAAAGTTTTATCAGCTCCCCCAACCAAATTTTACAGTCAAATATATAAAATTGCTATAGTCTCACTTTATGTCAAAACGTTCATTGATTAGCATCAAAAACTTAAAAGCAATGCTTCTCTTTTTTTGCTATATTCTTGAATTTGTAATGCTGAAAACAGTTGATTTCATGGTCTTAGTTTTAATTGTACCTTTTCTGTTATGTTTTCTAGTCCCTGTTTGCCTGCCCTTCTAGACTAATGAACTCCAAGATTCTGTGAAAAGCACACATGTGTATGTGTGCATGCACACACACACAGTCTGGACACATGCTGGCATTCTCCACACATGCTGAGACCAATGGGGATGGCAAATGGATCGAGAAAAGGGAAACAGAAAAGACAAAGAAAAAAATTGATCTCAGCAAACTAGGAGGCATTCCTGCTGTTCAGAGAGGAAGTTCAGGAACATATAATGGGAAATGAATACCCTTAATTTACACAGTTACATTTAAGGAAGTGCCATAGAGTAGGTTAGATCCCTGGGACTAGCAGGACTAGCCCTGTATGCGTGGATATACTAATATTCTAATATCTGGAAAGGAAGATTCCCTCCCCTTTTTCCCCCTCTGTGGAACTAGAGTACATAATGCAAACTTTATATTTGAAAATGACAATTAAGGCAAGTTGGTGTTTCCAAACTTTTCACATCTCTCTCCCCATCTTACCTTTTAATTGGTTAAGAGAAGTTCAAAGAAAATTAACCTTTTAATAAGTTAAAAGCAAAATCCATTAATTTTAAATTAAGTGGAGTTAATTTAAAGGCTCCTAAATTTTAACTTTCACTTAGTGAATTATTTTCTAGTAAGTTTTCCTAAACTATAGATTAAAAATACAAAACCAGCCCTTGACCTAAAATCTAAAATCAAACTTGCTAATAAGCCTTTACCAGGTCTCTCCTTGATCTTTAAGCACATAAGAGATATTAATAACTTGAAGAAGGACTGATACATGTATACATGCAGAAATGGGGTGCACACAAAAAGCTATTAACTGGCATGCAAGACAGCAGTGTTATTTCACAGAAACACAGATTCATTTAAGTAGTTTTTTTTCCACATATGGTTATATATATATAGGAATGTATATGAAACCAATAAATATGATGCTTTTTAAATTACTACATGATCAAGATATTTTCTTAGGTAGGCATATATTTAAATCTGAGATTTAATAATTCAGTATAATAGTAGATAATTATTACATTTATAATTTTAGACACAGTTGTTTTCCCAAAGTGATCCCACTTTATTCACCACTTAGTCTTCCCAGGATATAATGATGTATATCACTCCATATTCTATTACAAAAGGTTTTCTATTTGATTCAGATATATGTGAAATCACTTAAACATCAAAGCACAGAACCCAGAAAGATCAAATACAAGAGGAAATGAGAAATACTGATAGAATGAAAGGCAAATTGATATGAGGTAATTAAGGAAGTAACTAGGGTTTGGAGAAGAAATTTAAAACACATACTACAAAAATGAAATAGAAATAAAAAGAAATAAGGTTTCAGTGAGGTAGAAAGATGAAAATAAAAATCAGAATGGATCCTATGTGAGATGATAAAGTGTATGTAGGGAAACAGAATGGTATATTCATCCAAAGAAAGGAAGTATAAGGAAAAACCTGGATTTTGTAATGAGGTGTGAATGTTTTTTCAATTTCATGCTGTTTCATAGTGTTTGAATTTATAGTTGTTTTGAGAACGGAAGTCTAAATTCCTGGTTTACTGCTCTCCACAGCACTGCAGAAATATTTAATCTTCTGTGTTATGACCAAGTGCCATGACACCGCTCCACAGTCTAACCCCTCCGGCTTCAGAGCTGCCATTGGCAACACAGCCAACTCCATATTACATAAATATATATGTTTATACACACACATACACACACATGCGCACGCATTCATGTACCTGTGCACACAGTAGGCAAGCTTTGGTTTCTGCCTTAACCTTTTCCTCCTCTTGCTTCTTACCAGAAGAACATTTTCAACATATGCACGAATGAAGCTATGCAAATATCCATGTTCTCCCCATTCTATCCCACGCTACAACATTCTGTTTTAAAAATCAAGCAAGGTACAAAGAATGTATCTGCAACACTCAAATTATTCACATTTAAACTACTTTCAAAAATATGAAATAAGTTCTCAATTTAAAAGGACTCTAAATTGCACATCATTTTCATATAAATGTCAACTTTATGGTAGTAAATTGAAGTGAAAATTATATAGTGTATTTAAACCTACATTTCTTGCAAAATCATTTCCAAAAGTTTGCCACCAATGAATTATATTCTTGATTAGCTTAGAGTACTATGAACCAGGGAAGAAAGAAAATAATTCTGGGCATATATAAACATCTACCTTCAATAGCTTAGCAAGCAAACATTAACAAATGCTTTGCATCCTATTTTCTTACAACAGTCCTATAAGACAATAAACCTCTGAAAGCAATTACTCTAAATTTATTTTTCCTCCACACTGAAGCAGAAAATACTGTCATGCAAAAGTTAGCATTGAACTTGTATAAGAGCAGAGATTTATTGAGACAAGGAACAATGCTGATTAAAAAAATAAAAGCATTGAAATACACCCTAACATCTTTCCTGAAACACATGATAATAATTATCTTAGGAAAAGGTGGTGCTGACAGCAGCATAAATGATGCTGCCAAATGGAGAGTTAATTTTAAGGACTAAACCATAAATTACTTCTTTAAAATTAGTGAGAAAAAAATAGATCCCTTCTGAAGTCAATTTAATCAATTCAGGCGAATTTTGCACAAGAGAAAAAATTATTAGACTATAACATTCCAAGAGGTTATATGAGAATCATTTTAAAGAGCCTTGCTACTCTTATTCAGGAACTAATTTAGAATATATATGACTGGATTTTCAAATATCTGTTTAACAACCTATATTCTAGAGAATCCTCATTGGAAATAAGAATAAAGTCCATGTCCAGGAAAAAAAAAAAAAAAAAAAAAAAAGATTGGTTCTACAGCACTATTTAGTGACCAGAGTGTTATTGGCTACAATTCTGGGGACACTGGGGTTCATTTAAAGAAATTATCCTATTTGCAAATGAGTATTTGCCTATAGTGAGTAGACAAGGGCGGCTAAAGTTTATGGGAGACAATGGTTTAAACAACGTTTAAAAAATCACCATTAAAATATCATTAAATATCATTAAAAGTGAATTTATTCAAAAACTGTTTCTATGAATTTGAATTCTTCACCAAATTCACACAACCCAAGCCTATAAATGAATGCATAGGTGGATGGGTAATTTGTTAGCTACTAAAGAAACTTCTCCAGTCCCATCATTAGCTAGGACTTAGAAGAAAAAGTTATTTCTGCTGTTAAGTCCCCATCAGACCTGCCATTTCCATCCATAGATCAAATGGCTCTTTTTAATTTTATTTTTATTTTTTTTGTGGTACGCGGGCCTCTCACTGTGTAGCCTCTCCTGTTGCGGAGCACAGGCTCCGGACGCGCAGGCTCAGTGGCCACAGCTCACGGGCCCAGCCGATCCGTGGCATGTGGGATCCTCCCGGTCCGGGGCACGAACCCGCGTCACCTACATTGGCAGGTGGACTCTCAACCACTGTGCCACCAGGGAAGCCAGGCTCTTTTTTAGAATCAAGTATATTGTCTCATCTCTTTTGAAGTCTCCATTATAACAGTAAGTAATTGTTATATATAGTTCATAAGAATTTTCTAAGTGAGCTTTTCAATTATCTCCATCATTTCTCTGCCACCATAACCCACCCCCCTCAACAACTAATCTTGAATTTATGCCTTTATTGTTTTACCCTCATACAATATCTTTTATTTATTTTTTAAATTTTTTTCTTGTTGGAGACAAACCATTTTTTCCTCATCAATTAAAAATTTAGTGACCATAACCTCATCATAAGTATCCCCTAGCCTTACCATCCGGCTTCAACACATATAAATATTCGAAGCATCTTCTAATATAAATATTACAGCTCTCAGAACAGAACCATATACTGTTTCAGAATTTTTAAATGGCATTTTATTATGTATATCTTCGTTGAGATTTTATAAAGGATAAGGAAAACAGAAAGGGGCAAAAAACTAGCTGTACATGTATTATTAATTCTGCTTAAATTTAAGAAGTTAATATTGATTGAAATCTATTGGACAAAATATTTGCATTTTGTATTTGTATAACAAATGACAAAACTGCATTTTAAAAAATAACATCTCCTTAATTAAAATCCCAATAAGATAGCATATTTGAAAATATTCAAACTTGAAATGAGCAAAACAGTGAGACATAATTTCTCAATTTGCTCGCTATTTCTTTTTTTAGTATCTGAAATTTAGCAAAAACATGTTATGTGATTACTTGGACATCTTCCATGCTTTTAACATGCTGGTTTGATATAGAAATAAAATTAGTTCCTTCACAAACATGAACTACGATGTTTTCCTTATGATTTCACTGGCCAAGATATTTTTTCAGAATAATTTTATTTGCTTATGGTAATTTTCTTCCACTACACAATTTTATTCTATTTTTCTGAATAAAATGTGCATTCTTACTTGAAGTACTACAAAATGTTGAATAATGTTAAAATGCATCCATGTTCATATTAGAAGCAACTTAAAACTGTATATTCTAAAATGATTCTTTGCACTCTATTTAAAACTGAGTTCTCACGTTTACAATGAATCTGCTTCAGTATTAAAGGTTTGCTTTGATTATCGAAATTGTTTTAAAGATCTTATTAATAAACCATGATTTTCATTTTAATTTCTGAAAATTATTTTCTGCAAAATATTTGGGAGATTATTATTTCCCATAATTATTTAATATGTAAGTCTTGGAGAAATACACCTTTGAATGCTTTTCTCTCCACAGTTTTCTTCACATTGAATTCAATACAGTTTAGTGAGCCTCTTCTTCCTGTGAGGACATTTATAAGGTTATAGAACTTCAGAGAAGATTAATACATGGTGTGTTTCTTCATGGAAATCACAAGCTCTAGGGGTGACAGACACATACACATACACGCCACAAATATTATGTGGTAAGTGATAGGCAGTAAGGGTGTGAACTGTACACTATGGAAGCATTTCTTGAGAAAGCGTCAACAGAGCATGCAACTGGGCCTGTGCTTAAGAGAGATTCTTGCACTGGATTTAAGGCTCTACTGTCACCATCTTGAATTCTTATCATAAGGGGTCCCACATTTCCACTTTGCACTGGGCTGGTCTTGAATATGAGCCTGTATGTATGGCAGCCAAGCGCAGATGTTGAACACTGAGGAGACAGAGTAACTACAAAATTCCTAAAATAGTTGATATTTGATTTGGTGAATTCACTGGAAGGATTGGAATCTGGAAAGGATGTGAGGAGAGGCAAATAATTCCAGGGAAAATATGTAGAACAAAGTCATGACATAAAATTTGCTTAGGAATAATAATGAGGCTCTTATCTCTAAGCAATATGAAGTTAAAAGAATAATTTGAAATTAGATTTCCAAGGGCCTTAAAGGCCTAGCTAGAAGGCTAAATTTTATTTATAAAAAAGTGACAACTTGAAGCAAAGAAATGAAATGTAAGTTGGTGCTAAATGTGAAGTTGTGGAGAAAGACGAGAAAGTGGAACCTTTGCTAGAAGATAATGAAGAAATCTAAATAAACTATGATGACGGGCTATAGAGGGCAACGAAAGTGGCGAAGAAGAGATGGGTATGCAAACAAATATTCAAGGGCACATAGTGTTTTATAAACAGAACCCACTATTTGTCTTTTAATCTTGAAAGAGAGCACATAAGAGAATTTCACCAGTCTCATTGAAATGGAAAAAAATGATAATATACTTGGAGAGTAATATAAATTATATTTTTTCAAAAGTTACTAATCACCTATAAATGAGGCCGCTAAAGCTTTATAGCAAGGGATTAGCAATTTTCACTAAAACCAAAAATGAAGAAGCATCAGAAACAAAATCCTGATCAAGGATTCATTAAGCATACAAAATACAAACTATCTCTTCTGCATGGTTTATTCCTATACCTCTATCTATAACACCAAATCAATCAACTGACATGCCATAAAGTCAAATTAAAAACTAATATTAAAATGAGCTTGACGGGGCTTCCCTGGTGGAACAGTGGTTAAGAATACGTCTGCCAATGCAGGAGACGTGGGTTCGAGCCCTGGTCCGGAAGATCCCATATGCAGCAGAGCAACTAAACCTACGCGCTGCAGCTACTGAGCCTGCGCTCTAGAGCCTGCGAGCCACAACTACTGAAGCCCGTGCGCCTAGCGCCAGTGCTCTGCAACAAGAGAAGCCACTGCAATGAGAAGCCCACGGGCAGCAACGAATACCCAACAAAGCCAAAAATAAATAAATTAAATTAAATTAATTAATTTTAAAAAAAAGAAATGTAAATGGCATCAGTCGAAGTACTGTCATTGTGTTTTTAAAAAATGAGCTTGATGCAGTGGAGTCAAAACAGTTGATTTATTGTTTTTCACTTCTCAACGTATTCCTTTGAAACAGGAGTATGATCATATTAATTACGAAAATGACCCTTTAGTCTAAATAATCTCTTTTTCCAAATACAGATCTGGAGAGAGACACTGAATATTTTACTTTGGACTAAAACGCTTATGCAAGACTTCAAATCAGCAAGTTAATGTCTTTCAAGTATTGTTTTCTTTTAGTCAACTTCTTTTCTACCTAATCTTAAAATGTTGCTTACGATTGCTATCTTGTCAAGCATTTTTCTAATGGTTCTTGAATTTTTTCTTTTTTTTTTTTCGGTATGCGGGCCTTTCACTGTTGTGACCTCTCCCGTTGCGGAGCACAGGCTCTGGACGCTCAGGCTCGGCGGCCAAGGCTCATGGGCCTAGCTGCTCCGCGGCATGTGAGATTTTCCCAGACCGGGGCACGAACCCGTGTCCCTTTCATCGGCAGGCGGACTCTCAACCACTGTGCAACCAGAGAAGCCCCACTTGAATATTTTTTAAATGATTAAAACTTATTCATAGCAAAACTTTACTTATATGGATATTGTTTTTTAATATTGATTGATCACCAAAATATATAAAGTTTGCCTATGAGTAATAAAACATTTTATCTATTTCTTTTTAGCAGGGAGAAAATTATATGTATTTACAAATACAAGTACATTTATAAAGATGTATTTACTAAATGTGTATCTGATATAGAACTTGGATTCAGGATACATAAAGAATTCTTGCAACTCAATAATAAGAAGACAAAAATATTCCATTTTAGAAAATGAGCAAAAGATTTGAACAGGCACTTTAATTGCATGAAAATCTTTCATTTAAATGTGATCATAGTATTTAAATGTGATAATATAATACAGTCCAAGACCATATGTGTCTAAAGGGGGATAGAAAAGAAAGAAAATGACAACCCTTGATTTCAACAAGACTATAATCCTTGAACTTGCAATAATTTTGTGTAGATAAATTAATTAATTGATTTTCTCTTAGAAACTTGCATTTTGCTTTATGGTATCCAACTCAAGGACTTCCCATTTTTGCCAAATTTCAAAGAAAAAGTGCCATGGAAATTGAAATATTGGAAGGGATTGGAAGAGTAGCACAGAAAGTCCCAGAAATGAGTGAGAGCTAGAACTTCTGTGGGCCCTGTATCTGGACTACAAGCATGAAGCTATATCTGATGAGTGGGATGGGAGTGTTATGAGAAAAAAGGATATTAAAGTAAACAAGAGCTAATCAAAAAGTATCTTTTAAGCCACACTAAGGGATTTAAATTTTTGAACTGCACGTATTTGAAAGATATAGAATTTTTAAAAAGACAAAAGTGGTTTTGAATAAATATCAATTTAAGGTTGTCAGGTAGTAAAACACATGACAGAATACTTTAAAAACATCCAACGTTTCCTTTCCTGACTCTTCATATAGATTCTTATATGAAAAAATAGAATAAATGAATAAAGTGGAATATCTGCAAAGCATACAATTTACTTAAAAATTGCATTGGGTCTTGAGGGTCTTTGGAGAATTTCTCTTTGAAAGAAACTTTAAAGTTGACTTCTGAGGTAAATTATAGAAAACTTAAATGCTTTTTAACCAATTTGTATTACAGTTATTCATTGCACTGGAGCAGGAATGGATCAAGCAATTCCCCTAAACTGTTATTCTAGATAAAAGTAAACAATTATATCTCTTTATTTATGAAGAAAATGGTTCTAAAGAACAAGAAAACATGGTTTCAAGGCCACTGAAGTTAAGCATAATACGTTTAGGTCACATACTAGGCTGGATTCTTGAAAATTCATGAGATTTATTTCTAACAGTTCATGCACTGGGAAAATCTGTCCAATAATAAATTCAGAACACACAGTAATAAAGAGCAGGAAAATAACATTAAAAAAAAGTACCAACCCTTAAACTGCAACAGGAGGGATGTACGTAGATGAGATATGAAAAAAAAAATACTTCTTCCTCTCGTTAGAGAAGTTAAACATTAGAATAGGTTATCAGGTAAAGTCTCTGTAGACTCTGTTCTTGATTTTTTTTTTTCACTTTTTTGCGGTACGCGGGCCTCTCACTGTTGTGGCCTCTCTCGTTGCAGGGCACAGGCTCCGGACGTGCAGGCCCAGCGGCCGTGGCTCAGGGGCCCAGCCGCTCCGCAGCATGTGTGATCTTCCTGCACCGGGGCATGAAAGCGTGTCCCCTGCATCGGCAGTCGGACTCCCAACAACTGCACCACCAGGGAAGCCCTTCTTGATGGTTTTTAACATCTGAGAGCAGCTATTTATCCTGACTCGCTGAGGTAAGTCCTGTCTGACGGTAGGTGAAGGACTAGATGACCTCTGAATTCAAAAGTCATAAGTTACTTGCAACCAACTGCCTGATGTAGTTATTCAAGCAGTCTTTTTAATTCTGAAGTGATAATCAGCAATGTTAAACATGCTAGATGTTATAAATTAAATATTTTCCACTTTTAACATATGAAGAAACCATATTGAAAACGTGTGGATCACACATTAAGATCATTTCTAAATACAGTCAGAATTAGTTTTTTTAAAACTATCTTTTAGATGCTAAAATAAGCAGTATGGAGACCATTTAAAAATTTGTTATATCTGGATGTTACTGGAAATATGTTCAGGCATTTATACAAAGAGTTGCAGAAATGTTATTTTTGAATAATATAGATGATATGATATATTTACAGAAGAAATGTTTTTGGTGCTTTCTACATTGTGATTAATTTAAATAGATACTTAAATCTCTCCCTTTTCCTTTACTACTATCCATCTAGATCATGAAAAAGCTCAGTTCTATGTCTGGCACAGATAACTTCAAGGAAAATAAATTATGCTAATCAAAACTGCAAAGGATCAATAAACAAATGAGCACATAACAGAGATAGTGTCATTCTAAAAAGTTACAAAGATTCATCTTACTCTGTTATCTTAATTCTATATTATGTACCTCCTGCTCTGAATTCTCACCTCTGGAAACTAAGCATTACCATGCACAACAAATAAAAAGTAAAACAGTATTTTAAAATATGACTATAAAAATTCTAAAGTGACTCATACTATTGTTACTTAAAGAAATATCTAATATATCTATGTAAATGTATATATATTTAATAATTTGAAAATGTATTCTTAAATAAATCATATGCTTTCTGAAAAAAAGCCATTTTCATTAGAACTTCCATTTGAAAACTTTTTAAAAAACATAAATTCATAGTAAAAAATAAAATGTGGACAAAAATTAGATTGAAATACCATCAAGTCGTGATTCTGTCTGGGTTATACAGATAACATCCTACAATATGGGTATTGTTAAAATTATCATTTTTTAAATAAAATAACTGCTCCAACTGTATTGCTTTAATCATAATATTTTATAGGCTCACAGAACAAAATGTGTAGTAAACTAGATGGCATTGACCTTCCTCACAACTAACACTTAGTAAATATTTTTAGAACAAAATTTCCACAATTTGCAAAGATAGCCTAAACTTCGGATTTTGAATTTGTTTGAATTTTTACCTATATTCAAAAAACACTCAGTTTGCTCCAAGCAAGGTCATGCTGGCCCTTACATATCACAACTCCTTACCATTTAAGGTAAACAAATTCTTTTAAATGAAAATGTTGCTTTAGTTTACAGCCAGAATAAAATAATAAATTATGATCTCCCTCTTCGAGTTAAAACAACACTTTATTTCAACAAATTTAATCAAAGTTCAATTACTTTTAATAAGTTATTCCCCTTGCCCTCAAAAATCAACAAATCTTTCCTACTATAACAACCTTACAAATTTTAAACTTCTTAGGAAAAATTGAAATAATGCTTTAAATGAAATTAAACTAATCTAAACACTTGATGCAATGACACCAACAGTCATTGAATGTATCTGGGGGTTAGCTACGAGTGATAACAGAGTATATTTTGGCTTGTATTCATTATAGATTTCTCTAAGTTTTAATTTTCTCTGTTGCAATATTTAATTGACAAAAACAGAAAGAACACAGAAAAGGACTCAGGCAGCGACAGGTCACAAACCCAAGATTTCTTTTCTTTTTCCTTTTTTTTTTTTTTTCCCCCTCTCTGTTTTGTAACCATGGTAAAACAATAGAAGTGAACTTTCCCTGAACTTTTCTCTTTAAAGGCCTGGGTCCACGTTGACCCAGCAGGGCAAGCTGGAACCTGATACTATCAACCCGAGGGCTGCTAAAGCAATCAGGTTCAACAACCATGTATGTTCCCTAATGTCATTTTGCCACAAAGCCAAGGCAAAGCAGGCTATTTCTAGTAAAGAATGTCTTTTTATTGTTTCGGAGATTAATTCAATAGTCTGAACGTGCATAAAACATGGAATAAATGGTAAACTACAGAAATATATTATTGTTGTCTTATAATTATATCAATACCAAAGGTTTTTTCTAGATAAGGTCCAATCCCATAAAAAATAAAAACTCCTAGATCGATTATTAATGAGCTGATGATTTAAATGATCATAGATTTAGATGATCTTACATTTAACTAATTCACGTTACTAAATTCTCGTAGTAACCTGTTTTAAAATGTAACGCCACTTAAGAAATTTTTTTCATGTTCTTCTATAGGCAATTAAGGTATTTAAATTTACTAATTGAGATATGTTATTTCTGTAACTGCAGCATGATAAATAATGGATTAAACTGTAGTAATAACATTCTCACCTCTTTTAGTCAAAGGAGTATTAGCATTTCTGTTCTAAATCCAGTTTTCAAAAATTTGTACTTTTATAACAAAGCTTTTTAAAAAAGGGACTATATCCAGGAACAAATAAAGAGATAAATATAGTTTCTAATATTCATAAATAAGCATTATGGAAGTAGTTTAGGTTTAGCCTTTTTTCAACTCCTAATGTTCAACTACAATATTACAAAACTAATATTATAGTAAGGATGATATAATAATAAGTTATTCCATCATTACTTGACACCCTTTCAAATTGTCTTATAGATGCTTAAAATAAATAGCATATATATCACAAATTAACTACTATTAATTACTTTCAAATTCTAACTGCATTGTTTAAATAGATGCTCAGTTATATTATTTCCTCCTGAATATTATCCTCTATGGGCTTTATGTACACTTTGATAGAAACAGTTTCAGCGAGTCCAATATTAGTGGTATATCATGTGAATGAGATCTTGGTTATAGTAACAACAGGTCTTAGCATAACAATGAGAAGAAATCAGAATTGTGCCCAACATATAAGAGGAGTTCAAAAAATTTTAAGTGAATGAAGAAATAGGGACAACTCCAGAAAATCCAGGGCATTAGGCACTGTAAAAGCAGCTGTCCTTAAAATGCAACTTCCCAGAATAATAGCATTTTGAAAAGTAAAACAATGTTAAAAAAGAGCAAGTTTTTTCATACTTTAAGTGGTTCAAGTAAGTCAATTATTAGTCAAGATTCAGTTGTGTAGGTATATGTGTTTACATATAGTAACACACATTGTAGAGACTGCCAGACTAAATACAGACAAAAGAGATGTGTTGCAATTTATTAAATATATATAAGATTCCTTATGAAAATACAGGTTTAATATTTTCACCCAATTCCCCTTATAGTAATACGAATAATATCAGGTTTAATTCTAGCTTGGTTTTTAAGAAGCCTGTCATCAATACTTGTAACAAATATACAGGATACCAATAAAGGAGATTAAAATTTTAAAAGTAGGGGCTTCCCTGGTGGGGCAGTGGTTGAGAATGGTTTGAGCCCTGGTCTGGGAAGATCCCACATGCCACGGAGCAACTAGGCCCATGACCCACAACTACTGAGCCTGTGCGTCTGGAGCCTGTGCTCCACAACAAGAGGCCGCGAGAGTGAGAGGCCCGTGCACTGCGATGAAGAGTGGCCCTCACTTGCCGCAACTAGAGAAAGCCCTCCCACAGAAACTAAGACCCAACACAGCCATAAATAAATAAATAAATAAATAATCATATTAAAAAAATTTTAAAGTGTCCTGTAAAATAGAACGGATGGAAAGAAGACCATGGAGCCAAAAAATGAAATAAGCAAGGGGACTCCTGGCCTAACAACTGACCTAACTTTTAAGGTCTTGATAGTGGGTTCACTGCTCCTCTTTTCTCCCAGTTTGAGAACATAGGGAGTTAAGACTGAATTGACTGATGAAGAAGGAAAGCTAACATAGGCAGGACACCTACTGTGTACCAGGGTGACTAAGGTATCTCATCTCACTTAAATTCCAACTGTCCCAGAAGGCACATATTATCTCTACTTCTCAGATGAAGAAATTGGAGCTGACTGGTCCAACAGCATGACTCATGAATTTCAGATTTTTGTGTCAGACCCATGTATCTCTCATTTCAAAGCCTACGCTTACCCCGCCATAACATGGTGCCTCTGAATAATAGTGACAATAGGTCACTTGGCCATAGATCAGAGAAGGAAGCTGTCACTTATTAGATGTGTCACCTTGGCAAGTCACTTAAACTTTTGGAAGCCACATCTTCCCTTCCCTAACAAGTTCAAGCGATGCCATGGCAGATAAAATTTTAAAATCTGAAATAAAATAGTCAAAGAAGGTAATACTATCATAAAGTGCCTAATAAGGAGAATGTGAACAGTGAAATTACAGGAAAAAGCTAACTCAGTGTATTCTCTGATTTCCAAGGGTACATTTTTCCAATCTAAAAATGTAGTTTCCAATTTGTGCCATTATCTTCATCCCATTTTTATTTTAATGTTACTGTTCTTCCTCCTTCCCTGCCTGATTTCACTGAGTAAAGACATCAAAGAGGAATTTTAATAGCTGTCAATACCTATCAGTGCATATTATATAAATGAAGAGTATTTTCCAGTGAGAAAAGGAACTCAAATAGACCAGATAAGTAAAAAGGTAACTTTCAGTCTAGTAGGAGAATTAATGGGCTCTAAATATTAACTTTCTTTGGCCCTTGTTTCTGAGAAAGTAACCAAAATTCTAGTTCTTAGATGGAAAAGTTTATACCCCACAATAATTTCTACATCAGCTTAAAAATGAAATTGATGTCTAATTCATCAATGATTAAAACAAACTTCTAAAAAATTAGAAACAATGTTTTCCCTTTTCTCCCTTTTTTTAACAAATTTATTGGAGTATAATTGCTTTACAATGTTGTGTTAGTTTCTGCTGTACAACAAAGGGAATCAGCTATACGTATACGTGTACATATATCCCCATAACCCCTCCCTCTTGTGTCTCCCTCCCACACTCCCTATCCCGCCCCTCTAAGTGGTCACAAAGCACAAAGCTGATCTCCCTGTACAATGCCGCTGCTTCCCACTAGCTATCTATTTTACATTTGGTAGTGTATATGTCCATGCCACTCTCTCACTTTGTCCCAGCTTACCCTTCCCCCTCCCCATGTCCTCAAATCCATTCTCTACGTCTGTGTCTTTATTCCTGTCCTGCCCCTAGGTTCTTCAGAACGATTTTTTTTTTTTTTTTTTTAGATTCCATATATATGTGCCACATCTTCTTTATCCATTCATCTGTCGATGGACACTTAGGTTGCTTCCATGTCCTGGCTATTGTAAATAGAGCTACAATGAACATTGTGGCATGTGACTCTTTTTGAATTATGGTTTTCACGGGGTATATGCCCAGTACTGGGATTGCTTGGTCGTATGGTAGTTCTATTTTTAGTTTTTTAAGGAACCTCCATACCGTTCTCCATAGTGGCTGTATCAAGTTACATTCCCACCAGCAGTGCAAGAGGGTTCCCTTTTCTCCACACCCTCTCCAGCATTTATCGTTTCTAGATTTTTTGATGATGGCCATTCTGACCGGTGTGAGGTGAAAACTCATTGTAGTTTTGATTTGCATTTCTCTAATGATTAATGATGTTGAGCATGCTTTCATGTGTTTGTTGGCAATCTGTATATCTTCTTTGGAGAAATGTCTATTTAGGTCTTCTACCCATTTTTGGCTTGGGTTGTTTGTTTTTTTGATATTGAGCTGCATGAGCTGCTTGTAAGTTTTGGAGATTAATCCTTTGTCAGTTGCTTCATTTGCAAATATTTTCTCCCATTCTGAGGGTTGTCTTTTCATCTTGTTTATGGTTTCCTTTGCTGTGTAAAAGCTTTTAAGTGAGGTGGATGGACCTAGAGTCTGTCATACGGAGTGAAGTAAGTCAGAAAGAGAAAAACAAATACCGTATGCTAACACATATATATGGAATCCCTTTTCTCTTGAGTTCCAAAGCTGTCTTTCCATTGGTGTACTGGACATCTGAAGATGCCACAAGCACTTCAAATTCAATATGTCAAAGGTAAACTTTTTACTTTTCACCCCGAACCTGCATCACATTACCTATTGTATTCCATATATCTGTTAATAAACCACAATGTATCCAATTTCCAAAGCCAGACACAGGGGGGATCCCAATTCCTCTATCTCCTTTAATGTAATTTCTACCTCTCAATTCGATGGTCACCAGATTCTATTGATTCTACCTATGATATTTCTTAATTCACCCTTTTCTTCATTCACATGGCATGCTCCTGCCTTATCTCAAGTCCTTTCCCTTGTGTCCCTGTAGTGTACTGACCTAAGTGATCTATACAGAAAAAACATTCTAGCACCTTCAGTGCATTCTGCAAATCTTCCACAGCTCACCAGATTTCTTATCATAGCATACCAGACCCTTTAACTTTAAAATCTAACATCTCAATTTCTTTCCAGTATAATTTCTCAGAACTTTCCCACCCTCAGTCTGTAGTTGGTACCTAATTACTTTCATATATCCTTGCTTTGGAGATGCTAATCCTTTTGCCTAAAATGCCCTTTCCATCAATTGTCCATGGGAGAAACCCTGAGCCAGTTTACATCAATTCTTTCCCTAATCTCCCATGTACATGTGGCTCACCAGCTTCCACCCACATCCATAATACTTACCAAGTCAGTATAATAATTTATGTATCAATTCTGTCTAGGCACATGAAGCCTTTAAATGCAATAACTATCTTCTACTTATTTATATTTCTCCAGAATTCAACACAGTCTGGCAACTAACTGAAAAATAAAGTTATGTTTGTGGGATAAATCACCTGGAGAAGAAATAAATTAATATTTCAAAAAATTATACACTATACATTAAATTACCAGGATACATTAAAATACAGGAACCACCTTTCTGAAAAATAACCATCCTTCATTAAATTAAGAGATCTAATATTAAATGTTAGGATTCATCTAAGGATTATTTTTATTGAATAATCAATTATATTGTGTAATTATGTATGAAATTTAAAATACACAATAAACTAAAGCAAGACAATTTAGAACTTCATGTGCTACAAAAAATTTTAGTTTAAAAATACTCTAAGTGTCAATCAAATAATACAAAATATTAAGTCATCATTGCCCTTTAAAATCCTTTCAATGAGAATTCCCTAATTGTACTTTCACTTTATCTCACTGTGCCAGTAAGTAAATAAATTAACAAAATAGCTTTTATCACACAGAATAACCTTTTAACTGAGGGATTATCTCTGGTTTATTTTTCATTTCTTTCACTGCAGATAGCAGTTCATGCCTCATTGATTAGTTTGCTAAGGTGATGACCAGAAATGAAAATACAGTCTCTCAGACATTGCAAGGACCTGAGTATGTAATGATGCGCACGCGCATGCACGTGCACACACACACACACACACACACACACACACACTCCATGCCTCTATCTCTGGCATTTAGTTTGTAAGAAACAAAGGGTCAAGTATTATAAAATTTCATTTCTATTAGTCCATACTCAAGTATAACTCCATCTCTTAGATTTATTTCTCATTTATACTTTTTAATGCTTTTACATTAAATAGTATGTAAGTTTTTTATCATAATGTAAACTGTGCGTTTCATGACAACTTTCAGGGGAAGATAAATATAAAGTCAAAGGAAAAAAAATCTAGTTTCTTTCAGATTCCTACCATTTCTGAATTCAATGATAGCTTATTCTTTGATATATCCCATTGGATGTACAGTTACGTTTGAGACTTGCCATATGAATCATTAGGCTCATTATTTCCACTCAAATCTCAGATGTTAGATGAGACTAACATCCCTTTCCTTTCTTCAGCTAAAAATATCAGGAATTATTAATCCAAAGAAATTTAAAAAAAATTCCCAGAAATCAAGTGTGACAATGAGTGTTAATTAGAGAACCAGAACTAGAGAGGGTAAGCCATTCTGACCTTATCTGATGCTATTCAGGGCTGTTGAATCCTGATGTTTGAAAAAGAATCGTTGATCACTTAACATATACCAGAAAAGAATAAATACAGGTTTGAAGGGTTCAAAATCCAGAACAAAAGAAGAGGAAAGAGAAGATATGGGGGCTTCCCTGGTGGCGCAGTGGTTAAAAATCTACCAGCCAATGCAGGGGACAAGGGTTCGAGCCCTGGTCCAGGAAGATCCCACATGCCATGGAGCAACGAAGCCCTTGCGCCACAACTACTGAGCCTGAGCTCTAGAACCCATGAGCCACAAGTACTGAGCCCCCGCACCACAACTACTAAAGTCCACGTGCCTAGAGCCCATGCTCTGCAACAAGAGAAGCCACCACAATGAGAAACCTGTGCACCAAAACAAAGAGTAGCCCTTGTTCGCTGCAACTAGAGAAAGCCCACACGGAGCAACAAAGACCCGATGCAGCCAAAAATAAAAAATAAATTAAATAAATATTTTTTTAGAAAAAGAGATGGTATGGTCCACATGAAAAATAAAAGCTTTGAAAGGAGATTAGAACATAATAGGAACCTTACAATATTTAATATAAGGTAACCAAATAAAAGACAGATTAAATTCATTCCTTTTATGTCTGAGCTCAAAGATAAAAGGGAAGAGTATTTCGGCCAAACATAGGAAGGGCCTGTTGAGAGATAGAGGCAAAAATTATCTTCTTCTGAGATCCTGGTCCCTTCAGACGTCAAGCAGAAGTTGGACCACTTATTCAAATTATCAGGGATACTGTAAAACAGACAACTGGCGTTTGGTACAGGTTTTAGCTCACTCACTGCTGAGGCCTCTTTCTAAACTGAAATTCAATGATTCTCATCACTGCAACACACTCTCCATCTCAAGTCCAGTTAGTCATGTATTCAAAGATACCATTTCTTTTTCATTTAATTTGCTATTTCATTAATTAGGTGCTTATTTCCAAATAACTGTTTCCTCTGTCAACATCTCCCAAGTACTATCTATCCTACCCACTACTTTTCAAATAAAGGTCATCGGGCAAGATTATTTTGAGTAATAGCAAAGCAAGCTTCCAGAAATTTACAACTTGGCTGTTCTCATGTCTCCACTTTTAGTGGTGCTTTGCGGTACACGGGCCTCTCACTGTTGTGGCCTATCCCGTTGCGGAGCACAGGCTCCGGACATGCAGGCTCAGCGGCCATGGCTCACGGGCCCAGCCGCTCCGTGGCATGTGGGATCTTCAAGGACCGGGGCACGAACCTGTGTCCCCTGCATCAGCAGGCGGACTCTCAACCACTGCACCACCAGGGAAGCCCTGAGCTTTCTTTCTTAACTGCTCGTACTCCTCCCATTGATATTTAAACCCATCACCTGGGTCATCCACAGTTTTTAGTATCTTGCTTTCAACAACCAACTAAAGCCTGCGAGAATGTAACTGATAATTAAGGTTAAAAATCTTAAATTATGATTATTTACATTTAAAAGAGACTCCTTCTTCTGTGTAAGTGCAACCTCTGGTGCTACTTTTCAAGAAGAAAAATAAAAGAAACCTTTGCAGGCCACCTTTGAAAGGCTACCTTTGACCTAATATGAGAATGGCTTATTTATTCATAGGATTTGCTGCTCAAGGAATACCACAACTCTTTTATCTTACTGTAGCATCTCCAAGCCTCTTCTTTTGGCCTTTTGGCTCCTTTACCAACTTCTTAGCCCAAATTCTCACCAACTAATTACATTTGTATTCATGTTACAGTTTCATGCATATGTAACAGACACATTAAAATTTGTTGTGCTGGAGTTAAATGCATAGATTCTCTCCCAGAAGTCAAAACTGCCTGATATTGTCTACACTGTCCTCACAACCTCCATGCTTTGTATGTATTATGTCATTATCAATATTTTTCCTGTTGGGTGAGAGAGGAGTTATCATCTTTCCTTCCATCAAAATTGGATTTAAAAAGTAACTGTGCCTTACTGAAATACAGTGACTGTTTCCACCTTTATCCCTGTATTTATCTTCGCTGTTTTGTCGTTCATTCAACATTTACTGAAAGTTTATGGGTTGGCCAAAAAGTTCATTCAGGTTTTTCTGTAAGATGTTATGGAAAAACCCGAACGAACGTCTTGGTCAACCCAATACCTACCAGGAAAGGTTCTGGGCGGAGAAAGACAAAAATAAATAGATGAATAGACTACAAAAATGGTGCCTTTAGATTAGTAGGGCAAGGAAGACTTCTCTAAGAAGGTGAGGCTTAAGTATTAAGAAGCTACCAGCTATGCAATAAAGGAGGGAAGAGTTCCAGGCAAATGGATAGAGAGTACAAAGAACCTAACAACTTTGTTCTGATCAGGAAAACAAAGGAAAGTCAGTATGGCTGGATTTCAGCTTGTAAGCGAGAGAAAGGAAAGAGATGAACTCTGAGAGCTTGGCAGTATAAGAAGTTTGGGTTTCTACCAACCTATCAATAATATTTATTTGCCTGATCTCTTCTTAAGTCTTAAATCTTTTCCTCTGGACAGCATCCTTTTCCATTCTCCAGATATGATCTGTTCTGTCTCTCAGGCAAAAGACACACGTTGCTGCCCTATTTTCAGCCATTATGTCTGGTTCAAGGCTCAGCTCATAATCATGTTTAACAAATGTGTTTGACTAAGTAAATTAAAATGTAATATAAATGGAAACCATTCATTTAAAATTCCAAAGCACCCCACAGTGTTTAAGTTTTCAGATTCTATAAAGAATACTTTTTGTATTTTAATGAAATATGAATCCTTTGCTTGCTAAGTAGTCCTTGATGTAAGGATTACATTGCAGCCGAAGATGTATTATACAAATGTCTCTATTTAGTCTTCCTTTGCCAATGCTTTGCTATCCATATAAAAGATCAAGATCAACATAAAGGTAATAAAATGATACATAATAGCACATAGTTATGTTCTCTGTACTTTACTTATCATTTCAAACTAAGATGTTTTTACCAAAAGGTTCATTTTCCTGCAGTAGTGCCTTTATATCAAGAAGTTCCCCCCTGTACCTGTCAGAATGTTCCTACCCCCAGATAAATATAACTGTGATCACTGAAAGGAAAATGTAAATCTGCTTTATAAAAAGCATTTCTTTTGATGATCCTCTACTATTTCCTGTTATAAATACTGTACAGTAAACAATAATAACACTGGTTGGAAGAATAAGGAAAAGTAACCTATGGATATTTAAGAAACAAATCCATCACTGATCCTCTACATGAAGAAAGTAAAATCTATTTCCAAACATGCAAGTGATAACATCTGATTTCACTGTAGTATAAATGTTCAGATATTATGCCCGGTGCCCTTATAATACATTTGATTAATACCACGGTAAAGTCTTTCATTGCTTTCCCCAACTAGGATGACAACCATCTAACCTACATAATATTAAGCAGACATTTAGTTCCACTGATGTGAACAGCCAAGAGATTAATGCTGACAGAGCTAAATTACACAAGAGTCAAGAAATGTGAGCCAACAATACAATTATACTTATCACTAGGGGAGGTAAAAGATGAACATATTTTCATCTACTAAGGACTCTGGATTAAAGGGCCAAACACTTAAACGCCACTTTTATTCATTTGGTAACTAGGGGTATTCCAAATTTTATAATTATATGACTTTGCATACATTAAAATCAGCTTAGCGTTAGAGGCTTTTGATAGCAATGTTACAATTAAGGGTCAATCTCAATTTTTCATTTTCAGCCACTATCTCAAAAGAAAAAAAATAATCACCGAGTCCTTTGAAGATTAAAAAAAAAATAGTCCTTATTTTCTCCCAATTTTGTTTCACTAAATTTTCAGTGCAATGAATTATTATATATATATATATATATAAATATATATATATATATATATATATATATATATATATATATATATATTTTTTGGCTGCGTTGGGTCTTCATAGTTGCACGTGGGCTTTCTCTAGTTGTGGCAAGCAGGGGCTACTCTTCATTGCATTGTGCGGGCTTCTCATTGTGGTGGCTTCTCTTGTTGCAGAGCACAGGCCCTAGAGCACGCAGGCTTCAGCAGTTGTGGTGCATGGGCTCAGACGTTGTGGCACGAGAGCTCTAGAGTGCAGGCTCAGTAGCTGTGGCACACAAGCTTAGTTGCTCCGGGGCATGTGGGATCCTCCTGGACCGGGGATCGAACCTGTGTCTTCTGCATTGGCAGGGGGATTCTTAACCACTGCACCACCAGGGAAGTCCCAGTGAATGTTTTTAAACTTATCTTGTTATTTATTTTGTAATATCATAAAACAATTCAGAAATTCTATTAGTATTTTTCATTCCCTAAAATTTTGTTGGAAAAAATGTATAATGTCCATATAAAAGATTTTAGATGAAAATTCTTGACAGTGTTTTAAAGCATTTTACTTCTTAAGGGGTCTAATATAGACAAAGTTGTGAGTATATGCCTGAATGCTTTAATAATTCCTTTGAATAGTCTATTATAATGATATTTATTATAAGGATAAAGTTAGAGACTATGCTCTTAGGCTATGATAAGTTTATACCTTTAAGTTACTTTTATTCCAGTATATAAGTTATTATTCTGAACAATTTATGTATTTTATTAGAAGGGAATATTCCTTAGCAGTATGCAGCCAGCATATGCCATTTGCTATAAATAAGTTTCTATATTATATATAGTAACACGGGATAAAATGAGGAAACCATCTTCCTTTTGCTTTTCTTCGTGACATTCTTGATGATTTTAAGTTCTGTATATTTTTGTTTCCTCCTCATAACACTAGAGTGCCCCACCTTGAAACTTCCTGGGACTGATAACAAATGTAGATTTCCTATGAGATTTCATATGTTTGGATAGAAACATAGGATTGCTTGTTTCTTTATTTAAAAAAAAATAATTCATAAAATGGCATTTCCTTTCAATGAGTGTGAGATGGGGTCCCTTACATGTGAAATTCCAGTGGATTTCTAATTGCAGTCTCTTGTGACTAAATCATACTGAACATGAAAAAAAATGATTTAATAGCTTTCTTGATAGGAAATGGGTTGAAATTTGGTTGAAAATTGAAAGAGGGGTATTCCTAGATAATAACACATGACAAATATCATTGTAGTGAGTGTGGCTTATATTGACATAGAAGTTTTTATTCATTTAAAATGATTCCAAAGCAGATACACACCATTTTCTCATTTATTATTTCACCTCCCTAGTAATAAGAGCTCTAAATATGTTGATGAAGAACTAAAAAGTCAGTCCCAATATATCAGTCTGTTTCACAAGATGAGGAAAGAGGTTTGGATGTTGAGTCAAGAGTTACAGGTTTCTGCTTTTGCTTGTTAGTATGATCCAAAAGTTTCTGGACTCAGTATCTGCATCCAAACAATGGGGTTTAAATCTACTATTCTTGGTTTTCTCCAAGTAAGTAGGTTGAATGTGGGCGTATGGGCAGAGGATAAGTGGGAGAGTTCTGATCGTCCCTCCCTCAATACTTGGGAGCCGGGGTTGGTGATGGAATAATGGTTATTTGGAGATTTTGTGAAGCAGTGCCACAGGACCATCTGAATACTCCTATAAATGGGAGGAGCAGAATGTGCTAGGAGTTTCCAGGTTTGTTTTCATCTTTTCCCATAGATTATGGTGTCAAAATTGGAGAACAGCTGTACATTTATCTATCTGAAACAAAATGAAAGCTACTAAGATGTATCTTAGTAAACTTGGTACCCCAAATATTGGCTGTCATGTTTTAAGATATTTTACAAGTTCAGACAGCACAGATAAATAGGTATCTGAGCTGTAATTTTGCAAAGTTCTTTTGATGTTCACTTGCATTTGACACAATAACTAAATTTGGTTGTAATCATTGCCAAACAGAAGATTCAAATATTGACTGTTCTTTTTAAAATATGGCTGACCGAGGGACGAGAGGAAGATGGCGGAAGAGTAAGACATGGAGATCACCTTCCTCCCCACAGATACACCAGAAATACATCTACACGTGGAACAACTCCTACAGGAAACCTACTGAACGCTGGCAGAAGACCTCAGACCTCCTAAAATATGGCTGACAGACTGATTTACTAAGGTGTATTTGTTTATAACTAATTTTCTAATCCCATATCAGTCCTCTTCTATTAACAATTTAAATGACAGATTATCATTTTGCATTTTTGTTTTCACTTTCCTTTCAGAATATTTTGATGGGTAGAGCAAAAATTCTTCAAATAGACTGAATAGTTTTTTCAGTATTGAAAGCAATTTGCAGGCATTCACTTGGACCTAAGAAAAGCAGAAATATAAACTCCTATCTAGTGGGAACTATTTCAAACATTTTAATTTTCAAAGTAAGGGCAGCAAGTATAAAAAGATGTATATCATAAGAACTTCTAAGGGGTTTATGACTGTATTTATCCCCTTTAGTTCAAGTGAAAAGTAATTTGAAAACCTTCTCCAAAAATGTATTGAAAAGTTTTCTATACTTGGACAGCTCCAGCTGGTCATCCTCAACTAGGCAAGTAATCTCTGCTAAATGATCTTTTCATGTATAAACCAATATAATTGCATTTACAGTGATTAATATATTTGATGCATGGCAATTCAAATTACTAAATTACTCCAAATGACCTACACAAAAGCTTGAAATAATCAAAATTTACCCAAAACCTCCTCTGTAACCTGTTGTTCAAAATGAGTTGGAGGCTCTCTTGAAATGCTGCATAGACATTATATACTTCCTTTTCTAAATTTTTCCTACTTTCACACACAGCAAAGTAGATGAATCATTTCAAAGTCAGCTGAATCAAGTATTAATTATTTATATCTGACAACGCATAGGAAATTTATCTTAGCTTTAATAATAAGTGAAACTAACTATATTATGCCTAGAGTTTTCAGCAGAGAAAAAAATAGTAAAGGAACTAGCAACTAAAATTCTGTATGATTTATGGCCATTTTCATTTTGAAAGAAAGTTCCAATTAGCTTCAATAAAGACCACATTAGAGGAATAAAAGTTTCAAAAAAATTGACAGTCTAAATTACTCATCTGATAAATATTTCTTCATCAATGAATCTCAATGTTATAATAAAGGTCAATCACAACTAACTATAACTTCTGGATTTACGAAAAAACAATTCTCTCCAACAATCCCAACCGCAAATGCAAATATCTCTAAGCAAGTGATATTATAATTGGCAAAGAATGCCATGACAGACAAAAATTTATGCAGTCTGTGTGGGTTATAACTTATCTCTTAGTCAAACCAAACCTGTTAAAAGTATTTAAAAACCAAAATTTTGAAAATAACTGCTTTGGAAATGAAATTAGTATAGCAAAAAAGTTTGAAAATTTTCCAGCAAAACGTCTCATCAAAACCATAATAAGAGGGTTATCTCCAAAAAAAAAAAAAAAAAAAAACGTATTTTTATTGCTACAGCTTTAACTGTTTTGAGCAATGGAGTCTTTAAGAAAATGAAGCCACAGATTCAGTTGAGTTTCAACAAAGAAGATGAAAGAGAGAGAAAATAAATGTGAACTGACTTGAATATGAAATTCTAATTTTAAAACTCATCTTAGAAACCCTAATTTCATTCAAGTGTAAGTTCGTTCCTTCTTTTAGTCCACTGTGTTATCTTACCTTTGCTTATTAACTTTAAGGAAAGGGACTAGCGCAATCACAATATAGTTGATCAAATTGTATAAACTATGTAATACATATATAATATATACGTAAAATGACAGATTGAAATAAAAACTGAACATCCAAATTTAGTAACATGTAACAATTTGCAACTCTACATTTACATTAAATTATACATGTAAAATATAACTTTACAGCAAATTTAAAGTCAGTTAAATTTTGTTGTTTTCTAAAATACTTTTAAATATTTTCTCTAGAACTATTTTGTCATCTTATTTGCACATATAAATTTAAATTTGGTCAGTAGATGTTCTTTGCATAAATAGATTAGATAGAATTGATGATAATTATTAGAGAAATGGGCTCCTTAATTCACCACAATATTTAAGATGGCAAAAATCATGGAAAATAAAACAAAAATGCAGGATATTTTACTTAAATATTGTTCTGAAAATAAATCATACTGTATTTAAAAAGAAATTAGTAATGAAAGAGTTAAGGAAAGCATGTTTACGCACGATTGATCCTTTAGAAAGTTATATGGTTTATAAGGCATGGATTACATGTTTTTGTCTGGTTTTACATAGATATACTTTGCTTCAGTAAGTTATGTATTTGCTGCTATTTTGTTCATGTATTGGCTGTATTGGTTGAATGAGTGTTAGTTTCACACGGGGCGGGCGGAGGCGGGGGCTGGGGGACACTTAAAACCTGCAGTTATTGAATCCCTTCTCCAGGCCGGGTCCTGCCGCAACGACAGAGGAGCCGGCCCTGCTCTGTCATTAGGCCTTGTGGATAAGGGAGCATGGACTATCTAAATCCTCACCTCCCTTTTTTTCTCTTCTTTTTGTTTGGGTGTTTTCACGGGTCTCACTTATACCAAAGGGAAAGAATCTTCATTAAAGTCCATAAAAAAAAATATATATATATATATATATATATATATATATATATATATATATATATACACATATACACATATACTACAGTATTGTTAACTATAGTCAACTATAGTAGCTTATTTTTTTAGATAATGAATCCCTTTGAAAACCTGTGGAAGGTTATATACTTATCAAGTCAGTAAAATGAACACATGGTTATATACCAAAACTTGTGCATGTAATTTCAAGGCCTTTCCAGATACCTCCACCTCAGAAGCTCAGCTCTAGTAAAAGCCTCTGACTGACTACCATATTTAAACTTCTATTCTTCTCAATGAAATTCACACCTACACACCTACACAGATATTAGTTGAACAAACTGCATTATTCCCCAGCTTTATTGATGTATAACATTGTATATGTTTGAGGTGTACAACTTAATGACTTGATATATGTGTATATTGTGAAATTATTACCACAATAAGGTTAGTTAACACATCCACCACCTCACATCTTGTGTGCGTGTGGTGAGAACATTGAAGACCTACTCTCAGCAATTTTCAAACATATACTACAGTATTGTTAACTATAGTCAACATGATGTCTGTGAGATCCCCAGAATTTATTCATCCTGTAACTGGGAAGTTTAATAAACTACATTTTGAAGCTATATAAGTTAGTTTCACTTAAGAGAGAAAAATGTGCAATTTTTTCTACTTATATTCACATAGGAACTTGTAGCATTACCAAGAAAAAACTCAAAGTAATACTTTTATATCAGAGTTTAAAACTGATTTAGCTGGGACAACTAATGGGGACTAAAAAGTAAGCCCAATGTAATTTAACAAGAAAATACTTGAAGTGAAAGAAACAAATGTTTAGGATTTCTAAACACCAAATCATATGTGCATTTTAACCTAACTAAATTAGGAAAATTCTAATTCAAAAAGTAGATGCCTAACAGAAAAGTAAAATGATGTCTGTCATCTTATATACATTCAACGGAAAACCTATATTTAAGTTCAAGGTATTAAAGTGAATTAAGGAAATAACTATTCCACAGGAGTATACATCATTTCAGTCTAATTTTAGTATGCAATTCTCCTTATTAAATATCATGTATGAAATAGTCTTATTTATCATCTTATCTCATTAGATATTGTCTAGAGAGGCAATTTTGAAAAAGAAAAAATGGTTAGGAAGACTTTATTTTAGTCAAATTAGATTTGATACTTTGAATGTTTATCTATCTAATACAATCTTTTATTAAACAACTCTTCAGCTCTAGTGTATTTTTTGGTAAAGTTTTAATAACTTTCTTATAATTAAAAATAGCATACGATATCAGAGACCAACAGTAATTAAAAGTAATCGAATTTAGTGAAATGTGTACAAAATAAAGAGATATGTACGTATTTTCTTAAGGAGTTATCAGTTGAATTTGCTGTTTCTTATGTGAAATGAAACAATGTTTATTACTAAAATATAGGTTAAGTCCTTTGCCTCGTTTTCTGCTTTTGTAAAATGTATTGCTTGAGAAACAAGTTTTCAAAAACAAGGCCTAAAAAATCTACTACTCAGGGTGCCTTTGAGGATATTTAATTAAAATCTAATCCTGCATTCATTAAGGCTCACATAAATTAAGCTGTCATTCATAAGATTTATGGATTCTCATTTGCATATTGCATACAATTCATCAATTACTCAAGTATGAAAGGAGCACATTTCCCTTGGAGCTGCCTGCTACCCTGCCAACATTTGAAATGAGGGAAAGAGCAAGACTGTCAGGCATTCACACAAACTTTCTTCCAAATGTCTGCTCCTTGATTAATCTAATTTTCTAGATATTCCCTACAAGAGAGTCCAAGAGCCCTGGTGCATATTTCTATTATTTCTCCTGTCTTCACCACCAAAATCTTCTAGTCTTTGAATACTTCTTCATGTCTGAGTGATTATTATTTGTTTGCTAATGGTAAGGCATTGATGATTTCTTTTTATTAAAATGTGTTTGATGCATGCAAGCAAAATACAAAGAGGTAGGCTATACACTTTTGTTGGTTTTTTAACATTAATATCTTGCTATCAATAATTAGCCTATTTCATGTGTAATAAAAAGTTGAAAATGAAATGGCCAGAGAATGTTTCTCTGGAATAGAGTTAGTATAACTAACTAGCTTTTCAGAGAATCTTAACATGTCAGAAGAATCTAAAACAAAGCCACTTAGCAAATCATCGATTCTATGCTTAAGGTAAAAATAGAATTCACTCAATCAGCTGTAAGTACATGTTATTGTACTTTTCACAGTTCTAAGCAAAGTAGTAACCCAGATCAGTTTGTTTTCATTGTGCATAAAGCATACTGTGTTAATTCACTTGTCTTCTCTGGAGAGTAGATCTTAATTTCAGTGGCACAACTTGGAAGCAACAGTCCCTTCCAGAGCATACTCTGGAAATCTTCCAACAGGCATGTGATCAGGTGTGGAATTTAATGCAAAACACTGCTCATGTCCAGCACTTCTACAATTAAAATATACGAATGTGTCAGCACTCTCAAAAATGACTGCATCTGAATACTGTCTCTTTTATGTCAATTAAATGAAAAAATAGGAAGAAGTGCCTCTCATAAAACACTAATTTTCCATGGAGTACATCTACTCCAGTACAAAAAGAAAGCATTTGATTTAATTTCAGTATTCAGAACATTTTATTTGGTAATACAACGGATTTTACCTTACTTTTTTATACTTGACAAAACTATGATCATATCTATTTGGAAACGCTTCCATATTTAGAACCCAAAATTGGAATTCCCCAAATTCAAACCTAAAGATGTCAGGTTAAGTGTCAAATTATGAGGAGAAATGCCTTTATTTGGATGTCATTTGCAAGGAGTCTAAGGAAATGAGTAGGTGACCTTAAGGACTATACCAGCATAATCATAAATATTTTCACTTTACAAAAACTGTGCTTCAAAAGAGAAAAAAATATATACTCGTTAAGTAATTAAACTTAGACAGTAAATAAAATTTACTTAAAAGTAATTGTCACTAAACCCTTATTTAACATAAGAGAAATAAATGCCTTTATAAATGTGATCAAAGATATGAAATCATTAGCATGCTCAACTTATAAAATGACTTTCAAAACTGAAAGCAAACAACAGACCATCTAATGCTTTTTATTCATTCAAGTTGGATGGTTCATCATATTTTCAGAGATCCATGCCTGTGACCCTCCTGGGTGTACTGTCTGCGTTTTAACCCTTGAATTCTCTACATTTCAGTTTTCTCAGCATGAGCTGTCTACTTTATTCTACCCAAGTCATGTGTAATAGAAAAAGAACTGTCCTAGGCTAAAATAATAAAGCTTATTTTATTTCTTCAATACAAACCACCTGTTCGGGTTCTGTTTTGTTACTGAGAATTTTTAACTATGTAAATTAATTATGATAGTTAGCGACCTTACTCCATTCCATAGAAAGTGAATGAAAATCATATGGTAGGCTTTATTTTCTTTATTGACTTTGTGCTATAAAATAATTCACCTCAGACTGATGGAGAAATTCTGAGCAACAGAACACAAAAGATCTAGCAGTGATGGACAAAAAAGGGAGAAAAATTCAACAGATCACCTAGGGCACTTCACTTATATTGGAGATTTTGCATTAAACAGTTGTACAGATGAGGTGAAACTGTTTCAAGTCCCAGAGTGCAAACTTGGTTAAAATTAATTATTCCCCAAATGGATGAGCTTCTTTTTATTTTTCATACCCATGTCTTGATTAATAATCAGGTCTGAACTGGCATTTCTGAGCCAAACCTCACATTCTCGGCCACACACATGACAGAAAATATTGCTAGATTAGAATGTCAAGAGGAACAGAAAAAATCTAGGTTAGGTAAAATTTCATTTCAAGCATATAATTTTGAGATAATTATTTCAAAAGCCACACACAGTAATGATTAAATAAGAGGACACTGCTCCTGAAAAAATCAAATATATTTTCTGGAAGGAAAGCATCAATATGGCAATAACCTTGACAAGAATCTTAGGTGATAATGGTCCATCAGGAGTAATCAGGATTGATATCCATCAAATGAAGATATCAAAAAACTACTCCCGTGCCAACACACTGCTATTTATGTTACATCACTTAATATTATTAAAATATTACTCAGGGCTTATGGAAGCTATGCAAAACGATAACAAAGCACAGTGAGAGACCTGGGGACAAACTTTAGCATCAGTTAACAATAAAATAGGCACATGCAAATTCAATAGTTAGTGTATATATGTAAGGTGATGAAGTTTTCAATCACACTAGAAGAACGACATTAGGTAATTAGTAATATTCAACATACAACAAAAATTACAGTACTTCCCAGAATTGTTTACAACAAGGCTTTAAAGCAGATTAAACCTGATGGGTATCTGGGTTGCAGAAACATACACTACTAATTCCACCTTCATGTAAAAATGCTGTGTATTCAGCGCTGTAAATCAAAAAATATGGAATAAACATTTTATTACTGGTCTTCTCAAAAACTGTCGTACCAAATTATTCTGGATATGTGTATTACTTCTATAAAAGAATATGTAAGATCAAAGACATTTCCTTATGGTACAATGAGCATTGATCAGCCTTATTAATTTTATAACAAGAAAAATAAAGCAACCAAAAGGTACAAAAAGTTCCAAGAAAGGGCAAGAGTTATCACCTGGGGCTACCAGTCTACTCTACTCTGTACAAACCTGTTCTCCAAGAGGAATCATTTAAACTATTTACACATTTCTTTTTCCTAGGTTAAAAGCTAAGTACATAGAAGCAATAAAAATTTGTGTAAAACATATGTTTTCAATCACATAAAGGACAAGTTGCCTAATTCTGAATATATTTGTAATAAGCATAGGGGTCATGCATGCAAAGTCAAAAAATCCATTCAAACGAGATGTGTACTTCTTTTGTACAATGCTGTCTAATTTAAATCTGTTCCTTTAAATATTATGCGGGTATATATTATACATACCTGTATGTATGTAAGGTTGTTATAGATGTTATTAGCCATCCTAGCTAATTCTCATGGCTGTAGCATTAACACTCAAATAATAGTAGACTCTATGTCAGAATCACTTGAGTGTAAAACATTGGGAAATTAAGAGAAAATATGCTCAATTCAACTGGATGCCCTCTTGTAAGAAACTTAGCCCTGGATTTCTCAAAATCACTTCTCTATAAAGAGAAAAATACATGGCTTTATTGTTCAGAAGTTATTGTGAAGATCAGGTAGAATAAATGCTTTTAGTTCTTGTAATTCCAAGGATTCTTCTGAGGTAATCTCAGAACACTTTTCCTTTTTCATGCTGCCTCCTTAAACTGTCAACTCACAATTGAGCTTGCAGTCAACTACAATCTCCAAATCATTTTCACACATAATATTGTTAAATAAACCATTTCAAACTCTTCCCATACAGGATTTTACATTCACCTCTATTAAATTTATATTACCTATATGTGATCTACCATTCCAGCCTGCCAAGATTTTAGTGATCTTGATTCCATCGGTATCTACTGTTTCATCAAGTTTCAAGAATAGGAAAGCCCACTTCTTGAATTTACCTTGAATTTTTCACAAAATGTATCAGCTCTATTTCAAAGGTTCTATCTAATCTATCCCTCCCCTTCCGTTCTCTCTTCTCCTGCCCCAGTTCGACCTTTAGTTTAATTACCCCTCTTCTTTGCTTAAAAAGCCATCTGTTGGCCCCTATTCTTTAGAGCAGAGGTCAGCAAATTACAGTCTGCAGGGCAAATCTTGCCTACCTGTTTTCCTAAATGCAGTTTTATTGGAACACAGCCACGTTCATTTGTTCACGGATTTTCCATGGTTGCTCTGGCACTACAGTGGCAAAGTTGAGTAGTTGCAACAGAGACCAGATGGCTCGCAAAGCCTATAATATCTACTATCTAGATCCTTCCAGAAACATTTTACCCACTCCCTCTCCTACAAGGTATCTCCAAACCCCTAAGCATGATGCTGAAATCTCATTATGGTCTGATCCTTAACACCTATTCTAGCATTTTCTTTCACCAATTCCTTCTCTTTATTCCCACTAATATTCTCCACTTCTCTATATTTATTCATATCATTTTCTCTAACTGGAACTATTTCCCCAATATCATTTCCAGAATACATTCTAAACATATAGCAAGGTCCTTTAGAAATAAATGATGTTCTGAAATGATAAAGGGAAAACAATATAGCGTATGTGCCTATGTTTTATTTTACTTTAAATTGTCACTGCTATTTGATGTATTCATTCTTTGGACCGGCAATGATAACATTAGCACTGGACTAGTACATATTATGAATATTATGAGTTATTGAAATTATTTTTTCACCAGAAAGTAATTGGACAGCACTAGGGAGCAAGAGCTCCTTAAATATATAAATATCTCCAAGGGCTTCCCTGGTGGCACAGTGGTTGAGAGTCCGCCTGCCGATGCAGGGTACGCGGGTTCGTGCCCTGGTCCGGGAAGATCCCACATGCCACCGGGCGGCTGGGCCCGTGAGCCATGGCCACTGAGCCTGCACATCCGGAGCCTGTGCTCCACAACGGGAGAGGCCACAGCAGTGACAGGCTTGCGTACCGAAAATAAATAAATAAATAAATAAATCACCAAATAATCAGAGTATCCCAAGGGGTTGGTTACTTCCTAGAAGTAAGCTGATCACCTTACAGTTTTACATCAAAGGGTCACATTTTATTAATGACAGTATTTTTCAAAATTATTCATCTATCATCATAAAGAATTCATATTATTCTCAAAATGAATATTTTATATATAACCTGAGTCCATAAAATCCTTTTTTTATGTAAGTCAATTAAAGTACACCCATCAATTTAAAAAAATAAAATAAAACACTGTTGAATATATACCCCTTCTTACCTGTTTAAAGGCATTCCTCAGATGGGACCCAGGGGCCTGAAAGGGCTAGTTTTCTTCACCCAACATTTTCCTTATTCTACAAGTAGTTTCAACTCTGAGGGGAAAAAGTCCAACTATTTTTACTTCCCAGGAAAGTAATCCATTTCAAAATTTTACCTATATTTTCATAATACAACCCATCTTTTTTTCTAATAACACAACAGAATAGAAATTTGTTTTAGATAATATCAAGTAGTTGAGACCGACTGTGGCTGTCAGTGAAGGTGAAGGCGTCCTACATGCCATTTTTGGCAGCTGTGAATGATTGCTGGTTATTTCACATCTCACTTTTTATTAAAAGGTCATATAAAATGCTCTAAAACTCTATCTTCATGGTCCTATCCACCAGAAAGCACTGAGCTGCGTCAACAGAGTAAAGTAAATGTCAACAGAGTGTTAGAAGTATGCATGTATTTTCTGGACAACTACCTCAAGTATCAGCAAACACTTTTGAAGAACCAGAGTCTAAGAGAAGAGCTGTGGCTGTTTCCACTGACCCAATAATAATTATCATTGAAAATTAAGCTTACAGGAATAAGAAAAAATATTGCCTAGGCTCTTTGTGACTTGCCTTAGAGGAACAGATTATCACTATGACCAATTACACATAAAATTCATTCAAAACTTCATTGGGTACTTATACAGGATATGGCAGTAGACCCTCACTGAACTATAATGACAAAGGCCTTGAACACAGGGGCAATATAACTGATGAAACCAGAAAGACACATGGAAAAGCTTAATAAGAATTTAAGAAAAAAAAAAAACACATTTGACCAAAAACCGTAATTGAAAAAATAGATGAACAAAGAAATTCATGACTGCAGAAAAACAAGTGGAGTACTGTCTGGTATTTTTGAGAGGGTAATAGGACAGAAGGAAAGACGTAAGAGCATTCTAACACATTCAAAGTACATTGTTACTTTTTGTGAGAAAGTTGGAGTCAAATCCACAGAAATGCGTGCTCTTTTTTCGGCAGTTAGCATACAAGTATACATAGAATAGAAAAACAACAATAAGATTAGATCAATGACAGTAAGTTTTCTTAACGGATCTGATGTACATGAGTACATTCATTCATTTAGTCAATATTTCCTTAACTTTTATAGTACATGATGTATTACATCACCTGTGCTCTATTGTGCCGTGTACAAAATTGAGTCAGACATGGGTCCTGTTTTCTTGAGAGGAAGTAGAATAAAAAGCTTGTTTATGGATAACTATAACACCATAAACACGGTGATAAATGACATTTTTAAAAGTTGGGAGAAAGAGGTGTGAAAGTTCAGAAGAGAAAGTTTCAAAGTATGCTTGAATGAGGTGGCATTTGAGAGAGCTCTGGAACAGAGAGGGACTTGGAATTGAAGACCTTGGCAAGGAGGATTTGAGCAGAGAAGATGCATTCCTGGTATAGGGACAAAAAGCAAAGGTATAAAACCCACACAATGTAGAATATTTATAAACAACAACAAGTCGCTTAGGTTAGCTAAGACTTTTTTTTTTTTTTTTTTTTTTTTTTTTGCGGTACACGGGCCTTTCACTGCTGTGGCCTCTCCCATTGTGGAGCACAGACTCCAGACATGCAGGCTCAGTGGCCATGGCTCACGGGCCTAGCCGCTCCATGGCACGTGGGATCTTCCCGGGCCGGGGCACGAACCTGTGTCCCCTGCATCAGCAGGCGGACTCTCAACCACTGCGCCACCAGGGAAGCCCTAAGACATCATTTAAACTGGAGAAATAAGAGATAAATCTAGAAGTAGTTTGGAAACAATTCACAAAAATCCTTAATTATTTTTTTAAAAAGAATAATCTTTATTTTTATAACCAATCAGTAACTATGGAAGGGTTTTGTGGTTTCTTTTTGGTTCATTTGTTTTGTCATTGTTAGTTTGTTTTCAATATAAATGGAGAGACTGTGAGAAAGGAGATCACTTAGAAGCATCATTTGTCCTGAAATCTAAGATGTCCCAAATGTATCAGCAATATTATAGGCTAGAGACAATAGGAATGGTGAAGTTGGGAGAATATGAGGTATAAAGGTAGAGAGCTTATAATTAACAATTCTTGATAGAATAGTTTACAAAATGCAGACTTCAAGTGAAAGAAAACTCTCTATTAATAATAACTGAAAATATTAGAGCCTTGGCCGAAATAAAAATGATCCCCTTGGAAACAGAAGGAGGAACAAAGATGAAAGTGAAGATCAATTTTGAATATATTTTGGTCATGGAATTTATGTGATGTTCATCAAGTAATTGGACATGTCCCACTAGTGCTCAGGAGAGAGAGGGACATATATTTGGAAGTCATCTGCCCAGAGATAATAATTCAAATCATGAATTTTTTGATATTTTAAGAAAGAATAGCTCTTGATTATTCCAACGTGCTTGAAGGGTCTGATATATATTTATCAGTAAAGTCAGGCACCATGGAAGTGATTCTCCACCAACAGGGAGATGTAAACCTCAACCTTGTGAAAGGTAGGTAAAATGGGGTATTAAGGCAGGGTAAGTGAGGTGAGAATGGATTTTGTCCCACACTACTTCCAATGTTAGCAGTCTGATAAAAAGGACTATAAACTGTTCCCTAGCCAAAGAAAACCCATTTACAATATTAGTTGAGGAACAAAATTCAGGGAAGAGGGGATCAGAATGATAGGATGAAAACCAGTATAATGAAAATTTTAAAAGAAAACTGCCAAATGATGGAGATAAAAACAGAAAGTTTAACAGGATAAAAACTGAGACCAGGGCTTCCCTGGTGGCGCAGTGGTTGAGAGTCCGCCTGCCGATGCAGGGGACACGGGTTCGTGCCCCGGTCTGGGAAGATCCCACATGCCGCAGAGCGGCTAGGCCCGTGAGCCATGGCTGCTGGGCCTGCGCATCCGGAGCCTGTGCTCTGCAAGGGGAGAGGCCACAACAGTGAGAGGCCCGCCTACCGCAAAAAAAAAAAAAAAAAAAAAAAACTGAGACCAACTGGCAACTTTGAAGGTTGCTTGTTACTTTCAGAGGAAGTTGACAAAGTCAGTAGAATTTTTGTGGAAGCCAACATACAAGAAGTTGTAAAGATGGAAGAGAAAGGTGAATCAATGACTATGACGAGAAATTGGTCCATGAAAAGAAAAGATGAAATCATCATGGCTTGAGGAGTGAACAGTGTTTAAGGAGGATGAACATGTGTCTAGAACAACATTGTCCAATAAAAATATAATGCAAAACTCATAGGATATTTTGTATTTTTCAGTAATGATCTTTAAAAAATTGAAATTAAATTAGTAACGTATTTTACTTAACTCAGGGTAGCCAAGACATTATCTTTTAACATGTAATTAATATGAAAATTATTGAGATACTTCACATTCTTTTTTCCTACCATCTTTTCTAAATGTGGTTTGCACAATACAGTTACAGTGTACCTCAATTTGGACTGTCAACATTTCAAGAGCTCAAGAGCCACAGTGGCCACTGTGCTCAAAAGGACAGCTCGAGAAATTGGGAGCTACAAACCAGGAATGGCTTTTGAAGTTGTCACTTGACTGTTAAGTTTGGTTAGCTGGCAGATAAGAACTATTATGAGTACATTTTTTTTCCCTCTCTTTTCTTTTTTTTTTCTTTTTTGTCATTAATTACAAAAAGAAACAATAAGAGGGTGTTTGAATTGGGGATCACAGAATACTGTTCAAACTTCTCTTTGGAACTAAGCAAAAATAATTGTTTGAGATGAGAACTTAAACTAAGACACTTTGAAGGTAATCACATGAGCTTTTGAAGATACAGTATAAAAGTTAAAAGTAGGAAACACTTCCAGGATTCCTGAAGTAAAAGACACACTATAAACAGACGACTAAAATTGGATTGAGAATTTCAAAACCATTCCTCATGAAATGATAATTATATCAACTTGTACAAATAAAAGGTCAAGAACTTTCCAAATAATTGCATCCAGACATTGTCTCATTAACTGGAATCCCACACACAAAAGTAATTCAACATCTATTGGATTTATCCTTTGCTCACTTTATTTTCTCAAGACTGATGAAGACAGCCAAATCACACATCTGGCATATCTTCTTCATGCCATTTTCTACTACTACATCAAATAAGATGAATTCCAAATACTACACTCTTTTACTGTAAAACAAAACTGCATCATTTTAAGAGTATTTACCTTTAACAAGTATTTTTCTTTACAAAGTACGTCTACCATTTTATTCACATTTAAAATTAAGCAATAATACAGCATACTGAATGAAAAACTAAACACTTTAGACTGAGATATTGTTTTATTTTTTTTTTTTTTTTTATTTTTTTGCGGTACGCGGGCCTCTCACTGTTGTGGCCTCTCCCGTTGTGGAGCACAGGCTCCGGACACGCAGGCTCCGGATGCGCAGGCTCAGCGGCCATGGCTCACGGGCCCAGCTGCTCAGCGGCATGTGAGATCCTCCCGGACTGGGGCATGAACCCTTGTCCCCTGCATCGGCAGGTGGACTCTCAACCACTGCGCCACCAGAGAAGCCCTGAGATATTGTTTTAAATTTTAAAAATACAGAGAAAGCAAACTCCAGGCTACTTAAAAAAAAAAAAATCCCTCAGTAGAATTCTGATTTATTTAAAGTCACATGAGTGTGCTTGAAAGAAAAGCTGTGCTTCTGCTAAGACAATGCAAATTGGTGGACCAACTCTCAAAGAGTTAAAGGATACATATGTAAGAGCATCAACAGTGAAGCTGAATGAGACACAGCTACTGCCTCATGTATACATTTAATATCTCCCAGCAGTCACTTCTCAGTACATAATAATCTCAAAGGGAAAGATTACTGGAATCTCCTTATAGTGATCATATAGTCACATGACAATACAATGTATAATGTGTGGTCATTTTTCACATTGAAAAAAAATTCAAACATTGATTTAAATATTCTATTCAATATTTTCAAAATTATTTAAAAATAAAAGTCATTGCTACCTGCCATTTGTCCTTTATACATAAGTGAGGTATATCACTTCTTATTTCATATGACTAAACATGACATGAAATGACCCATAGTAAAACGGTGGTAACACATTCTCAAAATAAAACATTTGTGAGGATTAGTTTTCTTGCAGAAAGCTAATACTAACTATTATAACTCGGAGGAAAAACGGAACATATCTTCCCCCTTTTTTTTTCTTTTTTTGAATTTATAATATATATATTCCTCTCTTAATGCAAATGCTGTTTTTATTATTCTATTTTCTTGCAGAGTTGACTTGCTATATATATATTATCTTCCAACCTAAGTTCAAACTAGTTCCTTGAAACAATGCCTATGGCATATTTGACACATCCTTCTACTGTACAGAGTACCAAACACATGGAAGGCATTCAATAATTGATTCTTGTTTTGCTTATTGGAAGGAGAAAAGAAAGGCAAAATGTCCACAGGTAAGTGCCTTATCAGGTGATGCTAAGTAACAACAGACTGGCATTAAAAAAAAATTGACCAAACAAGAATTTTATCTCATTGTTTTTTTAGGAAAGAACTTCAACTCTGTCTCATCATTAGGGGAAGTTTTTATTTTTTTTAATTTATTTTATTAAAGTATAGTTGATTTATAATGTGATCTTTCTGCTATGCAGCAAAGTGATTCAGTTTTATATCCATATATATATACATATATATATGCACATTCTTTTTCATATTCTTTTCTATTATGGTTTATCACAGGATGTTGAATATAATTCCCTGTGCTATATAATAGGACCCTGTTGTTTTTCCATTCTATATATAATAGTTTGCATCTGCTAATCACAAACTCCCAATCCATTGGGGAAGTTTTTAAATGAAAAGAAATTGAGACATTTTATTAGGAGAAAATCCCACAATTTACCTGTTTATTTTATTTAATATTTAATTTTCATTTTCTGTTGAAAAGAATAAAAAAATAACACAATGTTCCTTCAAAATGCTTGATGAAATTAATGATTCATCTAAAATATATCAGAAATTATTCTGTTGGCTAATTTTTAAATGTGAGTTAATTCTATTAACACTTAAATCTATAAAAAATAAAATTATTAAACAGACATAATGGGTAAAGATATTAAAACAAATAATTACCCTTCCCAAATCTTTTTGGCCAAGTAACATTTCTTCCATTATTTTCTAGGCTATTATAGCACATATGGAAAAAATAAGCCACTTAGCCAAAGAATAATATAGAAAATAATCTCATCTTATAGGAAACAACACCTAGACATAATCACTTAAAATTGAAAAAACAAATGATAATATAGCTCATGGAAACCGAGTTTTTACTAATAATCTATGGAAATTCAACTACTAAAAAAATCAGTATTTTCCTCAGTTCAGCTTCTAAGTATCAATAGTCTTTACTAGCCTTTCATTCTTCCTTCTCATTTCTCCAAATAGCAAACTAATGTTGAAACTGTAACATGCAAAATGTTCTAACACAAACTTGATTAGTTTATTTAACACGAGATATTCCTAAAATTTATTCATGATTTTTTATATGATCCTATTTTATTTATTTATTTATTTTTGGCTCTGTTGGGTCTTCCTTTCTGTGCGAGGGCTTTCTCTAGTTGCGGCGAGCAGGGGCCACTCTTCATAGCAGTGCGCGGGCCTCTTACTGTCGCGGCCTCTCTTGTTGCGGAGCACAAGCTCCAGATGCGCAGGCTCAGTAGCTGTGGCTCATGGGCCGAGTTGCTCTGCGTGGCATGTAGGATCTTCCCAGACCAGGGCTCAAACCCGTGTCCCCTGAACTGGCAGGCAGATTCTCAACCACTGTGCCACCAGGGAAGCTCTATTCATGATTTTAAAATTGAAACTCTATAGTTACAAAATTTACTCCCTTGGATAAAAATAAAAAGAAGAAAAATACAAACAAATATTTTATTTTTGGTTCTCTCAGCCAAACAGAGTTGACAATGAAAATCAAAAAGATGCTTTACTATTAGTAAAGGTGTTTGTTTCTACTCCCTTTCCAGAATTGCAGACTCTTGCAAATGTCACCTTGGTTTGAATATCTCATTATCATTACCTTCTTCATCTTGTATTTTTTTCCTAAGAAGCTAGAAATATTTCAGTCTTTTTCTTTATTCCAGAAGATTCTCCAAAGGTCAGTATGCAGAGGGATCAGTATATAAAATTCTCAAATAAGTAGAATTTGCCTTCACTTTTTCTCTTTTTCTTACTTAGTATCTCCTCTCTAAAGGTATTTTAATACCTGTTACTCCATATGCCATTTCTCCAAGATATTTATGGAGCTTATGGCAAAGTTTCTTCCCCTAAGGTCACATAACAAATGTATTACAAGGGCCAAAATACTGGCTTCTTGATTGGAGAGCTCTTTAAATAACCATTATTGAGGTCTTGGTATTTGCACAGTGGTATGCTTGACAAAGTTTAGGAATAAGTTTCCAGTCGCATGGAAAGCAAGACATACATGTCCCTAAGACAGAAGTTAAACAAGACTATACAATACACTCAACTCATTTCTGAAATAATTGACAAACTTAGTGTCATGTGAATGTAAAAAAAGAAGGACAGATCACTAGAAGAAGGAATAATCAGGGAATGTATTTATGGAACCCAAAACAGAGCAAGCTCTAGGTATGTGGAACAGATTGGAGAGAAAAGCCAAGGCAGGAGACACCAATAGAGTTAAGACATGGAGACAGAAATGATGACAGTATATTTGAGAAACAGTGACAAGACTGCCTGATCTGTCTCAAGTCAAGGGCTGCCGTTCGGATTAAGGCAAGGAGCCAGAGACTTTGCTATTTACTTTTTTGTATAATCCTTCCAAGAACTCTATGAGGTGGATATGCCCTTTCTTGCAGATAAGAATAGGAAGAGAATTTAAGTATCTTGCCCAAGTCTCCTGAGCTAGTAAATGGCAAAGCTCAGGAATGAAACTTATTTAGAAGATATTCTATGCCAGGGAAGAGAGGTGGGACTTAATTCCTTAGGCAATTTGCATTTCCTAAATATCTTTCAACAGTTCTTACGATTTTATAAAATCATTTGAGGAAGATTAATATAGATGTTTGAAAAAAATTTTTTAATGTTTTCTAATATGTTCATGTTAGCACAAGATAAAAGATATATTTAAAAGGAACTTTTTGAGTCTCAAATAAAATGATTCAATCCTTGTATAGTTATATTTCTTTCCCTGTGATCTCAGCTTCTCCTAATTATATCAGGAGTCAATGGTTCACAGAAAGATTTTATCAGGCTGATAGAAGCCCCAAACCTTGGAAAGTAAAAGAGAAAATACAGGGCTTCCCTGGTGGCACAGTGGTTGAGAGTCCACCTGCCAATACAAGGGACACGGGTTCGTGACCCAGTCCGGGAAGATCCCACATGCCGTGGAGCATCTGGGCCCGTGAGCCATGGCCACTGAGCCTGCGTGTCTGGAGCCTGTGCTCCGCAACAGGAGAGGCCACAACAGTGAGAGGCCCGCGTACCGCAAAAAAAAAAAAAAAAAAAAAAAAAAAAAGAGAGAGAAAATACAACAAAGGAGCCACATGTCTTTTTTGCCTTCTTCTCACTTCCGAAGCTCAACAGCACAGAGGATGGATAAGGTGTGAATAAGGAAATTTTATTATCCTGCCATGTGGTGAAAATCTCACTTTACTAAAAGTATTGCAATTAATACATTTATTTGTTGTGCTGACAGATTCCCTCCTAAGCAGTAGGAAAAGCAACAATGAAAAGTTGAACACTTTGATGATATGGAAATGATAATCTTTGGATAAACTGACCACCACCTTATATATTTTATTTAGCAATGAAGTTTAGAAACTTGCAAGAGAATGAAGTACAGGGTCCGAAACAAGGCACCTAAAACTCTCACCTTCCTCTGCATTGGATGTCTCATGCCTGGAGGGCAGGAGAATCAAAAGAAGCAACTTGTCAGTCTTCAGATATCTAGAGGATCATCATGCTCATGAGAGATTAGTGTAGCCCTTCCAAATAGGAACAAGGAACAAATAGATCCTTCCTCAAGAAAGCAAGAACCCTTACAGTAAATGGCCAAACAACAAGAATATGCTGCTAAGAATATTCAAGCACAGATTTAACAACTATCTTTGAAGAATATTGCACATTGGTGACCACTAGGGTTGAGGTTTAAATAACTTCTACAAAAACTATTAAAAAATTTTTATGTAATTTTATGAGAACCCACACAAAAAAGAAGGGGGCTTCTATGACTGTTTTAAATGATTGAAGCAGCATAAATTAAAAGTGTAGGTAAGCCCAAGCAAACCCCAGAATTTTTCTTTTATGTTCCACCAGTTTTGTCTTGGAGTAAACCATGAATTATATGAGCAACCAAACAAGGTTTGGTTAAAACAAGTACTAGACTTGGAATCAGAAGCTTTGTTTTACTTTTTCATTTACTTTGGGCAAATCAACATCTTTGAATCTGTATATACATATATACATATATAAAGTGGTAAGTATACTATCTGCATTACAGATTGAGGTGAATGTCAAATTAAGTCGCTGTTATCCAATTAGGTTGTGAACTATATGGCCCTGATATTATGACAGATTGTTCTCATTAGCTTTATAGTTTTTCAAAACTAGTCTCTGTCCACTTTTTATTTCCACAATTTATTGAAGAATTCATCTGTCCCCACTTCAGTTTACCTCTTCTTTTTCCTTCAAGTTCTTCTAGAGATTAATTATCATGAGAATATATGTAAAAGCCACATAAATGTTTATGAAAAATGAATGTTCTTTAGTAGTGACTTCTCCAAAAGATAATTTTCATACAAACTTCAGTATGCACATCAGAAGATTTGACCTCACAGTATCAAAGAGAAGAAAAGCAATCATTTCTTGCTACTTGGTGAATATACAAGTTTCATTATACTGTCATAATATATAAATCCTAATGGATGTCTAAATCACCATGGCATGGCACAGAAAGCTGGATGAAACATAGCTTTATAGATTTCAGGTTTCCACCAACAAAATCTGTGTCATTCAAATGTGTCACCCAGATTAAGAAATAATTCAGTGTGAATCTTGCTGGAGAACCAATCATCAAGCAGTGCCAAGATCATATAACGACCTTGCATAGCTGTGCAACTCTGTGCCCCAAAGACAATGTTACAAAAGGAGTGGTTTTAAAATTCACCAACCTGGGCACAGCAACAGTGAAAACTACCATTAACTACACAAAACAGGGTGCTCACTCCCAAGAAAACTGGTGGGCTTTCTAGTGTCTTGCAGGAAAAATAAGGCAATTGCCATGTTCCTCCACCACATCCCAAAACGTTAGGGTCATTCATATTTACAACTTAACAACTTTTATTTATACTCTTAAAGAGTAATTATTATGTCATAAGTGACATCATTGACAAGGAACATTCTTCCAAAATGTACGTTAATGAAGAGGAAACTCATAAATAGAGATAAAAAAGAATGTAGAGATTAAGTCCTTCCCTTTATGGACGAGAAAGTGGAAACTTAGAGGTGAAGAATACGAAAATCAATTACCTTTGGATTTTGATTTGTCACCTATGAAGTGATGTCACTAACCTGTGATATCCCCAAAAGGCATAATGATTTCAGTAAGATGAAATCCACTGCAAAAATTCCCAAGACACTGTACAACCTTACCACTAAGGACGTGTTTGGAACTCTCTTATGCCTCTGTAGCAACAAGCAACCCATCCCTTGCTGTGACCATCTTTAGCAACTCCGTTAAAAGAAATGGTAAAAGAAATCCCATGGTATCTGCAGATGAGCTTTGTTATCTGGTCAAGCCTTTGAGTGGCTGGTACCAATCTTGATCCATTTTACTTTATAGAAGGTTCTGTGTTCCTTCACAAAAAGCAGTAAGACTCCTTTAATGGTCTCACTAACTACAAACTAAAGCTATGTCCATTTATAGTCAATTTACTTATTTAAGTATATTTTAAGACGTATCGTAAATACAGGGTAGCAAATAATTCCTCCCCAAAAGATTCAGCTTTTGGAAGCACACATTTCTCTTGTAACAGACATGCATTGAGAAGTTATATATGCAACTGTAAACACTATTTTTGCATTTATCTGTTTTATATTATGTTTGTATGTATGAATAGCTATTTGATACATAATATCTGTTTTATACAGTAACTAGCTTTTATAGGAAAACATTACCTACAGTTCAACATACTTACAGCCATGAGGTTTAAAACTAAATTGTGTGATTTTAATCAGCACACTGTGTAGAATTAATAAATAAGAATTCTTAAAATCAAGTTTCCCTGCTGAAAAAGTGCTTATGCCCAAGCTGGCCTGCATACAGGGATGCCCTAGGGGATTCCAGGACTTTCCTCAGTACATATTTGGTTTAGATAAATTCAGGAGCTATATTTACCTTCACAGTGTCTCTCCTGGGTTCATGGGAGGAAGCAGGGAAATTTTAGTTCTGCCTTCCAAGCCTCATCTCCCTCGGGATTCTAATTGAACTATGTTCTAATGGGCCCTTGTATGGCACTGTAGCAACTTTCTCAGAGCCAAGAAGCCCGGAGTATTTCAGGTAAGAATTTCAAGACCACCCTGGTCACTTTTCACATTCCTGAGGTGTTAGAAAGGGCTCACCCAGTCTATGCATGATCCTGCCCTGTAAACAAACCAGCTATTCTGGGGAGACGCGAAAAGCAAGAGGGAGAAATTTTGGGGACAGCCTGATGACTCTTCACTATAAAAAGATTAAGTAAATTTAGGATACCTTTGCCATCCAAATTAAACTTCAAATTTATTACTGACTGACCAGCTTTACACATGCATTGGTTCAGATAAACATGAGTGAACCATATTCAGCTGATGGAACCTCAAAAAAAAAAGCCATAAAACAATATTGAGGTAGGAAAATGAAGTGCACATTGAAGCAGGGTAGCAACGTCATTGCTTAGCTAGAGTGTTGGGAGACATTACCTAAGACAAAGAAAGTAGCGTGAAGGACAACCTTGAGACCATATGCTAAAGCCCAAGAGCTGATCACTGTAAGTAGCAGCTAAAAGATTTTCAAGAGAAAATGCCACTTGAGGATCATTTACAGATGAAGAAAGCGCAGTTCAGCCTCTTAGGGTTTTTTTTTGATTTTTGTTTTTGCGGTACGCGAGCCTCTCACTGTTGTGGCCTCTCCCGTTGCGGAGCACAGGCTCCGGACGTGCAGGCTCAGCGGCCATGGCTCACGGGCCCAGCCGCTCCGCGGCATGTGGGATTTTCGCGGACCGGGGCACGATCCCGTGTCCCCTGCATCGGCAGGCGGCCTCTCAACCACTTCGCCACCAGGGAAGCCCCCAGCCTCTTAGTTTTAAACAGGGAAATCTACTGAGGGGAAACCAGGAGGAGGGACTGCTTGCCCCATCAGGATGATGTTCCTGGCGCTGCTTTCTGTATCATCTCCAGAACACCCTGCACCATTGGGATCAACGTGAGAGCACCAATGGATAAAGATCAATGGGTTCCTTTCCATCTACCGCCACAGCATCTGTCACTCTCAGATCTTTGTCTCTGCCGTGTGCAAACTGATTAGAAAGAAATATGCTTCTCATATTTTCAAAGACCAGTGCCTTTTTATTAGCTCGGATAGTAATGCAAACACTTCAAACCTACACAATGCATTTTCTTAACTAATGTGCAGTTCTTCGTAGCATCATGAAGTTCACTAATTTCTCTTTATTTTACCAGAAATGTGAAAATGACACCAACTAGAATATCCAAGTACTTTAAATATTTTCTATTTTTTTTTCCTGTTCACCAATCCAAAATCCAAACACCTACATAATGTGTAAAATATCAAGATTTCAATTTGCCTAAAAATGCACAATGACTAGCTTCTATTTATGTATAATGTTAGAATACTTTTTTAAGATTTTATTTCAGTCTGTCAAGAAAAGTTGAACACATCAGATAAGAGCTGTGTGAATACACCAAATGAATGATGGAAAATTCTGCAAATGCCAGCACTTTGCACAGTACTTAGCATACAGTAAGCTCTCAATAAATATAAACTATTATTATTAGTAGTACTACTATTATTGTTAATATTTTCACAAATTTTCCTGTGTCCTCCTTTCAGATGACAGCAGTCCAAGAATGTCTTTTAAATGCATGATTAAATCATTCTTCGATTTAAAATGTATCACACTGATAAAATATACATATTATTGAAAGGAACAACACATGGAAAACTGTTAGTCATTTTTACCATTCTCTGAAACCAACTAGGGACCAAAGCCTTCATCAACATTATCTCTAAGCCTCACAACAACTCAACACCACAGTCATTATAGTCCAATTTTAAAAATAAGCACTGTGAGGGTGGGAAATAAAAGGCAAACAAGTGGGAAGCTGAAGATTTGGAGACTGCATGGCTTTCCAAACCATATACTATCCACAGGAACCCGCATTCAGAAGGCCCCAGGGCTTGGCTTAATGTTTTCTGCCGCCATCTTGAAATTCTTAATAATCTTTGAGCACGGAGCCCCATATTTTCATTTTGCACTGGGGTCTGCACATTATATAGGTGGTCCCATCTTTCCACAATACCGTTATTTTCCTAAATCTGAATTCTTCAGACCCATTTCTGAGGAGAGGGAGGAAATTCACAGAGAGCAAGGGGTAGATGCATGATGAAAGAGAGGGGAGCACCAGTAGTAAGTATAGCCAACTTGAAGACAAAAATAACACCTTTCTCAAATAACTCAAAGGTTTATGATTTCAAACAACTATTTATGGAAACAACTATGTGTCAGGCTCTCTGTTGGGCATGAATATCATACAGAATTCATGAATTATGTCTTATTCCCTTTCATCCTTGCTTTCTTTTGCACTCTTCCTTTGCCAGCAGCACTCTTTTCCTTCCTCTCTTTCCCACTTTTGACTCACTCTTAGAGTCTACATTCAAACATCATCTCCTCCAGGAAGCTTTCCCTGATATATTGGGGGTTCTTGAGTTACCCTATCTCTGCATTGCAATAGCAATCATTGACCCTGCCATGTAATAATTATTTATTTTTGGCTGTCTTCTTAATCCTTGGGCTGAGAAACTGTACCTTACATTGCTGCAATGTCACACCTGTTCCTTTTTAATTAATAAATGCATCCATTTATATGAATGGATGAATAAATGAGAGAGAAATTAATAATGTAACAAAAAATATGGGAAAAGTTAGTATTTCAAGGAAATGGACCACTTAAAGGCAAGTTAATGTACTATTTTATTTAGCCTGTGTCTTAAGTGGAGTGTATTATAAAAATAATTGTTTAATTTTCTTTAAAATGCAAATTGTTTATTTAGAATTCAATAATTCAATGTTAAAGTGGGAAATAAAAGTGCAGTTTGATTGTTCTCTCTATTACTTGCATGGCTTTTTCATATTTTTAGTAATTAGCAAAATATAAATTGACCTTAAAACCAAGAATAAAAGAAATATCATGAATAAATGTTGTCTGATATTTCTACCTTATTTGCTTTTAAGAATTCAATCATTACAATAATAAAACAGCAATATGTAGTTCACACAATTACCTCTTGTAATAATCAGCGGAAGGGGCGGGAATCATCAATGAAACACACACATTGCTGTCCAAGTTAAATCAGCAATTCTTGATGACTAACATTAATTGAAAAAAGACGGCTCAAAAAAAAAAACCTATGTGAAACATTAAACAAAGTTATCTGATGTTTATGTTTTTCTCCTTTAATAATTAATGGAATGTAAATAGTCAGGGGAGGCTACAGTTTTGCATTGTAACTAACCACCATTATAAATGGCAGTCAGATGTTTACATAATACCCAGAGCCCTTCTGTATGGAAGGAGGTTACAAATCTGCCCCTTTTCCCTGTTCAAAGTCAAAAATAATGGTGCCTGATCCCAAGAGCCTTCACTGCAAAAACTGTTTGCATATTCAGTTATTGTTTCTGCTGCGTCAGTCATCTGTTGAAGTTCACTCTAATGTGGCCCTGATCAGTTCTGCCAGCTGTGCTTAAGTGCTGTTTACTATAATAACATCACACCGCATTCTTATTTGGCAACAACAGCTATGACAGCACCTAAATGCACTGAGAAGCCAAGATTTTTATCATGTACGCAGATCAAATTGAAACTGTTTACAGAGGACAGTGATGTTCTATTTCTGTCCATTCTGGTGAACACCAATAGCACAATAATGGCTTTGCCAAAAGCATTACTATTCTGCCCTTTCCAATAAGGGAAGAGCTTGTTGATCTAAATCTTCCATAGGATACAAAAATTATTTAATGACCGTACCTTCTAATCTTGACCAAATGGTAAGTATCTAACATGCTGATTCACTTGAAATAAATATTCACCTCTAGCTTGCCCTAATGTAAGGTGTAGTGTATGTAAATTATCTAAAAAAAAAAAAATACGTAGCAACCAAAAGAGTCAATGTGAGTGTGAGAAGGCAAACACTAATATCTTACAAAAACAGATTACAGGTCAACAAAATATTAAATTTTATGGTTTCTCACCTGTTACAATAGTACACTTCATCTCATATCAAGCAATAAGGCAAACTAAGCCAAATATGTCACTAAGATGAAAAATCAGTATTTCTACACAAAATTACACAGTCACTGTGGATAAACATTTGTCACCATTTTCTTACTTTATATTTTAAAGCCTTTAGAAGTGAATTCCACAATTACATAACATAAAATTTACTGTGTTGTTTATTGAGATTTCAAAAATCTCATTCTTGTTTCTGTGATTCCTTCAGCATTTCTTTTATAATAAATATGAAATAAATTAAAATACTGGGTGGAGAAAGAACAGACAAGTCACTGAAATGCCATCTTCTCAGAGGTTTTAATCTCCCTAAAGCAAAATAGCAAATGACTGAACATTTTAAAGAATAGCACAGAAAACATATGGATAACTCTGAATATAAATTCATGTCATAGCCAATAAATGCTCTAAAGGCTCCTTCTGAGCTATTATGGTGCTTGCTGTGAATGTGTACTAACAATAGTGCACAATCATATGTTAAATACTTAATATATTCGCATATTTAGTTCTGTTCAACTGCCAATTTTAAAGTATACTTTTTCCAAAGTACTATAGTCTTGGTTTCCAGTAGCCATAATTTTTACATTACTGTCTATCAAAATAGTCACCTCCTTTGACATTATTCAACTATTTAAATTACATTTAAACTCCTACAAACCAGGAAACTGCCTCTATCTTTTCTCGCTCAGTTACTTAGCTACAGCTGAAATTTCAGTTACTGAGAATTTCAGGAAGTTATCTTTCTAAAGATGATCAACACTTTATATATTTTATATTAACACTCTTTAGTAGATAATAATTATTTCCCCAAACAAAATCTTTCATTCCTGCTTTTTTAGAAAACATGACATTCTATTAAAATCATCAGGTTGCCAGCAAGAATCCAAAACAAAAATAATTCATTCAAGCTGCCTAATCTAGTCATCGAAGATTGACAGTATCTTTTATATTTTTGAAAGCTCTTTTAACATTAACTGATATTTTAGTGTGGGAAGAAAGAAATGCTTTCTACATATAAAAGTTCATCTTTTACCTCCTCACCACCATCAGATAAAAGCCTAGGGGGCTTGAAGCCACACTCAGACATACTGGTCCCAAAGGAAAAAGCCCAATGCATCAGCCTAGGGACAGGCAGCAGGTGTGAGCAGTGACTAGAAAAGAGTCATGTTATACTAGGAAGACAAACTAAAGAACTGTTAAAACTGATCCATTAATACCACTATGCATAGGACAATAGAAAGGCCTTCTTGTTACAAAGGCCAAAGCTAGCCCGGCTAGAAAAATAAGCAAAGCACTGCAAATATCGTAGTGACTGTCCTGTGAATGCACTGTCACACCAAATGACAGAACTCTCTCAATTCCACTTTCCAATAACTCCAAGGCACTCGGGATGTGACAGCATGATGAATACCACAACAGACAGCTCCAATATGGTACCATTTTACCAGATCAATATCTCGCTGCAATATAAGAAAAAAGGAGCTGATATTAGTCTACACAGTGTATTACAGATGAGGTACATTTCTTCTTACTGCACTCATGCTGAACCAAAGCAATAATTCATAGGTCCCTTAAAAGGTTCGTGCACTACCACATGCAAAAAAAGGCTAATCTTTATTTCAACATCTGCTGGAAGATGTAATAGCTTAAAGCAATAAGTATGCAAGTTTTTTAAATGTCTCTCTTTATCATTTTATCTAGATACTGAAATAACAAAATATATCCCAAATCTGAAACAACACAAACATTCATAGATTGCTGACATTGTTCTAGCATCAGTATAGAGAAAATTGTACTCGATATTTACTACTAGGCTACCTTACTCCTTCTGCAAGTGGAAGAGAGCTTTAGAACTTTCCACCTTTGGAGTGTGTGAGGTATAATCCATTCTCAATTATCTGCGATGGTTTATTTTTTTCGGATTATTCCATATTTCCTTTTTAAAATAAAAGTCACTGTGATCAGCTACCCACACTTAGCAAGACCCATAGAATAGCAAGCTGTCAAGAGTTCTTACCTACTACTCAAGAAATATTGGTTGCTATGTGTATAAATCATACAAAAGTAATACAATTAACTCTAATGTCATAGTGAAAATACGACTAAATGTTTCATTGTTTCAAAATACTCTAATTTGTTGAGGCCACAGGTACAAGAAGTCAGAATAATGTAATATGCTAAATCAGAAACCACCTAATTCTGCCATCACTGGACTCATGATTTTCATCTTCTTTAATCACACTGTTCATTTTCTACTGGAATGCTTTTCTTTTCTTCATTTTCTCTTTTTTTTTTTTAATATCCTGTTTCAACGAAATAAGTAATTACTTTCTGAAACAAAGTTCAAAACTGTTCTATTAATGCTTCATAAAGGAATTTCACAGCCAACTCACCTGATTAGTGCTTCCTTTCTGATCATGCCCATTTCCCTTCTGGCACCACCCAGCGACCCTAACATGAAGATCCTCAATTCATACCTCTTAAAATCTGAGACTGTCTTCGCAGCTCCTGCCAGACTACAAGTAACAGTTTATTCCCACTTGCCCCCTTCACTGCCACTCACTGAAGTATCTTGCACTGTGTTAGATGCGTCTTTGTGACACATAGGAGTTAATACTTCACCAGGGGATGATTACTCCCAATATTTTCTAGGGCTGCCAACCTGAACCATGAAATAGGTCAGCACTAAGAGTTTTGTTTTACAGATAAGGAAAATGAGCTTTATGGAGGTTAAATGGCTTAGCCCGTTGACCCAACAGCTGTCAGAATTTAGTAACCATTCTCTGGGCCAGTGCTTTCCAGCACAGATTTTGTAATACCCCAGGGTGTCTCACATGTCCTAAAGTGTTTCATGAAATTCTCAAAAAATATTCAATTAAAGACAAATATAGGCCAAATTATATCTTTGAGACAAGCCAGGCAAATTGTCACAAATATAGAGTACATCACAACTTGGCAAGACGTGGAAAACTCCACTCTCTGGTAATCCACTGCATCGCAGGCAAGTCTGATGAACAAGATAAAAACAAAGAGGTGGAAGGATAACACCAATGTATTACCAATCATTAAATGTCATTGTGTCCTTTGCTCACATCACATTTAATATAATTCTGTTTGTATCCAGTAGAAGGACAAAAAGACAAGGAAATGATCATCATAAAATACTGTATCTCAATGTTCTCTTTGAAAATTAGCAAGAAAAATGATTAACTTTGTCTATGAGTTTTGTTTTATCATCTTCAGGGTAATTATACACACTGAAATGTTGCCTAGAAACACTCAACTTGGCTAATATTGAATAAGCGTGTTCAATAGCGTAACCACGAATATCTCACCAGTTCATGCAGCTTATTTCTTTAAAGCAGACATCAGTCAAATATGGCATAAAAAGAAAGATCTGTTTATTTTATGGGCATTTATTAACAGACCACATGAACTGAGAAAACAGAAAGATATTTCAAACACTAAAGCTGTTATATAGTTAAGATGCTTAAACATGGACCCTCATCAGAATAGTAATGCTAATGAAAACGTATCAAAATGGCTATCACAGGAACTGTATTCCTCAAGTTTAAATTGCTACAACAATGTGCCATACCAAATGGGTGTTAATTTTATTACTCTGACCAAAGCTTGCAATTAATCTTAACTTTCTCCTTTTGCAGTGGGGAAAACTGAGGCCCAGAAGCGTGAATTACTTGCTCAAGGTCTCATTGTTACTGGTAGGTCTGGGAAGGTCTCTAAGTCAAATCCAATTTGTCTCCTTTTACAAATGGCACACCTGAGGTTCAGAGATGTCCCAAGGCTACTAAGCAGTATAACCTGGGCTAGAATGCATGTATTCTAACTTTCAATTAGGTAGATGAAGAGGAAATAATGCAGCCATCCATTTCTACACATGGAACTTTAAAAATATGAGATATGACATTCCACAAATTAATGTCTAAGAATAGAGATGACTTGCATATTCAGTCTTCAAATTCAATTGAGTCTGTCTCTTGGCTACCCTCCTCTTTTCACATAAATTTCAAAAGCATTTATTTTAACCATGGCATTAGAAACAAATATATGCAAATACTTACTTTTTAAGTTATTATACTCTGGCAAAAGAACAGAATGACTATTCACTACAGATCAGTAATTTGTTAGTTAAGTCAGTACAAGGTAAAAACACCAAAGTGTGAAATGTTAAAGAAAAATGTTACATTATTTCAATTCAAAAATCCTAAAGTGCTTAAACAAGATATTTAGCAGTGTACTTGGATCTGACTTACTGGGTTTATATCTCTTTCAGGGTTCAGAGAGTTGAACATCCACCTTTATCATTTAAGAATTTTAAAACTTAGCTTTGAACTTTCTCAGAATAATGAAAGAACTTAGATTACGGTTTAGGGGTGGTTTTCAAAACAGAAAAAATATTTTAGTTTAGTAAAAAATACTATGTTGAATGCCAACTATGTCCTAGACACTGTATTAGGAATCAAAGAAACAAAGATCAAGGTAGAGAAAATGATCCTTCTAACTGGATGAACTCACAGTCTAACAAGGAAGACCGATATAAAAAGAGATAATTATAATACAAAGCAATAAGCTTTAAGGTAAAAATATAAATAAAGAACTTCAGAAGCACAGTATATTTAATAGAAAGATCTGAAATTCATAATTGATTTTCTAAAAGAAATAATCATAACTTTCAGAACACGTTTTAAAAATTTGCTTTAAACTAAGAAGGACCAAATAGAAATATCATAGAAATGCCAAGTTGGGGATATACTTGCATGGCTGCCTTTTGCTTCTGAGAATGACAATAGTGAATTTGAAGGATCAGGAGAAAAAACGGCCCACATAATATATTTGTAACCAAAAACTCATATACTGCCACTATCTGATTACTTGTTAATAAAATTCAATGCATAAAACATGAGAAATAGGTATTAAAAGTTCCAGTAAAAATGTATCACGCGTTTGAAGATTTTTGAAAGGGCTCATTATTGACATAAAGCAAAAATAGTTTATTTAGCTTGAATAATTAATATTATGCCTCAGTAACTCATAATAAACATGCATTCAATTAAATGTTAAAATATCACTTAAATCAATACATAGTAATTCAAGTCTCAGGATCAAAAGCAAAATTAAGAAAAGCTATTTTAATGCCCCAAATGCCAAAAGCACTAAAGCAGGAGCAATAAAAGTATATTATTTGATTTTTACAAGCATTTTCTTTGGGGCTTTTGTAAAATAACATGGATCAGTGGCTAAGTCCTAGCTCTGTAGAGCCCTTGCTGTCTAGCCTGAGCAAATCATTTACTCTCTGATATTTTTCCTAGTCACTGAAATGGGTGTAATAATACCAGTCTCACAGGTCTATTGTTGAGAAACCAAAATGATTTTTTAAAGTGCTTTGAAAGCAGCAAGTCGGTTGTCGATCATCACAACAGAACTTCTTTATCATCAGGCTTTTCAAGGTTGAATAAATAAAGCAGATTTAGGAAGATGCAATCTCAAATCCTGAATAAAGGATTTAATGTACAAAATACATAGAAACACAAGTATAAACTAATCTATGTTTCTAGTTCCAGTGATAGACTTCTAAGAAATGCGGTGCAACAAACAGACGTGCATTTAGGTCCTGAAATCTTTCTGTAGAAAAATACCCCCAAATGTGTCCAGACAATTCTTTAAGTAATAGCCTGAAATACTTTGGAATGCACCACTTAATGAAAATGCAGTATCTTCATTAGGAGTTTGGAATTAGCAGATGCAAACTATTACATATAGGATGGATAAATAACAAGGTCCTACTGTATAGGACAGGGAACTATATTCAATATCCTGTGGTAAACCATAATGGAAAAGAACATGGACAAGAATATACATATGTATAACTGAATCACTTTGCTGTGCAGCAGAAATTAACACAACACTGTAAATCAACTATACTCCAATAAAATTAAAAAAACAAAAACAAACAAACAACACCAAAACGCAGTATCTTCTCTTCCTGAGCATGGAATATGTAACTCAATTCTTAATGGGGCTGTTGAAGTGAACAAATAAATGAAAACAGGTAAGTATATATATCTGCAGTATTAAAAAATGCCTGAGTAGCATATCATTTCTACAAGCAATTCTGCAGCCACGTTGAAGTTGAAATTATTACACAGTTAATGCCTGCTTTGAAGAAAGTTATTATGTACCTTCCATACTGCAAACCAACAAACTCCCCTCCCTCGCATGTGTTGTTGCTAGCCTTTGTCTTTTTCTGTTTCCTGTGGTCCTGTTTAAATTCTCACCTTGCTTTGCCCTTGTCATCAAGTCGTTCAAGCACAAAGCAGGGAGCATGGGGAGTGTTTACTCATTTCCCAAGTCCATTATCTTACACATTAATCACTGGTCTGGAACTTTTGGACAATGCTGAATCTGTTACCTTTTTTTTTTTTTTAACCCCCATTCTGGCTGCTTTACTCGGGAGTCTGACAGTTCACCAGTTTCAAGCTGTACTTACACTTGATGACTTTCTCATCTGATTAACTATTTTTGTCCCTTAAAAAAATTACGAGATGGCATTTATAGCCCAGAGAAACCATAACGAACCTAAACGTGGAAGAGGAAGCCTTATTTTTCAACAAGTGCTTTTTCTTCGTGGAAAGAAAGACTAAAGGAGCTAAATATTTTAAATATGGGTTTGTGAAAGGAGTGTCTGTTTGTTTGTTGACATTGAGTTGATCCCTCCCACCCTCCCACCATTATTAAGTGTCATTTTCAAAACAAAACATTAGTGAGAAATTCTGGTTAACTTTGGGAAACAAATATTTTTAAATTTTTAAAACAAACTTTTTACTCTCTAAAATCTCCCCAGTTCTTGCATAATAAGAAGGACTATTCTGGGAATCCAAAGTTAAGCTTCAATAATGATTACTAAACCAAGAGAAATAGATGTAAAAAAGCAGGACAGCTGGAGGCTCTTGAACTATAGTTGTCAAAAGATTTGTTTGTGAAACATGCATTTTATTGCCTTGTATGCATGTTATAATGAGGCATAGACAACTGCAACATTACACTTAATGATTGCATTTCTTGTTTCAGCCCATTTCCTTGTCCTCTCGCAATTAACGTTTTCCCAGATCACCCAAGGCTACTTTGTCAGGAAAAAAAAAAAAAAAATCTGAAATTCACATAAATGAGCAATGTCAATAGTTTAGAAAGAGTTTACTTAGAGAACAAAGGGCCCTTATGAGGCACTAGTGAGAAGAAATGGGGAAAAAATGAGTCCTCACAATGTAAGCCTTTTCTTAAAGAGACTTGTTATCAAGCAGTTTGGGATAGTCCCTCAAATCTGCATTAAAATGCATTTCATTCCATTGACTCATTTGCATTAATTTCTCCCATTATATCTGAAAATGGCTGAATGTCTACCCAACACAATGCCACAGCCTATCACAGGCTACCACGGCGGCCCCAGGTGCCAATTTACTCCTCTTAGCTCTTTTCATTCTGTTTGCTGATTCTGACAACTGGAGTTCTCCTCTCAGGCCAAGGGACTTTTCAATTGGATTTGCTCGTGGTGACAAAATTGTTGCTTTACGGAGAGGAGGGGGTTCTTTGATTGAGCGTCTATCATGCTGCCATGGGAAAGCGAGAGGCGAATGATTCTCAGTGGCTTCTGATTTCCAGTATTTGTTCAGCATTAGGGCCACTTATCTCCAGAAGAAAAAGCAACATGTAGAAAGAAAGTGACAGGCAGAAACACACTCACTTGCTCCTTCATTCTCACTGCGCTCTGTATTCAAACAAGGGGGGCCGATTACACTGAAAGCTCCAGATCAGCCTCACTCAATTATCACAGTTAATCCTTATAGCTCTATAAAGTAAATATTTCATTACAATTTCAAATAAACAGTCACCCAATCTAATGAAGCAAGAACTCAAAGTGGCAATGTCATAGAACTCGTTACCGTCATCAAAGGAAAGGACATAGCCTTGTCTACTAATAATGAAAAAATGGATACTGGCATATTTATGAACTCAAAGACGTGATGTAGTTTTGTGAAGGTTTTTTCCCCACTTAGTGCTGTTGACCAATTTATCTTTCCAAATACAATTCAATTATCAGAATTCTATCTGTTTTTCTTTCTTTATTTCTCTTACTTTTCACCCCAATCTCTTCATCTTCATCACACAGTCCAACCATCAATACACAATGCACTTGGCGCATTCAACTATAACTTCTTTCATAAACATCAGAGAATCCTGACATGGCACTTCAGATTCAGGAAACTTACAGAATATAATGTGATCATGTTCATAATCCTTTGTCTCTACATCAGTGTTACCTTAAATCCTTCAGATTGTATGTCCTTTTATCTTGTTTCATCTATTCTTATACTCTGGGGCAAGAACATCTAAAAATAGCTCTCATTTCACCAAATCTTAATAATTTAAAAAAAACTTGAATTGAATAGAGATAAGTAGATTAAGTCCTTAATCAAATGTTGAATTACCTCTATGCTACACTAACTCTCATTTTAATCCTAATCTTTAGTCCCTTGGGGAATTGTTTTTCTTAAATTATTATTTTATCCTTCTTATTAAATATTCTGATAATTCATTATGTTTTCACACTTTTATAATTCACAGTATAGGACAGAGGAAGGTACAAGTTGTATAAGAGGACAATTTTGCCTGGACTTGTTACAGCCTGCTCAAAGGGGCCCCATGTTATGCAATAGGCACAAATCTCCTCTAGCAGATGGTGTCTACAAACCCCTCTTTACTCTCAGTTTAAAAACTCTAAGTTGAACTACCCTACAATCATTTTTTCTCAGGAAGTTACACGAATTGTCTTGGCTTAGTGGGAAATATTTTTCCTTTCCTCTGATTTCTGAAATACTTATCCTCCTTTAAAAATATCACCTAAGGGCTTCCCTGGTGGCGCAGTGGTTGAGAGTCCGCCTGCCGATGCAGGAGACACGGGCTCGTGCCCTGGTCCGGGAGGGTCCCACATGCCGCGGAGCGGCTGGGCCCATGAGCCATGGCCACTGAGCCTGTGCGTCCGGAGCCTGTGCTCCGCAACGGGAGAGGCCACAACAGTGAGAGGCCCGCGTACAGGAAAAAAAAAAAAAATCACCTAAAACTAATGCTTCCCCAACATTAATATACATACAAACCGCCCGGGGCGGGGGGCGGGGGGGCGCGGTGGGAATTACTAAAGTGCAGATGCTGATTCAATAGATAGGAAGTGGGATCTGGGATTCCGCATTCTTAATAAAGTCATAGGTAATGCTGATGCCGTGGGTTCCAAAGCCATATACTGAGAAGCCAGGACCTAAACTACAGTACGGTATTTATAATTTTTATAATAAAATCAAGAGTAGGGGATCGTTAGAATATTATCAAGAAAAATAATCAAGCCACATGTACCATTTCAACACTGTTTGGTTAACTTCATTAATAAAAATATCTAAAGCATAGATGATTTAATAGCTATTGTGTATATTAATAAATTTTCTAAAATATGATTTTAAGTAAGAATGTTGCTACTACTATTGATAATAATAGTGATAATTAAGTGGCCGTGAAGTGCATTAATTATTAACTTGTTTTATCCTCACTACAACCTTAAAGGTCTATATTATTATATGAACTATATTAATTATACAGACCAGAAAACTGAGACTCAGTGAGGTAAAACAACTGGTACAAGGCGGGGGCTGGTACTTTAATCAAATATTGTCTACAAATGCACTATCAGTTCAGTAGAGTTCAAATCAAACTTACTCCCCCCACGTCATTGGATTAGGTTATGGCAACACCTTAATTCACCCAACACATTTTACTGAGGGCCTATTGTATCCTAGGCACTTTTCTGAGCTCTCTGTGTTCAGGTGTGAAAAGACAAGTAAAGGTCCTGCCATGCCGGATTTACACTACAGCTGAACAACTGAACAAAAACTAGTGAGCAAGAAAGTATCAGATATGGGTAAGTGCTGTGAAGTTATTGAAATGAAGTGACAGAAATGATGTGACTATCACACACCACACAAAAATTAATTCAAAATGTATTAAAGACTTGAACGTAAGACCTCAAACCATAAAATTCCTAGAAGAAAACACAGGCCGTAACTTTAATGACATTGGTCTCAGCAATGTTTTTGTCAATTTGACTCTGAAGGCAAGGGAAACAAAAGCAAAAATAACAAATGGGGCTACATCAAACTAAAAAGCTTCTGCACAAGGAAGGAAACCACTGTCAAAACAAAAAGGCAACCTACTGAAAGGGAGAAGATATTTGTAAATCATATATCTGGTAACGGGTTAACATCCAAAATATTAAAAGAATTCATACAGGGCTTCCCTGGTGGCATAGTGGTTGAGAGTCCGCCTGCCGATGCAGGGGACATGGGTTCGTGCCCTGGTCCGGGAAGATCCCATATGCCGCAGAGCGGCTGGGCCCGTGAGCCATAGCCACTGAGCCTGCGCGTCCAGAGCCTGTGCTCCACAATGGGAGAGGCCACAACAGTGAGAGGCCCGCGTACCGCAAAAAAAAAAAAAAAAAAAAAAAAAAGAATTCATACAACTCAACAACAAAAAAACAAACAACCCAATTAAAAAATAGGCAGAAGATCTGAATAGACATTTTTCCAAAGAAAACATACACATGGCCAACAGGCACATAAAAAGATGCTCAACCTCACCAATTATCAGGAAAATACAAATCAAAACCACAACGGGATATCACCTCACACCTGTCAAAATGGCTATTATCGAAAAAGTTAAGAAATAACAAATGCTGGAGAAGATATGGAGAAAAGAGAACCCTCATATATGCTGGTGGGAATGTCAGTTGGTGCAGCCACTATAGAAAACAGTATGGAGATTCCTCAAAAAAGTAAGAATAGAACTACCATATGACCCAGCTCTTCTGTTTCTGAGTATTTATCTGAAAAACATGTAAACACTATATATGCCCCCTATGTTCATTAGCTCATTATTTAAAATAGCCAAGATATGGAAACAACCTAAGTGTCCATCAACAGATGAATGAATATAGCAGATATGGTGTATATTTACAATGGAATACTGCTCAGTCATAAAAAAGAATGAAAGCCTGTCACTTACAACAACTTGGATGGACCTTGAGGGTATTATGCTATGTAAGATAAGTCAGACAGAGAAAGACAGATACCACATGATTTTACTCGTATTTGGAATCTAAAACAAACAAAAACAAAATTTAAGAAAAATAAACTCAAAGATACAGGGAACAGATTAGTGGTTACCAGAGGAGAAGAGGGGTGGAGGGGAGTGAAATGGGTAAAGGGTTCAGCTGTGTGGTGATGGATGGTAACTAGACTTATGATGCTGATTACTCCGTAGTGTATACACGTTTTTGAACTATTATGCTGTACACTTGAAACTTACATAGTTTAAAAAATGATGTGATAGAAAATGATTTAGGAATGTGCATCTTAGGAAGAGGTATATTTTCAAAATTAAGATTTTAAATTTGGCTTTATTGAACCACATTAACAATATAATTTTTCTTTAATCCCTGCAGTTCATATAAAACAAGCACAAAATGGCTTATCACTGGTATATAAAACTGCTCACAACACAGATAAGGAAAGACATGTTTAAAGACTGCTTGTTTGGGGGATCATCTCCCATATGTGTTGCTTTGACTTCACAGTCTCTGAGCTCAGTGTCAAAATCTTCATCATAGACATTAACACATATAGAATCTTATTTAGTTGAGTTTGTTTGAAACATCATACATATACTAACTCATTTAATCATTAGGACTGCTTTATTAAATACAATGTTATTGTGCCCATTTTCCAGATTATAAAACTGAGGCACAGACCATTTAGCTGATAAATCCAGACTTATATGGTTGGTAAGTGTCAAAGTCTAGATTGAAATCCAGGCAGCTGGGTTCCAAAGTCTGTGCTCTGGACAGCTGGCCCTGCAGCCTGTCATTCTGGTTTATAAAATATGACAGTTATTTCCAAGATCTCTTATTGTTCATAAATGCTAAAACCCTACGATACTGAATTAATATATACAATCTGAGTGGTCAAGCTGTGTTTCAGCCTGTTTGGTTGTTTTTATTTGTTTGTTTGGTTGGAATATTTAAGTGCTTAATATTATGCTGACCTCTAATCAAAGTTATCCCAATCTTGGGCTTCCCTGGTGGCACAGTGGTTGAGAGTCCGCCTGCCGATGCAGGGGACACGGGTTCGTGCCCCGGTCCGGGAAGATCCCACATGCCGCGGAGAGGCTGGGCCCGTGAGCCATAGCCACTGAGCCTGTGCGTCCGGAGCCTGTGCTCCGCAACGGGAGAGGCCACAACAGTGAGAGGTCCGTGTACCGCAAAAAAAAAAAAGAAAAAAAAAAGTTATCCCAATCTTAATTGGAGATTCTACATTCCTTCCTCTATGTGTCTTTGCACAGAAGATTACATTTAGAAATAATAAAGCCTATAACTGATCATCAAAATAAAAGTGACTGGAATATCATTTATAAAGGCTCATGCTCAACATAAAATGCTAGTCAAAATAATTACATGTTTTTTGAATTTAATACAGTTGTTGGATTTAAAACACAAATTAACCTTTTCCTAATATTCAGGAGCAAAAATGCCCTTCTTTTCCTTATTACAATATTTATTATTCACTCATCCATTCATTTAGCAAACATTTAGGCACCAGGATATAAAGGTGAATGGCTGTAGAGTAAATACAGTCACCCTTTGGTATCCACTGGGGCTTTGTTCCAGGACACTGCAGATACCAAAATCTGCAAATGCTCAAGTCCCTTACATAAAGTGGAGTAGTACAGTTGGTCTTCCTATTCCATGGGTTCCATGTCCATGGGTTCTGCATCTGGATGTGGAGGGCAGACTGTACCAGCATTTAGGACATTAAAAAAATGCAGGATTTAAGTAAGAATATCATTACCACTATAAGTAATATCAATAATTAGTTGCCTTTATGTGTGCACTTAATTTTTAACTAATTTTACTCTCACCACAATAGTCAATGCCTTTATTATATTATGTTTATTAATTATAAAGACCAAAAAACTATCACATATCCACACATCCTACTCAAAAGAATTACAATACACTTAAGTGTATAAAACTGTAAACATTACTTAAATAAAATGTTCGATAAAAGCATAAAAAAAAATATTAACAAGACCCAAAACGTTTCAAACTAAATATAAGAGTGAAGGCAGTGATGAAGTCTGAAAATGTTGTTTTCCTTGGGATGTGGTTCACCAGGGTATCAGTTTGATCTGTTTCTCTCCAGGTATCTAATAATTGCCTGATCTAGTGCTGTGCATATAATAGGTGCTCACTAAATATATGCTTAACACATGAAAGCTCTCTTCTTTTTAGGGTTTAAAGACATGCCAATGATGTAAATATCTGACTATTCCATCTCCACTAGGAGAATTCTCAGTAGACTGATTTCTTAGGCATCTTGACAACCGTTTACATCATGAAATATACTGGGTTTCTTTTTTAATTTTTGCAACAACACTGTAATTGATTGTCTCTCTACATCTTTTACCATGCTTCCCTTTTACATTGAATCCTCTCCTGCTTTTCCTTAAAAGTAAATATTACTCAGAGTTTCATTCTTAGGTCTTCCCTCTCTAAAACATCATACCCAGGAGTTTCCATTTATTCCAAATTCCAAATTTCAAGTGAGGTAATAAGTGGTCCCCCACGGATATCAACACATTCAACTAACTCTGGATACCACCCCTTGGCTTTTCCATAGTTATCACAAATATAACAGCTCCATGAATTTGTCGACTTTTCCCAGTTCTGTTCGTCCTTTTGTATTCCTTTCCTGCTGCACCATCCATCAAGTCCTACAAACCAGGCATTTATAAGACATGTTCCTTCCATCCTGTCCCACCAACAAGCATCTAATGTGACTGAATTCCACTAGTTCTACTCCTTAAGGAACTGTCACATCCAGTTCCATTCCTGTAGTCACTGCCTCACTAAAGCCCGTATTTATTTTCTACATGGTTTGTTTAAAAAAGTCTCCTAACTAGCCTTCTTGCCCCCATTTGTACTACACTTTCCAGTTTGTTCCCTACTTGGCTGCTAGGGTTATACTTATACCATGCAAATTTGGCTGTGTAATGCACTGTCTTAAAAATCTTCCTCATGAGTAATATTTCCTCATACTTTGAGGATATAATCCAAACTCGGTAAATGAGAGCCTCTATCATCTCTACTCTATCACTCCAGCCCATCTTTAAACAGTAATAATAATATTTGGCATTGTACGTGCCTGGCACTGTTGAAATGCTGTCATATGCTATCTTATTTACTCTTCCTATCAACCCTAGGAAGTGGGTTTTAAGACCCCTGCTTTTATAAGTAATGTTCCCAGGGATAATTAACTTATGTAAAATCACAGGATTAGAGAGTGACAGGGTCAGGGTCTAAAACAGGTTCCAACTAACTCTCAAGTCCCTGGTCATAACCACTATCCTACTCTCTGCTCCAAATTCCCTTCTCACCCCTCCCCACGCCCTCTCTTCTCTACTCTTTCTCTTTCTGCTCTCAGCTCTAGTCTAGCAACTTTCAAACCTGGAAGCACATTAAGATCTATAGTCACCTGGGAAGGCTTTAAAAGCTCCAATGGCCTGGCTTCACTCACCCCTTGAGATTCCTCCGTAGTTGGTGGTGGGTGGCGTCTAGGCCTCAGTATTTTTAAAAGCAGTCCAGGATTTTCTAAGGTGCAGCCATGTTTGAGACCTACTGCCTATCAAAACTAAATTGTATATACTTGCACCAAACATCATGTAACCTCTATTATCTCTGATCTCAGTGACTGTAATTTTTTCTCCCCATGTAACTGCCTATACAGGATGCCAAGCTCCCTGCAGGTGGAAGTCATGAATCACCTAAATTTATGACTGACATGTGACTGGCAGGCAGTAGGCCCGCAAGAGTAACTTGTAGCATAAAGACATAAGACTTGTTAATTGCTCTTACAAACACTTTGTAGGAATTATTAATATAAGTACTAAAAGGTAATATTTTGAAGTTCCTTAAATTTCTCAGGACCTAGAAAAGAATAAAAATCCTGAAAAGAACAATTTTAATACATGAAATTATTTATGCATAAAATCTGTTTCCTCCTAAGAAAGGGAAAGAAAGCTCTTACTTATATAAGAGCCAAAAAGTTGGTTTTCAAAGTTTTGTAGTGATTAACATAGGCTAGATTGATCGAGTAAGGTAATAGAAGTCGACAGAGAGATCTTATCTTCTAGATAAGGTCCTCCCTTCAGATAAAGCAGACCTTAAACATCACACCTTTATACTATTTTCCCCCAGTGACACTACATTTTCCTAATGATTAGTTATTTAATCACTGCAAAATTAAAATATCATACTACTTGGCAATATCATACTATTTATAACTGTTTATCAGTAAACCAATTTAATATTGTTACAGATACAATCATTTAAGTTTCTACTACTGTTTAAGTTATTCATATAATTTTAAGAAAAAAGAAATTTTAGACGCTTCTTTCCATAAGGTTTTATTAAAACTTTAGTAAGAATCTAAAAAGTCTGTGTCTCTGCTATTATGTGAAAAACAAATCTAAGTTATAGTATTTCAAGGAGTGATTCCGTGGGTGGATAAAATACAAAAGAATATAAAGAGAATCTGAATGCCCACATAATAAAAATTAATCATGGTGAATTGCTTTGGGGAGAATCATACACTTGACCCACACTGAAGACTGAAATATTAATCCATTTCTATGACAGAGATCAAGCTTCATAGTCGCTTTTTATCCTCCTCATAATAGAAGCAACAGTTGTAAACCATAATGTTATAGTTCAAACAATGCCCCCCTAAGACTTCAAATTTATTATAGCATTCATCTCCAAGACAAAAGACCTGGTGTAGGAAAAAAGCTCTTTTTAGCAAAAAGCATGGCTGTTATTTATGGCTCAGATGCAAAGAATGAGTTTGGGGAATTTATCAGAGATGAAGGTATGAAATGTTTTAGCTTGTTCTTCTCTCTCTAATCCATAAACCATTTTCTCAGCCACCCAAGTGAATTCTAATGGAACAGAAATGATGAAATAATATTTTCCTAGTCCTTTAACACTTTTTCTTCTGTGTAAGTTTCAATGAGATGAGAAGAATGTGATTTCTTAAAATTAAGGATATTTTAAGCAGCAAATAAGCAATATTCTCCAATAACATGTAATTTAGTCTCCTAAGCAAAATTTAACCTTTTTAGTGATAGTTTATTTTCTATGTGTTTAAGTCTTGAAATTCCTATTATTACTATTGGTGTTATTATGGGCTATCATATAATTAAAATTTCAGAATAAGTATATTTTCATTAAAATTATTTCAATAATATAAGCCTCAGCATTCCCTCCTAATGATGCTAATAGGTCAATAATGATATTATATTTCTTTTATTTCAATGTTCCTAATCATTAGATATATTTACAGCATCACTCTCCTTGAAATAAAACATTCCATAATCAAAATAAAGATCTTATAGATCACCTATTGTCTATCTTCTCTTTGTAGAATGAGTATAAGGCCCCAAAAGGGATGTCATTTCTCTAATGACCAGGCCAGGGAGAAGCTCCATGAAGGTAGGAAGGAGTGGAATATGCCAAGATGTAGTGAAACTTCATTCTTCATACTTAAATATTGCTTTTCTTAAGGTGAAAACACATTCAATAATGCGATTGGAAAAAAAATAGAAAATGTATAGTACTTGCCCTCAAGAAAGTAAAATATTGACAGTTGATACAGTTTTTAAAGTCTTATAAAGAACAGTTCCATGATCCTGAGCACAATGAGTGAGCTATGCAGATGTCATTTGTTTTTTTGTTTTTTTTGCTTTTTTTCTTTCCTAATTCAAAAAAGACAAGTAATTTTAGAACAAAATAAGGCAGCTGGAATAAAATATGGAATAATCTTTAAGCAGAAAACCTTTCCTGGCATTGTTTGATAGATGTTATACTACTTCTATTGTTTGCCAAATTCCATTTAAATTGTTGAAACAGCTCAAGGAAAATGTGGACTCTATCTGGACAGCTTTTTAACATCATAATTAGTGAAATTAAGAACAAGCCACCACTGAGTTACTTGTCACCACGTATTTCAATTGCACACTTGCGGACTGTTGGTGTTTTTTGTCTTAGTTTTGATACTATGATTCCTTTGCCACAATTTTCATTTGTATTAGACTACTTTAGCTTGACAGAAATAAAAGTTAATTAGTTTCTATGGTGACCTGTGCATTAAACATCGCTGTTCTTTAAGATTTGTAAATACATTCCAACTTAGTATTCAGAATGCAACATGTATAAGCATTCAGTACAAATAGTGTGCATTTGTTTGCAGTTAAGATAGAATAGGGGCTTGAGCTAGATGACATAATTCATCCGAGTATACAGTGTCAGTGGAAGATGTACTAAATTTGACATTTATGTGCTATATACTCATCATATTTAAAGCCACACGTCTTTCTAATTTTTTTTTTCTAACTGCTTTAAAATTTGATACAAACATTCCACGCAGAATATCTTAGTCTTCTAGGCTCATTTTAGGTGCAAAGTGCTAAAAATGGACCCTTCCCATTTTGCCTATAGTTGGTACTTTTTAAAAAATAGTAATTCTCAAACTTGTGTGTGCAGTAGAAACACCTGTGGAACTTCTTTAAAAATATGAATTTCTCAGCTCCACCTCCAGATTGTGAAATTCAGTGGATCTAGGATGAGGCCAATGAATCTACACTGTCATCAACCACCCTTGTTGATTGTGATGTTTACTTTGTTAGGGTCATTTTTCCGAAAAACAGAATGTAACCTGGATGCTCTGTTACCAAATGTAGTAAGTGAGACAAATTATCAGATTATCAGAATAGCATGATTTTAGTACTCTTGTGAAAAATTATTCTTTATATCAAAGGTATAAAACTCACACTTCTCACAGTACTACTCTAATTTTAACTTTTTTGGAGCAATAAATGGTAATCTTCAGAAAGAAATCTTCCAGGAAGACCAAATATATCAGTTATTGATTGAAATTAATAACATGCAGCATGATCCTATGCATAAAGCCCTTTCACAAAAAGCAGATGATTTACATGGAAAAAGAGGCTAAATTTTACTATCCACTATTTTCTACAGACAATATTCTTTCTCCATCATGGGAAAAGCAAGCTATAATACATTATGCTTTGGGATTCTAATCAGAAACCTATAAACAATGTATAAGTTACAAATGTCCTTCAGTGCATTAGAATACTTTTAGTACAGCTTTAAAATTTTAAATCAATTCTGCCATTCACTCCAGATTATTCATCTTCAATTTCTCCATATTTTAAATGTCACTGTGTCATATTAAGTAATAAAAAGTTTAAAAGATTATAACCTGAACTTGGCAGATATTCACTTCATTTCTAGGCCTGAAATCCTTGCCTTTTTCCATTTTCACTATCAAAGAGAGTCTTCCTTCTGGCTTTTGTTGTTTCATTCTTGAATGTAATGAAATCTTCACATTCATTGAACAACCTAAAGTATCATAATGTTGTTTTAAGTCAATTCTAATAGCAAGTCAATGGCATTTAAAACATTTGGTTCTTAACCAGACTTTTTCGTCACTTATTTTAAAAACTATCTTCTGCTAGTCTAAATTGTCCCTTAATTCCATCAATTATGACAGTTATAAGTCCCATAATCCAGTAACATTTCATTTTCTCCAATCTGAAGCTCAAAAAGGAAAGAAGATTGATTTTTATATGTGCTCTAGGTACAAATTATAACTAAATTATATAATAAGCTTTATTATAAGAAAATGAGCTATACCAAAATATGCTTGGTTGGCAAATATAATTTCTTTTCTCAAAATGCCCCTCTAAAATAAGTGTTGTTTTCATTAACTTTTCCCCCTTTGTAATGGCAATATGAATCTATGTTAACTAAAGCTGATAAAATCCATGTAAATATTAGCAATTCAGGACTGAGAATTTTATGAAGTAAAACTATGGACAGAATAGCCAGGTGCCTCTGTCCAATATAATACAGATCTTTCCTTGACTACACGTTTTTGCTGTAACACTACTCTCATTAGATTGGAATTTGTGTTAACTTCCCTGTACCAGGACTTACTAATAGGATTGCTAGCAATTATTATACTGAAATGAAATCAGCACAAACTATTAGATCTGTTTAAACAAGTTAAAAATAAACCTTGATTAAATGTTCTTTTATAAGAAGCTGCTCATTAGGGCTACATGGCCTTCAGAAAAATTGGTGTTTCATTAACATCAAAGGATGTATTGCGTTTAAACCCCCTAGCTTAAAAAGTTACATACAAAATAAAGTTTTAAAAATATTTTAGATAATGAAATTTTAGAAAAGATATTACTTGTGGTTCTTGGTTTAGTCAGTTGAAAGAAATATACTCTTAAGGTTGAGGAGTATTAATAATGAGATGACAAAGAACATCATCACCAAAAGCAAAAAAAAAAAAAAAAAAAAATCAAAAAACATTTTCAGAATGATTGAATGAAAAATTTCTTCTAAGTTGAGATACATCCTGCCATGAAATAGTTGAATTAAAAGGTCCTTTGAGTTTTTAAGTACAAATAAGAATCCACTTTTGCAATATATCCGTAACTTTTGAACCACAATAGTACTTACAGAACTCTCTAGAAAGTAGAAGTGTACCATTCAAAATAACTTTTCCCCTTATAACAATGAATCAGTAAACTACTGTTACCTCATCTGGTGGAAATTATTATGTTTATGATATATAAACTAAAACAATTAGGATATAGTGTTGGTAAATGTTAAGTATATGGCCTGCAAATTTATAGAAAGGATTTGGGTGAATTTGTTGTAATTTTCCACATTCCTATCTCCACACCATTAAGTGCACACATGCAAGAGTATGCACGCACACACACATACACACACACACTCACACACACGTTTTATCCCACTAGGATAAGGTTAATATTAGTTGCATAAAGATAAATGTTAGTTGAATAAAGGTGAACATCATGGCTGAGGGCGAGTAAAGGATGAAAAAAAGTCTATGCCAGAATTAGACAACCAATTAGATTATCAAAAAAGTCGAAATTTGCAAAAATAGACTAAAGTTAACAAAATTGGTCCATTTAAAGATTATAATTTACTAGAGTGTTCAAGCGTTTTGAAAAAAAAGGATTTCATTTTTCTGAACAGTACATGTATTATCCTGAACAAGCCATGCCATAATTACTCCTGTAATTTAATCTCTTCATATAGACTGATATCCTCTACAGTGTACTTGCTCCTTGCCTACACAGTGATATGAATATGTTCTGGTTTTTTAAAGGAACAAACTTTCTACTTTAAGTAATTAGTATTCCTCAATTAAACATACTAAGGCACAGACAATGAATTCTTTATAAATCTGTGAGCATGCCTAAAAGCAACAAAATCACACTTTTGTTAAAGCATTTGTGTGTATTTTGCACAATTTTTTAAAGTTTAACCTCTGTAGATCAATGTGCTTCCTTAAAAGACTTTAATAAATTAAAGTGCAGAGAGCTTTTTTTCACCAGGCAGAAAAAGCTGATGAGACAGGTTTAGTTTAATCTCAGGCAATAGAAGTCATTAACCATTCTCCCAGGGATTAAAATATAGCTTGCCCTTTTCTTCTCTCACTTATCATTAGCATCACTTTAATCTCCTAGCGTTTCACACTGCTATTTTAATCATTACTTACTGCCTTTTGACAAGTGCAGAACATGCTTTTTCTCATTGAGGCAATATCCTGGTTTTAGCTGACAAATGTAGGACATAATGTAAAAATATCAAAGTGACATCTCTTAAACACACCTTCATCATAAAAATCTCTAAAGTTACAATATTCCTTTGTCTAGCATTCCAGGAAAATTATCATTTGAAAGGTTTATGTCTTAAACAAAGAAAAAAGTTTCTTCTAAATACAACAAAAACTAGTTTGGAAAAAATGTTAAACTGAGTCAATTAGATCCCCAAATACTCACATAAATGTTATTCTTTCACTCTAAAATAGTCAGGAAATTTTAAGTATTTACAAAAACAGTCTTTTGTTTCAATATAACTTTAGTAACATAATATACAATATTGAAATGGCTACTCTATTACCATTTGCTTTACAATCACATTATGTAATACGTAGAACCTAGGTTGAACCAAAACAAAATGCTACAATGATTATGCCTAATTCTACTATTTTGTAATACCCACCACATGTCTGCTCAGCCCAAAATAGTAAGCAATTCATAAGAGAAAATTTAGGTGGAAATAACAATAATTATAACTATATTAAGATGCAACATTTGAAAATCTATTTAAAGTGTTACAACTGAACTTTTTGCTGCACTTTCTAAATTGTTATGTTAGATAAAAGAAAAACCACATGATGCTTGTTAATGTTCTTTTATCTAAGGACATTTAGTTTAGTTTACAGAATCACATAATTTAATCTGCCTAAACCTGTAGTAGATAAGAAATTTGGAACAAGTCTCTTGGGATTCCGGAATTTTAAGTTTTATACTGTCTGTAGATAAAAATATTATAGATATGAGAATATATTCTAGCATCTATATAATCTCCTATTTTAACTCAAAAGTAAACCAATGAAATATTTGGTAATTATAAAATCCAACTTTTAAGACCAAAGCACCAATTTTTTGGTAACGATCACTCACACTTGGCCCCAAGCCCTTTAATCTAGTCCATCTGTAATGATCTCATAGTACTTTCAACCATTATTTAACCGTTAGAAGAAAAAAATATGTTGCACTATATGTTTCGACAATAAAATCCCCTCTTAAGCTTCACAAAGCAGAACAATTCATTATTTGATCTCTTTCCAGGTTCAAAGTCTGTCTTATTACAGTACTTCAAAGAAATATGTAATCAAAGACAAACAGCTGTGAAAACAATCTTTTATTACTTTATTATCATTGAGGATATATCTTTGGAGTAAACCAATGGAAATGGCATACAAATAATCTCCATTAAAGTTGTTGTTTTGCATTTGTTCACAAACTATGCACATTTGTCTTTAAGGCTTTAATTTTACTTCCTATAAATAGAGTTATAGCACAGTCCAGTCACTCTATTGTCTGTCCAAAAAAAAAGACCACAAAAGAACAATGACAACAACACAACAACAAAGAGTGATGGGGGTGGTGATGGTGGGATGAACTGGGAGATTGGGATTGACATATATACACTAATGTGTATAAAATAGATAACTAATAAGAACTTGCTGTATAGCACAGGGAACTCTATTTCACTTCCCTGTACAGTAGAAACTAACACGACACTGTAAAACAACTATACCCCAATAAAAAAAATAAAAATTTAAAAATTTAAAAATGTAGAGTTGAGGGTTTTTTTTAAAAAAAAAAATTAAATATAAAATAAAATAGCCACTTAGAGTTAAGCCTGTGAAAAGTCAGTAGCCTCCACCCCAATCACCTTGTAAGTACTAGGTGCTTGCTACCCTGCTCTATCTCCTGGTGGCTTGTGACCTGGGGTGGAGGGCTGCCCTTTCCCTGGCTCACTGTATCGCCTTGCTTCTGGAATCTGTAAGTAATAAATCTTTTAAAATTAATTTTTGTTGGAGTATAGCTGCTTTACAATGTTGTGTTGGTTTCTGCTGTACAGCAAAGTGAATCAGTTATACGTATACATATATCCCCTCCTTTTTAGATTTCCTTCCCATTTAGGTCACCACAGAGGATTGAGTACAGTCCCCTGGGCTATACAGTAGGTTCTCATTAGTTATCTATTTTTGTAAGTAATAAATCTTATGACTCTAAAAAACAAAACAAAAGAAAACAAAGCAAGCTGCTCTAATGTCAAACAAATGTTTTTAATAAACACATTTTCAAAATGATATTCAGTGGTGTGACTCTCTGGGTTAACAGTACCCTGAAGTAAAATCATATTTTCAGATGTTCATGCTAATCAGTGAGAATTGCAGTACTGTTCAACTAAAAATTGGTATAGATAACTAGAATTTACACTGTAAGTGTACCACGTATAGTCTACTATGAAAAACGTCAGAAAATCAAGCAATTACCTTCTAAGATGGTAAAAATTAATTCCATATTTTGCACATTACAAATAATGTAATGTGGTCCTGTCTCTACTTCATAGAATGGAGGCTTTCTATCATCAATATGCAAATAGACTTGAAAATATAACATAAAGTGTTCTTTGGAAGGAAATGACTCCCTTTATCTGCAGGCTGTAAGGCACTCTGCAGGTGTCAGAGTGAAAGTGATAATGTTCTTTCTCACTACAATTAAAAAAAAAATTTTTTTATGTGGGAAGTAAAAGGAACAAACATCTCTTGACTGCATATTATATGACAGAAACCTTGTACATTATTCCATTTTGTTCTGACACCGTATCTCTGAGGAAGTCATTACTATCCACAGTTTACAGATGTAGAAAGTTAAGCTAAAAAGCTGAATAACTTTTGACCTGTTCCTGGGTTAATCTAACTCCAAGTCAATGTGCTCTTGCATTAGACTTGATGCTGTCCATTCTAGAACAAACTTTCCAGGTATGTGTCCTCAAATACTCTTGAAAGACACTACAGTCTAACAAATCCAACTTTTCTTCAGAAAACTGTAAGGCATGATTCCACAGCCAGGAACAAAATGGGTCACTACAACTTTCTACAAAAGTAAACTGATGATTCATCAACACAGACCACAATTAGGAAGACCACTGTGTCTAGGTCTCTACAAATATATTGCCAGACCAAGAGCAATATGGAATCTGCACCATTACTCTCACCAAAAGATATGACTGAAAGATGGTGTAAATGTGGTACAACAAACTGACAAACGTCAGAAAATGGACAGACAACAATAATTATCATGGGACTATGGCCATATAGACAAACTAAGTAATTAAGCTTGTGACATGAATTTTGAAAAGATAATGGTATGTCCACTTCACTGTTTGCTGTCTCAGTATAATCAAGAAAAGTTTTAAGATCTTTGTATTTATTTGAGTCTCTCTCTATAAATATAGCTAGGTAGCTAGCTAGCTAGATGTATGGATAGATATGAATAGATAGATATGAACATACACTCACACATACAAAGACATACATACATTAACTATCCTATAGGAAGTTGTTTTCTATTTATATGCAACATGGTCTTAGTTGTAAAATGTAAAGTCTGAAGTGAATATAGTTGTGGCAGACCTCCCTTTGTGGTGTTAAGGTTATCTGAAGGCCACTATAAAAAGGCAAGGAAGAAAAAAATGAAGCAACAATAGGTAGTATATAGAAAGAATTTCATTAAATTTTTTTCATTGCAGGTAAACATAACTAAAAACTCTTAAACCATAATAGCTTAAACATTATATTCTCTCTTTTAAATAACAGTATAAAAATACAGAATTCCTAGAGACTCTTTGGCCAGCCAACTGTAAGGATAACGAAGGAAGCAGCATTGCTTATTTGAAGTACTGATCCTTCAACTCATAGTACAGCTCAGTTCAGTGTTACTGGTTGCTAAATAAGCAGTATCAGACTTGGAAATGCATTTAATGCATGACTCAATTTCCATAAAAGTTAATTTCCTGACTTTTCAGTTTGATTGCATCAGAAGTTATTCAGTAAAGGAGGGCAAAACAAAGCCAGTCACTCTAGCTTTGGAATAATTAAGCAGTAATTTGATCAAACATTTCCTTCCTTCCTGTGTATTTCACAAAGTCACTATTACACTACAAATTTTAGCAGAAACATTTTTAATGGGCACAATCTATAAGGGAAATAGTCCACAGTAAAATGTTTCACAATCAGAGTTGGCAGCACCATCGTGAGACCACATTTTACTGCTATTTTTAGGATGTATTCCAGATAAACCTTTGATTTTCAGGCTTTTGAATGGTCAGATTACAGGAGTGAGAGTCAACAGGACCAATTTTCACATACAAGCCCAATATAGAATTAAGTTTACATATTTATTTAATTATAACACTTAAGAAAAAATAAATAATGCAGTATTATAACTTTAGATGTTATTTTTTTTCTTTCTTTTTTCTTTTTTTTCTTGCGGTACGTGGGCCTCTCACTGCTGTGGCCTCTCCCGTTGTGGAGCACAGGCTCCGGACGCGCAGGCTCAGTGGCCATGGCTCACGGGCCCAGCCGCTCTGCGGCACATGGGATCTTCCCAGACCGGGGCACGAACCCATGTCCCCTGCATCGGCAGGTGGACGCTCAACCACTGCGCCACCAGGGCAGCCCTAGATGTTATTTTAATGCAATATTTTGTTAACATATTGATTTATAAAATTTTGATTGTGTAATGCTATTCCAGTGTGTAATGTTATTCCAGTGTTTTTAGTCTGGATGATGCTATTATAAATGATAAAGCAAGGGGGACTCTCAATCTTTGATTTCCTGGAGTCCTGGATCAGTTGCCTTTGGTAAAAATGTATTATTCATAAAATTATATGAAACTGTCTTTACTGCTGCCTTCGAACTTTTGGGGGAGCACCTTCTTAACATACCATTCCATTTCATTACTGAACAAAAATAAAAAGTATGTTTGAATCCTACTTGCCCACAATGAAAATTGCTATTTCTTCTGCCCTCACCCCCCAAATAAACCCTGCTGTCACTTTTACTTTGCAACTCACTGGTGATTTTTTTTTTTTTTTTTTTTAGTCTTCATTGTTCACTTCCACTAAATGGCTTCTCATCTGACTTGATGTGTACAACTTGTTCTGCCTTCCTTATTCCCCACTCCCACCCTGTCTCAGAAATCTCAGAAGCCTTTTGGCCTATGATGCAAACATCTGATAAGCATCCTCAAAGCTCTCCAGGCCTACGCAGTCTTTTTCTATCTTAATAATCAACTAAAATTTTACTGTTTATTCTCTCAGCATCCCATAATTCCTATTAGCAAATGCATTTCACTGTCCTGCTTCCGCGATTTACAGCAATCACCCCCTTGTTATTTTCAGGTGCATTTCTTCAAATGGAGTAACGGGGAGCTCAGAGAGCATCTCCACCTTCTTCTGGGAGACAGAGCTGCATCGTGACATTCAGGGCTTGCGCCTTGTCTCCACCAATCTGGTCTGTAACTTGACCAATGAGTCTCAGTCTTCTCATTAGTGAAATGGGACTAACGATACCTATAATATGTCACAGCGTTATTAGGAAGATTAAATGGACAAAATTTTCAAATTTTTCATGGTGTGTTGTTGGTATTGACCAAACTTGGTATCATTTCCCCTGTTCTAGGAAAATCATGTGAGTAAGAAAGGAACTGTGCTCAATTATAATACTCTAGATTTTTAACAAGCTGTGTGAATCTATACGTAATTATATAACAGAATGACGACATCTATACCTGTCCACTATTTAAAAAATAAAAATTAATCCAAACTTGCAGATTGGGGCTATATTTTTCCCTAACTTCTTTTTTTTTTTTCTTTCTTTTTTCTTTTTTCTTTTTTTTGCGTTATGCGGGTCCCGCACTGCTGTGGCCTCTCCCGTTGCGGAGCACAGGCTCCGGACGCGCAGGCTCAGCGGCCATGGCTCACGGGCCCAGCCGCTCCACGGCATGCGGGATCCTCCTGGACCGGGGCACGAACCCATGTCCCCTGCATCAGCAGGCGGACTCTCAACCACTGCGCCACCAGGGAAGCCCAGTTCTTTTTTTTTTTTTTTTACTAGACAAACTATAAAAGGCTTGTTGACCTCTGCCAGTCATTTAAAATTTTAAATGTTTGTGTATAATATTCCCATTAGTCTCAACATTGGTTTAGTGTATATGCAAATTATTAGTGAGTTATAAAACATTTATAATTGAACTGGACTTTATAAATCAACTAGGTAATCCTCTCAGTTTCCAACTGAGGACACTTCATCCCAATATACTGTGCCGCCTTAATAGCACTGGAAGCCAGATTTTTGACAATTAATCCACTTTTTTCTAATTTTTGATACTTTGATTTTTATACATCTCAAATGAAGTTATATTTTAAAGATACATACTTTACTCATCTTCACCTTCGACCACAGAGCAAATGTTAAAAGAATGAACTGAGTGATTTAGGTTTTCAAATTTCCCCTCAGTGATAAATGGGAACACTCAGTAGTTCTTTAATTAATATTCTGTGGATTATAGCTCTATAATGTTGACCAAATGCCTCCAATTTTAAGAAAATTTTAAGTTTAGAAATTTAGTAAAAGCCCAAGCTTTCAAAAGACATAATTTGTTTTCTTATAATAAAGTCTATTTGTATCTGACAAAAATTTATTTTTATAATAAATTAAAGAAATGTAGGGCTTCCCTGGTGGTGCAGTGGTTGAGAGTCCGCCTGCCGATGCAGGGGACGCGAGTTCGTGCCCCAGTTCAGGAGGATCCCACATACCACGGAGCGGCTGGGCCCGTGAGCCATGGCCACTGAGCCTGCGCGTCCGGAGCCTGTTCTCTGCAACGGGGGAGGCCACAACAGTGAGAGGCCTGCGTACCGCAAAAAAAAAAAAAAAAATTTAAAAATGTAAACTACAACTTTTCCTCTACTGATTTATATAGATATCATCTCTCTTAAGATACAAAGAACCTCCCAGAACTGCATGTATTTATCAAGTTCACTTAAAGAATGTTTCCAAAAAACATAACTTGGAATAAATTTCCCCTGTTATACTCCATAAGCTTGTTATCCTAGGAGGAACACTGGTCTAACATGTCATTCATTTATCATATGATTACTAAAGGAAGGTGGATAGGTGAAAGTTGGAGTTTTGTGTGGTATTTAATTTTAGCACTCCAAATGAACAGATTTAGAAAAGGAAGTTGTTCCTATCTTTCAGGAAAATTTTGATGCCATTTTACAAAATTTAGCTTTGATGTCTTTTCTTTTGTCCCATCTAACAAATTTTCTTAAACTACAGGTACACTGAAAATACAAGTCTTTAACATATAAAGAGTGAGCTAAATGCTTAAATATATAAAACAAGCAAGAATATAAGTTTTGAAAATTAGATTTTGAATTTTATAAGAAAACTTGACTTCACCCACTCACAGATATTTGAAAAAGAACAGCTATATGTTAACAACTAACATTTTAACATCATAATTATATTTTAACAACTCATATTTTAATATCATAATTTAGATAATAGGATGCAGAAAATGGTAAGGCATACTTTGGTTAAGGCACTTCCTTGGGCCTCTTTGTCTGTAATGAATTAATCCTTGCAGAGTGCAGTGCATACAACTCAGACCATTATTAGAAGCTCAATTGATGAAAATAACAAAACAAGACAAAACCAGTTCTGTTTCATGGAGCCACAGAGTTACTTGTTTTCTCTCTACTTTTCCTCCTTTCCCCTTTACTCCCAGATAACTACTGAAGTCTTCAAAACGCAGCAAAACCTTCTCCCTGTCTCCCTCCTTCCCATCTCTGGCCACCTCTTCTCAACTGCAACCACCTATTTTTGTGTTTCCTGTTATGCAAATCTTAGATCATTGGTAAAATTTATATCGAATACTGCCTTGTATTAAAGTTATTAGTATACTTATGAACCTTCCATAAGAATCGTTGAGTCAAGAACTGTCTTAGACATCTATGTACATCCCTTTTCCCCCATAGTTCACGGCATGATAGGCACTAAACCCATGTGTGTTAACTGAATTGACTTTCTTAGCTTCCCTCTCATATCTAACAATCTTAGGAAGAGTGAGATATTTATTTATGATAGTTATTAGTGCATGTTTGAAATTTAGATAGTGTAAAAAATATGTGTTATCAGGCTGTGCTATTGTAGGGGGCGGGGATGAATCTGTTAACCAAAATCAAAATTATTTTATCTAATTGCCTCCAAGAGGACTACTTTGACCAACATTTAAAAGAACAAAACACAACTTCTTCAAAATCCCCCAAGCCTATTACAAGAAGAATCAATAACAAGAGACTGGTTGACAAGTAAAGGACAGGATCAAAGATAACAAAGGTGTTGCTTCATATCTGGTCAGTCAGTGGCTATACATACAAACACACACACACGCACTTGCACACAGAAAGGAGGTAGGATATTTTCACCAGAAAGATTAGAACATGTAAGAGATTCTTGGATCTAACACTCAAAGGTAAAGATGTCTAAATTTGATTCTTCATGATGCCCTCGTGAAAAAATAAAAAGCAACAACACCAGAAAAACTAATGCAAACTAGCTAATCACTATCAATTTGCATTCTCATTCTCAGCCTAAACTTTCAAATTAAGTTTTAGAAATGGGTTTTTAAATTTTCCTACAGACAAGAAACCGTTGAAACTTAGTTGGTATTATATAAAAACAAGACCAAGACCTTTACTTATATTTTCCTATCAGAGGATAGACAGAGATCCCCAAATGTAAGATAAAAGAATTTAAACAATCATTATAGAAGGATTGAATTAATTTAATATCTACTGAGCTGTTCTGGCTCAGATATTGTTCCAGGTAACCAGAATACAGACGTGACAACAGACAGTACCTGCCCTCTGGTGAACAATATTTAATAAAAAGGGCACAGGAGAATAAATGGTTAGGACAGATTATAAGAGGAGCAATTGAAATTTAAATACCTTTCTATGCTATACTTAATTCCTGCTCAGAGTAACTGGGCAGGAAAAGTTTCACAGAGAAAGTGTCACTGGAGCTGGCATTTGAACAATGAATGGAAAAAAAATACCAAGGAAAGACACAAACTGTAATTTAGGTTATATTTAAGGATGATTTGTTTTCCTTTTGAGAGGCATAAAAATGGAAACAAGATAATATTAACCCTACTGTCCTTACTGACTAACATAAGGTTGGCTCTTACCCTGGAAGATGGAGGAGAGATTCCCCAAGGTAAAGGAACAAAACCCAAAGTTAAAGTAAGTATTAGCACAAAAGTAAGAACATAAGGGCAACAATATAGTAAATTTAACTTTTTTTTGAAGGTGACATATACCTGAGCATAATATTTGGATTTGTAATGGTGATATCAAGTATATGAATAAATAAGTAAATAATATATGCAAAAAGTATATTTTCACTGATTTCCAATCTCTTATGTTTAAGATGTTTTTTAACTACTAGAACTTCAATTTGTAGGCAAAACAGTGCCTGTTCCATATATATGCTCAAGAAACTGTTTCAGTCAATGCCTAGAAAATGGGTAATTGGGTAAATGTAGTACTAAAATAAAAGTGGAACAAATATGGTGCTCATGTAAGAAAGAGAAAATGGAAATTTTAAGGCTAGAGAGTTGTCGGGAATTTATTTTATTTCTAAATTGGTACACAAAATGGTCTATTTTCCCTTATGTTTATGAGATTTACACTCACTCTAAGAAAACAGAATATATTTGGGTTAACATACTGGGCTCTGTCACTTTCTACTTCTCTCAAACTATCTCCAATCTTCCAATCTTTTGAATTCAATCACTGCAATTATACCAATTCTCTTAGACATCCACTGTCCTCTCCTACCCTTTCTCTACATATTTGAATTCATCTAGACATGCTCATTAGCCAAAGAAAGTTTTGTCATTATGAAGTACTAGAAACAGAGATAAATCCCCTGAAGATTTTCTGATCCATTTCTTGACCTATTTAAAAAAATAATCAGGTTCCCTAGCCTTCATCATAAAGAATTTCTATCATAATAAAAGGGGCTGATAAACAGAATAGCCATTTGCTGAATTAGCTAGATCTATTCTAAGACTTCAGCAATATATGGATCCTAATTGACAACTTTCTTCCTTCTGAAATAAATAAGTAAAGTGATGGTAAATAGAAAAAGGAGGAACTTTAAGAAGTATTTACTAAAACATATAATGGGATTCAAGGGAAATAAAATATGCTAATAGAGTCCTTTGAACTCCCTAAAATACAATTCATTCCTTGTTTTCAATTTTGACAGTCTAAAATATGAGTGTTTTGAAACACAAAATTAATAAGGTCCAATTAGCTCTTGAATTCTCAAACTTAAACACATATACACCTCAAAATTAAGAAATACTGTTATATCTTTATTTGCCTCAATTGTATGTTATTTTTCACTAACTAGGAAGAACAAAATTAGGGAAGTATGCTTCTCTATGTTATCTGCTAGCTAATAATTCAATGAAAAACAAACAAACAAACAAACAAAAAACGCTGTTAGGACCCAAATGTGATTGCTGTAAACATTTAAAAATCACCATCCTAAAGCCAACCCAAAAAAGTACCCAGTGTTCAGATACATATTATGCATTTAAAATAGTTTTTAGAAGGTTCCCTTTACATTACCTACCAGTTTAAAGATAATAAAGCAAGAATAGGCTTCCTGATGCTGTTTTTAATGACAATCATATCTGCCTTATAATGTTAATGTGTTCTTAAAGCCCTGTATACTCTTGTACCAAGGAGATGTTTTCACTTCATGTATTGGATCACTGCTTTTCAATATAGCTGAAAAGACTCTGTTGACTGGGTTCAGCTCATTGCACAAAGCGTGAAAGGCCCAGTGATTACTAACGAGAGAGAATGGTCAGAGTTAAAATCCATAATCCCAACCTCTAGAAAGGTATCTTCACATTTTCCATTCAGCATCTTCCTTCTCTTCAAATACTCAAACTCCTAACATCTCTTTTCTCTTTTCCTCTCTAATCAACCAAAAAATCCTATACTATTTCCTACCATGAATTTTTCCATGGTGTCTACTCACCTATCCATCAAAAAGGCCACTGTTATCTCTGGATTAAAATGATCCCTCTCTCAACTCACTTGCAGACAAATAACAAAGATCAGACAATTCAGGAAGTACCATGAGGTGCAGGCACTGGTGAAGAAAGGCTTGGAACAGAGCAAGTATGAGTATAAGGAGGCTACAGGAGAAGAAAAAAACAAGAAGAAAAGGAACATAGCTTATGAATGGAAAAGTTAAGAAGGCAGCAGTGGGCTTCCCCGGTGGCGCAGTGGTTGAGAGCCCGCCTGCCGATGCAGGGGACATGGGTTCATGCCCCGGTCCGGGAGGATCCCACATGCCATGGAGCGGCTGGGCCCGTGAGCCATGGCCACTGAGCCTGTGCGCCTCTGGAACCTGTGCTCTGCAACGGGAGAGGCCACAACAGTGAGAGGCCCGCGTACTGCAAAAAAAAAAAAAAAAAAAAAAAAAAAAAAAGAAGGCAGCAGAGAGCCTAAGATACCAAGACTTAAGAGTAAACAACAAGAATAAAATACAGCCTTGCAAAATAAAATATATGCTGGAGTAATCCATTTCAGTCAGAATAACAAGACATAGTTTTTAAAAAACACAATTAGTTTATGTATATATACATAAAGACATTTAAGCCTCAAACAATAAGCATTGTTGTGAATGAAGATCAATAGAGCTTCCATATTTTTTTTTCCTCCAGAATTGTCCTTTAGTTGTCGTAAAGCAATATTCTGAAATGTTTTGGGGGACAAAGGTAATCTAATTCATAAAGTTGTATCTATACCCAGTTTCCAATGGTAAAATAAGTCACTTTTAAACTTCCTTTTAGCATCCTCTCTATTCTGTTAATCTAGTAGAGGCTCCTCCTAACTTTTGTCTTTATTATTAATAATTTTTTTTTACATCTTTATTGGAGTATAATTGCTTTACAATGGTGTGTTAGTTTCTGCTTTATAACAAAGTGAATCAGTTATACATATACATATGTTCCCATATCTCTTCCCTCTTGCATCTCCCTCCCTCCCAACCTCCCTATCCCACCCCTCTAGGTGGTCACAAAGCACCGAGCTGATCTCCCTGTGCTATGCGGCTGCTTCCCACTAGCTATCTACCTTACGTTTGGTAGTGTGTATATGTCCATGTCACTCTCTCACTTTGTCACAGCCTACCTTTCCCCTTCCCCATATCCTCAAGTCCATTCTCTAGTAGGTCTGTGTCTTTATTCCTGTCTTGCCCCTAGGTTCCTCATGACATTTTTTTTCTTAAATTCCATATATATATGTGTTAGCATACAGTATTTATCCTTCTCTTTCTGACTTACTTCACTCTGTATGACAGACTCTAGGTCCATACACCTCATTACAAATAGTAGAGCTTCCATATTTAAGATACATTGAAATTGAAAATGTTAAGTAGATTCTATTATTGCCTTGCATCCTATCAGGATGAAAAATACAGAAAGTGGAAGCAGACATGGCAGCTATAGCTTCAAAGCCAGTGAAGGCAAAGTATACTTTGTCAGATGGGAAGAAAATTGAAATATTCATTTCAGATGTACGAATTCAAGCACATCACTTGTATACTCAGAAAGTCAAAATAGAAAGTGAAAGGTTAATAAAACTAGATGTTTATAACTTAGCTGAAAATGGCATATATGTCAATAATTAACTTTAATTCCAGAAATATCCTTCAGAATATATATTTTAATCATAGATAGATGACAGATAGATACATAGATAGGTAGGTAGACTTAGAAAGACACCTAGAATGCCTAAGAAAGGGCACAAATTAGTATTTTTTTGTTTACTGGTTATACTAAGTATAACCTCTTTGCTCTGAGGACTGAGCCTCTTCATGACATTTAGACTCTGATATTTTATAAACTGGGTTACATAAAACTTCCACAAGAATTTCAGGTGGAAAAACATTAAGCCTTTCTCTTGTTTCTTCTTTTCTGTTTATTGTGCATGGTAAATTGACAGTACTTATTTGAACACTTTTTTTTTTTAATCTGACCCTTTTCTTCCTGGACTAAGGAATTTTCTCCGTCATAGAGTAATAGAGCTTGAAAACTTCAGCATCAGCAGGGAAGGCAGGCACTCCTTAGCCAGCCACTGTGAGAGAGAGAAAATGCAATTAAGGCTCCCACCAGGGAGAGAGAACTAAACAAAACCTGTGTCTTCACACAAGAGCCTTTTCTTCCATGCGAACTACAAGGCCTCAAATCTTGTTGGTGAGATGCTAGCATTTAGGACAACACACTTTCAGATTTTCTCACAGCAGATCAAAGTAAATAATGCAAGGGCAGCAAACAAAAGGGAAAACTCCAGTGTGCTTACATTAAAAAGAGATTAGAGGGGACTTACAAGTGATTGAAGGAATAGATGACATTTTTAAAAACATAAAACCCAGATCTTTAAGTACAGCTGGCAAATAAAGTCTAGTTGTGTTACTTTAGCGAGAGGGACAAACCACAAGGGACTTATCATCAGTGTGAAATTTACGAAAAGGTAATTTTATTTGAATATAGTATTTTCGACATCTAAAGTTATACCCATTCGTGTTCTTCCCTTCCCAGGTCTTTGGATTTTCAGCCGAGAGTCATGACGACTGATAAAGGGGGCCATTAAAGTTATGAGCCTTCTCAAATCAGTGCCACAGAATATGCGAGCACTCTACGGACTGGAGATGTGGCGCCGCTCCACTTCCCTCTTTCTCCTGAGGACGGTAATCAGTCATAAAAGCAGCTCTCCTCCTTCATAGCAAGGCAACAGCTGGAAACTCTTCTGCAATGTTAAATTTAGCACAAACCCTTTACCAGGCACTGAACTTAGTCTTGTGGGTCTGTTCTGCAGTCTTAAATGACTACTCCAGGGCCATAGTTTATCCTTTATTTTCGTGTAAAATTCTCATTGACTTTGGTGCAACTCTATAAAGGAAGCAAGGATCGAATATCATCCTTTAATGCCAAATTTACTACAGTTGAACAAAAAGAACGGAAATCTGGGAGGCCCGTGTCAATAAACAAAAGATAGATGTTTGGGAGGCTTAATAACTGAAAGGACCTTCAAATAGGACTTTTTTTGAACTATTTTTTTGCAATAAAAGTGAGACAGTGGTGTCTAGAATTTAGCAATACTTAAACCAGTATTTATATAGTTTGCATAGTGTATATATTTAGTATATGGTACACATACACTCATATATAATAGAGTATATTACACTATACACATATATAATAGATGTATATAAATGTATTATATGTTTGTGTGTATATATATATATATATATATATATATATATATATATAGTATTCATAGTATTTATAGAATTTGAGGTTGTAGTTGGGCAGCAGGTTGAATGTTAGTCCACTAAAGCTTTTCAAAGCAGTTCACTGATACAATAATGCCAGAATCAAAGAGGCAGTGTGGAGGAGAGATGCCAGGACTTAGAATCCATAGATGTGAGATCTGATCCAGTCTTTACCATTTTAACTTTTCTGGGAATCAATTTGATAATCAATCTATAAAACAAGGAGATTGGATTAGAGTTGCTCTAAAATTCTTTCCAATTCATACTTTCTGTGGGTATGCACAGACTGTAAGTCTACCAGAATCCTATAGCCATATAGCTGCTGTGCCACACCTGTGGCATCATGTGTGGGTATGTGTGTGTTTTTATATATATACACACAGACAGATACATTCATACACAGACATATAACTTGAATCAAAGGATTTAGTATCAAAGTGATAATTTCCAAATAAAAAAGTCAAATGTGTAAAGAAATATCTTTGTACTTGCTGCCATAGCATCCTCTACTACACACACAAACATCTCCTCATCTACCTCTATATCTGCTCATAGAAGGTAAGGTACACTGTACTTTTAATTTTAGAAAGGCTACTTTTGAAGAAATCAAGGACAGTTAGACTTGTTTGGCTAATACATCATAATAGGAATTAAAAACCTAAGTTGAACCCCATCTTTGTTACATCACAATATGAGAAAATGCATAAAGACATGCTTTTGTAATAACTTAAATAGCCTGTGTTTTCAAACCCTTATAAACCTCCATTCTTAAGTGTTATTAAAATTGATTTTAAATATTTATATCTCAGATGTACTTTCATTCAACTAAGATTCACTTAGAGAAATTTATTCCCCAGAAATCAAATCAATACTGACAAATATGATACTAAGTTCTGTTTTAATTGCCCCAATGAAAGAAAAGAAATATTATGTATTACTTATTAAAATTCTTTCAGAAAAATCAGAGTGGAAAACAATCAGGCTGTATTCAGTTCACAAGACTCCTTTTTTTGCACATGGATAAAGTAAGCAAAGTTAAATTCTCAGTGCTTCATATACATATTTATCTGTGAAATTATTTAATCTTGTTTACTTTGTGAAATATATGACTATTCTGTTTTGAGCACAATGCATTTAATTTAGGAAGAAATTAGATGGTGTAATACAAAACCTGGCAAGTGCAAAAGCAGAACTAAACGACCAATCACTGCTGATGCTGCGGAGGCTAGTTATTTCACTGAATATGAAGATTAGACACCCTACATTATGCATATTAATTTAAATATAAGAAACAACTTTACTCCTAAGTTAGAAAAGTGCATAAAGATTTGCTTAAACTGATGCAGTCCAAATTATCCCTTGCAGAGTACCATTTCTGAGTCAATCACATGTTTGGGAGTAAGTCAATATATATACACATATCAAAAGATTTTCTATGTAAAAGTTTAGATGTTTAGGTTGCCCCTTTTTCTAGCCCATGTTTCCACAGCTCTAAGAGTATATCATAAAAATTAATCTTAAAATGGGGTGGGGGTGAGGGCAGTTGTTGCAGACTCATGCTAAAGGGCATCTTAACCCATTCGTGGAGTTCTCTCTGACATACACTAGCATGTATATGTGAGTGACTGCTGTGCAATAAGCCTGGGAAACATGTAAATTGCATTTCCTCATGGCAAATTGCAACTGAATTAGAATATAGGGCAAACATAAACAATGCAATCAAATTCTGGCTTTTTATTGAGCTTCTATTTAGTATTCATTTGAAACAAACAAAAAAAATGGTGTTTCTCAGGGTCTGTGGCATTGCAGGCCATGAGGGATTCAATGTCACTGCTGGCATACAAATTTATTAGTCTATAAAATTTGACATTCTCTTATTTATTCACAGAAAGGACAAATAAGATATTTTTTTCATATGTACCAGAAATATCTGGGAGTGTTTATATGCCGCTCCATCTGGAGGATGCAAATAGTCAGAACTGCTTTACAATTCAGTAGGCAAAAGCCTGCTGAAGGATAACAAATGACTTCATGGTGAAACTGCTATTGAAATTCTTTCAGTATGTGATATTAAAAACAACTGAACAAACAGAGATAAGGGACAAATAGGATTTGAAACAGACTTTTTTTTTCCTAACAGTGCAAAAGAAAAACAAATGAATGCTCTAGTCAAATCTATATACCTTTCAGTGATTTTACTACATAGGTTTTCTTAATGCATGAAAGTTTTGAACTGAAACTTCTCTAAATGTTCCACTATACGCAACGAGACCAATTCTAAAATGCCTCCTTTAGATCACAAATTACAATTTTGAAGCATGAACATATAACTCTTTTGCTGACTTGATTTACCGTTTTACTCTTTGACACTTGACATAATGCATGGATGGAGAGATTTAATAAATATTTGGTGATTAGGAATGCTGTATTTAAGGAAGATCTCTTTTCTTTTACATCATTTGTAAAGTGAAAAGCAGAAACTCTGAGTTAAATACTGTGAGAATGGAAGGATTACAATAAAAACTACCCAAAAGCATAATTGAAAAATAGTATTTCATTCAATTCAGTCTCTCTTACGTAGAAGAATTTCTACAAGTATTGGCTTTGCAAGTCAAACTAATGTTAGTAGCTCTCAGGTGATCGGGGAAGTCAAAAATCTACGAATCAAGAAGAGCATGACTTTGCAATGATTTTTTTTTTCCTTGCTTTGAAGGGAAGATGAAAGGCTATTTAGTTGCTATTTAGTTAGGTGTTCTTGTTTTATTCTATGGCTGGATCAAAGCAACTATCTCTAAATTTACAAAACAGTTCAGAGAACCCCTAGTAATTGAAGTATAGGCTAAATGATCCATATCAACAACATATGAACATAGAATCTGCCAAACAAAACTCATATTATTAGGTCTTCAAATGACCCATTATGTTGCCTAAAAATAACCCAAAACCAAATAGCTGTCTGAAACTCTGACATGACAATGAGTTCCAGATCTTCCCAACATAGCATATAGAGTATGTGTTGATATCTAATGGGCCAAAATTAGCTCGAGCATATTATACTGATCATCCTTTAGTCTGATCTAGATTATTCTTCAGGGCTAACTTTCAGTGCTTATAGATAAAGCATGCCATGTGCAAGCAGCTGTCTTTGGATACCTAACAAAGGTTTACGTTAGATGAATGCATGTTATCTCCCTATGCTAATGCTGAACCTCTATTTTCTTGATAATTTATTATACAATAACAGTGTAGAACTATTCTTGAAGTTATGACCTTCCAAGTGAATTCTTAGTTTCCCATCATTTTAAGTAAAAAAAATAATTAAATACAAATTTAAATGGGTTTATAAATATTTTGATGAGCCATAAAGTTTCATCAAAACTAGCATTGTCCAGCCAAAACTTAAGTATGTTAGAAAAGCAGATAGCTCCAGTACAGTTTGCTCATTTCATATATCCAACTACCAAGTCTGGGTCAGGATCATAAAGTCTAGCATGAGCTAGAACCCCCTTCTTCCAAAACCACCTCAGGTCATGGAAAGGTCACCTTCTCCTCCATCCAGTAATAATCTTCGATTATATCTCTCACGTGGCACCTGTGATTGTGTCTGTCTTTGTAACTCGTCCTTTGTTTTTCCTTTCAATTATTTTTCTTCTTAGTTTCTTATCCTATAGATCTTGCTTCCTGACGAGATTATACAAGTGGAACCACCTTAATATTTCTTCACATTTCATATAAAATCCAGAACAATACAATTTACTATAACTTCTACGTCCAGTAAACTTCTCTGAATAAGGGACATATTATGTTCCATTCTGGTTTCCAAAACTTGATGTAGATAGAATAATTAAATAAAAGCAGAACAATGTTGTTGATTTAAAAGAAACATAGCTTCTAAAATAAGCGTTTGGCAAACACACGCACACACAAGACACATACACAAACAGAAACACACATACCTGGAATCCAGGCAATAGGGAAAAAAAATATAGGGATGATTATCAATCAACTTTTACTTAATTCTGAAGATAGTGACTAATTCTCTCCTATTTCCATAAAGATGAAGGATACGTTTAGTTTTGATATTAGAGAATAAATCCTGAAAATATTTTATATACATGTTCAACAAAGAATATTATAGAACCCACTTTATGAAAATTTTAAGATGTTAGAATGAGAATTCAGCCTAATAAAATGTTAACATATTTCAACCCACAATCATCTTATGCCCAATATTACCCTCTGTTAAATGGAAATATAATACATGAGCATACTGTTACAAAGAGCCATCTACTCTTAGTGGTGGCTGGCCACCATTCTGCTTCTCCTAGACTTCATATTATTTTTGAGACATTAAGTTCTTAGGTCTTAGTTCTGATAGGCCACGTTCTACTGGGAAGAAATATTAATAGCAGATAACTGGGAGAACTTGCATTAATTTTTCCTGACTCTTCATGAAAATGGAGGCAACGGAATGACAGGGAAAGGTAAGCAGAACAAAATGGAATAATCTGAAAGCTACAAAATGCTAAAGGCGTCTCTCTTGGAACATCTTTTTAGCCTTTGTGGTAGCCACCTTCAGTTGAAGAAATACCAAATGAATTCAGAAAAATACATTTTTTAACGTTTAACTGAAATGGTGAGGGTCACATGAAAACATCCATAAACTTGTTCCAAGAGTAGTATTATGGTTAAGCAGAAAATAGAATAAAGGGTAAAACTAGTTAACAGTTTTACTTAAATGTCTGAAATTCTCAACTATCTTCAGGTTGACTTTTTTAGGAAGGATAACATTAGAACACCTGTTTATTGAAGAACTGAACTTCCATTACTTTCATTCCAAAGCTGGCTAACTAAATCTTTAGGAGTCAAGAAAAAAGTGATAGACTCTTCAAAGCTTTTCAAAGTGGAGAAAGGATCTGAATTAAACTTGCATCCCACATCTGGGATGAGAGATTTCTCATCTCAGCCTCCCTCCATCCAAACTTTCTGATCCCTTGCTCTTGACTATTAAGGTAAAAGGGAAATCATCTGAATTAGCCATCTGAGCATCTATTTTATTTAGTTTACTTCTCAATGCATGAGATCTCTCTTTAAGTGAAAACATTGAGACTCAGAAAGTTTAAGTAACTTGACAAGGTCACACCAAATACATACAGTTAATGAGGAGGAGAGGTGGAGCTGGAACCCACATCATTCTTTTGGTCCTAAAACCTTTTCATTTCCATTAATTATATATATATATATATATATATATATATATATATATATATATATATATATATTTGTGTGTGTGTGTGTGTGGTACGTGGGCCTCTCACCATTGTGGCCTTTCCCGTCGCAGAGCACAGGCTGCGGACGCACAGGCCCAGCGGCCATGGCTCACGGGCCCAGCCGCTCCGCGGCATGTGGGATCTTCCCAGACCAGGGCATGAACCCGTGTCCCCTGCATCAGCAGGCGGACTCTCAACCACTGCGCCACCAGGGAAGCCCTAATGATATTTTTTAAAAATATTTTTGAGATCTAATTATGAGGCAAGCATTTTGCTAAGAACTTTAAATACCATAATGTGTTTGCCATAATCTGTGAGATTAGGTCAAATTATTATCCTAAAGATAAAGAAAGGGTTAGAGAAGTTTAGTAACTTTCTTGAAGTCCCAGAGCTAATCAGTGGCAAAGGCAGCATATTAGTCCAGCCAATCCAAGCCCACACTCTCTGTCAACTCACTTAAGAGGTTAGAAACCTGAGATTCAATAAGATGACCTGCATGACCAGATGTTCAATGACCCCGATTCCTCTATAACTTCAAACTCACTGTTCCTTTACCACTTTCTCAAGTGCATAGCTATGCATTATTCCATAAAAAGGGGTCTTGCAAGGGCCAGGGCCGATCAACAACAGCACATTGACATGGTATCCCTATATCAAGATGTTCTGTCATCGTCACATAGGTTTACTTACTAATCTCCTTTAGAACAAATGAAAGCCACTTTTAAAAGGTGAATATACAGAGAATTCCTTATATTAATTTTTAAAATTTTGAATTGACATTCGAGTGCAAATGACTTAAGTTTTCCATCATTTTAAGTAAAAAAAAAAAAAAAAAAAAAAAAAAAACTTAACGCTCTTTAATGAGGAACCTCATTTTGTAGGATTCAAGGTCTTCTTTTTCCAGGTAATCCTAACCATATTTCAAACCTGGCCAGCAAATAATGTATCTAGAATACAGTGTTTTGTTTTCTTTTGTTTTGTGGTATGCGGGCCTCTCACTGTTGTGGCCTCTCCCGTTGCAGAGCACAGACTCCGGACGCGCAGGCTCAGTGACCATGGCTCACGGGCCCAGCCGCTCCGCGGCATGTGGGATCTTCCCGGACCGGGGCACGAACCCGAGTCCCCTGCATCGGCAGGCAGACTCTTAACCACTGCGCCACCAGGGAAGCCCTAGAATACAGTGTTTTTAAACCGGAGCCATAAACGGTTAAAAGAAAATTTCACTGAATCAAACAAAACATTCTTTGAATTCCCAGGTAATTAATACTAATTTTTTTATTTCACTGAATAATATAAATATGAGTATGGGGCTTCCCTGGTGGCGCAGTGGTTGAGAATCCGCCTGCCGATGCACGGGACACGGTTTCGTGCCCCGGTCCGGGAAGATCCCACATGCTGCAGAGCGGCTGGGCCCGTGAGCCATGGCCACTAAGCCTGCGTGTCCAGAGCCTGTGCTCTGCAACGGGAGAGGCCACAAGAGTGAGAGGCCAGCGTACCGCAAAAAAAAAAAAAAAAAAAAAAAAGTATGAAATGAGACATCACTGTTCCCAGTGAAGTCTATTTCTTACTTAGGAGCACATGTCCAGATTGGCTTCTCCACTTACAAAGAAAAATGATCAGAACATAAAGGAATAAGGTCTTTTAAGCTAAAGACATGACACTAATGGGACTCAAGTACTTAAAGAATGCTGTAAAGACAGGAGTGAGTTCACATGTCTAGCTTAAAGACCTCATTTCTTAATGGTTCTCCCAAATCCTGTACAATTCACGACAAAACTTCCTGTATTCCCACATCGTACCTTATTTTCTTGACTCATTGCCCTTTTTTTGCCTTTTTACTTATATAAACATCATGACTCAGTTCAACTCCCAGATCTTCTCCAAGGCCTTCTTTCTCTCCAAGGCATAACTAGTAACTGTCTGTCCATAATCTCACAGCATGCTCATTTTACACTGAAGTCGTTTATTCAGAGCTTCTCCAAAAAGGGTAGTAAAGAAACCATATGATTCTGCTCTATGTGCACCTAGCTTTCTGCCTGACATAGGGCAATAAATGGTCCTAGGCATTTGTGTTACTGACAAAAATCAAAAACCAAAACAAATCAGATTTTGAAATCAACCAAATATCCATCCCAAGCCTCCTATTACTTATATAAACTTGATCAAGATATTTAACCTCTTCAGACATCAGTTTTGCAGCTCTAATATCAGGACTATAACATCTGTCCTATAAGACTGTTAGAAGGATCAAATAAAAAAGCTCATGTACTTAGCTTCACATGGTAAGGAGCATGTAAACGGGTGCTTATGTGATGGACAGTTATTAGAATGACTAATTTATTGCAAGTAGAAATTAGGCTAAACATTAAAAAATTAGTTCTTAAGAAAGGTATTATGAGACGTGAACATCCAAGCAAGGTTGTAGACTTGTTTTCCCAGGAGTTTTAATACAGGAGTAAGCAACCCTCTTTCTGGAATTCCTTATATTATTGGACAAGACAATTTCAGGAAATCCCTTTTAGCTTTTCATATTTTATAACCATTAACCTTCCTAATGCTGCAAGTTTAAAAATTGCTTCAATTCTTTGGGTATTGTCACTTTCTTCATGCAAAAGGGGTTAGAATAACATTACTTGTCTTTTCATACCAGAATACAGTAAAATATTAAATAATGCTACAAAAGCTTTCTTTCAGTTGAATAAAAATGGAGAGTAGAATCATTCCTTACAGATCAAAACTATAAACAGGTAAAATTATCTATGGCTATTATAAAAGTCTTATTTATTTTTTTTCCTTTTCAATAACACATAGTATATTATACAATCACTTCTACAAATCTGACTGATGACAGAGTTTTGACCCACCACCAAATTTTTAGTATCAGTAATTCCCACTGGAAAGGCCATGACACGTTTCAATTTAATGAAACTTAAACTTAAATTTAAGGATACAAACATTCCTTCCAGAAATATTTCCAACATCTCCCAAGGCATATTTATTGGAAAAAGTGACTCAGCAGGTAAACACACTAGAAATATTATATTTCAAGCTAATTATAAAGGCTATAGTTAATTAGCAAACCACCTAAAAAAAGAAAATCACATAGAGACACATCACACCATTTGTATAGAGGACTATATTGTATGCTGAACAGTTCATGTAAACATATTCAATTAGAAAATTTACCATTAAACTTTGCCTTGTAGAATATTTTTTCCCAAGGAGAGTTAAGGATATTTACAAATAGGAAATTGTTTTTTCCTATTGATCCTCTTCAACCATTATCTCTATTAAAAGAAATTTATAATGAAAACAGAAACCAGCTATTCTTTTTCCCTTAGAAAGAAAAATGAACATTTCTTATTTCAAATATAGAAAGCTCAGATAAATCTAAACTAATATAATCCTCTCACATGTATTAATAGTTCTAATATGATTCATGTTAATGATCTCCTTTTTCACTTTCTTACCTGATATATAATCAGTCTACTAATTATGGTAGAAATATTTAGTTGCATATTGTCATTATTGGACTACTCTATACTTTTTTCACTCAAAACTGCTTTAATACATACGGAGACAGAGGCATGCAGGCACCTAAGAACCCTTTAGCTTCTGTGTTTTATTTTACTTTAAGGATTACTAACACAAATAGCCTAATTTCACCCTGAAGCATTTAAAAAAGAAAATGTGGTGTTCTGAAATGATACATGTCATGCGAAAAGAAAATATCCAGCTGAAAATCAGAAATTTAATCCTCATAAAACTTAGGGCACCTCGTGGTAAGATGTTCCTCTTAAGATCATTCTAGACACCTTCCACCAACCAGCACATCACCTGAACTGCCTCAGTCCTTAAAGGGTCAAAATTTATTAGCATTTCAGTTCATCTAATAAGTAATGTTTTTGCCGAACAAAACCAATTCCCAATAAATTCTCACTGTATTTGTGTGCTCTGATTTGATTTAGAGGCCTGTGGGGAGACACCATTTGGTAGCACAGGAACACAGAGGGGTAGGTGTTGCTGGGGAGAAGCAGGGCTCATGTGCCAGAAGTGTTATTGTGTCAGCTTGATTTATTGAGTGAGCTTCACTTCACCGAATGTTCCAAGATATTTATTTCCCTAAAGGCTCTGCAAAGATATGAACAGACCCGCATCCACAGATGTCATCATTGCTCATTTTACCGAGTCATGAAATTTTCTCAACTGCAATTTGTCCATCTAAAATTGCTGTAACAGAACAATGTCAATAGAAGCATCCTACTCCAACCCCACCTTCTATCGAAGGCTCTGTTGCCAAATTCGGTGTGTCTGTGCAACTTCGTGGTAATTAAAGTGACAGAACAGCTTCACTCTCATTTCAAAAGAGTCTTCTAGAGAAGTGGCTCCAATTTTTTAACACAACTTGGAGTACTCAGATAAAGTAAAACCATTAAGGGGAACCAAATAGGAATCCCTAAGCACAGAATCATTTATCCCCATCAAAATCAAAATTAAAATAGCACTAGGCGGAGAGAAGTCAGTCAGTCAAGACAGCAGGCTGCGTGTCACCAAACCCAAAATTTCCAAAATGCCACCTCTCAGAAAAACCACCCCGAAATGTAAGTATCTTCCACTGGGGGTAGACTTTTACCTGTTTTATTTCTCCCCTCTCCATTATCAAGATAATGACTGCAAAGTTGATTTTTGAAAGAAAGTTGCTATACATACACAACGACCGCCTGTAACCTTTATTCAAAAGCACCGGTGCAAACTATGAAAATAAGTTCTTAAGTTGCATTCATAATGCTAAACATTATGACTTGGGCATGTTCCATAATTTCATCGAAAATCATCTTCAGTCCCTGATAGAATTTCAATGTCTGTGTTAAATATAAACTGCATGCTTGTGTTGTGTGTCAGAATTTTCGGGTTTATTTAAATATGTTAATATTTCTCATTATGCCATTAACAATAACCTTCATCCATTTGTGAAAAACATTTTGCCAAGCATGCACATAAAAAATTAGCAAGTGAAGCAAAATCACCTTAATTTGCTTTGGACCAGCAAATAACCAACTAATTTGCAGAAATCCCTGCCAAGCACTCATATTAAATGCTTCATGCTTATTTTATGACCTCTGCTGCTCTTCCCCTACCCGGGCCCTGAATCATATGATCATTAACATATTGCAAGGTCTGAAACTTTATTTTTTACATTCTTTAATTAATGCCTGTTTATAGAAGGCCATAGGACTTCAGATCCAGTTAATGAAACTTCGCTCCCCCAGGCCCCTGGAGCCCAATAGAGAGCTCTCTCCTCTGTTGTTTTAGTAGCTTTTTTCCAACTGTTTGTTTATACAAAGTTAATTGATCTCTTTAGTCCCAGAAGCATTCCAGAGACACAACCTGTTTTGAGGCAAGCTAAAGTTTCCCCCCTTCCTTTAGAAAAGCCTTGAATGCCCTAGGTTATCAGTTTTGATTTGAGAGTTGAAGATTCAGCTTTATTTACACTGTCTAAAAGTAAAAACTGATACAGGCCCTGAAGTGTTTATTTTTACATTCATATATAGCGGAGGGGATCACAAGTGCATACTATATATAATTATTTTGATGTAGAACTAAGTAATTACTGAATGCTGCTATGTCTTATTTTAGGGCATTGAAGAAACGCCGTCTTTAAAACACGTTGAAAATAAAAACAAATCAGGCTGCCAGTGCATGAAATTTCCATGGCTCTTCAATTTACATTTTACATATTCCCTACGACAAGAATTTCTATTTTGCGATTCTCTTTTTTTGGCTATAATTAAATTAAAAAAGTAATTGGCTGGTGCTGCACACTGCAGCAATGTCTTAATCACATAGACAAACAGTTTTACAATAGCTTACACCATTTGCCACATGGAGCAATGACATTATTGTACCAGACTATAAACTCGAGACAGATATCACATACCAGCTTTCAGCCACCGTGTTGGCAGGAACAGAGCACGAGGTGCACGCAGCACCCTGACTGACGCCTCCCTGATGGAATTCCCAATTAAGTAAACGTGGCGGAACTCTGGCCACGTGGTGCTGAAAACGGCCAAAAATCGAAGCATATGAATCTGCACATATATGCTTATACTCTAGGTAGTATGGAAAATATGTCAAAGGCCCAAAAAGAAAAATATGGCTATGAGTTATAAATGCAGCAGGCATTACTGTCAATGAGAAATAATGATTTCTGCCTTTTCTGATGGAAAAAAGTCTCAATTGTACATATGTTTTATATGTCTGTATATTCTAACTTTCCTTATTAAATGTTCAGCTTATGGATAATTTTCTATTTATATCTACAGTGAAGACTGCACTAAAAGTTATTGAGGCTGGGGGGTTCAGAGTCATAAAGTCTTTAGTGTTTCCAGAAATCTCACTAATAAGGGATTCATGAGACCTGGGTCTTCATTCTGGCCTTTCCAAGAACTCACAGGGTTGCCTTTAAGTGAGTTCATTTTAACTCTCTTGGGTCTCAGTTTTCTCATCAGTAAAAGGAGTAAGTTAGGCTAGATAATATCTAGGGTTCCATTCTGCTCTCACTTGCTATGATTATATACAAAGTCAATCCTTTTTATGAATTATATCCAAGAAAGAAACTAAAATAAAGCACAGATGCTTCCAAAGGCGGCTAGGAAGCAAAGGGGAATAAAAAGGTGAAAGATCTAATTCGACATACCCAGAATGCTAAAAAGAGTAAAATAGATAAACACAATTTGAAAAGCACAAGGGGAACACATAAGAAGAAGCAAGCGTAGTTTATAGGTCAGCTTTCTCTATCGGTTTCAGTGATGCCCTGTTTAAAAGACATTAAAAAGCTAAAAATTTTAGAATGGAGTCCCTTCTAGATTGTTAAGCTCTCTGTTTAGCAATGATAACATTTGCTGTTTCATAATAGACACTTTTTTTCCCAACTGTCTGTCTATGAAGAAAGTAGGCACAGCAAGTGAAGAATTATCAGAAGAGATTTTTCTAAACTTTATAAAACTAAGATGTTCTCTGAAACGCCTACACTTGATTCCTTAACCAGGATTCAAAATCCTCATTGAACTGAGACCTCGGAAAAATATTAAAACAATCCATTCTGATAAAATGTAAGCCAGTTTTCTAGAATGGAGTTGCTTGATCCACAAACTACAGTTTAGAGGCTAATGTGAAGTCCTTCAGATACTGCTCTTTGATCATTTTAATTATTATTAATAATTTAAGAAGCCCCCTGGAGGAGACCTCTGCAATAATAAACAAATGTATACCATGCCATTTCCAAGGAGACATTGCACATGGCTAATATGCCATTTACACATTAGTCTTAAGTAGAAGGAAATGATGGGATAAAGCTAAATAAAACACATAGAAACTATGTATTTTAAAGTAGATAAAATATTTTAAGATGCTTTTCAGTGCACAGTATACACATATAACTTACGGATAAACACAGGACAGCATCTTCTAGACACTGGAGAAGCCCACCCTTCTCTCCCAGGCAGCCCACCCTCCCCCACTTCCTCAGTCTGAACTATCTGCCTTATGTAAAGAGAATTCAGTCATTCCTGGCAAGGTGCTCAAGAGCTGAAAGTCTTCAATCTTCCCATAAATAGGGTGCAAATCAAATCTTATGATGGTATATTCAAGCTTTCAGGATCTCTGTTTGCCACCAGAAATGTCAGAGTTTAGTACCTACTAAGCCATAGATTTATGAGGAAATGCTTGTAGATTGACAAGCAATTTTGTAACAAATGCATCTTCAGCGTTAGATTCACAGGAATGCTTAGGACATGCCTAAATGATTTAGTATTTTATACCTCTGCTCAAAAGAACAGTTCATATAAGTCACTTCTATCTGAAGACTGTCAATCAAGCAGAAACTAAAAGTAATTTTAAAATATCATGATTCATTTACAAAAAAGTTTATCTCTAGAATTCAGCAGTGCAAGGTTCCAAGTGATGGACTGATAACAGGCAAACTTTGAAACGCTTTAATTGAAACAAGGCAAATTACCTTCTTATTTAGATACGAAGGGGAGCATTTCTGATTACTTTTATTTATGAGCTGCCAATATTTGAACATATGCAAACTTTGAATTGTTTCCCATTTGCCCCAGATTTTAAAAAACATAATTTCTTTTCTTAATGTGCCACCCTTCAGGGCAAGGAGTTGTAATGAACACCTCCCACTCCCACAGAATTACAATGTTCTTTATCTCCCCCAATACTGAAAAAAAAAAAAAAAAAAAAAAAAAAAAAAGACAAAAACTTCCAAAGGTTTGGAATCCTGAAACCTGTAAACAAAATCTGTGGAGCAGATAAAATTTTAAATGGCACAATGCAATTAAAGCTGAATTCAATTTGAGCACACCCTGTCCATCTGTCAGATGGAAACAAAAGCCGAGGAGCTCCATTATTGCTGAATCCCTGCTCTTGTTAATTTGCTTGCTGAGAGATTTCAATTTCTAGGAAGTGCACAAATTAGTGTTCAGTCAGGGCTAGATCCTCAGTAAGTATAAGCAGATGGTGGAAATCAGCCCTAATCAAGTGGCCAAAGCCTTTTTTTTCTGTCTGATTAAAGCATTTTAATCCTTTCAGATTGTCTGCTTTTTTAACAAATATTCACCATCCTTTATTTTTCTTATATTCTAGAATAGATTTAAATTTATCCTATGCACAGGGGAGGAAAAACAACTTTAGAAATATAGCTCTCAGGCTGTGAGTTACAAGCAGTGGCCAACTGGATTTGTGAATTCATTTAATGCCTTTTTTTTTCTATTTTATGTTAAATAATGGTTTGAATCATTATTCATTTATATGCAAATATAAATAAGACATATTTCACCTGTCCTGGTGGAATTAAATTACTGAAAGACAAAGAGTTGGACATTTTTTCAGCTTTAAGATTAAAGTTAGCAAAAACAGAGGACAACCAGAAAATGTAACATGTAACTCTCTCATCCAGACAAGAGAAAGAAAAATATTTTATTTTTTACTTTAACATAAACTAGTGAATATATAAAATTTTAGCGAGGCTATATATTTAAATCAAAACCAGGAAGATCTAATAACTAAAGAGCTGAAGTCTTTTGCGAATAATGAAAACAAAAATTAATTAGGAATGAAGACTATATAACTGTGTTCAGAATATGAGACACACACACACTCAAAATGTAAAACTGCTACCATCATTTTAAATTTGCTAAGAGCTTGGTTTATTAAAAACTCACACACACATTTACAAGCCAAGGGATACATGAAGCAAAAATTTCAAAAATATGCAGAGAAGCAGTATTAATTGAGATTTAATTGCGTGTTTAAACAAACAGCTGGCAAAAAACAAAATCCTTCTGCCTCCAAAATCTACCCGGGGTATATGAAAAATAAACTTTCCTAATTATATGAAAAATATTTGTGATAATAAGTTGAGAGTAGAAGTTCAAAGTGTATGAGCACATTTCAGGGTAAGTTCTCATGTACGATTTTGAAACCTCTCTTAAACTTAGGCATACCAATGAGAGGTATTTATGGGGAAAAAAACACCAGTTCAACATCAGAAAGCATTTTTGAACAAGCTGAAACTTTACGTTGAACATTTGTCTGATTTCTGATATGCTGAGTATTTGTAAGATGCCTGGTGGTGCTTTCATATCCTGTTTAGCAATGTCCTTACACAACCTGATTCTTAACAAACACCCTGTCTAACAGTTTGGCAAAATTTTACAAGTGTTCATGTATATTTTTTAGGTGTTTTTTTAACTAGGATAATTACTAAAGATTTGGGGTTCTCATTTCTTTATTTGAACATTTTATATTCATATTGATAGATTCTAAACTGAAAGACATCCTATATGACAAATCTTTACATGGCACCAAGTTCATGCATTTGCCCATGAGTATAAATAGGCAAATTACCCAAGTTTAAAAATTGTAACTACCATATATAAGGATTAAGGGTTCCTTATACATACCACTTACCCTTATATTTTGAAGTTTCTACTTAAAGTACTCTTAAAATTCTTATTCAAAAATAAGTCATAAATTATGGGATAAATTAGAAGTTTGGGATTAACATATACATACTACTATATATAAAATAGATAGCCTATTGTATAGCACAGGGAACTGTACTCAGTATCTTGTAATAACTTATAAGGGAAAAGAATCTAGAAAAGTACATATATATATATATATATATATATATATATATATATATATATATATATATATATATATATCTGAATCATTTTGCTGTATACCTGAAAGTAACACAACTTCAATTAAAAAAAAAAAGAAATTAAAAAAAAATCATAAACAAAAGACCATCAAACCCATTAGACATTCATTTCATGGAGAGGGCTTTAAAGTTTTTCCTCCACCTGTAAAGATGAAATAAGGCTCAAATCAGCTTTCTCAAGAGAAAGCCTATATTTCCTTTTTATTCCTCCCATCCATTCAATATCTAATAGTGTAATTTAATAGCGAAAAGCTTTCCTCACATCTCAACACCCTCTCTTTAAAACCAGCCTTAAAGCATTAGATCCTGCTAGATTCTTAGATATTTTGTAACTTTACCTGTTTGTGCCTAGGACTGGGTAATTGATAATACATTTCTATAAAACATAATTAGGTACTAAGCTGAGAAGACTACAGCATGTGAAGGAGGAATAGAGTTATACCCCCATTTTTGTTTAATATGCTACCATGAGCAGGTGTAGGAGAAGGCACCCAAGAAATCCATGGCCTTCACCTTCATTCTTTTTTTTTTTTTTTGCGGTACGCGGGCCTCTCTCACTGCTGTGGCCTCTCCCGTTGCAGAGCACAGGCTCCGGACGCACAGGCTCAGCGGCCATGGCTCACGGGTCTAGCCGCTCCGCGGCATGTGGGATCCTCCTGGACCGGGGCATGAATCCGTGTTCCCTGCATTGGTAGGCAGACTCTCAACCACTGCGCCACCAGGGAAGCCCAACACCTTCATTCTTTTATCACTGTCACCACTCGAATTCTGGACTCATACCTCTTGCCTCGGCTATTTCACCACCTCCTATTTGGCCTCCCTACCTCGTTAGAGATTCCCTTCTGTCAACAGCATCTTTGCCGATCCTGTTTAGGTTCTTGATGTGATGGCCCTAGCCAATATTCAAAGCTCCTCTTTTTTGACCCTCCAGCTAAATCTTATCACTCACTAGCATGATATCACATACATGATATGCCCTCTACTCTCCAATGCCCCGACTTTACTCACAGAGTTCCCTCCATCTTGGAATGTCATTGTAAATTAGGTCCAACTGTCAAGGTACTACCCAAAGCATGTCTAAATTTTTACTAATTTCATAAACCCTTCTCTTCCATCACAAACTAGAACTGGTGTCTCCCCACTTTTTGCTTGTTTTGGTTTTTCTGGTATATCTAGTTACAGCATTCTGACTTGCATTATATCCAATCATTTACATACATATTTATCTTATTTTCCCTATGACATGGGAAGTTTTTTTGTTTGTTCATTTGTTGGTTGGTTTTATCTTCTCTGGAACACAGTACTTTCCATGTTACGGAGCTTCACTGTTCAGTATAGGTGCCACTAGCTAGGTGTTTATCTAAATCAAAATTAATTAAAACTAAATAAAATGTAAAAGTCAGATCCTCAATTATGCTTTTGCCACATACCAAGCACTCAGCAGCCACATACGGCCAGTGACTACTGAACTCACCACTGCAGGCATAGACTATTTTATTTTCATCATTAGAGAAAGTTCTATCAGACAGTACCATTGTAGAGACTCAATAAAAGTTCAATTCGAATTTATATTTAATTACCATCAAAGCGCCATGAAAAGGGCTTCCCTGATGGCGCAGTGGTTGAGAGTCCGCCTGCCGATGCAGGGGACATGGGTTCGTGCCCTGGTCCGGGAAGATCCCACATGCCGCGGAACGGCTAGGTCCGTGAGCCATGGCCGCTGAGCCTGCGCGTCCGGAGCCTGTGCTCCGCAAGGGAGAGGCCACAACAGTGAGAGGCCCGCGTACAGCAAAAAAAAAAAAAAAAAAAAGTGCCATGAGAATAGGAATCAAGGAGGGAACCCTGAAGGTGAATTTTTTGATGGTTTGTAGGACAGGCTGATGTGTACACTCAACTATCTTCTCAGGGAGGTTTTGGTAAGCTCAAAGCATCCAACATTTGCCATCTTCAGCATATTAAAAACCACCCCAACGAGGCCAGGACAATTTTCTGATACTTCATATATAATTAATAGTGGTTAAGGAAATTTATATGGCAACTGTTTTGCAGAAGCTTTAATTCACACTTTCAATATTTAAAAAGGCTGCTGTCACGGCTGGCAGGAATAAAATTAAACCCACCAGCTGTGGTTTGTTTTTTGAGGAAAACACATAACATTTTATTTCTGCTTTGTCTGTCGTCCTTGTAAATGTCAGAAATACAGAATTGAAATGTAACGAATACCCTGGTTTACCATTAGCGTCTTCTGAAAATGCTTGTTTCTTGTTTTTAATTAGATGGACGTTTTAGTAATTTTTCTTGGGGTATTTTTGTTTCTTTGTATAGTGACATAAAGCACACAGTTCTCATATTTGCTCAGGAAATGTGATAATAAAATGCATTTGAATACTTCGTTATTTTTCTATTCTTTTCTTTGTGAGACTTTTCATCCAATGATGATAGAGGACAATTTTTTAAAGAGATATGTTTTTCAATTCTTCAGTTTATTGGAATTTTGAGGGTATTCCAAGAAATGTCATCCTAGATTATTTAAAATTGACCAGGTGTCTAGCCATAAAGGTCAAGAGTGTTTTGCTGAGACTTCATAGTTTTCACGAGACATTCTAGAATCACAGCACTGAATTATAAAGTTTCCTTTTGATCTATGGCATTGATGTTACACACTGGAATAATAGACCTTACTTGTCACAGAATTCACCTAGAATGTACAATAATATAGTCTGACAATTTAATTTTTTCCATTATTTTTAATTAGGAAAAATTTTGGTCTATTTGTTAAATGTTTTTGCCTTATAAGCAGTCAGCCATTGGTAATTACCCTTAGTATAAAGACTTAAGCACAAAAACTTAAGCATTACCTATTACATATCAGCACTTGTTAATGTCATTCTAATCAAAATAAAATTATTTAAGTCTAAGCAGTATTACATGTTATGAAGAGTTTCCTGATCAGATTTCTCAAAGCTCACTATTATCTCACAATATTATTAACAACTCTTGGTCTACTTGCCTCCAGATATTTCCTTTATTAACCTATGATGATACCATCACCCTCCTGTACTGAGTCTAAAAGCTCCATGGAGAGAGTGGTTTATGGGAATTAAATACAAAAAGATAGAGTCCTTCCAAAATGTCATGCCCTTTTCATGAACAACCCACAACTAGTTAATTTATTTCATCAGTTGATTATGAATCTAAACATGATAAAGTAGACACGAGTTTATGTTGTAGTATAAGAAATAAGGAGAGAAAATCATCATGGGAGCCCAGGATACAAGGGAAGTAGATGGTGGCAATATAACAACTCCAGGGCAGAGTTACTTTCCAGGAAGGAACTGCAGGAAGGCACAAAAGAGGTACTTATGGCATTTTGCAGTTTTGCCGAAGGCGGTCTCTGCTTTTGCAGAACAGAATGAACAAGTTAAATCAGTATCCTTATATCAGCACTTTTAATATGTACGTTAAATTAACAACTGGCTGTTAAAATAATAGGTTTATATCCCAAAAACCCACAAAAACATGCCAATAAAATTATTTGCTAATATATTTATAGCTCAGAACTGTAGCTTCAGTGAGATTAAAATAAATAGTGGAACCTCATGTTTGCCAGTTCATTCGCACTTTCAGCACCCCTGTCATTTTATAATGCTCTGCCAGTATTTATCACAGATTGCAAAACAGAAAAAAAAAAAAATCCCTGAATATGTAAAAATAGCAGCTGTTATCTGCCATTAACAAACTCACAGAGAAAACAGAAGCATGTGGCTTTAAGATTGGTCAAAGTAAAATTTTATTGCCTTCAAGCCAAAAAATAACTTAAGTTTTTATTTTAAGCTATTACTCCTTTTGTTTATAAATATTACTGAAAATAAGAATCTAATAGTTTCTCTTCAGTCACTACATCACATGGATGCTAATATCAACATTTGGTGATTAATTTTCTACAAATCAACAGAGAAAATATAGATTTAAAAAATGTTTCTAAGAAATTAATCCACATCCCAATTTTTACCCCTGTCCAAACAAGTTGGCAATGTCTCCCAGTCCAAATCTCAAAGATTTCTTAGATCTATCATATTGTCTATGTCTCAACTGACACTGCCTGTGTAAATTGAGCCTAAAATGTCCTCATAATTTCAAGCCTTGAAGATCATTGTCTCCTGAATGCTCTTCTTAGTGGTAACATCTCCCCCATCAAATGATGGTCCCCGAGTAATTTATTTAGTCTAAAAACACAACCCGAATCATATATCTCACCTGCTTAGTATCCTGACACGTAGATATTCCATGATCTGACCATTACCTTACCTCTGATATCCTCCAACCTTGGACCAAACGGCCCACCACACCAACCCATGACAAGCAGAGCTCAAACTGCTTTTGCTCGTATTTCAACACTTTTGAAATGCTTTTCTCACTGCTTTACACAGTATCTTCAGATTTTTCAGGAATTAATTTAAATTATATTTCATATTTGTAGTCCCTCATTAATGTGCTGCTTCTAGAAAGTCTCCAAGAGATTTTTTTGTTGTTAGTATTCCACAAATCTGTTTCTGTGACCTCTACTTTCATTATTGACCACAATTATCCATGTTATGGTCTCCCTTGATTAAGTTAAACATCTGTTTGCAAAATTTCTATGATACTTTTGCTATGGTCAAAGCTCTAAACAAATTTTCTAGTAGTTTGCAAAGAACTTTCATTATTATCACAAACACAAAAGTAATCAAAAGAGAAACAGAAGCATCTTTGGAGGCACTAATGTAATCTCTTTCTGGTAATTTTAATATAATATCATAAGATATTAAATATCATGCTCCCTATTCTGTCAAGGTCATTTGGTCACTGCTCAAAGGAGTCGATGTTTTGGAGCAGTTTGACATCCTGCTTGTATGTCTTAAGCAAGGCTGAGCCAATATAATAGGAAGTATCATTAGTTATTCAAGGTAAAACTTTCAAAAATGTGACTAAGACAATTTGACCTTCTCTGAATCAGGAAATGTTCTGTGCATCTTTATGCTCTTTTAAATATAATTTGTCTAAACTGTCTAAAGTAAATCAAAAACTGTCACTCAACCCTCTTAGTAAAAAGGGTAAATCTTAATTGCAGAACTTAAAACCTCACAATTAAAAGCAGTGCTGCTACTTAAAGCCAGCACAAACACGGGAATGAACAATGATGCATACAAATTAGATTTCTTAACATAGTTGTAATTCTGAAGGATACTGTAAAGCATAGACCATTTATATGCTTTAAAGGTTTTCATAAGGGAGAAATAAAATGGATGATTGATTGCTATATTTTTATAAAGTTTTGTCATTTATGTTCTTAGTAATAACTTCATGACTATCAAAATCTTTACTCTGATGAGATATTCATAATGTACCTCAAACAGAAACAAACAGGTGAAAAGGAAAAAAAATCCTTTATCTTGAAACATGTACTTAGAAATCTTAATATTAATATGAGCACTCAAGATTACATTGAAAATGGTGCCACTAATTAATAAATAAAACTCAAGAAGACAGTGCACTCAATATATAAGGAAAATATTATAAGAAGGAAAAAAATAAATGTTATTATTCCTAAACATACAGTAATATCAATTTTTTCTTCTTTCCAAACAAAGATGTGCTGCCTTCTACATGGGACACAGTCTTATATAATAACAACTTTATAACAAAATGTATGTCCTCAAATGACATAATTCTTCAATACGCAAACTAATGGGACATATAAGTATCGAGATATAGCAGGAAGGAGAGCAACTATATGATGATATTATAATTAAATATGAACTAATATGCATATCCTAATGTTAAAAGAAACTAAAGAGAAAAGACAGATTTATTCACCTACTTCTTGAATGCTCAATCCCTTGTGTTCAGAATCCTCAGAGAAACAGGCTGAGGAGGGAGTAGTAAAGATTAGGTAGTTTTCTAGTGTTCAAGAACACCATGGTAGAGAATAATCTGTGTGTGTGTGTTTGTTGGGGTGGAGGTATAGAGAGAACAAAGCCACCATCACTGAAAGAAAAATAACACACAGAAATGTTTAAAGGGGAAGGTGATGTGAAGACCAACTTTGCTAATTCCACAATTTTGCAGAGGTTAACAATATTTAATATAACAACAACTAATACATACTGAGAGCCTATTAAATACCAGGGACTGTACTAAATACTTTGGTTATGTTATTGAACACTCACAGAATCTTATCATTTACAAAGAATTAATCTACCTACAGATATGAGAAAAGTTAGAGAATGTGGAAGAGATCAAGATTTGAACTCAGGTTTATCTAATGCCCAAATCAGTGTCCTTTTCTATCATAATATTCTTTACAATAGAAGTCCAGTCAAGCAAATATTTTTATCATACGTAACCACCAATGTGTTAACTTTAACAGGGATAATGCGATTTAGTACACTAGTGAATACCTACAATAAATCACTGGATTTGTGGGGAATTTTGTTTAGCATGAGTTGTTTATAAAAGAGACTCATTCCCAAAGAATTCATTAATTAAGGCATAAGTTATAAAAGCATTGACAAGATATAGACTCAGGTGACTTTTTAAATTTTGAATAAGAAGAAAGAATACTATGAATTTGCCTGTAGAAATTGCAGAGAAAAGATAAATTGACCACCTTAATCTTTTAGCATTATCATAACTAAAAGCTCATACAGCTTCAACTTCATTATTTTTAACAGAATTCACTACGTTACAGTTACTTGTGGAGTACAAAGCACCATAAATAATTTAAATTAAACTACACTTGTCAAAATAAATGAACAAGTAGGTTTTATGATGCAGTACATTTTATGATGCCCTTGATTCTTCAATTTGTGTATTTTGCTTTGTTGCTAATTCCCAAAATGCTATAATCTGTGATGGCTCTTCTACTCATTAGTATAGATTACCAATGTCCCAGCTCAACAAGAAAATCAGTATGGAGAAGCATTCTAATGAATCAGAATGTTTTTTCAACAACATCTTGTGAATACTTTATAATATTGGCTTGAAGGAAATAAAAGAACTAGTTCACCTCCCTTCTATACTATCTCACATATATGTATGGATATATATATGTATCTATAGCTATAGTTATATAGCTACAGCTACATCAACATCTAACCTAATCTGAGCTATCTGATTGCATTTGCCAAGCAAAAAAGTTTATTATTAATTTACTAACTTTGACTAACTATATCAAAATTTGGATTATGACTTTCTTTGATATTGTATTACATATATACACATGAAAGGTTTTCTTCAAGACTGGTCCTAGAGTTCTCCAACAAGACCTAGGTAGAATTATCAGAGGGTAAAGTAATAAAATAATTTTTAAATATTAATTTGAAATTATAAAATGCATAATTGATACTGTACCAAAGAAGCCTGTAACAGAAATGCTTCATATGTCTAATATATACTACACTACGATTGAATATAAAACACAAATCCCTAAGAAGTAAAATGTTTCTTGAAATTAAAGCAGTTTCCAAGTCCTGGATAGGGACCATCTGATTTTTTCATCACAGCTATAGACTAACAGAAATAAAGCTCTCTCAGAGAGCTGCATTACCTCCACAGACCACTAGTTTACCACTTAATTATTCAACCTCTGACATCTTTGAGAGTATCTAACTTAACACCAAGAAACCACAGAGAAAAGTCTTGGAAAAATCATGAGTGTACTTCGATTCTGAGCACATGAAGCCAGCAATATTCCCCTCATGTTATCTCTTTGTTATTTTACCTGCCATCTTGCTGTAGAGAGCAAGTAACATGCAGGCAATCGAAGCATCTTTTGATATAGTCCCCTGAGCCTCAGTTTCTACTTCTATAAGATAAGGTTAATAATATCTTCATATGAAGAGCAAATTAGTTAATATTTGTTAAAAATATTTTTGGAAACTGAAAGTCTATATAAGCTGTTAAAAGGGATTTTAAAACTGACTTTCATTACAAGTTGATCTTAAGTGTTTATAAGTTAAAGCAGAATGAACTGAACAGCATTTTCCTTTATTTCTCCTCATTGTCTACAAGTTTACACATTTTTCTGCCTTTCCATGTGGTTAAAATCTTTAGAAATCGACTCACAAATTAAGTTGTCCTACAACTGTTTAAAATTGTGCTCCCAGTACTAATTGCAAGGATCACAGTGGCCTTCCACATATTTTATTTTAACTCTGGATTTATGATTTATTGATATATTTCACAATGGGTTAAACTCAAGGAATATATATTTAACTATTAGGCATACAGCTCTAATTTTATACTCACTGTAATTTAAAAAAATGAGTTTCCACTCTTAAGGATATAAAGTGACCTGTTCATGATCCTTGATTTCCACTTGCCTCTCTCACAGAATATATCAGCATAGTACATTCTGATGTTACATTTTCATGTCTGTTTGTTGTCTTTCTTAGAAAGCCTAGAGCTATAGAATAATTTTGCACACTTATGGTGGTTTTGATAGTATTTAATCAACTTCCACTCTTAAAAGTGTATTCTTATCTTGATGAGTTTAGATTAAAAACATTATCTTTATTCCAAACTTACGTACTCTGATCAGTATTAGAAGACAAGTCGGTGATGGTTAGGGGGCATCAGAATGGTGTCATCATGTACATAAATTAAAATAAATAAGGTAACAGTTCCCTGAAGTCTATTTCCAATTGACTCAGGCATTTAATATATATGCCCTATCAATGTGTATTTTATATATTATTATATAGTAACCAATCAAATATGTGCTACCATGTAATTTGGGATTTCTCTTAATAAGAAGAGGCTAAAGCCATGGGCAACGCACACACACAAAAAGATATCTGGAAAATGCTTATTCCCTCTATCATGACTGAATGTATAACTCAGTTATTTACATCACCTAAACTGTCACTGAGTTATTACCCAATGAAGTCACACTTTGGTGATCCAATCACGATTCCACATAACTGCTAAATAACACCACAGTCCAGCAGCCTCAAATTTCTTGATCTGTCCTATGCCCACTTCTGTTAGATGTGAAAACTCATAGCTACTCTTTCATACAATTACTGCCAAGTCAAACTTCTCTCTATAGGTTTTACACTTATCTTCTACTAAAACGTTGTCTGATATGCCTAGTTCCTTAAACATATTTAGAATTTCAAACAATGATAATGGACTTTATACATTAAAATATTTATTAAGTACCTACTATGTTCTAGGCATAGCGCTCAGTCCTCACATGAATGCCAGTCCTACGAAATGGGTTTTACCTTTTTTCTTTCACAGAGAGAAAGAGCGACTGAACTGAACTTGAAAGTATTCTAAGTTTACTAAGTTAGTAAACATGACTACCATTTATAGAGCACCTACCAAGGATCAGATGTTTTACCCACAATCAACGTCATTTAATATCACAAAATTCTACAAGGCATATATCAGTCTACACTTAGGATAAAGAAACAAGGATCCTATGAGTTGAGTTACTTGCCTAAGGTCTTACCATGCGATCAAGCTAGCAATCAACCCAAGTGTGTCAGAGCCGAGAGCTCACACTCAAGCTGCAGTCCCATAATTCTCCAGACCCTTGTTCTCATCTCCACCCACAGATATCTTCTCATTTTGCCATAAATGAGTTTCCTTGTCTTCATTCTAAAGGAGAATTCACTCCTCCACCAACTCAAAAGCAGTACAACTGGGAAAGGGAAGCAACAATACCATGGAACAGGTTAAAGAGCAAAATTGCAACATAATTTCATTTGACTAGTTCTCATCCAAGTCATCTAACAGACTAGTGATGTGCTGGAAAAGTCAGGTAGGCTAAAACATATAACACTCTAAAGCACAAGTTCTAGAGGCACATCATATCAATATTTAAATGGATAGCCCTCTCCTAATCATAATGTAAAATAACATGTGAATTTATAATTTTTAGAGTTAGAAGAAACATATGAGATGATCTAGCCCAGTGATTTCATTTTACCGATCAAGAAACATGAAGTCTAAATAAATAAAAATATCTATCCAAGATGATATGGCAAAGTGGGGACAAAATGAAGGACTGAATTCAGGCCCCAGGCCAGGGACTCTCTGTACTGTGATGTATTCTTGTATTATTTGAGGGCAAAGGATAGAATTAATACAAGTGGTAAAATAAGTGGATTATGATCTTGTCAACAAATGAATTAACTACGGCCTTATCTGCTAGGGGAAAATAAACTAGATGAAGTGGATATAAATTTTAAAACTTTCATCTGTCAATTTCATTGTGTTTGTCCATAAAGTCAAAGTTCTCCAAAAAAAGCAGTAAAAGAAAATGATCATTGGTGAACGAAACTTTCTGATTGTTGCCACAACTTTGTTGGTTTATGAATTACACATTTTGCTTAGCTTAGCTACACAACCAACCCAAACTGCAGGAATTAAATAAGTATAAGTTATTTCCATCAATTCACATACTATGATTGTATTAATTATATATTCTAGTATATTATAAAAATATATTTGATTCTTACTTCACATAATTCACTAACATAATACCCTACATATATGAATGCAGGATTGATATAATAAGAGAATATATGAAAGTAAGGAATGAAGTATCTTATAAAACATTTTAAAATGGGATTCTATTAATAACAGTGGTAAAAACCTGGCATCAAACAAATTGCATATAATTCAATACAAGTAAAATTTTAAAACATTAAAGGACTGAAATTAGATTGTAATGGACTCTTTGGATTAAATCAATGCAATTAAGAATATGATGAAGTATCCAGTTATCTGTTTTCTGAGCCTTTGAAAAGTGGAACTATTAATGGAACTGTACAAGAAATTAGTGCTGACTAGATTAATTGCCATAGCAATTGTCATATTATAAATATGTTATTTGTGACAATTATGCATCAGAATAATGCACGGGTTGTCATATTACTTGAACAAATCTTTAGGTTCCAAATAAAAATCATCAAACATTTCTTTATTTCCGGCATTATTATAAATTTAGAACATTTTAGAGGAGAAATGTGAAATTCTGTGCTAACATAGCATATGCTTTTAAGAGTTTACCAGCATTTCAACTAATAAGTTGGGGGAAATTAAGCAGTAAAAATGCAACCTGAGGAAACCTCAACAGGAATGTAAACTAAACGGGTGTGGAGGTCTGTAGATGTCAATCAAGAACAAAATGCAACTGTCAAGCTTGCTTTGCTAACAAACTGTCACATCAACAATATGGAGTTAATGACTACAAATTAACTGTATACCAGATGCTTGACACTTTGTTATGACACTTAGCAAGCTAGTTGACATTTGGGGATCAAAGCTTCTTTAATTACACTTTGTATAACATGTGCAACCTTTATGCTAATGTCCAAATATTCCTTGGAGCAATACCGTCCAAGTAAAAACGACCACAGACTGTTTTCTAGGTGTGGGTTTGAAAGTATTCATGCGCCTCTAAAAAAATGGGAAGTAGCGGAGAGAGAGCCAGGCTTGGATGTGCAATGTTATTCAGTATTACCATTGCCTAAAATAACACTGTTCCTTAACTTGGTGAACCACTTTTTCTCACATACTCAGTCTGTGAAATAACACATTTTTAAACAAGATGGTAATAGCATTCATAGCCATTTATAAAAGGAAAGGCAACTAGGCATATCAGAATTTAAAATAACTGGAAAAGGTATTAAAGGGTAGAGTGATAAAAAAAAAAAACAACAACAAACACTAACTGCCTTTCGGAACACTGATTTGAGCGATGTTTCAAGTGGTTTTTAGGGAAATGGTTTGACATTTCACCAAGTGAATAAAACTTAATAAATGATATAAGCAAAATTTCACATTAAAGGTATAATACTGAATGCTAAACATGCATAACCATGAATTTTAGGCTTTGTCAACATAAGAAAAAGTTAACATTTCTACAAGGGTTTTTTTTGTGTGTGTGGTACGCGGGCCTCTCACTGTTGTGGCCCCTCCCATTGCGGAGCACAGGCTCCAGACGCTCAGGCTCAGCGGCCATGGCTCACGGGCCCAGCCGCTCCGTGGCATGTGGGATCTTCCCGGACCGGGGCACGAACCCGTGCCTCTTGCATCGGCAGGCGGACTCTCAAACACTGCACCACCAGGGAAACCCTTCTACCAGGTTTTAAAGTAAGTTCAGATTAACCAAAAAAAGGAAAAGAAAGAAAGAAAGAAAAGATTGTCTTAAAACTAACAAAATTTAGAAAATAGCTGATAAAACAAGGAGGAAAATATGTGAATAAAAATATCTACATATCGGGCTTCCCTGGTGGCGCAGTGGTTGAGAGTCCGCCTACCGATGCAGGGGACGCAGGTTCGTGCCCCGTCTGGGAGGATCCCACATGCCGCGGAGCGGCTGGGCCCGTGAGCCATGGCCGCTGGGCCTGCGCGTCCGGAGCCTGTGCTCCGCAACGGGAGAGGCCAAAAAAAAAACTACATATCTATATTAGTAAGTTAATAATGTAATAACAATACGAATACTACTCCTTTGGAAAAGACACTATCTTTGTATAAATGACAGACGTAGTTAAACAATAATGTCATAAAATTCAGTGGCATGTCCCACTTTTGCCTGGATTGTACTTCTTGGGAAAAGGCAAGTTTGTGTATGTGAAGAAAAATAAGATGAGGAGAGGGAAATATATAATACTAAAACTGGAAAGAACATTGAGGGTCATCTAATCCAAACTTTCTACTCTGTTGATCGGACAAACCATGACCCAGATACGTGGCATGGTCCAAGTCATGGAGGTATGCACAGACTCTACACTACATCCCAGGATTATAATTTGTCTAAGAGTGATATTTCCAGTACAGCACTTGGAAGGGACGTGTATCTATCAGGGACTCAGCACAGGTATGGTCCATTCCAATGTTGTAACAGAGAAGAGTTACATGGCCTAGAGCTTATTTTCGAAAGCATCAACAGAGATGAAGTAAACCGATAAGGGAGAGTGTGGTACCCTGGGGCTGCCAGGTGTGAGAAGCCTAAAAGGGCAAGGAGGTGGAATGGTTACTGCAACCAGAGAGGGCTGCCCTGCAAGGACTGTGGATATTGGAGGAGGGGTGAAGCCATCCTTCATTAAGGCAGCAAGAAGGGAGAAAGGGAATAAATTTCCTGACCCCATTCTCTCCTGCTGATCTCGACTGGCACTTTCCATTGGCTGAACACATCCAGGAGCCAGAGGGCAAGAGAGACCAATAAGACAGTCCATAAAAATCTGGCTCCTGGAGCGCAGGGCCAAGTGGCAAAGGATGTAGTATGGATCTGAGGGGCACATGGAAAATATCCAGCACAGAACCTGACAGAGTGTCATGGCACCCTCTGTCTTTTTATTTTATGTCGTCCTGGACTGAGATTGGCAGCCTCTAGCTAAAAGCCTTTTTCGGAGTCATAGGTATCAGTGGGTACTTCTCTAGCAGATGTAAAAATACATTAAGAACTGATCCTTTCTTTATACCCTTCTTTCCATCCTCCAGCAAAAATAATAAGCATGTACAAACTCCATTCTCTATTACTGAGAGAATAAGAGCAAATTAGAGAGTGTAAAGGTTCTCTTTCATTATTCGTTTAACAAACATGAATTGATTCCTTACGAAGTACCAGGTGCTATTCTCAGCACTAAGAATCCAACAGTGAAAAAACAAAGAAGAATTTACATACTAATGAGGAGAAAACAAAACTAAGAAAACAAATAAGAGAGTTTTAGATATTGATAAGGTCTGAAACAACAATAATATAGCATGACACAGGGTGTCTAGGGTGAAAAGGTGTGGGTAATGTTAGGATGAACCAGAAATGGCTCAGTTTCATTGAATTGACACCCAATGGATAAGACTGAGATTACTCACAGGAAGGTATTAGGGGGCAGACTTTCTGTGGAAGGAAACTGGATCTACAACCTTGCCAGGGAAGTATGTGGGCCTGCTAAGGTGTCTCAAGGAAGCCCCAGTGCCTGTCACCACGCCCTCACCCTAACATCCAGCCAAGAAGAGGCAAGCTTTGCTTCGCACAGTCAGTGGCAATACCCTCCTGCTACTGAGTGGATCTGGTTGCTTATGAGATGACTTTTTTTAATTCCCAAGGATGCGACACAATCTAGCTGAAGCTTTGTGTAGGGCTTCTAGGTCGTGGTAGGATGCTTGGATTCTATTCCTAGTGCTAAGGAATACATTAGAATTTTTGAAGTTTCAATTTTTAGGTTTCATATAATACTGTCTTGATGACTTCACTTTGGACAAAGGCATTAAACCTGGGATAAAAAAAAGAACTCAGTATATGTCAAATTAAAATATCAATATACCTTTTTGGAAATGCAAATCAATTAAAATCACAAGTAGAGTAACATACAGTTATAAATCCATACTCGAATGTATAAAGAGCATTAGAAGTGTTCTTTTCTAACTGATCATTTTCCTCGTATGATTTCTATGAAGAAAAGCTAGAATTATCAATTGTCCTCTAAAAACTGTTTGACAGTGGTAGCAGGGCAATTATATTCAAATGGAACAAGCAAAAGAGAAAACAAACATCGGAAGGGAAAAGGTGTTTCAGCCTTCTCTTCTGATGATCTCATCACACCATCAATCATGTCTCAAATGAAAGATATCCAAAGTACGAACCTTGCCAATCTAATACCTGAATTCTAGACCAGCACACAGGCCCATAATATCCTTAGAGCTGATAGCTGTACTTCAAAGTGGCCAAATCTGTCTGCTCATGAAGACACAGCCTGAGAAAGCCAGGACCCACTCTGGAAAAGTTCATAAGTGGTCACAGTAAAAGATGTATCTTTACAGACTACTAATCAAACTGCCTGAAGTGATGGCCCCATTCAAGACAGTTCATCCACTTCTCCAATTTGTGAACATAGACTTCAGTAGATTAATCCTTTTATGCAGTTTAGTTCCTTTTAACTGATTTAGTCTTATTTTTTTTCTATTTTACTAGAATTGAAAAATAACTTATTCTATATCCACATACTATAGATGTAACAGTGCCTATCTAGTAACAAACAGCTTTTTCCCACATAGGTAGGTACATATATCATACATAATGTGTAAGTTTCTATGAGGTTATTGGCATATTTTGAAATTTTAAGAATTCAATTCAGTAAAATGTCCACTACTTCGCCATCAAAATCCTATCTTAATATTAAGACTTAAATTCTACTTTTTAAATTTTTATGCTAAACGATGAAATAAAAAGGGTTTCACTCCCCTTAACAACAGCCCAACAAGCCAAAAACAAAACAAAAAACAACAAAAATGTGAGACAAAAGAAAGAAAAAGAAGAATACCTTAGAGAAAAGATTTTTTTTTCAATACTGAAACTGGAATAAGATTACATTTGAAGCCTCCAAGGAGTAGAGATATGATGTAATTTGCAAGATATGATAACCATTACACCTGGAACTCACCTAATTTTATTTGCTCTAAAAGTTGAATAAACTCCCTATGCATAGCCTCAAAACTTCTCTGTGACACAGGAAACAAAAGAGATGGTCAGGGATGACCAGAAAACCATATGTAAGATTAAATAATGATTTTCCATCAACCTTTTATCCAACTCCATAATTGGTACCATTGTCTGCAAAACTGTCTTTGAAGGTGGAGTACCATGTCAGTCTTTCAGCTCTCAAATCTCCCATAGCAAGTTACACTTCATCTACAATTATGCCTTTTTTCCCCCCACTGGACATTTGGCAGTTTTTAATTGCTATCTATTTTTAAAGTCTCAAAATATATTGTGAAATGAATCATATCATTAGTTTCCAGTCCCTTTTCTGATGGAAATCTTATAATAAAGAAGAGTGCATCACAATGATTATGAAATTGTCTATTTATTACAATAGATCCTTCCTCTATGGTCCTCCACGTCCATCATTCCTCCAATATTATAGAGTCTTCCTCTCCTTTTGGGCCATGAAGCCTGTCTGTGAGACTCAGTCCCTCATCTGTAAACTGAGGAAGTTAAGTAGATGATTCTGAGGTCCCTTCTCAGTCTTGTTATTCTAAGATTCTAAATAACAAGTAGCTTGTTCATTAACATATTATTTTCTAAATCATCTGCATTCTCCTTCCACACAACGTTCAGTCTCTAACTTATACTTGAAAGGTTCCTATAAGATGGAAATGCTTAGGAAAACCTCTTCTTTTTTTAGACCTATGCACTTGAATAATGAGTATCACTATTGTTTTAAGTTACAGTAAGACATCATTTTAATTTTTGCTCTTCTATCCAAGCATCACCCTGTGGTTTAAAGCATTTGAGATATTCACAGTATCCTTACTATGATATTGTTTAGTAAATCCCTTTTGGTAACTGTTAAACACGTGGAATATCATCCACTTCCTTTCCTCTCTCTTAAAATATAAACCAGTAAAATTATACACTCGCACTCACACACATGCGCCCAGACACACACATCCTCACACACATACACATTTCAATGATATCCAACCTTAAATGTGCTTAGGAGTCTTTCAGTATCATTTATGAAAGTAGCCTATGTTAAATTAAATGATACTATACATGGAAAAGAAATGGGAATGCCACTTTATTTGTAATGAACAGTGCTATCCACAAAAGATCAAAATTGCATCTTGCAGAAAGTTACATGGATTAATATTGCTACAACTACCTTTGAAACAGGAAAAGTAAAACTAAGAATTCCTTTGTTTTCTTCAAGGCCCTTCTAATGCAAAGCTTAAATTAAGGAAAAGTGCTCTTATTTGCACTTGGTACTGTTCTCTCATACCCCTTGTGTCTCTTTAGTATGTCTAATACACTGCATGTTTCCAAAAAGTTGCAATGAATTTGAAAAGGCATTTATTGAAGAAAATCTACCTTGGTTAGAGTTCATTTCCCTAATACAAGGATTTCTAAAGACAGCTCTATTTTAGTTATGTAAAGCATGTAAAAAGTGGCATATACTCAATCAAAACTGAATTCGAAATTAACCTGTCACTTTAGAACCACAATTTAAGAGGAAGGTTAGGATGTACTATTTTTTCGAAGTCTCCATGATGGAATAAGTGTCTAATAGTCCACTTTTGTGATTTCAAAGGAAAGAGGGAAAGAATTAAATGAAAAAATAATTAATTAATTAGTTAAACAAAACAAAAACTTACTTCCACTGTTAATAATTTAATATTTCTATAAAAGAGAAAAGAAGCCAAATCATAATTAGAAAATAATATATTATGCATAAAGAATAAATACATTTTTACATATTTGAACTTACAGTTTTATAGTTACAAAAAATCTACCTAGAAATATACCTTTGGAGGACTATATCATAGATAATAACACAGTTACCTCCACAAAGGTGGTGGCATGTTTTGACTCATAATTTTCTGTAGAGTATCATTAACTTTATAAATAAGAAAAATAAAATATTCAAGAAATGTTTTTTTTCCCTATTCTGTACACAAACATAAAAGACAAAAGCATCACTTGCTTCAAAATGCCCTTTTTTGCAGGCTATAAAGATAAGACAGCAAAATTATTCAATCCCATGTTTCCATTAAAAAAATCCAGCAATCAGAGATATTCTACTTATTAAGACAAAGGAAAGGGTCAATGTGTTCAAATCAGAAATTAAAAGGGCCTCATCTCTTAGCTAAACCTCCCATTTCTAGATGCACACATATAATGATACTAAAAAAGTGACAATGGAACTTTAGAAAGCTATCGAGCTATGAAATGAAAGGCCTCATAAAGGCATGTGATTAACTTATTTAAACTTTTTCACTGATGCGCTGAGAAATGCATTTTCTTTTATTTTGGTATTATAATCAAAACTGTCATATAATGAAATACTCCTGAATGTTAAATTTGTATCTAAAATATGGAACAGCTGAGAAAGTCATTTAACGTATTATATCACAAGTAGCCAAACGTAGCATTAAACTTAAAGCTATAAGAAAGCAATTGTAGATGAAACTTATCTGTACCTTGAATGTTTTTAAAAAGGCGTTCAAGCCAAGTTATTATAAACTTGAAGAAAACAAAATGCTTGCTATGCCAACATAGTTATAGGATAATCACTGTGCAAATCATATGAAAGTGTTTCAAATTCATCAACAAATGGAGGGTAAATGATACTAGTTTAAAACGTTTTTCATCTGAAGGCTGATGCTTTCTGCAAAAAAAAAAAAAAATTATGTACAATTATTGAAATACATTTCCCCCACTCAAAATAGAAGGATAATTATTTGACAGGAATTATAACCAAAACTTGCCAAAATTTGCTTTGTAAATTCCAATTTTTCATTGGATATCAAAGAGAAATAGCACTAATTTTTTTCCGTTAGCTCAAAATCCCTTCAACCTGTCGCCACATACCATGTAATAAAAGAAGTAATAAAATTATATTATTTTAAATAAGAAAAAGAAATGTAAGTTTCTAAAAATTGATCTAAGACTGTAGTCCATTTCTTCTGTGAAACTGTTATTACCTAGTGTGGTATTATGTATACAGAGTCTTCAAAAAAGAGTTGTCATTTACTGTCTACTATCAGCCAAGATTTAAAAATAAAGACACATGGTCATTAAGCTTTATCTGCATAATAACAATGAACATTGTATATTATTATTATTATTACTATATTACTAAGATGAGTCAGAGCTGGGACTCAGAAAGGTATACCTAAGATCAAACAATTACTTAGAAAGCGAAGGAGTAAAATGATGCTAACCATTTCCTATAACAAGTTGACATACTACAATTTGGGAAAGAGGAGAGGAACTTTTCCTAATACTCTGAGCAGACAATCGATAGCTGAATGTCAGGAAAGCAACAAAAATATACTAAGTAAGGAGAAGTGGAAAAAAAAAAAAAAGGATTCCCTGGTGGCGCAGTGGTTGAGAGTCTGCCTGCCGATGCAGGGGACACGGGTTCGTGCCCCGGTCCGGGAAGATCCCACATGCCGCGGAGCAGCTGGGCCCGTGAGCCATGGCCGCTGAGTCTGCGCGTCCGGAGCCTGTACTCCACAACGGGAGAGGCCACAACAGTGAGAGGCCCGCGTACCGCAAAAAAAAAAAAAAAAAAAAAAATAGGCTAAGTACTGAGAAGTGAAACTCCTGCTGTAGAAAGAGTAATGTGTGCCCGGCATGTGGCAGGGGCTCAGTGAATATGTTCATAAGGAATAAGAAATAAATAAATGGGAGAGTGAGAGGGTGAGGGATCATGGGGGATGGGGAGAGAAGGAGAGAGAGAAGAAAAGAACCAATGGGGCAAGCTAAGCCATGGCCAACTTGATTTTTATTTAGTATTTTCTAGGTCTGCAACTAGAGTTCAGCTTTCAGCTGAACTACAATTCTCCATTTAGTTTCTTTAGCAACTTTAGATGACCCTAAGTCACTAGGGTATTATTTCAATTACTACTTCATCAAAAGAGTTAATATAATTTCTTAGTTACTCCCAGGGAGTAGTTTATACAATGGGGGAATGTGCCCTAAAGTGCATGTGTTTTGCCTATCATAAAGTCAATAAAGTAGAAGCTCTGTCCAAAAACATTCATTTCCTCCAGCAATATAGGGCTGAAGTTATCACTATTTTATACATTTGTAAACGTGGGAATTTTAACACTGTTGCTTAAAATTTATTTTAATAATTGAAGGAAAACATACTATTAAATTCAAAGAATGTTCCAAATAATCAAGCCTTAAATTAAGGAGACTCTCACAGGAGGAGAAATGGGAAATGCATCACTGATTGGCTTGGGAGGTAAGAGAGCTATTAATTTATTAATTTTCATATCTCACCCAAATTGATGGATTAAAGGTTAAAAAAATTTAAATGAAACAATGAAAAAGATGCCCTTAATAGTGTTATTAATTATGTGTTTCACATTTAGTTTGTTCTTTTATTTACTAATTTAGTTTCTATATTTTATTTAAGAACATAATAAAGAAGATTTGCATAGTTGATAATTTTGCATTATTTATCTCACCTCCTTATCCAAGCTTTCAATATATCACTGTTTTTTTCATAGCTTTATGGAGAAATAATTCACATATTATACATTCATCCATTCAAAGTGTGCAATTCAATGATTTTAGTGTATTTACAGAGATGTGCAGCCTCACCACAATCTAATTTTAGAATATGTTTATCCCCCTAAAAGAAATCCCATACCCGTTAGCAGTCACTCTCCACTCTACCCTGTAGCCATAGGCAACCACTAATCTACTTTAAGTCCCTGTAATTTTGCCTATTCTGGTCAATTTCTACAAATGGAATCATATAGCATGTAGTCTTTTGTGACTGGCTTCTTTCATTTAGCATAATGTTTTCAAGGTTTATCCATGTTGTAGCATGCATGTGCACTTCATTTCCTTTTAATGCTGAATAATATTCCATTGTATGGATATGCCACATTTTATTTAGCTATTCATCAGATGATGAACATTTGGGTTGTTTCTTTGTTTGGACTGTTATGAACACTTGTGTACAAGTTTTTGTGTGGACACATATTTATTCAATATATTTCTGATTGACACCTAAAAATAGAGACAACTTGCCTTTATATTTCAAGAATGTTATTATGTGTTATAATACTTTACCTCTGGGAAACAGCTGATATATGGAAAAGCTTCTTGGAGCCCCAGGTCTAACATCTGGCAACAGCACAAACAGCTGTATCCATGCACATGTAAAACTAAAGCGATGGAAGGAATTAACACCCTGAGTCCACTGCCTTTGGCATATCCATCTAGATCCCACATTCTGCATCTTAAAAACCAGAAGCTAAAACGTGTATTGAAATGTCAATTTGACTGCTTAATATGAAAAGAAACTTTTTTATAGCAACAAAATAATGTTGCATATAGTATATACATATCAATACAAAGCATATTTGTCAACTTGATTATTTCCTTTCCTGACCTTGATTGTGTATGGTATACTGCCTTTCTAGATAAACACTAGTTTTAGGTTTGGTTTTGCTTTTTGTTAAGTGTTTCTAAATTAAATCAGTCCAGGGAAAAAAGTGAAAGAACCTTCCTTTAATCTGGACCCTTCCTATCTTTCAAGAATTTTCTCCTTCTCCTCTTCCTGAAAATGTTTGCAGCTTTCTAAGCTATACAAACTGTTTCTTATCTGCAAGCTTGTGCTATGTCATCTCATGTGCCCAGATGCTTTCCCTCCCTTTAGTCCTCCTTTGAAACTCAACTGAGATATCACTTCAGCCAGAAGCATATATAACCTGCCTGCCCTCCCATTTCCACACTTGTCCATGCCATCCCATAGAGACTTCTTTGGGCACCTTTCCTCTGCTACCATAACAACCTGTAATTGTGTGTGCATGAAGGTGCAAGTAAAGTAAGGTTAGAACACTTAACATGAGATCTACTCTCTTAACAAATTTTCAGAGCACAATAGAACATTATTAACAATAGGGGCTATGTTGTAGGGCATATCTGTAGAACACATTCATCTTGCATAATTGAAACTTTACAACAAATTGTGTGCATTACATATTTGTAGATTTTATATTGACCTCAATAAAGCTGTTAAAAACAAAAATAAAATATGCTTTATTATATATAATTATGCCTAGTTTACCTACATGTTTATACATCTATAACTATATTCTGTGCTAGACCCTTGAGGACAGAAACTAGTGCTTTATTTATCATTTTATCTCCAGCACCTAGAAGACTGCCTAACCAAGAAGACCCTCATAGAATGTCTGTTGACTACTCACCTAGGGCTGATTGCTTGGATTCTCATTAACCATAGGTTGGCATAGGGAAGCATCACAAACCCTGAACCTAAGTCTTCCGAATGCTTTCCAATTATATCTATAGAGAGTTCCCATAGGACAGTCAAATTCCACTAGGGCAGTGATGAAGAACATCCAAGAGAATGGGATTATTATCATCTTGATAATGGGTTCTAATACGCTAGGCCCACTTTTATCATCTAAATTTGAAATGATTTCTGATTGAAAATAAAGAGATAGAGCAGAAGAGGAAAAAGTTGGTGCAGGCTTAGACTCCAAACTCCAGAGCACAAATCTACTTTTATCCCTCTAAACAGCTTGAATAGTTCCAACTTACCAGTATCTATGGAGGTTATGTTCTAATCACGGAATCAGGGATGTAGGCAAGGCTGGATCTGGAGCCTATAGACTTACAGGGCCCTTACAAACTAGATCACCTCCTCTTATAACACATTGGCTGCAGGAACCTAAAACGAATCATTACAACATGGGCTTCATTAATTTGGAGAATACAGCCTTCAATGCCAGGCTAGTTAAAAACAAAATAAATGTGTGGCTTAATTGGTAAGGCATCCTTGGGTTGTGTACCAAGTTCCAAACTTGAGAAAACATTCATTCAACCAGGAAATGATTCCATAATAGCAGAAGCGCCAGCAGGCGCAAAGAATGAAGCTGAGAGCAAAGGAGTGATGACTACATCAAAGGATCGTCAACGTACTTCAGAAGAATAAGGTCATTGATAGAATGTTCCTTATTCAGTTTATAAAAACATTGGATTCACCTTCAATGGGACAGTGCCCTTTTAACATTTACAATTTAATTTATGTCACTGATAATAAAACTTCAGACTTGCATGCCAGTTGAAGCAAGGGAAAAGAATAGAGAAAAAAGTCATAAATATATAGCTGATTAAGGTTTCCAACTTCCCTGATTTTAAGGCACCAATTAAATAGCAAATCCTTTTTCATGGCAATTGTCTCTGCTTCTTTTTTGGAAAACTAGCAACTGAATTTTAGAGCGATTGCACTGTGGAGTGGACAGCAACAAAGAACGGTGCCATTAATCTCATAAAATCATTTAATAGTCACTTGAGTTTATTTGGTAAATTTATAATTCTTCTGAGAGCTTTTGTTTAACTGGGTTGAGAAAAAAGGAATTCTGCAATATAGGTATGTAAATTCAGGTGCTGTGCCCATAACTGCCACACACGTTGGTTATCTTTAATGTCGTAAAGCAGAAGCCATCCTTCCACCCCTCTGCAAACAAAATTTACTCATAAAGAAGACAGAAATACACTGCAAATAAAATCACATAGGGAAAATTTTTCTGGCATTGTTTTCTGTGCTAAACTCTTCTGATGAAGACTTAAGGCCTCTGAATCAGGAAACCACAATCTTTCAAAAGTGGAAAGCTGCATCACAAGTTAACAGAAGGCACACTAGACCAAAAGATAAAATCCAGCTTCTGCTTCTCTCTCTGCAGCTTACTGTCCTTGACCTTAAGCAAGTTCTTTCGCTCCCTGTGAAACCCACATTTCCTCCTGGGTATAGGAAGCTAATCGTACCTGTGCCATCTACCTCCAAATGGAATGCAGATTAATCAAAATAATGTTTTAAAACATCTTTTTTAAACTTTTGTACTTTTTCTACTACAAACCAAGGTGTATAGCATCAAATCATACACTCAACCATAAAACATCAGCATCAGCCTAATGTGCATCTACAAAAGCAAATTATTTGAATCAGACACACGGTGGAAAATACTCATCACTGTTCACAGAAGTAGGTTATGAGGTTTTAGAGCAGGCTTATGCAAGATTGGGGAAAAGCCTGGGTTATTCTTCATTGTGTGGTCCTCCTGGGGTTCTGTCCTGCCCTCTCAGTCAGACAGTCCTTCGCTTGCGGTGGCTCATCCTTGAATGGCCCATTCTCCCTCACTTCTGTCCTGCACTCTCCAATATCTAAGGCCTGCAGTCTTTCAACTTGCCTCTGGGTTCCCGACCCCTCCACTCATTAAAGCTATTGCTGACGTTCTTCTATCCACTTGTCCAATCCTACCCTCTCATCTTCCATACTCCCCTCCCACATAAACTTACTTAAATCCTATTCCCTGAATTCTGTTTTCAATTTTAGATAAAATTGTCTAATCTGACATTTAATCCACACTAATGTACTAATGTTAGAAAGTTTGAAGAGTTACTCTTCTCAGGAACTTAAATATTTTAGCTTAACTTATGACTTTGAAATAAAATTTCCATGTAGTGGGGAATTTTAGTAGATAGGTAGTTGGGGGTGTATATATATCTATATCTATCTATCTATCTATCTATCTATATGTTTTAATTATGGAAAGTCACTACAAATCATATAGGATAAATTCAATTCATAACTAGGTTTAATTTTGTGGATGTGTGTGTATGTGCATTTAAAAATGCAAGTAAAAGAAAACATCTTTCAGTCTCTAGATGGAAATTAACAAAATTCCATGTGGGAAATTCTTTTTGAAAGATGTAATAGAATAATTTTAGACTTCATTTAAAATCACAATTAATTTGGCACTAGAATAAGTTTATCTAATTTGAATGAATCTGATTTTACAGTTAGAGTTACTGCAACTGAGGATGTACTAGCTGTAAAAATTCTACCATATAAATTCATATAAAACTCAATTCACTTTATATGTCTATTCCCTCCTAAAAACTAAGCTCTGACTTCTTTAAATTCTAAACAAGTAATTGCAGACTTGTCATCCATTATATCCAAGCACTCTCTCCCTGTACAGGATCCACCATGGTAATAGTTCTTTCATCAAAGCCTAATGGTTTGTTTCAAATAATCAAAGTAGTGTTTATATCACTATCCTCAGGTGCAACCATTTTGTTTCCCAGAGAGCAGTATGGTACATGCTAATGTCACAAGTGATAAATCAAAGTAAGTACATTTGTTTTTCAACCTTAAGCAGTCTATTCAGTGCCACTAACAAAAATACATGTTGGCATTTGCACTTACATTCTATTCGAGCCCGTCAGCAATAAAGATTACCAAGAAAAAATACATATGTAAAAGAGAAGACTATGTGCAAGTCTTAGTTATATGAGAAGATTCAGTGTTCAATGGGGGTTGCTGTGAATTAATTTATAAGCTTTAGCTAGAGAGAGTACAGAAATAGAGAAGTATTTCGGCTATGAATGATCAATGATATGTCTTCTACATATAGGAAATCAAATAGCTTACCCCCCTAAAATCACCATATATTTTAATTGGTTATATTCATTTACATTGTTACTATAATAAATACTGAAAAGAAAATAAGAGTAAGAAACTCATCTGCAACATTACAGATTCAGAAGAGGTCTGAGATACTGAGATCAAATATATCTTATTTCCATATGCAAAATTCTTATTGCAGTCATTGGGAGACAGAGTAAAAGTTAGAATAAGTTAGAATAAGGATTTGGTTACTATTGTCCTGGTGATGTTTGGCTTGAATTTGCAATGACATTCAGAGCTTTTATTCTTTGGGCCAAAGGAGGCTGTGAAGGTCACAAAAGTAGTGTTTTCTATATTTGAAAAGGAAAGAAACCTGTCTAGATATTGATCATTTCCAGTTTCCAGTTCATGGAATAACACGTTTTAGCAGCACTGGAGACATTATTAGACAAAGCGACACGGTTGAAATCTGCCTCCTCACCTACTTAAGCATATATAAATGAGGAAGAAACAAAGAGAAACTGACAACTAGAAGATAAACTGAGATGAATTAAAGACCCACTATGTTTAACCGACCACTCTAATATCCTTCGAGAGTCTGTATTCCCTTTCACATTCATCTATGCTCAAGAAAGTAAATGACAGGAAAACCATGGGGCCTGTGACTTCTACAGGGAAAAGGAAAACAGACAATGAACATAGCCTGCAAAGTCCATCTCATGCCTAATAAAAAAATGAAGAGCTACAGACTCCATCTTATTTACCTTTGTGTTTTGGACCCGTAACATAAAATATATCCTCGGCAATAACACCTCACTCTGTTTTTCTCTAAGTGATGGTTTCTTCACAATCAAAATTCAGTCAATAGCCTAAGACTGATAGGACTTATCTCTAGATGTCAGCATGGTTCCAGAGGAAAAAACTGACAAAGCGAAGGCGATAAGTTAGGGAATAAAATCCATTTAACTGGTAGGACGTCTGATTATGGTCCCAGAAATGTATATAGATCAAATAGTGCTGAAGACGAAGCTTAAGTACAATGATAAAATGACTGAATAAAGTTAAAGCCTTCTTTTCACCACCACATGAAGTGTTGTTAGGGCAAAGAGGGATGTTTCATTTTTAAATGTCACCAAAGCTAGAGTTTTACTTCAAATTTTTGGCTACCATTTCCTCAGTAACCCTTAAACTAATTAGAGTGATTTTCTGATTCCTAAATATTTGTTAGCTTCATTCGTGTCAGAATAGGTTACTTAAAATATTTAGTACCCACTTAGTTAAACAGCATATAAAAATAAATATGTAAACTAACAAATACAAGTTAGTATTATAGAAAAGATTAAGAATACAAGAAACAGTCAAATCTGCTAGTAATTCATTCCAGACTTAATGTTTGTATCTCTTTTACGCAGTTTTATATAAAAGCATGTTTTCTTCTATTAAATCATTTCCGCATGAAACCAATCCTAAGGTAACTTGTTGTATACATGGGTATTTTTCCATATTCATATATATACCCACTCGAGAGTTACTTCTCTAATTCTGTGAAAGACCCCCTTCCAATGAAAGGCTTAATAATCTATCACCAAATCATGATTAATTTTCTATCACCATGCTCCATACTGGGATTACGCCCAAATGTTCACTTTAATTTAAGTACTTTCTGATTCATGAAGCGGAGGATAACATACAGCTATAAAAGGTAATCCAATACTAACATGGTCTTAACCCCTATAATCTGCACTTCAATAGCAGGGAAACTGTATAGTTTTGAAACTGTAATCAAGATTTTTTTTTTTTTTTTTTTTTTTTTTGCAAACACACACTGGAGCTGTCCTTTGCTCCCATCTCTTATTAGATTACAATAAAACGACCATGCTCTCTTTATGGTGGGAACAGAGTGACCCTGGGGTGATTTATAATCTTGTGAAACCCTGTCCACACTGCTGACCAGACTTTTTTTGAGGTCACTATCTGTTTCTTCAACTGATGTCTTCCTGCTGTGACAACACTGTTGGAGAGCTGTCAGCACACAAGAATTTCTCAGGCGACGTATTGTCTTTGAACGCATTTCTTGTGTTATTTCTATTGAGAAGCCTTTGCGTGCTTGGTGTTTAGACAGTCAAGAATCTTTCGGAGATTTTCTCATTAGTCTAAATCCTAACAAAAAGAAGACAACTAAATAGGAATAAATGAAGTGGATCTCTTATTGACAAAAGGAGAGAATATTTATTTCTTCTAAATGTATACCATCCCTCTTGAATACAAACAACAAGGCAACAATTCATTTTTAAAATGGGCATATTGTTCTCCCCAATAGTAAAAATAATTTGACTCCAACATGTTAGATATTGTCAAAAGTAAGCATTAGTTGAAATGCCTGGGGTTTACATAAACATAAAAAAGAAGTGTGCTTTGCTATTTTTCATTAATGTGGGAAGTAGGAGGAAAAGTTAAGCTAAGAAAATGTTTTAATAGTAAGTTCTGATAAAATAAGTTGCAATCTCCACTCTTACCAAAAAGTGGCTGTAGATAAGTAAAACTTATATTCATGTTTGCCAAATAGCAAATGATATTTAAAAATCAAGTAGACGCTAGTTAGATTTAGAACAAGCTAAATTTTTTTTTGTTATGATAGAAGAGGAACTTCTTCAAATGATAGATCTGGATCAATTTAGCTTCTCAAAGTGACCCTTTACACTAACTGAAATATTAAAATATTAAAATGTTAGAGAAGGTGTGGTATCCATCCTGTTAGGTTCAATTGAATCCATTTCTTCTCTCATTTTATTTATTCTCATTTTAATGTATTTGGAAAGCTAACACTGAATTACTTTGTTTTTATACTTAAATACCTCCTACTGATTCTAAAAAGGAAAGAAATAAATGTTTCTGCATTTTTTCTTTGTCTTTTTTTTTTGAGAGAAGGCAATTAAGAAAAGTGAACTGAATTCCTTTTTTTTTTTTTTGAGAAAATGAAGCCCATATGGCTTCAGAAAGATATTAACAGAGAATTTGTCACTCCTTCAAAATGTTCCCTCCTTAGATCTATTTGAGAAAAAACTTTTGAAGACCACAAGGAAAGAAAATATTTTGTAAGGAAGAGGCAACACTGATGTAAAAGAATCCCAGAGCACTGGATCCATGTGTAGGGATGTGTCAGGAAGATTGGGGAAGATCAGCTGAGGGGTGCCTGCAGCAGGAATTCACTCAGTTGTGGGTTCTGTGGTCTCTTGGATGTGGATCCCACCCACTCAAACACAGAGCTGTGGTATTTTGAGAGGCCATGAAGACCCTTCACTTCCACACATTTTACTTTGTCTCCCTGTGTCTAAATGACAAAGACCCAAGGTTTTCCTTCTACGTATGAGAGGAAAATATATGTCAACTGAATTTTATTTGAAAGTGTCATAAACCTAATCTGCACATACCATCACTTGAAGTATAAGCGGACTAGTAGAGAACAGAGGTGTGGCTAGACTAAAACAATGATTTACAAACATATCATGTAACATCATGTTTTGTTTTGTTTTTTTTACATCAGCCAATTTAGGGAGGGGGTAATGATATTTGACCTTTAAACTTAACTATATCTGAACTTGTATGAACATCACAATCCAGAGTCCACACCAGCTTTGGGATTTGGCAAGAGAGCCTGAGGGCTTTATAAGCTTTTGAGTCGTTGAGATTTATAAGACTATTTAGTCGTCTAAACTTTTGTAACTTAGAGATATCGTAAAGACCTCTGATAGTGTCATGTAATTTTGGCGAGGTATGGCTTTCGGAAGTTAAAATAAGAAAATATTTTAATAGTGATTGTATTTGACACAATAAATTGTGAACCCTATTCTTGTCAAAAAGCTGCCACAGATAAGTAAAACTTATGTGAATTTTCCCAAATTGCACATGATATTTAGAAATCAAGTAGGCCCTAGCTAGAGTTAGAACTAACTGGTCCACGTCATTTTATTCATCATTTTAAGCTATTCTGAAATGATGAGAAAATGTTTAACTTTATGAAAGTATGGACACATTGGTAGTCATAACAGATAAGTTAAGTGTTCCTTTGTTTCCGGAAGTAATCTACCATTTACCTTCTCCAAGGACCCTTTTAATAAAATAGACAGAAAAAATATCAATTAAAATAGTGAAATGCCCTTTAGGATAAAGTTAGATCAGTAGCCACTGCATTTCTCAATAATCTCTTCAATCTTGTACTGAAGTAATCCACATGCCGTGTTTTTAAGTACTATATTCTTCATAATGAGGCTGTTTAAAACTGAGCACTGGAAAGAGAATGGGTGCTGACACAGCAAGTGTTATGATATAAAACTGGGGTTATGAGCGAAGTACACACCAGAAATGGAAAACGTGATTAGAGTCAAAATGGATGATGCAAGGTTCTCACATAACAAGTCAGTGAAGTAAACCAGCCTCAAAGACCCTGAATATCCACCTAATCTCTACTATCTAGAGCTATGGTGCCCAAGAGCACCTCTAAAAATACTATAATGGGACATCATTGCTGGAATCACTACCTACATAATAGAAAGTAGTCCCAAGAATGAAGTCAAAACCTGAAGAATTCAGCAAATAATTCCACACACTTTTTTATGCCTCTGTTTTCTCACAACATCTCTCTCTCTAACCTGCATTTGACCCACTCTCTCTTTATAAAAGGTGTAGCCATCTTAGCATTTCAATGACATAGTATTTTTTGATGCACTATTAAAATTGGTTTAGTTTTTCCCATCTCAAAAATTGTGACTCTCGGGCTTCCCTGGTGGCACAGTGGTTAAGAATCTTCCTGCCAATGCAGGGGACATGGGTTCGAGCCCTGCTCCAGGAAGATCCCACATGCCGTGGAGCAACTAAGCCTGTGTACCACAACTACTGAGCCCGTGTGCCACAACTATTGAGCCTGTGCTCTAGAGCCCATGAGCCACAACTACTGAGCCCACGCACCGCATATACTGAAGCCCATGCTCTAGAGCCTGTGTTCCACAACAAGAGAAGCCCACACACCATAACAAAGAGTAGCCCCTGCTCGCAGCAATGAAGACCTAAAGCAGCCAAAAATAATAAATAATAAAGTTATAAAAAAAATACTATACTAATAGTAATAAAAATAATCTTTAAAAATTGTGACTCTCCATTTGCAGCAAGATGGATGGAGCTAGTGATTATCATACTAAGTGAAGTAAGCCAGACAGAGAAAGAAAAACATCAAATGATATCACTTATATATGGAATCTTAAAAAAAAAAAAAAGATGCAAATGAACTTATTTACAAAACAGAAACAGACTCACAGACATAGAAAACAAACTTGTGGTTACCAGGGGGGAAGTGGGAGGAGGGATAAATTAGGAGGTTGGGATTAACATATACACGCTACTATGTATAAAATAGATAAACAGCAAGGCCCTACTGTATAGCACAGGGAACTATACTCAATATTTTATAATAACTTACAATGAAAGAGAATCTAAAAAAGAATATATACATATATAAACTGAATCATTGTGCTGTACACCTGAAACTAACATGACATTGTAAAATAACTGGGACTGTAATATGATATTGGCAATAATACTCATTTGAGATTATAGAAATAGTGCATATATTCTTTTTTTTTTGACATCTTTATTGGAGTATAATTGCTTTACAATGGTGTGTTAGTTTCTGCTTTATAACAAATTGAATCAGTTATACATATACATATGTCCTCATATCTCTTCCCTCTTGCGTCTCCCTCCCTCCCACCCTTCCTATCCCACCCCTCTAGGTGGTCACAAAGCACCGAGCTGATCTCCCTGTGCTATGCGGCTGCTTCTCACTAGCTATCTATTTTATGTTTGGTAGTGTATATATGTCCATGCCACTCTCTCACTTTGTCCCAGCTTACCCTTCCCCCTCCCCATATCCTCAAGTCCATTCTCTAGTAGGTCTGTGTCTTTATTCTCGTCTTACCCCTAAGTTCTTCATGACTTTTTTTTTTCTTAAATTCCATATATATGTGTTAGCATACGGTATTTGTTTTTCTCTTTCTGACTTACTTCACTCTGTATGACAGACTCTAGGTCCATCCACCTCACTACAAATAACTCAATTTCGTTTCTTTTTATGGCTGAGTAATATTCTATTATGCATATATTCTTTTTTTTTTTTTTTTTTTTTGGCGGTACACGGGCCTCTCACTGCTGTGGCCTCTGCCGTTGCGGAGCACAGGCTCTGGATGCGCAGGTTCAGCGGCCATGGCTCACGAGCCTAGCCGCTCTGCAGCATGTGGGATCTTCCCGGACCAGGGCACGAACCCGTGTCCCCTGCATCGGCAGGTGGACTCTCAACCACTGCGCCACCAGGGAAGCCCATGCATATATTCTTGATTTGAGAATCAGAGAAACAGCATAACTTTTGGAAGCTAAATAGTTACTGATGTATTAGCATTCTGAAAATGCTCCATTGTGTTTTTACCTCACTTTTTTGACTCCTTCCTTATCCCACCTCTTCTTTCTCTCAGTGGTTGTCCACGCATGGTGGAGGAATTTAATGTTGAGGCTTGGTCCAGAAATTTGCTGGTCAGACAGAGCACAAGGAGACAGAAAAAGCAAGCCTGAAAAAATTTTCTTGTTTCTCCCCAACTTCCTACCCAAGTCATTAGTCTTCTAACATATTTGCTGGTGAAGACTGTGGCTAAAACATTGGGAACGTTGTCCCATGTGGTCACAGAAGACCAAAACAGACGAAAGGCAGCTATTTGAAAACAGTAACTACCAGTCTATTCAAAAACAAACCAGTCTGTACTCTTGGTAAATCAGATACCTAGAGCTTGCCAAGGCAAATGCAGGCCTTGTTTATTGAGATGTGTAGAAATACAAGAAATGGAGCAAAAAGACTTGAAGAAGTCAACTAAAAAAAGATGTCTTAAGAAGTATAAATTAAAATGAGTTTTTAATCAATTTTGTAACCACTGGCATTCATGAGAAACTCTATAACCCTTATTAAAATGAAAATAAAAAACAAGGGTAAGAATTCTGCTCTCCTGGCCTGCCTCCAAGGAAGGTAATTTTGTTTTGTCTACTCAAATTATCCCTGAGGTAACAATTATCTCATACTTTTTTAAGACTACTCCTCCCTAAACTACTGGCTAGAACTTCTACGTGTTGGTGAAAAAGCTGCTCTGTAGCTCCATGACCCTACAACCTATTTGCCCAGGATGGTCCTAGATTTTACCTGTTGTCCTAACATAATTGTTAATACTGCGTGTGTTTATTCTAAGAGTGTTCCAGTTTTGCCAGTAAATGTTATGGTTGCCCTACCTATGCCATCCTGGGCGTGATGAAAGTCAATAGCAAAGGAAATATCACAATAAGAAAGTTTACGTTAAAGCGTAATAGACTGGCTTTCTAATATTCTACTAGAAATGTTCTAGTGCCTTTTAAAGTTACCCAGACCTGGAAATCCTCTATTGCCTTTAGGACTTTTAATATCTCGTAACACAAGCTAAATGAATAGTAATCACTTGAGTCTATTTACCAACTTGAGAAATTAAAATATTTCTATGAAACACCAAGTAAGGACAGAACCCTTAAATACAGACTTGATCCTGGGTACTCAGCTTGGGGTATTGGTAACAGTCTTACTTTGTTTTGATCAGATATTGCCTAATAATAATGTATGCAAATCTTCCCAATCATACATTATATTCCTTTGACCATAAAGAAAAACAATGTACCACAATGGAAAATTCTTAATACTCAAAAATTTCTCTTTAGAAAGAAAGCCCCACTTGGTAGACTTCGAAAAATTCTGCATTTTCAAAAACTAAGGTTAAAATATTAAATTAAAAAATTAATACTTAACCTTTATTGAGTAGTTAATGTGTCACTGTACTAAGTGTTTAATAGGAATGATTTTATTTAATATAAGTATTATTATCTGACTTTTAGAGATGAGTAAGCTGAATCTTATAGTGTTTAAAAAACTGCCTAAGATCACAGAGCCAGCAAGAGGCAGAGCCAGATTTTAAAAACCTAAGTTTTGGGCTTCCCTGGTGGCGTAGTGGTTGAGAGTCCGCCTGCCGATGCAGGGGACACGGGTTCGTGCCCCGGTCCGGGAAGATTCCACATGCCGCGGTGGGGCTGGGCCCGTGGGCCATGGCCGCTAAGCCTGCGCGTCCGGAGCCTGTGCTCCGCAACGAGAGAGGCCACAGCAGTGAGAGGCCCGTGTACTGCAAAAAAAAAAAAAAAAAAAAAAAAGAAACCTCAGTTTTACATGTATTTTATTTATGTCCTTGTACCTTAGAATTGCGATAAATTTTTAATCTTTCCCTGCTTATATATAAGGAAAAGCCTCATTGCAGTAACTCTGACCCACACTTCCCTCCTTTCCTAAGCTGTAAATCAAAGCCAGAGAAAATGCCAAGAGAAATATGCTTTGTTAAAATGCCTTTGGGCTCTTCACATCTCCTTTAAATATTGACTCAAATATCATTTTCTCAATGAGGCCTACTCTGACCACTTTATTTAAAATTTCAACCGTCCCATTGCACACACACTTCAACCTTCCCTCACCCAATCTGTTTTTATCGTATTTATCACCTTAAAACTATGTGATTTGCTTACTTATTATGCTTATTATTTATCAGCTGTCTGTCCACCCCAACCCTGGCCGCTAGAATATAAGCCCCATGAAGGCAGAGTTTTTGTCTGTTACACTCACTGATGTATTCAAAGCACCTAGAAGAATGTCTGCCACCTATTTAGTGTGTAAAAAATATGCATTGAATAGATGAATAAAACAGATGGAAAACTACCATCACTTCATGCACACACACACATACACACATACATTTTTTTGAGTTCTGCTGAGCAGTAAAGGGAGAGTAATAACAATGTGAAATAGGAAAGATTAAGGACAAAATGCATAAGCAGCATATTCTAGTAGCAAATGTAAGAGAATATTTACTAAATATACTCCCTCATTAGGAATTTACTTTAAATTAAATCTCTATGCATTGAGTAACTTTACACATATGATAATATATAGAACCTGTTTTTTCTTGAACACTTTTGGGTAGACTTACTATGAAACTGTAACTCACCAACTTCAGTGGTAAAGATATCCTATATTTATGCACATTCAGGGGAGGTATTATTTATTCAGTTGGAAAGTAGTGTTTCTAAAATATGCTTTTTAACATTCTGCTGAAGTTAAGTGGTGAGAATATAACAACATCTGAGCTGGAAATATGGGTAATTACGATTCCCAGTTATCACTGCTCTCTCCCAGGTAGGTATAAAGTATAGACGGTCAACATTGGTAAACCCTAAAATGAAATAAACACACAAAAAAACAGAAAAAGTTAACACCACTTATATTCCCTCACCAATCAAATCAATAGTGACCTTTTTAGAGGAAAAGAATAAAGGCTGGCAAGCAGACCTGTCAGTATGAAAACTCTAAGCAGTGCCTACCTACAAATGGCTAGAAAAACTTAAACTTCAAAATCATGATGATATCGCATTTAATTATTAGTAAACAGATACAATAAAAATATAAACTCAGGGATTTCCCTCGTGGTCCAGTGGTTAAGACTTCGCCTTCCAATGCAGGGGGTGCAGGTTTGATCCCTGGTCGAGGAACTAAGATCCCACATGCCTCATGGCCAAAAAAACCCAAAACATAAAACAGAAGCAATATTGTAACAAATTCAATAAAGACAAATATATATATATATATATATATATATATATATATATATATATCTCAAAGCTAAATGCAAACTGGTAGACTCATGCTGAGTGGGATAATTTTTGTTAATCAAAAGCTGATAGATATTTTGAAGTTTGCAGGTAAAACTTTGTGGCTGAATATATAATTTTTGGGCTGCACTAGACAGTCACATTAATAGAGGAATCTTAGCAAAAAGGAGTTCAGTAAGCTCAGTGCATTATTCCCCAATAAATATGACTGTAATAGCTCTCTAAATTATTTTTGACTATAAATATATTCTCCTATTTAAAAAAGACACTTTGTGCATACAAAAAACTCAATAATTTAGTGCAGAAGACTTCCTCTTATACAGACTCTAAGAATTAAATTGGCTAGCTATGATTAGATAAATAGAATTATTAATAAAATGAGGATATAGGAAATAAAATTCTGGTATCAATTCCTTGAAAGAAACATGTCACCAAAAACAAAGTGCATTGATGTTTATAGGCATCTGGTACGAGAATATTGAGTTTAAAAGTAATTCTGAAGCAATCTTATTTTATCAATGTCGAGATTGATTTACAGTAGATCATACCCTCTTTTTTTTTTTTTTTTTTGCGGTACGCGGGCCTCTCACTGTTGTGGCCTCTCCCGTTGCGGAGCACAGGCTCCGGACGCGCAGGCCCAGCCGCCATGGCTCACGGGCCTAGCTGCTCCGCGGCATGTGGGATCCTCCCGGACCAGGGCACGAACCCGTGTCCCCTGCATTGGCAGGCGGACTCTCAACCACTGCGCCACTGGGGAAGCCCTATAATTGGTAATGTTGATTTTAAAACACAATCCTTAGCACTGGTCCTGTCTTCTAGCATTGGATTAAATCACCCAGCGTCAGCCCATAAACTCACTCTGCAAGTTGGATCTGCTGCTGCCTTCCATGGAGCCGAACTTTTCTTTTCACTTTTCACTTTTCTTTCAGTGGTTTGCAGCGGCTTTCTTACCAAAAGGCCAGCTGAGAGTTTCAGGTGAGCTCTGTTAACAGAGCTTTCATTTTTAATCAGTGGTATTTTTCAAATTCCACTACAGAATGTTCTCATCTTTTGACACTCATTATTATTACAAGCTTAGAATCAGACACAATGAAGCTATTTCTTAGAGTCACAATCATGACTCAGCAGCATAGAAGGGACTGCTCTTTGTAAGTCTCTACCTCTGACTGCCATTTAACTCTGAATAATTCATAATGTAAAAATAATATCTGACCTCTGGGAATAACGAATAATTTTTAATGTAAAAATTTCATGTATGTGGTTTCAAAAGTTATTTAAACCAGAAGAGACAACCAGCAGTGTTTTTTAATATCAGAGAGATTATTAAAATTTTATCAATTCATAGAGTAATTATCAAATCCTTCGGAAAATCTTATTCATTATTTGACAGCCACAACCCACAGTTCCTAACTTCTACCTCAATATTTCTTCAAAAGTTCACAACAAAATCAATGGCTTCACTCCGATTTTTCAAATGAATCCCCGATATGTGTTTCTGACATCACCTGGATAATTTACAAGCATCTCGAACTTAAAGCCTTTGAAATGGAATTACTTATATTCACCAAAAGCTTCTTCCCTTCATGGTCTTATGACTGACAGCCCTGTTCGTCAAACACTAAAAAGTTAATCCCAACTCATTCTTCCTTCCCCAAACATCTTACTAAATCCGTTTTAATTTAATTTCTCTTCTTTCTTTTTTCCTCCCTCAATCCCCACTACTGCTGCCTTAGCTATTTCCAACTGGATTATTGTTATAGTCTCGAGTTTAAAATGCTACTAATTCACGCTTCCTAGGGTCACAGTTATCTGTCCAAAACACAAATCCAGTCATATCATTCCTCCAATTAAAAATCTCCCAAAAGAAAAAGATCTACCAATGATTTTTCTTCATCTACCATATAGTGTTCAAATTCCTTAATCTTTGGGCTTCCCTGGTGGCGCAGTGGTTGAGAGTCCGCCTGCCAATAGAGGGGACACGGGTTCGTGCCCCGGTCCGGGAAGATCCCACATGCCACGGAGTGGCTGGGCCCATGAGCCATGACTGCTGAGCTTGCGTGTCCGGAGCCTGTGCTCCACAATGGGAGAGGCTACGACAGTGAGAGGCCCGCGTACCGCAAAAAAAAAAAAAAAAATTCTTTAACCTTAGAACATAGGGCCCTTCCTGAGCTTGCCAATATCTGTATTTGCAACCCAATCTCTGACTCCTGATTAACAGATATATCCCGATCTCCAATCTCCAGCCAGGCCAACGACCAATCCCTGGAAAATAACAGGGGCCATTTTTTAAAGTTATCATTCTAGGCATTTGTACATTTATGTCTGTTTATTTTGCTTTAATTTCACAATACCTAAATTCATAAACGTAGATACATCCTTTGCTAATACTACAGATTAGGATAAAGAACAATGAAAAATGCAAAATTAATAAAAGGAGAAGAGAGTGATAAAAGGAAAATAGAGCAAGGCAATAAAATATGTAAAAAGAATGCAGTCAAGTCCTAAAGGCCACACAAGTATCTGAGCAGATAAATTTGATTTTAATTTTCTTCATATTCATGTCTTTTAGCTTGGACTTCAAGAGAGATATGACTGATGACCTTGGATGAAAACTTTATCACTTTTCTTTCTGTCTTAAAAAAATGATAAAGAGCATGTAAAAAATGAAGGAAGAACACCAAAATATTCCTAGCCTGTATCTACATTATGGTGGCACCATTTTTCTACATGCCCAAGGGAGTATTTTATAGTATGTTTTAGGACGCTCCAAGGGTAATTTTCATAAAGAGGACTTTAATTTTCCTGATAGCCATAATATTTTCTGGAGCACAAAATATGTGGCACCATAAAATCACAAGATTTTAACTAGAAAAACTCTGTAGATATTGAACCATTTTATTTACTTGTTTATTTATTTATTTGTTTGTTTGTTTATTATTTATTTATTGTCTTCTAAATTCTGTTCTATGTACTGCAATATTTTCCTCCCAAGATTTCTGACAGCATTAATATAATAATTATATATGTGTGTGTGTGTATGTGTGTGTGTGTGTGTGTGTGTGTGGTACGGCAACTCAAAATAGAACTTTAAAAATAACTCTACCTATTTTCTAATGAGAAAGCAATTCTCTATTCAATTTCATCTTTCCTAAAACCCCAAAGTTGAAACTCTTGGTCAGTGACAGGATATGCCCATTTTTCTTAGTCCACTGGAAGGATGCTTGAATAGAAACACTTCTCACCATGAATAAACTGTGAAATGTAGGTGAAAATTATATTTAGTTACAACTGCCAGCCTTGAGTCTGCTCTGGATGGTGGATGTCTCACTAAACAAACATATCTGTTTGTGACACTGGAGACAAACAAGCATTGCTTACTGAGTAGGACTGACTGTCTAGGAATGGGGAAAACCAGTCTACGGCTTTCTAAGGTCACTGAAAAACGGCCAACAGGAAGTCAACACCATGGCTTTTCCACTGCCTGACTGTAAGTGCTAATTCTTGAATTCTCTTTCCCAAATAGGGCCTGGCAAAGGATATTTATTGAATTCCTACTAATCTCTATGTATTCCTAATACCCTTTATGTATTCCTACTAACCTCTGTGAATTCCTACTAACCTCTATGTAGTTTGCTATGGCATTTAACTTTTGACCTCCCTTTCGTAAATCCTCTTCTTGTTCGTTAGGTTTTATGCTCCCTGACTGGCAACTGAGAAAGCTAAAACTCAAAATGGGTGTATGCAACTTTCCTTAGGATAGGAGTCTTTTAGTAGTTAGGAGTGTAGGATCTGGAATTAGAAGCCCTGAGGTCACCTTCTCATTTAACACTCGTTGCCTTGGGTGCTTTATTTAACTTCTCTGTAACTCAGTACCCTCCTCTATCAAATGAAGATAGGACTGTTGTGAGAATTAAGTGAGATACCTAGGTTGTGCCTGACATACCGTAAGTGCACAAAAAACTGTGTTGATGACAGGAAAAATCATAGTGCAAACTTTGTAAAGGACACTGAGAGCTGAGTAAAGTGAAGAGTGCAGGAAGAGAATGAATCCCAAAGGAGACTGGGAAATAAGATGGCAAAGAATCAAAGGATTATAGGGAATTGTTAGTGGAGATAAGAAAAAAACAAAAAGAGAGACACTTAAATACTCACCTATTATTCAAAGCTAAATCTTAAAATATTTCTCCAGCAATTTACTCAGCAAGCTTGATAACAGACTGAAAAATGATTTTCCAGTCAAAAGGTATCTATCTATTTTTCTGACTTGTCAAAGTCTTCTGGATGTCTTGTTAGAACACTGGCAAACAAAGTGAGCTCAGGTGAGACATAGCTCACTTAAAAGAATCTTAATTTTCAATAACATTTCACAGTGGACCAGAAGTGCTTCTAGCATTCAATATTGAAACCACCACTTTATGAAAAGTGTATATGGCTTCTTTTTTACTGTCCTGTATTACCTGAAAGTAATTTAAAATACAGTCTTGATGCTTCTAGGACTCTATTCAATTTTGAAAACAACAGTACTCTAAATTCCAAATTTGCTACACTATAATAAAATTTGTTTCCCCAAGAAGTTTTCTTGTGTACTAGACACATACAAGTGAAGAAAAAGTTCAGTTCAAATATTCTATATATCAAGACCCAACTGAAGTGCTCTTTGATGCAACAGTATGTTGAGCCAAGGAAAAAGCACATGGACGATGCTCATTAGGATCATTTATAAAGACATTTATTGTTAAGGTTACAGGAAGCTTTGCCTAATGCTTAAACCTGATATGTGTACTTCTAACAAGCATTTAAATGAGCACACTGTTTGTGAAACAGTGTGACTGTCTCCTTAGGGCAGTCATAAATGTAAAGAATCAAATTTCGATTTGATTGTTGGAGAAAACTGCAAAGTCAGATCTTTAAGACAGAGGTCTCGGGCTTCCCTGGTGGCGCAGTGGTTGAGAGTCCGCCTGCCGATGCAGGGGACACGGGTTCGTGCCCCGGTCCAGGAATATCCCACATACCGTGGAGCAGCTGGGCCCATGAGCCATGGCCGCTGAGCTTGCGCGTCTGGAGCCTGGGCTCCGCAGCGGGAGAGGCCACAACAGTGAGAGGCCCGCGTACCGAAGGAAAAAAAAAAAAGACAAAGGTTTCTAGCTGAAGTGAAAATGGCGCTGCTTCCTCCAGCCCATTCTTGGCTTTCCATAGAAGAGGCTCTCCCCTGAATCTTAGCACTGAAAGTTACAAAGCAAGAAGTAAAGGTTTGAGAATCCGAAGAGCATGAACTATGGAATTTAAAACTGAACAATATACTTAAAATTTATAGCAGAACTAGTGAATGAATTTACTTCCATGAATTTACTTTATTTCACATAATATTGTTTAAAATAACAAGGATGTGAGGAAATAGTTCAAATCATCCTGGACAGGCAACCAGGGCAATAGTAGAAGGGTGGCAGTGGAAAAGCACTGTAATGAGTCCGCTAGGAAGGTCAATGAGGAATGGGCAGAAAACTACAGAAACATCAAGGCACGTGCCACTTTTTCAACACACAGTTGATGTAATTTAGCAAACCACCATCAAAATTACAGCGGTCATTGCTAAATACTATTTATAAACTCTATACCTTCTCTCTTGAATAAGTAAGAAATGACACCCTTTTGTTCCTGATTTGTGACATATATCACATATACAATACTTTGATGAGACACTAAACATTAACAGAAATACTCAAAATATTCAGCTCTTACCAGAATGAATTCATCTTAACTATAGATATCCTGGAACAAGAGTTCCATCACTTTTCCCACATATATATATATATATATTTTTTTTTTTTTGTGGTACACGGGCCTCTCACTCTTGTGGCCTCTCCCGTTCTGGAGCACAGGCTCCGGACGCGCAGGCTCCGCGGCCATGGCTCACGGGCCCAGCCGCTCCGTGGCATGTGGGATCTTCCCGGACCGGGACACGAACCCGTGTGCCCTGCATCGGCAGGCAGACTCTCAACCACTGCGCCACCAGGGAAGCCCTTCGCACATGATATTTACCTGGTGAAAAAACATTATTTCCCACACTTGATTAGTGAATAAATGTAAATGAACAAAATGACGCACCTACACCCCCCCCCGGGGAACTTGCAAATCTCAGCAATGTACCAATCTGATAAACAAGTTCTTCATATGGAGTATAAGGATACAAAATAACAAAGTACTTTTTTCTGCTGTGAAAAAGAAACCAAAAAAAAAAAGATCTAAAGACACCAAAAAGAATGGCAAGCTGGGCTTCCCTGGTGGCGCGGTGGTTGGGGGTCCGCCTGCTGATGGGGGGACGTGGGTTCGTGGCCCGGTCTGGGGGTATCCTGCATGCCGCGGAGCAGCTAGGCCCGTGGGCCGTGGCCGCTGAGCCTGTGCGTCCGGGGCCTGTGCTCCGCGGCGGCGGGGGGCCGCGGTGGTGGGGTGCCCGCGTGCCACAAAAAAAAAAAAAAAAAAAAAAATTAAAAACAAAAAATGGCAAGCTACTTGGATGGAAGACTGCATCCAGGTGGATGATTAAGATGGGATGAGGAAGCTTATTCTAAAGAACAACATGTGAAGGAAAACAGGCACCACCCCAAATTGTCCATGGCTACTTCCCAGTTTAAAATTGGGATGTTGTCACAAACTCTGCCTATAGTAGGCTTTATCTACTATACAAATGATGTTTAAATCCCAATTACATGCCCAGATGAGTGGTTTTCAAGCTTTCAAGAATAACCTATTTATATCTGTTGGGAAAGATAACCTCTCAGTAACAGGAGTGGCTTACTCTGACAGTAGTATTCAAATAGAACTATAAAACAGGCACAAAAGGTGAATTTGAATTTGTCAAAAAAGGACTGGAATTATAACTGATCATAACCCAGTTACTCATATATTTTCTCCCCACAGATAACCACTGATCCAAAGGCATGAATTAATTTAATAAATTAACATTGCAATTATTTCAAATTTTATCTTAGCAAAATTTGACCTTATCTATATGGTTTGTTTTGTTGTAAGTGTCCCATTGATGATAATGAAGAGAAGAATTTCTAAAATACACTGTAACAAGATTTAAGGAATAAAAAGGGAGTAAGAAAATATACTTTTGCACTTGGAAGAACATACCATACGTTTCTATCACTTAGTTAAAGAAACAATGAAAATTAATCTACAATGCTAATGGATATAAAATTTAATGTCACTTGTGTATTTCTCATAAAGAAAGAAATTACAACTGGCTTACGCTACATCCTTAATGTAAAAAAGTGTTTCCAAAAATCTTAGAACTGTAAACAATACTAAAGTTTTCCAATAAAACTACTAAATTGCTGCAGACACACAGAATACACACATACATCTTGAATATTTTTAAGAAAATTATATTATTACTATTATTTCCAAATAATTTATAATCTTCAAACTTCAATCTAGATTAGAGTCATGGATTAAGTATTATTTGAATAGGAAAATAGAAAATAAAAGTTCTAGAATGAAATTTCTTGGATTCTGTTTCCTCTACTCACCATGTACTAGCTGTGTGCCCTTGGTCAAGTTAATTAACTGTTCTGAGTCTTAGTACCTTTATCTTTCTTTAAAGGCAGGTAGAACCTACTTCTTAGGTTACTATGGGGAATGAAAGAGATAACATCTAGCAAACAGTAATCACTAATAATCATAACTGTAATTTTTATTATCGATAGTAATGTTTTAAACTGCATATGAATATATTCAATTCAAATTTGTACACACTTCAAAACTTATAAGTTTTGTGACCTTTCATAATTAATCTGATAAACCTTAATAATAATAGAGATAAAGGTAAAATCTCAATCTTATTAAATTATACATATATGAAGAAACACAAAGTTTAACTATTTGTGCCTAAACTACTACAAGAACATGGGATACATTCCAGAATTTGACACCTTATATGATACTTAAGAACTAATGTTAAATATACTTTCATTTTATTTTTTATTTCTACATAAAAATCTAAAACATATATATTTCTATTTGTGCTTTAATTTCTTGGTTATAACCAAAATTCCCTAAAACTAAGAATCTTATAAAAGTATTTTAATATGATCCAATAATATGCAGACAAAAATTCTATAAGGAAGTCAATTATACTTGTAAAGAGTGACTACTATGTGCCAGAAAGTACCTGAGAATTTTAACAAGATAGATATGCAAGATAATAGTCTAGAAAAATCACAGGGAGGTAATTATTAGTCACCAGAAATTAAATTTCTTCAAGTTTTAAAATTAATTGATGAGCTCAAGAAAGAATCAGACCATCTTCTATCAGCATCTTCATAACTGCATTTAAAACTGTTAACAGCAGATCACAAATATTTCAAAACTTTAGATACATAAAGGAAGAATGCAGCAAAAGAAATCCCCCTGGATTTCCCCTCCTCTGGAGAATTTCAGACATGAGATGCTTTTGTAGACAAATGCCAAGGAGAAAATCAATCAGATCCAATTTCAACAACCTACTAAATTTCACAATATAACAAGGGAGAAACTATGTGTGTTACATAATTTACAAAAATGTCAAGACATTGTCATAAATCTACAGACAAAGGCAGAACAAGTAGTATTCTGAGATAGAGAACATTATATTATATTGATGAGTTCACAAAATATTTGGCAGACACCAAATTTCATGTTAAGATGCTTGAATGCCTATCCCAAATTTATTTTCAAAACAGGAGACTCCAGAAAATAATCATTTGGGAGGATTTTGAGATGCTTGGTAGAGAATAATTATAAATTATGTATTTGGTTAAAAAAATCCCACAGACTTAACTATAATAGAATGCTCTAGGCAACTTAAAAAGAAATCAAAGATTCAATAATACCTGATTTAGCAAAAAGAAAAGGAAGAAAAACCTGATGTAAACTTATTAGAATCTCCCGCTTTTATAGTGAATTGCATAGCAGTTACTGTAGCTGTTGGATGTCATACTCCCTGAAATAAAATAAGTTATTTCCTTTGCAGATGCTATGGCTATATTTCATCTTTTCTTGCTTTTCAAAGATTTTGTCATGTTAAATTGTTATTTAAAATGTCTGAAAGTTAATGCCAATAAAACTTTAATAAACATTATGTTTATAAAAAGACTAATTTTTCAGAATTCACAAGTTCCTTTTAATTGTGATTTCACTGTTACTTCCTTAGAAAGAGGAGAAGAGTGTGACAGCAAAAACCAAAATAGATTTTTCTTTATGCTTTTGTGCATGGTTCTGATAACAGAACATAGCTGGGTGAGAACATTTAAGATCTAGTCTCTTAGCAACTTTGAAGTATATAATTGTAAACCTTAAATTTTACACAATATGTAGATTATGTCTCAATTTTTTTAAAGTAATGGGAATTCTAAACAGATAGCAACTCTTGAATCAAACACCTTACTATTTCTGAAGTGCTTTCAAATAATTATTATCACATTCTTATCCTCACAACCTTCTTTTAAAATAAATAGAAAATTTATCTTTACTATCCCTATTTTACATTTGACAGTATGAAAGCTCCAGCTGACTAATCCAACATCTCCCAGTTAGTAACTGATAGAATCAGAACTTGAAATCAAGTTTCCAGATTGTTCTCATGACCCCAAGTTGTCTATAGAGTAGTAAATCTCAAATCTACAGCTATTATCGTAATGAAATACTTCTCCTGGATAGCCATAATAATTTCTTTTTGAAATAACATAATAATATTTTTGTGGGAAACAATTCCCCAAACTTAACACTTGTTGATAAAGTTTTCAAAACTTAGTTTTCGTATATGTATTGAGAATTACATTTTCTTGCTAAAAGTGAACTAGAAAAGACAAAAACATATTAGTTGACACAACCCAGTCACAACTGCTCTACTCATCACAGTCGTGCCCTTGAGATCTGAAAACATTCACTTCAACATTTGACAGCATATTAACTGTTTCAATATTGTGGACTCCTGCTCAGTTTGCTATGGGCAAGAGACCATGCCTTTACACAAGCCGGTGGATCGATTGGTCTTTGGTAGAATCTTAGTTTAAGACTCTTTAAGGCACTGATTTATGCACAATTGATCTGATCAGCCATGCAGTCAATGTGATTTATTAGCTAAGATGGCCAAAACCCTTTTTTCTCCTTTTTCATGCAGTAGTAATTCACCTCATTAGAGGTGGAATCATTATAGGAAGCTCCTGAGAAATAAGAAGTTGAACCTGCCGGCCTGACTCGTTATTTCTCCCCAAACTGTGGATCCACCAAACAGTAATAGCTGGACGCTAAGCCCAGAGCTGCTGTGCACGCATGCAGAAGCCAGTGCACTCTCACTGTGGCCAGAGATGGATGGAATAGATTAAAGGGGGTTCTAAGCTTCCTCCACTCCGAAACATTTCAGACAACAAACTTGTTTGTTTAGCTTCCTGAGAAACTCATTCATTTAGTTTCTAGCACACATTTTTTTCTTTGTTTAACCACAGTAAGACAAATGACTTGTATTACTTGATAATTATGGTGTTTAACTAAACATAGGACTAACAATGTGTATTACAGGGGTTGGCAACCTACAGTATACATGTGGACGCATGCATGTGCACGTGCACACACAAAGAGACACACACTCACACACACACACACACACACACACACACACTCCCAATGTTACAGGAGATACGATTCTGAATAGTTCACCTATGGGCAAAATACACATTTGCATTTGCCAAACACATTTTCTATAACATTTAGAGGGAAAGTGTCTATAGATTTTATATGGAATAAGAACTCCTTCCCTCTCTTAAAGGTTTATCCCCCAGCCAGATCCTTAATCCTAAATTTCTACTGATTATTGATTATCTCCTTAAAAATTATTAACAAATAGTTAAGGGAAGGAACATAGCAGGGTAAGGACAACCATCCCATGAGATAGTTCTGCTTTAGAACAGAGTATTGACTCAACATCGCCTTTTCTTCCATTCAATCTGCTGCTGAGAGCTCAAAGCTCAGAACCTTAACTCTAGTTGCCTCATCCATGCATTTCCGTTTGACTTGGTAGAAATTCCGCACATCACAGTGATTTCAGGGGGTGTGACCTGCTAATAGCTGTCCCCTCATACCTTATCTTTCTCTAAAAGAATAAACGCTTTGCCACTTCCCCACCTGTCCCCACCTACACTATGAAGGCAATAAATGAATATGCAATACTCTACGACTAAAGATTTGACAACCACACATTAGAATGATTAGGCAGTTGTTGAGGGGTGGTACATTATTTTACTATATGCTATATAAATTGTGAACAGCTTTGATTAAAAATCTAGATTTACTTAAACCCAGTTATGCAATTTCTGTACAGAAGCCTACTATGTGCTATACCTTCGATTTACTCGGACAAATGACTCCTTTAGAATAGGCTGAATGAAGGCACAATTTTTATGCTAAACACCGTTTCAATAAGACAAGCCTTAAAATAAAGCAAAGAACAAGGTAAGCTGCAAAATATATGAATGTTTGTATAACTCTCACAGAAGGTACAGCCCCACCTGTCCTTACTACTAAATCAGCACTCTCAAAATGCCAACAAGTTTAGCTATTGAACTGGTTAAAAAGAAACATGGTATGCCGTGTATGCGTGAATTTGTGCATTTGTGTATTTGTAACCATATTCAAAATGAGAAACCTTTACTGAAAGGATCTCAGTTGAAAATTTTGCAATGTAAGAACCATACCAGTAAGAGAAAATATAACTGGGTACCTGGAGTTCTTATTCTCATTGAATATTTGGGGCTAAGTTATCTAAACTTTTTCTTTAATCTTCCCTATTAATAGAGATTAGTTGAAAACACGTGTCTCTTCCTGATTTAGATTTCTGTTGTAAAACTTTGGCTGAATTAAGTATTTTGATAATTACCTGTTTATTCAGAGAGTTGCAACTCCACGCTCATAATACACTTTTAAATTTACTTTGTCATTTACATTACATTTGGTCCATTGTAATAGTATTAGTAAAATTCCATTGATTTAGATATGTCCAATTTTCCAAATAAAACTTTGCCTAAGTTACCAATGGTTTAAAAGAATATTTTCGTTTCCTTTAGGTAATTGTATTTTCTTAGCACCAATTTTATAAATAGAATAAGACACTCCAGGGAAAATATTGAGCTGCACATAGTGGTGTTCTGGTTATTGAAATCATTCACTCTTTGGACTTGTGAGCCACAAAGCACTCACAGCTCAGCAAATCCCAGAATAGCACATGCCATGTCATGTCTTATTGTTTTAACATAGTCCTCACATTCTACCCTCCCAATATAGCTGAACAGCTCAATATTGATGAGTAGCAACAACTGACATCATAGTCTACGGAATACAGTTCTGCCGTTAAACATATGCTGTTACTCTTTAAAGAATACAAATTTATCTTACTTTGGGACTACTTGAGATAAATATTTTAGTTTGAGACCCCCATGTTGTTACAATATTGTCACATGTAACTTTGTCCTAAAGTGGATATATGGTCCAGTAAAATTCTCAGTGGGCTTCAGCATTGGTTTAAACAGTGAATGTACAACCTCTGCCTAGTTAAACTACACACTTACATGGTGAGAGTGCCAATGAATATGTTTCATCAGATGTTCCTGGAAGCTGTCTGGCCAATAGGAGGGATTTGAAACTGTTCCCTAATCACTGTTGAAATCACTGATAGTACTGTCTGTCCACACTATGACAGACAAAAGGTGAAATGTATTAAACATAGCAATCCATCATCCTGCAGATGGAAAGCAGGAGCCCGGAGGGTTCAGAGGCAGTGACTACCCGCTGCTTAACAAAGGCTGGAGTCCTGACAGTTCAGTCCCTTCCTACCCCTTCACTACCCGCCCCCCATCTAAGATGAATGAGTGTAATCAGTAAGGGAGAAAGCCTGCTGAGGACCTCAAATTCAAACATTGTTACATTTAAAGTGCTGCTTTTCTCCCCCTAATCAGAACTGTTACTGGAAAACTTTTCTCCAAATATGAGGAGATAGGTATTTAAGTAAATGAATAAATGAATAAACTGTAGATTCAAGAAAGCACGTCCTTAGAAAATACTGTATTGGTATGCCATGAAGTTTGGATAGCTAGCTTTGAAATAAAGGTTTGATACCAATACAAAGGAAGTTTTTTAAAACTTCACTCAGTTAAGTTTACATTGTTTGAAGCAACTTAATAGTGATGTTCTTTTTGAATGACAAGGGAATTATTATCTTTATATAAGCACCAAATAGAAATGAAATGCTTTTTGCTAAAGCTCAATTCATTTTGCATACTTGCTTCTAATATGGACATATGAGTCACAAAATAGCCAAAGGGAGGGAAAAAACCCTCAACTGCTAACAGCACATTAACAAAGTATAGAGACGAAAGACACTTTTCTTTGGATTTCAGCCTTGTCATTTCCAATTTTCTGCTCCTTGGACATGCTTGTATTCAAATTCTGGAACATCTATTCAGCATATCAATCCTAATTAGACAATCTGGGTCTGGAAAGGATGAGAGCTAGGTCATTTGCATAATTTAATCATAAATACTCAGTGATACATATTTCCAAATGCATTTGTACAATTATCTTTTCATCCTTGGGGCAATGGTATTAATATGATTAGGCAATATTTCTGGAAAAAACAGACAAGTATGCACTCTTTTTAACTGCAGCTTAGGGCGATATGAAAAATTAATTAATTTCTGAAGAAAATCAATTTCTCTACGTGACCACATTATACATCGCTAAACCAAGACTCAGAAACCTCTCTCAATCACTACATTTTATCAGGCTCTTCTAAATTCTGATTAGTATGTAAACAATTCAATAGAAAACCTAGTAATATATCAAAAAGCATCTTAAATTTTGAAGCGATCTTTCTGTCTAATTTTCATTTCAGGAATACTACCTTGCTTTATTTTAATGCATTGTTATTTAACCTGTCAATGAGAAGCCTGTGCTTTTGGTGTGAACTCATCTTGAGTGATCTTTTATTAATGTACATTAACCAATTTCAAGGACAATAGGATAAGGTTACTTTTGAAATGCTTTCCCAAGAAATAGATTTATATTTATCTAAAATAACCTTCACACGAGATTGCTTATTATGAAAAAAATTAGATAAACTAAGTTGTCCCAAAGAGTACCATTGTTATACGAAAAACATTGCAATATACTTAGTAGAGATATAAGAACCCAGGTGGCTAATCTGATTTTTTTAAAAAGAGATTCAGCTTTGTATGCTGATTAGTACAAAAGAAAAAGTCACATTTGTGAGTTTAAATGTGCTATTCTTTTCTTTTCAATCAAATGAAAAAGTAGAAATGCATGCAAATATTCAATATTCATTTAATTTGCATAAAGGTGCTTGAACAAATTTTTGATTCTAACAAGCTCATTTTTCATGCGTTTTGTCTTTCATCCTAATCTAGCATCTGTCATTCCTTTTTGAAGTTATTATCGGCCCAATTCCCTCTTGGACATGGTTGCTGGGTGACCGGTATCTTAGCACCCACTTTGACAGGAACAGATGTGAATCTGATCAAGAGATTTCCCAAGAGTACCTGAAATCACAAACAACTTTTGTGAAAAACAAACAGCATCCCTGTCATGGGCCCTTATTTAACCCACTCCCCAAAAGCAAGAGCAAAAAAGTTTACTTCAGATCAAATATATACCATTTTAATGTCATTTCCTAAATTAGAAGAAAATAAATAAAAATAAACCATATTTTCACTCTGTTGAATTAGAGGAATCCAATCTAAATATCAACAGCTCAAAAACCCAGCTTGTTCTGTTTTTGGATAGATAGTTATGGGTAAATATGGATTTATATTTCATGCAAAATTTCACTAGAGTGTCTACCAAAAATAAAGAGGATTTATTATGAGGACAATTTAGATGATAAAGATATTTAAGAGGATGAAATTTAGTTTGGCGTCTAAAGGCTTCCTATATGAGGTACGATGTAGAAGTCTGTGCAAAATTAAGGATCACTCTACTTACAGAGAATTACCTAAAATATAAAAACTCCACCTCTCCTTTCACACATTTTATAGCAAGATTTTAACGTGTTTGGGTTTTTGTTTTTTGTTTTGCAGTTCACTTGGTATACTATCAATCATTATTAGAAATAGAGCTGCAAAGTGCCACTGGAAGACAAAGGTCATAGAAACTTCATATTATCGCCATTACAAAAGTCAGAATAAGCTGCCTTTCCTAACTACATTCCTTTTAAGAACAGCATGAAGTTGTAGAGTCACATGATCTGCCTCCCTCCATTCCTTCCTTCACAGTCAGAGAACGCGCAGTTGGGTCAAACTTTTTAATTAAATGAAATACTTAATCAATGTTGCTATTTTATAAATATGGCAACAGAGTGATCTTACGAAATATCCAAGTGATTGACTTAATTTTCAGCTTCATTCAAATGATGTTTTGAGGCAAGGCAGAAAACTGTTAGCTTACAGTGAAAGTTAAGGAGCTTTCTTTTTTTTACCACAGAACAGCCAATAAAAAATAAGCAACATATGTTTAAAACCCTAAATATTTTCTCCTTGATAATCATGACTTATGATAGTAAGAAAAGTGGTATACCTTCCATTGGAAATCTCAATGTTTTTCTTCCACACTCCAAGAATTGATTTGTTATAACCATTCTTATTAGCAATTTTTATGTTTGGTTCTTGTAAGGAAATAGCCAATTATCCAAATGATTTTACCAATGTTAAGTGAAAAAGGAAGTGAAAGATCTTTGAAATTCTTTCCAATTTTTATTGGAAAAGGAACTTGCTAACCTCAATTCCAAAATCCAATCATGGAATTATTTTTTGGTATTGCATATATTTGAGTGGGGGATATATATGTATATGTGTTGCTTTACCTTTTATAAAATGTTTCTGTATATATAAGATCAAGAGAAAGTCGTTCTATATGAAGAAGTAGGTTCTAAATCTAATGGTAGTCATTTAATATCACCCGTTATAAGTAGAGGTATTATAACCCTACCATTTTATATCAGTTATCCATTATATATATATATATATATATATATATATATATATATATATATATATATATATATATATGATATAGCATTTTGATATTCTAGAAATTAAGCAAACTATACATACCTAAATACCTCTTTATTTTGTACCTATGATTAATTTTAGTTTTCCAACTTAGCCCCAGTCCACATAACTAAAATGAAAATGGCTTTTACGTATAAAATTTGTCAGTGATCTTCATTTGTTACTGCTAGTGGCAAAGGAGCCTTCTGAAAACACTTTCAAGTGATCCAACTAAAAACACAATAAGAACTTTAACCTCTCAAAATGTGAATCTAAGAAAAATTAAATATACTCATATAAAAATCTGTATTCTGAAATGTTATCACAGGGAAAAACTCCCTGAAAAAAAGTTTCTTCCCCTATTTGGGCTGACTCTTCTGTGGAGAGAAATTAATTTAAAAAGTACAAAATAAATGTTCCCATGTCCAATTAAACAAATTTATATTTAACCTTTTAACATCTAGGATATATATTTGAAAGGTAGATATTTTGTTTTAAAAAGTAGCATCTTAGTCACATGTGAAAACTTGAATAGCTGCCAAATTTTGATGGCACTTTGGCTTAACTGTGAAATGCCATTCATGAATAGTATTTTGTAAATTTCCTAAGAATATATAGTTAGTAAATTTGGGAGTTAAACAGGTGTTAACAGAAAGAAAAATCAAACTTGACCCAGGAGGCTCCAATATTAAGGTTTGAATTGGGATCAGTTCATTCCTTTCCCATGGGGTAACTTGTATAAATGTAATTCTATGGTTTCATAAAAGCAGGTCAAGTTTCCATCCCTGGGGGTCTTCTGGCAATTTGAAGCATGGAAGCACTATTCCTGGCTATAAGTTCAAATCTGCATGTACTGTCAATGGTGTGAAGAAAAAAAAAAAATCAGTGAAGAGCAGACATATATTCATCTTTGATTATAATATATACTTGTCAGAGGGTTCTTAGAAGGTAAGAATAAAGGTGTCAGAGGTCACATGTCATAAAATATTTTGAAACCATCCTCACTAACTTTTAAGTATATATACATACCAGATGATGCAGAAAGGAATGTGAAATATTGTTTTTACTTAGATAACTAAATGCAAAGATGAACTTCTTACCAAATGTCATTTTAAGTTACTATGTCCAAGTGTTTTTTTTTTAATTCCTCAAGCTTTAGATGAAGCAGAGTCTTTTAAGCAATCACTGTTTTATAAGCTTCTTCCTACTTTGCAAAACAATGCATGCATGCTTGCACTTTTACCAATGACGTAATGACTTGACATATGCCATGGAATGATTGAGAAAGTAATTGATTTCAATTTAACTGGACCTCTACCAGGTGTTTTCAAAGACAATTACAGTCCACTGCAAGAAGTGGTAATACACATCTCCTTATGTAGACCTGCAGATTAACCCATTGACCCCATTCCTAACTCATCTCATTGATGGCAAAGCTTTTAGAAGAGCAATCTTTTTTCTTAGATTATGATATTGTTTTCCTATCATTTATCCACTGATTTTAAAGGATATGCTTGCTCTAAAGTGCAAGCAGCAATGAAATAAACCAATAAAAGAAATGGTGCAATGACATCAAGCACTTTAAATGTTCTTCAGTAACATACAGATTCTAATACCTAATAGTTTAATGTCAGTTTCATACAATAAAATACTTATCAGTTATAAATATTTTTCAGAGAGAATTAAAAGTATATCTTAGTTATCATAAAAATAAAGGTCTAGGAAAATCAAGATAAGTGTTTAATCACTGTCTTAATAACCATATAATGTTAAATTTATAATTATATTTTAAAACATTTAAATATAAACTACATCTTTCAACCTAAAAGTAATTTTAAATATAGTTTTCTACGGTCATTCACTAAAGTAGAATTGGTTTTTTATGTGTTATTTTATATTAAATGAATTACAGAAAGCAAAATTAAGCTATTTTTGTAAGTAACTTGTTGGTCCTCTGGCCCTATGTTCTACATGCCTCTCGTGTGTGTGTGTGTGTGTGTGTGTGTGTGTGTGTGTGTGTGTACAAACACAAATACGTATACGTAAAAGCTTTTCTAACAAAGGGATTATAGTTACTTAAGCATAAATACATAGACCACAAATGGGCTAAGCTTAACATAAACAAAAACATCCACCACAAAGATCTCTTGAATACTGATAGAAATTTTACACTTGTTGCATACACAAGAACATCCATCCCAGTATAAAATGTGTGAACAGTGATATTACAAAGAAAAGCGCTCCAAGTTATTCATTTAAAATCCAGAGGCACTATTAAGCTACAAACTACCTAACTTAAGACATAAATATCATTTCCAAAAATTAAGCTACAAAACCAATATTTTAAATATAAAATAAGAATTAATACTGTTGAATATATCAGTCTATTTTAGCAGAGGTGTGATGGGTTCAAAGATCCGTTACAGCTTCAGTGATTTGTTCATACATAAACAAAATGTTTTGTTTTGTTTTGTTTTTGTAACAAAATGTTTTTAAAATATAAGGCTATGAATAAAACAGCTGACCTACTGCTGCTATTAATACAATTTCTGGATACAATCAGTTTAAGATTTTAACAAAATACTTCATCTGCTTGATATGTGAATGTAATGAAATATTTCTTGATTAATATACTCTAGAGATTTATTTTCATTACCTTTACTTAAGAAATGACCATATCCCTTAAACTGAACTAGCAAGTATTTCCTGCAAATGATTGTATGTGCTTCTATAAAATAATTCCCTTTTGACTAGTACTCTTTCTTTCTTGATATATTTTCCTTGTCCTTGAAGAAAAGCATTGTTTTTTCCTGTTGTGACTACAGGGGTAATCTAATTATTTAGAAACATTTGATACCATTTATAAATTCAAAGATAAGTTACATTGTGACTTTTAATACTTGGTTTACCCCTCCGTTCATTTATTCTAAGGAAAGGAAAACGTTCCTCAATTCTTCAATGTTAACTAAGGAAAAGTAACCAATCTACTTTGTTGCCCATTTCAATATTTGCTTTGAGAAAATCATGCTTGAAAAGCATATCCAATTTTTTGTCAAAAATATATACTACCTTCAAAATCCACTGCAGGATTATTATTAATCTACCTATAGTTAAATTAGTTTTAGTCTTCAAATCATAGTAAACAATTCCTATTTCCTGCAAGAAACATGCACTATATTCTAGGTAGTGTATTCATCTTAGATAATAACATACTTTAGATGCTTCAGTTAAACTGTTCTTTTTTTTTTAAATCATTACTCTCTAAAACTTTTTTTAAAACAGCCAGCTATTCAGTGTGTTGCCATGTTGCAGACTTTTAGACACTTCAGTATGTTTTAAGCACAAAAATATAAGACAAATTAAATACACAGTGAGTTTTCCAGTTTAGTAAGTTGTCTTTGACAGCTTTCACTCAAGTCACGTACATTTAAACGTGCAAAAGAAGCCCAGCTTGATATCCTGGATCAACTCCAAGCTAATATGAATCAGAAAGCAACAGGGCCACACATTTAACAAAGTTCAGTCATTGGACATTTCTATATCCAATTTAGAAAACCCACAGGCAATTTTTTCTTAAATGAGTGAATTAGGATCCTCTTATCTTATAAAATAACTCCAAATCAGAACACACAAGAAATTTAAAATGCACCTGGCTCAAGGTCTCTGATTTTGGATCATGTAACGATTTGCATCATTCTCTATATATGATTATATGGATATAATACTTATAAAATAAATATGAACATTTAAATTGGACAGGTATCTGTAATAGACCCCATCTTAAAAGATTCTCAAATACCTTCCCAAAGTAAATAGGTGCATCAATATAAAATGATCCACCACTTAATCTAATAATAACTAATTACTAGACTGAATATAATCACTAACTACTAGACCAAATATAAATATACTCTCCTTGGTGTTCCGGCTCTCCAAAGAAATAATTTGGTAAGCTAACCTCACTATTCTAATTGAGTCACTTCTATACTGGACGTATTCTAAAAAGCAAATATCAGCAATTAAAAGTTATTTAAAGGACAGCTACTGTAGTAAAAAAAAAAATTACTTTTGATTAGAAATACTTCTGACAAATTGAAGAGAAGGAAAGTAAAGGAATTTGAGGACAATGTGGGCACACAGAGCCACTGGTATGCCTGAGATATATGTATCTGTGCAGATCAGAGCCTTTGATAGTCCACTTATCTAAGCCCCATTTGGTGGGCTTTTAAGTCAGGTTTTCTTCATTAAAAAATAAATTATTAAGCATAACAAATATAATGGAAAAGAGGCTCCTTAATGCATTCTCTAAGTCTGAAAACATAAATATAAATGTATTTTTAATGTATTCTTAACTGAAATTTTAGCTGCAGAATTCACACACACACACACACACACACACACACACACACACACACATGACTGACCAATCACAGTGCAGTAACTCAGTAAAGAGAATGGCACATGCTGGCACATGTTAAGGTCATCCTATTCTCATAACAATTCAAACATAAATTGATAAAACTTTATCTTAAATACATGTTAAATATCCAAATAGTTAATAACATTTTTTTTCACATTTTTTTGGTAATTTTAAAGGTATATAAATTGATGTGATTTTTTTTTTCCCTTGGTGAACAATCTGAAAATGAAATCCTGGAAAGATTAAATTCAGGCAAAGTTGAACTTTTCTAAAGAATCAAGTAATGAAAACCTTAAAACCAAAATGTTTAGTGAAATCTAGAAAACTCACCTGTACCTATTTAAGAAGACATATTTCAAACTAATTTCTTCAGACAAAGATTCAAAGGGAGACAGCTTACAACCTGTGAGAGTTTCATTTCTTATTATATTTTGCAATACGTGTGTTCTATATTGCTAATACAGTGCAATTTAAATGATTATTTTACTTGATTAACAAAGGCAACTGTATGAAACAATTTAGTAAAATAACTTGGAAAGATAAAATAATACTAATTGACAGTCAAAGCACAAATTGTTCCTAAAATAACAACTACTTCGTTGCACATTAAGCACATTAAGCTACAAATGCTACTTACATTCCAAAAACAAAACAGCAAATGAGAAACAATAAAGCATATTATGTTTTTGTATGCTAGTGAATCACACATGGTAAATCACCAAAGAGAAGAGTGATTTATGCTCAAATCCAGCCAAGACTTTAATCAATATTGGGTGTCACATCTCAGGAGGTTGGGGAAGGTAGTGAGGCAAAAAGAGAGTGGCTAATATTGGTCTCAATAATTTATATGCAACTTCCGTGAAATGTGGTAGATTAAACAAACAAAAAAAAAGCAGCAGATTTAGACTAAATGAAGTTTAAAAATTCTGCCTTAAATGCAAATACAAAAATTTTATGCAAGAAAACTCTGACAAGAAAAAAATAAGCCTGTCTTGTAGTTTATTCTACATAGTATTTGAAGCATCACAAAATAAAAATTATATGTGCAAATCAAATTAAGTGTCTCAGGGCATTAACTGTTGAGTTCAGAAAGTAAACCATCTTCATCCTCATAACTATGTGCACTTTGTGACAATAATGATTATGATATCACTGGAGACTAACTCCAAGGGGGAAAAAAAAACAGGTTTGAAAGATATTATCCAAATAACTTGAGAATTTGTATCTTGGAATATAATGTGATTAAACAAGGTAAATCTGAGATCAGCATATTCTTATATTTTATTTATGTATTAGTTATTAAACTGCAATTTACTAACATTTAAAAAGTGTGCAGAGATAAGTGATGGAACCAAAAAACTTTCACATTTTAGGCCCTACTTTTCTAATTATGCCATATTCTTCTTGAAATGTTATACGACGAGACATCAGGCTTTATAGGAGCCATTAATAGACTGTAATACAAAAACTTCAAAAGCATAGTCTCTCTTCATTTGAAGTAAGTTTTGAATTTCTCTGTGCCAAGTATCATAATTATCTGTGAGAAGGGAGTCTGTATTGTGTTGAAACTTTCTACATCGAGGCATAAATGCGTAAGTCCGTGCCATTGAATAGCATGTAATTGAGGAAATGTTAAATAAATATGCTATTTTTATTAAAAAAAAAACTTCTGACAAAAAAAGAGCCAAGAATTGGAAAATATTTTATACTTCTTATACTAAAACTGCATTCATATATTACCACTGGACAGAAAAAAGACATGTAGTCTCTCAATTTGCTGTCAATAGATGGTACTGACTTTTAAGACAAAAGAATACTGTTTGTAAATATATGTATAATTATATAAAATGTCTGATAAAACTAAATGGAATCTTTTCAAGTTAAAAACACCATAAATCTAGGGCTATGTAGGACCCAAATCACAAGCTGATTTGGAAGATCCTGAGATAAAATCAACTTCTGGCAATGCTCAAAAAAAAAAAAAATATTTTAGATGACGAAATAGAACAGAGTCACTTTTTATTACCTGAATTCACAGAAAATTGAATGCTAACCCAAATCTACAAAGAAGCAACTGACTCAGAGACTTGACCATGTACATAATTACTTTTCTTTTTTTGTTGTTGTTTAATGGTTACCAGTTAATTAAGTGACCTCTGTTGCAACAGCCAAGTTCATGCAACTAATGTTTAGTTGAAAAATAATAATTAGAGGAAGCTGATCAAGGTCAGACTTTGTCCTCTGACAACTTTTAAATATATTTCCTTATATTTTCTTTCAAGCTTTGAGACCCCTATTTTATTTAGCTTTACTATCAAGGAGGTGACAGTCTCTGTTTCATCTCCTTGTGGTAATGACAGATGGCTTCAACATTTATTCTAGTTTTCATAGATAGCACACTGATGCAATAGCCCCAAGCAAATTAAATCCACTCCGAGGTTTGTTACTAACTTACTGAGCCACTTTGAGCAAGTTTATGAACCCTTCTTTTCCTTAACATCAAAAATTTGGTTCCTCAGATTCTCTGGTATCTAAATACTCTTAAGAGACATAATTAAATACATGTTCTGTAAAAAGCTGAGAGTGCTAAGATTTAATGTTTCTTGCACACTATGTACATATCATTTTATATAGTTTGCCTTTCTGCACAGTTCCTCTTATCTTTTGCATAAATTATTCCTTTAGATAGTCTCTTAAGTAGCCAGAGGAGAAAGAAACCATAATGAAAGAAATCAATATATATAGATGAATGAAAAAGGATCTTAATAGTAAGGGCATAAACTGGACTTGAATGAAAAGGGTAATTTTAGTTTTGTAAATTCAAGATAAAAATATTGTAGGTATTGTTTCCAACGCTGAGAAGTAAGACAGTAATACTTGTAATTATCACTAAAAAATAATGCATCACAATGCAAACAGTATATTTTGGTGAGAGGGAGTTCAGTGATAAGTTTTCTATTTTCTTAGTCAGTGGCAGAATTAGGAAAACCTAGGCAGATATCTACAACTACACATCTTCTTCAGTATTTACATGTGTTTAGGTTTGAGAAAGTCTTGTAGTTGATAAAAGATCAAAATGCAATAGTAAATCAACAAACTTACCACATTTAACTTTAACCTGAAATAGAGTTTTGGAATAACACATTTAATTGTAAAGTATTAAAATGAGGTGAGTGAAATATAATTAGAGTACTGATGAGGTATTTTTGAAGGGATAAGCAGTTTTACTGGATTTAACTTATCTTGGCTCTGAAAGTTTTAACTCCAGACCCTTTGTTAATCTCAGGGAAAAAATACTTTAAAATTCTTTCCTAATAACTTTAAGAATATTCTCCAACCATATAGTGAGGACTTCAATTCCAAAACCTGAAAATTCCAAAATTTCAGAAATTTCTGAAAAAAAAAAAAACCACAAAACATCAAGAGAATAATTGTAAGAGGTGTAACACTACCTGCTTTAAATTGATTATAACGTTGCAGTCTCTGAAGGGAGTTTTCTCCACCAATTTTTTTGCGTGTTATGTGAAATGGCCATTAATTATCTAGTACAGTGTGTGCTGTAAGAAACACACAAAGAAGATTCAAGAGAAGAGTGGTTTGGTTACTAAGAAAAACAGCGCTTCGCCAATCTACTGGATAGGTAGGCAATTTCACCACAGTCATATCTGAACTGGCTTCAAATTTCGACTAGCATTCTTTATAACAACTCCGCAACAATTGTCTGCCCTGATTCAACTTGTTTTAACAGTAGATTTTTTGCAAATATGTTATCTTCTGTACACCCAAGGACTCCAATTATCTCCGTAAATGACATTTAGTGATCAAGATTCCCCCTCAATCTTTACTGCCACCTGTCCAGACTCTTGGGCACGCGTGCGCGTACACACACGCGGGCGCTCAGCATTCACCCAAAAATAGTAGAAATGAAGGTTCAAAACCCAGATATACAACCATGGCCCGATGCAAAGAATGGCAAATAAACACGGAAAAGAGTTTCTGGCTAGGTCAGGGTAAGACATTTACTGGGTTGGAGTTCGAGTCTTTTTCGTCTTACAGTCTTCCGGGGGCACTAGCCAGAAGTCTTCTCCCAAGGAAGAAATAGCTAGGGGCTTTTCTACCCCGGTTTCCTCTGGTCTAGTCCTGCGCCTCTTTCCTTGCCGCCTCTGTTTCCCTAGCTCTACTAGGGGCACACACCCAAAAGGAGTAAAACTCCGCTTCTTCTCCCGATCTTTAAACTTATTTGGAGGGTACCGAAGTCGCTGCACACATTTTGCGCGCAGTTCCCAAGCACTCACTTCTGGACTCCAACTTTCCCTACTCGCTTTTACCCGACATCTCTGAACTTTACCCTCTGCAGCCAACGATAGATAGGGACAAGACGGAACCGTGAGAGCGGGTGGAATGATCACTTCTACCCCGAAACTGACAAGTTACCCTACTCCCGCCCCCTCTCGGTAGATCCTCCCCCAGTGAGCGTTCATTAGCATAAAACTGGTCGGGCCGGCTCCGGGTCCCGTGGCCTCTATAGAGTTCCCGCGCTTTGCCGGGCTGGGGAAGCCATGGCACCGGTATTCAGGTCCACAGAGCATCCCAGTGCAAAGCCTGCACCTGCTCATTGCGTGAGCTACTAAGCCCTTAACAAAAAAAAAAAAAAAAGAAAAGAAAAGAAAAGGGATAAAAAAGGAAAAGAAAAAAAGAACAGTTTGGAGAGAGACCGAGAGAGCAAGCTGTGGTCTTCCTTCCCCATCTCTCCAGTTCAGCTTCCAAGAGTCTCAGGCACCCGGACACCTCCCCCTACGGAAGGAACCCTGCCGGTCCCCTCGCGTCTGCCCCAGGGCAAACGTACCCCTTCATCTTCTTTGCACACGCACACGCAAACACGCGGACACACGCACAGATGCGCGCACATACAGACCCCTCCCCTCCGCAGGCTTGCCCTCGGGGCTTCCGAGCTGAACTCGCTTTGGGTCCCCCGGGATTGCGCCGGCCTCTCGGCCTCTGGGACCGTCCCCCTCCCGACCTCCAAGTGACCCACTCCAAAGGCTACCTGGCGGGGCCCTCACCCGGAGCGCGTCTTCCCGCTCCTCGAACCCTGCCGAGCAGGGTCACGACCTCCCTCCGCCCCCGGGATGCCGCCTGGCGCCTCCGAGCAGCCAGGCCAGTGCCCCGCGCCTTGTGGTGGAACCCGGGTCCGAGGGAGCGCGCACACGGGCGGCCGCGCTGAGAGGGGTCCCCTGACGCCGGCGCGGCCCAGGAAGGGCGCTGTGGCCCCTGGAAAGGCACCGTCCTCCTCCTTCCCGCCCCCTCTGCCCGGAGGCTTGGGGTTCTCCCGTGCCACAGCGGCTGCGCCCCCGCGCCCGGGCCAGCAAGGGGCGGACCCGGCCGGAAGAGCGCGGTCTGGGCAGGGTGAGGTGCCAACTTCTCCGAGGGTCGGGAGCGGCCGCCGAGCCCCGAGGAAAGAGAGGAGAGGGCCGCGCTCGGCGGAGCGCGCGGCTCGCGGTCGCGCGGAGCGAGCGGCGCCCTGAAGGGAGCGAGGGAAGGGCGAGGAGACCGGTGGGAAGGGACCACGGGCGGCGGAGGCTGCCCCCCGCTCTTTACCTTGCGTTGGTGCAGTCATTGTAGAGGGTCTCGAAGTCCTTCCTGGAGATGAGTTTGCAGCGGTTCACTCCGGGCTGGATGGCGCCCAGTCCCCTCAGGATGCGAACCTGTTCCACATTGCACACCACGGGCGTGATCTCCAGCCGCTTCAGCTTGGTGTAGACGGTGTGCAAGCCCCCCACCAAGTGCTTCAGGAACAGGTCGAAAGCCTGGGGCAGGCAGATCAGCTCGCAGCCCTCCACCGTGAAGGAAGCCACTTTGGCCCCCCTCAGATCCACCATTTTGCACTCATTATTCTGGGGGGTGTTTTCCACTGGGGACGGGGTCGAGTACACGGGTTTCCCGGGGAGGGGCCCGCAGCTGCTGCTACTGCTGCTGCTGCTGCTGCTGCTGCTACTGCTGCTGCTGCTGCTGCTACTGCTGCTGCTGCCGCTGCTGCCCGCGCTCGCGTTGATGGGGGTGCTGGAGGCGCCGCCGCCGCCGCCGCCGCCGCCACCGCCGCCGCCGCTGGCGGTCGCCAGGCTGGGGTTGGGGTTGCAGTTGCTGCCGCCGCCGCCGCCGCCTCCGTTGCCAGCGCTGCCGCCGCCGCCTCCGCTGCCGCCGCCGGTGGAGGTGACTGTGGCCACCGCCGCCGCCGCCGCCGCCGCCGCCGAAGCGATGGGCTCCGGCCGGAACAGAGTTGGCCCTGAGGACGCCGGGGGCCCGATGGACGGAGCCGGAGACGAGGTCGCCGAGGAGGTGGAGGTGGTGGTGCCGGAGGAGGAAGCAGACGTGGAGATCGGGGGCTGAGTGGGGACCAGCTGGGTCGGAGGGATCAAAGCCGCCGGCACTGCCATGGTCACATATAAGGGGAAACAGAAGGAGGAGAAGCGAGGGAAAAAGTTGCCACACACCCCGGGGAGGGCAAGGGGAAAAAGGGGGGCGGGGGGGAGAAGGAGCTAGTGGGCCACAACAACAACTCTGAGAGAGAACGACAAGGAGAAAGGGAGAGAAGGGGGGAAAAAAGGAGGTGAGGGTAAGAAAGAGCGAGCGCAGTAGGGGCGAGCGCGAGAGGCGCTCTAGAGAGAAACGCACAAAAGTGTCCCGCAAGTCGAAATGCGAGTCCTCTCCGGGGGCTGGGATCGGGGGCTGGTTTGGAGGGGGGGGGCGGGGAGGGTCGGCTGTTGTTGTGTGGGTCCCGCTCTAGCACAGAGTTAAGGATGAAGGTGAAAAGGAGGAGGTTTGAAGGACTTGGGTTCTCCCTGGCAAGTACATTGATCAAAGATTGAGCGGGGAATGACAGAGAGAAAATGAGCTGAAAAGTGCAGGCTGCCGGCTGGACGAGTTGTTGTTGTCACACGGTGCAGAGGGGAGGAGCTCCGGAAACTTGAAATACCCTTTGAAGCCGCAAAAACCTCACTCACTAGTATTAACCCAAATTATCCAACCAGGAACTCGGAGCAGAGACTCCGAGAGCGCGAGACCCAGGGAAAGCGAGGGAGCGAGAAAAGGAGGAGGGGAGGGGGAGGATAAGTAAGAAACTATGGGAGGGACGGAGAGGAAAAGCCCGGACACAGAAGTGGCGATCGGAAAGAGGGCTCATCTACTTCTTTCTCTTCTACTACCGTTAGACTGCATGTCTTAATATTCCATTTCGTCCGCGAAGACTCGTAATTTTTTTCCAAAACCTTCTGAGCAATCGTCTGCCAACTTAAAGAGGAGCCATAGCGCTCCGAGCTCTCCTTCAAGGATTTAGGATGTATCTCCGCTCGTTTTTTTTTTTTTTTTTTTGCCATGAGATATAAATGAAAACACATCCTCTCCCTTCATGATAATTAAGAAATTATTCTGAGGAAAATCCATGTGGAAGCAAAGTGCATGTTTTCTGCATCTGATTATTTTATCTGTCGGTTCAATTATTTATTTGTTTAAAGATAGTGAAAAATTCCAGGAGAGTTTTCAAGTTGTAGGGAAAAAGTAGTCTGAAATCGTTTAAGAATCATGGAATGCTCTGCATTCAATTCCTCATTTCCTAATAGATTGTGGAAAGAAAGAAATGCTTGCCATGATGTGGATGGTTGAGAATAACTTCACTTTCACCCCAAAGGCAGATCAGAAATGCCAATCATACCGAGAGAATTTGAAGAGATAAGGCACCCTTGAAGACTTAGAAAGTGAGGGGAAAACAACACACTAATTTTTCTTACCTAAAACTCTATAATTAATTCACCTGTCTTGCACAGACGCCAGCCATCCTCATATCGTTTAAAACCCAAGGCTGGTTGCTAGTGTGTTAGGTGAGTAACTATATGTGTGTGTGTGTGTGTGTATACACACACACACACACACATATCTACACACACATATATTGTATTTCAAAAGTATCACTGTATCTTGGGAAAGTCCTTCTCAGTTTGTAGAAATATGTTTTGTAAATAATGAAAAGAACAAAAACAAAGCTCACTAGTTGACTTGTAAAGGCAGAAAGGGAGGCTATGCTTAAAAATACTAGGCTGAGTTTAAGACTCTCTTCCTCTTTGCCTTCCTCTCTGCTTTTCTTCCCTTTTCTAACTTGTTGAATGAAAGTACTATTTATTCAAGGATTTTTGAACAACCTGTGATTTGAGCATAGGTCAAGTCTGTTCTCTGTTTATATCTCTAGGAATCTTAAATAATTAGGCTTTAAACCTGTCTGCACATATTCATTAACTTTACAAGATAGAAACAGTGCTTTAGCATTTGACAGATTTTAAAAGTAAACTATTAGCATCGGGTTCACAGTGTAGTGTTGAAATTATTATCATGTTTCTTTTTATCATTTTACTTCTTTAACCTTTTTGAAGCTTAGTGTCAAAAGGTGCAGGAAATATTTATAGAGAAATATGGCACTGTTGACTAATTAGTCTAAGTTTATACTAAACTTTTTGGGGCATAGCAGTTATATCAGGAGGCTTTCCTGGGTCATAAGAACTCAGAAAATTGATTGTTGCCAAAAAGTAGATTAACTTCTATAAGATAGCTAAAGTGTATACAGTTGTTTTACCTAGTTAGCCAATGTAGTTTGATATATCCAGAAATAATTTATATTAATTTTCACTCCTCTTATCTGACTTCAGTTTAAAATAGGGATTGGATTTATATCACATACATCAGAACACTTCTTTAAGTGTTTATGCCTACTGATTTTATTCTGGAATTGCATGCACAACTTTAATAAACTCTGCTCTAGTTTTTAAAATGCTAAACTAGTTTCTTCGTTTTAAATTCTAGACACACAAATGGAAAAAATCAGAAATAAATGCCCCAAATCTGCTCTAAGCATTCTCGTTTCTCATATTACCTTAAACTGTCACTCACCTAATACCTGCTACACTCCGAAGCCATGGACAGGAAGTAATGATAGCTGACCAAGCCATAATCCCACCCAGCATCAAAGCAAAGTCCAAATTTTCTGCAGGGAACCCTGCGTCTCCCAGCACGTGCTCCATTCAGAGGCAGGGCTTGGGGCGCCTGCCCCTACCTGAATGGGAGCTTCCTTCCCCTCACCTCCCATCTCAGGTCTCTAAACCGTATTTTAAGAACTACCACTCACCCTGGTGATCAAACAATAGGATTAGAAAAGGCACATAATGCAAATTAAAATATGTAGGAAAGAAAAGCCTGGAAAAATTCAAATTTCTTTTCTTCTTTCCTTTTTTTTTTTTTTGAGAAATATTACCAGTGATTAAGGCAAACGGTATTTCATAACAGCAGATAAATCAACTGCACAAATTTCAAATTCCCACTCTTCCTATCTCTTTAGGTTTCCAAGCTTTTGTCTTGTTTGTTTATTGTTTTACATCTCTGTTTGGTTCAGGTCCTCTCCTTCCATCTCCTCCTCTCCAGCCTGCACTCAATTTGCATAAGCATAACTCAGAGTACTGTAACTGATATTAGAAAATTCTCCCTGTGTGTTGTGAAGACGTATTGTGCTAAAATCAATAAGACTGTTTAAAATTCAAAGACCTGCAAATTGTTCTGTTTGTCCTTTGATAGGGCCTATGCTGATTAAAATGCTACCAAGAAAGCTTAATTGCTGCACTAATTAAGAAGTCTTTAATTTCTTTCCTAGGATATCGTTTGAAGCTGAGCTTGTACCAGTTCAGGGAGGGTATTTTCTTCCCTCTCTCTGCCCCCTCCTGGCCCCTCCCTTCCCCTTCCCCCTCCTTCCGTGCCCCCGAAGACATCCCTGTGAATGAAACTAATAGAGAGAGTGGTCTCAGGGCTCACCATCTATTACTTAACAAAAATCGGCACAGGAGACAGAGTTCAGTGCAGTAGGAAATGCAGTTTTGAGAAGAGCTGTAAGGTCGCAGGAGACAGTGAGAAAATACAGACTAGCTGTTGCAGCAAAAGTCCCGGTGAATAAATACCTGGATAACAACAGGCGCTTTAGCCTGAAGATGAGGGCATCCTATTTGGTTAAAAGGGACAGTGACAAGGAAATGCTTCTGTTGAAACAGGGAAACATAAAAATATATTTTCAAAAGCTGTGCTTTAAAAACGAAGAATAAATCTGTAGAAAGGTGGACTTAGAGTTGGGATTTGGTAAGTTTCATTTTATATTATGAGTATAAAACCATGAATTCTATGGGGATTCATTTTTGACCCTTTTGATAACCCAGGGAGGCATCGCACTGTATTACATCCATTCCATCCTTATCTATTGACCTATTTTATTCACTGATTTCTCAAGTGGGGAAACTGACTAAATGATTTCACAAAGCTTTCTCTGTAATCAATAGTCATTTTAAAGTTATATCCATGCTGCATTATAATTCTGGTAAATGACTGCAAAGCAGAGGATTGTAAGAAAGATACAATTATTGACAAAGCTAGGATAAGTCATGTCTTTAAATCTTTAAGGTTTCAATATAGCAATTGATATAATTAAGATTGAAAATGTGGATTTCATAGAATATTTAAAAAAAACTAAAATGTTCTAATAACTTAAAGGCAATACATATCTGAATGTTTCTCGAATATCTCAAAATTTCCTGAAAGCTTTGAGTATCCTCTTTTTATAGCAACACTAAATGAAGCAGAAACGATTTGGGAATATGCAGAAAGGACAACAAGAAAAGGTTCCTTGCAATTTTATTCTTTTAATTTTTCTCCAAGTTCTATTAGAAGCATGAACAGAAAAATACAGATGTATTACCTCAGATATATAGTGAATTCCTTTCAGTGACAGGACAAGGAGATAACATGCTTAATAGATTCAAAGGGAGACTTACCATTCCGAGCACGACGTCACTCTAATTATGTTTACTCTAATTGAAAGCAAGGTTTTTTGGAATCTGAAATTACTTTCAGAATTCTTTTTTAAATAATGCAAGTGGATCAAATGTTGATCACAAGCATTTCAATCTTTCAAAATGTATTGGAAAATTAAATGAAAAGTGGAGTTTGGTACAAACAATGCCCCAGGGCAAAAAAACAACTAACACTAGATTTTCCAGTCCAGCCATAATACAAATCAACTTGAGCACACTTCTATGGCCAGACTGCCAGATTGTTATGACTGCTAATTCACTCAATCAAAGAGTGCATTAGCACACCCGGCACAAATAGCTTTCACAATAGGGTGCACTTCTGAACAGTTCTAAGGTATATCACAACGGCAAAGTAAAGAGGAAGATGATTTTTACATCTCCTTATTTACTAATGGACCTGTTTCCTTAACAGAAAAAAAAAAAAAAAAAAGACAAACTTCAGGCGGAGGTTTATAAAGGAGCTCTCCAAGTTTGGCAAATCTAGAAAGATAACAGGGTACCAGTAGTTGACTGACTTTGTTAAACGTTTCTCAGGAGAGAGTCCAAAATTGATGTTTGCACTTCAGTAGTAAATCATTGAAGATGGAGAAATTATGCCAAGTAACTCTCTCAAGCCTTTTTAACTCAGACACACGGCCTCACCAATCAGCTCAGCAGATAAACCCTGACTACCTTAAGCAAAGACTTCCCTACTTTTACACTTTCTGTCTCTGCTGCCCCGACCTGGGGTTCCAACTTCTGACTTAGTGTCTCATTTCTACAGTCTCCCTCTTTTCCAGTTCCTGTCCCTCCTCAAACAAGGAATATGACTTTTATCTCAAGAATACATTCTCTAATCAGGTGCAGAGAGCTTGGTGATAAATTACCCAAAGGACAGAAGGTGGGGAGACGAGCACACTATAACTTGAAGCGCTCAAACTTTTTATTACAAATTGCTGTTCTTAATAAAGGAGTGGCCAAAATGGTCATAAGTAACTCTGACTTGTTTTCCAGCATGGAAATGCATGGACCATATATGTATGCTTACTGAACACATGTAGTAATTACCTATTCATGTTCACATTTGCATAGACGTCAGAACCAAATGGCACAATTTGGCATTCCTGTTCCTCCCTCCCTAATCTTCTATCCTCACCCCGTTTTCTCCTGGTTCAAAGCGAAGGTGACATGTTGGCCGAAAATACTTTGCTGGTTATGGAGCATATTGTAAGAAATCTCTAAACCCATGTCGGGGGAGAGAAAGGAGAATAGTTAGAGGAGCAAAGAGGAGAACAGTTACAAAGAAAAAAAATCATCATGGAATGGTTCTCCTTACTCCAAACTGCATCATTTCTACGACAAGTAGTCAACTCTCCATGATAACTGGGTTACACTTTCTCATCACTACTTACTTCCAGTGTTAAGTGTCCTAATTCCATCTGGGGGTTGGTATTAAGAGTTGCACAGGCAAATATTTGATTAAAAAAACAATCAAACAAGCAAAAAAACCCACAACGAGATCATTATAGAGTTGGATCATAAAAGGAAGCAACAAAAATAATGATATACATTGAGATTAATTCCCTTCATCTCTTAAATGGGAAGAGGGATGGCAGACTGGATTGAAGGTCAAAAAGTCAGGCGGATATTTAAATCCCTAGTTTTCTAGGAACTATTGTACCTTCAATTGCACCTTTTCATATATGGCACTTTCTAATTGTCATACTCCTTTCTTTTTAAATAACCAAAAGCTCATTTTTCTCTAAAGAATATCAGTATTAAGATGTATGAATTGCTCGAGGGATACATAGTTGGGAACGGGGGTGGAAAGAAGTCTTACGTAGTGTAAATGCATGTTTAATTTAAAACATAAATTATGGTGTGATTTTGCAATGTTAGGAGAAATGTATTAAACTTAATTATAAAAGTTTCTACTGATTCACTGTCTGCTTTTCTGTTTTTGTTTTAACTTATTATCTTGGTCCTTTTTCTTTCTCTTTGCTTTATTAAATAAAAGAAGAGGTCATTGTCCAACAAATAGCCTATAAAAATTGTTCTATTTGAAGTCAGAAATTTCAAGGATTGTTACAAAAGAATAAACTGTTTATTTATTTATTGCCCTTCAGAACAAAGAGATTTTTTTTTAAGTTGAAAGAATAACAATTGCCACCTTCCAGCTCGAGATCTTGTATGTCAAGTTTCAGCCCAGAGCAAATTTTTACAACAAGTTATAAACCCCCTGTAACAGAGGGGGTTTATTATAATGGAAGTGCTGACACAACCTTAACTATAGCGTTGTAAACAACTATGCTATAATATCCATTAAGCAGAAAGAAAAATAAGCTGGCTGATCAATAATTTATACAAAGAGTACCAACTGCAGACATAATAACTGTAATGTTTGCAAAGCAATCTCTCCGCTCTCCAGGCTTAACAGTAAACGCGAACTAGCAATGCTGTTAATTTCCAACTCCTACAGATAAGCATACAAACAAATTACTTAAAATTATATTTTGCTCAACATTTAGCATGCCTCGATGGGATAAAATAAAATTTAATTATGATGCAACTTGTGCTGGATGCAAAGCTGTTTTGTTTTCCAGCACATTTTATTATGAAAGGACATTCATTTGGAACATCAATTATGGGGAAATAGTGTGTTTCAGTGAGTTGACTTGGGTCAGGCAAGCTCTTCTAAGAGTTATTCAGACATGGAAACAGATTGACACTGTTTAACTTCAAAGAAAGTTACAGGGTTTTACAGAGTTACAACCTGAAATACAATCCTGCAAGCTCTGATCCAAGTCAACTGTCAGTAAAAACACACCTTGTCATTAGAGTTCATGGGAAAAAGACATTGGTTTGGAAAATGTGGCCATGATGAGCAACCAGTGAATCTTGGAGTGCTCAATTAATGGTAAGCCTCTTTTGCATGGGAGCTAGATGGGTCAGTTCTACCTGATAAATGTAGAGCATAAAATGTGAGCAGTATTTTCTTTTCTGGAAAATTTGAAAAATAGAATTTACTTTGAAAAATAGTATTCGTTACTGCTTTGCTTTTTATAGTGTTCACATAGGTGTGTCATGTTGATATTTTTGCTTTTGTTGATGAGTTTTAAAGCAGGAAAAGAGGATTTGAGAGGAGTCAAAGAAGGGAATAGAGTTGAAAGATACCAAAGTGCTCAGGATGTACATACTAGAGGTTGAACCAGACTGTACCTTTCTGAGGTTCACACGGCCATCAGTCTTTTTGTCTGTTCATTTCCTGGGGGTGTGTGGAACCCAGTAGAATGAAGAGACTTTGCTATCAGAGTTGTGAAATAGTGTATTACCCTGTGAGCAATTGCACTTAGAAAGGAACCAGTAATTTATATGAGAAGTGTTTAAGATTGCCTGCTCACCCAGTGATCCATGCCAGGTCAGTTCCAGTAATGCCAGAAAACAAAAGGAGGTGCACATCCCTGGGAAAGAGACACCTTATATGCCTTAAGAGCTCGTGAGGGGAAGCACTAAAATGCCATTTTCTCAAATGAACTGGTCATTACCATTTAAAATCCTGAGGGCTGTGAGACTGGGGAGGAGAGAAAGAATTTTTCTTTTGATTTAACAGGGCTCTGAAGTCCTAGTTTTTAAGGGGAAAGTATTTTGTTGTGATTGTCTCAGACCTATGCTTTAGCAAAGGTTAAATCCTGAGTCGGAGATGCATTTTTGAACAACGGAATGGAAAATGATGAACACAACTGCTCTGAGAATGTACCTGGCCATCTAAAAAAATAGCACAAATGAACTTATTTACAAAACAGAAATAGACTTACAGACATAGGAAGCAAAATTATGGTTACCAAAGGGGATGTGATGTGGGGTGCAGGGGGAGAGATAAATTAGGAGTTTGGGATTAACATACACACACGACTATATATAAAATAGGTACCCAACAAGGACTTACTGTATAGCACAGAGAAGTACACTCAATATCTTGTAATAACCTATAATGGAAAATAATCTGAAAAAGCACACACACACACATATATATATGTATGTATAACTGAATCACTTTGCTGTACACTTGAAACTATCACACACTGTAAATTAACTATACTTCAACTAGTAAAAATAAGACTTAGAAATTAACCATTTAAAAAATTACCAGTACAGAGAGTAATACAATGCTCTACTGATAATGTCTTCGCCAAGTTTGAAGTCATTGTTATTAATTTTTTACTTGAGTAGATTATCCCAGATCAACCCCTCACTCCACCAGTTTTCAGGACAGGACTGTGGGATACTAGCAGGGTGTTATATAAGAAACTACTTTCTGAGAATTCTTCACAGGCCTCTTTATTCTTGTTTAACATAATCAAAGTACAGACTGAGTGTACTCAGGGAAGGGGTTGCACTACTGGCATCCTCAGCCTCATGCTTTCCCCATATGTTGCAAAGTCATTTTAGTTTTTGAACCAGAGTTCAGTTCATTCACATGTCCAGCATAGCCCCACTTGTGTATTTAAAGAAAGAAATAAAGAAACCAACTATTTCCTGTATAAGTCAGATTTTATAATTTATTGATTTGTTCAAGATTCAGCACATCCAGGAATCTTTGCAGATAATAACTGTCACCATACATTCCGATGGGTAAGGCAATTATCTTAGGCTTTTCCACTTGTTGATATGTTTCTCTTCAGGTGGTCTCAAGTCATTTCCATTCCTTTCAGATAGAGAATGCTTAGCACTTGCTGGGTGCTCAGCAAAAGTTAGCTGGATAATTAAAACTGCTTCTACATTATTCCACCCATTTCCTTTGTCCCCAAATTGTATAAACTGCTCATTCCCCAAATAATATATCATTTGATTCAGACCAGGATATTGAAGGCTAACAACATTTTAGTTATGCTCATTTTTGTTCTGATACATAGCTAATTTAGGAAAATTCTCAAGGCAAAAATCTCGAGATACGAATAAATTGGGTTTCAAAGAGTTGGAAAAGAGAATTTTAGTCCTATAACAAAGGCTTGTATCTGGGACCCATAAAGAAAGAATCTTGTTAGTCATTCAAGGAACCATTGAGGAGTCTTCATCAAGACTGAAAATATAAGTGAAAGTATACTCTGAAGTGCTGCTACAGATGATGAGGAAAAGTATTTAAGTTTGTGTGTGAAAGAAACTCTACTTCCCAAATGTGAGTAAGCAGAGTGTGTATGCAAGAATTTGTATGGTTTTTTTTAACACTGCCATCACTTCAGTATTCATAACAAAGCTCATTTATTTGTGTACTGATTGTATACTGGTTGCTGAGGATGTAAAGAAGAAAAAGATATCCATTCTGATCAGAATTTCATATACATTATCTCAGTTGAGTCTTTTGACCATAACATCATTGAAATTTCGCATTAGGGGAGTCTGCAGATCATCTAATCCTTGGATTGCTGATTTCATTTGCTATTTCCCCTTCCAATGACCATGCTTGAAATCACAAATGGTTCTCTGCTTTTTCCCTCAGAGCTCAGAGGCAAGCTCAGAACATTCCCAGTCCGTTGCACTCATCTCTGATCTTGTAAAAGAGGAAATTAACAATTTGCAAAATATGAGAACTTCTCTTTATACTTGCAGGAGTTGAGGCCTAAAACAGGTATTAGATTCAAGTCCTCATTGATTTTCTTCCCCCTAGCTATCCTTGAAGGAGACTATTTTGACATCAGCAAAGGAAAATATTTTTTTTCATTTCATATGTAAGGGAACTGAGAAAATAATAGACTGACAGATTTGGATCTAGACTCATGTTTCTCTGCCTGTTTCTACCCCTGTATAATGCATTTCTACAAGGTCTAATAGAGCCACTAGATGTGTTCTCAGTGACTGCTTAGATGTATGTGCTTATGTACTACAATGCATCATGATTAGAAGGGAGAATTCTAAAACAAGAATTGGGGAAATAGTGTTATTTCAGGAAGAAGATTTTGAGATCTTGAGAAATACTTAACCAGTTTGTGACGTTAGAAAGTTAGTCAAACTGTAAAAACCCCTGGGGTTCCTTGACTTTTGTGACTACCCCTGGTTTCTTTAGGTTAGAACATGGCAGTATCCACCAATAAAAGTCACCTGTTGAAGTGTTTTGCAAAATCAGGCATCAAATCTGCAAGCGATCGTGTAAACACATTGCTTATCCGTAGTGCCTTACTAGCCTTGGTTTGCTTTTCCACAGAGGATTAGACAGCCTCTTTCTCCTATCCTTTTTTTAACCTGGTTTCAGAAAGTTCACTCTCTACTTCTTTTCCAAGAGATGATTCAGGGATCACTCACAAACAATTCCCAACAGAGCAATACCATGCCCTCCGGCTGCCCCATTTAAATTGTCTGAACTGCGTGGCTTTTTCATTTACTCTCCCTTTAGAGTGAAGCTGCAAAGTCAAGAAGACTTGAATGGCCTTGTGTCTTCAAAGAAACGCCTTGAGCTCTGGAATGTAACAGAATGGGAGACACCACTGAACACCAGGAAGTGTCAACAACGTGGCAGGAACTCCTGGGCAGGTGATTAGGGCCTTACTTTAGGTATTTTCTAGAACAAGGCCACCAACTCAGCTGAACAAGAAGATGGGTCTTTTTCCCACAGAAACTAATTTAACTGATTTTTGAAACACTTTGATAACAGTGTGTGCATACATTTAAGTACATACTTTCCAGGTTATTCTTTGTTATACTTTTATGTAAGTGATTTGATTGACAAATTACTGTTAATTATTACTAAAGAAGAATTAAAATTTCCAATAGTCTAAATTTTGATCCTAACAGAAAGCTTTGGATCTTGACCAGATAAGGCATTAAAAAAGACATAAGATCAAATTAATTTTAATAGCTAAAACTCATTTACACTTATTTGTAATCTATTTCAAGCTTAAGTTAAAGGAAAACTAAAATGTTCCTAAATACTATATGCCAAGAGTAGCATTTGGAAGTTTAATTACTTCTAGGCACAGAATATGAAAACACGGAATTAATAATTATAATTGATAAGCTTCATTGTAAATGTAATAGGTATTAGATGGTGCATTCAGTAACTAAACAAACAGCATTTTATATACAAATGTAAAGAAATAAACTCATGTCTTCAATGTTGCTTTTAATCTTAATATTTAGGAATAATCATCATCAGTTTCTTGATAAGTTTTCTTAGCCAAATGTCCTCATAAATCTGACTACCACTTATTGAATACCCAAAAGAAGCCTCCCAATCAGGAACTGTCATAGGTAAATATACAAAGTGATGTTTATACATGCTGGATTTATGTATGTTAATATGATTAGCCATCATGAGACATAAGATATTCAAAATCAACAACAAAGTAATGCTGTATTTGAAGTTCTCTAGATGTGAAAGGCACTTACTCTGGTCATTTTTAAAAATCATATTTTCTCTAAAAATGTACTTATATTTTTATAGTTTGATAATCTCTTATTATAACATGATCAATAAAATATCTTTTCACAGTTGTTTAGATACACTGAAACAGTTTCAAGGAATTTCTTTACAGCACACACACATTCTCCCACATGTCTATTTTCAGAGTTTTCAAAATGGCAATTACTTCTTTAGATTTATAGCCTATAACTCATAGTACTTTTGGTATCCAAAAGTTTTTTACTTTTCGCTTCCATTTAAGTAATTTCAGTCTAAAAGCACTTAACAATCATAATAACACGGCAAAAGTTTGTTTTGTAAACACTTTATTATCAGCCTTTGTTTTCTGATATAATGCTTTAAAAATATCTTCTGTTGTATAAAGGACATTTTTGCAAAAAGGCAGCTCAAAACTTGTCCTTCCCTTCCTTTCATTGATCTGTTGCCTCTGAGGTAATATGAACAGCTATCTCCAGCTCTCCCACAGGCAAGCTGAACATAATAATAAGTTAGTGTTACAGGCCCATATCTATGAATGATTATACAGGGTGCCAGTTCTTTTCCATTAAAGATAAGGTAACAAAGATACTATAGAGAAGAAAACTGGTTAGCACAAACAAGGGAGTGCTTCTGACTTTAAGATTTTGTTATTTCTCTGGTAACCATTGAGTTTCTCTTGCAGTTGGGTTTCCAATAAGGTGAAGGTGCCCTCTGTAGGAGACTCCCAGTAAATGCCGCTTCTCTATACTTGGTTGACGACATACAAGTTGTTTTTTCCCTCTTCTCCAATTTATAAACAAACAAACAAACACAGTATTCTGTGTTATCAAGTTTGAACTCTTAGAGGGAAATGAGTATAAAGCCTGCAATCAGCTATGCAAATCTAGTGCATTTTCTTAATGAGAGAAATTGAACACTAAGAAAGCTGTACAGCACATTGGTGTTTGATATTTACTGACATTGTGGTATGTAATAGAATGGATACTATAAACTCAGAGGAGTTGCTGAAAGCAGAAAGACAGAAGGTCTTTCTTGGCATAGTTGAGTGAATAGTGGATCTAAACAGAAGAATCCACATGTGGAAAGACACATTCCCCACTTAATAAATACACCTCCCCAAAAGGTCTTCTTATATTCCCTTCTTATAAAGGTTACCATAATGCAGATTCATTATCAGTCCCACTGGGTAGCATATAGCTCAGTAAGAAATTGCTTTTGTTAGCATGCTCCTAGAAAGAGATTAGCTGTTTCACTGGATCTCTTGGGGCTCTTTGAAATTTTGGGAATTCTCTCTGTAATTTAAAATGGAAGTTAAAGCCAATATGAATAGACTAGGGAAAATCTCACAAATTAAACCTCTCCATCTGGAAGTTTCTTCATCACTCATTGCAAAAGTACACGCTGAACTCACTTTTGGTACAGGTAGGAGAGATTTCATCAGCGATGAAGCAATTACATGTCTACTAATGCTTTAAGAATTATGCATTTTGGTTACAAAGAAAAAAACCGAAAATTTAAATTCAGAACAGCAACTTGGATTTAATTTTTGGTCTTTATTGACTTTGCATATTACTTAGAGTTTATCACTGAAGCCATCTATTTACATTTTCTGGACTATGACTTTAGCCCCTATGGAATGTGTATAGGAGAGGCTAGTATCACCTGTATTGTAAATTAGGGGATGAACAGATGGGCATGGAGCATAAAAGTAGGGAATGTCTGCCTCCTTTTACCTACCCGACCTCATTTGTCCTTCAATATCACCTCAAGCAACCCCTTCTCCCAGGATCTATGCTCCCATAGCACTGGGTACATACCTCAACTAAAACAATAACATTTATGGAGAGATTACTATAGCCTGGCACTGTGTTAAATATTTTATATAAATTATCTCATTTAATCCTCACAGCACATGAGAAAGGTAGGTAATTACTATTATCCCAAAACAAATATGAGGAAACTGAGGCTTGAGAGGTTAAATTACTTGCCCAGTCTACCCCAGGGCCTGCTTTCTTTCCCACTATGATATACTCCCTTCTGAATCTCCTATTTTCCCACCTGACTATCTTTCACATGCTCAATTTATTTGCATCTCTGGCTTCCTAACACAACTGCCTGGTGAATCCCCAGCCAGGACTCACACAGCAGTCTGCTGTCCCTCTGATGACTGAGCATTGCTAAAGATGCTTCCACAGCTATGCAGATTAGTATTCTTAATTACTCATGACTCTTAGTTGCCAGCTTTAAATTTAAGCTACTTTATCCAGAAAGGGTGATGAATGAGCTCATGTCATCATGTTAATAGGTTTGTCAGGTCTCCAGTTGGTCTCAGAGATGACTACAGCCAGAGATTCAAACCTTACCTTGTATCATTTCTGATCCCTAAAGACACATTTTTCTAGATGCCTTCCTCAGTTTCTCAGTCTGGCTTCTTCCCACACAGCTGAATTCATGGTACCTAGCGGCAACCATGCCCGGTGCTTCTAACTCTACCACCAGAGATGGATTGAGTTTAGCTCTCCTGATCCCTAAGTTCAGAAATCCAAGACAAGGCTTTGATTGAGTCACCTTGGGGCAGATATATATTTCTGGGTGAAGAAACTTGTCAAGGGCAGTATTAGATAGTGGTTAAGAATGTATGGGATGTGGGGGCTTCCCTGGTGGTGCAGTGGTTGAGAGTCCGCCTGCCGATGCAGGGGACATGGGTTCGTGTCCCGGTCCGTGAAGATCCCACATGCCGTGGAGCGGCTGGGCCCGTGAGCCATGGCTGCTGAGCCTGCACGTCCAGAGCCTGTGCTCCGCAACAGGAGAGGCCACAACAGTGAGAGGCTTGCGTACCGCAAAAAAAAAAAAAATAATAATAATAATAATAATAATGTATGGGATGTGAAGTAACACACCTAGAATTCAAAACCTGGTCTGTGTGTGACCTAGGGCAAGTTTCCATCTTGTGCCTCAATTTCCTTGTCTGAAAAAAGGAGATAATAATTGTACCTACTTCATTGCATTTTTATGATGATTAAATAAGTTAATATAAAAAACTTTGACTTGTGCCTGGTTCTGGATACGTTAGTTATCACTGATTGTACAGGTCTTGGGATTGAGACAAATATTCACTCACAGCTCACTCACTGTAGCCAAAGAGACAGAGTAATTTAAGAGCATTGAAGCTCACACTTGAGGGAAATGCTGAACGTGGAGCCTGGGGAGTTTTCTAGAAGGGGAACACTTTTCCAGAAGAAAGGTTGAGAAGTGCTAGACAGACAAATCATCAGAGGCCTGCTCTACAACTATGAAAATGTATCATCTCCTGTACCAATAGAGGGCCATTCAACAATCCTTTGATGTGCCCTTGATCGGCTCCATCTTGTCTTCCCTTCAGTGATAATTCTAAATCTTCCTCTAATGCTAGACCCCACTCCTCATGTACTCGATCTATATTCTCTAATGACACTCCTTTTGGTGCAAAAGGAAATTTATGATTGTCAAGTCTTCATCTTTTCTTGCTTGGATGTTGCTAGAGCCCCCTAGCTGACTCCCTTTTCCAATCTTGCCCTTCATCCATCTACACTATTTTTGGATCCACACTGGAACTTGAATATATCTTCCATATAAATCTGCCCATGTGGTCCATATACTCTTCAATGGGGCCACGTCTTCCCTGGCCCCCAAGATCGGCCCCCTGGGTCTGTCTCCAAAAAAAGTTGGTGATGACATTGCCAAGGCATCTGGTAATTGGAAGGGTCTGAGGATTACAGTGAAACTGACCATTCAGAACTGACAGAATGAAGTCCAAGATAGTACTGAGCCTGACCTAAAAACCTTCTTTTCCTTTTCTGTTTTGTATTTGAATACTCTCATGTGTGACTTTTATTTTAGAAGGTCTAAAGTGCTGAATTTGTAAATTAAATCATGCTATTCCTGTGGTAAAAATACTTCTATTGCTTCTTATTAGACTTTTAACAGCACTCTCTTCTCTTTCTTGATAGTGTTTTTCATAACTTTTAATTTTCCATTGGATTGTTAACTTTTTTCTTGTGTGACTCTATCTATTGGTAATAAGTTCTTCTGGCACATTTCTATTTTATTCCTTATTGTATTCTCTGTCCAGTATAGTGATTACATATAGAAGGTATACAGTATTCATTGAATGATAAATGGCCTACTACAAGTAATAGGTATATACCATGTTATTTCACATATCTGGCTTTTGCTTATGAGTACCTCTTCCAGAATTTATTTGCTTAGCTAACTCTTTCTCCCCTTTCAGGATAACTCTCCAAGAAAGATTCTTCAAACCCACAAAAGAGCAAACTATCTCATGTCTATTCTATCACATTATCCTGTGTATAGCTCTAATTTATTATTTATTATGCTTTATCTATCTGTCTTCATTAATGACAGGGAATGGGTCTCAATCATTTCTTAATCATCTCTTAACATGATGCTTAACATAAAACAATCCTCAAATTGAACTTTGCTTTGTTCAAGATACAGATTAATCTCCACTTGAATGACAAAACAAATTTTGAATGAATGAAATATTAAGGAATAAATGAATTAAATATTGCACTATACCTTTTCTTTAATAATTTCCTAATAATTTGAGCCTAAATGTTTTTCTTATCATTTATTTTGTATACTATTTAGCTACTAATTCAATGTCTTGTGAAATCTATTAAAATTATTGCCTTGAACTACTATTTTTACCTTGGGAAGTTTAAATTTTGAATGGGTTTTATCTCATTTTTTCATCTCATCAGCTAGAGAATGGGGGTTGTCCTATATAATCCCAGAAAATGGCACACATGCATGTAACAGGCATATGTTCATTAGATTCAACTTGGATAGATTTGAAGTCTGTGTAAATTCAGAGACATTTAGTATATCTTGTCTACTATTATAGTTAACTTTTTCTGTATAACAATACAACCCAGAACTTTGTGGTTTAAAAAAACAACAACCCACTAGTTCATTTATTTTGTGCTTTTATGGGAAGGCTGGGATGGTACTTCCGGTCTGGGTCAGGTCAGCTGTGTTGTATGTTTTACAGTGGCTTCTTTATGTGTCTGATGATTAGCAGATTAGTTCAGCTGGAGTTTCACCAGGCAGTTGTGTTAGCTGTGAATATTCTTGTACATGTTAACTGGTGGACGTATGCAAAACATTCTCTAGGTATTATGGACTGAATTGTGTCCCCCAAATTCAAATTCACATGTTAAAGTCTAAACACCCAATGTGACAATATTTGGAGATAGAGAATTTAGTAGGTAATACAGATTAAATGAAGTCATTAAGGTGTAGTCTTAATCTGATAGTATTGGTCAATTTATGAGAAGAGGAAAAGAAAGGAAGGCCATGTAAGAACACAGCAAGGAGGCAGCTGTCTGCAAGCTAGGAAGGGTGCTCTCGCTAGAGACCAATCAGCTGGCATCTTGATCTTGGACTTCCCAGCCTTCAGAACTGTGAGAAACAAATTTTCTGTTGTTTGAGCCACCCAGTCTATGATATTTTTTATGGCAGTCTGAGCAGACTTAGACACTAAGGTATATACCTAGGAGCAGATTTGCATAATTGTAAGGTGTACACATCTTCAAATTGATTAGATAAGGTCAACTGTTTTCCAAATTATTATATCAATTTACATTTCAAAAGTTGTTCTACATCTATCATAATACCTGATAATCTGAAACTTTTGAAATTTGGCATCCAGGTGGGTATGAAATGGAAACCAATTGCAGTTTTAAAAAACATTTCCTTATTACAAAGTTTGAGAATTTTCTCATATGCTTTTTGGCCTTTTGGATTTCCTTCTGTCAAATGTCCACACTTTTGCCCATTAAGAATTGTACCATTTATGTTTTTCTTTTTGATGCATAGAATTTATTTATGTATTCTGAATAATAATTCTTTGGCAGTTATATTTGTTGAAAACTTATTTCCCCCACTCTGTGGCTTGTATTTTCTTTGGGATAGTTTTTGATGAGCAGACATTCTTAATTTGAATGTAGTCTAATTATTATTCTTTTCTTTATAGATTTCTCTTTTTGTGTCTTACATAAGAAATTTTCCCTAAGAGCACAAAATTATTCTTTATTTTTTAAAAAATTTTTGATTTTTCCTCTATACATTTAAGTCTTTAATACAGTAGAAACTGATGGTTTTCACAGCAGAGATAGGTGGGTGGGGAGAGGTGGGCAAAGGGAGTGCTACTGGCATCTAGTGGGGTAGAGGTCAGGAATGCTGATAAATATCCTACAATGCACAACAAAGAATTATCCAGACAAAAATGTCAATAATGCCAAGATTGAGGAATTCTTAGAGTAGTGGTTTATATAATACAACATTAACCAGTATTCTTAAATACTTTATGTGTGCTTTAAAAGAAAGTATATAATTTTGGGTTCTGTGTTCTATGTGCTTCTTTAAGTTAACCTTGTTAATTTTGTGGTTCAAGCTTTCATAATTTTACTGAGTTTTTGACTATATGATTTATCATTATTAAGAACATTGTTACAATCTCCCACTATGTAAAGTAGTCTAGTTCTTATAGTTCTGTGATGTCTGTTGTTAGGTGAAACAAGATTAGAACTCATCTGTCTTTCTGGTGATTTGAAATGTTATTTTTAAGTGACTATCATTTTCTCTGCTAATACATTTTTCCTTAAGTCTATTTTGTCTAATATATTTTTATAAAAACATCTGGCTTTTAAAATTTGCTTAGTATTCATCAGTTATAATCCTTACAATCAATTTATTTTATCTTTTCAGTGTTGTTTTATTTTAGGGTATCTCTGTAAACACTATGGAGCCCCCTTCCTCCCTCTCTTCCTTCCTTCCTTCCTTCTTTCCTTCCTTCCTTACTCTCCCTCTCACTCTTTCTTTCTTTCTGTTACCAATTTGTATGTTTTTTAAATTGTGATAAAATACATATACCATAAAATTTAGCATTTGTACCATTTTTAAGTGCCCAGTACAGTCATGTTAACTATATGTACATTGTTATGTATCAGATCTCTAGAACCTCTTCATCTTGCAAAACTGAAACTCTGTGCTCATAAACAGCAACCCCCATTTCCCCTTCCCTGCCAGCATCTGGTAACCACATTGTACTTTCTGTTTCTATGAGTTTGACTGCTTTAGATACCTCACCTGAGTAGAAGCATTTGGTGTTTGTATTTTTGCAACTAGCTTATTCCACTTAGCATAATGCCCTCAAGATTTATCTATGTTGTAGCATATGACAGGATTTATTTCTTTTTTAAGGCTGAATAATATTCCATTGTATGTATACTCTACATTTTCTTTTTTCTGAGAGAATATATTTATTATTTTAAATATTTTTTCCCAAAATCTTTGGTATGCACTTTGATACAAATAGCACTTACATATGGAGGGAGATGTTAAATAGTTTCAAACAGATGGAAATGAAACATACTTGGAAAACATAAATTCAGATTCTGTAATAAATAAAGGAACACCTCTCCCTATATGTGATAACCAAGTCATACTTAATAATATTCACTTGTCTTGACCAATGAATTTTTCTAATACTTTACAGAACAAAAAATAAAAGTTCCTTTAAGAATAATCAAGTTCCTCTTAAGAAATGAGAATTACCTACAATTGTACTAGATTTAGGCAAAAAAAAGTTAACACAGCAAACCAGAAACACCATATATAAGATTCTAATGCAAATGTTTGTTCTTTCCCTTTTAAAGGAAAACTATTGAAAATCTTCCCCCAGGTAGGGGGACCTCAGCAGTACTTTTGAGTGCCTGAGTGATTGATTTCTGCTTTGCATAAACCTAGGCCTGTGGATCACTTTCTTCTGGTCCCCTGCTAGACTGGGCTGAGCAGTTGCCTCCTTATATTTAGTCCCCAAAACCCAGTTTGATTACTTTCTTGTTTGACGATTACTTTCTCTGCAATTTTATCAACTAGAGAAACAAAATGTTGCCTACATTCCAGTGCATGGTAGGTAATGTTGTCTACTTTACTTATAAACTTAGTATGGCTTCTCTGGGTGCTTGTTTTGTTTTTACTTGAGAATGCTGTAAAACTCTTGAGGTCTCCACTGGGAACAGATTTCTCCCATTAGACAGAATCATACTCAACATGATAGCATTGAAAGAGTTGCTCAATTCCTATCTCCAGACTCTCATCTCCCCTCCATCTTCAGAGCAGTTCAGCTTCTGTTCCCGTTGAGCCCCATGTCACGTGGTGTTATGAAGAGTTAGAATTGGACTGTGCCTGAGTTTTTTTTTCTTTTTACCACATTTTCTTTATCCATTTATCCATTGAATGGACATTTGTGTTGCTTCCACCTCTTAGTTACAGTTAACAATGCTGCAGTGAACATGGATGTGTAACTATCTCTTCGAGATCCTGTTTTCAATCTTTTTGGATATATGCCAATGACTGAGATTCCTAGATTACATGGTATATCTATTTTTAATTTTTTGAGGAATCTTCACACTGTTTCCCATAGTGGCTGTATCATTTTACATTCCCATCAGTAGTGCACAAGAGTTCTGATTTTCTAATTTCTACCAGCACTTATTTCCCCCTTTTTTAAAAATAGTAGCTATCCTGTAGGGTGTGAGGTGATTTCTCATTGGGGGTTTGATTTACATTTTCCTGATAATTAGTGATACTGAGCATCTTTTCATATGCTGGTTGGCCATTTGTATATCTTCTCTGGAGTATATCTTTCTTGTTAAGTTGTATGGGTTCTTTGTATGTTCTGGATATTAACATGTATGGTTTGCAAATATTTTCTCCCATTTTGGAGATTGCTTTCACTCTATTGTTTCCTTTGCTGCACAGAAGTTTTTAAGTTTGATGTAGTCCCATTTATCTATTTTTGTTGTTGTTACTGTTGTGCGTTTGGTGTCATATCTAAGAAATCATTGCCAAATCCTGAGTTCTGCAACTTTTGCCCTATGTTTTCTTCTTTTATAATTTTATATTTTTGGGTCTCACATTAAAGTCTTTTTTTTTTTTTTTTTTTTTTTTTGTGGTACGTGGGCCTCTCACTCTTGTGGCCTCTCCCGCTGTGGAGCACAGGCTCCAGACTCGCAGGCTCAGCGGCCATGGCTCATGGGCCCAACCGCTCTGCGGCACGTGGGATCTTCCCGGACCTGGGCACGAACCCATGTCCCCTGCATCGGCAGGCGGACTCCCAACCACTGCGCCACCAGGGAAGCCCTTACATTAAAGTCTTTAATCCCTTTTGAGGAGTTGCCTTTATTTTAAATCCAGTTGGATACTCTTTGTCTTTTAAATGAGTCATTTAGTCCAATTACACGTACTGTAGTCACTAATATTTTTGTTTTATATCTATCATCGTATTTTGTGGTTTTATTTGTACCACCTTTTAAATTTTGTACTTTCTTCCCTTGCCTCTTAATATCTATTTATGACTTACCTGAATCAACCAGCACTGTGGTGGCTGCCAAATAATGCTCATCTATATTTACAAGTTGTCATTCCATTGTAAAAAGGGGCTTTTTCTTCTTCCCAAATTATTTATTACTTTATTTAAATCATTGTAATCCATTTATTATAATTATTTTCATGTTAAAATTGGCCGAGATTTGACAGGCAGAGCCTATCCAGCTGGCTGCTGTCATATTGACATGCCGCTACCATTCTTTGGAGGTTCCTTTATTTTTGGCACAAGATCCAGGTCCATCCTGTGCTTTTCATGTCCCAGTCCTGGAATTAGCTATTTCTACCAGTTCTACCAGGAACCCCAGTTCTTTGTGGATGATCGTATATAGGAAACCAAGATCTGGATGTTCAAAGTGCTCATTGTTATGTATGTCTCGTTGTTTCTAGGCTTTCTCAGTAAACAAGGTAGGGAATGTATGGGTGTAATACATATTTATAAACAAATAATCAGAAAAAAACATTTGTCACACACAGATTTATGTCCCTATATCTATTTCCATCTATCTCTAACATCTAGCTAGCTAGCTAGCTAGCTAAGTAGCTAGCTAGCTAGCATCTATCTCTCCTGTGAGTGTATATATTTCCATTCCCAATTCAGTAATACCACTGTGTTCATTCTACCTTAGTTTCCCCACACTCTGTGTTCTGATAATGAAAAATCTGACTTCCATTACGCTCAATGTATTTACTTACTTGTCCAGTCTTGTATGTGATCAATATCCCCCAAATGCTAGCTACCTCCTTGGCCTTGGCTTTCTGCTGTGTTTGCAGACTATGGTCTTGCCACCTCCTCCTCTGCTGACTGCTCAGCAGTCAGCACCCCCAGCCCCACTCCACCTCCTGAGGCAAACTACATCCTCAACCCCACCAGTTTCTGATATGTCTTTGAACCCCCAACATACCACCACCTCCTTGACTCCCCTGCTTTCTTCAGCTTTGACCACGTTCCACAAGCAGCAAAGGAAAGGCAAAGAGGGAGGAGACAGCATGGTCCAGAAACTGAAAGATGGAATTTATCTATGTATTTAATGCCCAAAGACTAAACCAGGTTTTACTGTTCTGCTTCTGCCTTGAATTTCCCCTTTTCATTTACTTCTTGGTCTCAGAATATCTTACTTTCTCACCAACTAATGGATGTGTTTAAGAAGATTTTCTAAAATTACTTTATCAAAATTTTTAGTTGTTTTTAAAGGTTGGCCTGGGTACTTGGTTCTCTGTAATGCCAGAGACAGAGCTGGAGGTATATATTTAAATGTAATATCTGAGGTTTTAACATTTTAACCAAATGAATGAATTTTGAAATTGGTATAAGGGCCTGGTTCCTTGAAATTGGGAAAGGAAATCCTATCCTAAGTGACTTTTCCAAAGGCATATACTAAAAATTTTGAAAGGAGAGTCCAGATTTTTGCATGTGTCCTGACTTTCCACTAGTGCTCTTCCTATCTTAATTGCAAAAATAAGCAGACAGCAATATAATTGCTAGAAGGAGGAGAATAAGTGTAAGAAGGTATTCAGGATTTTCTACCTCAAATGAACCAGAGTAACTTTCTTGGATTTGCATTTTATTTTTCTTTATTCCACTTTATTAGGAGAAAGTGTTCCTATGCTAGAAATAAAGATTGAAGTCACTGATTGAATAGATGAGATATTTCTTTGTAGAGACAAACTCTGCCTTTTCAGCCATCTTATTTTCTTATCCTACGACAACGAGAAAATACATGAGAGTCATTTTTTGTGTTCTGTGTGCCATCCTTTATCCAAATATTATCACTAGTTTCCCAGATTTATATATTAGGCAATTAAAAGGTTGTATGGTCAAGCTTTGTAAGTAGTAAAGAGCTATCTAGTTGGAATATTCCACCTGAGACCATAATTGTCTCATACTTCCCAATGTAATTTTAAATAAGTTAAAAAATATTTCTGCATTTTATTCATGGGATGTGAGAATAAGTCATACTGTGATGGACCTGCACCCATTCCTTCCTGTTCCTCTTTCCCCTTCCAAGAATTAACTCAGTAGGGTAACCCATGTACCTTGGAAAATGCTGACTGCTCCCCAGCAATAGTCCTCAGTTGCCTTAAGCCAGTAGGCACATTCTTTTAGTCTCTGGATCACTGTCATATGCCCAGGGGTGGTGGGCATGGTCTTTAGGGGTACAAAGAATATTGGCGTTCCCAGTTGGGATGCTTAGACAGAAGTACATATTCTCACTGTCTCTACAGGTTGCAGTGGGGGAATGTGGTCCTGTCTGCTTCTGGCAGACGTTCAGCAGTCGTGTTGGAAAGGAGACCTGAGTTGAAGCAGATATCCCAGAGAGCAGAACAGAAAGAAAAAGGAGTCACCACTAAATCCACCAACAGTGGAGCCTACTTATCTCTGGACTTCCACCTACTGGGGCTAATAAACCCTTTGTTGTATGGGCTTTCTTGATCCTCACAACATAAAAGAGTCCCAAATCACAGCAACATTAAAGAAAAAAGCACAATGGAATGAAACCAAACCAACAAAGGGTATAAATCATGAGAAAAATTTGACTCTGACTAAAGATAAGAATTAGGACAAGAGTATCCATGCTTTGCAAAAGTTGGTCAAATGATAAGAAATCTTTTTGTAAATAGGCTTTATGATTTTTTGGGTCATAAATGAATAATGAATAGCGATAGCTTACTAACTTTTTAAAAAGATGCATAAAAGGAGCAACACAATGGCAGATCCAAAGTGGTTTAGGCAAATTTACCCTTGCAGGAGTGCACAATTAAAAGCCTAGTATCAGCCATTAACATACTCTGGTCACATCACAAATACTGCATTTAGAAGTCTAAGATTTTCTTGTTTGTTTTAAGGTCTATCCAGTTAGGACACAATTCTTTTTTGAGTCCATACCAAAGGTGTCTGTAAGCAATTTTGTGGATGACAAGGAACTTTAAGAGACAAGGTGAATCTAAGCTGGGCCCAGCCTTTATCCACATAGCCAGAGATATTAGGACAGTCTTTTTATTAACAAAAAATCTTCACATGAAAATAGCAGCAGAAAAGACAAATATTGTATTATCCCATTTATATGAGTTACCTAGAATAGGAAAATTCATAGAGACATAAAGTAGAGTAGAGATTACCAGGGTCTGGGGGGAATGGAGACTGGGGAGTTACTGTTTAATGGGGAAGGCATCTCTGTTTGGAAAGACGAAGAAGTTCTGGAGATGGATGAATTGTTGCACAATATTGTGAATGTACTGAATGTCACTAAACAATGGTTAGATGGTAAATTTTATGGTATCTATATTTTACCACAATAACCATTGATAACACAAAATATGACGCATAAATTCAATTATAAATGCTTCAATTTTTTCCCCCAACAATGAGAGTCTATGTGGGATGGCCGGCAGGATGAACAGAAGCCTGGTGCGTGTTCAGGAGGGGCCAGGAGAAGCAGCATGTGCCTGGGTCAGGATAGATTCTCTCTCTCTTTCTCTTTTAAAAAGGTTTTACTGTTTCATTTACTATGCAGAAATTGTCACTAACTGATATGACTTCAAAGCAACTTAGTTTAAAAAAAACGCTAGATGTTTTTTGATATCACTTGTATGTAGAATCTAAAAAAATGATACAAATGAACGTATTTACAAAACAGAAATAGACTCACAGACATAGAAAACAAACCTATGGTAACCAAAGGAGAAAGGGGAGAGAGAGGGATAAATTAGGAGTTTGGGATTAACAGATACACAGTACTATATATAAAATAGATAAGCAAGGACCTACTGTATAGCACAGGGAACTATATTCAATATCTTGTAGTAACCTATAATGGAAAATAATCTGAAAAATAATATATATATATATTCACTTTTCTGCACACCTAAAAACTAACACAACATTGTAAATCAACTATATTTCAATTTAAAACATGTTAGACATCAATGTCTAGATTTTAAAATATAATGGAGAACTTGGCATCAACGAATCTCCAGATGGAGGAAAATATTACCTTCAACCTGGAGACAATCATCTATTTACCCATTTAAAGTGTGAATTCTACGTTAAAGCACTGCCAGGTAACATTCCAGCCTACTCTGGGAATTCTCTTGAGATGGAGATTTTATTGCTTCTTGAGGCAGCATATTCTACCTTCACACAGCTGGGACCACTGGAATATGCCCCTTAAATTGAGCAGAAGCCCACAGTCCTCATCCCTCCCATACATCAAATTCAATTTTCGTATGATAATAATACTTTATATTTATTGAGTTCTCACTACATGCAGGCACCATGCTAAATGCTTTAAGTGTAACATCTTGTCCTGTCCTCATAACAGCTGTAGGAGGTAATTGTGTTTTTAGTCCTAAATATTTCCATTTTTCTAAGAAACTTGTTAGCTTTTATGTAAAAAAAAAAAAAAAGGCAGCTGAGGATATCTTCTCAAAGAGTTTCCATGACCTGACCATCTGCTTGCATCAAAGCAAACTAGATCTCCATTTTCTGCTTCAGCGTCTTCCAAATATCCTGTAAACTGGTGACTTTGAAGGGTACAAGAGTGAAGAAAATTCATAACCTTGATCACTCTCCCCTAACATGATGTAATGAACCTCACTTGCAGAGTTCACAGCATAGACTCTCCAGATGCATGGAAATTGAGCTCACTTTCTCTTTTGGATTTAAATAAACTATTGAGATCTCCTATTGTATTTATTTTATTATAGGCAGCTTATCTGTGACAAATGATCTCAGTTTTCTACATTTAGACTAAAGTTCCTAACTTTCTTGCAGTAATGATTATTTCCCACTAGTTCAATATATTAGTTAATTGGGACTCAATATTATAATTCTTCTGATTTCTAAAAATTCCTGGATTTTACATTTGTTCTGTGGCACACAGATGAGACACAATTAGATTAGAGGAAACAGTTTTCTATTTTCCATCAGACTCAGATACACAAAACACAAAGATAAAATCAGATTCTGATTTATAAATATTTTTCATGCATATACTTATTCTTTATCCCTCTGTATATTATTATGTAATGTGGATTCATGAGAGAGGAACACTTATGATAAATGGAAGGTGCAAGAAACCCAAATGATTAAAACTTGAAATACTTTGTTCCACCACTGAGAGTTCTCTCTCTCTCTTTCTTTTTTTTTTAAACTGGGGTATAACCACTGAGAGTTCTCTTGATTTAAAATATTTTATGTTGACACCAGTTTCCTTGTATTTCTTTATGTTCCCCCATTCCTCACCACTGGATTTTTAAAAATCTAAATGAACATACAGGTGAGTTTTTGACTCATTTTGATTATTCCATACAGATTTTCTCTACTATAGTTATAATATTCCTTTGAAATTCTTACTTTCGGCTCCATGCCATTACCTGCAACCCCCCAACACGCTGCTTTGTTTTTTGTTGTTCTTAAATGTATTCCATTTTTTAAATTTTATTTATTTATTTATTTATTTATTTTGGGCTGCGTTGGGTCTTTGTTATTCCATGTGGGCTTTCTCTAGTTGTGGCGAGTGGGGGTTAGTCATCGTTGCTGTGCGGGGGCTTCTCATTGCTGTGGCTTTTCTTGATGCAGAGCACTGTCTCTAGGCATGTGGGCTTCAGGAGTTGTGGTTGTGGCTCATGGGCTCTAGAGCGCAGGCTCAGCAGTTGTGGCACACGGGCTTCATTGCTCTGCAACATGTGGGATCTTCCTGCACCAGGGATCGAACCCGTGTACCCTGCATTGGCAGGCGGATTCTTGACTACTGCACCACCAGGGAAGTCCCTGTGCTGCTTTGTTAAATCTGCCTGACTTTCTCCCCATCATGTCAAGCAGAGTCTTGGTTAAAAGCTGGATAAAGCAGGGAAGGCTTACTGAGAATACAGGTCACTAAACCCTTCAAACCTCTTTCTTGTTGTCCCCCAAGCAACAGGGTTTGCTTCTTCCAGGAGTAACTGGTGCAGACTGCACTTGTACTGTTCTGGTAGTTTGTGGAACTCAGCACTGAATGACTTCATGACTCTTTGGGATAAAAGGCACTATTTAGTACCTTTCACCTTTTAAATAGGACTTCAGCATTAGAATTTAAAAACAGGGCTTCCCTGGTGGCTCAGTGGTTGAGAGTCTTCCTGCTGATGCAGGGGACATGGGTTTGTGCCCCAGTCCAGGAAGGTCCCACATGCCGCGGAGCAGCTGGGCCCGTGTAAACCAAATTAAAAGTCATTAAGGTTATGTATTTTAATCCATTTTCTATGTTATCCACAGTGCCCAGTCAGACTAGAATTTGCAGGGCAGTAGACCAGTGCACATTTAACAACTCAGTAATCATAACCATTAAAATAACCATAATAACACTTTGCACTTACTGAGTACCTTTCATCCAAGAGTTTCAAAGCCCTTTCTAAAGATTAATTAGTTCTCCTAACACTTCTACCAGATAGAGAAATGTTGTTGTCCCATTGCCCTGGTGAGGAAACTGACAGGCTGAGGTTGTGACTAGCCCCAGGCTATTCTGTAGGCTGTGGCAGTTCTGAGGGTGAGATCTTGGGAAAAGCCATTCCCATCCTGTGCATTCCTCTTTCATTATTTTACATTCATTCTAAGCAGGCTGAGGTCCCAGAGTTGTTTGAAAATTGTCAAAGAGCTGTAAAATAATTTAAATAATATACGCAAATCCCCAATGAAACTAGGACCACAGGAATAGGATAGTGTGTGAACATTTCCCTGACATGCATTTCTAAATCTTTGCTCCCCAAATGTCACGACAAATAAGACTAAAGTCTATAATCAATTTGTACTTGCCGTGACTCTTCTCCAAGTTTTCATAATTATGCCACATCACTGTTTTCACTTTCTATACTTGTTCAGTCTCTCTGTGGTGTCTCACATAGAAAATTTGACTCTCTAGCCGATTCAATTTCTTTTAAAAAAGGATATTGTAGACAAAAAATTGAAAATATCTGCATTCATTCCTTTCATACTTATGATGCTAAAAACTTTAACGCAAACAAATGTACATGGGGGAAAAAAAGCCTTGCGCTTTTAAGATGAAGATTTTGCTATATTCTTTCTGTCTTGACATCCTAGTTACCACTTAATTTTATGCCTTGTCTAAATTATTTTTTTCTATTTTTCAGTTTTCTGGAGCTAAGTAATTTTTCACTTTATTTGTAGATATCGTAATGAATAAATGTCCAGCACTTGCTATATTCAATTACACAGCACAGAAATTTACACATACATATAATTAAGTATGAGATAGAATTTTGGGGAGTCAGGCAATTATGTCCCAGACAAAAATGTATAGGACCAGAAGGATATAGACAGTGTCATAGATATTCATCTCTTATAAACCAGTTCAGAACTAGTTTATGCTAATGGTTTATGGACATTAATTGTAGAGTCTGGGATTTCCTAATGTTAAGTTAGAGTCTTTTAAATAGGTAATATTAAGTTTGGGTCCAGAGCACTTACTTATTCAAGTCTAGAAATGTAACAGAGTTGGAGGGAAAAAGTGACTTATATTTGTTGTTCTTTTAATCATTTACTGATCTCCTAAAGCTATTCAAGTAAATTTACTTTTATTTTAAGCACGTGAACCTGTGTTATAAAATTTTATCACATTAGTCACCAATTTAATATTTTGGCCCTATTGAAACATGTCGCATTTTTTATCCACTTTTTCTGTAGTCTCCTTACTTTTCTTGTTTATCTTTTACCCTTTCTCTTGCTATTCTCTTTCCTAAAAGCTCACCACCAAACAGTTGCTTGAGAATATTCTCACCAAATAGTATGGATCCAAAATATTTTTATCCCTTTGTAATGAGATTTATGTTGGTTTTTCTAAACTCCAGTGTTGTTTTCTAATTAGATTGCTTGTCATAATATTTAATATAGCTCTTGTACTTAAGAAGTAACCTAGTTTTAGAAGCCAGAATTGGCATTTTTTTCTAATTGAGCATTCTTTCAATTTACGTATACTTAGCTGTGATTTTTTTTTTTACCTTTATGCCTTCATTTTCTGGATTTCCTATTTTTGAACACTGCATAATTTTTCATGTCATTAAATATGCATCTCATTTTGCATGACATAGAAATCAAAAACTACATGAACTCAACTTTCTGATATGTGAACATGTTGGAAAAAAAGAAGAGAGCTGGTAACGATTACAATAACTCTGGCTCATTCAAGGCAAAAAGTGGATGCTTGGATACATGTTTGTCTGAGAACCATCCTTCTAAAACTAAATCATTCTTCAATAATGCTGGGATACCTTTCATCTTCTGTGATTGGCTGAACAGGATGGTGTACATTTCACATGCCTCTAATTGATTCAGAAATGTTTCTTTTCGATACTTGCCTGTAAATAGTTTCACACATCTGACACTTCCAGCTAACTAAAAACCTGAATCACCAAGAACAGATTCAGTTCACCCCTCCCTTACCCCACACCCCAGGTTAGCATCAGGGCCAGACTTGCAGGCGGAAGGGCCTCAGGCAATCTTTTCAGCCTCCCACAAAATAATTATTGAGTAAACACTCAGGGCAAGGATTAAGTTGTTGCAGGTTAAGAGGAACAAGAAGGGGTGGGCAGAGAAAACTTGGGTTCTGCTGCAAGTTTACCTGAGATGCTAGCTTAAAATACTCTTTGGTGGAATATGATATACTCCAGGAAGCAATGTCTCAAGAGCTAAAATATTCATATTTGCAAAGAAAGTTACATCATAGTTGACTAGATATCACATAATTTAAGGTTTATGGGTATCAGGAGTGAAAAACTTTTTGTTTTAAATCTAGAGCTAAATGGAAGTAAATGTTTAAGGAAAAATAGTTAAGAGCTACATAGAAGTAAAAAGAAAATGACAAGTTTTGTTAAGGACAAATATATAGTACATTTCACTCATTTAAATAACAAAAATACCGAAGAAATATAGCTATATATTTCTTTCAAACAAATATATGCATACTTAAGTTCAGATATTGTAGAATTTGAGATGAGACTAAGAATTGCAGGAGGGAGAAATAGAGGTCCATTTAGGCTCAGGAAAGGAGAGAACAGATATGTGGAAATGGAGACCTGAAGAAAGGAGAAACACGCCAAGGATAAATATGACCCTTTTCTTCATTTCCTCTGATCTTGATTCCTTTGTTCCCAGCATCTCCTTGATCCAGCTCTCCTAAGCTGTTTGCCGCCTCTTCTAGTCCACCCCCCTCCCTAACAAGATGGACAACCAACCATCCCTGTTAGTTTCAAAGTGCTACCCCTCTACCCTCTACCTTCCCTCTATCGTCTACTCCCTGCTTGGGGCGACACACTTCCCCTCCATCTACTCCCGATGGGCCTCTGAACTGAATTTAGCTTAGTCTTTCAGATCTGTATATATCGTTCATGTGAGACAAATAATAAAGAAAGACGTCAAGTCTTATTCTCTACGAAGGAGGTTTTAAGAAAACTCTTGACACACATTTTAGATTGATTAAGTCATATTTGACACAATTAATTGTTTTTTTTTGCTTTATAACAAATTTAATCAGTTATACATATACATATGTTCCCATATCCCCTCCCTTTTGCGTCTCCCTCCCACCCTCCCTATCCCACCTCTCCAGGTGGTCACAAAGCACCGAGCTGATCTCCCTGTGCTATGCGGCTGCTTCCTACGAGCTATCTACCTTACGTTTGGTAGTGTATATATGTCCATGCCGCTCTTTCGCTTTCTCACAGCTTACCCTTCCCCCTCCCCATATCCTCAAGTCCATTCTCTAGTAGGTCTGTGTCTTTATTCCTGTCTTACCCCTATGTTCTTCATGTCATTTTTTCCCCTTAAATTCCATATATATGTGTCAGCATACAGTATTTGTCTTTCTCTTTCTGACTTACTTCACTCTGTATGACAGACTCTAGGTCCATCCACCTCATTACAAATAGCTCAATTTCGTTTCTTTTTATGGCTGAGTAATATTCCACTGTATATATGTGCCACATCTTCTTTATCCATTCATCCGATGATGGACACTTAGGTTGTTTCCATCTCCGGGCTATTGTAAATAGGGCTGCTATGAACATTTTGGTACATGACTCTTTTTGAATTATGGTTTTCTCAGGGTATATGCCCAGTAGTGGGATTGCTGGGTCATATGGTAGTTCTATTTGTAGTTATTTAAGGAACCTCCATAATGTTCTCCATAGTGGCTGTACCAATTCACATTCCCACCAGCAGTGCAAGAGGGAGTTATATTTAAGTTATATTCAACCAAATTATTTTCCTAGCATATAAAATAGCATATTAGATTTTTGTTTACATATTTAGTAGTTCAAATCGATCTTGAACTCCTCTATGAAAAGGCTGTGTATTGCTCATATTTGTGTTTTTAGAGTCTAGCATAAAACCTGGTACAAAGCAGGTACTGAATATAGTTTTTACCTTAATGAATAAAGTGGCATTATTTACTCAGAAGCTGCATTCATTTATTCATTTTATTTAACCAATATTTAAGTTCTTGCTGTGCATTAGACACACATAATGACAGTGGGGACGCATCAAAAAATAATACAGAAGAAGCTTTCTGTCTCCTGGATCCTACATGGCAGCTACAGATATAGGAATGTGGCTCGTGTGAAAAACAAGTTAGAAATGTATGGGTTGGGGAGAAATCAAGGCATCAAACCAGTTACTGTCATGAAAAGAGAAGAGCTTCCAGAAAAAGTGTATAAAAGGACAAGATGACCAAGACATAACTAGTGCTTATGGTTAGGGATACAGGTTGCTTTTTTTTTTTTTTTTTGGTGGTACACGGGCCTCTCACTGTTGTGGCCTCTCCTGCTGCGGAGCACAGGCTCCGGACGCGCAGGCTCAGCAGCCACGGCTCACAGGCCCAGCCGCTCCATGGCATGCGGGATCCTCCAGGACCAGGGCACGAACCCGTGTCCCCTGCATTGGCAGGCGGACTCTCAACCACTGCGCCACCAGGGAAGCCCCACAGGTTGCTTTTTCCATAACATTTTTACAGGTGTCAAATAAAAGTAGTAATTTGGGTAATATTGTTAATAAGTAATAGATACTTCCAAAGAACATATACAATTATATGAAAAACTAAACATTTGATTTCAGGGTTCTATAAGTCTCATAATAATTAATTATTAAATATTTTAAAAAGCAACTACATTAAACTTATCTGAAATAATTTTATCTCTTTTTTCAAAACCACAGTAAAAATAAAATATTTATATCAATTATAACTCAATAAAGTTAAAAAAGTATATGGTAACTATGTGAGTGGTTTTGTTATGTGAGAGTTGTGTAGCTAACACTGTGATGTAAATAGTATATTTATACATAGATCACATTAACACCATTTTTTGAGCAAATGATTAAATAGGGAAGATGTGAGTAAAGTTACCTGCAAATTGACAATTCACTTCTTGTATCCAGATTTAATACTGTCTTTGAAATTGTTAATTAGAAAATACTGAAAAATATGTCCTTATTAATGAAGAGAACAAAGCCAAAACTTCAAAATGGTTATCTACAGAATTATACCAGCACATTGAAAATCCAAATTAATGTCTGTGAGATGGTCTTTGAATAACTCAAAACAGTACAGATTACCTATAACTTTAGGCTAAATTATAATAACTTCCCATTCTGTGGTTAGAGTGTCTGGGTTTAAATCTTGGCTTTATTCCCCATGGGGCAAGGAAATTCACACTGGACTAATTACTTGATATCTTTATGCCCCATCTATCTGATCCGGGAAGTGGGGATAATAAGTTGTCTGGATAATTAAATGAGATAATCCATGGAAAGCCTGGCCTGACATATACATACATATATTACGATTTTTAATTGCATATGGGGTCATATAACATGACTTTAAGCCTTTTCCATTTAATAATGCATCTTATAGAGTGAAACTTAATAAACATTTGTTGGATGAAAGAATTGAATGATTCTTGTACCCATAAATCACCACTATTTTTCAATAACTTTATTTTATTAGACAGAAATACTATGATTGATCCAATAACTTCTCTTTTGCTGGACATTTAATCTCTTACACTTCTGAGTTTTTAATATCATTATTAATATTATTAGTATAGTTAATTTCTTAACTGCATTCTAGAAGCGGAGGACTTTCATTTCACTCACTTTCTGTAATGGAAAGCTAAAAACTACACTACCCAGATTCTCTCCCCGCAAGCATTCTGGATGTCAGTTACGTTCCCTAAAGGAATGTACCCACGGGAGTCTTGGAAGGTGTGTATGAAACAGACCCTACGATCTGCCTATTTTGGCCATTTCTATTAAAAAACAAGGTCGGTGTGACCTCTGAGGTATGATGAATTCTGTCCTTTGTTGTTAAGTTAATGTCTGCTGTTGGTACAACTCATGGTCTGGGCTCTCCCTTGATCTGGTGAAGGCCTTGGCCACCATGACCTATGCTGGCTCAGAAGCCATATGACAGCAACCTCAGCAATCCTCTCTGTAGTCCTACCTCAGAGGCCCCCTTCAGCCCCGCCAAACCTGCCCACACCCACTAGTTTATCTCTGATACTATGTGTCCCTGCTGGGTGTGCATGAAAATGCTTAGGCCTTGCATGCTGCATGTGGTCCAAGGACAGCTTTGGAGAACAAAATCCAGGCTCTCCCTTTTCCTAACCGTGCTGGACCACTGGGCTCGCCATGATGTAGGTACCACCAGGATGGGGCTGGACAGCCCGGCAAGTGCCCTTCATTAGGAATATCAAATGGGGGGAAAAAGAACAAGAAACTCAGAAGCTTCTCTGCTATTAGAATTCCCTTCATGTGGATGTTTCTAAAGACATCCCTCCACCTGTCAGTGTCTCTCAAACTTCAGGTTGAAACACCTTAGCAAATCGTGTCCTCCAGCTTATTAAAAAAAAAAAAAAAGAAAATATCAGGACAAAATTAATTTAAATTATTATTTCAAGAAGTTTTCATTTCCATTTTAAGACATTTATTTAGCTATGGTTATATATTCATTTTACATCTCTTCTTGTATACTGAATCATGAGACACAATGCGTTTTTTGTGAGGGCTTTAGTCAAAATATGTTAAAGTCACTGTCCTATATCATAACCACATTCTCTGTAGGACAGTGGGTCTATGCATTTAGATTATAGCAAGAAGAGACATCCTCTCTTCACTTTGGAAGAAATGCAACGTTATTCCTCTTGACTTCGTCCTAATGTATTGATGAGCATTAAAGAATATAGAGAATTCATTTTCCCCAAACAAAATTTCTCTCTCAAAACTAATGTCTTGCTGCAACTCCCTATTATGAACTTCAGAAACTGAGTAGTGACTCTTTATTTTTACATCCCTTCTCTGACAATTCTAATCCTTCTCTCCTCCCTGGCCCCCCATTCCACCCCTACCTCCGTATCTACATGGAGGCCTGTGGGAAGATTACACAGAGGACAGTACAAGGAAATTAAAACAGAATGCATATCCCAATATTTCAAAAACATAATTCACACTACACATCATTACACACGCCTCTCCTAAATGATCCAATGAAAGGATGATTTTTTGGTAAGAGTTTTGTTTTACACACTGTCATATCAATGATCTCTGGTTTATCTTCTCATAGAACAAACTTCACAATATTCAGGACTAGATTTTTTTTGTAAGACTGGGCTAAATATTTAGCCTGTGGAAGAGGCACTAGGGTAGGCATTTATGCACATGGAGAATTACTCTGTGTGTGATAGGAAGTGATTGCTATTAACTATCTAAAAGAAGAGAGTAGACAGAAAAGACATCTTAGCTGAGGTTGAAAATCTTTAGTGATGATTTTTAAATTTCAGTCTTTAAATATATCATATCAAGTAATTATACAAAATACCTTCTCTGGGAATTTTAAAACCAGTAATATGAATATAAATATTACTGAAATTATTAAAATTTAACATTCAAATATCCCGGGCACATACATGTAGTCTGCTTTTATTTCCTATCTCAATCTAAGTACCTCCACTCCCTTCACTGAAAGACTAGTTTGCCATTCCCACGTTTTGTGACTCAGGACAAGTTTTCAACGTCTTTAAATCTTTGTTTCCTCAACTAAAAAATACCAATAATAATAACTAGCTCCAAATGCGCTGAGTAGATTTAAAAATACATGGGCGTATATGTTATTGACACATAGCAAGTGGTTAGAAATATTTAGTGGCTTTTCTTCTCCTTCTCTCTTTTTTTCTCCTTCTTGGAATAAACCAACCCAACCTGGCACCCAAGCCCCACGTGACAACACTGCGTATATTGAAAAGCAGGTATATCAGAGTTCCTTACAACTGAATTTGAAATAATTGATGGAACACAATCCATTTTACTAGAAATTGCCTGTGCATGAAGTTCAAGACACCTACTGTTTCATTGCATTTATCACTCACAAGTAAGTGGATAGGGAAAACAACTGGAAATGAGATGAGACCCTTGGTGAGAACTGGACATAGGAAGGAAGAAGAATTTTCCCCTGTAACTGATCCATAAACCACTCTTTTAGGACACTTCCCTTCTCTAGCACTTTAAAAATTAATAAGCACTATTTTTAAGAGTAGTTTTAGCTTTACAGAAAAATTAAATAGAAAGTACAAAGAGCTCCCATGTATACCCCTATGCCCCCTTTTGTTTCTTCTATTTATTAACATCTTGAATTACTGTGGTACATTTGTTATAACTGAAGAATGGATATTAATACATTGTTATTAACTGAAGTCTAGAGTTTACATTAGGGTTCAGTTTTTGTGTTGTATAGTTCTATGTGTTTTGACGAATGTAGAATGCCATGTTTCCACCATTACAGTATTGTATAGATACTACCCTAAAATGTTCTAGCATTTTAATTGTTTGGACTGTTGGTACTGTTCAGTACCTCTCTCTCTCTGTCTCTAATTTGCAGATTCTAGATGGGAAATATATGGTGGAGTAAGAATTGAGAAAGAATTAGGAATTTATTTATTCAGTTATTTATTCAGTACATAATTATTGAGCATTTACCATGTACCAGACTTCTGCTAAATGTTAGGGATAATGCAATGAATAAATAGACAAATAGACAAGTCTACTGGGTGAAGAGAATTAGAAAAAAAAATCACAAAAAAACAATGACTAAACATAGTAAGTATTATGATGGGTGTTATGAGACAATACCTATAGGGACTTATACCACAGATGGACGTGTCAGGGAAGGGTTCTCCGAAGAAGTGAGACTTTAGGTGTGACCAGACTTTGAGTGGTTCATAGCCAGAAAAGCTCAGAGAAGAGTGGCCATTAATGGCACTGCTATGCACGTATGTTCAAGCCCCCCCATGCACACACACGGAGTCATACTAATCCTTCTCCCCCTCTTCTCCATCACATCCACCTCATCAACTGTCTACCCTTGCTCCTTCTCTCCATCTCCATTGTCACTCCCTCAGCCCAGGTTGACCAGCTGCTCTCACCTGGGCCACCACCGCGTTTCTTAGCAATTCACCCTCATTTCATTCTTTGCTTCTTCCACAACCCATTCTAGTAAAATAATCAGAACAATCTATTGAAAAAATATATTTAACCATTTACTCCTATAATTAAAACATTTCTATGGTTTCTTCTAACACTAAAGGTCCAAACTCCCTAACCTCATTTCTACAGCATCGCAATGTGATGACAACTTTATCCTCACCCAATTCTCTCCCTTATTCACTGCTTGCCACTCACACTGGCTTTCTTTCTGTTTCTTTAGAACCAAGTTTCCTCTAGTAATGTCATTCTCTCTGCTTCGAATAGTCTTCCTCATAATCTTTACTTGTCTCATTCCTTATCATCTTTCAGGTTTCTAACCTAATATCACCTTGGTCCTAGACACCATTCAATCTTAATTAGAAGCTCAAATAAGCAACCATTTTTATTTTCATTATAGCACTGATTAAAATATGTAATTATTTTGTTTATCGTCTTCTTACTAAAAACTAAAGGAAAACAAATATCTTAACTGTGTTTTTTTCTTTTTCTTCTTCCTCTTAATCCTGAGAACTTAGCAGAGTACTTGGGACATGGGTTGTGTTAAAAAATTATTGGTTCAAAAAAATAAATCATGACCCAGCAATCCCACTACTGGACATATACCCTGAGAAAACCATAATTCAAGAAGAGACACGTACCACAATGTTAATTGCAGCTGTATTTACAATAGCCAGGACATGGAAGCAACCTAAGTGTTCACTGACAGATGAATGGATAAAGAAGATGTGGCACATATATACAATGGAATATTACTCAGCCATAAAAAGAAATGAAATTGAGTTATCTGTAGTGAGGTGGATGGACATAGAGTCTGTCATACAGAGTGAAGTAAGTCAGAAAGAGAAAAACAAATACCATATGTTAACACTTATATATGGAATCTAAAAAAAAAAAAATAAAGGTTCTGATGAACATAGGGGCAGACAGAGAGAATGGACTTGAGGACATGGGGAGGGGGAAGGGTAAGCTGGGACGAAGTGAGAGAGTAGCATTGACATATATACATTACCAAATGTAAAATAGATAGCTAGTGGGAAGCAGCTGCATCACACAGGGAGATCAGCTCGGTGCTTTTTGACCACCTAGAGGGGTGGGATGGGGAGGGTGAGAGGGGTGCATAAGAGGGAGGGGATTTGGGGATATATGTATACATATAGCTGATTCACTTTGTTATACAGCAGAAACTAACACACCATTGTAAAGCAATTATTCTCCAATAAAGATGTTAAATTTTTTAAATTAAAAACAATAATGAATTAATAAATAAATCACATCTTGTGAAATCCAAAGAAAACACACTTGTTCCTTTCACCAAGACTAACAATAGATGAACCTATATAACTCAATTGTAATTCATGAATTTTAATTACTTTCTTCTTGCTCTTATATCTCTATTGTGTATTTGTTTTCTTCAGTAATGGGCATTCTGTTTGCAATATTAAATGTAAAGTATCCTTTGTAATAATTTTAAAAAGACGTGCTATTTCATCTTTCTCATAGCTATTGTTAATCTGTTTATTTGTTATAACTGGTGACATTTTCTTAGATCTCTTATCTGGTATGGTATCCTAATTTCAGAATTATTTTCTTGTTTGTGAGATATTCTCTAGTGGAAAAACACAGAAAGCAGGAGACAACTTTAAATTCTAACTAGGTGATATGGGGATAAATAATATAAGATTGGGACTCAGTTTCTTCAATTGAATTCAAAATTGAATTGGAAGATCCCCAAGGTCCCTTTCAGCTCAGACAAGCTGTTCTAGAATGTTAGGACAAAGTAGAGAATGAGAGAGCTACATGACAAATAAGGGCTAAAACTGAGCAGACATAAATAAATAAATAAATAAATAAATAAGGAACATAAATAACCAGCAGCACATTTTAGTGATAGCCTTACCACTTCTAAGTCATCTAATGATATCTTGTGTTTTATCATCCTGGATTACATTGTGGTTTAGGATATTGCAATACTCAAATGCTACGGTAGGTCAACACCATCAATCCCAGCAACGGTAACAGCGTTACCTAACATCTTTCATCTTAGGCTGTCAAATCACTTGGTAAACATCAATTAAATCTCAAAACTTTCCTATGCTAGTATTACTGCGCCCATTTAATGGATGAAAATGTGAACCATGTCCTTGGTGAAACCACACACCAAAGCTTTCTCATTTTAAATCGGTAGACTTCCTTAATAATTAATATGCTAGCAGAGACCTGAGGTTAAATTTAATCAATGAAAATTTCTATAGGTTGTATTGCCGTGCCTGTGGGTTTATGGAGCTATGCATGGTGTCTGTGAATGTGTGCGGGTGTATATATAGTGTGTGAGTAGGTATGCTTATAAGTATATATAGTCGGTGGGAAAAACTTGTGCATATGAGGGTGTGTCTGAATAAATATAAAGTTGTGCATTGTGTAGACACTTAAGTTTTTTTTTCTTCTTTCTAATTAAAAAAATTCTCATCTGCATTTAAAATTTCTGGAATTCCCTTCACCATCCTTCATGTTCTTTTCTAGTCTCTCTCCCATTTCTCCATAATTTCTTCTTTCTCTGCCAATCCATGCTCAGAGTTCCACCCTCTAACTTTTATTCCCACACCACATACTCCCTCTGGTAGTCTTCTGCTCCCTACCATGGATTCATTGACTCTCTATGCAATAATAGTACCCACATCTATTCCGACACTTGACTCTCTTCCCTAAGTGTCTCTACTGGCCATAGAAATCACTCTACTTGGATGTCCCACCATTATCTTAAACTCACTCACCCTCTCTCTCCTGCAACCTAAACCTCTTTTTCTTCTTGCTCATCTTCGTAGTGATTACTTACCATCTAGATGCCCAACACAGAAACCCAGAACTCATCCTCTGTTTCTTCATTTCCCTCACCTTCTATACTCAAACACCTCGCAACTCCTGCTTGCTAAGAATCTATTTCCAATTTCTTCAATTGCTTGATTCCTCTTAATACTCTTACCATGTTCTTGGAATAACCATCATTATCTGCTTCCTGTATGATGATATAGGACTTCGAAAATTATCTGGTCTGATGTCAGGGTGACTTTCATAAGACAATAAGCTGATCATGCCTACCCTGCATAAAGCCCTTCCATGCCCCCCGACCTGCCTAATCACTATTAGAGTCAAGTCCTGTCCTTGCCATGGGTTTCAAGGTCCTTCATGATCTGACCCCTAAAGACCACATCATGATCATCACTTGCTATTTCTCTTTTCAAATTTTACTAACCATAATGATATTGAGTGAGATACCTTTCTCTTTCTCTCTAATGTGTTCTTTCATAAGAATATATATATTCTTTCACTCTGGTTGTTTTACATCTCCACTACTAAGCAAGCAGTCTTTGCTTATTTAAGTTCTACCTTTTCTTCAGGGGTTAGCTCAAAAGTCACTTTCCCTAAGAAAGTTTTGTCTTGTTTTTCAAGCATCCATCTATGTGCTCTCAGAACTCACTAGGTATCACTTATTACACAGTATCATCATTATTCTTGTTTGTGTGATTTTCTTCCTTTAGACTTTAAGTCTGGGGAAGGCAGAAATGGTGTCTATTTTTGTAACACTGTGTTCCAGTGCTGGTGTTTGTTCCTGACACGTACTAGATGCTTTGTAAATACTTATTGAATGGTTGACAAACTGAATCAGTGACCACACTGAACTTGTATAAGTAAGTCAATGAGGTCACTTTTTTAGATGAAGCTTGTGGGAATAAAGAAGATTTAAGGAAAATGGGCCAGACCAATGTTGCTCAAAACAAACCATATCATTCTAAATAATCCAGGAGCAGTAAGTCACTCAGTCTAAACAGTGTATTTTAGTAGAAAAATATTTATTATGCCCTTAAATCACCTACTTGCCAGGTATGACTGTAATAAGGCTGATTTAATGTGCAGTTTATGAAAATAGTCTTAGATTGATTCTCTTCATAAGTACTCCCAGGCAGGAGAAATCCCTGCCTTAGTCCTGTGTATCTCTCCAAAAAGGTGAGAAGTTCTTGGGATCGTGGGGACCAAGTACACATGAAAACGTGGAAATCCCTACCCAAATAAGACAACTCAAGTTTCTTGAAGCTGGCACATGCCTTTTCTTGGGATCTGAATTTCTGAGGGCTAACTGGGCCACTTTTAGGTCTGAAAGTTGACCAGAAGGCAAATATTTGTGGAAGGTGAGGATTGAGTATTGGTATGACGCTTGGGGCTTCCAACTGCATGCCAAGGCAACCCTGTAGTGCTGGCCGGGTAGGATGAGAAGGGGCAGGTGATCAGGGAGAGGTGCTAGAGATCGAAGTCAGCTGTGGATCTCCAAGGGGTCTGAGGGGTCTATTAAATTTGTAACTGGCCATTCCAGTTGTTATGAAGTATATTTGTCAAGGTGGGAAGATGTATTTACTTAATAGTTTGTCAACCTGTTTTACAGCCTTCACCTATTTAAACATATGTTCTGTGCTTCAGTTATACTCTTGTACAGGCCCACAATTGTTAGGGGCTGGCCTGCTATTCAAAAAGTTATTTTCCAGAAGATTTTTGGTCTTTATTAAAACTAATTATTAAAGAGTTCCTTAATATTTTGATAACTGTCAGTAATATTTCATACCAAGAAGAAAATATATTTCAGTTACACCTCAACTCAAATCATGATTTTCAGCATAATACAGAAAATATTATACAGAAAATATTATACATAATACAGAAAATATAATACAATATTTTATAGGTTTTATCTGTGTTTTGACATAATGATAATTAAAGTGCTTCAGCAAAGTTCCTGATGCTAATTTTCATGATAAGGAAGAGACTAAAGATAATTTGTATCATACCTTGTTTTTGTTTGTTTGTTTTGGTAACTCTCTTTTTATTGGATTATCATTGCCATGTTTCAGTGGTTTCTCATTATTTCAAAACTCCCTTTTTGGTAAATGGAAATCAGAGTTACTATTATTATACTTTGTGTGATAAAGTTTTATTTTGATAAAATAATGTTATCTATATTAGACAATAAACATTTTTAGAATTTGCTGGGCACTTAGTAAGAACTTTGTAAATATTAACTCATTTAGGTTTTACAACACTGTGAGATAGATACTATTACTATTCCCATTCTACAGGTGAAAAGACATGGGCAAAAATAGGTTAAGCCACTTGCCCAAAGTCACCACCACATTTCTATAAATAGCTGAGCTAGAACTCAAGTGCGGGGAGTCTAAGGTAGAGTCAGGGCTGTTCAACACTGCTCCATCACTGCCTCTATGAGTTTTGCTCTTTTTCTTTTTTTTCTTTCAGCTTTATTGACTGTTTGTTTACTTCTTAAGGACATGGACCACAGGCTTTTGTTTAAAAACTAAGAGGATAAAAATAGAATTTTAACAATTAACAGCCATTAAAGGAGAAATTACAGACTCTGACTTGACAACTTAAAGGAGTTTAAGTTTTGCATTGCATAATTTCGATTTTTGAAAACTTTTCATATACTGTCTGCAACTTTGCATAAATATTATACTTTATATCTAAGAAACAATATATTTTGATCAAGAAAGAGGACATGCTACCATGTTGCTTTAATTTTTTAGGGAAATCACCTGAATTCCATTTGAAATAATTCAAAATAGTAATACATCCATACTTACAGGTTTCTTTTCTTAACTTGCCATTATCAGAGAGACATGGTGTCTTTAGATATTCACAAAGAGCTGCAGTCACTTGAGGTTCATGTCTGCAAAACAAATGAATGAATAATGTCAAAGTCCTTGAAAAAAATGAGTCTATTTAGCTAAAGGAAACAAATCTGGATGGGTCAAGTAATACTGTCATGCTTTATTCCACAATATTTGTGCACATTTCTGTTAGACACTGGAGTAGCCCAAGTTTATCCTTGACAAGGCAACCACATGTGTTGTGAAGTGAGTTGCACAATTTCCAGTTTAGCCATCCACATAACAATAATTACTTCACAATCCTATAAAGATTTAAAATCTTGTTATACAATGTTTGAATATAATTGATTCTAAAGGAATAATCTGTGAGGATATATAATATTCACCTACTTGATTATGTAAAAAAATCTATTTCACATTATATGACCTTATTTTGCAAGTCGATAGCTAAAGAAAATATGTTATGAATTTCCAGTACAATATAAATAGAATGTCATAATCTATAGAGTAAGAACTGTTGCTGAATGTTAAGAAGGTTTCCATATTTTCTTCCAATACAAACACTGAAGAATATTATTTGGCCTATATCAGTTCCTTTTATATAAATTAGACTGGAAAATTGCATCAGTTCTATTTAGAAATATCCACAAGAGAGATACTCCAATTATTGAGGTCATTGCTGTGACTACAGTAGTGACTTAGAAACCAGTCTCACAGTTAGAAGGTTTATTATGGAAAGTAATTAAACTTAGCCAAATTTAGGAGAAATTATAGATAAAGGCTAAAAAACTTTTGTGTTTCTAAAAGCAATAAGTACAAGTTAAAAAGCAAGGTATTTTTTCATTGCAAAGGATCTCTCATTGGTATGGATATTAGAGTTATATTACTTTCCTCATTAAAAAAGGGGATTACTTTTTTCAGTGCTTGAAAAGACATATGCTTACCTTACACTTGCTTAGGAAAGATAGAACAGAGTTAATCTGAATATAGGTGGTACCAGTTATCCACATATGCACCCCTTCATATACATCTATCTATCTATCTATATATACAGTGAAAATTCCTGAGCCCTCCATCTACTATTTTCAGCTTTAATTAGGATGCTAAGAGATGATTTTTAAGAGGGTGTATTTTAGAACAATGGTTCCCAGGCATTTGGTTTTCAGTAAAGTATCCCTCTTCCCCCTCCCTCTCCTATATATACACACTCTGTGGACTAACATCAGGTTGCCATCTTTTAATTTTGCTGACTAAAGCCACTAAAAAACAAACCAAACACAAAAATTAAATATTCTATTTACAAATTCTATTTACAAATAGACCATCTTTATGTGCCAGGCTCTTTTGCAGATACCAGGGATTCACGATGAACAAGAGAGAGAAAATTCCTGCCTTCATGGAGCTTAATTTTAGTGAGATCAATTAGAAAATCATGTTGGTTCTATAATTTGAAAAGATACATGTACCCCGATGTTCATTGCAGCACTGTTTACAATAGCCAGGACATGGAAACAATCTAAATGTCTATCAACAGAGGAATGGATAAAGAAGACGTGGTACATATTCACAATGGAATATTACTCAGCCATAAAAAAGAATAAAACAATGCCATTTGCAGCAACATGGATGACCTAGAGGTTATCATACTGAGTGAAGTAAGTCAGACACAGAAAGACAAATATCATATGATATCGCTTATATGTGGAATCTAAAAAGAAGGGTACAAATGAACTTATTTACAAAACAGAAGTAGAGCCACGGATGTAGAAAACAAACTTATGATTACCAGGGGATAAGTGGGGGGAACGGACAAATTGGGAAATCGGGATTGACATATACACAATACTATATATTAAATAGATAACTAACAAGAACCTACTGCATAGCACAGGGAACTCTACTCAATACTCTGTAATGGCCTAGATGGGAAAAGAATAAAAAAAAAAAGAGTGAATATATGTATATGTATAACAGATTCACTTTGCTGTACACCTGAAACTAACACAACATTGTAAATCAACTATACTCCAATAAAAATTTAAGAAAAAAGAAAATCATGTTGGTTCTACCATCATTATGTGTATGTGTCCACTCTGTCTACCTTTCTATTTCTGCTGCATCACCATCTTCTGTCTGGCTTACTGCAGTCCTCTCCTAACTTGTCTCCAGGATTCTGTTTTGCAGCCACAATCTGGCCAAAGTCTACTATTTTCAATTTACCCAGAAAGAGCTGTTGAAAACTTGAATCAGGTTCTTCCATGCTTAAAATCGATGATGGGTCCTCATTATATGTAGCTTTTCCATCATGATGCACCACTGAAGGCAGTCTGGCCCCTCCTACCTTTCCTAACATCTCATTCTCTAAAATTCAACCACACAGACTCTCTTTCTGTTATTCTTACACTCCACTTTTACTCTTATATTAGGTTCTTTACATTAGCTATTCCCCTGCCTTTTCCCCAGGTTTGTAGGAAACAAAATATTTCTACTAAAATGTTGCAGGAAAATAATTATCTCACATAAAAAGAAACATATTGAAGGGGTGGATTTTGTGTTGCTTATTTAACTTTCTCATTAAGGGTATTCTTGGAATGTACATTTTAGTGGAGACAGAAAGACAATACATGTGTAAAATAAGTATAATACAAAATAGTAGTAGTCTCATGGAGAAAAATGATGGGAGAGAGAGTGGAGGTGTATGTTCAGCTTTTCATAGTGACACAGTAATTGTTCAATAAATATTAGTGTTGTCATTATTGTGGTTTTCTGCTATTGTTATTGAATGAGGAATGGAAAGATGGCAGATTCAAATTTCTTGTCTCTTAAGCAGTGATGTCACTTTCTTAAGTATTATAATGGAGAGTTGGGATAAAGTTGGGAATGAAAAGATACATATTATAGTGGGGGAATCAGTCTCTTTCCTCTACCACTTTATGTCAACAGTGTCAAGAAGTTGCCCAAGGGAATGAACATTTCATTCCACTTTCATCCATCCAGCCACGTTTCTTATTCTTCTACTTTATTTCCTACTCACCAGTAATTGCCATCATTGAGTAGTATTCAGAAATAAAGAAAGTGTTTAAAACATGGTACAAAAATAAACAAATGCAAATTGGAGTTAGCCCTAAAGAAATTTACTTTTTGACAAATAAGAATTCATTACCAAAAAGTGTATCTCCATGTGAACCAGTTTATCAAATAAATGATAAATACTAAAATAAGATTATTTTACAGAAGGATTAAAATAGAAATTTTAATCCTTTTTAAAGGGAATTTCTTTTAAAATGTTTTCTCTCCTAGCATGATAAAAAGCGTTAGTGTAAAAATTATGTTTGCCCATAACTTTTCAAGAACATGTCGATTGTATAAATTATCATCTTATGTAAACTTTTAAAGACTGTTTCATAGGATTACTGTTGACTTTGAATCTCTTCCTGTCTACAGTCATGAAGTCAGTGCATATGCAATTGCAATTGTTTTTGATATTACACAATATACATCAAGTGTCACTTTTTTATGTTTCTAAAATAACACAGCCAGCTTGCTATTAAATCAAATATTTTAATTTTTCAAAGTTAATTTCCCCCCTTTGATCTCCCCGTATCCTGACTCAAACCCACAAGCACAAACATTTTCAATAATTTCTTCACTATCACTTGACAGATGTATCCTAGTGGTCACTTAATTCATTTAAAAAACAGTAATAAACATCAACACAATTTTACTATACATTTGCAGTGTTTTTATTTTTATATCTTCAGTGTTTTTTAACTTTTTAATTTCTAAGTCTTGGAACTATTCAGTGGCAATAAAACCCTCATTTGTCTTTTTAAAGGGCTTGTCTAGAAATAACTTTGAAAATCTAACATGATATGATCATTTAAAAATATGAATAAAAATATGGGATATCTTATGTTTCTCATAATTTCACTTTCCTTTTGAATAGTAAAACTCCCCTTTCCTACTCTTACTACTTTACCTTATGTTAACACTAATTTAAAATTGTGGCTCTGTTTAAAAAAATCACTGGAGGGCTTCCCTGGTGGCGCAGTGGTTGAGAATCTGCCTGCTAATGCAGGGGACACAGGTTTGAGACCTGGTCTGGGAAGATCCCACATGCCGCGGAGCAACTAGTCTGTGAACCACAACTACTGATCCTGCGCGTCTGGAGCCTGTGCTCTGCAACAAGAGAGGCCGCGATAGTGAGAGGCCCGCATACCGTGATGGAGTGTGGCCCCCGCTCGTCGCAACTAGAGAAAGCCCTCACACAGAAACGAAAACCCAACACAGCCAAAAATAAATAAATAAAATTTAAAAAAAACACTGGAAAAGGATTTACAGCAAGCAGTGTCAATGAGAATTATAGAAAACCCTGTTCACTTAGTCTTGGACATACCTCCTAATTTGTATAGTGTTTGATATTTTCCTTTAGATACTATATTTTCTTCCTGTCCCCCTTTCCGCAAATTTGCATTGAAAGAAACTTTTAATTTTTTGAATAGCTTCATTTTTTTCTTTTGTTCTGTCAAATTGTTGCTTTCACTACCTGTCTCCCCAACTTCTGTTTTTCAAGCCACATTTTAAAGTTCCAGTTAGCTTGCTTACCAACAATAATAAGAAAGAGAGATGTTTTAGATTATGGTTTGCATTGAGAGGCTATCCCTGGATCATTGCACATTGGATTTAAAATGAATATTGTATTTGGAGTCGTTTGATTTGCAGAAATAACAAGGCTAAATGCTTCAGTTTCTAACGGTAATTAGTTTTCAACCCAGACAGTCTGGGTAACTGTATATTTACTACCTTGTAAAGAACTATTATTACAAGCCTGTAAACATTATTTGAAAATTAATAAACTAAAGTAGGAGGAAACCCTTTACTTTCCCATAGCAACATGAATTAAATTATATTACTTTATGGTGAAATTTTGCTTTTCAATTATATGTTTACCAAATTAAGAGGCTTGAAAAGCATAAAAAACAACCATTAGTTTCTTAATACTGTAGGCAACTAATGCAATGAGTCCCCTTTACTATACAGAAACAGTGTTTTTTGGTTTTTTTAAGAAAATTCTTTCATTGAATTGCCTGAGAATAAGCTTTAATTCAAAAATAAGTCTTGGGTGGGGACGGAACAAATTAGGAGTTTGGAATTAACATATACACACTACTATAAAAAAAGCAAAACAAAAAATGTCGTTTCTTTCATATTTTTAGAATGCATAATTATTTAAGTGGGTTTTCTACATTAGGTAAAAAATAATCTTACACAAGAATCCTACTCTTAACCTCTTTTTGAGGTTATTTTTTTCTTATCTAAAATTGAAACTTGCAAGTAGAGAAATTTAATTGTTAAAAATTTGCAAATATACAAGAGATTCAGTAGTCTGGATTTGAGCTAAATAACAATTGCCGTTGATGACGGTGTTAGTTTTAAAAGATAAAATTGTGTATAAATTGGGTTAATTACTTGGAAGAGAGTGTGGAAGACAAAAATTACTTAACCTAATTCTCACCATCACGGAGTGAGGATAGACAGCCAGTGTTAACACAGCCTCGCAGAGAGGAGAAATGTGGCTCAGACTCAGCGCTGTGGCTCTGGGTCATCCAGAATGTAAGCTTTTTAGAGGTCTGACGTCTGACTCCATATGAATGTTGTGTGTGTGTGCGTGTGTGTGTGTGTGTGTGTGTGTGTCAGAGCCTGAAGATAGAGCAAGAATTAAACTCTACAGAGACTCGCTGGGAAGGGTGAAGTGCAGAACTTGTTCTTTCGTCTAGTTTTGCTCTCCTATCCCAACTTTAAGTCCACATGTTTATTCTGTTGATCTTTATGGCATAATGATGAAGAGCAACGGCTTTTACAGATGGCCAGGATTCAGATTCTGGCTTCAAAACTTACCAGCTGTGTGATAATGATCAAGTCCCTTAACTTATCTATAACTCAGTTTCCTCATCTACAAAATGAAAATAATCTCCCAGGATTGTTGAAAGAATCAGATGAGTTACTAGGTATGAGGTTCTTAGGACATAGCCCCAAACACACAAATCAGTATAACAGGGTCTATGCAAATGACACTGATTTTAGAGACAAAATTCTCATTCTACCAGAATCTGTTTGTACTCTTTAAAATACTTTCATTAAAAAAAAAATTTATGTTTACCAGTTTATTTTAAACAGTATGATAAAAGATACAGATGAACATTGAGATGAAGAGGTCAAGGTATATGGGTAGGGGCTCAGAGCTTCTATGCTTTCTCTGTACTCCCCCCATCCCCATGTGTTCACTCACCCAGAAGCTTGCCCACGTTCATCCTTTTAGGTTTTTATGGAGGTTTCATTATGTAAGCATGATTGATTAAATCTTTGGCCATTGGCGATTAATTCAACCTCCAGCCTCTCTCTCCTCCTGGAGGACAAGGGGGTGGGACTGAAAGTTCCAACTCACTAATCACATGGTTTGTTCCCCTGGCAACCAAACCCCTTCCTTAGATTCTTTCCAAAAGTCACCTCAGTAACATAAACTCAAGTGTAGTGGAAAGGGGTTTGTTATGAACATCAGGACACTTTATTACTCTTATTGTTTAGGGGTTTCTAAGGGTTTTAAGAGTGCTGTGCCTGGAATGGGACCAAAGTAAAATAGTTTTAAAATATTTAGTCCTAAGTCCATAAGTCATTTAGTTGTGATAAAATAGAGATGGCCGTAAGTTAAAAATAAAAAAAATGAGTTGAAGAAAATGAAGAAGAGATGGAAGATATGAATTGTTGAGTAGAACATCTCTAAGCCATTAAATTTAGTTCTTTTAATTTTCAAAGCACTGTCCCTGAGTTGCTCTGAGTTGCTAATTGGGGAATAAGAGATCCAGGTATATATTTCCATTGTAATAGGAAGAGTTGTTAAGGGAATGAAATGAGGTCAATCAATCAATTGATCAATTAATTCAAAACACATTACTAAGAATCATAAAAGAGTCAGCTTGATCCTCAGTGAAAGATAGACAGTGAACAAGAAACTCACCACTTCAGAAAAGTGAAGAATTCTGTGTGCTCCTGTATAATCCTTGTTATTTTCCCACCATCAACATAATAGATTCTCAATTAGTGTCTGTTAAGTGAACGAAATGAATGAATGAATACACCCATGAAAATCAGAACGGGGAAGAGAAGTAAAAAAACTGATGGTGAGAAGACTGAATTTGATCCCCAGGTGTATTTTGTTTGGCCTTTCTGGTCTGTTAAAAATAGAACCAAAAACATTTAAAATATAGGGGACTTCACATTAAAAAAAAAAAAAAAAACTAGATTTCTGGCTTCTCTTTTTAAAAGAGAATTAATTTTTATTAGTAGCTCTGATACCAGTAAACCTTTGCTCCTGCCTGGCTTCAAGTTCCTGGAGGTGGACAGGGGCTGCTCCCTTAAAACCGGCAGCACATGACACACAAGACCCTGACTGCCTAACTTGTATGTATCAACTGCCATGTCCTTCTTAGACTCCAAGTTTATATGGTCTAATCTAGAATGGTAGGGTTTTTGCCACACTTTTGTTTCCTAAAGATTTTCTCATAGCTTAAAACAAGTCGGATGGAACCCTAAAACCATCCAGGGTTTTGTCTCTAATGAAGGATGAGGACCCTTGAGTAAGTCACAAGGGGCTCTCATTGTAGGCACTTATGTGCATTTTGGGTCAGAAGACTTTCACTGTGAGGGTTGTCCTGTGCTTTGTAGAATATAGAGCAACATCTGTGACCTCTACCCACTAGATACTCTCCCACCCAGAGTGACAACTAAAAATGCCTCCAGGCATTGCCAAGTGTAACCCAGGGATGAGGTGGGTGGTGGGGTGTGTGTGTGTGTGTGTGTGTGTGTGCATAATCACCCCTAATTGAGAACCACTGAGTTAGATATCAAACTAGAGGAGGACAGATACATAAACTCAAAGGTGGTGCCGGATTTATACTAGAAAGATAATGGTTAACTAGCAGATTGGGAATTGGCTATAATCTTGTCACTCAATGTACCCAGGTTCTAGATTTAGTTGCTGGTAACAGATCACTGATTGAACTACGCTTACTCAAATTTCACCTGTTCAAGCTTGAGTGAGATCACAGTGCTATGGCTTTCTAAAACTATTGATTGTTGATGGAGCCCATAAGGACAAGGAAGCATAGTTTAACAAAGTGATGTCATAAAATGCAACATTCTGCATGTAGTAATATCTGGATAGCAGTCATATACTAGTACTTCATCCTGTTTCCTACTCACATGTTGCTGATGAATTATTTTTAAAGTGTGACTAAATTATTCATTACACAGGATCACCATTATTTATGCAACTGAGGTTTACCACTAACATTCCAATATGGATTTTTTTTTTTTTGACTAGGAGACTTCAATACAGCTTCTAAGAATAGAAATCTATGCCTAGAATTAAGTAATTGATGTGAGGCACACCATAATGGTGGAGGAGAAGTACAGTGATTAAACTCTTAAATCTTAAGGGAATCTTTAATAACAGTAAATTGGATAAAACATTATTTATGATATTTACATGTACAGTTAAGTTTTATGTACACATCTCAGGTAGAAGATCTCAAAACATTCAAGCAGATTGAGCTGCCAGACCATAACAAATTTCTCCCACAAGTTATTTGCCTCATGTATTTCATTTAAAGAAAAATTAGGTAATACTAGACAAAAATAAAAGTACAGAAGCATAAAATTATATATCATTTAAATTTTCTTTAAGAATCAGAAAAATAAATTTCATACCATAAACCTCTCAGTAAGTTTAATCTGTCTTTATTTTTTCTTACGCCTTCTCTCCACCCCTTCTTTCTGCCAGTGAAGGTGTATTCTCTACTGTCTGTCCTCTGATGCTTTACCCAATGTCAATTTAAATGACTAGACTGATGACTTCAAGTCCAGTACAATCCTTCCTGTGGGAAGTTACTCCTTTGACTAATATTAAGTGGGTTACTATTGTTAATTAACTGCTTCACTCAGCATGGACTATTTATGTACAATATGCCCTTCATCCATGAATTGACATGTGAGAAACAGCCGATGATGAAATTTAGGAATTTTTTGACAGACTGGGTTCTTGTGACTATATTAAAATGTATGCTTTTCTTTTCCAGCCATATCTGTTTTAGCACTGAAAGTTGACCATAACTTTTACTTTTTTGATACACAGTTTTTTCAAGTAAAAATAAGAAAGAATCCAACTTCTCTCTAAATATATCTTTTACTAATGGGAGCCAGTTTTTTCTTTGGAAGGCTAGCCACACACCAATGGAGAGAAGAGAAATATTATCATTGATCTTTTATTTTTAAGAGTTGGAAAATAGAGTAATCAACATAGAAGTCATAGAAGGAACAAAAAATTTGGTCAGAAATTGTAAAAGAGCTGTTCTCAAAAGTAATTATTTCTTCTACCCAAGCATAGCAACAGGCAGATCTCAAGACCAGGGAAAGATTTTCACTTAGAGAGCCAGCAGAAAAGATGTCTAATATTGAAAACTGATATCAGTTCTGATCAATAGCCTCCACACATCCTCAGACCTTCACATAACTCAAGTCAGCTCTTCCAGTAGTTTCCCTATAAATCAGAGGCCTTTCTTATCCTACTTTAGGAATAAATTTTCTTTTAGGCTTTCTCTTAGAAAGTCTTTTCTTAACAAGAAATCAATTCCAAATCTTGGTGAACAGTGCTATGACAATGAATATGGGACTGCCCAGACAGCCTCAAGATTTTTTGTTTACAAATATGAAACAACTCAGAATATAAAATGCATTTTCACAATATTTATGTATTTAATTATAAACATATTTATTGATACAAATCATTCTGAGGCATTGTAATATGATTTATTTTTAAAAACAAAGCACTGAAGGGGGTGTTTATTATCTTTAGTAAAATTCACTGTAGAAAAAACCTAAGGGGTATTTCTTTTCTTCTTTTTAAAATAAATTTATTTATTTATTTTTGGCTGTGTTGGGTTTTGTTGCTGCACATGGGCTTTCTCTAGTTGCAGCGAGCGGGGGCTACTCTTTGTTGCAGTGCACTGGCTTCTCATTGCGGCGGCTTCTCTTGTTGCGAAGCATGGGCTCTAGGTTCATGGGTTTCAGTAGTTGTGGCACACAAGCTCAGTAGTTGTGGCTTGCAGGCTCTAGAGTGCAGGCTCGGTAGTTGTGGCCCACGGGGCTTAGTTGCTCCACGGTATGTGGGATCTTCCCAGACCAGGGCTCAAACCTGTGTCCCCTTCATTGGCAGGCGGATTCTTAACCACTGCTCCACCAGGGAAGTCATGGAGGTGTATTTCTAAAGGACCTGGTTATTAAATCTCAATGTCATTTTAATTTCAATTTTTTGATGCTATACATATGCCCTTAGATGTTCAAAATTGTTTGACCAATCTCTGCATTAGACTACACCATGTGATAAAGGTAGCATCTGCTTTAGCCAGCCTTGAACATTAAGGGGAAGGTAAGAAGGATGCTAGATTTGAGAACAAAGACCAACCAGAAACCAAACTCCTGAAGATGTAAAGAGATGGACTGGCAGACTCCTCCTTGGGTAGCAGGGGTCTCAATCTGGATTGTGTAGAGAAGGTTATTAAGAAAAGTAAGCCACTGAAGGATCTCCTGCCCATTGGAGCTGACAGCATGATGACTATCTTTGAATTTGCCTCAATAACTAATTTCAGATTAAATAACTGAAGACAAACTTTGAGCAGTCTCCCATCTTAGCTCTAACTACTTTAAGTTTGACTTTGACTAAGATAAATTTAAGTAGCCTTTATATATATTAGGAAAATAGCACAATACAAATGCAATTTCTGGAAGAAAAGTCAGAGATCTCTCAGTCCACTTCATTACAAACCAAGCCTGGGAAGGAAAATGATGTGTCAGTGAAAGAACTTATAAATAATTACACTGGACATTTTAATGCTGCCACCAGACCTTTTGTAAGGCTTTATAAACTGATCTTAATTTTGTTATACTGACCCCAAAGGCACTTCCTATTGTAAAATAATCTATTAAGAATTGGTCTATATTTTGGAAAGCAATAATATTAAGTTCATTATGGCTTTTTGCAGTCCAGCCACTAAGTTACTTTGTGTAGTCCTCTTGAGATTTTAATGGGTAAAAGATATTTTAGGAATTTTTGCCAGCAAACTACATAGGTATGTTTAGAAAGGTACTTCTCTTTCAGACCCTTTAAAATATATATAAGATATTTACATTAAATTGATTCATGTTAAAAGTGTAACACCTCTAGTCTGAAAGCTTTAATAAGGCAGACTTCTGTATATAATGTAGTATTATTGCCCAATTTTGGCACCAGAATCTTAACTGTAAAAGCCAGGCATGGACTACAGGTTATAAGTATATAATAATAATATATTATTATTATTATTATTATTATTATTATTATTATTATTATTATTATGAAAGCAAGTTATTTTCATTGAGGAAAAATAAATAAAAGCAAATAAAACAAAACAAAAAGGTTAAATTCTCACTATCCTCATAATGGAATCCCACTGAATACATATTTTTGAGTACACTTTAAAAAAATACAACAATATATCCTGTCAGCAAATATAATACAAAACATTTTAAAAGCTGACTAGTCTTCCATTGTGTATGGATAAGTCATAATTTATTTAACTCATCTGCTACTGTTGAGTATACAATTTCCTTTCTGCTTTCTTTTGCTGTTACAATGTTTCAAGGAGCATTCTTGTATTCTTTCATGGAGAGGCAACTTAGGACAATGGCTGGTTAAGAGTGGTGGATCTAGTGACAGACAGACTGCAAGGCCCAGAGAATAAACAGGTGATTGCCAAAGGGGAGAGGGATGAGGGGAGGAAAGAAATAGTTGAGGGAGATTAAGAGGTACATACTTCCAGTTGCAAAATCAGTGAATCGTGGGTATGAAAAATACAGAGTGGGCAATATAATCAATAACTATGTAATATCTTTGTATGGTGACATATAACTAGACTTACAGTGGTGATCATTTTGAAATACACAGAAATAGTAAATCACTATGTTGTATAACAGGAACTATCATAGTGTTATAGGTCAGTTATATTAATACTTGAAAAACAAACAAACAAACTCACAGAAAAGAGATCGGATTTGTGGTTACCAGAGTTGGGGCATGAGGGTAGGGAGAAATGGCTGAAGGCAGTGAAAATGTATGTACTTTCAGTTATAAGATAAATAAGTACAAGAGATGCAATGTACAATATGATAAATATAACTGTCACTGCTGTATGTTATGTATGAAAATTATTAGGAGAGTAAAGCCAAGAGTTCTCACTACAAGAAAAAAATTTTATTTGCTTAATTTTGTATCTATGTGAGATGATCGATGTTCACCAAACTTATTGTGATAAACATTTCATGACATATGTAATCATTATGCTGTGCACATTAAACTTATACAGTGCTGTATGTCAGCTATATCTCAATAAAACTGGAAGAAAAAAATAAAAAAGGTAGTAACAAGCGAATTTAAAAATAACAAATTTGGGACTTCCCTGGTGGCACAGTGGCTAAGACTCCAAACTCCCAGTGCAGGGGACCTGGGTTTGATCTCTGCCCAGGAATTAGATCCCATATGCACCTGCAACTGAGTTCGCATGCCACAACTAAGGAGTCCACACGCAGCAACTAAGACCCTGCACAAGCAAATAAATAAATAAAAATAACAAATTTAATATAAAAATTCTTGTCATATTCTTAGTTCAAGAATTTCTGAATCAAGGAATATGCATGTTTTTAAGTCTTTCTACATATTGTCAATTTTTTTCTCATAAACTACAGCAAAACATATATATGTATGTATATATGTATATATGTTTTCCCGATTTGAAAGTGGAAATTTGTATTTCATTTTAAAAAATTTCCATTTGATTACTGAAATATTTCCTACATGCTTATTATGTTTTTGTGTGAATTGTCAGTTTAAATCCTGATGCTATATTTTATTAGCTCATCTTTTCTCTTACTAATTTGTCATATATTATAGGATATATAAAGAACATATATTTATATATTTATATGTTTGTATACTTATGTATTTAAGCACCATGAAGGTAAGAATTGCTGCCTCCTTCATACTATGTTGTATCCCCAGTAGTAAAATGGTGTCTGGCATATATCAGGTAGTAACTGAAAACCCAAAAACCATTATTGAATGAATTAATAAATCTAAAAACAGAAAATTCTATAACCAGAATAATGATAAAACCTTTTGTAGATGGTTAGGATATTTGAATATTCAATTTTTAAAAATATATATATATTTATTTATTTTTGGCTGCATGGGTCTTTGTTGCTGCACATGGGTTTTCTCTAGTTGCAGTGAGCGGGGGCTACTCTTCGTTGCAGTGCGCAGGCTTCTCATTGAAGTGGCTTCTCTTTGTTGTGAAGCATGGGCTCCAGGCGCACGGGCTTCAGTAGTGGTGGCACGTGGGCTCAGTAGTTGTGGTTCATGGGCTCTAACGCAGACTCAGTAGTTGTGGTACACGGGCTTAGTTGCTCCAGGGCATGTGGGATCTTCCTGGACCAGGGCTCGAACCTGTGTCCCCTACATTGGCAGGTGGATTCCTAACCACTGTGCCACCAGGGAAGTCCTGAATATTCAAATTTTATACTAATATATATAATATTTAACTGTTGAATTTCCATGCTCCGCATCCCTATTCAAGGCCTACTCATCATCAATCAAGATATTGTAAGTTTTTAGGTATTTTTGTGGTGCATTTGAGTTGGTTTATTGGAGCTGGTAGAATGCTTTGGAATGGTAAGCTTAGCACAAACAGTCAATGTAGTAAAGGGAACAAACTAAATTCTTGAGAGAAAGCAAAGATGAGAGAAAGAGAAAGCAAAGATGAGAGAAAGAGAAAGCAAAGATGAAGGGATAACACAAATTTTAATGATTATTTATTTAGTACTCTTGAAATGCAGAAAGAATATTAGGAACACGTGTTCAACTGTTTATCAGGCATCAAGTTATAACACTGTCTTAAGATTCTTCCTGCTTCTAGAGTCATACCTAGGTCATAGAGACCTACCTGGATCATACCTGAATTTTCCACATGCTATCAGACTTTGAAAAAATCACTTTATAATTTTCCTATAAATCATAAGCTCAACAGGGAATGAGGAGATAAGTCAGTAGGGAATGAGGTCAGACTAAATATTAAATTAATTTCTGTAATTAATTGTAATTGACATGTATCAGATCTAGCTTACTTTCAGTCCTCCCACTGTTCCACCAAAAAGAATTTGGTATTATTTACAATGAAGGTTATAGTTTTTAATTTTTTAATTTATTTTTTTCACCTTTTTATTAGAGTATAAATGCTTTACAATGTTGTGTTAGTTTCTGCTGTACAACAAAGTGAATCAGCCATATGTATACATATATCCCCTTATCCCCTCCCTCTTGAGCCTCCCTCCGTCCTCCCTATCTCACCCCTCTAGGCCATCACAAAGCATCGAGCTGATCTCCCTGTGCTATGCAGCCGCTTCCCACTAGCCATCTATTTCACATTTGGTAGTGTATATATGTCAGTGCTACTCTCTCACTTCGTCCCAGCTTCCCCCCACTCATGCCCTCAAGTCTGTTCTCTACGTCTGCGTCTTTATTCCTGCCCTGCCACTAGGTTCATCAGTATCACTTTTTAACATTCCATATATGTGCATTAGCATTTGGTATTTGTTTTTCTCTTTCTGACTTACTTCACTCTGTATGACATTATTCAAATACTGCATGAAATGCATGACGATTATCATATATACCTAGAACCTTAGAGTTTGAAGGAATGTTGAAGATCAGCTAAATCAACAAGATGTCTGGTTCTGAAGCCTAATGTCTCATAATGAAGTAGACACTTTGTGGGTGTTGGACCTCTGGACAACTATATCTGATATTTATTGAATTCTTACTATGGCCAGACCCTGTTTTAAGTGCATTATATATATGTGTATGAATTAATGTAATCGTCTAACAATTCTGTAAGGTAGAGACTACTATTATCTACATTTATAGGAGTGGAGATTAAACTCTCCAAGAACACAGAGCTAATGTGTTAAACCTATGATTCATATAAACAGCCTGGTTTTAGGACCAGAGATCCTAGTAACTAGGGATGGGTCTCCCAATAAATTCCATTAATACAATATACTTCTTTCAGTGACTCTTGTGATGGGAACCCACTCATTTAACATATATTTATTGCATGCCATCTCTTTATATACCTATACTAGGTTCTGGGACTCCACCCTAAAATCAGATATAATCTTTCCACTCAGGGAACTTACAGTGTGGTGTAGAAAAAAGACAGGTAAATTAAAGCATGATATATGGTGCTCAATAAATACTTGGTGAATGAATTGATAATTGCCATCAGAGTTGTATGCAAAAGGAGATATGGAAGCAAAGGAAGGATAGATAAGGCTTGAGGTTGTGCTCATCAGGAAAGACATCCTGGAAATTAGCTGGATGAGCATAATAAGGGAAGGTGTATCCTAGGAAAAGGCAATAATAAGTGAGAAGGTACAGAGATATGAAACAACCTCACACGCTCCAGGTAAAAGACACCATGTGAGGAAGACCTGAAAACAAGTGAAGCAATGGTCAAAGATGAGGTTGGAAACAAGTCTGGGGCCTAAATGTGAAGGGCTGAACTACATGGATGTTCAGCCGTGAACTGTGAACTACAGCATGACAGCCTTGAGAACCACTTAAGGTTTGAAAGTCAGCCAGTGACGTGATCAAATGGCATTTTGTAAAGGTCACTCTGACAACAGTGAGGAAGACAGATTAAAGGGTCCAGACTGAATAGAACTGCAGCAAAGTAGAAGAAAAGCAGGAGTGACTGTGGAAAAGGAAAGGAGAGGACGAAGATGGGCTTGGAGATATGAAGAAAGCCTACTCAATCTGACTCTCTGAGCTTACATGCATTTTCATAACATCGCATCCGCATTATTGTCTAATTCCCTTTCTATGCATCTTTCTTCTGTCATAGTATATAACAAGTTCTTGATAAAATGTTTTTAAATAAATGAAATAATACCTTGTGACAGAGTAGATGCAGGGAGAAGAAAGAAAGAAATGCAAAATGACTCACATTTCTGACCAGGACGACCCTGAGATGGGCAGCAAAGGAAGAGAAGAAGTTTCTGGTAGAAGGCTGAAAAGTTGAGTTTAGGCAGCAGCGTGTGGTTCAGACATGTGGCAATGTTTACAAAGCAGTCTGATACAGAAGGGTGGTGCTCTGATTCTGCTATTCCTTGCCTGGAAATTGAGAATTACCAGTGCATGTGTGGTAGCTGAATGTTTTGAATTTGCCTAAGGTCTTTTAGGGAGAGTATATAATATATTAAATCTAGGTGGAGAAACAAGAGTACTGGAAGATGATAGAAGAGGAAAAACAGAGAGAAAGGAGGGACTCTAGGAGAGAAGGTTCACAGAAGCTCAGAGGGAAGAGGATTTCAGGAAGGAATGTGTGTTCAACATAATAATTGCCATAGAGAGATGAAGTGAGATGAGCACAGCAAATATTTCACTGGATCTGGTAACACTGAGGGCAATGTAGATATCAGTGCAAGTAGATTCAGTGAAGGGGGGGTGAGCCAGAAGCCAGATTAGAGTGGGATAAGGAATGAATGGGATGAAAGGAAGTGGAAATACCAACTGTAGCGTTTTTTCAAGAAGTTTCAAGACTTTTACTTACAAAGGGAGCCAGTAATGGTGGCTAGAGGAGAATGTTTGTTCAAGGGTGACATTGTTTTAAGATGGGAAGTGCTTGAGTCTTTCCAGAAGCTGAATTTTTTCAGCATAAGATGAAAGAATGAGAGTAAGAAACAAAAGAATAAAAGCACTAAGCAACTGAAAAGATGGGTCATGGAATCTAAAGCACTTAGGGAAGGAGGTAAAGTTCACATGGGAGACAGAAATTGTCCAGGAGGATCAGAGAAAGAAGTTGTAAAGAGTAAGGGAAAAGCATAGGAGATTTGAATCAGATAAATTGAGATGTTTGAAGTGAGATGTTCAAGTTTCAATTCCAACAGTGAATCTGGGTAGGGTAAAAAGGGATAATGTATTAACCAGATACATTTTTTGGTGTATGTCAGGCTCAATGACAGCTGTGAGAATTATCTAGAGGATAATCTTGGAAATACATTTCTGAAAGACAGCAGAAGAAAAGGAACCTGGAACTATGAAGAGCAAGGAACTGAAGGGCTGGTCCACAATGCATGGATTACTCAATAATGTATAGGGCTTCCCTGATGGCGCAGTGGTTGAGAGTCCACCTGACGATGCAGGGGACACGGGTTCGTGTCCCAGTCCGGGAAGATCCCACATGCCGTGGAGCGGCTGGGCCCGTGATCCATGGACGCTGAGCCTGCGTATCCGGAGCCTGTGCTCCACAACGGGAGAGACCACAACAGTGAGAGGCCCACGTACCGAAGAAAAGAAAAAAAAAGTATATATTACAATTTGTCTAGTCAACTAGTGAGCAAAATAGCAAAATTCTCAGAAAATGTGGAGATTTTAAGAAAACAGCAAGGATAGACAGAGGGCTACATAACTACATGACAGGAGTCTTGAAAACATGCTTGTGGGGAATTAAAGAGTAATTGTTTGGAATGGCCCTGAAGGTCAAGAAACTAAACCCATGTCTTGACGCTGTGGTACAAAGATGGGGGAAAATGGGCTGCTGACACAGGAGGGTGAAACGGGGGGAAAGTTTGACTCATGGGAATGTCAGATTTTTGTAGACAAGTAGGCAAATAGGGCACTGGGTGAAGAGAATGATGCTATACAGTAGTTTGTTAATAATGGATCAGAGTTTCTGGCAAACAAATGGAAAGTGTTGACAAAAGATGTATCAGTGTAGAAACAATTAGGAGAGTGATAGGACACCAAAACTGTGAAGATGAGAGGATGCTAGGGTACCGGTAAGACAAGTGGCTGGGGACTCTCACGTTTGGGCCCTGGGTAGAGCTTGACAAAGCATGGAAAGCATGGTGATATAATTGAGCTCAAGTATTCAACCAGCAACCTCATTAAAAAATGATTCTAGCCAAAGACTCTGAATGTAACCAAGACCAGGTGTAGTATGCTTTTTTGTGTTTCAGAAAACAATCGGATTATTTTTTCCTGAGGCAGTCCATCCACCCTTGGGCAATTCTGTTTACTAGAAAGAACATTCCCATTGATTTAAAATTGATTTAAGATAAATATTTGATTCACCCATCAAGTTCTATTCTGTTGGGGTCATATACAACACACACACACTCTCTCTCTCTCTCTATCTCTCTCTGTCTCTCTCTGTCTCTCTCTGTCTCTCTTTCTTTTTACCTTGAAGTCAGGTATCATGTGCTTTCAGTGCCCGTTTCCTTTTCTCCCATTGCGGAGCACAGGCTCCGGACGCGCAGGCTCAGTGGCCATGGCTCACGGGACCCAGCCGCTCTGCAGCACGTGGGATCCTCTCGGACCGGGGCACGAACCCGCATCTCCCGCATTGGCAAGCGGCCTCCCAACCACTGCGCCACCAGGGAAGCCCTCAGTGTCCTTTTTTCTTCAGACTGAACATGCCCAACACTTCACTGTGGCTACGTATGATGCACTTCAATTTCCTACTCATTCTTCAAAGGGTTTAGCTCACTTCAGATGATAACGCATTCTTAATGCGGAAGCTTGAAATGAATCTAGTAGCTAAAGTATGTTCCAACAAGCACACTATATAATGAAATTGTTACGGAATCTAAGCTCGCCACATGACAGGCCAATAATCAAGAGACGAGTTGTTGGGGTGAGGAATAACAACTTTATTCAGAAAGACAGATAACCAAGAAGATGGGGGTCTTGTGCCCCAAGAAACCATCTTGCCTGAGTTAGAATTCAGGCTCCTTTTATACTAATAGGGGAGGAAGGAAAGTCAAACACTTCCTAGTTCCCATCAGCCTCTGGAGGGGATGTGTTAATTTCTTCCTCCCTGCAGTCATTACAGTGGAACTGGTCAGGATGTTTCCCGTGAGCTAAACAAACAGTATTTTAACTTAATGCTCATTACCTGGGAAGCAGGGTTCCCAGAGTTGGCCATTATGTATAATTTAAGCTTATAGGCAACATTCCTTTAGTGATTAACTTGTAATAGAATACAAAACGTTTTCCCCCGTCACAAAATTACAAGGAAATGAAGTCAACATTTGCTAAACAATTGCTATGTACCTGACCCATGTCAGTTGTGAACATGCATAATCTCACTCAAATCTCAATGATGAAACCACAGGCTCTGATATCAGAGACCAGAGCTTAGAATTCATGTTCTGTCACATATTACTTGTGTGATACTGGAAAAAATTAATTTGCCATCTTGGGACTTAATATTTTCCTCTGTAATGTGAGGATAATAATGTTATTTATTTAGCAGGGTTACTATGAAAGTTAAACTAAGTGAGACATATAAAGCACTTATTGCCTAGCTCATGATAAACACACAATAAATGATGGTTATTATCTCCATTCTGCAGATGAGAAATCTAACTGTGAGTTAAGATCACACAATCAAGATTCAAATCTAGATGATGAAATCCCAAAGCCCTTTATAGCATATTGTCCTAAACTCAATTTTTTAATGCTTGTCTTTCTAATATGCAACCCGGGATAATAAGCTTTTTGCTCAACAGTAAATGTATTGTCAACCACTACTCCTGTGTTTTTCCATACATGTTACTGCTGTTAAGCATGATTTCCTCATTTTGCATTGGTGACAATTTGGTTTTGGACCTAATGGAGGCCATTGTATTATCTAGTCTTAATGATATGAACAACAGAAAAGGTGATGACTGTGGAAATTAGAAGAAAATGAAGAATACAAGAAATGTTATAGACAGAAAATCAGCAATATTTAGAAACAAACTGGAACTGGGTGTAGAGAGTGAAAAAACAAGATGAATAAATTCTGATAATTATTTATTTAAAGTATATTATACTATTGACAAAAATGGAGAATTTTAAGAAAAAGCATTTTCTTAGGGGACAAAATTTTACTGAGAGATTTGTTGAAAGGATACTTGGCTTGACTCTTACGTGCCTTAGATACTTCAAAAAATCATCCATTTTTCCTAGATAAGAGCCTAGATGAATGAAGCTCATAGTAGAAGCTTGATTTTCTGTAAGAACTAAAAATGTGTACATTAACTTTATTCTACAAGACCAAAGAATTTGTTAACTCATTAGAAAACTAGTCAGAATTATAATAATAATGTGAATCTGAGTCCAGAGGGGGTGTGATATCTGGATATGATTTTGGTTTAATTGTCCTGTCATTTTTCATGAATTTGAGAAAAAGTACTATGTGTGTATTCAGAAAGATGATATTAGACTATGAAAAGAGGACCTCAGTGTTCTGCAGTGAATTATCAACATCCTAAAGCATAGTGAGTGAACTAACAGGTTAACTTGGGCTTCATATAAAGGAAAATCTTCTCTGAAAGAGAATTCTGTTGCACTGGAATCTCAGGAAGGACTTGTGAGAATGACTGTCAATGTTCTATAAGGAATGATAATCCCGTAATCCATAAAAAGTAATGGCCCGCTCCTTCTTCATTGACCACTGTTAATCCATTAGCAACTTAATTCCTTTAAAATGTAACTTGTTCAAAATACTCAAGACTGTCATTTTTTATCATGGCTTATCAGAGTCCGTCAATCATTGTCAAAAATTGTCAATCACGGTCAAATGAGGGCATTTTCAGAACTAATGGATAAGGACTTTTTGACCTCATATTTTTCATAACCTTAAAATCACATGCAAAAGAATAGTAACTCAAACTCCATTCTTTGTCATTGTTAACCTTAAGTCATATCCAAAGTAAATTTGGAGTACATGGCACTAGCTGTGTTTGATGGTTTGTATTTTAAAAAATCAGAAGCATATATACTGAAAATATTACAGAAATGAAAGATGTGAGACATCTACTCTGTTCAGCTATTCTCTACTCCACTGTCACTCATATTATCAAACTATGAGGAACATACCAGAAAATCTGCTTCTACTTCTTCCTGTCTGCTACCTCACCATCCTGGGCTGTAACTCACTATCATGTTTCAGAAATGCTGTCTATACTCTCTTGCAATGTATCTTCCTAAAAAGATAAGATTCACATGTTAAATTTACAATAGATAAGTTAAAACTTATCTGCTGCCTTATACCCTTCCAACTTTTCAGACTATAATTTTATGTTCAAGTTCTACTTTTTCCACTTTTCAATATCCAACTTACCTTTCTATTCCTACAATTTCTATGTAATTTCAAACATTACAGTGAAGTTCTACAATTTGTTTCAATTTTTTTTCAAATTTTATCTTAGTTTCAGGGGTATAGCACAATAATTGGTTATACATACATAGTATACATATATATATATATATATGTGTATATATGTATATAATATATATATATTCTTTTTCAGATTCTTTTTTCTTATAGGTTACTACAAAATATTGAGTATACTTCCCTGTGCTATACAGTAGGTCCTTGTTGGTTATCTATTTTATATATAGTAGTGTGTATATGTTAATAAAACAGCCTTTGGTTCTGTATTGAAGTGCATCCAAAGGTACTCTAAATATTTTCCTTGGAAATTCATGCCTGATTCAAGCACCTGCCAACATTAAAAGTTCATTCTACAAGGAAAACTTAAAACATTTATATAATTGTTATTTGAGTGACTGTTATGTATTTGATAGTGAAACTGTTATGGTTGCTAAGTTTCCTATTATCAATTGGATCACCTTTTTCTTGAACGTCCCAGTCTATGTTTCACTAAATATTTGTCTCCCTTTCTTCCTTTTTACAAAAAAAAAAAAAAGAAAAAAAGGGGTGAGATGGAGTGTCTTTAGGGTTGACCTAGCTCTGACAAACAGATGGAAATAAATGAGCAAAGTTTCTGGAAACATTATACAAAATGGAGGTCATCATTCTCTCTTCTTCTCAGGAATATCTCTAAGACACTGGAAAGTACAGGTTACTCTATACATCACTGGACAAATGCCCTATTGCCCCAGGGAAAATTTGACTTTCCTTACGCAAAAGAGACAGAGGAAAGAATTAGCATAGAAAATGAGGTTATTTGAGGACAATAAGTTATTTTTATGAACTAGAGTTAAAATTTTAGGAATTTTAACATTGGCAAGGTTAAAATGTATGAATATATAAATGTGTTAAACAAAACTACTGTAGATAACTTTGGAGGAAAATATAAATAATATCAAAACAGTATACTATTTTGTTTTATCCAACATATTCCTATTAATGCCTATAATATACAAAGGAAAAATAAAGTAACATTACCTCCTTGCTTTTTAGAAAACAAAGAGGTAAGAGGTAACCATAAGAAGCAGCTTTCACCCCTAGGACTAGGTGAACAAAAGAAAGAGGTTAGTATTATTAAACTTGAGTCTTAGAGAAGCCATAACTCAGTCGCTTGAGGAGGTTGTGGGTGGGATCTTTGATGGGGGTGGATCTACTTCGATGGTGTGCGGCCTCTGAGCTGGGAAGAGGGATTGTGTGAGGCTGGTACCCAATTCAATTCAAGGAGGGGGTATCAGGCAACTGATGTCACCGTCTCTGGAGGGTTTGATGAGGTTATTTCTAGAAGTGTTGGAACAACTGCAAACTGAAATCAATTACTGCTACTGGAGCACTCTGTGATTGTCGGTCAGGGTAAAGAAGCTCTGTTGGGTGTTGTTGAGAGTAGCTAAAAGCAAACAGGGGAGAATGATGCCCTACTTTCTCTTTTTCTCCTGTAGGTTCCCTCAGGCACTCATGAGTAGCAGCCTAAGGGAGGGCCAGTTGACAAAAGAGAAATTTGGTTTGCAGAGTCCCATTCCCGTCCCTGGGGAAATAAAGTATAGACGATGGGTGGGTCGGTTAAGGCACAATGAAAGGTAGACCCTCTCATAAGATTCCTAAAAGTCCATGGATTTTATAAGTGATATTAATGTGTTATTATAGAAGACACATAATCTTGAAACAGAACTTTCATCATTTCAATTCAACTAATCAATCACTTATGTATGAATGGAGGATGTCTTCCATACTTATACAAAAATATATTCCCAAAAAGTTAAAGTCAGAGATGTGATAATCCAACAATGTATTATATTTATAAGTGCAGATTTCTTTTCCACAGTGATAAAATGTTATAAAATCTCTAATTATTGATATAGTTTGCTTTTCAGAAAAATCTCTGCAATTTATTTTATATTCTTAAATACTGTTCTCTTTTGTCATAGTTGCACATGTATTCAACAGCTTTAAGTCCTGGGACAGCCAACTGAGATTTTTTTTAATGTCTAACAAATTATCCATAAATTATGAGGCTAACCATTCCTTTCAGTACTATTAGTCTTTTTTGTCCAGTTTAACTCTTTAAGAAAACAAAAAGAATAAAGGCAAAAATCAATAAACAGTGCTTTAAAATATTTCATTAATAGAAACCTTTCTAAAATAAAGATGTGTCCAAAAGTCTCATCTGTAAAATTGTTCTGGTGGGTTGACAGATAAGAAAGGCTGTGCTTAGATTCTGCATAATCAAGCCCCTGCTCAGAGAAGCTACTGAGGCTCCTCCATGGAGGGGTTCCGTGGAGCACACTTTGAAAACCACCACAATAAAATAGTCATATCTTTGCACAAACACTACTAAACATACAGAGATGGAAATGCTACCAAAACACATATGGCAGTTGTCAATTGGGCAGGTCTTGCAACTTTACTGAATTCATTTATGAGCTCTGTAAAGTTATAGGATATAAAATTAATACACAGTAATCTCTTTCATTTCTATACACTAACAAGGAAAGAGCAGCAAGAGAAATTAAGAACTAATCCCACTTACCAGCACATCAAAAAAATAAAATACCTAGGAATAAACCTACGTAAGGAGGCAAAAGACCTGTATTCCGAAAACTATAAGACACTGATGAAAGAAATCAAAGATGACACAAACATATGGAAAGATAAACCACGTTCTTGGTTTGGAAGAATCAATATTATCAAAGTGACTATGCAACTGAAGGCAATCTACAGATTCAATGCAATCCCTGTTAAATTACCAATGGCAGTTTTCACAGAACTGGAACAAAAAATTTTAACATTTGTATGGAAACACAAAAGATCCCGAATAACCAAAGCAATCCTGAGAAAGAAAAACAAAGCTGGAGGAATAAGGCTCCCTGATTTCAAACTATACTACCAAGCCACAGTAATCAAAACAGTATGGTACTGGCACAGAAACAGAAATATAGATCAATGGAACAGGATAGAAAGGCCAGAAATAAATCCACACACCTATGGTCAATTAATCTACAACAAAGGAGGCAAGAATATACAATGGAGAAAAGACAGTCTCTTCAATAAGTGGTGCTGGGAAAACTGGACAACTACATGTAAAAGAATGAAATTAGAACATTCTCTAACACCACACACAAAAATAAACTCAAGATGGATGAAAGACCTAAATGTAAGACTGGATACTCTAAAACTCTTAGAGGAAAACCTAGACAGAATATGCTTTGACATAAATTGCAGCAATATCTTTTTGGACCCCCTCCTAGAGTAATGAAAATAAAAACAAAAATAAACAATTATTAATTAAACTTAATTAAACCGAATTAAACTTAAAAGCTTTTGCACAGCAGAGGAAACCATAACAAAACAAAAACACAACCCACAGAATGGGAGAAAATATTTGCAAACAATGCAACAAACAAGGGATTAATCTACAAAATATACAAAGAGCTCATGCAGCTCAATAACAAAAAAACAAACAACCCAATCAAAAAATGGGCAGAAGATCTAAATAGACATTTCTCCAAAGAAGACACAAAGATGGCAAAGAGGCACGTGAAAAATGCTCAACATTGTTAATTATTAGAGAAATGCAAATCAAAACTACAATGAGGCATCAGCTCACACTGGTCAGAATGGCCATCATCAAAAAATCTACAAACAATAAATGCTAGAAAGGGTGTGGAGAAAAGGGAACCCTCCTACACTGTTGCTGGGAATATAAATTGGTACAACCACTATGGAGAACAGCATGGAGGTTCTTTAAAAAACTAAAGATAGAGCTACCATATGACCCAGCAACCCCATTCCTGGGCATATATCCAGAGGAAACCATAATTCAAAAAAATGCATGTATCCCAATGTTCACTGCAGCACTATTTACAATAGCCATGGAAGAAACCTAAATGTTCACTGGCAGAAGAATGGGTAAGGAAGATGTGGTACATATATATAATGGAATATTATTCATCCATAAAAAAGAGTGAAATAATGCCATTTGCAGCAATATGGATGGACCTAGAGATTATCATCCTAAGTGAAGTAAGTCAGACAAAGAAATATCACATGATATTACTTATATTTGAAATATAAAAAGACAATACAAATGAACTTATTTGGAAATCAGAAACAGACTCACAGGCTTTTAAAACAAACTTACAGTTACCAAAGAGGAAAGATAGTGGGAGAGGGATAAATTAGAAATTTGGGATTAACATATACACATTACTATATATAAAATAGATAATCAACAAGGACCTACTGTATAGCACAGGGAACTCTACTCAATATTCTGTAATAACATATACGGGAAAAGAACATGAAAAAGAATGGATATATGTATATATATATATATAACTAAACCACTTTGCTGTACACATGAAACTAACACAACATTGTAAATCAACTATACCCAAATATACAGTAAAAATTAAATTAAACGAAAATTGAGCAGGTCTTCTTGGATGCCCCTATGAATATAATGCCATGGAAGTGCTGGTCTGAGATTTTGGAAGCAAGGTCATTGAAGTGATTTGATTTCTATCTGGATTCTTCTCTCCTGACATGCTGTCCCTTAATCCAGCCGTGATGTTGTGAAGAAACTCAGGCCACATGGAGAGGTGTTCAGGCTGACAGCTTGAGCTACATTTCAGCCCACATCAACCTCCCAACCTGTGAGACAGCAAGTTTCAGATGATTCTAGTCTTCAACCTTTGAACCATCACCACTGATACTGAGAGGACTACAAGAGAGCTAATCATGCTGGTACCTGTCCAAATTTCAGATTAATGAGCAAAATCTAAGTCTTCATGGATTTTAAGCCACTACGTTTTGGGGCGGTTCGATTCATAGCCATATTGCCGTGGTTTGTTGCATATATTTAGTATTTGTGGAACTAGCTAGAATAGAGGAATGAGTAAAGACAAAAGAAGGGAAAAAATGATAATTCAAAGGACAATATGAGATCTAAAGCACAGTGGGATGATTAATCATAAAAGATCTAGGACATTTCTTTCCCTGAGAAAGGAGAGAAAGAGGGTTGACAATATAAAGGTAGTTAAACTATAGGAAAAATATTCTTAAAAGACATTTATTTTTCAAATTTAATGTTTATGAAATACTGAAACCTTTAACTTCTTAGAAACTATGCATTAATTTTATTTCACTTACTTTATTCATGGTGATAAATACTATGTACATTCTCAGTTTTACAGTGTTCCTGGTCTACTGCATATTTTAATTCAAATTTTTAATGTTTTTTAAAAAGCCTAAGTAAGATAAGCATAGTTTGCTTTAAAAGGCAAAAAACTTCTAAGCCACCCACCCCAAATTAATCATCATGCCCCCTTTTCTCATATTTCTTTCCTTAATGGTTTAGAGATGAGCAGTCACATTACCATTATGTATGAATACTACTAAGCATAATAAGTGGGATAGGTTGCCTTGCAAACAAATTTCATTAAAGTACCTAGATTAACACATTTTAAAGGTCTCTTTAATGAATCTTTGTCCTTGTGATACAACATAAGCAAGAATAGGGCAAACTAAGTTGTAGAATTTTATACCTCCATCTCTAGCTTCAGACAATTAAGGGAGTTATAAATAAGCTCTACTATCTTTATCCCACTCAAAAATAATGAATGAGCCATCCTCATGAATCACAAGACTACCCCATCAACCCATCACAATCAGAAGATCAGGAAAGCAAGACGTTAAAGCAGCATTATATTTTGGAATAAATCATGGACTTGGTAACTGTTTCAGAATTGTAAATGTTATGATTTTTAGAGTTGTAGCATAATTCATATATCAAACTGTGGCATCTATGAACCCCATCATAGAATCACTAGAGCTTTTCCAATTTTCAGAACCAACTTGTGAGTTCAGATTAAAAAAAAAAGAAAATACTGCCATGAGAAAAGTGATCAAACGAGGACGCTTGAAAATATGAAAAGAAATACTTTGTATTAAAGATTATATTAACCAATAAATATAAATAAGAAGACAAATTTATAAAAACTATGAATTGTTACCTAAATAATTAGGAAATTATTGCTAAAACAAAGGATTGCTTTAGGTTTTTATTGGCAACTGATATAAAAAAATTTAAAAGATTTTTCAAAACAAAATTTTCCATTCTGACAGAGTTTTTTTAACTTTTTGAGGGGGAGAGATGGATATGGACATTCAAGTAGATTAGTAAATAAGAAAATTATTTCTGCTTAATAAGTTAATATCCATTATATATTAACAAAAAATTTCTTTTTGTAAACTGTAGAATATGATTTCTGTAACATATTGCTATAAATCAACAGTCTGTCTTCAAAAGCATTACTGTAGGATACTATTACTAAATTCCAAAATGTCAAATGATTAAGAGGAGAAAATGATCTATTACTCTGATTTGAACTTGCTGCTTATGAGGCTGGTTAAAACCTGTTTCTTCATACCTATGACATAACATCAGGGAAAGATGCAGATTATGCTACCTTCCAAAACTATTGTTTTGTCTTTTAAATATTTACACATAGATTCAGTAGACATTCCAAATGGTTAATTTTCATCTCTTTAAATGAGATTTAAAAAGTGTGAAGCACATAGCACACACATATTAGGTAATTTTTCAGCTGATTTGAAATCCCATGGAAATTGATATAGCAAGATTCCAAAAGTTAGGATCAAAACCTGAAACTCATATTACTCTTTGTTACATAATACATTTTTATTAGCAGTTTAGATTTGGTTTCTTCTCATTTTTACATCTGGTTTCCCAAATACAGAACATTAGGGTACACTAATCTTTTACACACTCAAAACCACTTCAGTTTCACAAGAGGCCTAGATCCTAATGCAGTATAACATTTTTCTCAGTTGATTTCTTCCGTGAATGAGTCAAAAATTATTCCCCGTGGAAGAGAAGGTTTTTAAAATCCAATGAAATTAATAGAAAATTTCAGTGAAGGGTCTTAGACTAGCCAGAGAAAGTGAATTTTCCACCCAGAAAATAGACTGCAACTAGACAACTTATTGATGTGTTCATAAAAATATGTTTTGCTTTTCTTCTAAAAGGGTGTAGCAATGAGAATTCAAACACAAACTAGAAAACCGGACTTAAATTTGGCATTTAATATAATTTATAAGAAATGCTATTTAAAGGAGCATTCTATAAATTCAGCTTATTTCAACCTTTCCTTTCAATTTCTAAAGCACTTCAGGACTCTTCCTGCTTGAAGTCCAATTTGTGATTACTTACTGCCTTTACTTTCTTTATGTTACCAACCCTTTGTCTCTTTCTGAAAAACAAAAATAAGGACATCACAACTGCTGCCACCACTACCACCATCAAAAACAAGTGTTTGTGCCCCCCATACACATATATATACAGATGCACACACACACACACATGCAAACACATATACACAGACACACACTCATCCACAAAACCCAAAGGATTCCCAAACTAATTATGATCTGTATTCTTATTATCAACTGGTAATTTTAATTCCATAAAATACAGGTATGCCATAGTATTTTTCTCAATTCCACAGATGCTTGTAGTATATTTTCTTCAGGATTGACATATTCTATTGTAACTCTTAGTACAATGCAGAGAGAAGAATTTTCTTACATGAATTCTACTATTTAAAAGATGACTCAAGACTTCCGGGTAAGATGGCGGAAGAGTAAGACACGGAGATCACCTTCCTCCCCACAGATACACCAGAAATACAGCTACACGTGGAACAACTCCTACAGAACACCTACTGAATGCTGGCAGAAGACCCCAGACCTCCCAGAAGGCAAGAAACTCCCTACATACCTGGGTAGGGCAAAGCGGAGAGATTCCCGCACAGAGGATCGGTGCCGAGCGGCACTCACCAGCCCGAGAGGCTTGTCTGCTCGCCCCGGCGGCGCTGGAAGCTGAGGCTCGGGCCTCGGTCAGAGCACAGGGAGAGGACTGGGGCTGGAGGCGAGAACTCAGCCGGAAGGGGGCTAGTGGGCCACAGCTAGCCAACAGGGAGTCCGGGAGAACTCTGGAGCTGCCGAAGAGGCAAGAGACTTTTTCTTCCCTCTTGGTTTCCTGGGGCGCGAGGAGAGGGGATTAAGAGCGCTGCTTAAAGGGGCTCCACAGATGGGCGCGAGTCACGACTGAAAGTGCGGAGCCCAGCGAGGGGCGTGGGACACTGGGGCTGCTGCTGCCGCCGCCAGAAGCCTGTGTGTGAGCGCAGGTCACTGTCCACACCGCCCTTCCATGACCCTGTGCAGCCCGCCACTGCCGGGGTCCCGGGATCCAGGGGCGGCTTCCCTGGGAGAAGGCACGGCGTGCCTCGGGCTGGTACAACGTCACACCGACCTCTGCCGCTGCAGGCTCGCCCCGCACTCCGTGCCCCTCCCTCCTGCCCGGCCTGAGTGAGCCAGAGTCCCCGAAGAGGCTGCTCCTTTAACCCTGTCCTGTCTGAGCGAAGAACAGACGCCATCCGGTGACCTACACACAGAGGAGGGGCCAAATCCAAAGCTGAGACCCAGGAGCTGTGAGAACAAAGAAGAGAAAGGGAAACCTCTCCCAGCAGCCTCAGAAGCAGCGGATTAAAGCTCCACACTCAACTTGATGTACCCTCCATCTGTGGAATACATGAATGGACAACAAATCATCCCAAATTGAGGAGCCAGGAGTCAGTGCTGTGCCTCTGAGGTGGGAGAGCCAACTTCAGGACACTGGTCCACAAGAGACCTCCCAGCTCCACATAATATCAAACGGAGAAAATCTTCCAGAGATCTCCATCTCAACACCAGCACCCAGCTTCACTCAACGACCAGCAAGCTACAGTGCTGGACACCCTATGCCAAACAACTAGCAAGACAGGAACACAACGCCACCCATTAGTAGAGAGGCGGCCTAAAATCATAAAAAGTTCGCAGACACCCCAAAACACACCACCAGACGTGGACCTGCCCACCAGAAAGACAAGATCCAGCCTCATCCACCAGAACACAGGCACTAGTCCCCTCCACCAGGAAGCCTACACAACCTACTAAACCAACCTTAGCCACTGGGGACAGACACCAAAAACAACGGGAACTACGAACCTGCAGCCTGCAAAAAGGAGACCCCAAACACAGTAACATAAGCAAAATGAGAAGACAGAAAAACACACAGCAGAAGGAGCAAGATAAAAACCCACCAGACCTAACAAATGAAGAGCTAATAGGCAGTCTACCTGAAAAAGAATTCAGAATAATGATGGTAAAGATGATCCAAGATTCTATTTCCCATATCCAAAGTCTTGGAAATAGAATAGACAAAATGCAAGAAACAGTTAACAAGGACCTAGAAGAACTAAAGATGAATCAAGCATCGATTAAAAACACAATAAATGAAATAAAAAATACTCTAGATGGGATCAATAGCAGAATAACTGAGGCAGAAGAACGGATAAGTGAGGTGGAAGATAAAATAGTGGAAATAACTGCTGCAGAGGAAAATAAAGAAAAAAGAATGAAAAGAACAGAGGACAGTCTCAGAGACCTCTGGGACAACATTAAACGCACCAACATTCGAATTATAGGGGTTCCAGAAGAAGAAGAGAAAAAGAAAGGGACTGAGAAAATATTTGAAGAGATTATAGTTGAAAACTTCCCTAATATGGGAAAGGAAATAGTTAATCAAGTCCAGGAGGCACAGAGAGTCCCATACAGAATAAATCCAAGGAGAAATACGCCAAGACACATATTAATCAAACTGTCAAAAATTAAACACAAAGAAATCCTATTGAAAGCAGCAAGGCAAAAACAACAAATAACACACAAGGGAATCCCCATTAGGATAACAGCTGATCTCTCAGCAGAAACTCTACAAGCCAGAAGGGAGTGGCAGGACATAATTAAAGTGATGAAGGAGAAAAACCTGCAACCAAGATTACTCTACCCAGCAAGGATCACATTCAGATTTGATGGAGAAATTAAAACGTTTACAGACAAGCAAAAGCTGAGAGAGTTCAGCACCACCAAACCAGCTTCACAACAAATGCTAAAGGAACTTCTCTAGGCAAGAAACACAACAGAAGGAAAAGACCTACAATAACGAACCCAAAACAATTAAGAAAATGGGAATAGGAACATACATATCGATAATTACCTTAAATGTAAATGGACTAAATGCTCCCACCAAAAGACACAGATTGGCTGAATGGATACAAAAACAAGACCCATATATATGCTGTCTACAAGAGACCCACTTCAGACCTAGAGACACATACAGACTGAAAGTAAGGGGATGGAAAAAGATATTCCATGCAAATGGAAACCAAAAGAAAGCTGGAGTAGCAATTCTCATATCAGACAAAATAGACTTTAAAATAAAGACTACTAGAAGAGACAAAGAAGGACACTACCTAATGATCAAGGGATCGATCCAAGAAGAAGATATAACAATTGTAAATATTTATGCACCAAACATAGGAGCACCTCAATACATAAGGCAAATACTAACAGCCATAAAAGGAGAAATCGACAGTAACACAATCATAGTAGGGGACTTTAACACCCCACTTTCACCAATGGACAGATCATCCAAAATGAAAATAAATAAGGAAACACAAGCTTTAAATGATACATTAAACAAGATGGACTTAATTGATATTTATAGGACATTCCATCCAAAAACAACAGAATACACATTTTTCTCAAGTGCTCATGGAACATTCTCCAGGATAGATCATATCTTGGGTCACAAATCAAGCCTTGGTAAATTTAAGAAAATTGAAATTGTATCAAGTATCTTTTCCGACCACAATGCTATGAGACTAGATATCAATTACAGGAAAAGAGCTGTAAAAAATACAAACACATGGAGGCTAAACAATACACTACTTAATAACGAAGTTATCACTGAAGAAATCAAAGAGGAAATTAAAAAATACCTAGAAACAAATGACAATGGAGACACGACGACCCAAAACCTATGGGATGCAGCAAAAGCAGTTCTAAGAGGGAAGTTTATAGCAATACAATCCCACCTTAAGAAACAGGAAACATCTCGAATAAACAACCTAACCTTGCACCTAAAGCAATTAGAGAAAGAAGAACAAAAACATCCCAAAGTTAGCAGAAGGAAAGAAATCATAAAAATCAGATCAGAAATAAATGAAAAAGAAATGAAGGAAACGATAGCAAAGATCAATAAAACTAAAAGCTGGTTCTTTGAGAAGATAAACAAAAATGATAAACCATTAGCCAGACTCATCAAGAAAAAAAGGGAGAACACTCAAATCAATAGAATTAGAAATGAAAAAGGAGAAGTAACAACTGACACTGCAGAAATACAAAAGATCATGAGAGATTACTACAAGCAACTCTATGCCAATAAAATGGACAACCTGGAAGAAATGGACAAATTCTTAGACATGCACAACCTGCCAAGACTGAATCAGGAAGAAATAGAAAATATGAACAGACCAATCACAAGCACTGAAATTGAAACTGTGATAAAAAATCTTCCAAGAAACAAAAGCCCAGGACCAGATGGCTTCACAGGTGAATTCTATCAAGCATTTAGAGAAGAGCTAACACCTATCCTTCTCAAACTCTTCCAAAATATAGCAGAGGGAGGAACACTCCCAAACTCATTCTACGAGGCCACCATCACCTTGATACCAAAACCAGACAAGGATGTCACAAAGAAAGAAAACTACAGGCCAATATCACTGATGAACATAGATGCAAAACTCCTCAACAAAATACTAGCAAACAGAATCCAACAGCACATTAAAAGGATCATACACCATGATCAAGTGGGGTTTATTCCAGGAATGCAAGGATTCTTCAATATATGCAAATCAATCAACGTGATACACCATATTAACAAATTGAAGTAGAAAAACCATATGATCATCTCAATAGATGCAGAGAAAGCTTTTGACAAAATTCAACACCCATTTATGATAAAAACCCTGCAGAAAGTAGGCATAGAGGGAACTTTCCTCAACATAATAAAGGCCATATATGACAAACCCACAGCCAGCATCATCCTCAATGGTGAAAAACTGAAACCATTTCCACTAAGATCAGGAACAAGACAAGGTTGCTCACTGTCACCACCCTTATTCAACATACTTTTGGAAGTTTTAGCCACAGCAATCAGAGAAGAAAAGGAAATAAAAGGAATCCAAATTGGAAAAGAAGAAGTAAAGCTGTCACTGTTTGCAGATGACATGATACTATACATAGAGAATCCTAAAGATGCTACCAGAAAACTACTAGAGCTAATCAATGAATTTGGTAAAGTAGCAGGATATAAAATTAATGCACAGAAATCTCTGGCATTCCTATATACTAATGATGAAAAATCTGAAAATCAAATCAAGAAAACACTCCCATTTACCATTTCAACATAAAGAATAAAATATCTAGGAATAAACCTACCTAAGGAGACAAAAGACCTGTATGCAGAAAATTATAAGACACTGATGAAAGAAATTAAAGATGATACAAATAGATGGAGAGATGTACCATGTTCTTGGATTGGAAGAATCAACATTGTGAAAATGACTCTACTACCCAAAGCAATCTACAGATTCAATGCAATCCCTATCAAACTACCACTGGCATTTTTCACAGAACTAGAGCAAAAAATTTCACAATTTGTATGGAAACACAAAAGACCCCGAATAGCCAAAGCAATCTTGAGAACGAAAAATGGAGCTGGAGGAATCAGGCTCCCTGACTTCAGACTATACTACAAAGCTACAGTAATCAAGACAGTATGGTACTGGCACAAAAACAGAAAGATAGATCAATGGAACAGGATCGAAAGCCCAGAGATAAACCCACAGACATATGGTCACCTTATCTTTGATAAAGGAGGCAGGAATGTACAGTGGAGAAAGGACAGTCTCTTCAATAAGTGGTGCTGGGAAAACTGGATAGGCACATGTAAAAGTATGAGATTAGATCACTCCCTAACACCATACACAAAAATAAGCTCAAAATGGATTAAAGATCTAAATGTAAGGCCAGACACTATCAAACTCTTAGAGGAAAACATAGGCAGAACACTCTATGACATAAATCACAGCAAGATCCTTTTGGACCCACCTCCTAGAGAAATGGAAATAAAGACAAAAGTAAACACATGGGACCTAATGAAACTTAAAAGCTTTTGCACAACAAAGGAAACCATAAACAAGACCAAAAGACAACCCTCAGAATGGGAGAAAATATTTGTAAATGAAGCAACTGACAAAGGATTAATCTCCAAAATATACAAGCAGCTCATGCAGCTCAATAACAAAAAAACAAACAACCCAATCCAAAAATGGGCAGAAGACCTAAATAGTCATTTCTCCATAGAAGATATACAGACTGCCAACAAACACATGAAAGGATGCTCAACATCTTTGCTCATTAGAGAAATGCAAATCAAAACTACAATGAGATATCATCTCACACCAGTCAGAATGGCCATCATCAAAAAATCTAGAAACAATAAATGCTGGAGAGGGTGTGGAAAAAAACGAACACTCTTGCACTGCTGGTGGGAATGTGAATTGGTACAGCCACTATGGAGAACAGTATGGAGGTTCCTTAAATAACTACAAATAGAACTACCATATGACCCAGCAATCCCACTACTGGGCATATTCCCTGAGAAAACCATAATTCAAAAAGAGACATGTACCAAAATGTTCATCGCAGCCCTATTTATAATAGCCCGGAGATGGAAACAACCTAAGTGTCCATCATCAGATGAATGGGTAAAGAAGATGTGGCATATATATACAATGGAATATTACTCAGCCATATAAAGAAATGAAATTGAGCTGTTTGTAATGAGGTGGATGCACCTAGAGTCTGTCATACAGAGTGAAGTAAGTCAGAAAGAGAAAGACAAATACTGTATGCTGACACATATATATGGAATTTAAGAAAAAAAATGTCATGAAGAACATAGGGGTAAGACAGGAATAAAGACACAGAGTTATTAGAGAATGGACTTGAGGATATGGGGAGGGGGAAGGGTAAGCTGTGACAAAGTGAAAGAGCGGCATGGACATATATACACTACCAATTGTAAGGTAGATAGCTAGTGGGAAGCAGCCGCATAGCACAGGGAGATCAGCTCGGTGCTTTGTGACCGCCTGGAGGGGTGAGATAGGGAGGGTGGGAGGGAGACGCAAAAGGGAGCGGATATGGGAACATATGTGTATGTATAAGTGATTAAATTTGTTATAAAGCAAAAAAAAATTATATTGCTTATAAGACGAGAAAAACAATAAATGTTATTAGTTTAGAGCTTTTAATAAACTGCTTTCAGATACTTCTAACACTTTCAAGGTAGCCATTTATAAATTATTAATAGTACACAATAAAAATGTTCCCATTTATTTGTGAAAAAAATAAAAATAAAAGATGACTCAAAAAGACATTATTTGTGACCTAATTCCAGATCAGAGAAAACAATGGCAAATAGAATCACAGATAAAATTCTGAAGAGTTCAGTTCCACAAGGGACAAAAAAATAACACAAACAACCAAATGGAACAAACATACATTCTTTAAAAAAAGCTAGGCATGCAGGCTTCCCTGGTGGCGCAGTGGTTGAGAATCTGCCTGCCAATGCAGGGGAGACAGGTTCGAGCCCTGGTCTGGAAAGATCCCACATGCCGCAGAGCAACTAGGCCTGTGAACCGCAATTACTGAGCCTGCGCGTCTGGAGCCTGTGCTCCGCAAGAAGAGAGGCCGCGATAGTGAGAAGCCCACGTACCGCGATGAAGAGTGGCCCCCACTTGCCACAACTAGACAAAGCCCTTGCACAGAAACGAAGACCCAACACAGCCAAAAATAAATAAATAAATAAATGTTAAAAATTAAAAAAAAAAAAATCTAGGCTTGCAGCATAGATTAAGTATAATCAAATATAAATTAAATGTAACATTTGCTTATAAGTTTGAGTACTAGTTTGATCATAGAAAAAAACAGGCGAACAAAAAATCTGAGAATAACAGTGTTTAAAAGACCATAGGCAATAAATAAAACTCCCCACGGTCTCTGGCAAAAATTTCAACTGCCATTCATCCCTGGAATATTAGTTACATTTTCTTAAAAAATCAACTTAGAAATTAAAAAAAAATTCTTAGAGATTTAGTTCAGTTCAGCAAAATTATATTGAATAAATATTATGAACTAAATGCTGAATTAAAGTGAGAGATTACAAAAATGACTAGAATACAACCCTTTTCTTTCTTGTAATACTTGTTTCTCTTATATTACCTGTCTTCAAGTAATATAAGACTGAAAGCCTGGAATGTTTCAAGGTAATTGAAATATATCAGTGTTCATAACCAACCTCCTATACCAGCAGAAAAAAAAAAAAAATCTGCCCTTTTGGAACTTACATTCTAATGATGGAGGGTGGTGTGCATAAAATAGACATAATTAAACAAATTTTATAATACGTTGGAATTCTAGAAAGGGATCTCTAAAATGGAAAATAAGGAGCATGGTGGGAGAAATCAAGAATACATAGATGAAGGTGGGTGTGGTAAGCGGATTATAAATTTAAATAGGTTGGTGAAGATAGAAGTCATCAAGGAATTAGCATTCAAGCAAACACTTGAAAGAGGTGAAAAAGAGATGGCCTTCATTTCCTGGGGGAAGAGTGTTGCAGGGGGAGGGATCAACCAGTGCAAAGGCCCTAAGGTGGGAATATTGTTGGTGTGTGCTATAGACTGAATGTCTGTGTCATCCTAAAATTCATGTGTTAAAAGCTAAACTCCAAGGTCATGTTATTGGATGGTTGGGGCCTTTGGGAAGTGATTAGGTCATGTAATCACCTTGTCATTGTAAATCAACTATACTTCAATATAAAATAAAAATTAAAAACAAAACAAAACAAAAAATAAAAACCCCAAAACAAAGGTAATGGGAGCATAAAGAGGGCAGTTCACATGGACTTATTAGGAATTTGGCTGTTACTCTCAGTGGGATAGAAAACCATTGAAGGGTTTGGAACTGCAGGTGACATGAATCTTAACACTTAAAAATAGCACTTTAGGGCTTCCCTGGTGCGCAGTGGTTGAGAGTCCGCCTGCCGATGCAGGGAACATGGGTTGGTGCCCCGGTCCGGGAAGATCCCACGTGCCGCGGAGCGGCTGGGCCTGTGCGCCATGGCCGCAGAGCCTGCACGTCCGGAGCCTGTGCTCCGTAACGGGAGAGGCCACGACAGTAAGAGGCCCGCGTACCACCAAAAAAAAAAAAAAAAAATAGCACTTTAGCTGTTATGTTGAGAATACGTTATAGAAGAGTCCAGAGTGAGAGCAGAAAGACCAGATGGGAGAATATCATGGGAGAAATAATGGTGGTTTAGATGAAGGTAGCATCGGTTGTGGTATAAAGAAGTCTGAGTTCTTTACTGATCCATGGGGTTTTAGATCAGTATTGGGAAACCGGACTGATCTATGTTTGATGGATTGATGCCAATATATTAAATTAGACTCTGCTTTTGTACTTTTGTTCTATTCTTTTTGCCGCTTTTTAATAAATAAAATCCCATTATTTTTTACAGTCAATTTTTTTTTCATTGAAAGCTCAGTTAATACAGTTAATACTCAGTGTTTTTTGGCATTTCACTATCATTTCCTGCTAGTAAGACTTCCATTTTCCCTTCCCCGTGAAGCCTGTTATATTTCACCCTCCCAGTACTCATTCCTTCAGTAATTATATATCCAATTTGTTTCATGTTATTTTGAGTTTGTTACTTTGCTCCTGTGACAGTTGTTTCATTTGTTTTTCCAGTTTGGTTCTCCATACCGTGCAAACAATTGGAAAATACTTTTACAACCTCTAGGATAATTAGGATATCATCAAGGGTAAAAACAGATATCATTCTAATTATCAACTTTTAAGAGACAACTAAAATGATAATCTATTTTCTCATCCTTAGTCACAGGTTTAATCAATGACACAGTAATCTTTGTGCACAATGGGTCTCAGAAACTCATGCTAAATGGGCAGAGAAAAAAAAAGTTCCGTAAGATGAGCTTAGGCAATAAAGAGATGTGTACATTTATTTACTTTTTCATATGTGAAAAGTCAGAGTCAGGGACTGAAAAGGCAAGTTGCATAGCAGCAAATCTTTCAAAGATGATCCTTCTCTTTAGCAAAGACATTTTCCCCTCTCATCAGCCAATAAACATAAAGATGGTTTAGTTTCTGTTTGTTTTATGGTTTCAAAATTCTGACAAAGGAGTTATAAGAGCAAGTTAACTTATTAAAATGCTTTGAGCCCTTTGAAGGAAAGATATTTTTATTAGTTATATGTTCAAGGCATTCTTTCTGTCTTTGCAGTTTTCTGTCTCATAAAAGAAATTCTCTTTCAAATAGACCTAAACTATCAAATGTGTTTTCACTTAGGTTGACTGCATCTCCCTGAATATGCTAGAGTCCATCTGAAGTAATAACCTCTTTGTTAAAACTTTATCTCTTCAAACAAATAATAAAACCAAGAAATTTGAACACGTCAAGTGCATGATATGCTAATATATGAATTGATCTCATTATTGATTCATGATGTCTTGAAACATCCCCCTTTGCCCTTCACCGTATCTCAATATGCACTGGATATGATCACCTTCTCCAAAAGTATGTATATGCATATTGTAGCCAAAGACTAAACTGTGGACAATTAGCTGGTCCATTCCTCTGCCAAGGCTTGAAATAAATCTTTATTCCAGATATTGGAAAGACAGCAACACCCTTTGTCCTCGACATGTGATTCCTTAAATAGTACCCCAGTGGCCTAAAAGAGTCAATGAACTTCTTTAAGCCTAATTTATTCCCAGAATATGACCTGGGTGCTGGGGAGGATAGAACACATTATCTGATGTTCAGTTTGCTCAGTTGTACCCTAGAGAATCAAAACATTAAGAAGCATATGGTATGAATATTGTCCTGGGGAAGGCACATTGTTCCACTTTGGAATTTAAAACAAGCAATGCAGCAATTGTTATGAACTAACTCAGACCTTTACTTCCCAATCAAAGACTTTATAAAATTTCAGGAAACAGTATGGCATATTACCTATAAAGGTTTCCTGACCTCCGCACCAGGGTCAGTGATTCAACAAAGAAAAAAATCATCATAATAACAGCTCATAATGATGAGTTAAAAAACAAAGCAAAACCAAAAAAAAAAACACATTAGCTTTGTCTTTTCCCCCCACCCTCACAGTGGCAATGACAGTGTTCAGTAAAAAGACTTGGAGCTGCTGGCTGATGCTGAAGTTAAATGCATATGACAGAACTCCCAGCACTGATGGATGGCTCCAAACCAGCTGTGTTGACAAAAGACTGGGATGTTTGCAATGGTTGGTTATCAGCGAAAATGGGCATTACCCGATTTGGCATGTGAACACTTTGCATAACCTGAAGTGATGGTCAGTGCTGAACCCTGAAGACATAATGCTAACAGGGTTAATATTTGGTAGAATCTGTCTATCCACTGTGGTGACATATTATTTACTGAATCTTAGAAACAGACCTTTTGATAAAAATCTCAACTGGGAATACTAGAAACTACATAGACTCTTACTGGTTTCTAGTAGTTGTTTATGAGAACTTATAGTATGAACAACCTCTCAAAATGTTTTCATTTCCATCATTTATTTTTTTGCCGAACTACTAGAAACTAATATTATATTTTGAAATCCATTTGCCCATATAAGCTTTATTATTTTCCTCAGTCTGTCTATAAATATAATGATGATTTTGCATACTAACTTCATCTGGTATATTTTTATGTATTTATTTATATTCAACCTACTCAAAAATGTATAAACTGGACTTAGTGGCTTTCAACAAAAATAACACCAAGGATCCTAACAGTGCATAAAATCGAGCATTAAAGCAAGAGGACAAAAAAGTGTTTTACAAATCATGCTAAGGTATTGTAATTAACAACAAATGTAACTCTGATTCCAAGTAGCCCGAGTAAAATGAAAATATCACAGAATACAAATTTTTTTTTTCTTGAAACAAGTATATCAGTAGATTAGAAGAAACCAGATTTTTCTTGTTCCATGGTTCTGAACCTATAATGTGCAAGTTTTTGCTTGTTATCTTTTAAAATAAAGACCATTGAATATAATATCATCCAATGCTCAAAATGGAAGTCTTTACAGAAACTGAAATGATGTCCATTACATGACTATTTCCTTTATTTGACCTTAACAGGAGATAAGAACATGATGGTAAACTAGAATTCTGTGAAGGAATAGAGAAAATGATTTAATTATATAGCATTTGGCAACCTGATTTAAAATGAGGTTTAGGGCTTCCCTGGTGGCGCAGTGGTTGAGAGTCCGCCTGCTGATGCAGGGGACATGGGTTCGTGCCCCGGTCTGGGAAGATCCCACATGCTGCGGAGTGGCTGGGCCCGTGAGCCATGACCACTGAGCCTGCACGTCCAGAGCCTGTGCTTTGCAACAGGAGAGGCCACAACAGTGAGAGGACTGCGTACCGCAAAAAAAAATAAAAATAAAAATAAAATGAGGTTCAAATTTCACTGTAACTCTAAGAAACAAAATGAGTCAAGTCCTCCTGAAAGATCATTCATAATTACAATGCAAATATAAGCGATCTTTATTTACAAAGCATCTTTGAGTAGCTGCAATATTTTTTTCAGGATAGTTATTGAATAAGTATTAAATAATAACAAAATAATATAATGATGTAATAAATAAAAATAAAATAAATAATACATCTAAAAGTTGTATTAGATGGAGTCCCTTTTGATATATAAAAAGAAAATGTGTACACTTTCAAAACTCTGTTTAAGGTTGTCCATAGTAGATCAACAGTAGAGTGGCAGAAGCTCTATTGGTTGCATCAAGAATTGCAGTAAATTAGAATGATGTTCTTTCAGGAGCATCATTTCTAAAGTACATGCAGAGATAACTTCTTAGTCAAAACTAGTATGGTTACTCAGGGTCTTCTTGAATTTGATAGTATATAATAAGGAAATCAAATGAATAGGAGGAAGTTGGGTAAAACAGGTGAAATATCGTTGAATAAGTGTGGATTCTCATATTTACATTGAATAGTAAAAAAAAGAAAAACTGCCGATTTTTGAAGATCAGTTGATTGTTAGAAGTTCATATGGTTCTGTCTCTGATAGATTTCATTTCTTCAACCATGTATGATGTGAAAAATATAAAAACAAAGTCAGAAGTTTTTCTACACAGTATACTCCTAACCTAACCTTAGGGGTGGAGCTAAAGTATAAATCAAATAAATTTGTCTGTAAATAATCTATTTTTACTATAAAACTAAACTCTATTTTTGAATCTTATTTTAAAAAGTGAGTTAATATTGTACAAATTGAATGTCATAAGGCAACATTTTCCAATTGGTGGTCTGAATAACAAGAAGTGTGTTCCAAGAAATTGTTCCATGCTTAAGTGTGAGAAAACACAGGTTCAAGAAAGTTAATCAGATTGCTTTAATGAAGTATTTATTTATGTGTTTTGTTTGATTATGTACTCCACAACTACTCTGGAAAGGGTCACACTATGCAGAGTTTTTCACACATATTTGGTTAAAGGATACTTTCTTAATCAAATACGTGTGCTTCTTGGGTTACAGTTTGGGAACAGCTGTCTCCTGATGGCCATCACCTCTTTGCTCTTGTCTGGGAGTTCCAGTTTCCATCCTGGGCTGCCGGATATGATCATGCATCACAGCAGAGCCTTTAGCTTCCTGTCTGCTTGTCTTTCAGTCCCAGCTGGCCCAGAAAGCTGTTTTCTCGGTTTTCCGCCAGCTCATCAGCCACAGGATCCAATCCATTGCCAGCACATGTAACAATCCATTGTTACAACTCCAACCTGGGTCCAGAGATGTGCTTTGGACTGTGCAGGCATAAAGGATAATAGGTATAATAGGTATGTTTTCATATGTTCTTGGTCATCACATTAACCTTGCTTATTGTAATATTAGGAAAATACACTGAAAATTTGTAGGTAAAAAAAGAAAAAGAAAAAGAAATGAATTTACTTTAGGATTTCTCTTTAAAAATAATGACCAGTAAAATGTAGGCAGAGTAGCTTTAGTAGTAGCTATAAGAAGAAACATTTTAAAATAATGAGGTCCTTCATTCCCTTGGACAAATCTATTATTGTTACCAACTATATCTTAAAACAATGTTTTCCATTTAAAATAACTAATAATAAAGTAAATTAATGAAGCATTGGCTCCTTGTTTCCCAAACATTCATGGAATATTTAAAATAATGATTCCAATTTTTATTTGGTATAAACATTCTTTAAAATGATTCTAAAGATTAAAAAAGAAAAAAAAAACTTTCTCTTTCTCCTACTGCAAGGTAAGTAAAAGGGTTAACGTACTGGACTTCATGTGGTTAGGAACAATGTTACAAGATGCTGGAAGTTTGGCTTCAAGTTTAATTTTATAGCTCATTTAAATATCCAGCATGCAATGATGTTTATGTTTATTTTGCTGCTTCCTTAGCAAACGTTTCAACTCAAACAATCCGGTAAAATGCATCTCAAATTTCATAGGAAAACAAGGCCTGCTTTATATAAATGTGTTTCATCTAATAAATTAAACTAGAAAATATCTGTTTATAGGAAATGAAGTTATGCATTTCTTCAAATACATATAATTATTGATTAGAAATTAACTTGCTGGACTTCCGGGTAAGATGGCGCAAGAGTAAGACGCGGAGATCACCTTCCTCCCCACGGATACACCAGAAATACAGCTACACGTGGAACAACTCCTACAGAACACCTACTGAACGCTGGCAGAAGACCCCAGACCTCCCAAAAGGCAAGAAACCCCCCACATACCTGGGTAGGGCAAAGCGGAGAGATCCCCACACAGAGGATCGGTGCCGAGCGGCACTCACCAGCCCGAGAGGCTTGTCTGCTCGCCTGCCAGGGCGCGCAGCGCTGGAAGCTGAGGCTTGGGCTTCGGTCAGAGCGCAGGGAGAGGACTGGGGCTGGCGGCGAGAACTCAGCCTGAAGGGGGCTAATGTGCCACAGCTAGCCGGGAGGGAGTCTGGGAAAACTCTGGAGCTGCCGAAGAGGCAAGAGACTTTTTCTTCCCTCTTGGTTTCCTGGGGCGCGAGGAGAGGGGATTAAGAGCGCTGCTTAAAGGGGCTCCACAGACGGGCGCGAGTCGCGACTGAAAGCGCGGAGCCCAGTGACGGGCGTGGGACGCTGGGGCTGCTGCTGCCGCCGCCAAGAAGCCTGTGTGCGAGCGCAGGTCACTGCCCACACCGCCCTTCCGGGAGCCTGTGCAGCCCGCCACTGCCGGGGTCCCGGGATCCAGGGGCGGCTTCCCTGGGAGAACGCACGGCACGCCTCGGGCTGGTGCAACGTCACGCCGACCTCTGCCGCTGCAGGCTCGCCCCGCACTCCGTGCCCCTTCCTCCCGCCCGGACTGAGTGAGCCAGAGTCCCCGAAGAGGCTGCTCCTTTAACCCTGTCCTGTCTGAGCGAAGAACAGACGCCCTCCGGCGACCTACACGCAGAGGCGGGGCCAAATCCAAAGCTGAGACCCAGGAGCTGTGAGAACAAAGAAGAGAAAGGGAAACCTCTCCCAGCAGCCTCAGAAGCAGCGGATTAAAGCTCCACAATCAACTTGATGTACCCTGCATCTGTGGAATACATGAATAGACAACACATCATCCCAAATTGAGGAGCCCCGAGTCAGTGCTGTGCCTCTGAGGAGGGAGAGCCAACTTCAGGACACTGGTCCACAAGAGACCTCCCAGCTCCACATAATATCAAACGGCAAAAATCTTCCAGAGATCTCCATCTCAACACCAGCACCCAGCTTCACTCAACGACCAGCAAGCTACAGTGCTGGACACCCTATGCCAAACAACTAGCAAGACAGGAACACAACGCCACCCATTAGCAGAGACACTGCCTAAAATCATAAAAAGTCTGCAGACACCCCAAAACACACCACCAGACGTGGACCTGCCCACCAGAAAGACAAGATCCAGCCTCATCCACCAGAACACAGGCACTAGTCCCCTCCACCAGGAAGCTTACACAACCCACTAAACCAACCTTAGCCACTGGGGACAGACACCAAAAACAACGGGAACTACGAACCTGCAGCCTGCAAAAAGGAGACCCCAAACACAGTAACATAAGCAAAATGAGAAGACAGAAAAACACACAGCAGGAGAAGGAGCAAGATAAAAACCCACCAGATCTAACAAATGAAGAGGTAATAGGCAGTCTACCTGAAAAAGAATTCAGAATAATGATGGTAAAGATGATCCAAGATTCTATTTCCCAGATCCAAAATCTTGGAAATAGAATAGACAAAATGCAAGAAACAGTTAACAAGGACCTAGAAGAACTAAAGATGAATCAAGCATCGATTAAAAACACAATAAATGAAATAAAAAATACTCTAGATGGGATCAATAGCAGAATAACTGAGGCAGAAGAACGGATAAGTGAGGTGGAAGATAAAATAGTGGAAATAACTGCTGCAGAGGAAAATAAAGAAAAAAGAATGAAAAGAACAGAGGACAGTCTCAGAGACCTCTGGGACAACATTAAACGCACCAACATTCGAATTATAGGGGTTCCAGAAGAAGAAGAGAAAAAGAAAGGGACTGAGAAAATATTTGAAGAGATTATAGTTGAAAACTTCCCTAATATGGGAAAGGAAATAGTTAATCAAGTCCAGGAGGCACAGAGAGTCCCATACAGAATAAATCCAAGGAGAAATACGCCAAGACACATATTAATCAAACTGTCAAAAATTAAACACAAAGAAATCATATTAAAAGCAGCAAGGCAAAAACAACAAATAACACACAAGGGAATCCCCATCAGGATAACAGCTGATCTCTCAGCAGAAACTCAACAAGCCAGAAGGGAGTGGCAGGACATAATTAAAGTGATGAAGGAGAAAAACCTGCAACCAAGATTACTCTACCCAGCAAGGATCACATTCAGATTTGATGGAGAAATTAAAACGTTTACAGACAAGCAAAAGCTGAGAGAGTTCAGCACCACCAAACCAGCTTCACAACAAATGCTAAAGGAACTTCTCTAGGCAAGAAACACAACAGAAGGAAAAGACCTACAATAACGAACCCAAAACAATTAAGAAAATGGGAATAGGAACATACATATCGATAATTACCTTAAATGTAAATGGACTAAATGCTCCCACCAAAAGACACAGATTGGCTGAATGGATACAAAAACAAGACCCATATATATGCTGTCTACAAGAGACCCACTTCAGACCTAGAGACACATACAGACTGAAAGTAAGGGGATGGAAAAAGATATTCCATGCAAATGGAAACCAAAAGAAAGCTGGAGTAGCAATTCTCATATCAGACAAAATAGACTTTAAAATAAAGACTACTAGAAGAGACAAAGAAGGACACTACCTAATGATCAAGGGATCGATCCAAGAAGAAGATATAACAATTGTAAATATTTATGCACCAAACATAGGAGCACCTCAATACATAAGGCAAATACTAACAGCCATAAAAGGAGAAATCGACAGTAACACAATCATAGTAGGGGACTTTAACACCCCACTTTCACCAATGGACAGATCATCCAAAATGAAAATAAATAAGGAAACACAAGCTTTAAATGATACATTAAACAAGATGAACTTAATTGATATTTATAGGACATTCCATCCAAAAACAACAGAATACACATTTTTCTCAAGTGCTCATGGAACATTCTCCAGGATAGATCATATCTTGGGTCACAAATCAAGCCTTGGTAAATTTAAGAAAATTGAAATTGTATCAAGTATCTTTTCCGACCACAATGCTATGAGACTAGATATCAATTACAGGAAAAGAGCTGTAAAAAATACAAACACATGGAGGCTAAACAATACACTACTTAATAACGAAGTTATCACTGAAGAAATCAAAGAGGAAATTAAAAAATACCTAGAAACAAATGACAATGGAGACACGACGACCCAAAACCTATGGGATGCAGCAAAAGCAGTTCTAAGAGGGAAGTTTATAGCAATACAATCCCACCTTAAGAAACAGGAAACATCTCGAATAAACAACCTAACCTTGCACCTAAAGCAATTAGAGAAAGAAGAACAAAAACATCCCAAAGTTAGCAGAAGGAAAGAAATCATAAAAATCAGATCAGAAATAAATGAAAAAGAAATGAAGGAAACGATAGCAAAGATCAATAAAACTAAAAGCTGGTTCTTTGAGAAGATAAACAAAATTGATAAACCATTAGCCAGACTCATCAAGAAAAAAAGGGAGAACACTCAAATCAATAGAATTAGAAATGAAAAAGGAGAAGTAACAACTGACACTGCAGAAATACAAAAGATCATGAGAGATTACTATAAGCAACTCTATGCCAATAAAATGGACAACCTGGAAGAAATGGAGAAATTCTTAGAAATGCACAACCTGCCAAGACTGACTCAGGAAGAAATAGAAAATATGAACAGACCAATCACAAGCACTGAAATTGAAACTGTGATAAAAAACCTTCCAACAAACAAAAGCCCAGGACCAGATGGCTTCACAGGCGAATTCTATCAAGCATTTAGAGAAGAGCTAACACCTATCCTTCTGAAACTCTTCCAAAATATAGCAGAGGGAGGAACACTCCCAAACTCATTCTACGAGGCCACCATCACCTTGATACCAAAACCAGACAAGGATGTCACAAAGAAAGAAAACTACAGGCCAATATCACTGATGAACATAGATGCAAAAATCCTCAACAAAATACTAGCAAACAGAATCCAACAGCACATTAAAAGGATCATACACCATGATCAAGTGGGGTTTATTCCAAGAATGCAAGGATTCTTCAATATACGCAAATCAATCAACGTGATACACCATATTAACAAATTGAAGTAGAAAAACCATATGATCATCTCAATAGATGCAGAGAAAGCTTTCGACAAAATTCAACACCCAGTTATGATAAAAACCCTGCAGAAAGTAGGCATAGAGGGAACTTTCCTCAACATAATAAAGGCCATATATGACAAACCCACAGCCAGCATCGTCCTCAATGGTGAAAAACTGAAACCATTTCCACTAAGATCAGGAACAAGACAAGGTTGCCCACTCTCACCACTCTTATTCAACCTAGTTTTGGAAGTTTTAGCCACAGCAATCAGAGAAGAAAAGGAAATAAAAGGAATCCAAATTGGAAAAGAAGAAGTAAAGCTGTCACTGTTTGCAGATGACATGATACTATACATAGAGAATCCTAAAGATGCTACCAGAAAACTACTAGAGCTAATCAATGAATTTGGTAAAGTTGCAGGATACAAAATTAATGCACAGAAATCTCTGGCATTCCTATATACTAATGATGAAAAATCTGAAAGTGAAATCAAGGAAACACTCCCATTTACCATTGCAACAAAAAGAATAAAATATCTAGAAGTAAACCTCCCTAAGGAGACAAAAGACCTGTATGCAGAAAATTATAAGACACTGATGAAAGAAATTAAAGATGATACAAATAGATGGAGAGATGTACCATGTTCTTGGATTGGAAGAATCAACATTGTGAAAATGACTCTACTACCCAAAGCAATCTACAGATTCAATGCAATCCCTATCAAACTACCACTGGCATTTTTCACAGAACTAGAGCAAAAAATTTCACAATTTGTATGGAAACACAAAAGACCCCGAATAGCCAAAGCAATCTTGAGAATGAAAAACGGAGCTGGAGGAATCAGGCTCCCTGACTTCAGACTATACTACAAAGCTACAGTAATCAAGACAGTATGGTACTGGCACAAAAACAGAAAGATAGATCAATGGAACAGGATAGAAAGCCCAGAGTTAAACCCACGGACATATGGTCACCTTATCTTTGATAAAGGAGGCAGGAATGTACAGTGGAGAAAGGACAGTCTCTTCAATAAGTGGTGCTGGGAAAACTGGATAGGGACATGTAAAAGTATGAGATTAGATCACTCCCTAACACCATACACAAAAATAAGCTCAAAATGGATTAAAGACCTAAATGTAAGGCCAGACACTATCAAACTCTTAGAGGAAAATATAGGCAGAACACTCTATGACATAAATCACAGCAAGATCCTTTTTGACCCACCTCCTAGAGAAATGGAAATAAAGACAAAAATAAACACATGGGACCTAATGAGACTTAAAAGCTTTTGCACAGCAAAGGAAACCATAAACAAGACCAAAAGACAACCCTCAGAATGGGAGAAAATATTTGCAAATGAAGCAACTGACAAAGGATTAATCTCCAAAATTTAGAAGCAGCTCATGCAGCTCAATAACAAAAAAACAAACAACCCAATCCAAAAATGGGCAGAAGACCTAAATAGACATTTCTCCACAGAAGATATACAGACTGCCAACAAACACATGAAAGGATGCTCAACATCTTTACTCATTAGAGAAATGCAAATCAAAACTACAATGAGATATCATCTCACACCAGTCAGAATGGCCAGCATCAAAAAATCTAGAAACAATAAATGCTGGAGAGGGTGTGGAAAAAAGGGAACCCTCTTGCACTGCTGGTGGGAATGTGAATTGGTACAGCCACTATGGAGAACAGTATGGAGGTTCCTTAAAAAACTACAAATAGAACTACCATATGACCCAGCAATCCCACTACTGGGCATATACCCTGAGAAAACCATAATTCAAAAAGAGACATGTAGCAAAATGTTCATAGCAGCCCTATTTACAATAGCCTGGAGATGGAAACAACCTAAGTGTCCATCATCGGATGAATGGATAAAGAAGATGTGGCACATATATACAATGGAATATTACTCAGCCATAAAAAGAAATGAAATTGAGCTATTTGTAATGAGGTGGATAGACCTAGAGTCTGTCATACAGAGTGAAGTAAGTCAGAAAGAGAAAGACAAATACTGTATGCTAACACATATATATGGAATTTAAGAAAAAAAATGTCATGAAGAACATAGGGGTAAGACAGGAATAAAGACACAGACCTACTAGAGAATGGACTTGAGGATATGGGGAGGGGGCAGGGTAAGCTGTGACAAAGTGAAAGAGCGACATGGACATATATACACTACCAAACGTAAGGTAGATAGCTAGTGGGAAGCAGCCGCATAGCACAGGGAGATCAGCTCGGTGCTTTGTGACCGCCTGGAGGGGTGGGATAGGGAGAGTGGGAGTGAGACGCAAAAGGGAGGGGATATGGAAACATATGTATATGTATAACTGATTAAATTTGTTATAAAGCAAAAAATTTAAAAATAAATAAATAAATTAATTTAAAAAAAAAAAAGAAATTAACTTGCTGTAAATACTGCTTAAATTTGAAACACACAAGCATTAAAGTGCAAGGGAAACTATTTTGCACTAAGCGTTGTAAAGAGTTTTGTCAGAATGCCAAAAATCCTAGATAAATTGTTTGATAAGAATATATAAAGAAAAAGAAAATACAAAAATCAGTCTTTGCATTGCTGCTTTATTGTTAGAGAAATTTCCAATTAAAATATATAAGCTTTTCTGTCTGGCTCGTAGAGGCCTGAGAGAGACCTTGTACCTCTTTGCTGATGTTCCTGACTCAGCATGGAATGTCCTCTCCTCCTCGACCCACCAAATTACTACATCTCTTGCAAGGCCCTTATCAAAAGCTCTTTTCCGTGGAGCTTTCCCCACAGTACAAGTCAGAATTAATTACTTCTTCCTATGGGCTCTCAAAGCACTTTGAACCTCTAAATGGCAATTACTTTATTCTGCCTTGCACTATTTACATGTTTAAATATGTCTGCCTCACAAGACTTTAAGATCCTTGAAGACATCTTAATCAACATTTTTTCCCCCTCACCTCACTGGATTTCTTCCATCCCTGTGTACTTACTTATGATTTGGAAAATGGTTACCAGTTACAGAATGGGTGCCCAATAACTTTGGGTTAAAAAGAACTGAATTGAAATTATGGTCTTATTGTCTATTCTAGTCAAATTCTGACTATAATGATGGCTTTCCAAGTTGATCATTTTATATCTAGGACAAGAAGTCAGCAATGTTATAACTGCGATGTGTGTTATTTTCCTAAATTTCTTGGCCTCCTAAATGCACCCTTTAACATATCATACCTGTAGAAATGGCTAAAAATATCACTTGGATAACTATCTTTTCCCTGTGCTTTACTAAGATTAACCTTTTGAGTCATATAAATCAGAAATTCAAGGAAAGAGAAAAAGCTGAAATGGATGTCATCTTTGTCTCTTTACTTTGGGAAACTTTCAACTTGAACATCACATTGATGATGTTTTAAATTTTGAACTATATTTCTATGGTGCTTCTCTCCACAGAAGTAAGAGCAAACATTATTCACTCTCAGACATCCTTTAATTTTGTGACAAGTATTTTGTAGTTAGAAAAATATGGACATGCAGTTTTAAAAATTACCCCACGGAGTATAAATGGTGAGTATTGGTACTGAAAACGGACTTGAATTTTTCACTTGTAATCAGTGTACTAATCACTAGACCATGTTACCATACAAATGAAGATTTGAACATATATGTAAAATACCCCAATTAAACCTCATTGTCGGGATAGGTAAATGCATTGAACATTGTTTTCTACGTTAGCCCTGTTATGTTTTTACTGATAGCTAGTTTTATATAAGATCAAATAAATTTATCCTTCCACATATAACATCATATTTATGTCTTCACAGTTTTTACTTAGTTTTTAATCATCTGATTTTCTATGATAACCAGATAAGATGGATATCTATTCTCAAATTACAGACAGAAGATACTGAGGCTCAGAAGTTTAATGTCAAAAAAAAAAATCTTTTTTCTTCCCTTTTCCAAGGATCTTTTTGTCAAATTTAGTAACAGGAAAAGAAATGTCAGAGACATGAGTGGGTGAAACTTAGAAGCACTTTAGAATAATTTGCCTTCAAATTGTCTGATTTTTATTTGATTATATATAGATCACTTTGACATGTTCTGGTATTCATTTTTAAATATTATTTCTTATTTATAAAGAACTACATGAAACCATCACAAACAATTAACTGCAATGCTTAGATTTTTAAAATCTTTACCTCATATCAAGTATTTACATAAAACTTTTGTCTCCATACATTTTTGTCCATGTACTGAACCAAGTTTAAATAAAAGAACAGTATATTTTAAACATCAACAATAATGTTATGTTTTTCCTTTTTTTAATTTTGAATATTCTTAAAAGTTAGTGTTCACACTTTGGCGCATAATCCAAATATTATGGCAACATTGCATCAGAAGTTACCAATGGCAGGATTTGTAAAATATAAATATATATAACTGGAGTGGAAGTTGTATTATATACAAGGGACACAAAGCAATATTATAGCTGTACAAGATCAGGTCTGGACTTACATTTCCAAAATGTTAATTGTTAGAATCTGTGGAAACTGAGGAATTAAAAAAAAAAAAAAGATAATCCAGTAGAAAAAAAAAATAGAAAAATTTAAGCTGCTACTTACTTTTAAATATTTAGTTTCATCTTTCATACTTAAGAGGAAATAGAAGTTTAGGGAAAATAGAAAAGTTCAGTATAAATTTAAAGACACACACAGATATATGGCCACTTAAAGGCTAAATGTGACATCTTTTTCATAGCCCAAATTACATTGGTATCTGAGTAATTAAAATTGTGGCAACGAGCAATGAAGTAGGGTCTCAGTTAACTCTAGAGAAGTAACATTACTCAGGTTTGCAGTTTATGAAGAAACTGCGTAATTATGTGATCTTCAGGGATGCTAGTGTAGGTCTACCAATGAAATCAAATGTAAGAACTGTTTAACAAACGAGTATGAGCAGATGCTCTGAGAACTTGTGTAAATAATTAGAGTAAGTTCCCCCTTCCATATAGAGGAAACATATGCTTTTGTGAAGTTTCATTTTAGATCAAAAGGGAAGAGAAAACTTAGAGTTTTTTTGTTTGTTTGTTTTTGTTTGTTTTAGTTGTCATGCTAATCTGATTTTTAGCTTTAGTCACCATTAAATGCCATTTTTCCACTTCACTTGGAACAACCAAACTGCCTGCACTATAAAATCAGCCACCAGGATATAAATGCCATGAAAAAAATCCCAAAGTATAAGAAGGAGTAAGAATGAGGTGCCACTTTGTCACCATTGTTTTCAAGAAAAGAATAAAATGTATTTATGTGTAGTTGAAAGAAATTTTGGTGTTTACAAAAAGAGAAAGGCTTTTTGAACTAGACTAAACCTATCTTAATTGTAATTTTAATTGTACCAAAAATGACAGAGTTCAAAACTGGAACATTAGGGTTGTAATATTATGTAAATGATTTTAAAAGTATAGATTTTAAACAAATTCAGTTCATGATACTTTTAGATTATGTTTCAGTATCTTCCTTGGGAAAAAATCACATTGTTATTATTACTAAGAAAATATTTTAATTAAGTATCTACAAATTGTAAGGTCTGATGATAGGCACCAGGTAAGATACCAAGAGCATTCAGATATGAATCTTTTCTTATAGGAGCTTATAAATAACAGAATTACACTGTAGTTGTAATAAATTCCACAACCCAAAGTAAAAATAAATCCTGTAAGTCCAAACAGTAGATCAGAGAAAAAGCTCTATATTCACAACAGATTCTTATTAGTGATCAACATAAAGTTACAAAACTGTATGAATTGACATAAAACAGTGCCAGTAAAAAAAATAGAGTGAGTGACGTTTGTGAAAAAATAACCTTACTGTGTTTCAAAATGGATAAATTGTATTCTGATCAAAGCATCAATAAAAATCCAGAGCTTGTCATGGCTATGCAAGTGTCCAAAAGTTGAGCCACTCTTGAAATTCTCTCCACACTGAGGACTCAAATTGAATTTGAAAAGAAATACATAATACTCTAAATAAAAATATTATATATCCTGACCAATGTTTTGCATCTTGGCAAACTTCACTAGTAATATAAAATTCAGTGAAAGTCATGCTGATAAATTATTCAGATATTCCATAAAGGCAAGTAGCTTTACCTCTTAATCCATAAATTGAAATGCAAAGATTCTATCATCTTCTATAAGTTTTAACTAAAATTTTACTTAATTTTTATAGAGAAATCCAAGTAAGTTGAATGACTAACGGTATTTGAAAGACTTATTCAATTTTTAAAAACGTATACATGCTTTGTATACATATATACATATACAAACATATATTGTCAAATACACTGTATACAATCAATACATTTTTGTTGAAGAATATAGGAGATGTATGCCATTTATGCTATTCTGGAATTTATCATAATAATGCCCACTTAAAAATTTTTTTAAAATCTTATTTTCCTGGACATTGGGAAATTTAATTGGTTTTATGGGAAGTTCCTTTGTGGAAAGTTCTTTGTTTTCCAAGGAAATAAAAACATCGTGATATTTAACAGAATTCTAGAATCCATAATAATAAAAAAAATGGTCCTAAGCCATTACTTTTTATCCTGAAGTCTCCCATTTTCTCTTCAATCTTTGAGACATAACTAATGTTTAGCAACTGAGTTTTTTTTTTTTTTTCCACTGCTGAACCCAAGTTAGTCTCAGCTTGGGGTTCTAGTTCTCAGAGATGGGCAGATTTAATATATTTGTCATCACCTTAATATTGCTTAACTTCAGATAAAAGTGATGGTTGGTGAGTCTGTGAATAAACAACAAACCCTGAGTTGTTATTTTGAAACAATATTCAAGAACCCCAAGTGTTTATTTTTGCTCTAAGCTGCACTACATCTGCTAGGTTCACATTAAATAATTTAAACAACTGCTTCTTTATCTCCAGTTTATCCAATTATTACTTTAGTCACTGTCCTGGTGTTTTATTTCTTTTATTATTTTTTAAATAAGTAGAATATGACAATTTCTGTATAAAACTTTTGTTTCTGCTGGATAGGTTAGTAAGACAAATATCTAGAATTCATTTTAGGTAAAAGAGTCCACTACTTCTTTCAAGTAAAAGAATTTTAAAAGTTGTGAGCTCACATAAATGGGTAGTTTTTGAAGATCAAATAAGCCAGGGCCAATTTAGTGCACATCAAGTGAGATGTCCAGGGCTTGCACTTAAAAATGAATGCACATTTGTCTTTTGTCCCTATTTCCTAATTCATTTTTAGGACTTTAAAGATCTGTTGTAACAGGACTCTTGTTACATTTAATAAGTGCCATGTTGATTGGCGTTCTCTAAGTAGGCTTTTCAGTTTGCCTGTGGGGAAATTTAATATAAAAACATTCAACATTCTTTTATTAGTGTTTTTTACTATTCCCAGTCCCATCAGACCTTTGGTGCAAGCAGTGTATTATTGAAAAGCTTATCTGTAAGAAGTGAGCCAAGGGGAAATTCAGCCTTTATTAATATTGACATCATGTTCCCACACAATGGCTGTCTAAAGAAACTTTTCAATTGGATCTCAACTGCTTTGATGCAGTATAAATGGAAACAACTCAATGCATGTTTTAACACGGAATAGTGAATGATGCTGTATCCTACATATCCAAACATAAAGTTGGAGTTTAGAGATATTTCAGAGAATTTAGTATTCTCAATTTATAATAGTTGGTAAAATGTTAAGTTATGTTAATTTGGTAGGTTCTTGAATACTTACAATATTTTTCTTTGGGTTCTTGTCACCTTCCCATTGCCAGTTTAAAGAAACAAATACAATTAATATATTTTAAAGATGGAAGTGATAGAGACATAGAAAACAAACTTATGGTTACCAAAGGGGAAGTGGGAGGGGAGAGATAAATTAGGAGTTTGGGATTAACATATACACACTACTATAGATAAAATAGATGATCAACAAGGACCTACTGGATTGCACCGTGAACTCTACTTAATATTCTGTAATAACCTATACGGGAAAAGAATCTGGAAAAGAATGGATATATGTACGTGTATTACTGAATAACTTTGCTGTACACCTGAAGCTAACACAACATTGTAAATCAACTATACTTCATTAAAAAAAAAGATTTTAGTAAGGTAATAAGTTTGCTTTGAGGATATATTATGTAGGATTATTATTTCTATATTTATTACTATATAGTTCCAACCTTCAGAAAACCCTAGATTTTAGAGGCAATTCAGGCCAGTATATTGAAAATACTTAGTCCTAGTTATTCTACTTTGTTTTACCTTAACAGGTAAAGGGTCAATGAGGCAAACTGCTTTTTTGTAGAAATTTAGAGTGCAGATCTCAATTGTCTAGGTGAAAAGGTATTTTTAAGAGAAACATATATGTGCCATTTCATCACAGAAATGAACTATAGTTAAAATTCACAACCAGTAAGCCAGCACTGCAGAAAAAGGCAATGAGATCTCCAAAATTAGGACAAGTAGTTGTGATTTTGCTCAGAGCCTTAAATGAAAATTTATTGTAGAATAAATTCTTGACTCATTGAGTGCTATCACTTCTAGGGTTTCAATTGTCCAAATTTGACATTTAGAACATTTCTTTTAAAGTCACCATTTTCCTGGAAACACTCAAATTTTGAGGAGTCTGGGGCTATATTTAGCTTTTGAAGAGTAGTCTTAAAAAATATGGTTATAAAACAGATTGATTTAGAGGAGCATTATAATTAGCTGCTGAATATGTTAGAAGGATAGATTATTCGACATGAATCACAGAGCTCACTTTAAGTGTCATTCCCCATTCTAAACTGCCAACTTAATTTCTTCTCATTTTTCACCACAAGAGCCTTTTTTCTGTTATGCCAATAATAAAGGTGTAGTTGTCATGAAATAGGCATACCTTTGTGAAATAATGAATTATAAACAGTTTTGTTTCAATTTTTAAAGTAACTGAGTCATGATTACTTGATTTGACAATAACCAGGAAAACCCACCTGGAAAATAATATCATTTAAAAAACATATCTCCAGATTTAGTAGCTTTATGAGATGCTAGCAAACATTTTTAAGCTAATGGAGAAAAATCTGTAACATAGACTAGTATAAATGATAATAAGTTTGGTTGGTCCAACAATACCTTTAGGAATGTCAGAAAATTATTATATAAAGAACAACTCTAATAATACTACTGGTCCATATTGAAGAAAAAAATTAAGATGAGACATATAATTAGATATCTTTAATCTAAATGTTAATTAATATAATAATATATTATTAAAAGATAATTCTAGAAATTAATGATTTGATAATAAATATGAAAATGTTACCAATCTTTGAAACCCATTCAAAATTTGTCAGCTAAAAATAATAGCATCACACTGGGTAAATTTTATAGAAGAACCTACATTATTACAAAATCTTGGAACTGCCTTAGTAAGTGCTACTTTGTGTAAGATTGGCAGAATTGTATAATAACCTTTGTGCCCATCACAAATGTAAGATAAAAAATATTGAATACACGTTGGAAATGTTCTGTTACCCCTAACGTATGTCACCGTGCCAGACGCATATTGAATGTTCAGTAGATACTTTATAAATTGAATACTAAAATGCAAATAACAGACAAACCCTTTATTGTTCTTTAGGAATACCTGTTTTCTTCCTTTTCAAAAAATAATTATCCTAATGTTAATTCTGCTGGAACAAATAATAGAAAATAAAGGGACTTTTTACTAAAATGATGAGTTTCTAGAACCCAGACAGGTAACCAATCCAGAAGCCATACTGCTCTACTAGAATCACTTTGGGCTAGACTTTGGTGTTGCTGTCAATGTGGTGGTAAATTCGAAAAATGGAAGTGAGGGGAAGAAGACTGCAGAAGAAAATCTGCACAGACAGACGCAGAAGCACACACTCATGGGTGCTTAGATGCAGACGTAGGTGCAGAGTGCTGGGGGAACAGACTCAACTCTCCTCTGAGAGGTCTTTGAGTATTTGGTGTAATTGATTACTGCACCTTATCTGAGGGTTTCTAATTCTGTGAGCCTGGAGTGCATGTAAGAATCTTCCTTTCTAGCAAGTTCTCTGGTATTACTAATGCTGCTGTTGAAGACACACAGTTTGAGAACTACTGAATTAAAGAATGGGCTTGGTATATACAATAGTATTTTGAATAGGTTTGGTATATACGACAATATTTTCACCCTTATCAGATGGGGAACTCATTTATCTGTGGCTGTTAATAAGAACAGTCATGTTACTGTAATGTGAATGTTTTCCTGTTCTTGATGCTATATATCACATTTAAAGGAGAATACAATCACTAGATATAACCTACCACATGCAAAAATTCTCAGGATATTTATACTTCTAAATGACAAACGTATAGTTACAAGAAATTGAAATAGACATAATATAGCAGTTCTTACATGCAAATTAGATAAACCATGCAGGTGTATGAATGTAAGCATATTTTTAGTTCAGCCTTAAATCTGTACACTCCTATCCACAGTCAACAAGAAAATACTTTATTCTCCAATTATTTGTAGGACCATATGCCACCATAGACAAACATCTCTAATTGCAGTAAAAAATACACAAAAAACAAAAAACAAAAAAACCCTCTGTGAATTAATCTCCATTTAAACAACTCCTAGGAGCTTATCTGATGACACAGTGGTTAAGAATCTGCCTGCCAATGCAGGAGACACGGGTTCGAGCCTTGGTCCGGGAAGATCCCACATGCCACGGAGCAGCCAAGCCCGTGTGCCACAGCTACTGAGCCTGTGCTCTAGAGCCCACGAGCCACAACTACTGAGCCCACGAGCCACAACTACTGAAGCCTGTGTGCCTAGAGCCCGTGCTCCGCAATGAGAAAAGCCACTGCAATGAGAAGCCCACGCACCGCAATGAAGAGTAGCCCCCACTCACCGCAACTAGAGAAAGCCCGCATGCAGCAATGAAGACCCAACGCAGCAAAAATATAAAATTTTGGTTTTATAAATTAAAATAATAAAGTTCCCTTTAAAAAATGTATTATAAACAACTCCTTAGATTAACTGACATTGAGTATTCCCTTGATACAATGCAGGAACTGATGCTACTGGCACAGGGGATGCTCAAAACCGTTGGTGAATTTCTAGAACTTCCAGGCCCTTTCTGCTCCTGCCAGGTGAGCTGAGTACTTATGCAGGGTCAGTTGCTTGTTCCTGAATCTGTTTTGGCAATTGTTCTTATTATTGTAATAATATAATTTAATAGTATATTGCATAAAGATTTTTCATATAAGTAAAACATTATAAAATTTAAAAATGTCATTAAAAAGGTGTCAATTCAGGTGGGGAAAAGAGAGCTACAAAAAATGCAGAAAATATAAATCTAAAAGTTATTTTGTAATCATATTGCTTTGTGAGTTTAACTCACTGTAAGAAAATCAATACATAATATCACAGAAATGCATTATAAATATAATTAATGGAAGAAAGATTATGTTGGGTTTTATTGGGATAGGTCCATTTTCAAAGGAGAGTATTTGCCCTATATTGGAATATTTTTAAATAAATATAGACTTGGTCTTAAGTTAAAATAAAATGGTCAAGATTGGTATGTTTATCATCATCATCATCATCATCATCATCATTCTCTGCTTTAACTTACTCTGGCAAAGATTGTTAATTGTCTAGCCAAGTAAGTTGTCACCTTCTTGCATAGTAATAGAGTGGTAGCTGGCATGTCTCTCTAGGAATACATTTCCTATTCACCCCATGGCATGCAGTTAGTTGTGACCATGTGACTAAATTCTTGGCAATGGCATGTGACCATAAATGGTGGCTGCCAATTCCAGACCTAGTTCTTAAAACATTTCAGGGTCAAAGCTGTGTCACAACTTGTGTCTGTGTTATTGCTTCTTCATACTTATACCCCTTAAGAACGCAGATGAGACACAGCTTTCATAGAAATTAGAAATACATCCTAGAGAATAGCAGAAAATGGAGGAAGCATAGGTTTTTGAATAATCATATGAAGCAAGGAAGCCTTGCCACATGAAAAAAGAAAACAACACTTTAAGCAACTTCTGTTGGACTTTTTGTTGTTTTTGCATTAACTTAACTCTTTGCCCTAATACCCTTAATTTTTTTTTTAATTACTAAATATGGCTCCTGAGTGAAAGAGAGAATTTCTACTATATGGGAAAAACTCTACAAACTCCCTAAAATTAGAAAATTTTAACTGTCTGAGAATTATATTAAAATTTTCATTTCTCAATTTTTATTACATTTTTGTAGTATACAAGAAGTCTCTCTCAACAAAATTATTAAAACAAGTGAAAAAAGAAACACATCTATGTAGAAAATTAGAAAGGATCAGTAGAAAACCTGGAACTAATAAGCAGTTATAACAAGGTTAATATCAAAAATCAATTGCTTTCCTATACCAACAACAAAGTGGAATTCGAAATTATAAACACAATACCGTCTACATTAGCATCCAAAAAATTAAATACTTAGGTATAAATCTAACAAAATACTTACAAGATCTATATGAAGAAAACTCTAAAACTCTGATGAACAAAATCAAAGAAGAACCAAATAAATGAAGAGAAATTTCATGTCTATGGAAGGGAAGACCCAATATTGTCAAGATGTCAGTTCTTCCCAATTTGATCTACAGATTCAGTGCAGTCTCAATCAAAATCCTAGCAAGTTATTTTATGGATATCAACAAACTGATTCTAAAGTGTATATGGAGAGGCAAAAGACACAGAATAACTGACATAATACTGAAAGAGAACAAAGTTAGAGAGCTCATGTTGCCCAACTTCAAGACTTACTATAAAGCTACAGTAATTAAGACAGTGTGGTATTGGCAAAAGAACAGATAAATAGATCAACGGAAGAGAATAGAGATCACAGAAATAGATCCATATAATTATAGTCAACTGACCTTTGACAAAGAAGCAAAGCCAGTACAATGAAGCAAAGATTGTATTTCAGCAAATGGTGCTGGAACAATTGGGCATCCAATGTAAAAAAAATGAATCTAGAACAGACCTTCTACCCTTCTCAGACTTAACTCAAAGTGAGTCATAGACCTAAATGTAAAGTGCAGGAAAAAAAATCCTATAAAATTCCTAAAAGATAACATAGGAAAATACCTAAATGGCCTTGGGTATGGTAATGACTTTTTAAGTACAACATCAAAGACATAGTGCATGAAAAAAATAATTGATAAGATGGACTTCCTTAAAATTAAAAACTTTTGCTCCACAAAAGACAATGTCAAGAGAATGAGAAAAGAAGCCATAAAAAGAATAAAATATTCCAAAGGACACATCTAATAAAGAACTGTTATCCAAAAATATACAAAGAGCACTTACAATTCAACAATGAGAAAACAAACAACCAGATTTTAGAATGGGCTAGTGACCTTAATAAACAGCTTGCCAAAGAAGATATATAGATGGTAAATAAGCATATGAAAAGATGCTCCACATCATACATCGTTTAAGGAAATGCAAATTAAAACAATGAGATACCATTACATATCTGTTAGAATGGCTAATGTCGGGAAAACACCAAGTGTGGTGAAGATGTGTAGCAACAGGAACTCTCATTCATTGCTGTTGGGAATGCAAAATAGTACAGACACTTGGGAAGACAGTTTGGTGATTTCTTACAAAACTCAACATACTCTTACTGTATGATGCAATAAACATACTCTTTGGTATTCACCTGAAAGAGTTGAAAACTTATCTCCACAAAAAAACCTGCACACAGATGTTTATAGCAGATTTATTCATAATTACCAAAATTTGGAAGCAACAAAGATGTCCTTCAGTAGGTGAATGGATAAATAAACTGTGGTACATCCAGACAATGGAATATGATTCAGTGATAAAAAGAAATAACAAGGAGGAGTCATAAATGCATATTATTGCATGAAAGAAGCCAATCTGAAAAGGCTACATACTGCATGATTCCAAGTATATGATATTCTAGAAAAGGCAAATCTGTGAAGACAGTAAAAATCACCACTTTTCAGGGGTTGGAGGGAGGGATGTAATTTTTTTTTTTTTAAGGCACTGCCATAAGCCATATCTTTTAGTTATCCAAAGCCAACTAGCAAATTAGCAGGTGAAAAGAATGTTCTGAATCTAATGATCTCTATGATCCCTCCTTATATGAACTATTTAATTCTAGATATGAAAAGATATGAAATCAGCTCTTATCTTATAAAACATCATCCCCTCTTTCACTCTTCTAGGTTCTCAATCAATTTGATTTAGGGAATGAATTAGGAAATTTTTCTTTAAGCGACTGAGATATGCTTATTGGGTTATGAGACTCTGAACAACAAATATTATTCTAGGGCAGAAAAAAAATCCTAAAACTCAGGCCTTCTTGCCTATGATTTTAAGTTCTTTGAATATCGTGAGGGACTGATACATAGCATTTATTGTTCAGAGTTAGGTACTATATATGATTGTGTCATACAAATACGGAACACAGCATGGCTGTGTTAGTCAGTATTCTCTATGAATTCCTCTTGTGATCATGCAGCTGTATCTGTATACCTAAGTTAGAATGGCCTATACGAAGGAGGAAAAACTCCAGGGAAGGGCAGTGAGAGGAGAGAAATTTGAAGTGGCATCTTCTTGTTTAAGCTTAAACTGAAATTTTGTATCCGTGCACTGGGTGATTGACTTATTTTCCACTGTTATAAAGTCAAACTTTAACCACTTCTACTCCAGAGTAAAAATCCCAATTCTGTTCATTCAGATTATATTTTAACCCTTCAATCATCTATGATTTTCTTTAAATTGGAGGGTCTCTAAGCTCTAAAATGAATATTCTTTAATTATCATTACTCAATATGTCTTCTGTATTCTGTTATGAAACTAAATAATAAAAGCTATTTCAAATTGTGATTACGCATCACAAAGTTTAATGTGTTTATAATGATCAACCCTTTGTTAAATATCATATTATATAAAGTATTTAATGATTATTTTAAATATATTTGAGTTTATATTCGAATAATGGTAAGAATAAATGGCTTTTGCAAGAAGAGTTTGATCCAAAAAAATTTTAGTAATGACTAAAATAAATAAAATGTGAGTTTATAAAGCAGGTTGTTTAACAAAACAATAGACACAGTACTGACTGCAAAGGAAATCTCATTCTAAACAATGCAGCTAACCTAGAGAAAAGACACATGAAAAGAAAGGAAATTACTGAAGCTGTTACACATACAACATGCCCAGCTGGGAGTCCAGCTGCTCAAGGAAGCTGGGGATTCTTGATCTTTGGGAGTTCCTAATTAGAATACAAGTTAGAAATATAATAGAAAACATAAAAGAAATTTAAAATTAGTCTTAGCTCTTATTTTGTCTCTTTAAATGTTAGCAAAAACAGAGTTATAGAAGCTTGGCTAAGTAAGCAATAAATAATTTTTATAACTTGACTTTTGATACCTATCATACTTCATCAAATGTTCCCATATTCCATCACATATTTATCCCTACTTTCTGAATAGGCATGCTTACCAATAGCTTGTGAACTGCATGCAGCATTTGAAAGTTGCTGTATATGAATCAAATGGCATGCACTTAGGATGCATTTATATATTCCTTAAAAAAGCAGATTTTTCTTCCATTTGGCACACATTACATACTTCTCTAAATGTTTTTGCAATACATGAGTCTTCACAGGATTATAAATCATAGTGTGCTAAAATAAATGTAAAAGAAATTGAATCCATGGTACAATATTTTGCACAGTGATAATCACCTATAACCTGAGAGCATACAAATATGTGAATAATTTATATTTTTATTTTAAAGAACACAAATAAATATGTGCCTATATATTCTGTTATTTATGGTATTTCAAATTACTCCTTTACAGGTTTATAGGACTCATATGACCTTCCCAAGGTCTACGTGAGCAAAAGGAAAAGATCCAAAGCAATTACCCAGAAAATTAAAACAAAACCAAAAATGTAACAACTCTTACTTTTATGCAGTTGTCTGGGTATTTGAGGTAAATCATGTTTACATCCAAATTTAAGTGGATGATTGCTTTCATTCTCCATTTTACTGCTAGTGAACCTTATTTTTCAAGGCTGATCAGTATGCAAGACAATGTATTCTCTGATTGATCAGTATGCAGGGTTGGATTACTCCAGAGAACATCTGGGCATTTTCACTATGTCCTGTGGATTAACCTGCAGAGTATGCACTTTGGAGGGCAGGTACTGAGGGAGGAAACAAAAATGACTTAATGGTCTGGCACTGTGGAAGTTTGATCAACTCTCTGAGTGGAGGTCGAACCTTCTCATGAAATTACTTGCCACATAACAATGATCCTAAATTCCTTTGGAAAATAAGTGTTCTACATCATTAGGTCACAGAGCAATAAAACTGGTTAAACAAAAAATAGTAGCATTTATTTTTAGTTTTTGAATTATAAGATCATACTACTATTTATTCAGCTCTATTGATTTTCTAATAGTAGTAGTTGTTCACTGATTGTGTGATATATTTAGGACTGGAAGTATATGGGAATCTACTGTATTAAATTCTATTTTAGACTTTTAGTTGTTAGTAGTAAGATTCTTTCTTCAAGAGATTTCTGTCTTGGCACTGTCTACTGGTCTGCACCTTATTACATGAGAAGGCACTTGAGATTTTCTGCAGAATATCTAGTGTTTTTCCAAGCATAGTTTAAAAAAAAAAATCCACTGCTGCAAAAGGAAAGAAGGAAATCCTTTTTTAAAAATTTAGTGTAGCTTCCAAAAGTTAAGTGAAAGTTGAGTGTTCTAAATTCTAAGTTGAATCTTATTTACGAATCTTGAAAAAATTCTTGAATTTTCTCTTATTCTTTGGATTAGCTTAAGTCTTTGAAATTGGATAATCTCAAGGGAATAGAAAAAGAGAGGGGAAGAATAGGGAGGAGAAATTTTGAAGTGTTTTATTATGTTGTGTAAGAATGAATTGTGATATGTGGATATGTAGAAAATGCAACGGTAGAATCTTACAAAAAGTAAATGTGTTTAAGGTGCCCTATACAAGAAATGTAGAGAGTCATGTGAAAGAGAATATTAAAGCCCTCATAAATTTACATTGTGGGAGTTTGGGATTGACATGTACACACTGCTATATTTAAAACAGGTAACCAACAAGGACCTATTGTATAGCAAAATAAATAAATAAATAAATAAAAGCATTGTGAAACAAATGCACAAAACAGAGAGACTCATATCAAAATATTGATTTGATTGAAATGTATTCAATCAACAATTACTTAATTCTGACAGCTGGAGCATCCAGTTGTATAACAACGTGGGACAAATATAACTTCTTTTCCAAGGCTACCAGCATGAGTTCCAAAGCAGCACCTGGGTAAAAACGGAATGACATTAATCATAACCATAATAAAATTTTTTATCTGATTCCAGTATCCATCTCTACTGTGGAAAAACTTTCAAAAGCAAATATGTTACTTAAGAAAAACTGACACATTAATCCACCATTAACATCCACGTATGCATTAACATTTTGTTCTTTCTTATTAATTAACATCATGGAAGCTGGAGGATGGTAAAGTGTCTATGAAGAAGCACGTGAATAGAAAAGAGGTTGAAAAGGTTTCAAGATAAACACTATGGAAATTTTTTTAATGTGATTATTTTATTTTTTAACATCTTTATTGGAGTATAATTGCTTTACAATGGCATGCTAGTTTCTGCTTTATAACAAAGTGAATCAATTATACATATACATATGTTCCCATATCTCTTCCCTCTTGCATCTCCCTCTCTCCCACCCTCCCTATCCCACCCCTCTAGGTGGTCACAAAGCACGGAGCTGATCTCCCTGTGCTATGTGGCTGCTTCCCACTAGCTATCTATTTTACGTTTGGTATGGAATTTTTTTCTTTTACTTAAAATTTGACATTTGGTCTGACTTTTCCTCCCCTGGATAAACTCTAAGGTTATGGAACAGAGTTGATCAAGTTATTTTAAGTGATAAGAATGTTTATTATCTGGATACATTTCAGAATAAAGAATTAAGACCTTTAGCCAAATAGATTTTACCAAAAACAAACCAACAAAAAAACAAACAAAAAGACACACACCCAAAATGAAAAACAAAACAAAACAAACCAGGAAAAGTAACCAAGCAGAACTCAATGACAGCTGGAACCACAATAGGGTTGATCTTCACTGTTGTAAGAATTGGTGCTGCTTGTGGTGTAAGGTAGCTTTCAAAACTCCACAGGCTTCTCTGGAATTCTAACAGTAGGAGAGCATGACCACACCTCCTCCCCCCTCCCCCCCTTCCCCCCAAGTACCTACAGCTGGTGGGATTTGGTACTCCCCTCAGTCTGCTCTCTTCTGGGTTTGTGCTGCTTTCTCTCACCACCACACCTTCTGCTCTTCCCTCAAAGCATCTGCCTACTTGTATCCTGCTTCCTTATATATTTGACTCACTTGAGACCTTCACCCCTCTTTGTTTCTTCTCTGCATAATGGTTCCTGGTGGTATATTCTTTTAGTTACTTCTCCCACCACTAGTGATTAATTCCCTCTGCCTTTCCAAATTCCTATCTCTTAAGTCAGAATCTCCATTTCTTTCTGGGTAGTGTCATCCATAATAGGTGACCATACGGTCAGAGCCATTTCCCTTAGATCAAGTTTTGATCAGGCAGATATCATGACTAGCACATGAGTGGAAAAACTATTGGAAGACCAGTTATTTATTTTTTTCGAATACTATTGTGATTTAGATCTCTTAAAGCAGGCATGAAACTTAAATGTTAAAATCATGATTTCTGAAAGCTGCCATATATGTTTAGTGACATCTAAAATATAGTTGGGGCTTCCCTGGTGGCACAGCGGTTGAGAGTCTGCCTGCTAATGCAGGGGACATGGGTTCCAGCCCTGGTCTGGGAGGATCCCACATGCCGTGGAGCAACTAGGCCCGTGAGCCACGACTACTGAGCCTGCGCATCTGGAGCCTGTGCTCCGCCACAAGAGAGGCCATGACAGTGAGAGGGCCACGTATGGCGATGAATAGTGGCCCCCGCTCGCCACAACCGGAGAAAGCCCTCCCACAGAAACGAAGACCCAACACAGCAAAAATAAATAAATAAATTAATAAACTCCTACCCCCAACATCTTTTTAAAAAAATAATAAATAAAATAAAATAAAATATAGTTGGATTTTCAGTTTACATGAATTGGGAAAGTTTATCTTCAATTCCGGATACAATTCTCTTACCCTTTAAAAAGCATGGGCTGACTTGTGACTCAACATGTAAAGAGCTTGGAAGTCATCACTTCTATCCTTGCAAGAAGAAACTGGACAAACAGAAAATCAAGGACTGTTCATTGACTCTTCAGGGAGCTGAGGTTTCAGAGCAAACAGAGAGACAAATGTGTCCAGAAAGATACAGCAACTAAGATCTGCTGATCTGGAGCAGAAGCTGCCGGAGCCATAAATTGGTAGAAATGCATATGGTGACTTTGATGGAAATAAAAAAGAAAACTGTAAGTGACTGTAAATTTTTTCTCATTTCCATGAGAAAAAGAAAGAAAGCCGCAGTGCAGTAGAATGAAGTTCTTCCAGTACAGGTTTACCAAAAGAGAATTTCTTCTTGGGCTAACAGGCAGGAGACATTGTTCTAAGTAAGCATTGGAATTAATAGGGTTACCCAGGCTTGTGAATTATTGCATTAGTAATTCAGTAAATACACTGAATGAATAGTCTGACTTAAAATGGAATTTTGAGGAGAATAAAAATATTTCAAATGTTTTAAGCTAAACATATTGAAAACCAGTATTGTCTAGAAATCTCAATAAAACCTAGAACAATGTAAGATTCAGGAGATGAGAAGATGGCACAGACCCAGTGAAAACAAATTAAACAACTGGATAAAAACAAGGAGGGACATTTTCCATAGGTACGAAATTATGATAGTTTCCTAGTGAAAGTAGATTAGAAGTGGCTGTCAAAATCCTACTGAAGGGCTTCCCTGGTGGCGCAGTGGTTGAGAGTCCGCCTGCTGATGCAGGGGACGCGGGTTCGTGCCCCGGTCCGAGAAGATCCCACATGCCGCGGAGTGGCTGGGCCCGTGAGCCATGGCCTCTGAGCCTGCGCGTCCGGAGCCTGTGCTCCACAACAGGAGAGGCCACAACAGTGAGAGGCCCATGTACCGCAAAAAAAAAAAAAAATCCTATTGAATATTATTTATCATTGGTTGTGTAAACTGGTTATATATTGGTGAATTTATATGGCTTTCAATTCCTAGTCAATCCCTAGTGTAAGTTCAGTCATTTTAAATTAGAGTAAATTTATTGATTTAGATAGGCTTTACATCATAATTTCAAGGCTTTGCTACAAATATATTTATTAATTAAGGAAATATTTTTTCAGATCTTCTTATGTGTTAGGCACTTCATGAGACACTGAAGAAACAAAGATGTGTAAAGCACAGTTCCTCTCTTCAAGGTACTCTTAGGCTATTGAGGATATTTAGTAGTATAATTCTTTTGGTTATAAGCGAAAAAGCAAAACAAAATCGCAGACCCAAACTAGCTTAAACAAAGGGATTCTGGATTAAATAAATCCATGTCACTAAGATGGAGCAGTTGAGGACTCTGTTTTCTCAAGTGAGATCCATCCTTGGCTATAACAGGTGAGAATGAAAAAATGTGTGCACATTGGTCAGGTGCCGTAAGGTGGGGAATGGGAGGGCATTCCAGAAAGAAAGGGCAGCACAAACAAAGACATAAACTCCAGTGAGGAATAGCAAATTGCCTGCAGGGGAACGGTAAGTAGTTTCATGATGCTAAAGACTAAAATAGAGCAAGGAGTGGTGGATGATGAAGCCACAGATATTTAAAGGTGCCAGATTCTTGTAGGCTATGTCATGGCAATGACAATTAATCCTTTGGTTGTTAGAGAAGCAAAAGGGAATTTTTGGAATGGAGGACAGAATCAAATTTATTTTTTAATTAGTGATTCTGACTAAAGTGTGGAGGATGGCTATAGGATGATCAAGAATAATGGCAGGAGGGCAGTGAGGATACTGTAATAGTCTGGATAAAATTGATCAGGGCTCAAACTAGGCCTCAATGATAGTAAAAACAGAGACAGAGAGAGAGAACTGAGGAACTAGTTAGGAGGTAAAAATGACTGGATATGGAAATTAATTGGATAAGGGAATGAGGGACAGGGCTTGGGGTGACATCAATGATCTGTCCTGGATTTCTTCCTTGGTTGCCCTAGATCAGGGATTGGCAAACTCTTTCTGTGTAGGAGCAGCTAATATTTTAAGGTTGTAGGTCATAAGATCTCTGCTGCAACTACTTAACTCTATGGTTGTAAGTGCAAAAGCAGCCAGAAATAGTGTGTGAATGTATGGGATGGCAGTGCCCCAATACAACTTTATTTTCAAGCAGGCCAAATTCACAGTGGTCCAAATTTAACCCTCTGGCTGTAGTTTGCTGACTCCTGTCTTAGATGAAGAATGGTGCCATCATTTGGTGAAAGAAAAGGAGAAAAAGTAAGAATTTGGGAGAAGGTCAAGAGATCCCTGTTGGCTGTTGAGTTTAAGAATATCTGCAGAACATGGATGGACTTGAAGGGCGTTATGCTAAGTGAAATAAGTCAGACAGAGAAAGACAAATACTGTATGATATCACATAAGCAGAATCTAAAGAATACAACAGGACTTCCCTGGTGGAGCAGTGGTTAAGAATCCGCCTGCCAATGCAGGGGACACAGTTTCGAGCCCTAGCCTGGGAAGATCTCACATGCTTTGGAGCAACCAAGCCTGTGCGCCACAACTACTGAGCCTGCGCTCTAGAGCCCATGAGCCACAACTACTGAGCCTGCATGCCACAACTACTGAGCCTGCATGCCTACAGCCCATGCCCAGCAACAAGAGAAGCCACTGCAACAAGAAGCCCATGCACCAAAATGAAGAGTAGCCCCTGCTCACCACAACTAGAGAAAGCCCGCACACAGCAACGAAGACCCAACGCAGCCAAAAATAAATAAATAAAATAAATAAATTTATTTTTAAAATAATAAAAATATACAACAAACTAGTAAATATAACAAAAAAGAAGCAGGTGCATATAGAGAACAAACTAGTGGCTACCATTGTGGGGGATAATATAGTGGGGGAAATGGTAGGCACAAACTATTGAGTGTAAGATAGGCTCAAGGATGTATTGTACAACACGGGGAATATAGCCAATATTTTGCAGTAACTGTAAATGGAAAGTACCCCTAAAAATTGTATAAAAATAGGGGGCTTCCCTGGTGGCGTGGTGGTTGAGAGTCCCCCTGCCGATGCAGGGGACACGGGTTCGTGCCCTGGTCCGGGAAGATCCCACTTGCTGCGGAGCAACTAAGCCCGTGAGCCATGGCCGCTGAGCCTGTGCGTCTGGAGCCTGTGCTCTGCAATGGGAGAGGCCATAACAGTGAGAGGCCCGTATACCGCAAAAAAAAAAAAAAAAAAATTGTGTAAAAATAAAAAATTTAAAAAATATATCTGCAGAAAATTCAATAGGATATGTACACAGATGGCTGAGTGTGGGAAAGGGTGTATGTATATCTATCAGGACATCAAGAGATCAGGAGATACATACTTCAGATTCTTCAGCATAAAAATGGTTTGAAATCTTGAGAGTGGATAAAATTAGCTAGTGTGATGAGGAATGTATCTAGAACAGAATATTAGGAATGTTTGTATTTTTAGAAAGTTCTGTTCTAGAGGCTGAAGATATGAAAGAGAACAGTACAGGCATGTTTTTTTTCTCTATTGGAGTTCCCAGGGTAGGTGGAGAAAAAATGGTTGAAAGGATATCTAGAAAAGTCATTCTACCTGAAAACTGTAATCAAACTTGTGGTGCTTTTGCTGGCCAAACCAAGTAAGCAGTGCTCTTTAAAAAAGATGCTCATTTCTTGTTAGCTCTATGTCTGTATATACCTCAGTTTACTGTGACATCACAAAACCTGAAAAACAGATAAATAAAAAATAATAAAGAATATCTGTAATTAGCACTATCATATAAATGGTTTAATTTTATCCTCCATGATCAATTTTATTATAAGGATATCCATATCATTTTACCTTGTGATTCAGGTATTACTAATGTGTTCAATTTATAAATGGGAAATAGAATCTTAGAGACATTCAATGATGTTTCTATTATTTACCTAGTATTTAAAGGAACCAGAAAAAATAACCACACTCTTCCAAAAGCAAATACTGTGGTCTTCCATCAGGCCACATTACTTCACTATTTCAATTAAGGAAGCCAACATTTACATTATGTTCAGTCCTTATTTATCCAATTGTAAAAGAAGCAATATAGAAAGGTAGATGTTTCCACATTTCCCAGTTAGGAAACATTGGGTGGGAAACTGCCATAGAGTGATTCATTAAAACCATGGAGAAGTAAAAGATATCTCATTGTTTTATTTTTGAGCCCACATCTCTCCTTGCTGATTTGCTCTGAGGATAGAAAAAATGGTAACCTCATTGTTTGGAGTGCTAATGTGCTAAGAAATGACTCAGAAGTGGATTTTCACAGGCTGTGCTCCTACCCTTGTCTCTGTTTTGCTCCCTGTAATTGGCTTGCCCCCTCTCTCCACAAAAAAGCAAACAGACCCTGTATATCTGCTCATATTGTAGATTATAGATCTCTAAATGAGCTCTCTTTTGCAAGGGTAACAAATAGATAATAATGGCTTCATTGTTTGAATAGGAGTTTCTCCCAGAAAAATTTGGGGATCAATAAAGAAGAAGGGGGAATATTTCTTCTCTATGACATGTTATTATTTCATCAACTTTCGCATGCCACCATCTTTGGGCTGAACCTACTGGAAACCAGAGCCAGCTTCTGGAAGGGTCTGGTGAACCAAAGTGGAAAGCAGGGGTTATAATGTGTGTGAGGAGGGGGGTGGGGTGGGAGGAGCCTTCTGGAATTGCTTAACTCCAAACAACAGGGCTGCCTTTTGCAAGAAAATTTACCTACCCAAAATGGCTTACTGAAAAAGGACAATGCCATTCTAGTGGCATTCAGTGGCATTTCATCTTAACTTAAAACCTCTATGGTTTCATGTGTTGGAGAAACTATCACATTGCATACATATTTGGAAAGATTTGCTGCCTTCATTGAGTATATTCTTGGTAGTCACTTCCAGTAATGTCTAGAACATAATGGGAGTATTATGAACAAGCATGAACTTTGGAGTCGGATAGACTAGAGTCCAACTCCTAGATTTACCATCACAGGCTATATGACCTTAGGCAGCTAACTTAAGCTTTCTGAGTCTCAGTTTCCTCCAGAAAAACGTGAATTATACCTACCATAAATCTGAGGCTAAACGTTTGACAACTTCCAAATTTTACTGTCTTAAGATAACAAAAGCTTATTTTTCACTCACTTGAGCACCTACCACAGGCATACCTGCTGAGGGAACTCTCTTGAGCATTTCTTCTCTGAGGTGCAACTCAGCAACCCAGATTCCTTCCAAATTGTGGCTCTGCCCTCCCCTAGGTCCTTAAAGTCCTCTCTATTCAGCTGAAAAACAGAAAAAAATACCACAGAGGATGGTAATTCAGAGGATTTCATAGATCACAACTGGAAGAGGCAAACACTTTTTCCATCACTATTCCATGGGACAGAATTTGGTCACAAGAAAACTCCTAATTTGGGAGGCTGGGAAATGTCTAATTACCCAGCAAGAAACATGCTGGAACTAGGGTGAAACAAGAAAGGTGCTTAGCATGAAAACTTAAGGAGCCACTCATTCTCAAGGTCAGGCAAGGGCAGAGTCTTGTGAATGCAGGATTGGTATTTGCAGGAACCTGAGAATGGGTGCCTCCTGATATTTTGTATCCCTAGATGTCTCACTTGCCCGTCCTGAGTCCCGGCCCAAAGGAAAGAATTTGAGGAGAAAATAGCCAGTCTCTCCACATCTATCTACCTGTCAAGACTACTGTGAAAACAAATAAAATGTTCACTGTCTGATGGTTACTTATTTCATTATCTCATATAGAATCAAAAATTATTCCCTTCTCTTTTTCTCTCCAATTATGCTGCAATCATTAGATTTGTACATTTAAAAAAATATTTTGCAATTATCCCTTAACTTAAAGAGTGTCAATATTATTATTCTGAATTATTTTAAAATAAGAATTTTTAAAACATCAAATAACTTAAAAAATTTTTGGCAGTTTTTATTCCAACCACTAAAGTATTTAGCAGCAGGGTATAAACTAGCCCAAAATGTATACAGCCCTGGAGGCTTTCTGCAACTTAACTTCTCTGAAAATAAGTTTTGGTCTGTACATCATGATCTCTTAATGATGGTTGTACTCACAGCAATTCTTTCAAACATTGCTCCCTTCAAATGCAATGAAGCATTGATAGGGTGTGCTTTCCCATAATGAGCACATTATAGAATCGTTACAGAGGAGAAAAGACAAGAATGGCTATGGTGTAATCTGCAAAATGTTTCCATGGTTCTAATATTGGTCATTTTAGGTAAACTACCAACAGGCTCATAAAACAGTAAACATGCATTCTGTACTTAGAGGAGTAGTTTAACTTTCAGGATAGCTGATTCCACTTCAGTTTATCTTACTTTATGTCCCAAAGAGCTGTTTGGATTTTGACAGTTTATGAGCAAACCATTCTACAAAATGTGGCCATTGATCTGCTATTGAAAGTGAAGGATGCTCTGTGGCAAAGCTGCAACTAAAATTAGCTGCTGTTATGAGTTGATGAAGTTTTTATTGTTAATTAAGTCTCGAAGAATCTCTTCACCTCTGAAGACTACTTTACAGCAATCCAAAGTGATGCTGTTGTTTTGCTTTCGCCTTTCCTTGCAGATGTTTCCTGGAAACATTTTTGCTCACCATTTATTCATTTAAATCAGTCAATAGACATTCACTGAGGCCCTCTTCAGGCCAAACAAAGCACTGAATGTGACTGGATACAAAGACATAGCAGATTGGAATGGACCCTGTCTTCAAGAAGCTCCTGGTTCAGCTGAGGATAGGAACATGTAGAGACACGGCTACAGAATGTTGCAGAGTGTGTAAGTGTCATAAAAGAGGTCAAGACAGAGTCTCATCCATAGAAGGGAACAATATGAGGCTTCTTGTAGGGATGGCATTTGAGCTGGAAGACAACACAGCCTTTGAACTTACAGAGATGATGGTGAAGTATGTGGGGACAGTGACAAGGAGGGTGCAGAAAAAGAGCAGGAACAAAGATATAGTGGGAAATCCTCATATCAAGGGCTTTTTTCCTAAGCACACTTAGATAAGTTATAATTAATAATAATTAATAAATGGATATTAATAAAGACCTCTGAAATATTGTCATAATGTCACACATAGAGCATGATTGATTCTCTTCATAATCACAGAATCAGAACTTCTGTGGCCCACCCATTTAGACACAAAATTCTCAGCAAACCCTCCTTTCCTGGGCCTTGGAAAATTTATTGTCTGCCTGAACCTGCCTGTAATATGGCTTTACTTTGAAGAAAACCTCAGATATCATATAATTTCGTCCCTAAGTATTTTAACATGTAATGCTGAAAAATAAGCAGTTTTTTTTAATACATTCACAATACCATCACACCCAAAAATTCATGGTATTTCCTTAATATCATCAAATGTTGGGGAAATCAAATGTCCCCAATAGTCTCATACAGTTTTTTCTGAGTTAATTTGTTCAAATTAGGATGCAAGGAAGGTCCATGCATTACTTTTGGTTGATAGATCTCCTAATTCTTTCACTGTACGTGTTCCCCCTTGTAAATCATTTGTTGAAAGAGCGAGAATATGGGGAGTTTCTCATATTCTACATTTTGCTGATTCTAGAGGCACCCTGATTGGACACAAACTTGAGTGAAAGGAAACCTACAAACTGAGCAGCCACTTTCTTCCATCTACTCCTTCCTGTGCTACAAAACAGGTTTCTTCTGATCTGGCACTGTTTCCCTTTCGTCCTAACACTGACAGCTCCTCCCAGACTCAGTCCCCAGAGCTAGTCCTATGTCTTTAAATATCTCTTAGTGCCAGTCTAGAGACATTCACTTCTTCAACTAAAATCACTCTCATTTTCTAAATCTAATGTCTGCATCTTCTCTAGTCGCACACTGGGATTTTGCTGCTTCTGTTCAACCTAATGAATCTTGTACATGATTCTAATGTTTTTGCTTGCCAGGGTTTGCTTTCTACATGGCTGAATCCTAGGTTCTTATTTGCCGTTTTTTTTTTTGTTTGTTTGTTTGTTTTTGGTTTTTTTTGCGGCACGCAGGCCTCTCACTGCTGTGGCCTCTCCCGTTAGCAGAGCACAGGCTCCGGATGTGCAGGCTCAGCGGCCATGGCTCATGGGCCCAGCCACTCCACGGCATGTGGGATCTTCCCACACCGGGGCACAAACCCGTGTCCCCTGCATCGGCAGGTGGACTCTCAACCACTGCGCCACCAGGGAAGCCCGCCTTGTACACTTTTGAGAAAAATATTTTGCTTTTTAAAATAAATAAGCAGTGTATTATCACGTGACACTTGTATACATGTACACACACACATATACCACATACACAGACACACACACAAAAATCTGCATGAAAAGAGAAAGACTTCTATTTTACTGTCGTGTACTACTTTGAGTTTTTCAGGCAGGCTTATTCTTAACCCTTTTGTCCAGACACCTCTAGAGCAGGGTTCTTCAAACTGCAAATCACAAATCGTTGGTAGCTAATTAAATGAATTTAGTAGATTTTTTTAATATTGAAATAGAATAGACTAGAAAATAGCCTTTATCACATGCAATAAAGTTACATTCTGCTTGCAAAATTTTTGTTTCAGTTGTGTGTGTGTGTCTTCTGGTATCTATCTATCTATCTATCTATCTATCTATATGGCTATACAGATCCAAGACAGCCTTAGCTCTAGCTTGTTCCTAGATCTTCCCAGGACTTTGAATTTGGTTTTTAAGTGGCTCTGAGAGTAGCATTGTGCAGTGTACTTGGAATGGGAGGTGCTTACCAGTATTTCATTATGGGAGGGATAGAAACTTAAAAGAAGTTCATAGCAAGTACTTTTTCACATGGCCTTTATTTTTACTTGTATAACAAAGGAAGGAAGAGAGAAGGTAGAGAGGTGGGGAGAAAAAGGAGTAAAAGAGAGAGATAAAAAGGAAGGATAACAAGATTAAATACAAGCAGTAAAGTCTAATCATCTAGAATACGTGTATGTGCTTTTCTCAGCAGGACTGATGACAACCACCCTGCAGTGTAATAATAAATTGGCTGAGTTATCCTGAGGACGTATAGGTGATGGGAGAGATGCTTAAAGGAGATGAGAAATCTTTATAAAGATTTGTTTAATTTTTTTCTAAATGCTAGAAATTATAGACCAGTACATGTTAGCTTTAGTATATGGAAAAATATTGGAGCATATCATCAGAAAATCAATTCATAAACACTAAGATTGCAGAGTAATAACTAACAGGAGTTAGAAAAGCAAATTATCAAAGACCAATCTAATAGCCTTTGCTGACAGAGCAAGGCACATTGTAGATAACAGAAAAGCAATAATCGCAATACATCTCAACCCCAGGATGGCCTTTGATTTTGTCCCATATGACACACTCATCAACCATCAGAGAAAATATAACTTAAACCAGTATGTCTCCAACTGTGCACTGTGACACCTCCCCCGCCCCTGCAAGGTTATTAGGAAAAGATACTACAGAGGTCAGAGAATTTGCAGCTGTATTTCTTCTCCACAGTGCCTGAGCTGGAGGAAGTCCCGATATGTGGAAAAGGAGAACAGCAAAAATTCCTAAGAAGACTGTATTCATTCTCACAGAAGACCCTGCCCACCCCCACGACTTTCTCCAGCTATTACAGAAACATTGATCCTGTGACTGGCCAGGGAGAAGGATGGTCTTGTTAAGTCAGACCTCTAGGTGTTGTCTTTCACTCTTCTTTTAATGACTCTGTTTTTCAGTTAGTAACCCCATCAATACTATAAAAAGTAATATACCTAAACACAGATGAATAATAACTAAATTTTTATTAAGTATTCATGATATTCAAGCACTTCATAAATATTTAAAATGTGATGTATTCATTCTATGTAAGTATATTTTTATTTAATAAACAACAGTTACTATTAATAACTCATTTATTCCTCATAAGAGCCCTATGAGGTAGGTACTATAATTTACAGATGAATACACTGAAGTGAAGTAACCTGCCCAAGATGATGTGGTAATAATTGGCAGAAAATAATTGGCAAGATTTCAAACCAGGCAGTTTGAATCCAGAATCCAGGGCTTTAACCTCTGGACCATGGTGTAGGTCCCAAGGTTAGACAGCAAACAGTGCTCGGCACATAATGCACTCAATACGTTTAAGCTATTGGGATTGTCAACTAGACAGGATGTCCAGATAGCTGGTAAAACATTATTTTGAGGTATGTCTGTGAGGCTGTTCCTGGAAGAGATTAGCACTTGAATTGGTAAAGAAGATCATCCTCCCCATCATCATCCAATCCACTGAGGACTTGAACAGAACAAAAAGGCAAAGAAAAGGTGAATTCTCTCTCTCTCTCTCTACTTGAGCTGAGACATCCATCTTCTCCTGCCCTCTATGTCAGAACTCTTGGTTCTTGGACTTCTGTACTCAGACCAGGACTTGCAACATCAGTCCTGGATTCTAACACCTTTGGACTTAGACTAAGTGACACCACTGGATTTTCTGACTTTCCAACATCTTGCAGACATCAGATTGTGGGACTTCTCAGCTTCCATAACTGTGTAAGCCAATAATTCCCAAAATAAACCTCTCTCTCTCTCTCTCTCTCTCTCTTACTGATTCTGTTTCTCTGGAGAATCTTGAGTAATACACCTATTATGATTAACTCTAATCAATTCATACACCATCCTATATTACCCCAGTTTACAGGTGAAAATCTGACATTTAATGAGTTTAAGCACTTTTTTGTAAAGAAAATAGGATGTTTCCAGATATATGTAAGAAGGTAAAATGCAAAGCAGTGTGTTTCTGATAAGTTCAGTTAAGGCCATAAGCTGACGAGTTCCTTTACAGGAGAAAGAGGAGAGTGCAAAGTTATTAGGCAGTGGTCTTGAAAAGTTGAGTCATAAAACCAAATGGGAATGAGAGCTATCCAAAGGCCAAGAAAAGTTTTGCTGAGTGGAACAAGGGGCTCAGATACACTAAAGACATCATGCATTTTTTGGATAGCATCAATCCAAACATTTGTAGGATATTCATCAGAACTTTCTTTCTTCTTAAAAAAACAAACAATCTTTCAAGAAGAATAGATGAATTGTGGGGTTTCCCTGAGAAGAAAGCTAATTTGATATTCCAATTGAATTTTAACTTCAAAGTGTTTTGAAAAAAAAGAAGCTTCTCCTATTGAACTTATTTCAATAGAAGGCTGAAAACTCTTGTTGTCTTAAAGGGATGAAAACATAATTTCAGGCTCTCTATACACATTTCTCATATTCTTCAGTGGTAAATTAAATTTACACATTTGCTCTTGAATTTGCCATGTCTTCATTTTCCCCTCTATTGATGCTTGTATGCTCTGCGTTTGGAAGTTTACAGGGAATTGTGGAAGAAGAATAAAAGCAAGAGCATTCGAGGAGAAATTATTGTCCCTTCCATATGTAGCAGTTCATCTGTGGTAGCGGTCCGTTCATCACAGGCTCGCTGCTCGATTTTGTATGTGACAGATTGTCAAATGAAATGTTTATTCTGCCCTTTTCCATTTCTCTGTTCATCTGTTATTTTAAAAATAGAACATTTAGCACTTCTCCACCAAAAGAGGTCATTCCTTGTTTTTTTTAATGTTTCAATTTGTTTTCCTAAGTGAGCAAATCAAATATGGAAAGATCTAATGCTTCAAAAAAAATCTACAAACATTTTTGGGGATATTTAGGATAAAGTCAACTCAAAGGAGGATATGTACAAGTCTCCTTCATGTTATTTCAGAAGGCAAGAATAAACACTTTTAATATATGTCTTAAATTCCTGTTCTCTAATATCTGAAATTACCTTAAGAGGAGATATAGTAGGTTCTTAATAAGTGTTGAACAAACAAGTGTGTAACCTCAACATACCTGGGATTTGTGTGAAAATCCATGTGGATTCTCAAAAAAAAAAGAGTCCATCAACCAAAATAAATTACAAGCAATGTAGTTCATTACTGACATATCTCTGAGACTATTAATAGAAGAAAATGAATTTTTAATATAAAACAAAAGATTTTGAAAAATTATCTCTGCTCAGTTCTTTACTATTCTCCATATTTTCTACACAAACAGTAAATGCTTCCCTCAAAATGTCTCTCTGTTGCATTTTCCACCCTCTGTCTAAAATTTACTCCCAAGTCCAGACAGTCTATCTCTTTACATTCCTTGTCTTCCATTACCTCTGTTATTGTATTCTTCTTTGCAAACAGTTGCCCTCTTTTTGTTCATTGTGGTAAAATATATATAACATAAAAATTGCCACTTTAACCATTCTTAAGTGTACAGATCTGTGGCTCTAAGTACATTCACAATGTTGCACAACCATCTTCATCCTCCATCTCCAGAATATTTTCATCTTTTCAAACTGAATCTCTGTACTCATTAAACAATAACTGCCTATTTCTCCTTCCCCTCAGCCCCTGGCAACCACCATTCTCCTTTCTGTCTCTATGAATTTGACTTCTCTAGGTACCTAAAATATGTGGAATCATACAATATTTGCCCTTTTGTGGTTAGCTTATTTCATTTAGTATAATGTCTTCAAACTTCATCCATGTTGTAGCATGTGTCAGAATTTCGTTCCTCCTTAAGGCTGAGTAATATTGCATTGTGTATATATATATATATATATATATATATATATATATATATATATATATATAAAATGTCACATTTCATTTGTCTACTCATCTGTAAATGGAAACTTGGGTTTCTTTTAGCTTTGCCATATAATCTAGCTATTGCAGCTAATGCTACTATAAACATGGGTGAACAATTATTTGTTTAAATCCCTACTTTCAATTATTTGGGGTATATAACCAGAAAAGCAATTGCCATATATTATGGTAATTCTATGTTTAATGTTTTGAGGAACTTCCATACTGTTTTCCATAGCTGCTATAATCATTTTACATTCCCATCAGCAATTCCCAAGGGTTCTGATTTCTCCACATCCTCACCAGCACTTGTTATCTTCTATTTTCTGGGTTTTGTTTTGTTTTTCATAATTGTCATCCTAATGGGTGTGAAGTAGTGTCTCACTGTGGTTTTGATTTTCATTTCCTTAATGACTAGTGACATTGAGCATCTTTTTAAGTACTTATTTTATATTTTCTACAGGTAGATATCCATTCATGTCCTTTTCCTATTTTTTGATTGGGTTATCTAGGTTTTTTTTTTTGTTCTTGAGTTATAGGCATTCTTTATAGGTTCCGGATATTAATTTCTTACCATATATGAGATTTGCAAATATTTTCTGTCATTATTTGGGTTTACTATTCACTCTGTTGATAGAGGTCTTTGATGCACAAAAGATTTTAGTTTTGATGAAATCCAACTTATCTATCTTTTCCTTAATTGTTTCTTCTTTGGTGCCATATCCAAGAAATTGTCACCAAATCCAATGCCTTGAAGTTTTTCCTCCATGTTTCTTTTTAAGAGTTTTATAGTTTTTTTTTATGTTTATAGCTTTTTATTTTTAGTTAGATTATTTTTTGCTATTTTTCCCAAATAGTGTAAGGTAAGGATTCAAATTCATTATTTTGCATCTAGATATTTAGTTTTCTCAATGTTATTTGTTGAGAAAATGGTCCTTTTTCTACTGAATGGCCATGGCTCTCTTGTGGAAAATCACTTGACTATACATACAAGGGTTTATTTCTGGGCTCTCTATTCTATACCAATTGGGCTATGTTTGTCTTTATGTCAGCATCACACTGTTTTTATTACTGTACCTTTGTGGTAAGTTTTGGAAACAGGAAGTATAAGACCTCTAACTTTGTTCTTCTTTTTCAAGATTGTTTTGGCTATTGAAAGTCCCTTGAGATGACATAAAACTTTTATGATGGAATTTTCTATTTCTACAAAAATAACATTGGGATTTTAATAAGGATTACATTGAATCTTCAGATCACTTCGGATAGTTTTGACTTCTTAACAAGATTAAGTGTTCTAATGCATGAACATGGGATGTCTTTCCATTTATTGTTTTTTTTCTTCAATTTCTTTCAGCAGTGTCATGTAGTTTTCACTTAAAAGTCTTCTGTCTCCTTGGTTAAGTTTATACCTAAGTATTTTATTGTTTTTTGTGCCACTGTAAGTGGCATTGTTTTCTTAATTTCCTTTTCAGATTTTTTATTGTTAGTGTACAGAAATGTAACTGCTTTTTCTGTGTATATTTTGTATCCTTCCATCTTTGCTGAGTTTGTTTATTAGTTCCAACAGGTTTTTTTAGGTAAAACTTTCAGAGTTTTCTCACATAAGATCATGTCATCTATGGACAGAGATAATGTTACTTCTTCCTTTCCAGTTTGGATGCCTTTTGTTCTCACCTAATTGCTCTGGCTAGGACTTCTAGTGCAATGTGAACAGAAGTGTGAGAGCAGGCATCCTTGCCTTGTTCTTGATCTTAGAGGAGAAGCTTGTCTTTCACCACTGAGTATAATGTTGGCTGTGGATTTTTCATATATGCCTTTATTATGTTGAGGTACTTTCCTTCTATTCTTAGTTTGTTGAGTTTTGGGGTATTTTTTTTATCATGAAAGGGAATTGAATTTTAACAAATGATTCCTCTTGAAGAGTTTCTAGCCACTTTCAATATTTATCAGGGGTTTCAAATGTAATTGCTTGTAATAGCCTGGCAGGTAAGTGCATGAAGTGGACCGGCATAAGACATTAAGGAGTGGTGATGACTCTGGCAAAGGAGGGCATCTATGCCCATCTCCAGGGCAGCCATTACTCAGTTCCAACTGACTACTGATGTACATTCACTTTGGCAGAAATTTTGGTCATTTTCCTTATTTTTGTTTTCTTCAAAAATCCTCATCTTAATAATCAGAATGGTTTAACTCAGAGTTCAGGTGTGCAGTGAAATTCATGGTGAAGAACAGAAGGAGCAGTGATTTTAATTTGTTGAAAAGATATCTAAGTATTAAGCTGAGAATAAAGCATGTGAGGAAGGGCAATATAAACTAACTTTCTATTTAGCTAAGCAAACACTTTCTTCTATTTTCCAACATAATATTACATATCAATGTATGTTTGTGTGTATATATACAATATATATATATATACACATAATATATATATATATATATATATATATATACATACAAGCATTATATACATATATAGACATGTGTTTGTTCATAGAGAAGTGAAAATGTTAGCAGAGAATAAGAAAAAATTATAAAGATGCTAATGATATAATGAGGAAATAATTACTCTTATATTATCTTGTAGATAATTATATACTTAGGATGACAATTGGATGCTTGAAATCATTAATGTTTTTTGTAAAGCCTTCATACAAATTAACATTAAAATTTCATTTTTGTTGTAGTTTAGAATGTTAACTCTTTGTATATCCCTTGTGCTTTATAACTTATAAAAACTTTGTTGTTCAGCAGGATATAGTCAAAAGTGAATAGAAATTGGATCAGATACTGCAGTCTATACCTCTAGTAATAAAACTCAACTTATGTTGGAATAATATAAATGGTATCCTTGGACTTTATGTGAGTTGTTGGTCCTGCCTACTAATAAGTTACATAACCTTGGTCAGACTCTTAAGCATCTAGGTCTCTCAGTTTCTTATCTTTAAGGAAAAATTTTTTAAAAATTTAATTTAATTTATTTTTTTATACAGCAAGTTCTTATTAGTCATCAATTTTATACACATCAGTGTTAGGGGAATTTTTTTTTTTTTTAATGTTGAGACTTCTTTTAATTTATTTATTTTTTTATTTTTGGCTGTGTTGGGTCTTCGTTTCTGTGCAAGGGCTTTCTCTAGTTGTGGCAAGCAGGGGCCACTCTTCATCGTCGTGCACGGGCCTCTCACTGTCGTGGCCTCTCTTGTTGCGGAGCACAGGTTCCAGACACGCAGGCTCAGTAGTTGTGGCTCACGGGCCCAGCTGCTCCACGGCACGTGGGATCCTCCCAGACCAGGGCTTGAACCCTTGTCCCCTGCATTAGCAGGCAGATTCTCAACCACTGCACCACCAGGGAAACCCAGAGGAAAATTATTGACTGGAGCTAAGAAACATTATTTTAAACTCGGAAATAGGGTTGAAAGTTGGGCGGTATGTCCTTTTAATAGCATATTGGGACAATGTTTAAGAAGCTTTTGCTATTAACTATTTGATTAGATCCCAGTTTAGACTACTGGAAATGTATTTTTTTTAACCTGCTGTATAAAATCTACATGGGGGATTTGGTACATTTATTTGACTCTATTTTGATACATCTACCTTTTAGTGATCTAATTGTTGCATTTTATTCTAAATTAAAGCCTAAAATACTTGCAATTACGATTTGAATGTGATTTATTTTAAAGGCTTTGGCAACATTTTTTCCCCAAGAAACATATGAAATTGTACTGGGAAGAAAACCACACTTCAATAAAATTTTTAAAAAAGCACTAAGGGCATTTGTTTCTTATAAACAATATATGCAGCTGGTAGCAATGTTGGCAAAGACACTTGCCAGAGAGCTACATATTTGCTGCTACAAACTGTTCTGTTCACCCTTTATACAGTAACAGCTGGTAAAATGGTATTTAAGAAGAGTTTGATTTAATCTAATGAGAAACTGTGCTGCAATGCATGACACTGACTACAGAAAATAATTGGACAAACATTGATTTTTTATGTTGCTATAATAGTTACATGTTCAATAAATAGGAGTTTATATGCATATTTATTTGACAACATTCCTCTCTACATGAAAGCTAGTGATTGGCTCTTAAAAACACACACACATACACACACACACACACACATGCACATGCACATATACAAGCAAAATACACGTAAGTCAACACCCAGGGCATACAAATATACTACAGAGTTTTAGTGCTTTGCTTCCAGAGTGGGAAAAGCTATTTGGAATACAGTTTTAGATTTTATGGTTATCTTTGAAACCAGAATTATCCACAGAAAAAGCACTAGTTTGGGGAAGACCCAGCAACTATGAGCGCAGCAAACAAATCAGAAAGTCCTGGGGAGCAAATAAAAAAGCAGCACACACTTCAGTCTCTTTGGAATGACTGAAGAAAAGAAAGAGTCTCCAGACTCTTCCATATCCCATCCTGGAAACCTCTGAAAGAATAAAAACAATGAGCATTGCTTGCACATTCACACGTGCACACTCCTCTCTGTTTATTTTTCTAATTCTTCTCAACTCCAAGTTCTGTAGGCACTGGTACAAGAAAAGCTACCCCGGTGGTACTTCTGTCATGAATTGCTAAAGAAAGTCCTTGAAACCATAGATGGCCACATTTGCCAAAATTTGAGCCAGGTTTTATTGACACACAAGGTCCAGATAGTTACATAAACATTTAAACTTTTAGATAATATCCAAGGCACTCTCTTTTTGAGGTCAATGGGAATCATCTCTAATTTTCTTGTGGTAGTAGTTACATGAATATATAAATTTGTCAAAACTTGAAAGTATACACTTAAAATGTGTACTTTTTATTGTATTTATTTGTTCCTTAATAATGTTGATAACCTAATAAGGAGAACAATGAAAAAATCCACCTCTCTAAAACAGTCCTTAACTGAAAACCAATTTTGAAGAAAAATAACGATAAAGCATGAAAGAGAAAAAGAAAAAGTGGTTATAGAAATTCAGAAATAGGAAATTTGGGGCAGGAACTTTGATTTGGCAGAAAAAAATGTGACAAATTCTTAACAATAGGCTGTGTTTTTCTGAAAAAGTACAAAAAGTATATGTCACTATATAACCTATAAGACAAATGCTAAGGTTCTGAAAAATTTCAGCACAAACTACTTTACCTATAGCAATATATAAGGAGAATAAAAATATCCAGTTGTATCCTGGAACCTTGCAAAATGCTAGTGTAACTCCTGACTTAACAAAGAAAAGTATAACTCAATGTTGTTCTTGGTGATTTTTTTTCATTTCCTGAGACTTGATCATTTATGCATGGTTTATACTGAACATTTAAAAAATAAGAATATACAGAGGGAAATTCCCGTATTTTAGGGAAATAAATGGAATCACATGTGCCAGCAGTAAAATAGTCATGGTGTATAACATAAAATAATGCTGAATATCATTTTATGCATATAAATATAAACATTCTTAAACTTGTCAACTTAAAAAAAAAATTAATCCTTACAACAAAACAACAAAGTCACTATTATCATCCCCATTTTAGAGTGGAGAAAACTGAATCTGAGAAAAATGTACAAACTGAAACTGACAAAAGTATGTAATGACCTCATAGCCAACAACTACTAGAATCTGAATTAAAATATTTAGCCTTCATTGAGTTTTCTCACATAGCTGCCAGCTCAAAGTTGACCCTTTCCAGGAAGTTTCATCAGAAATCTCTGGCAGAATTAATCACTCTCATATGTATCCCCAAAATATTTGGGGCAGGGTTTTATTAGTTAACTTTTCCTATTCATATGCCTAAGTCTTTTTTAATAGATACAGCTCCTTAGAGGTAGGTATTAAGTCTCAGTCATCCCTTATATACCCAGCAGGCAACAGAGTCTGTACATCTTCAGTGGACGATAAATGATGTTTTAAGTAACAAATTACTAAAAAGAATAAAAGTGAACATTGAGGAATATAGGAGGCAGATTTATTTATAATACACAAAATGATATTAAAGAAGGTAATATTAAAATCTATTAGTAAAAGCTATGTATCACACCAAAACTTGTGGTTCTTGAAACATAGTTGCAGTCAATAAATATTTGCTGAATTAATGTATAACAGCACAGTATTCTTTAATATTGAAGTAAATACAGCTCAATAACTGAGTAGCTCACAAATGAGGACTTAAATTAAAAAACACACACAGAGACATGCAAGAATTTGAAAATCACAGCATTTGGAGAGATTCACTAAAATATCAAATTGACATCTTCATATCTGAATAAATCCTGAAGTTTCTATCTGTTGCATTTCAACAAGGCATTTAAAATAATAAGATCATTATAAGCAAGTTCTTTCATTTTATTTCTAAGAATGATGGCGTCCCTAGGGATTAAATTATTTGCTAAAGAATGCATCAATTTGAGTTGTACTTTCAATCATGACTGAGTAACTGGTACTGGACTAGCACTCTATTGGTAAACACATAGAGAAATGGAAAAAGATATAAAATAAGAGTTTTCAGGTTTGGATCACATGCATTACAGAACTTAGGTCCCTAACAGAAGGAAAAGAAACAAGAAAAGTTCTGCAATCATCCAGTTCTCAGCTATGGGACCATTATCCAACTACAGGAAGACAACTGCAGCCAGGGCAGAGACAACAGTCCGGCTAAACTCAGGAGTTAGAGATCAGAGTCTGGGGCAGATGAAGTGTCTAGAATCTTTAGGGAAGAATACTTTTTAAGAGATAGATGTGCAAAGAGGCGCAGGAGTCCATATAGAAGTTTCCTGTGAGTCTATAGGGTTAGATTGTATATGAGCAAGGAGAACATCCCATGGATTACTGGAAAGTAGCTCCTATGAAACTGAGAGTGGAATGAAGAAAATATCAGAGGTTGAGCAGTACAAAGATATCAGCAGTGCTGGATTTCTAGTCCTGCCAGAGCAGAGAGATAATGTTAACACCTTATTAGCAAATCTGGCATCCAATGGAGATACCAGAAATGTTCTGCCTTAGAAGTAAGGACCACATTTTAGAGGAAGACCTACTCTAAACACACATTAGCAAAGCTTAAAGCCACACCCTAGCAATTTCCATGGGGAGGCAGTCTAGAGATTGAGTCCTCCCAAGATGGATAGGCTTGAGAAAAAATTTAGACTTTCCACAGTGAATGGCTGATAACATAACTGACACCATCTTGGGCCCTTACAGTTTCTCCTGTCCTTTTGCTAACCCTACCCAGAACTATACTTTGTAGTAAATCACTTCTCTGTCATAAAGAGCTTTGTAGTTAATATATATTGTTTAATAATTATTAAGATCAGGTGGCCAGTATGCTCTGTTAATCTCCAAACAATGATGAAAACCTTCACTGACATACTCCTAGCACTGCAAGACTAGTTCCCCCATTAATTAATTTTGAATTAAGAATGCACTTCCTGTTTCCAAGCACCTACTCCTGCAATCTAGGTTAAGTATAGAATTGTCCCAATAGCTCTCCACAGTTAAGAATGAAGCTGCAGATGCTTTCAGATCATTGTCTGCCCAATCCTGATCCACCTGTGAGTAAGTAACCATATAATAAACTGATCCACTGATTATGTGGAGCTGCCTGGCTCATTTTTCAGTCTCAAGATACTTTCTCAGTTTGGTAGGCACTTTTCATTCCTTCTGTCCTCCAACACACAGATTCACACTATCAAAGTTAAAAACCAAGACAATACAAATTCAAGATGATCAGGCAGTCATTGAACTGTCTGGTGAAACAAGATCAAGATTCTTCAATGGAACATGGCAGAATCCAGAATCTAAACATCATATTATCTGTACTGTTCCGTATTAAATGAAAATCACTAGACATGAAGACAGAGAAAGAGCAGGCTTGGGACTTTCAGCTTTGATTCACCCATTCTCACTGGAGGCGCTCAGGAAGGTTGTTACTGCTACATACGCCTAGAAAGCACATAGGGTCATAACTAACATCTCCCAAACAATTGGGAGGAACTAAGAAGGAAACAAACACTTTAAGAATGATAAAAGAAGATTCTTAATGTTAAGGGCTTCCTTGTGAGTTTCTGAAAGCTAGGGAAGTTTGACCCTTTCACTGGGAATACTTGTTCTCAATAGCCACCTTCAAGCAGGTTCTTGTATGTTTTACCAATAACAAATGAACTGACCTAATCTAATCACATGATCATTTGTTTTCTTCAGCTGGAAGCAGAAAGATAAAGTCAGAGAGATTCAAGACACAGACAGTGAGCACTTACCATGCTTGAAGATGGATAAGGTCACATGGAAGGACTGGAAAGTGATTCTAGGAGCTGAGAGTGACCCCTGGTTTATGCCAGCAAGGAAACAGAGACTTTAGTCCTACAACTACAAGGAACTGGATTCTGCCAAAGACCTGAATGAGGCTCTGGATACGTGCCCAATATAGCTGATACCTTAATTTTGGTCTGGTAAGACCTTATAAACAGAATCCAATTGAACACAGCTGGTCTTCTGATCTACAGAACTATGGGGTATTAAATGGATATTGTTTAAAGTGTCCAAGTTTGTGATAATTTGTTACACAACATTAGAAAACTAATACAGAGAATTCAGCAGATGCAACTGTAGAAAGGTAATGACTATATTAAGCTTTTTCTTTTGTCCAGGCTATGGAGCTATAACTGACATAATAACAGTGTGTAACTTTAAGGTGTAGAGTGTGATGATTTGATACATGTATATATTGTGAAATGATTACCACAAGAAGGTTAGTTAATACATCTTTCACCTCACATAATCACCATTTTTGTTGTTGTGGTGAGAACATTTAAGATCTACCCTCCTAGCAACTTTCAAGTATATGACTTAGTATTGCTAACTATAGTCACCATGCTGTATATTAGATCCCCAGAATATTAAACTTTGATTCTATAGGAGATCCTTGAAACTTTGATGCAAGTGTTAAAGGAAGTACTTCACTGTTAGCACAGTGGTTAAGAATCTGCCTTCCGGGGTCTCGGGATCCTGGCAGTGACGGGCTGCACAGGCTCCCCGGAAGGGACAGTGACCTGCGCTCGTACACAGGCCTCTTGGCGGCAGCAGCCCCAGTGTCCCACGCCCGTCTCTGAGGTCCACGCTTTTAGACGAGGCTCGCGCCCATCTCTGGAGCTGCTTTAAGCAGCGCTCTGAATCCCCTCTCCTCACAAAGAGGGAAGAAAAAGTCTCTTGCCTCTTTGGCAGGTCCAGACATTTCCCCGGACTCCATCCCGGCTAGCTATAGTGCACTAGCCCCCTTCAGTCTGTGTTCACGCTGCCAACACCAGTCCTCTCCCTGCGCTCCAACCGAAGCCCGAGCCTCAGCTCCCAGCCCCGCCCGCCCCGGCGTGTGAGCAGACAAGCCTCTCGGGCTGGTGAGTGCTGGTCGGCACCGATCCTCTGGGCAGGAATCTCTCCGCTTTGCCCTACCCAGGGAGAAGAGAGTAAGAAGCCTTCAAGGAAACATTTTCATGGCCTGAGAAGGAAACAAAATGTGCAAGGAGGCGGGGCCAAATCCCAAGCTGAGACCCAGGAGCTGTGAGAACAAAGAACAGAAAGGGAAATCTCTCCCAGCAGCCTCAGAAGCAGCGGATTAAAGCTCCACAATCAACTTGATGTACCCTGCATCTGTGGAATACATGAATAGACAACAAATCATCCCAAATTTAGGAGCCAGGAGTCAGTGCTATGCCTCTGAGGTGGGAGAGCCAACTTCAAGACACTGGTCCACAAGAGACCTCCCAGCTCCACATAATATCAAATGGCGAAAATCTTCCAGAGATCTCCATCTCAACACCAACACCCAGCTTCACTCAACGACCAGCAAGCTACAGTGCTGGACACCCTATGCCAAACAACTAGCAAGACAGGAACACAACGCCACCCATTAGCAGAGAGGTGGCCTAAAATCATAAAAAGTCCGCAGACACCCAAAAACACACCACCAGACGTGGACCTGCCCACCAGAAAGACAAGATCCAGCCTCATCCACCAGAACACAGGCACTAGTCCCCTCCACCAGGAAGCCTACACAACCTACTAAACCAACCTTAGCCACTGGGGACAGACACCAAAAACAACGGGAACTACGAACCTGCAGCCTGCAAAAAGGAGACCCCAAACACAGTAACATAAGCAAAATGAGAAGACAGAAAAACACACAGCAGGAGAAGGAGCAAGATAAAAACCCACCAGACCTAACAAATGAAGAGGTAATAGGCAGTCTACCTGAAAAAGAATTCAGAATAATGATGGTAAAGATGATCCAAGATTCTATTTCCCAGATCCAAAGTCTTGGAAATAGAATAGACAAAATGCAAGAAACAGTTAACAAGGACCTAGAAGAACTAAAGATGAATCAAGCATCGATTAAAAACACAATACATGAAATAAAAAATACTCTAGATGGGATCAATAGCAGAATAACTGAGGCAGAAGAACGGATAAGTGAGGTGGAAGATAAAATAGTGGAAATAACTGCTGCAGAGCAAAATAAAGAAAAAAGAATGAAAAGAACAGAGGACAGTCTCAGAGACCTCTGGGACAACATTAAACGCACCAACATTCGAATTATAGGCGTTCCAGAAGAAGAAGAGAAAAAGAGAGGGACTGAGAAAATATTTGAAGAGATTATAGTTGAAAACTTCCCTAATATGGGAAAGGAAATAGTTAATCAAGTCCAGGAGGCACAGAGAGTCCCATACAGAATAAATCCAAGGAGAAATACGCCAAGACACATATTAATCAAACTGTCAAAAATTAAACACAAAGAAATCATATTAAAAGCAGCAAGGCAAAAACAACAAATAACACACAAGGGAATCCCCATCAGGTTAACAGCTGATCTCTCAGCAGAAACTCTACAGGCCAGAAGGGAGTGGCAGGACATAATTAAAGTGTTGAAGGAGAAAAACCTGCAACCAAGATTACTCTAACCAGCAAGGATCTCATTCAGATTTGATGGAGAAATTAAAACATTTACAGACAAGCAAAAGCTGAGAGAGTTCAGCACCACCAAACCAGCTTTACAACAAATGCTAAAGGAACTTCTCTAGGCAAGAAACACAACAGAAGGAAAAGACCTACAATAACGAACCCAAAACAATTAAGAAAATGGGAATACGAACATACATATCAATAATTATCTTAAATGTAAGTGGACTAAATGCTCCCACCAAAAGACACAGATTGGCTGAATGGATACAAAAACAAGACCCATATATATGCTGTCTACAAGAGACCCACTTCAGACCTAGAGACACATACAGACTGAAAGTAAGGGGATGGAAAAAGGTATTCCATGCAAATGGAAACCAAAACAAAGCTGGAGTAGCAATTCTCATATCAGACAAAATAGACTTTAAAATAAAGACTACTAGAAGAGACAAAGAAGGACACTACATAATGATCAAGAGATCGATCCAAGAAGAAGATATAATAATTGTAAATATTTATGCACCCAACATAGGAGCACCTCAATACATAAGGCAAATACTAACAGCCATAAAAGGAGAAATCGACAGTAACACAATCATAGTAGGGGACTTTAACACCCCACTTTCACCAAAGGACAGATCATCCAAAATGAAAATAAATAAGGAAACACAAGCTTTAAATGATACATTAAGCAAGATGGACTTAATTGATATTTATAGGACATTCCATCCAAAAACAACAGAATACACATTTTTCTCAAGTGCTCATGGAACATTCTCCAGGATAGATCATATCTTGGGTCACAAATCAAGCCTTGGTAAATTTAAGAAAATTGAAATTGCATCAAGTATCTTTTCCGACCACAATGCTATGAGACTAGATATCAATTACAGGAAAAGATATGTAAAAAATACAAACACATGGAGGCTAAACAATACACTACTTAATAATGAAGTGATCACTGAATAAATCAAAGAGGAAATTAAAAAATACCTAGAAACAAATGACAATGGAGACACGATGACCCAAAACCTATGGGATGCAGCAACAGCAGTTCTAAGAGGGAAGTTTATAGCAATACAATCCCACCTTAAGAAACAGGAAACATCTCGAATAAACAACCTAACCTTGCACCTAAAGCAATTAGAGAAAGAAGAACAAAAACATCCCAAAGTTAGCAGAAGGAAAGAAATCATAAAAATCAGTTCAGAAACAAATGAAAAAGAAATGAAGGAAACAATAGAAAAGATCAATAAAACTAAAAGCTGGTTCTTTGAGAAGATAAACAAAATTGAAAAACAATTAGCCAGACTCATCAAGAAAAAAAGGGAGAAGACTCAAATCAATAGAATTAGAAATGAAAAAGGAGAAGTAACAACTGACACTGCAGAAATACAAAAGATCATGAGAGATTACTACAAGCAACTCTATGCCAATCAAATGGACAACCTGGAAGAAATGGACAAATTCTTAGAAATGCACAACCTGCCAAGACTGAACCAGGAAGAAATAGAAAATAAGAACAGACCAATCACAAGCACTGAAATTGAAACCGTGATAAAAAATCTTCCAACAAACAACAGCCCTGGACCAGATAGCTTCACAGGAGAATTCTATCCAGCATTTAGAGAAGAGCTAACATCTATCCTTCTCAAACTCTTCCAAAATATAGCAGAGGGAGGAACACTCCCAAACTCATTCTACGAGGCCACCATCACCTTGATACCAAAACCAGACAAGGATGTCACAAAGAAAGAAAACTACAGGCCAATATCACTGATGAACATAGATGCAAAAATCCTCAACAAAATACTAGCAAACAGAATCCAACAGCACATTAAAAGGATCATACACCATGATCAAGTGGGGTTTATTCCAGGAATGCAAGGATTCTTCAATATGTGCAAATCAATCAACGTGATACACCATATTAACAAATTGAAGGAGAAAAACCATATGATCATCTCAATAGATGCAGAGAAAGCTTTCAACAAAATTCAACACCCATTTATGATAAAAACCCTGCAGAAAGTAGGCATAGAGGGAACTTACCTCCACATAATAAAGGCCATATATGAGAAACCCACAGCCAGCATCATCCTCAATGGTGAAAAACTGAAACCATTTCCACTAAGATCAGGAACAACACAAGGTTGCTCACTGTCACCACCCTTATTCAACATAGTTTTGGAAGTTTCAGCCACAGCAATCAGAGAATAGGAAATAAAAGGAATCCATATCGGAAAAGAAGAAGTAAAGCTGTCACTTTTTGCAGATGACATGATACTATACATAGAGAATCCTAAAGATGCTACCAGAAAACTACTAGAGCTAATCAATGAATTTGGTAAAGTAGCAGGATATAAAATTAATGCACAGAAATCTCTGGCATTCCTATATACTAATGATGAAAAATCTGAAAATCAAATCAAGAAAACACTCCCATTTACCATTTCAACATAAAGAATAAAATATCTAGGAATAAACCTACCTAAGGAGACAAAAGACCTGTATGCAGAAAATTATAAGACACTGATGAAAGAAATTAAAGATGATACAAATAGATGGAGAGATGTACCATGTTCTTGGATTGGAAGAATCAACATTGTGAAAATGACTCTACTACCCAAAGCAATCTACAGATTCAATGCAATCCCTATCAAACTACCACTGGCATTTTTCACAGAACTAGAACAAAAAATTTCAAAATTTGTATGGAAACACAAAAGACCCCGAATAACCAAAGCAATCTTGTGAACGAAAAATGGAGCTGGAGGAATCAGGCTCCCTGACTTCAGACTATACTACAAAGCTACAGTAATCAAGACAGTATGGTACTGGCCCCAAAACAGAAAGATAGATCAATGGAACAGGATAGAGAGCCCAGAGATAAACCCACGGACATATGGTCACCTTATCTTTGATAAAGGAGGCAGGAATGTACAGTGGAGAAAAGACAGTCTCTTCAGTAAGTGGTGCTGGGAAAACTGGACAGGGACATGTAAAAGTATGAGATTAGATCACTCCCTAACACCATACTCAAAAATAAACTCAAAATGGATTAAAGACCTAAATGTAAGGCCAGACACTATCAAACTCTTAGAGGAAAACATAGGCAGAACACTCTATGACATACATCACAGCAAGATCCTTTTTGACCCACCTCCTAGAGAAATGGAAATAAAGACAAAAGTAAACACATGGGACCTAATGAAACTTAAAAGCTTTTGCACAGCAAAGGAAACCATAAACAAGACGAAAAGACAAGCCTCAGAATGGGAGAAAATATTTGCAAATGAAGCAACTGAGAAAGGATTAATCTCCCAAATTTATAAGCAGCTCATGCAGCTCAATAAAAAAAAAAAAAAAAAACCTAATCCAAAAATGGGCAGAAGACCTAAATAGACATTTCTCCACAGAAGATATACAGACTGCCAACAAACACATGAAAGGATGCTCAACATCTTTACTCCTTAGAGAAATGCAAATCAAAACTACAATGAGATATCATCTCACACCAGTCAGAATGGCCATCATCAAAAAATCTAGAAACAATAAATGCTGGAGAGGGTGTGGAGAAAAGGGAACACTCTTGCACTGCTGGTGGGAATGTGAATTGGTACAGCCACTATGGAGAACGGTATGGAGGTTCCTTAAAAAACTACAAATAGAACTACCATATGACCCAGCAATCCCACTACTGGGCATATACCCTGAGAAAACCATAATTCAAAAAGAGTCATGTACCAAAATATTCATAGCAGCCCTATTTTTAATAGCCCGGAGATGGAAACAACCTAAGTGTCCATCATCGGATGAATGGATAAAGAAGATGTGGCACATATATACAATGGAATATTACTCAGCCATAAAAAGAAACGAAATTGAGCTATTTGTAATGAGGTGGATGGACCTAGAGTCTGTCATACAGAGTGAAGTAAGTCAGAAAGAGAAAGATAAATACTGTATGCTGACACATATATATGGAATTTAAGGGGAAAAAAATGTCATGAAGAACATAGGGGTAAGACAGGAATAAAGACACAGACCTACTAGAGAAAGGACTTGAGGATATGGGGAGGGTAAGGGTAAGCTGTGACAAAGCGAAAGAGAGACAGGGACATATATACAGTACCAAACGTAAGGTAGATAGCTAGTGGGAAGCAGACGCATAGCACAGGGAGATCAGCTCTGTGCTTTGTGACCACCTGGAGGGGTGGTATAGGGTGGGTGGGAGGGAGATGCAAAAGGGAGGCGATATGGGAACATATGTATATGTATAACTGATTAAATTTGTTATAAAGCAGAAAAAAATAAAATTAAACTTAACTGGTAAAAAAAAAAAAAAAAAAGAATCTGCCTTCCAATGCAGGAGACATGGGTTTGAGCCCTGGTCTGGGAAGATCCCACATGCCACGGAGCAGCTAAGCCCGTGAGCCACAGTTAGTGACCTTGTGTGCCACAATTGCTGAAGCCCGTGTGCCTAGATCTCATTCTCTGCAACAAGAGATGCCACTACAATGAGAAGACTGCTCACCACAGTGAAGAGTATTCCCTGCTCGCCGCAACTAGAGAAAGCCCGTATGCAGCAACGAAGACCCAATGCGGCCAAAAGTAAATAAATAAATAAAAATAAATTAATAAAAATAATAAAATTAAAACGCAAAGTGTTAAGGGAAGTGAAGATCGAGAAAATTCCACAGTTGCAGGTGAAACAGAGTAACAAACAAATAAATCCCTATATTAACTGAGTTTACTTTGAGTTGATTGAATTAATATTTCCACCACTGAGCAGAACAGGGCTTGAAACAGACCCCGAATTGATAAAAATAAAGAAAAATAAAGGAAAAGATTTCTTGCCTAGTTAATGCAAGAGTCCCTCTTCACATGATACTGGTAAAATAATAGTTATTATTAACACTAATAGTTACACAAAATATAAAATCAATAATTTTATCTAAAAAGCAAATTTTAAAGTCCTTTTCTGCTGGTTGTAGATGAAATGTCTCACGATGTTACTTTTGGCCATTTCACTTGAGGAGATAAGGAAAGGAAAACAGTAATCAATCTGGTTAAAGAGACTTGTCATGATTATCTCACCCATGTCAGGAGGGAAGTAGAAATAATAATGAGTATATTTGGGCTTAAACACTGACTTTCAAATTTGCCTTAAAATGTTTAATAATTCATATTAGTCAGCACAACCTATCCACGTACACGTTTTTTTCCCCAAGAATGCCACGTCAATGAGTTCAGACAAGATAGCTGCTTTGATCAGCACTTGCACATAGGGAGGTGTCTTGAAAGAGAAGACATCCTCGTTGTTGGACTGGAGAGGGAATGGAAGAGATGGGTCCTGTGCAGTGTCCGAATCAATGGCCGGCCAAGTTAGCAGCAACTGTTCTTATTGGCACCCCGTGGGAGGTAACAAGGGCCAAAGAGTAAACTCTTAGTAGCACATCACAGGAGCTGTAATAAAGCCAGACTCCACCCCTAAAGAGTCACTTAACTCCTTGTTAAGCATCAGTTTCCTCACTGGTTAAAATAAAGAAAATATACTAAGTTATCTCTAATGTGCATTTCAATTTTAACCACCAACGAGATAAGTTTTGAGGATCAATTTGGTTCTCCACAACACATTTTTGCCAATGTAGGGTTTCTCATTCATCATCTTTAAATTTCAAAATTAATATATTGAGGTTTATTTTAAGGTTCTAGTCAAGTAAGCATTAAGTTCCTGAAGACACAGTGTTGAACAAAACTGAACCCTGACTCTGAGAGGAGGCATTTAAGTATATTGGCTCTATGTTTTCTTTTCCATCACCGAAAGAATTAGAATTTATTCAATGACATAGCTGGTGGCAGTGTTTTCAAAAGTGGCTTGAATACAGTGAAGTGGATACTTAATAAGGGGCTTGAATTTTAAGTTGTGTTATTACTTGAATCTTCACTTTAGATTTAAACTTCAAAACTTTATCCATGTTTGTTTGGCACAAAGAAACATTCTAGTCAATGGACAGCATGATTCTCTTTTCCTCTTTTATCCTCATAGTATGTAAGAAGTACTTTTATCTTGGAAAGGCTGAAAGCATGATGGATAGAGATTGTTTCTTTGCATCATTAGGTCCATTTCCATACTGCTGTGAATCAGTGGGCAACAATGCCATCGACATCCAAAGAACAGGTTATCCAGTTTAAGTCATCAGTTCACACAATGCAAAGTGTATTAGTGGGTTTTTATTCTGTTAGTAACATTGAACTAAATTCTGCAATTATTCCATATGAGACACTCTCACTGAAGTCAATGGGTATCTCAGAATAAATCTGATTATAAGGTTTGGTCCACTGAGTAAATGGATGAAATTTAGATTTTATCAACTTGACATTTCTCAATTAGGATCTCAACTTCCCAAGCAGTTTATACATATGTTTCTTATGGTGCTTCTTCGTGCCCAAAATGACAAGAAGAAAAGATATTATTTTTCCCTCGTGTGGAATGTATCCTGCTTCCTGAGATGAAAAAAAAAATGTTTTCTGAAATGTTAATTGGAACTAAATTCTTAGACAAGAAAAAGGAATAAAGTGACATTATTTCTTCCATTTCACATTAGTAAAGTATAAAACACTATACACCTGCAAAAATTGTTCTTTGTTTCTGATGAAGCTTGTGATTATATTTTTCAGGTTTGGTTTGAAAAGCTAAGACATCTGTTTATCCAGTGCATACAGAATAACTCTCATGTCTCCTTATCTCTGAAGATTTCAAAGGCTTTCATTCTGGTTTAAATCCTTTGAAGAAGCAGTAATCAAAGACAAAAATTATCAGAGGTACATTTTTGTTTCCCAAACAATGAAAATAACAATACTCACCCTCCTTGGATTTCAAGCCCTAGCATAAAACTTCAAAACTGGAGATTTGCCATTTGAATCAAAAAATGATGTGGATAAATAGAGGCAAAAAAGCAAATGAAGAGAGCATTTCCTCTATATTATTGCATAAATTCAAACTCAATATGTGAATAATTTTTAAAAAATACTGTGATGCACGACATCAAACAGCATATACTAGCAAGATGTAACAGAATGCATCTGGCTGGTGTGTGAGTTCAGATAAAAAAAAAATTAGTTTGTCTGCTAAGTGTTTTATTCTAGTGCATTTTGAAAATTGAAAAGATTAGTATAAGAGCAGCGAGAATCTTAAGGATGGTAATAAAGTGACCTGTACCACACAAACAAAACAAAAACACTCAATAAAGCTGTGCTTAGTGGACTAAAGTAACTGAGGTACCGGCACTCTTTAGGGCCCTTCATTAGCTTCAGAATATATGTTTTGACTTTCAGTACTTGTAAATCCATATATTAAGGAGATGTTATAACTCATTCTATCATCCTCTTTTCAAAGACAGTGATATAAAAATAATATCTATTGCCCTCTTGTTTAGATAAAGGTTAGGATTTTAAGCTCTGACCTGTTTCTGCATTGGGAAAATTGAAAGTTGCCTTCAGAATAGATGGCTGATGTGGTCATTCCCAGGTCGAAGTGGTAGCCATCAAGACAAGGGGAATTCACTTTTCCAGCCCAAAGTCTAGTAAGAACAATGAGAGGACAACTGGATCTCTTCCCAATATTTCTCCCTTCTCCAACAAAGAGGGAATGGGATTTTACATTATACTATATGAGGCAACCCTCATCCACTGTTGGTGGGAATGTAAATTGGTACAGCCACTGTGGAAAATAGTATACAGTTTCCTCAAAAAATTAAATATAGTACTACCATGTGATCCAGCAATTTTCCTCCCGGGTATTTATCTGAAGAAAATAAAAATACGAAGTTGAAAAGATAAATGCACACCTATGTTTGTTGCAGCATTATTTACAATAGCCAAGACATGGAAGCAATCTCAGTGTCCATTGCCAGATGAATGGATAAAGAAGATACAGATATAAAATGTAATACTATTCAGCCATTAAAGAAATAAAATCTTGCCACTTGTCACAACATGGATGGACCTGGAAGGATTATTCTTAGTGACATAGATCAGATAAAGAAAGACAAATACTTTATGTTTTCACTTATATGTGGACTCTAAAAAAACAAAGCAAAAGAATAAATATTACAAAATTAAACAGACTCACAGAGGTTAGTGGTTGCCAGAGGGGAGGGAAGTGGCGGATGGGTGAAATAGGTGAAGGGATTAAGAGGTACAAACTACCAGTTATAAAATAAATAAGTCACAAGGATGTAATGTAGAGCACAGGGAATATAGTCAATGATATTATAATAACTTTGTTTTGTGTGTAATATATAAAAATATTACATCACTATGTTGTACACCTGAAACCAATATAATATTGTAAGTCAAAAATTCTTCAGTTAACAAAAAAAAATGATGGGAAGCAGTAAGAACTGACCCAGTTTTCATTCTGTGCTTATTGTGTTCCAGCTCATGCTAATGGGTTCAGGTTTGCCTTGCTCTACACAACTTACATCACTTTTCCCGTCCAACTATAGCCCCTGCAGACTTCAAGCTCCAGCATCAGGTGCAAAGCCAATAAACTGGTCCCACAATCGTGTAATTTGAAATCACACACTCATCTACCTATATCCATATCTGTTATATATCTATGTCTTAGTGTTTCCACTTCTCTGATTGAACCCTAATTAATATGGTCTTAATTCAATATAGCAAGTTCTCCATCTTGTTCTTAAAGAATATGTTAGCTCTTCTCGTCCCTTAGCATTTTTTTTGTTTTGTTTTGTTTTTGCGGTAAGCGGGCCTCTCTCTGTTGTGGTCTCTCCCGTTGCGAAGCACAGGCTCCAGAGGCGCAGGCCCAGCGGCCATGGTTCACGGGCCCAGCCGCTCTGCCTCAAGTGGGATCCCCCTGGACTGGGGCCCGAACCCGTGTCCCCTGCATCGGCAGGCGGACTCTCAACCACTGCCCACCAGGGAAGTCCCCCTTAGCATTTTTATACACAATTTAGAACCAAAGTATCAACTTTCACATACACATACACACACACACATTCACATTTACATGCACATGTATTGGAATTTTGATTCAGATTTCCCAAATCTATATGGTAATTTCGAGAGGGTTGAGATCCTGCCATATTGGTTTCCAGACTTTCATTTATGCATGTCATTCACAAGGGGATCTTGCTGAAATATAATTTCTGATTTAGTAAGTCTGGGATGGAGCCGCAGATTCTGATTTTTTTACAAGCTCCCAGATACTGCTGATGCCACTGGTCAAGACCACACTTTAAGTAGCAAGAGTCCACACCAGGTATATCTCTCCATTTAATTTTTCTAGCTTTAATGTTTATAGTTTTCTGTATAAAGGTCTTACATGTATTTTGTTCCTAGGTGTTTGAAAGTTTATAAATTATGTCTGTATTTTATATTTTTAGATTACATTTGTTGTTGATTTATGGCAATGCAATTGATTTTTTATATGACTTTGTCTTGCTAAACTCACTTATTAATTCTAATAATTTATCTCTATAATCTTTTGGATATTCAACAAATATACTCATCACATTAAAATGACAGTTTTATGTCTTTCTCTCTATACCATTTATGTTTTATTTTTTTTCTGACTTGGTTTCCATGATGGAAATCTCTAGGACAGTGTTGAATATCACTGAATGGTGATAGCAGACATTTAAATTTTGTCTCCAATATTCCAATTTCAAAGGGAAATTTTGCCATATTTGATTATTAAATGTGTTGCTCTAAGGTTTTGTAGGTATCTTCTACTAAGTAAATTAAGTAAATTCCCTCTGTTTCTTACTCTTCTATGAATTTTTAACACAAATTTTGTCAGATGTAGTTCCACATTTATTGAGACAATCTAATGATTTTCCCCTTTATTCTGTTAATACAATGAAATAAATTGATTGATTTTCAAATCAACATTGCATTCCAGGAATAAACATGGCAAGACAAAGACAACTTAGTCATGATATATGTATATTCTATATATTCCTGCCTTTGTTTTGTTTGTATATTGTTTAGCAGTTTTGCTTTTATGTTAAGTGAGATTTTCCTGTAATTCTCCCTATTCTCCCTACTTTTGTTGTCTTCAGGCTTTTTGATCAAGATTATATTATTCTCATATAAAGTTGGTGAATACCTACTCTGCAGACTTCTTTTCCAGCCTATGGAAAATGTTTTGCATGATTGATATCATTTCTTCATTCAATATTTTGTAGTATTCAACATGAAGCCATCTGGGCCTAGAGTTTTCTTAAAGACACAGATTTATGTACAAATTTAATATTTCATATATCTAATATATTTTTGCTACACTTGGTAAATTGTGTTTTTCTAGGAATTTGTGCATTTTGATCATATTTTCAATTTTACTAGCACCAAGTTGTTCATGTTTCTTTATTATGCTTTTAGTACCTTGTGATCTTATATTTATTTCTTATACATACATTTAAAGCTGTCAGTAACCTTCTAAACTTTAGTCATATCATCCAAGATTTGATATGTTGTTTTCATTTTATAATTCAGTTGTGATTTCCTTATTGAATTCATAGAATTTGTTATAAGAATATTTCTTAATTTCTGAACATATGAAATATTCTAGTTACTTTTTAAAAAAATTGATTTGTAGATTATGTTCACTGTGGTCAGGGAACAAATTGGATATTTGCTGAGATTTGTTTTATTGACAGATTATGACCAATTTTAAAAACAATTCCACATATTTATATATATATATATATATATATATATATATATACATATATATATATAAAATATACTTCATATATTCTGAAAAGAATGTATTATTTGCGGATGTTGGAGGCAAGGTTTTATAGATATCATTAGGTCAGGTTTACTAATCCTACTTTTTAAAATTGTTTAAAGCTTCTAAACCCTTGTTGATATGTACGTGATTATAAATCAGTTACTGAGAGAATTTTGTTAAAATTCTCTCAAATTTTGGATTTTCTATTTCTCATTACATTCTATTAATTTTAGCTTTGAAACTGTTACTAGATTTATAAAAAATATAGACGTATTGTGTCTTCCTAGTGACTTTCATATTTTGTCATTATGCAGTGCCTCTCCTTATCATTATCAATTTTTTAAAGTCTTCTTTTAATATCTATTAATATTAGTCTTAGCTGTCTGATATTAATACAGCTACTCCAGCTTTCATTTAAATTCTGCATCACATACTGTTTCCATCTTTTGATTACAAACATTTTTTGTTCTTTTACTTCAGATGTGTCTCTGTAAGTAGCATATGGTTGGGTTTTGGTTTTGATTCTCTATGACTCTCTTTATCTTTAATTGGAGAATTTAGATCATGTAACTTAATACAGTTACTGATACAATTGAGTTTAAATAAACATATTTAGTGATTTCTACTTTTCTACCCATACTATGTTTCTCTTCTTTATTCCTTTGGATTATTTATGTTTTGTTACTTCATTCACCATTCCCTTCCCATTTGGTTGGATTTTCTTTTACTGTTATATATTCTTTACTATTATTGTACTAGTTTTCTTAGAAATTACAGCATACAATTTTTGGATTGTAAAGTCTAAAATTATTTATAATTTTCTCCTGTTCTTAGATAATGCAAGGAATTCAGAAGACCTTAAGTCTATTTATCCCCTTAACTTATATGCTACTGTTGTCATTTATTTTATCTTTATGTTTTAAACCCTGCAAGACATTATTATTATTAATTAATGCCATCAATCAAATTTACCCACATATTTACACTTTTATCCCCTTTAAAATTATTTAAATATTTTTTCTTTCATCACTTAAAAAATATGATCTCATTTTTTTCTATTGAGAAATCAATTGGCTATCTGGTTGTGGCTTGTTTTTAGGTTGTCATGCTTTCTACTGTTTTTAAGTTTTTTTTTTTCTCTTTGACATTAGATTTTGGAAGTTTTACTATGATGTGTAGCAGGTGTGGATGTCTTTTACTGTATTCTAATTTGTGCTAGTAGAGCTTCGTGAATCTGTGGCTTGAAGCCCTTCATTACATTTTTTTAAAGTTCTTATTCATTATCTCATCCAATATTGCTTTTGCCTTATTCTCTCTCCCTGTTTCTTTTTGGGCTTCAATAACATGTGTGTTAGACCTCTCACTCTATCTTTTCAGCCTCTTACTCTTTTTTTTTGTATTTTCCATTGCTTTGTTTCTCTATCCTATCTGGTGGATGTTTTCTTTTAACCTATCTTCTAATCTACTAATTTCCTCTTCATTTTTGTCTAATATGTTAAATTTATCCACCAAATTCTCATTTCAGTTATTTTGAAGGTCAGTCCTTGAATTTCTTTTATTTTTTAAAATATCTTCCAGGCATTTGCTGGGATTCTGAAATTGTCTTTTATTTTCTTGTACATAGAAGAGATGATGATTTGAAGCTCTATAGACAAAAAGAGATTACTTCAATATTTGGAAACCATACAGGGCTATTTTTATTATTTCTTGTTTCTGCTAGCTTTAATTTATGCCTTGTCTCACTGTGTGCCTTGTTAATTTTTTATGCTGTGGGAAACATTATAATTGCAAAAATTACACATAGAAATACTCTGTGGTCTAAGAGAGTCCTCCAGAGATCACTTGTGTTTGAACAAATGACATGTAAAGGACACATGACAATTAGTTAAAACGTTTTCTTAGATTGAAGTAATTTGAAGCTGAGCCACACTTCCTGTAAAAGCCTACATTTTTGTTTCATTTTTGCTACTACAGAGAAGTCTTTTGGAATTGCCAACTTAATGTGATTGGGGCATATTTGGGGCCTGTTTTCAACAGGTTCTGGACTCCAATCCCTGACTCTCAGCTCTACAAGCTTTCAAAATTATTGCTCAGTTTCTCCACCTCAAATCAGCTCCTCTGATTTACCAAATACCCTCTGGGTAAATGTGACCATAAATGCCAGTATTATTCCCTCCCATGGGCCTCTGTTCTCCCATTGGCTCTCATCTACTTTTCCTTTGCTATCTTGTAACATCACTGATATTTTGAAGTAAGTTAAAAATTTATTTTTCTGTTGATGAATTTAATGAAATGTGTTCTGAATTACCTAATAGCCATTAGCAGAACCACAATTCCTCTCATATTCTTCTCCTCATAGTGTCCTTGAAATGAATTTGCAAACTCATTTCAACCCTAGATTTTCATATATATCATGTGTGTGTGTGTGTATCCCTGGGTACATATGTACACATATGTATCCCTTTCTCCTCTATCTAGACAACTAATGTAGAAATATAAAAATTTTCTAATTATGATTTTAAAAAATTAAATCCCTTGGGTATAAAGTGGGAAGGCTTAATCTGAAGTGAAAAGGAATGGAGTGAGTAAGTATAGTTACCTGGGTGGACAGCTGTCCTTTTTTGTAGCTTAATATCCACGTGCTTTTCTTAGTTGGGGGAAGCTCCGTTGTGTGAGTCTTGTTGAGAGGCCATCTATCCTTTCACCTCTCCCTGTGAAAGCCAAAGAGGAAGCTCTAGTCTCTCCTTATGTCCTGGAGCTGGGGCTAAAGTGACTCCAGGAGTGTCAGATAATCAGTCTCTCCTGATCAGGATTTTGGCTTTTAGGAGAATATAACATTGAGGATAGCTGAGAAATTACTCACAGTGAAGACTGCCATGTTTAGATCCTAGAAATAGAAGATTCATGTGGTGTTGAACATCAGTGTCTTCATGAATGGGCATTCATGCAGTGTCCAGAGTTCCAAATGCCTAAAGTATTACCCTAGTTTGGTTGACTGGCTTTCAAGCTTCCCTTTTCCTGAATATTTGCAGAGCCCATCTATTCAGTAAGTTGCTTTTCTCTTTGAATTAGCCAGCTTTACATTTGTTGCTTGGAAATTGGTTAAGTGAAGATCAATTAACAAAGTTTCTACTGAAAGATATAACTCAGTATTTCTTATAACGAATATATTCCATTTGCTAAGATATATGTGGTTTAAGTTACATGAACATATTTTAATAATCAATTCTTCTGATTTAAAAGAAATACATAACTACTTCAGAAGCTGTTACACATATATTTTTTAAAAGATTCTTATTTATGGATTTTAACAAATTAAAATTGTGTTAGAAGATACATTCAATCATTGAAATAATTTCCTCAGTGATGTGGCTTATTATCAATTGAAAGTATAGATTCAAGAAGAGCTATTAAGATACATTAAGTTCCATTTCCTTAAATTTATTGCAAAATTCCGTTTTACCTATGACATTGTATTAAATTCAAGCTTCAGGATTTGAAGTTTAGCTGATTGCAAGTTACTGAGGAAGAGCTAGGAAGCGACCCCATATCAGCTTGATAGTGCAGAAAGACTGACCTAAATTAAGAGGCTGAGAAATGAGGTCCTATTTAGTATAAAGCAAGGCATTCAATGGGAATAACATTTTTCATGCAAACAACTGAAATGATGAAATGTGATCCAAGAAAGGGGGTCGGTAAGCCAATGATATTAATGGACATCTAGAACAGCAGCTGATATTTAGGGTTTGGGCTATATTTAGGAGATGTCAGTCAACAGGATGGGAAAGGGATTGGGATTCTGTGGGGAAGGAAAGGAGCCTTTGTAGGATAGGAGCCAGGCATAGTCAGAAAAAAAGAAAAGGACCATAATCTTTGGAATAAAATAAACATTAGCTCTCTTCACTGCTTCCTACCCCCAAGTAGAGACTGGTCTATTAGGCAGATTCCCTAAAAGTGGTTTTTGAAATAACAAAAAGAAACAAGAAATTTCAAGTAATCAGTTTGATGTACACAGAGGAAAGGAAGGCCCACATAGGTACAGATCCTGGATTTCGGAACACACCTTCAGAACGGAGTATTGTGCTGTCCTGTCTGCAGAGGAATATCACAGCTGGCTAGTGGTCAGCCTAGGCTGCCTCCAGGGAAGTTCTCCAGTAGCCCTTTAATCTATGGGAATCTATGCCCTTGAGCCAAGGATCTCAATAGAAGGTCCTCTGCTCCCTGATCTCTATCTCATTTTATTGATGTTTCTGTGTGGGAAGAGATAGTAGGAAAGAGCAAACAAACTTTGAAAAAAGGTTGTGCCTTTCTTCTTGGTCCTTAAGAAGTCCTGGGAAAAAGCTGGTTGAAACAAAGAAAATTCGTAAAGCTTCACTGGAGTTTTCAGGTCAAACCAATCACATTAGGTAAGATATTGGACACCTTCTAAGCACTCAGTGAGTAGTAACTATTTTTCTGGAGTAAGTCATGGAGGATTTTCTCCTCCTATAGCCAGTGTTAAGCCATCCCAATTAGTCTGCTTCTAAGGCTCTAACCATCTCAGAGTGATAAGACTGACAAGCTTAGATGAGCTTTATCTACAGAAGTTCCTGAAACAACAGAAATTAAAGCAGAACCCATTATCAGAAATCATAGTATAGCTGGTACACAGCTCTGATCATTGCAAATGAGGTTTCAACCAGACCCGAGAGCACTTTAAGTTCTTTTGAAGTGTTTTCCAAATCGGAAAATCTTTCCCTTAAAAGCTTCTCTGAAAATTAACATAGATCTTGACCAGGGATGATTGGTGTCTTCCCAAGGATTCGTTATCCTCTCTTAAGTTATGCTGAGTAGTCCTGGCATGTGCTATACACTCCTTTAACATGTTTTCTGTATTAAAATTAACTTAAAGCCGTCAAACATTGATTTTAACCGAAGCTTGTGTGTGAAAGTATGGACTGAGTCTAGCATACACAAAAGGACATAATTTCTCCGGGGAATAATAACAATGTGATTTTCTGATCAAGATCTATTTTCTAGAAAGAAAAGTCATTTTGACATATTAGAAATGACTTGAAATCTAAGTTTTTTGATTGACACCCTCTTAACTCTCAATGATGCTACATGAGAGTTGTTGATGCTATATATGTAATTTTGTGCAGTTAATCAAATGATTTGATTAGCATAAAATGTGACTCAGGGAAGTCCTATTTTTTCATTATAAAATATCTTTTAAAAAAAATAAAGAAACTTGTTGGAAAAAAATCAGCCACAATTCCACTGTCCCATTAAATAATTTTTAAACCTTGAGGAATCTCTCTAGGATTTTAAATTGTACTCTATTTCATTTTTAAACAAAGTTATAATCACACAACATATACAGTTTTGTGTCTTCCTTAATGCTTGCACCAGGCATTATTTTAATAATTTTACATATAGTAACACATTTAAATCTCATAACAATATTATGTGCATTACTGCTATCTCCATTTTACAGGGGAAAGCAATAAGGCACAAATTGGTCAAGTAATTTGCCCAAGGTCTTTGAAGAAAATGGTGGAATTAGAATGTAAACTTCAGCTGTCTTCCAAATTTCTATGCCAGAATTTGAGCATTTTGAGTGGCTGTGCAAAACTCCATTGAATAACACAACTCTCCTTATTATTACATATTTAGATTGTTTGCCAACTTTGCTTAATATTTGGAAACCAGAGACTAAATTTCTAAGAGTAGAATTACTAAATCAAAAGATTTGAATATTTTCTTTTGATATTCAGAACTTTAAAATTTTAAAGTCATTAAATCTACTGATCTTTTTCATGATGATTACTTCTTTTGCTTCTGTCCTTATGGAGAATAAACCAATATAATCTGGTATATTGTAGATAGATAGTACAGGACTTTCATAAGCATAGAAACAAATCTTTCAGTGTATCATGTATTAATAAATCCGTCATTGCATGAATACTTATATAACCAAGAATGCAACATTATCTATAAAGAAGGATCCTCAAAGAGACTTCTGATCATATCCTATGTGTACATTACACAGGCAGAGTATAGAAGTGATCTTGAAACTTGACTCCTGCCATAACTACAAAAGTCGCCTTTGTTGATATGTATCGACCTATTCTGAATGTGACACTATTCTCAATGCCTGTTGGCATTTGGAGATTAAGCATAGCTCTGACACTTGAAGGAGATATGTCAATGGTAAAAATTAATGAAAAACTTTTTGTTTCAGTTAGAATTCTTTGGTTGTATGAAACAGAAAGAAAAACAAAAAGGGTTTTATGGAAAGGGTACTAGGTAACTCATATACTCAAAGGAAAGGCTTAACAACTAAAACTGAGTATTGAAAGAAATTATATGCAGCTTTGGGGATCTCAGTCAGGAACTCATGGATAGTTTCTTTTACTAGCTGGTAATGGAATAAATTTCATCATTTGTAACTTCATAGAAATTCAGATTCCTGGGAAAGAGCTTGATTGGCTTATTCCTTAATTAAAGCTGGGAGAGGAGGTTGGGCAAGGCTAGATTTGACAGTCCCAGTGCTACCACAAGGATTTTAGAAAGCTGAAACAAGCAAGAGCAAAAGATGCCAAATTCAATTTTCATCTTAGTGTGGTAACAGAAGCTTAGAAGTCAATAACATCTTAAATATCCAGGAAGCATCTTAATGTTGGCAAGTCCATGCCACAAAATGTCTTAATCAGTAGGCTGTAATAATGTATTAACTTTACAAAGACATTGCTTTGATTTGTTGTAGATTTTCAAATTTAGCCCAACATAAGCTAAATAATACTGTTGCTATAAGTTCTTAGTTCTAAAATGGAAGTCAAAAACACAAAATCAAGGATGGCTTGGCAGTTAATAAGAGAGACAAAACCTAGCTCTTGAAAAACCAGGGCATGGTCAACGGCCAGGATCATAATACTGGGAAGCAGAGTTACAAATAACCAATGTATGTGGGATACATGAAAGACCCCAAATACAAAGGTGGTAAAGCTAAGGTCAAAGCTGGTGAGAAATAAAGAGGGTACAGAGCTTAGGAATGAGTGGGATATGAAAAAAAATATGTTGCAAAGTGGTTTTTAATAGTAGGGCTTATTTTGGAAGCCTCAGTCCCAGGAAGCAAAATGAGCACATGTTTATAGTACCATCCAAGGAAAAAAATCTAAGCATAAATAATTAGAAAAATCTATTTTTTTCCTTCTTAAATGCATTGGAGTGGTCTTCAGGATTATTTTATTGGTTTAGAATTGTTTTCATTTGAAATCCCACTTAGAATTGGGCATTTAAATTTTTTCAGTGTTTAGGTCTCTAAATGTCTTCCTCTTGCCCTGTTCAGCCACATAGCTGATAATTGGTGAAATCTGGATTTGAACCTTAGAAATCTGGATAAGCTGGCTTCACTCACAACACTCTGACGTGAAATGTGTGGGATTTTTCCTCATACCAATTGATTCTCCAACTCTGTACACCCATTGGGTATCCTACAATTTAATCCAATTCTGACACTAACTACCCAGATTAATGTCTGACTTCATAGGTTTAAAGGCTCAGTCCCACAGACCTCCCTCACTGCACTGGGTTCCAGGTTACCGACATTTCTTGGCCAAAAATTGGGAGTTCCCAGGACCCCGCCCCTAGGTTCAATAATTTGCTAGAGCAGCTCACAGAACTCAAGAAAGTGGTTTTACTTACGATTACCAGTTTATTATAAATGATATAACTCAGTAACAACCAAATGAAAGAGTGAAAAGGGCCAGGAATGGGGAAAGGAGCATCGAGATTCCAAGCCTTTTTCCAGTAGGCCACCCTCCCAGCACCTCAGTGTGCTCACTGATGTGGAAACTCTCTGAATCTCAATTGTTTTTAAACATTTTTATGGAGGTTTCATAATGTAGACATGATTGATTAAATCACTGGCCATTGGTCATTAACCCAGGGAGATGGGGGATGGGTCTGAAAGTTTTGATTCTCTAATCATGTCTTGTTCTTTCTGGTGACCAGGCCCCATCTTCAAGCTATCTAGGGGCCCCCAACCACCAGTCATCTCATACAAAAGACACTCATCACTCTGGATATTTTAAGGGTTTTAGAAGCCTTGTACCAGGAACCAGGAAAAAGGAACAAATATTGATATATATTTCCCGTTGTACCACACAGAGCCTGTGCTCTTAATTGCTACACAATACTGACTCTTAAATAAAGATAATATCAATAGCATGGTCAAGATGAACAGATATTAAAACTTTAATGTGGTACACCCTCACATTTAGTAAATACACAAATAAATTTATCAATTTAGAGGACTCTTTCTGAAATTAGATTTGGAAGTTACTGGATTACATGAACAAGTGTGTCATAGGGGCCTTGACTAGGATGGCAGTGCAGGTTTACACGAGGTTTGGATCAACAAACAAGGCACTGTTGGGGCAGTGGCCAGGGGCCGGGACAAAAACCACACCTAAATAAAATTAAAAGTGTCATGTTAGAGAAATGGGTCCAAGGTGTAAATAAAGATCCAGAAGTAAAAGACAAAGTTAGATGTAAGAATGTGTTTAGCGACAGGGTTATAAAAATGGTAAAGATGAAAGGAAGTTACTTGAAAGAGACTGGGATGTAAGCTATCAACAGATCTGGGCTGCTCACAGCTCTTTCTATGGGACACCAAAGATATGGTTAGTAATGGTAGGAGTTAGTATGGTAGGTGAGAGGAGGAGATCCTGGGATGGGGTGAACTAGCTGAGTTTCCTGGATTTGAGAATTCTTATTTTTAGGGCAAGTACATTGGACTAACTGTTTTTAAAGGTTGCTTTCAACTGTTAACATATACTTTGCTGCAGAACGATTTCATGAAAATAATCTAACTGCAGGTCCTGGGGGTGTTTGTGAAGATACTGTATCCGTGTGATTTGGGGGTTTAATTAGTTTCCATGAATATTACAACATGAAGGCTGCGTTAGATACAGATTTCAAAATAGGGAAACTCTGATGAGGCCCCACAGAGCGTCAAGTCTCAAGTAGAGAGGAGATTTAGCTTTCTTCTTGAGCTGGGAAGAGCAGCGGCACTGTGGTATCAGTCATAGGAATCTTCCTGCTATTATCTCTGAAAGGTCAGGTATCGTGGATCAGGAACTAGAAAGGAATGGAGACACCCAGAGTGGTCCCCCTAGAATTTGTAATTTTGTCTTAAACCAAAAAAAAAAAAACCAAAAAACAAAAAAAAACAAAAAACCCCTAAAAAGATTCAGTTTGTCTGGGAGACTGGTCCTAGGCAGGTGAAAGATAAGAGTTCATCTCCTAAGAGGAGACAGGCTGTGGTTGGGAGAGAAGGCAAGCTATACTGGTATTTTGAATCCTAAATTCATAATGTGGCATCAAAACCTGATAACTTAGAAAAATAATTGTGATGAAGATGTTTGTATTTCTGTAATCATTTTCCTTTTTTCCTATTCAGCACGTGGTAAGTTCCTTATGAAATTACAGTGTTTCAGCAGTGTGAAACAGAACTGAGAGAGATTTCATTTGTTTTCTTTTGCTACACTTTGTCAAACAATTAAAGGGAAGCAGCATAATTCTAGGGATGGAGTATGATGGTGTTTCTAATACTCAAATGAAAATCAAAACAAGAGGGCTTCCCTGGTGGCGCAGTGGTTGAGAGTCCGCCTGCCGATGCAGGGGACACGGGTTCGTGCCCAGGTCAGGGAAGATCCCACATGCTGTGGAGCGGCTGGGCCCCTGAGTCATGGCCGCTGAGCCTGCGCGTCCAGAGCCTGTGCTCCGCAATGGGAGAGGCCACAATAGTGAGAGGCCCGCATGCCGCAAAAAAAAAAAAAAAAAAATTTAAGGTACCACATGGTCAACAATCCCTCCCCCGCCCCCCATGCAGAGGGCTGCAGTTCAGTTGTCTGATGTTCCTTGTGGGCAGCCAGAGCTTGATCAGGTTGTGCTCATCTAGTTTCACTTGCAGACCCCCGGTCTCAGTCATTGTCTGAGCTGAGTCAGCACCTTCCTGGTTCTGCCAGACTTTCTTCCACTTCCTTTGTTACCTCGGCATTCCTTATCTCTGCCGTCAATGACACGACTCTGCTATCAATGGCATTGTCCCTGCTACTGTTGTTTTCTTCGCAGAAATGTTCATTTTCCCTTTGGGCCTTTAGGACAGCATTGATGGTAATAGCTGAGAACATAAAAATTCACAAAATATTTGGTAGATACAGTTGGTAGGATGTGTGGGATGGCAGAAAGGAAAGGATTCAGCATGGCACCCAGGGTTCTGGTGTGGCCAGCTGGGTGAGTGGCAGTGAGTTACCTGAGCTGGGAGGATAAGAAGGAAGGATGGATTTGATAGGGATGAGGTGATGAGCCTCATTATGGAAACAGTAAAAATAAACACTCCATTTTATTGACATCTACTCTTTCAGGCAATGTTTCCAATGCTTTAAATGAATTAGTTCTCATTCTCAGAGTAATTCTATAAGTGCAGTTAGATGTGATCTCTAGGACACCCCAATAACTATATCTAATAGGTAGTTAGTTTCAAGTTTAAGATTCAGAAGGGGGTCATCCCTGGAGATATAGAACTGGGTATAGATGGTAGTTAAAACCATGAAAGCCAATGCAATCACCAAGACGTGCCCGTCAAATCAAGAAAACAGTCAGCCAGAAGCAATCATTATGATATAATGGAATAGAGGGAGCATGGGATTTGGGCCAGTTGAATGTTGAATTCCAGTTGAAGTCTTTGTTTCTCTGCCCATTTAAAAGAGATTCTTTTTCAAAAACAGCTCCTATTATCTAGTTTTAACCAAAGTCTTGCCTTATCCATTCCCTACCAGAGTTTACTGGACTCGGGATAAAAACCCGGCTCAAGAAACTCAACATAAAGGTTAAGCTGAGCTAATCAGAATTTCTCTAGGGCATTTGGATCAAGTGCCTGGAAAAGTGTCCCTTAACTGTCAACTTTTCCTGTCCCCTGCTTTTATAAGCAGGAGACCTTATAATGACTCCAAATCAGAATTGCTGTGAAAATATTGTTTACAAGGGTGGATTGTTGGGTGTGAAATAATAGAAAGTCATCTGAATTATCCAGGAATTTCCCTTTGGTAAACTAATTAAGTGTATCCCTGTGAAGGACAGCAGATAATATAGTAAATGGGGGCAGAGGTGTATGACCAAAAAAGTGATATTTTGTACAAAAGAAAACCTAGTAGAGAGGGACTCAGCACAGAGAGGAGGTGAGCAGTTAGCAGAGATGGGAGAGGCTAGGGTCCCCAGGATAGGGTCCAAAAATTGAGAAATTGTTCAGGTTGTGGCTGTCATATACCCCTCAAGGAAATATGGTAACATCCTTGAGTTGCCATTCCAAAATGGAGCAACTCAAAAGACCACTCTCTCCTTGGCCTTTATTTTTCAGCTTATTTGCCTAATGAGGTGAGAAATATTGCTGTGACATACCAAACATGGGGGAGGGAGATGAGAGAGGGAGATGACCTTATCACTTCAGCCAGGAATCAGAAGAAGGCTCACGTGCCTGATTCCTCCTCCAAATCTCAATATTCCAAACTTCCCTCAGGCAGTCTGGGTTTACATTTCCCTTGGGCATATACAGAATATTGGAGCCCAGTGAATTAGAACTTGTTCATTGCATTAGCTGGGTACATGTGTAACATGGTCCCTTTGTAATACTTCCAAGCTCCCAATCAACTTTCTAAACCAATCTGCTTTCCTTCAGTCATCAGCAATACATTTTAAGTTTCTTCAATTAAGCATCACTTGAAAAACAGCTGAATTGATAAGGGGTACTTACTATTTTTCCAAAGAAGATCAAAATTTATAATACTTGCTTTCTAGCAAAATTTTTATTTTTAAAAATCATACTATATATCTTAAGTTCCAGAAAACTTGTTTTTGGCATAATGCAGACGATTGGAGTCTACATTTTTATAATCCAGTGTATCACTAATTTATAGAATTTTTAAAAACACTTTTACCCAGTTAGAACTTGTTGCCTGCATATTATAAACTACATTTAAAAATGCCTACTCCTGAAATTTTCAGACTTTTCTGATGTACAATAATAAGTGAAAAGTGATATAAATTTTATTAGGAGGTGCCAGAGAGCCTCAACATAAACTCTACCTGCAAGGCAATCTTAAAATGTGTCATCTAAGAAATTTTCAAAACTGAAATATTAACACAGAATATACAGCTCTTTAGGGTGAGTGCTTGTGCCTTCACAAGCTTTTGTGATTCCATTTGTGAGATTGGACAATGACTGATGGAGCTGGTGAGCAAAGAGCTCTTAATAACCCTGGAAGTTCAACTCTTTTCTTAATTCTAATTGATATACATAGAGCGAAATACCTTATGTAACATTCAGTGTGTGTGTGTGTCTGTATGTGTGTGTGCACGTATGCCCCACAAAGGGTGTGGAAATCTGAATCCACAGGCAGGTCTTTGTTATTTTAGCTTGCTTATGTCTTTGTGGCTTCCAAATGAACTGATATCCATTTAGAATATGAGTACTGAAAGCAGGTTGAGTCAATCAATATTGCCAATGTCCTGCAAAAAGGCATTCAAAATAGAGGCTCTGTCTGGTTCCAGGTCAGAGACTATCATCAGTTATTTAACTTTGTGCAGGAAATTAGATTGGCACTGTTTCCTGTTTTGAGTTTTTATTTAATCAAATTACTAATATTTTACCCAGAAGATGATGTTCTGGAATTTGAGATATTTGTGTCTGCTTGGTAAAATCTTAAAATTATGAACTAGAAGATCTATGTGCTAAAGATTGGGGTCAGACAAGGTCATATAATCTACAGAATCTGAAAAAGGAGACAATTTCAGAAAGGCAAGTTTATCTCCTTTGTCTAAGACAATATCTCCTGTATTTTCTACTTAGATGTGAAATCCTACAGCAAGAGATTTTTTCTCTAGTTTAAGGCTTTTTTTTTTTCCAGATAAAATGCAAATCTTACTTAGGAGGTATATTCTTCCACATGTACTTTATCTTAAATATTCCCAAGGTACTATTTAAGAGTAGGTATTAATAGGTATTAATAGGTGTTAATCTACTGTGTCTGTGGATTACTAAGGCAGATAAATGATATCACTCAGGATGGGCATGGGAATGGGTTAGGATAGAGTCAAGACTTAGTGTACTAGAGATGTGGGGTAGACAGGATGAACTTGCCTTTATTTACTCCTTCTACAAACATTTATTGAAAGTCAATTATACGACAGTTATGCTAAGGTCTTAGGATACAAAATTAAAGAAAATAATTCTTTTCCTGTACTTACAGAGTGTACTGTCAAGTGGGTTAGTTTCCTGCGGCTTCTTAACAAATTACCTCAACCTTGGTGACTTAAAGGCACAGAAATATATTCTCTCACAGTTCTGGAGGCCAGAAATCCGAAATTGAAGTGTCAGCAGGACCATGCTTCCTCTGAAGTCTCTAGGGGAGGATTCTTCCTTGCCTCTTCCAGGGTCTCAGAGCCCCAGGCAATCCTTGGCTTGCGACAGCATAAATCCAATCTCTGCTTCCAGGGGCACGTGACCTTGGTTATTCCATTCATCTCTGTCTTCCCTCTGCCTCTGTGCTCCTCCTCTTCTTATAAGGGCACCAATCATTGGATGTAAGGCTCACCCTAAGTCTAGGATGAGCTCCTCTCCAGAACCTGAACTAATTACACCTGCAAAAACCCTATTTCCAAATAAGAACACATTCTGAGGTCCTGAGCGGATCTGAATTTTTGGAGGACACTATTCAATCCATTACATCAAGGAAGGAAACCAAACACATATACCCTCAGATTTAATACAGAATGATGCTGGGAAAGGTGACACGGGACACAGGAGCGGGGTGAAGAGGTGAGTGAAGATTTTTAGGAAGAGAATATTTTAAAAGATCTTAAAGAAAAGGTATGGAATGGTTCCAAAGAAGTTCAGTGTGGCGGGAAGCCATGAAAGTATAGGTGAGATAGGAGGGAAGGGGGCAGGGCACCACCTTTAAAAGAATGACATAGCCATAGAGGATGTGACAAAAACTGGTTAGAACCTCCAAGATGGCAGAAGATTCGACTTCCAATAGACCTTGAGCCTCATTATACGCTCATTGTAATGCATTAGCATGCTAAACGATGCACCCACCAGCACCATGACTGACAGCATGACAGTTCTGAGGCTGACCATAAAAGGCCAAAAAGTGGGCACTGACCCAATTCCTGGAAATCCCTGCCCTTTCTCCAGAATAGTTGGAATAATCCTCCCACTCATTAGGTGAAGAAATTACCCAGCCCGTAAAAACTAACCATCCCATATTTCAAGGCCACTCTTGCCTTCTGAGATGGACTGTATTCTGCCTATGGAATATGTATCTCTCTCAGTAAACCTGCTTTCACATACTATGGCTCACGCTTGAATTCTTTCCTGCATGAAGCCAAGGACACTCACTTGCGGCCCATCCCAGGAACTTGCCCGAGACCTGGGATATGACCACCCTCTCACACCCCATTTTCCCACAACATCTTTACAAAGGAAGAGGAAGAAGTTGGAAAACCAACTTCTCTCCCTCCCCACTTTTCATTTGATTATAAAATTGTAGCCCACTTAGTTCTTGGGGCAGAGCCCTCTTGCCTGCCCACTTGTGTCCTTCATAAGTGTCCTATACTAATAAATCCATTTCTTACCTACCACTTTGTCCCTCACTGAATTCTTTCTGCACTGAGACTTAAAGAACCTGAGCTTCATTAAGTCCTGAGACAAATTGTGCTATTTCATAGGGGGAGAGAGGGATTAGAATGGCAAAAATTGAAGATATTTATCTAAGGAGGGGCCAGTTCATGAAGATGTGAGGATTTTTTTCCTGAGATAAATAGGCAACCATTGTAAGGTTTTAAGTGGAATAGGTAGCTATTCAGGAAGGTCACTCTGTGCAGAGAAGGAGGAGGGGAGGGAGGGAGGTCAGATTGGAAACAAGGAGACTTAGGAAGGAGGGTATCACATCTTATAGTGACTTCCTGCTCAGCATCTAAGAACCCCCTCAAAGTGTTGCACCCAGACGTGGCCAAGAGTTGGGCACCAGGCTCAAGTTAGGAAAATCACATCCAATTAATAGAGTTTTGCCCTTGAGATAAATGACCAAAAAATTCCAAAATTTTTTGGCGTTCATTCAAAACAACAGAGGCACCATTATTCACTCCTGCAGCCTCAATTCCTCTTCCTGTTCTTTCTCAAGCCAAATTCTTCAGCCTGCCCTGGGATTCTGAAAGCTACCTTTGATCTTATTCATAAACTCTTGGTCTTTGCTTCAGAAAGTTGAAGTCATTTCTCTTACTTAAAATAAAGACATCCAAGTGAAACACCCTCCTTTAGCCAAAGAATGACAGTGACATAAACTAGGATGGGGCACAAATTTGAGCAATGCTTAGGAAGTAACACTGTTATGACCTGGTGATGGAATAGATGTGGGTAGTTAGGGAGTGAAGCTCAGGTTTCTAACCCGGCGTTTTATGATAATAGAAGAACCACCAACTGAAGTAAGATACAGCAGGACAAAGTTAGGGAATTTAATGCATTCAGTTTCAGACAAAAGATTTGAAGTGCCTGCAGGACATGCAATTGCAGGTGACCTGTAAGCATTTCAATATAGGTCTGAAATTCAGGACAGTACCCTGAGTGAGAGAACATACATGTGGCAGTTGTTAAGCCATAGAAGCTGACACTTTAAGACCTGGCTGCTGGTATCACGGAGTGCAGCAGACAAATCCTACTCAATGATCTGGCACTTCCGGTTCTTAACTTTTCTCTCTTTTCAACTACTGAGTTTTCAATTACTGATTTTTCTTCAGTAGATTCTTTTTCATGGGTGCTTTTTAAACGTCTCTCAACACTTAGAGTAAGAAAAAAAAAGCCATAGAATAAGTAATATAAACACAAATTTGAAAAATTCATTTTCTTCTCCCCTCTCCTGGCCAACATCATTTTTCTCTAAGAACAAGTCTATTGTTTTCGATATTTGGCAAGTTTGGACAATTTTTGTTGTATTTATATTGTCTCAATTAAATTTGAGATCTATGAAAGTTTTGACACAGTTTTTCTTCCCTTATTTAGTTCCAAATAGGATCTATTAAAGTGTAAATCATCGAATGGGTATTCACATATTCACTGATGACAATTTTAATGTGGAAGTGTTTCTAAGTTGAAATAGACACCAGAAAAAACACAACATGACTTACATTTTCTAAGGCCATAATTATAATTATATAACACAAAAAGGAAGTGAAAAGAGACACCAAACACAAATATGATTAGTGAATCATTTTGCTTTCTTTTGTAAATAATTTTTCATGCACAATTACACTTACACCTGCATGTACTAAATTAATTTTTCCGTGTGGATGGGTAAGGAACGATGATAACCATCTGAGAAATACTTCCATTTCAAGCACAGATTGCTTTATGCTATCTAGTTCAAGATCAGAAGGCATGTGAGATGGAGCAGCATGAGAAGTGCTCTCTTTATAATTTTGCCTTAATTCTCTAATTCTGTGGAATTTGTGTTAGTGTCAGAAATGTAAAACTACACTCATCAAGAATAAATTTTCTCTTCGTTCAAAGCTAACTTTAATTTTTCTGATATTTCTGCCTGGGTTTAGGCTTGTGATTATAACACCTTAGCACATGAATCATGTTCTTTATCTTCAAAGAGCATGATAAACATTCAATAATTATTCCTCACAATGCTTCTGCAGGGTAAGTATTTTTGTTCCTATCCCATTTTACAGACCTGAAAACTGAGGGACAGAAGCCATGTAGGTATCCAATGATCCCAACAGGTTACAAAATAACAACTTTTGAATCTTAACCACATTTTCTCTTTCTTTTTTGGTTCTTTCTATGGACATGAAGGTATAAGAAAGAGATTAGGGAAAAATTTTAAACTCTATGATGTTTTCAAAGGAAAGAAAAAATATCACACCTTTTTAACAGCCATTCAGCTGCAGGTAAAGAATTTAACAGCTTGCAGAGTGCTAATTAGAGCCCATTATAACTTGATTGACCTGCACTGGCAGTCATATTCCTCGTGTCCTTGCAAGATGGAGATTTTGCTTCTTTGCAGATCTCTGATTCAGTAACTCAGTTGCCTGACTAGGGAAGCAGTGATAATTCAGAGGCAGCAATCAGAACTGGGTTGCGCAAATCAATATTTAAAATGGAATTTTCCCTTTGCATATAATAAGCAACATTCCAGTGGCCCAAATGTTTTCACAGTTACTTGCATAGGGATATAGACAATTGAGGTTCATTATCTGTCTTAACTTCTTAATTAACAAAGTCAAAGAATATATCGAAGAAACGTTAATATCTGTATTTGGCCTTCGTGCCTTTTGCTATTTATTATTTGCAAAAGAAATCAAGTATGTGTATTTACAAGGTAAATGCTTTGTACTCAAGTGGCAAAATTAGCTCTTCTGGATAAGTACATATTTGGGTGAAAAGTGTTTTCTTTCGATGCTTCATTCGATGATTTTCTTGACGATCTAAGGGGACTCTCTGCTGTCTCTGATAATTACATTTAATGCTGTTCTATACACTTCTCTACAATTTCCTCCACCCACAGTTCTATTTGTTTACTGCACAGAAACTTGTTATGTGGAAAATCGTTCCTATTTCATCCACCCCCTTTCTTCTCACATATAATTCTCCCAATTCCCTTCAAATCTTAAAAATTGTTGTTAAACGATTTCCTTTTTTAAAAAAATTGAGATACAATGAACATATGGCATTATATTAGTTTCAGGAGTACCTAATGATATTTGTATATATTGTGAAATGATCACCACAATAAGTCTAGTTAACATCTATCATATCCTCCATTTCTAACTTACTAAATCTTCTAGGTCTTCAGGCTAAGTAGTTGAATATTACTTATTTTGGAAATTAACACTGGAAAATACCAGTGTCTTTTTTGCTTTCTTTCGCTTTCATGACCTTATCCCCAGACCTATCTGCTCTAGTCTATTCTACATTTTGCTTTTATAAACATTTTCCTTAAAGACAATTTTCTTCTAACACTTGTTGAGCACTTGTGTTGTGCCATCCCCACCAGGTGATGACCTTAGGATGGTAGAGTCTCTGATTTTTCTCATTCACCTCTGTCTCTGCACTCTTCAGGGAAGTGCCTGGTATGTGCTAGAAGCTCAATAAATATTTGCTAAATGACTGAATGAGCAAATTATGCTTCTTGCTATCACCTTTAAGATTCTCATTTTAGCCTATCTACTTGCCACCCTCTACAAATATGATGTAGATTCTATCTATAGATATTATGGAATTAATTGTCACTCAGTTTCATCAATTATTATCAGGCTCTTATGAATTCAAAAGCAGAAATTAATTGGGCCTTGAAGACAAAGGAAGGAAGAAACCCAAACAGGTACAGTCAAGTACATGCCATCATGAGGTCATTTGCATCATTTTTCAGCCAAAGTAACTTAAACATAGTGCTTCCCCTTTTTCATGTATTTCAAATTGATGGTATGACTCTTTCTCACCATCCATTCAGTGAAACCAGTTAATGTATAATTTATCTTATATTTATCTTTGTCCTGAGGTGAATTCATAGTGGACAGTAAAGATACAACAATATCAACTTATTTTTGAATAACTAAAAAAAAAAAAAAAGCGCAAAAAAATAAGTGTAGACAATTAAGGCAGCATCAGTAGTAAAGTTACTACATAGAACAATTGCCATAATAATGCTCTTTACACTTGAGAGAGATGTGTCACAAAATTGAGCTTCCTGGCAGCCCATTTGTAGAGTCACACCCAGATCCTTCTGGCTCAGTTTGTGACCTCTATTTCATACTATGTCATTGCGTTTCTGAGTCTGATTTATTAAATTCCAATTTCTTGTGTTCTTTTTGGGGGGTTTGGTTTTGAGGGGCTTAATCCTCACTAGAACATTGTAGTTCAGTCCTAGGACATGGTGCTTTTGGATGGAAAACCCAAAATAGAATTAGACAATGTGTTCCTTCAAGGAGCTGTATACCTTCTCCTCTATCCAAAACAATCTCTTCAGTTATACTCCCCATCAGGGTATCAAATCAGATATCATCAAATCAGGTATCATTCCAGTAAAAATAATCCTCAACTCTCTTCTATCTTAAGGGCATCTTTTGTGTTTTTTGATTAGCCCTTCATTTTATATTTTATTTTAAGTTTGAGGCATAGAAATGTGTTAGGGTATGAAATTTTGTAACAAATATTAGAAGACTTAGTTACATATCTAAATGAAGGTAACTTTTCCCCAATGATAGTATATATGTACATGTACATATTTTCAAATTCGTTTTAAGTCTCATAGCATTTTTTAAATGCACAATTTGTGTCTTTTAAAGGCAAATTTGGATTTTTAGAAGACAACCAAAAGTCATTTTGAAACTTGGGTAATAGTTATTTTGACCAAAACATCTCCAAAATGAAAATATTTTCTTTCACAAGTCAACTCAAAAAATCATTTTTTCACAAGTCAGCTCAAAAAATCGTTCCCAAAGAAAGTATGCACAAATTACATGATGTGAAAACTCACTATAAGTATATAGGTTCATAATCACCCCTGCATCCAGTCTATATACTAATTTATTACATAAATTACTCTATCTACATACTAAGTTATTGTTATATTTGTTGCTTTGTAGAAGGTTTAATTTATTTATTTACTGTACATTTTGTAAATTTTAATAAAAGGTTTGAAGCTTAGGTATACACAGTTCATATAGTATGTTTATTATGGAACCAAATTTGAGCCCTCTCACTCACACACAGTAAAGCCGAAGTAAAGTGTCTACTGACACTGGGTAGTGGTGAAGGAAAGTACAGCATTTATTTCAAGGTACCCAACATGGAGCCAAGCAACGAGAATGGGCAACTCACGCTTAAAAGACCTAAACTTCCTGATGGCTTTCAGGGAAGGTTTTTTAAAGGCAGTGTGAAGGAAGGGATTATGGGGTGTCTGATCAACTTGTGGACATTCTTTTGATTGGCCGGTGGTGAGGTAATGGAGTGACGTTTCAGGAGTGAACGTCATCAACCTTCTGGTTCCAACTGGTCTGGGTTCTATGTGCTGGTAATCAGCATGCAGTTAACTTTTTCCACTTGGTGGAGTTTTTGGTATCTGCAAAACAACTCAAGGATATGGTTCAGGATATCATCTATAGCCCTTGAGGAGGGACCAAAAGTCCATGACTTTGTTTTTTGGCTAAACTATTATGTTGTCTTGCTTGACTGTTTTCCTTTGTTTTGCATTTTCTCAGCTCTCTGATTAAATTTGCTCTTTGGAACCCAGGGAAGACCTCAAAGGCTAAAGCTTTTCTACAAACAAGAGGCAAGGGATGGGGTGGGGGGGGAGGCGGGGAGGGGGTGATGATGGGGAGCAGTCTATCTTCAGGAAGGCCTCATATGCTTCTGCTCCTTTACATGTTGAGTGTTAAATTAGATAATGAATGCCAAAGCCATTTTTAAATTATCAAGCAGTATTCAAAGGCTAGTTATTGATGCCATTAATATTTTGTATCTTCTACACAGATCCTAGTATAGGATGAGCTATAGCCTGCATATTCAATTTGTTGACTGACCAGGGAACAGTGTGATCAAGATTGTTTAGAAGTTTTTGGTATCGAGTAATGATTCCTCTATTGACAATTTGCCTGTGTATCACTGTAAAAGGCAAGAAAAAATTCATTGCACTAAAAATGAACTCAGGGCTCTCAATCCTCCACTATTCTGTCTAACCCATCATGCTGCATTCCATTGTATTTTAACACAAATATACTACTTCCCTTAGAAGATAAAAAGTCAATTTAAGGAAAACTCAGACATACCAGAGTGTAAACTTGCACCAGTGAATGAGTTAAAGTTGTATTTGCATTGGTATGTAAAGCAAAATCATATGCTTTGATGTTAAGAAAGTTGCCCTAATGACTGGCAATTATGCATAACTATCCTTTGACAGTAAATCATCCACACATTATACTCATATTCTTGGTGCCAAATTCTTCCTTCATGACTCCCACATTTCATGAAAACCAGGCTGCAGACAGCCAGAGTTGCAGGGTTAGGACAAGAGGAGGTCCTTCTTTCCAATTACTAAAGAATACAAAGGGGAGGAGAGTATATTATTTTCCTGCCTTGCCCCAATTTAAAATAATACATTCCAAAAATTCAACATCAAATACAAAGCAAGGAAATGATAACAGAATGGTATCCTGGGCTGATAGGGAATTATTTTTTCCAAATTCTTAATATTGTGATATTTCTTTATAAAAAAAACATAGTAATAAAAAGATATAGTTATTTAACCCTTTATTCCTGTTTAATTAGGCTCTTGTCCTTGTCTTCCAAAGCACACCAGCCTTGTATTTTCCATCAAACTTCTCCTCCTTTCTCCTTTCTTCTCCTATACGTTCAGCAATAAACTCCTATTTTTAGCTTGTCTATGTTGTATTTAAAGATTGCATCATTTTCCCTTCCTCTTGAACGGTCGGTCAAGCAGATTTCATACAAAATACCCAGAAAGAGAAAGATCTATATCTATATCTATCTATCTATCTATCTATCTATCTATCTATCTATATATATATATATTACTTACTTTAAAGTTCTTTTGGTATCTAAGGTCATAGGGATAAAACTAAGGCTGTAAAATGATAAATTCTACTAACCTCTACTGAAAGAGTTCATTCAGCTTCTAAAAGTGCTCAACTTGTTTCCAGTAAGTAATTTAATTTATATTCTGGTAGTATCTAACTGAATTAAAAAAAAAGAGAGAGATTGTAGAAAGCAGTAAAAGACACCTGTCTGGATGCATTTTCTTTAATTGTTTCTTTCATTCAACATTTAATACAAATGTACTGTATAGTATGAATTAATTACCTCACTAGAGTTTTCCATATTATGTATACCCCTGGTTATTTTTGTTCTACATCTTTTTAGTTATACTTTAAAAAGAAATTGACACTATATTTTTTCCTTTTTGCCTTCTTTGCATTTGCATTAAATTCTCTTCCACCCAAACCTGAGTCTTCTAAAAATCTGACCATCTCTCTATTCTGCCCCAATCTCATTATAATTTTTGAGACAATCTTCCATTTGTTTTCTAATTTTCATTTTCTTACATTTATCCTATCTTCATGGCTGCTTCACTACCAGTTCCCAATGTTCAAATAATTAATCATTGGTATCAGTGTATTTTAAGTCACATCTAATGTGGCAACTGAATTATCTCTCTTTTACACAATTATTTTAATAGGATTTTATAATTCTTATCCACATGGTTAATTATTTTAGGTATCTCAAAGACTGGCTTTGAATTTTTAAGTGAGTTCCAATTTGTAGTATTCTTGGCCAAAATTCTACTCTGGTAAGCCTATGTATCAGTTAGGGGGTCAACCAGAGATGCAAAACTAGTAAGAAATAGATTAGATAGGTACAGATAGATAGGTAGATAGGTAGATAGATAGACAGATAGATAGATAGATAGATAGATTTACTACAAGAAATAGTCTTACAAAAATGTGGAGACTGGCTAAGCAGGCCTGCAGTCTGTAGGGCAGGCAGTCAGGAAGGTAAGATCATGAGAAAGTTAGAACTCCACAAGGTGAAGCTTGGAATGCACGAATAGACAGTCAAGAAAGGAAGATTACCAGCAAGATGAAGTCTCAGGAGCATGAGCTGAAGCTTGGAGTCCACACTCAGGGAAAATCTAACCCCTCTTTTGAAGGGCTTCACTTTATTTGAACATTGTGGTCCAGTGTTGAGGAAGCCATGAGAGATAAGTGTAGAAAACATATTATGAAACACTGTGTCAAAAATTATAATAATAGAAGGTAAGAATGAAAAAATCATAAAATTGTCAGGCCCACTCTTTTAGTTAATTTAAGGTCAATTGATTAAGGGCTTTTAATTACATCTACAAAGCTCCTTCATAGCAGCACATAGGTTAGTGTATAATTGAGTAACTGCATGTGTATGTTGAAAAGTTTCTGCTGCTTCCTTTCCGTTCTCCACCTCTACTGAGAGAATATCCCTCTTAGCCCACCCTAACTGGAAACATACCAGAAAGGGAATTCTGGGATTGAAGTCCAGCTGAGCCAAGTGGACACCTCACAAAGCCATCAGTCTCTAAGAAGAATGTCTGACCAGATGCTGCTTTGTAGTTCACTGAGAATATTTGGTGCTTTATGATTTATCCCTAACAAGCAAGTGCTCATAAAGAATGCTGAAAAAATGACCATTGGTTGATGATAACTAATGTTTATTGAATAAGCACTTATTAAATTATTGTTAATACAGTGCCTGGCACACTTTAGTATATTAACTCTCTTTTCCTAACATCCTTACTAGGTAAGATTCTGCTTTTATCCCCATTTTCAGATGAGGATACTGAAGCACAGATGGGCCAAGTAACTTGCCCAAAGTCACATAGCTTGTAAGTGACATGACCAGTTTTTGAACATAGAGAATCTAGCTCCAGAGCCCATAAACTTTACTATAAGCTTGAGCATCAAAAAAGCCCTGAATTTTAAAATTTTATTACAAAAATGTTACATGTCCAAACTCAAATCAAATTCTCGAGACTGTAATGCTTATTCCACTTATTTCCTATATAATAAGACACCAGTTAGGATAAAAACTCATCTTTACTTTTCTACTAAATCCCTCTACTTTTTTTGTTTTGTTTTGTTTTCAGACTATGGACTGTTATGTTTTGTCACCTATCTGGGCACAGCGAGCCCGTTTAGTTAAGGAAATGCTTCCTCAAAGACCAGGACAAGGCTGTCACGCCTCCAGTCTCCAAGGACACCTACAGCTCTCATTCCCCTGAATCAGACCTGGTTTCCTGCAAGATGTAGAGCAGCACTTTATATTACATACAGTTCATCCCAACAGAGCCAGATGCAAACATGGATTGAAGGATGAAGGAGGCATCAATAAACTGAAGGATTTTAGTGAAATCACTTACTGTAAGTGCAACAGACTTGGATGAGGTGGGTGACAGTGTAAAGTACTCTGAAAAATCACTGGCTCCCACTGTTTTATCTCATTCACGCTGGAGTTATTCCTGGAAATGAAAGTACTTGGTGAGGCCAAGGATTTCCTTCCATAAGGCTAGTGGCTATTAAGGAATTGAAAAATGGGGGTGTCATTAGGCAGAGACTTAAAGGGGGGGATCAGTTCAATCACTGTATATCATGTTACCAGGATATACAAAGATTACGCTAATCCTTAGCACATCAATTAACAACCAACCTGTCTTTTTCTGTATTTTTTTTTTCATGGAAGCAATATTCACAGTTGATTTCTGAGTTCTTAGACAGTAAAAAGCTTGCCATAAAATAAGAGATGTTAGGGGCTTCTTATGGAATAATGGAAAAATGGAAATTAATGTCAAAATGATGTCATGGCTTCAAAACATTGTTGGTACAAGTGCCTGACAGGCATCCTTGACACACACTATAATGACATAGTAAGAAAGCAAAAATAATGTGACAATGACTTTCTATAGGACTTATGAAGAATGACTGGATGGGGGCTGCACTCCATAGGCTGATCTCAGGTAGAAGATGCATTTCCTCTGTAAGACATCAATATTTATGAGATTTATTGATTATCTTGTCATGTTTAAAATATGTGCTTAACAGTATATTTAAGGGTCAATGGGAGTCACAGGGACACATAGGAGAGCAGTGTCATCTACCAGCAGAACAGGAGAGAGATTGTGATATTCTTTGTCAGTTCTTACTGGTTCAAGCAAATCGTAGTTCTCTCTCTAAGAAAATAAATCATTAGAATTATAAAATAATTCTCAGAGAGAAAACACCAGGTCAACAAGGTTTTACAGGCAAGGTTAAAAAATATTTTAAAAAACCAGCAATAGTATTAACCTCATATAAACTCTTCCAATAATCTTCTTCTTTAAGATCACTATTATTGTATTATTGGGGAATGTTCTGGCTTGTTGCCAATGTATTCATGGTAAGGGCATTTGATTGTTCACAATGTGTGAACCATCAAATCGCATACTTTTAGAGCTGGAAGAAACTTTAGCAGTCATCTAGCTCAACTCCTCAGAGAGAAAGGGCTTACTCTAGATTATAGAGCTAATTAGTGGTAAAACTACTGCCGGTACTTCTAACAACAAGGATGGAGTCATTTCCTTCATGCCAGGTCAAATAAATTAAGACCGCGTTTGGCTGCAAGTATTGTATCATGTACCAAGAAAGCAAGAAATAGGCAGTTCTACACTGGTGTGCAGATCATCAATGCCTTTGAGGATCCAGGGTCCTTCCAGATTTCCCATCATCTGTTTGTGTTTCAGGCAGAAAGAAGGAAAAAGGGAAATGGGTTGAACTAACAGATGTCAACTCTTTGTCAGATCTCAGTCATACGGCCTCCTCTAGTTTCAACCAACAATTTTAACTCTTACAGATTCAGACAATGGGGAAGAAGAGGACTGAAAATGGAGGTTGGGGCAACCATCCAATAAATCCAATAATGTCTGCCATACTACCTCCTATAAACTGAATTGTGTCTCCCAAAATTTATATGTTGAATTCTTAACCCCTTGGTGACTGTATTGGAGACAGTGCCTTTAAGGAAAGGATTAAGGTTAAATGAAATTATAAGGGTGGAGACCTGATCAGATAGAACTAATGTCCTTATAAGAAGAGGAAGAGACACTTGAGCTCTCTCGCCACCATGTAGGGACACAGTGAGAGGCAGTTATTTGCAAGCCAGGCAGATGACCCTCACCAGAGACCAAAACACATCAGAACCTTGATCTTGGACTTTTCAGCTTCCAGAATGATGGGAAAATACATTTCTGTACTTTAAGCCACACAGTCTATGGTACTTTGTCATAGCAGCCTGAGTGGACTACTACACAAACACACACAGATATGGGCATTCACTCATTCATTTAACAAGAGTTCAGGACACCTACAATGTTGCAATCACTGAGATATGTGCAGGGATTGAGATGAGTATGTCAAAGTTCTGTCCAGTAGGCAGATGGCAGGACAAATAATCAACAACAGCAACGGTGTGGTAATTGTCCTCCTAAGTAATTACAGATTATTATTGAAATACAAAGGGAGTAAACAAGAATTTCACCTAACAGCCCAGCAGCACAGCCTCAAAGCAGATTTCTAAGATAGGTTGGCCTCTAAACAACAGTCTAGGTACTTAACTTCTGTAAACTTGAACTGTGAAAATGAAGGTAAAAATTAAATCAACTGCATATATTTGTTGTGTTAATTTAATGAAATAAACCTTGTAAATGAGATGATGAGATACACCACAGTACCTGACATTTGCTAAGCATTAAAAAAAAATTATAATCACATCAACTATATCAGAGGTTACCTGACTTTTTCTATAAAGGGCCTGATGATAAATATGATAGTTGTAATCAACCCTGCCACAGTAGTGTGAAGGCAGCCATGACAACACATAAACAAATTAACATGCTGCATTCCAACAAAACTTTATTTACAAAGACAGGCCAGATTTGATACATATTATCACAGATACCTAAATGCAAGTAATTTAAGGCATTATTTTAAAAGATGACTTTGTGTTTGCCTTAGAAATGTACCTTTGATCATCAACAAAGTGAAAGGCAATCTACTGAATGGGAGAAAAGTGTTTGCAAATCATATATCTTACAAGGGGTTAATATCCAAAATATATAGATAACTCATACAGCTTAATAGCAGAAAACAAACAAACAATCCAATTAAAAAATGAGCAGAAGATCTGAATAGACATTTTATCAAAGAAGATATACAGATGATGAACAGGTACATGAAAAGAGTCTCAAGATCACTAATCATCAAGGAATGCAAATCAAAACCACAGTGAGCTATCACCTCACATCTGTTAGGATGTGGAGAAAAGAGAACCCATGTGCACTGTTGGTAGGACTGTAAATTTGTGCAGCCACTGTGGGAAAAAGTAAGACATTTCCTCAAAAAATTAAAACTAGAACTGCCATGTTTCAGGAATTTCACTTCTGGGTATTTATCTAAAGAAAATAAAAACACTAATCTGAAAAGATTACACTCCCATGTTTCTTGCATCATTATTTACGATAGCCAAGACACGGAAACAAACTAAATGTCCATCAGTGGATGAATGAATAAAGAAAAGGTGGTAAACAATGGAATATTATTGAAACTTTAAAAAAAAATAAATCTTAATATTTGTGACAGCATGGATGTATCTTGAAGGCATTATGCTAAGTGAAATAAGGCAGATAGAAAAAGATAAATACCACATGATCTCACTTGTATATAGAACCAAAAAAAAAGAAAACAAAAACCAAGTTTATGGGTATAGAGGGCAGACTGATGGTTGTCTAAGGTTGGGGGGGATAGGGGGGTGGATGAATTGGGTGGAGGGGATCAAAAGTTACCAAAAAAAAAAAAAAAGAAGAAGAAGAAAGAAAGAAGAAAAGGTACATTTACTTTAAAGTTAAGAAAAGTGTATAGTCATATGGGTATTTGGGTCACACACATGGGCCACGCCTATGGACACTCAATCCCTCAAATGTTTCTCTTCTAGATTTATATCTCAGGATAAACAAGGGCTTAAAAGCAAACCACTATGTTAAGTGAGACTGGCTTTCTCTCAGTTACATTTCTGTGTTTTCACTTACAAAATAAAACCTAATCCCTGCCTCAAAAACTCAAGAACTAGAAGGATGAGGGTGGAACAGGGGGCTTAAAAAAGTATAATTTTCATTTAAGTTTGTTTTAACTTAGTGCCAGGCACTAAATTAGGCGCTCAGGAAACCAAGAAAAAGACGTAACTCCAGCCCTCAAGAAGCTTCCAACCCTCTGTGGGTTCAGAGGGCTGTCGGGATTGTTCTCTAGTAATACTGCAAATGTTTTATCTGGTTTCCTGAGAAATCATTGAAACTTTCCTCAAGAGTCCCTGGATAAAAGCCACGACTATTTCACTAACCCCTGTGATAACAAAGGGTGGAGGAGGCTTTTAGTGGTGGGCTGTAATTTCATCATGATTCAAATGTTGCCTGCTCAGTTTTCAATCTCATAACTCCATAGTCCTTTCCCTGCAATTAGCCAAATCAATCACTGCAGAGCGGGCCTGACAACTGGAAATTTCCAACTTGTATAACCCATCTCTTTTTCCAGAGGGAACCTTGATTCACTCTTCTCACAAGTTTTACATTTTCTCCCCCAAAGTTTGTTTTCTTGAAAGAACTAAAGAATTGTGGACAAAGTAAAATTGTTGGGAGAGACCTTAAGGTAGAATATTATTATCTTGAGAGATAAGAAACCTAGGGATTCATCCTGCTTTCTTTTATATAGAAATAGAACACCAGCGCTAAGCTTGTCTTTGCAAGCAGCCCAGATGCTCCCTTCTTTTTTCTTTTGATGTATATTTGTGTATGAAAGCTTCATTTTCTTTGTTCCAGTGATTGAGGGAGTTTGGTCCTTTCAGTATAAAGCATCTACTTTCATTTCCTTTATTGAAATGGATATTTATGCCAAAGAGAATTGTCCATATTTATTTGTGAGTCCTCCTTTCTTTATTCCCCTATCTCCTGGTTATATCTTTTTTATTTTTTCTTTCCTTTACCAGAAGTCCGCATGGCATTCTTCCATTGTGTTTATCCACTCGAGCTAATTGACAGTCACATAAGTGCAAGTAATGTGAGGTATTATTGAGAGAGATTTGTCTGCCTCTTTAATTAAGCAGTTGTTCACAGGTGCATACAGTTACATCAAAATTAATTGATAGCTTTACATCACACTTCTTGAGCCCACTGCTATTTGATGTTTGCAAACACAACTATTAGATTTGTCTTATCTTGTACATAGGGAGTCTTTCTCATTTTCTTCCAACTGAGGTTACGACAGGTTGCCCTAAATACTAGAAAAATCTATTGAAGCAGCTAGGATAATTTGACTAAGAAGGGAACAAAGTGAAATATTTATTTCTGGAATATTTTATCACCAGTGAGAAGTACAATAGAAGTCCTTTATGTTTCTGTATGCACTGCCAGTTTCCTGAATGTCAAAAATTATTGCAACCCAAACCAAGTAGCTTCCTGTGAAGGCTCAGTGTTTATCTTTCATTAATACTGAGGAGTTATACACACTTACGGCAGGCAACTGTCATTTCCTGGGATTAAATTTTAGTAGTAGTCATTTTTCACTCTTTTCTACATTTTATCTGAGTACCAACAAGGCACCGTCCCCTTCCCAGTTCATGGTAGGGCTTCCCCCCAAAGAGAAATATAAACAGATATATTGCTATTATGTCTCCCACTTGCTCAAAGGAACAGGGGCTGGAGTTGGGAGGTATCTCATTTTCACTGTCCTTTTTGTAGGCAGATTGGTAGAAGAATTAAAATGCAGCTTTGAGTAAAAATTCCTGAATTTGAGCCCTGCTTTATTATTTACTTCCTGTGTGTTGTGAGCAAGTTACTTAACTTCTCTGTTCCTCCATTTATTTATGAGGGAATGGTGATAACTAAGTAAGTACTCATAGAAAGGTGACAACAAAGTGTGCTCATGCAGTTAAGTCTTATAAGTTTGTTTTCTGTGTCTGTGAATCTATTTCTGTTTTGTAAATAAGTTCATTTGTATCTGTTTTTGTTTTTTTTAGATTCCACATACAAGAGATATATGAGATTTGTCTTTCTCTATCTGACTTACTTCACTTAGTATGATAATCTCTAGGTCCACCCATGTTGCTGCAAATGCACAGCACCTATTTTTAACAATATTGTTGATTTGTTTTCATGTGTCTCATTGTACTATTTCTACTCCCCATCTGCTTTCCTGCCTGTGGATTTCTTCAGTGGTGAAACAGGTAAAACAAAAAATTCACTCAGTATTTTGAGTGGGTGGGTCTCCATCCTGAAAGGTTTAATAGTCCCGGAGTCCCCATTTACTACCAAATTACTTGTCCTCCCTCAACTTAACAGAAATTTTAACACTTAAATAACAAAATCCAGAGAAGACCAAATTAAAATATGTATTTAACTCTTAGGAGAAATTCCACTTTCACACTTCAACTAGTGACAGACTGGATTATATTGCATTACCAGATTAACAGATCCTCACTTAGACAAGAGCAGAGTGTTGAGGGAATATAATGTCAAATATGAATGATTAGATTAGGGATGAAGGAGACTTCGTTATTAATCCTTTAGGATGGTGAAGTGTTTGACTCTGACCACTTTGGCTAGGTGAATGCCTACTAGCAGATTTGATCTAGAAGGTAGTTACTTAGTGTGTGTGTATCCATAAACACATGTAGACAAAGATCAGCATAAAATCACATTGGAGATGGAAACACAAAAGAGCATACTAAAGATGCTAAATCGGTCACCAGTTCTAAGGAATAAATTTAGGGTCTGAAGTGGAAGATGAAATCTAAAAGGTCAGGGACTAGACAAACTCAGGAGTGGAGTTAGAGGCAAGGAATGGGTCAAGGACAAGAGCACAACAAGACAAGAGGACATAGACCCTTGGCTGAGAACAAGCCTGGATGATGCATAGAGCTCTTTCTTGTTGGTGCTGTCTGCAGAATGCTTGGATGGGTCTGATCAAGTAAAAGACACAGTATATTCATACATACACAAAGTAATAAATATATTTTGCTTTTGTGAATTTTGCATTCAGCACAAGTTGAATTTTCCTTCTTAATTTTGACTCTAGAGTTGTGAATTAATGGAATAGAATGAGAGACTTAAAGGGGTCGAAGATAGTAACATATATGTTACTGCATTTGTAAGCACAGAGTAAATAAGAAATGGAATTTCCAATATGCCAAATGTGATGCTACTCAAGGGACAAGATAGTGGCCTATAGGGACCAGGGCTTGCTACCACTTGGATTAGCACCAGTTGGAACCAGAGACTACTTAGTTGTGTACAGACATTCTATCCTTATCATCTAAGTTCTACCCAAATATAGGATTCCCATCTCCTCCACACACAGGCACCAATCTTCCCAGGTCCCACCTCACATTTTGATATGCTCTTCTTTTTTTGGGGGGGGGGGCAGTACATGGGCCTCTCACTGTTGTGGCTTCTCCCATTGCAGAGCACAGGCTCCGGACGTGCAGGCTCAGTGGCCATGTCTCACGGGCCTAGCCACTCCACGGCATGTGGGATCTTCCTGGACCGGGGCACGAACTCGTGTCCCATGCATCGGCAGGAGGACTCTCAACCACTGCGCCACGGGGGAAGCCCTGATATGCTCTTCTTTACCTGTATTTATTACCTACAGCAATCCTTCAATTGTTAACTCTGCAAACCACCTGTATCCTAAATATCTTTTTTTTTTACATCTTTATTGGAGTATAATTGCTTTACAATGGTGTGTTAGTTTCTGCTTTATAACAAAGTGAATCAGTTATACACATACATATGTTCCCATATCTCTTCCTTCTTGCATCTCCCTCCCTCCCACCCTCCCTATCCCACCCCTCTAGGTGGTCACAAAACACCAAGCTGATCTCCCTGTGCTATGCGGCTGCTTCCCACTAGCTATCTAATCTACGTTTGGTACTGTATATATGTCCACGCCATTCTCACTTTGTCCCAGCTTACCCTTCCCCCTCCCTGTATCTTCAAGTCCATTCTCTAGTAGGTCTGTGTCTTTATTCCCGTCTTACCCTTAGGTTCTTCATGACATTTTTTTTCTTAGATTCCATATATATGTGTTAGCATATGGTATTTGTCTTTCTTTTCCTGACTTACTTCACTCTGTATGACAGACTCTAGGTCTATCCAACTCACTACAAATAACTCAATTTCGTTTCTTTTTATGGCTGAGTAATAATTCATTGTATATATGTGCCACACCTTCTTTATCCATTCATCCAATGATGGACACTTAGGTTGCTTCCATGTCCTGGCTATTGTAAATAGAGCAGCAGCGAATAGTTTGGTACATGACTCTTTTTGAATTATGGTTTTCTCAGGGTATATGCCCTGTAGTGGGATTGCTGAATCATATGGTAGTTCTATTTGTAGTATTTTTTTTTTTTTTTTTTTTTTTTTTGCAGTACGCAAGCCTCTCACTGTTGTGGCCTCTCCCATTGTGGAGCACAGGCTCCGGACGTGCAGGCTCAGCAGCCATGGCTCACGGGCCTAGCCGCTCCGCGGCATGTGGGATCTTCCCGGACCGGGGCACGAATCTGTGTCCCCTGCATCGGCAGGTGGACTCTCAACCACTGCACCACCAGGGAAGCCCTATTGGTAGTTTGTTAAGGAACCTCCATACTGTTCTCCATAGTGGCTGTACCAATTCACATTCCCACCAGCAGTGCAAGAGTGTTCCCTTTTCTCCACACCCTCTCCAGCATTTATTGTTTCTGGATTTTTTGATGATGGCCATTCTGACCGGTGAGAGATGATATCTCATTGTAGTTTTTATTTGCATTTCTCTAAGATTAATGATGTTGAGCATTCTTTCATGTGTTTGTTGGCAAACTGTATATCTTCTTTGGAGAAATGTCTATTTAGGTCTTCTGTGCATTTTTGGATTGGGTTGCTGTTTTTTTGTTATTGAGCTGCATGAGCTGCTTGTAAAATTTGGAGATTAATCCTTTGTCAGTTGCTTCATTTGCAAATATTTTCTCCCATTCTGAGGGTTGTCTTTTGTTCTTGTTTAAGGTTTCCTTTGCTGTGAAAAAGCTTTTAAGTTTCATTAGGGCCCATTTGTTTATTTTTGTTTTTATTTCCATTTCTCTAGGAGGTGGGTCAAAAAGGATCATGCTGTGATTTATGTCATAGAGTGTTCTGCCTATGTTTTCCTCTAAGAGTTTGATAGTTTCTGGCCTTACATTTAGGTCTTTAATCCATTTTGAGCTTATTTTTGTGTGTGGTGCTAGGGAGTGTTCTAATCTCATACTTTTACATGTACCTGTCCAGTTTCCCCAGCACCACTTATTCAAGAGGTTGTCCCTTCTCCACTGTACATTCCTGCCTCCTTTATCAAAGATTAGGTGACCATATGTGCGTGGGTTTATCTCTGGGCTTTCTATCCTTTTCCATTGATCTATATATCTGTTTTTGTGCCAGTATCATACTGTCTTGATTACTGTAGCTTTGTAGTATAGTCTGAACTCAGGAAGCCTGATTCCTCCAGCTCCGTTTTTCATTCTCAAGATTGCTTTGGCTATTCGGGGTCTTTTGTGTTTCCATACAAATTGTGAAATTTTTTCTTCTAGTTCTGTGAAAAATGCCAGTGGTAGTTTGATAGGGATTGCATTGAATCTGTAGATTGCTTTGGGTAGTAGAGTCATTTTCACAACGTTGATTCTTCCAATCCAAGAACATGGTATATGTTTCCATCTATTTCTATCATCTTTAATTTCATTCATCAGTGTCTTATAATTTTCTGCATACAGGTCTTTTTTCTCCTTAGGTAGGTTTATTCCTAGATGTTTTATTCTTTTTGTTGCAATGGTAAATGGGAGTGTTTTCTTGATTTCACTTTCAGATGTTTCATCATTAGTGTATAGGAATGCCAGAGATTTCTGTGCATTAATTTTATATCCTGCTACTTTACCAAATTCATTAATTAGCTCTAGTAGTTTTCTGGTAGCATCTTTAGGATTCTCTATGTATAGTATCATGTCATCTGCAAACAGTGACAGCTTTACTTCTTCTTTTCCGATTTGGATTCCTTTTATTTCCTTTTCTTCTATGATTGCTGTGGTTAAAACTTCCAAAACTAGGTTGAATAAGAGTGGTGAGAGTGGGCAACCTTGTCTTCTTCCTGTTCTTAGTGGAAATGGTTTTAGTTTTTCACCATTGAGGACAATGCTGGCTGTGGGTTTGTCATATATGGCCTTTATTATGTTGAGGAAAGTTCCCTCTATGCCTACTTTCTGCAGGGTTTTTTATCATAAATGGGTGTTGAATTTTGTCAAAAGCTTTCTCTGCATCTATTGAGATGATCATATGGTTTTTCTCCTTCAATTTGTTAGTATGGTATATCACATTGATTGATTTGCGTATATTGAAGAATCACTGCATTCCTGGAATAAACCCCACTTGATCATGGTGTATGATCCTTTTAATGTGCTGTTGGATTCTGTTTGCTAGTATATTGTTGAGGATTTTTGCATCTAGGTTCATCAGTGATATTGGCCTGTAGTTTTCTTTCTTTGTGACATCCTTGTCTGGTTTTGGTATCAGGGTGATGGTGGCCTCAGAGAATGAGTTTGGTAGTGTTCCTCCCTCTGCTATATTTTGGAAGAGTTTGAGAAGGATAGGTGTTAGCTCTTCTCTAAATGTTTGATAGAATTCGCCTGTGAAGCCATCTTGTCCTGGGCTTTTGTTTGTTGGAAGATTTTTAATCACAGTTTCAATTTCAGTGCTTGTGATTGGTCTGTTCATATTTTCTATTTCCTCCTGGTTCAGTCTTGGCTGGTTGTGCATTTATAAGAATTTGTCTATTTCTTCCAGGTTGTCCATTTTATTGGCATGGAGTTGCTTGTAGTAATCTCTCATGATACTTTGTATTTCTGCAGTGTCAGTTGTTCCTTCTCCTTTTTCGTTTCTAATTCTATTGATTTGAGTGTTCTCCCTTTTTTTCTTGATGAGTCTGGCTAATGGTTTATCAATTCTGTTTATCTTCTCAAAGAACCAGCTTTTAGTTTTATTGATCTTTGCTATTGTTTCCTTCATTTCTTTTTCATTTATTTCTGATCTGATATTTATGATTTCTTTCGTTCTGCTAAATTTGGGGTTTTTTGCTCTTCTTTCTCTAATTGCTTTAGGTGTAAGGTTAGGTTGTTTATTCGAGATGTTTCCTGTTTCTTAAGGTAGGATTGTATTGCTATAAACTTCCCTCTTAGAACTTCTTTTGCTACATCCCATAGGTTTTGGGTCCTCGTGTCTCCATTGTCATTTGTTTCTAGGTATGTTTTTTTATTTCTTCTATGATTTCTTCAGTGATCACTTCGTTATTAAGTAGTGTAACATTTAGCCTCCATGTGTTTGTATTTTTTACAGATCTTTTCCTGTAATTGATGTCTAGTCTCATAGCGTTGTGGTTGGAAAAGATACTTGATACAATTTCAATTTTCTTAAATTTACCAAGGCTTGATTTGTGACCCAGGATATGATCTATCCTGGAGAATGTTCCATGAGAAAGATGTGTATTCTGTTGTTTTTGGATGGAATGTCCTATAAATATCAATTAAGTCCATCTTGTTTAATGTATCATTTAAAGCTTGTGTTTCCTTATTTATTTTCATTTTGGATGATCTGTCCATTGGTGAAAGTGGGATGTTGAAGTCCCCTACTATGAGTGTGTTACTGTCGATTTCTCCTTTTATGGATGTTAGTATTTGCCTTATGTACTGATGTGCTCCTATGTTGGGTGCATAAATATTTACAATTGCTGTATCTCCTTCTTGGATCGATCCCTTGATCATTATGTAGTGTCCTTTTTTTGTCTCTTCTAATAGTCTTTATTTTAAAATCTATTTTGTCTGATATGAGAATTGCTACTCCAGCTTCCTTTTGATTTCCATTTGCCTGGAATATCTTTTTCCATCCCCTTACTTTCAGTCTGTATGTGTCTCTAGGTCTGAAGTGGGTCTCTTGTAGACAGCATATATATGGGTCTTGTTTTTGTATCCATTCAGCCAATCTGTGTCTTTTGGTGGGAGCATTTAGTTCATTTACTTTTAAGGTAATTATCGATATGTATGTTCCTATTCCCATTTTCTTAATTGTTTTGGGTTCGTTATTGTAGTTCTTTTCCTTCTGTTGTGTTTCTTGCCTAGAGAAGTTCCTTCAGCATTTGTTTTAAAGCTGGTTTGGTGGTGCTGAACTCTCTCAGTTTTTGCTTGTCTGTAAAGGTTTTAATTTCACCATCAAATCTGAATGAGATCCTTGCTGGGTAGAGTAATCTTGGTTGCAGGTTTTTCTCCTTCATCACTTTAAATATGTCCTGCCAGTCCCTTCTGGCTTGCAGTGTTTCTGCTGAGAGATCAGCTGTTAACCTTATGGGGATTCCCTTGTGTGTTATTTGTTGTTTTTCCCTTGCTGCTTTTTATATGTTTTCTTTGTATTAAATTTTTGACAGTTCAATTAATATGTGTCTTGGCATGTTTCTCCTTGGATTTACCCTGTATGGGGCTCTCTGTGCTTCCTGGACTTGATTAACTATTTCCTTTCCCATATTAGGGAAGTTTTCAACTATAATCTCTATAAATATATTCTCAGTCCCTTTCTTTTTCTCTTCTTCTTCTGGGACCCCTATAATTTGAATGTTGGTGCATTTAATGTTGTCCCAGAGGTCTCTGCGACTGTCCTCAGTTCTTTTCATTCTTTTTTCTTTTTTCTGCTCTGCAATAGTTATTTCCACTATTTTATCTTCCAGGTCACTTATCCATTCTTCTGCCTCAGTTATTCTGCTGTTGATCCCTTCTAGAGTATTTTTAATTTCATTTATTGTGTTGTTCATTGTTGCTTGTTTCATCTTTAGTCCTTCTATGTCTAATTGTTAGATGTTTCTTGCATTTTCTCTATTCTATTTCCAAGATTTTGGATCATCTTTACTATCATTATTGTGAATTCTTTTTCAGGTAGACTGCCTATTTCCTCTTCATTTGTTAGGTCTGGTGGGTTTTTATCTTGCTCCTTCATCTGCTGTGTGTTTTTCTGTCTTCTCATTTTGCTTATCTTACTGTGTTTGGGGTCTCCTTTTTGCAGGCTGCAGGTTCGTAGTTCCCGTTGTTTTTGGTGTCTGTCCCCAGTGGCTAAAGTTGGTTCAGTGGGTTGTGTAGGTTTCCTGGTGGAGGGGACTAGTGCCTGTGTTCTGGTGGATGAGGCTTGATCTTGTCTTTCTAGTGGACAAGTCCACATCTGATGGTGTGTTTTGGGATGTCTGTGGCCTTATTATGATTTTAGGCAGCGTCTCTGCTAATGGGTGGGGTTGTGTTCATATGTTGCTAGTTGTTTGGCATAAGGTGTCCAGCACTGTAGCTTGCTGGTCGTTGAGTGAAGCTGGGTGTTGGTGTTGAGATGGAGATATCTGGGAGATTTTTGTCGTTTGATATTACATGGAGCTGGGAGGTTTCTTGTGGACCAGTGTCCTGAAGTTGGCTCTCCCACCTCAGAGGCACAGCACTGACTCCTGGCTGCAGCACCAAGAGCCTTTCATCCACATGGATAAAAGGGAGAAAAAGTAGAAAGAAAGAAAGAAAGAAAGAAAGAAAGAAAGAAAGAAAGAGGATAAAATAAAATAAAATAAAGTATAAATATATACTATATATAATATATACTATATATACTATATACTATATATAATATATACTATATATAATATATACTATATATAATATAAAATAAAGTATGATAAAATAAAATAAATAAAGTATGATAAAATAAAATAAATTTATTAAAATAAAAAATAATTTTAAGAAAAACAAACAAACAAAAAAAAACAGACGGACAGAACCCTAGGACAAATTTGAAAGCAAAGCTATACAGACAAAATCTCACACAGAATCATACACATTCTCACTCAGAAAAAGAGCAAAAGGGGAAAAAATAATAAATCTTGCTCTCAAAGTCCAACTCCCCAATTTGGGATGATTCATTGTCTATTCATGTATTCCACAGATGCAGGGTACTTCAAGTTGATTGTGGAGCTTTAATCCGCTGCTCCTGAGGCTGCTGGGAGAGATTTCTCTTTCTCTTCATTGTTTGCACAGCTCCCGGGGCTCAGGTTTGGATTTGGCCCTTCCTCTGCGTGTATGTCACTTGAGGGCATCTGTTCTTTGCTCAGACAGGACGGAGTTAAAGGAGCAGCTGATTCGGGTGCTCTGGCTCACTCAGGCCATGGGGAGGGAGGGGTATGGAGTGTGGGGTGAGCCTGTGGTGGCAGCGGCCGGTGTGACATTGCACCAGCCTGAGGCACCGTGCATTCTCCCAGGGAAGTTGTCCCTGGATCACGGGACCCTGGCAGTGGCGGGCTGCACAGGCTCCCAGGAGGGGAGGTGTGGATAGTGACCTGTGCTCGCACACAGGCTTCTTGGTGTCGGCAGCAGCCGCCTTAGTGTCTCATGCCCGTCTCTGTGGCCCACGCTGTTAGCCGCAGCTTACGCCCATCTTTGGAGCTCCTTTAAGCAGCACTTTTAATTCCCTCTCCTCGCGCACCAACAAAAATGAGGGAAGAAAATGTCTCTTGCCTCTTCAACAGGTCCAGACTTTTCCCCGACTCTCCCAGCTAGCTGTGGTGCACTAGCCCCCTGCAGCCTGTGTTCACACCACCAGTCCTCTCACTGCAATCAGACCAAAGCCCGAGACTCAGCTCCCACCCCCTGCCCGCCCCGGTGGGTGAGCAGACAAACCTCTCGGACTGGTGAGTGCCAGTCTGCACCAATCCTCTGTGCGGGAATCTCTCCGCTTTGCCCTCCACACCCCTGTTGCTGCGCTCTCCTCCATGGCTCCCCCCTCCGCCACCCACAGTCTCCGCCCATGAAGGGCCTCCTAGTATGTTGAAACATTTCCTCCTTCACAGCTCCTTCCCACTGGTGCAGGTCCCGTCCCTATTATTTTGTCTCTGTTTATTCTTTTTTCTTTTGCCCTACCCAGGTACGTGGGGACTTTCTTGCCTTTTGGGAGGTCTGAGGTCTTCTGCCAGCATTCAGTAGGTGTTCTGTAGGAGTTGCTCCACGTGTAGATGTATTTCTGATGTATCTGTGGGGAGGAAGGTGATCTCTGTGTCTTACTCTTCTGCCATCTTCCCCCTCTCCTAAATAGCTTTTTTAAAACACCTTTTCATCTTCTTGCACATGAAACTTGCCCATGTCATGGACCACTGTATGCATTTACAGACCTCTCATTTTCCTTGTATGGTCTTCCCATGCACTCAGCAGTGAGCAGTGGTCTTCAAACACTGAGAGAATTAACTCATCCTGTTGCCGTCTGCTCGGCCTGGTAGTATCATCTTGAACAATTTCAGTTTCCTGCATAACAAAGCTACGGCTATAGCCTCAGTGTTTCTTTACCTTCTAAAGACCTTCAGTTCCACTCCTTGTCAATAATCCAATCCTGTGATCATGTTTAGGAATTTGACCACAGAGGAATGGCTTCATTTATGAAATCTTTTTTTTTTCAAATATGTTAACTTTTTTTTTGATTAACCAATCTTTTAAATTGAAGTACAGTTAATTTACAATGTTAGTTACAGGTATACAGCAAAGAGTTTCAGTCATACATACATGTATGTATATATATTTTCAGATTCATTTCCATTAAAGGTTATTACATGATACTGAATGTAGTTCCTTGTGTTATACAGTAGGTCTTTGTATTTTTTAAATTTTATTTTATTTATTTAATTTTTATACAGAAGGTTCTTAATAGTTATGTATTTTATACATATTAATGTTTATATGTCAATCCCAATCTCCCAATTCATCCCACCACCACCACCCCCAACCCCTCTTCCCCCTCTCTGGTGTCCATATGTTTGGTGTCTACATCTGTGTCTCTATCTCTGCCTTGCAAACTGGTTCATCTGTACCATTTTCCTAGATTCCACACATGTGCATTAACATATGATATTTGTTTTTCTCTTTCTGACTTACTTCACTCTGTATGAGTCTCTAGGTCCATCCACGTCTCTACAAATGATCCAATTTCACTCCTTTTTATGGCTGAGTAATATTCCACTGTATATATGTGCCACATCTTCTTTATCCATTTGTCTGTCGATGGGCATATAGGTTGCTTCCATGACCTGGCTACTGTAAACAGTGCTTCAGTGAACATTGGGATGCACGTGAATGTGTCTTTTTTTTGTTGTTATTGTTGGTTTTTTTTTTTAAATTTTATAATAGATTTATTTTTTTATTTTTTTATTTTATTTTTTTTTTTTGCGGTATGCGGGCCTCCCACCGCTGCGGCCTCTCCCGCCGCGGAGCACAGGCTCCGGACGCGCAGGCCCAGCGGCCATGGCCCACAGATCCAGCCGCTCCGCGGCATGTGGGATCCCCCCAGGCCGGGACACGAACCCGTGTCCCCTGCATCGGCAGGCGGACTCTCAACCACTGCGCCACCAGGGAAGCCCTAATAGATTTATTTTTAAATTTTATTTATCTGTTTCTCTCTACAATGGCAGATTTTAATGTTTTTTTCTTTTTAACATTTTTATTGGAGTATAACTGCTTTACTATGGTGTGTTAGTTTCTGCTTTATAACAAAGTGAATCACTTATACATATACATGTATCCCCATATCTCCTCCCTCTTGCGTCTCCCTCCCACCCTCCCTATCCCACCTCTCTAGGCAGTCAGAAGCACAGAGTTGATCTTCTGTGCTATGCAGCTGCTTCCCACTAGCTATCTATTTTACATTTGGTAGTGTATATATGTCCATGCCACTCTCTCACTCCATCCCAGCTTACCCTTACCCTTCCACATGTCCTCAAGTTCATTCTCTACCTCTGAGTCTTTATTCCTGTCCTGCCCTTTGGTTCTTCAGACCTTTTTTTTTTTTTTTTTTAGATTCCATGTATATGTGTTAGCATAGGGTATTTATTTTTCTCTTTCTGGCTTACTTTACTCTGTATGACAGTCTCTAGGTCTATCCACCTCACTACAAATAACTCAATTCCATTTCTTTTTATGGCTGAGTAATATTCCATTGTATATATGTGCCACATCTTCTTTAGCCATTCATCTGTCGATGGACACTTAGGTTGCTTCCATGTCCTGGCTATTGTAAGTAGAGCTGCAATGAACATTGTGGTACATGACTCTTTTTGAATTATGGTTTTCTCAGGGTATATGCCCAGTAGAGGGATTGCTGGGTCATATGGTAATTCTATTTTTAGTTTTTTAAGGAACCTCCATACTGTTCTCCATAGTGGCTGTATCAATTTACATTCCCACCAAGAGTGCAATAGGGTTCCCTTTTCTTCACACCCTCTCCAGCATTTGTTGTTTGTAGATTTTCTGATGATTCCCATTCTAATCAGCGTGAGGTGATACTTCATGATAGTTTTGATTTACATTTCTCTAATAATTAGTGATGTTGAGCAGCTTTTCATGTGATTCTTGGCCATCTTCAGCACCACTTACTGAAGAGACTCTCTCTTCTCCATTGTATATCATTGCCTCCTTTGTCATAGATTATTTGACCATAGGTGCATGGGTTTATCTCTGGGCTTTCTATCATGTTCCATTGATCTATATTTCTGTTTTCGTGTGAGTAACATATTGTCTCGATTATTGTAGCTTTGTAGTATAGTCTGAGGTCAGGGAGTCAGATTACTCCAGCTCCATTTTTTTTCTCTCAAGACTGCTTTGGCTATTTGGGGTCTTTTGTGTCTCCCTATGAATTTTAAGATTTTTTGTTCTTGTTCTGTAAAAAGAATGCCATTGGTAATTTGATAGGGATTGCATCGAATCTGTAGATTGCTTTGGGTAGTATAGTCATTTTCACAATACTGATTCTTCCAATCCAAGGAGATGGTATATCTCTCCATCTGTTTGTGTCATCTTTGATTTCTTTCATCTGTGTCTTATAGTTTTCTGAGTACAGGTCTATACCTCCTTAGGTAAGTTTATTCCTAGGTATTTTATTCTTTTTCTTGCAATGGTGAATGGGATTGTTTCCCTAATTTCTCTTTCTGATCTTTCCTTGTTAGTGTATAGGAATGCAAGAGATTTCTGTGCATTAATTTTATATCCTGCAACTTTACCAAGTTCATTGATTAGCTCTAGTAGTTTTCTGGTGGCCTCTTTAGGATTATCTATGTATAGTATCATGTCATCTGCAAACAGTGACACTTTTACTTCTTCTTTTCCAATTTGTAGTTTTTAAATTTCTTTTTCTTCTCTGATTACAATAGCTGGGACTTCCAAAACTATGTTGAATAATAGTGATGAGAGTGGACATCCTTGCCTTGTTCCTGATCTTTGAGGAGACGCTTTCAGTTTTTCACCATTGAGAATGATGTTGGCTGTGGGTTTGTCATATATGGTCTTTATTATGTTGAGGTAAGTTCCCTCTCTGTCCTCTTCGGGAGAGTTTTTATCAGAAATTGATGTTGAATTTTGTCAGAAGCTTTTTCTGCATCTATTGATATGATCATATGGTTTTTCTTCTTCAATTTGTTAATATGGTGTATCACAGTGATTGATTTGTGTATATTGAGGAATCCTTGCATCCCTGGGATAAATCCCACTTGATCATTGTGTATGATCTTTTTAATGTGTTGTTGAATTCTGTTTGCTAGTATTTTGTTGAGGATTTTGCATCTATATTCATCAGTGATATTGGCCTGTAGTTTTCTTTCTTTGTGACATCTTTGTCTGATTTTGGTATCAGGGTGATGGTGGCCTCATAGAATGAGCTTGGGAGTGTTCCTTCCTCTGAAGTTTTTTGGAAGAGTTTGAGAAGGATGGGTGTTAGCTCTTCTCTGAGTGTTTGATAGAATTCACCTGTGAAGCCATCGGGTCCTAGACTTTTGTTTGCTGAAAGATTTTTAATCACAGTTTCAATTTCGTTACTTGTGATTTTTCTGTTCATATTTTCTGTTTCTTCTTGGTTCAGTATTGGAAGGTTATACCTTTCTAAGAATTTGCCCATTTCTTCCAGGTTGTCCATTTTATTGGCGTAGAGTTGCTTGTAGTGGTCTCTTATGCTGCTTTGTATTTCTGTGGTGTCCATTGTAACTTCTCCTTTTTTATTTCTAATTTTAATGACTTGAGTCCTCTCCCTCTTTTTCTGGATGAGTCTGGCTATAGGTTTATTAATTTTGTTTATCTTCTCAAAGAACCAGCTTTTAGTTTTATTGATCTTTGTTATTGTTTTCTTTGTTTCTATTTCATTTATTTCTGCTCTGATCATTATGATTTCTTTCCTTCTACTAACTTTGGGTTTTGTTTGTTCTTCTTTCTCTAGTTCCTTTAGGTGCAAGGTTAGATTGTTTATTTCATATTTTTCTTGTTTTTTAAGGTAGGATTGTATTGCAATAAACTTCCCTCTTAGAACTGCTTCTGCTGCATCCCATAGGATTTGGATCATCATGTTTTCGAGGTCATTTGTCTCCAGGTATTTTTTGATTTCCTCTTTGATTTCTTCAGTGATTTCTTGGTTATTTAGTAATGTATCTTTTAGCCTCCATGTGTTTGTGTTTTTTATGTTTTGTTCCCTGTAATTTATTTCTAATCTCATAACGTTTTGGTCGGAAAAGATGCTTGATATAATTTCAATTTTCTTAAATTTACCAAGGCTTGATTTGTGACCCAAGATGTGATCTATCCTGGGGAATGTGCTGTGTGTACTTGAGAAGAAAGTGTAATCTGCTGTTATCAGATGGAATGTCCTCTAAATATCAATTAAATCTATCTGGTCTATTGAGTCATTTAAAGCTTGTGTTTCCTTATTAAATTTCTGTCTGGATGATCTGCCTATTGGTGTAAATGAGGTGTTAAAGTCTCCCACTATTATTGTGTTACTGTCGTTTTCCTCTTTTAGATCTGTTAGCCTTTGACTTATGTATTGAGGTGCTCCTATGATGCCGGGTGTATGTATATTTATAATTGTTATATATTCTTGGATTGATCCCTTGATCATTATATAGTGCTTTTCCTTGTCTCTTATAATATTGTTTGTTTTAAAGTCTATTTAATATGATAGGAGTATTGCTACTCCAGCTTTCTTTTGATTTCCATTTGCATGGAATGTGTTTTTCCATCCCTTCACTTTTGGTCTGTATGTGTCCCTAGGTCTGAAGTGGGTCTCTTGTAGACAGCATATATATGGGTCTTGTTTTTGTATGCATTCAGCGAGCCTACGTCTTATGGTTGCCACATTTAATCCATTCACATTTAAGGTAATTATCACTATCTATGTTTCTATTAACATTTTCTTAATTGTTTTGGGTTTGTTTTTGTAGGCCTTTTTCTTTTCCTGTGTTTCCCACTTAGAAAGGTTCCTTTAGCATTTGTTGTAGAGCTGGTTTGGTGGTGCTGAAATCTCTTAGCTTTTGCCTGTCTGTACAGCTATTGATTTATCCATCAAATCTGAATGAGATCCTTGCTGGGTACAGTAATTTTGGTCGTAGGTTCTTCTCTTTCATCAACTTATTTACTTTTTTAAAAATAAATTTATTTATTTAATTTATTTATTTTGGCTGTGTTGGGCCTTTGTTGCTGTGTGTGGGCTTCCTCTAGTTGTGGTGTGTGAGGGCTACTATTTGTTGCAGTGTGCGGGCTTCTCATTGTGGTGGCTTCTCATGTTGCAGAGCACAGGCTTTAGACCTGCTGTCTTCAGTAGTTGTGGCACGCGGGCTCAGTGGTTGTGGCTCACAGGCTCTAGGCACACAGGGTTCAGTAATTGTGGCACATAGCCTTCGTTGCTCCATGGCATGTAGGATCTTCCTGGACCAGGGATCGAATCCACGTCCCCTGCATTGACCGGCAGATTCTTAACCACTGTGCCACTAGGGAAGTCCCCATTTAATCACTTTAAATATATTGTGCTACTCCCTTCTGGCTTGTAGAGTTTCTGAGAAATCAGCTGTTAACCTTTTGGGAGTTCCCTTGTATGTTATTTGTCGTTTTTCCCTTGTTGTTTTTAATAATTTTGCTTCATCTTTAATTTTTGTCAATTTGATTACTATGTGTCTTGGTGTGTTTCTCCTTGGGTTTATCCTGTCTGGGACTGTCTGTGCTTCCTGAACTTGGGTGGCTATTTCCTTTCCCATGTTAGGGAAGTTTTTGACTATAATCTTTTCAAATATTTTCTTGAGTCCTTTCTCTCTCTCTCTTCTCCTTCTGGGACCTCTATAATGTGAATGTTGATGTGTTTAATGTTGTCCCAGAGGTCTCTTAGGCTGTCTTCATTTCTTTTCATTCTTTTTTCTTTATTCTGTTCTGTGGCAGGGAATTCCACCATTCTGTCTTCCAGGTCACTTATCCATTCTTCTGCCTCAGTTATTCTGCTATTGATTCCTTCTAGTGTATTTTTCATTTCAGTTGTTGTACTGTTCATCTCTGTTTTTTTGTTCTTTAATTGTTCTAGGTGTTTCTTCTTTAATTCTTCTAGCTTTTTGTTAAACATTTTTTTTGTATCTTCTTGATCTTAACTTCCATTCTTTTTCTGAGGTCCTGGATCATCTTCACTATCATTGTTCTGAATTCTTTTTCTGGAAGGTTGCCTATCTCCACTTCATTTAGTTGTGTTTCTGGGGTTTTATCTTGTTCCTTCATCTGGTACATATTCCTCTGTCTTTTCATTTTGTCTATCTTTCTGTGAATGTGCTTTTTGTCCCACAGGCTGTTGGACTGTAGTTCTTCCTGCTTCTGCTGTCTGCCTTCTGGTGGATGAGGCTATCTAAGACTTTTGTGCAAGCTTCCTGATAGGAGGCATTGGTGGTTTGTTGAGCTGGTTGTTGCTTTGGTGGGCAAAGCTCAGTAAAACTTTAATCTGCCTGTCTGCTAATGGGTGGGGCTGAGTTCCCTCCCTTTTGGTTGTTTGGTCTGAGGCGACCCAGCACTGGAGCCTGCAGGCTCTTTGGTGGGGCTAATGGCAGAAGGGCTCAAGCCAAGAAGTACTTCCCAGAACTGTGCTGCCAGTGTCCTTGTCCCCATGGTGAGTCAAAGCCACCCTCGCCTCTGCAGGAGACCCTCCAACACTAGCAGGTAGGTTTGCTTCAGACTCCTGTGGGGTCGCTGCTCCTTCCCCCTGTGTCCTGATGGGCACAGTATTTTGTGTGTGTCCTCTAAGAGTGGAGTCTCTGTTTCTCCTAGTCCTGCAATCAAATCCCACTAGCTTTCAAAGTCTGATTCTCTGGGAATTCCTCCTCCCATTTCCAGACCCCCAGGGTGGGAAGCCTGACATGGGGCTCAGTACCTTCACTCCATGGGTGGACTTCTGTGGTATAATTGTTCTCCAGTTCGTGAGTCACCCACCCAGCAGTTATGGGATTTGGTTTTATTGTGATTGCATCCCCCTTTCTCACTGTGGCTTCTCCTTTGTCTTTGGATGTGGGGTATCTTTTTGGTGATTTCCAGTGTCTTTCTGTCAATGATTTATCAGCAGTTAGTTGTGATTTCAGTGCTCTCACAAGAGGGAGTGAATCCATGCCCTTCTACTCCCCATTTCTGAAATCTTGACCTCTTTTGTTTATTTCACATACAGTTATGAAAATATTTTGCTTAAAATTTACATAACCTAAATGTTATCAGATTACTAAAACACGTGAAACAAAATAGGACAAAAATGGAGATGAGAAAAGGGAAGCAAAAAAGAAATGAGATGAAAATAAAATAAAGCCGGTAGCAAGATTAGTATACAAGAATATATACCAAAAATTCTGGTTGCTAGAGGTGAGCTGATTCCCAAAATAAAGAAGGAAATTTGATCATAGTCCCTGTAAAGGAAACACAGCATTATTCAATCTCCTTTGTGTGTGATAAAAGTGGAAATGTCCTCAATATCCCTAGGGTTAGCCCTGCTAATGATTGTTGTTTCTTATTACGTTTTTTATTATATCCCCTAATGATGCCAGTGCCTTTATCCTGAGAAAATGCAGTAAAAGCATTCATTATGATCCCAAAACAATGTGTTATAAATATGTAACTGGACTGACCCCAGAATAAAATTTAGTATACCTAGAATAAACTGTGGATCATATATCTTTCATGAACATTATTTCTTGAAATGAATCATTGAGAAGATTTGGACACTAGAGAGTTCAAGATTAATATTGTTTGAAAAAAAAGGAAATATGAGAACTCTTTGTTGCAATTTTAAAGTGGTGTTATATGCTTGACACTTGACTAACAGAGGAGAGGACTGAAATATATTTTTGAAAACTAGCTGTGCCACCTTTGCTTGGAGGTTGGCCAAAGAAGGGAATGTGAGAAGAGTTGAGATTTTCTGAAAAATATTTTCTGTCTCTGCTTCAACAAATAGACATATAGCCCAGATGATTTTCAAGGTGGTAGTTACTAATTCTCCTTCCACTAACCCCCTCCCATCATGGCCATAAAACATCTCATACAAAGTATCTATAAAACATATCTCATTTTAAAGAATTCCCGGTGAACCTTCGAGATAGATTAATTGGCAAAATGTATCCATAGACAACTGAATGATTTGACTTGTTACATAGAAGTGTTGGCTATAAGTCAATTACTGCTGGAGGACATCTGCCAAAACTTATGATTTGAGTTTTGAATAGTTGATCTTATGCCACTATTTCTGACAATAATTAAAAGGCAGGATTAATTATATGCTGAGGTCATTTCTAGTACATGACAATCAAATCATCATCAAAGTAGAAGAGAATAAATTCCCCCCTATTCTCAATACCAGTATGACATATAGAAATCTCATCCCAAACCAGATTCAAGTCACTGAAATACAAAGAATAAGATCTAAAGTACGTTGTTGTTTTTATCTCATTTGAAATGATTTTTGTCTCGCAAGAGACTTTGTCACTTGAGGGATATTAAGATGGCAATTCTGTGTGAGCAATAAACCATGAACAGTTCCTTTACCATGAGCTGCTATGGCTTCACTTGTTCACTAACTCCAAGCTGCAAACATTTTTATGTCACCCCAGTCCTCTACATTCCAAGCTACAAAATTTCTCAGTGATACCACCATAGTATAATATCAGTGCTTTGCAAAGCATCTGACACACAGTTGGTGTTGAATCTTGCTTTGTTGATTTAAAAAAAAAAAGGGGGGCTCTGGGATACATTGTGGATTACTGAGTCTGAAGTTTCTTCTTACAGAGACTATTTTCTTGAGAAACTCAGATTTTTATTTTATCAAAGAGAATATGGGAACAAAGTTTAGAAATAACTTAATGTAAGCTTTTTTAAAAAAATTTCAGTAGAATAGTAAATGATAGTCCTTTAACATATAGGACAGATTATGCATTAAGTCCATCTCCATGGGATCCTAGCCACAGGATGAAAAGGGCAGATAAAGTGTCCAGGATGACACCTATCAGTGAATGTGAATCTTTAATATTCTAAAGCTAAGAAGATTTTTACCAAGAAACTTTAACTTAAAATTTTAAGTTAGATGCTGTATATAAAGAATGTGCTCAGTTAACAAACAACCTGAGTGTAAAACATAAAGGAATAACATTTATATTATTAAACCAAGAAAAATAGAGACTTTGTTTCTGAGAATTCAGTACATATTTACCTTCCTCAACCATATTCACTGGAGGTTTTTTTTTTTTTTTTTTTTTTTTGCGGTATGCGGGCCTCTCCCTGCTTCGGCCCCTCCTGTTGCGGAGCACAGGCTCCAGACGCACAGGTCCAGCTGCCATGGCCCACGGGCCCAGCCGCTCCGCAGCATGTGGTATCCTCCCGGACAAGGGCATGAACCCGCGTCCCCTGCATTGGCAGGCAGACTCTCAACCACTGTGCCACCAGGGAAGCCCTCACTGGAGTTTTAAGAAACGTGAGAATCTGCATCATTCTTTATCTAAATGAATAAATCTAAAATAAAGCTTTTTGTAAACTTAGTTTTTTTAATGCAATGGCTCTTTTTATGAATTATGAATTTGTTTTCACTTCTCTAACCAAGCTTCTAACTGAGGAACTGTATTTCCCTGGGGTAATGCAAGGACTTTCTAAGAGTAAAAGTGCAGATAGTTTTAAGGGAATCAATTTCTAGGTCCTCAACTTCCATGCATACTTTTTGCTACAATTGATTTGCCTGAAAGATGCCTATGAAGTGGAAGTGTCCATGGAGAGATGAATGGATAAAGAAGATGTGGTATACACATACAACGGAATATTATTCAGCCATAAAAAAGAATGAAATAATGCCATTTGCAACAACAAGGATGGACCTAGAGATTATCATACTAGGTGAATTAAGTCAGAAAGAGAAAGACAAATATCATATGATATCACTTATATGTGGAATCTAAAAAACAATACAAATGAACTTATTTACAAAACAGAAACTGACTCACAGACATAGAAAACAAACTTATGGTTACAAAAGGGGAAGTGGTGGGAGGGATAAATTGGACCTATGGGATTAACAGTTGCACACTACCAAATATAAAGAAAAAAAGTGCCTACGAAGGAGGGCAGTTTCTTCTTTTCCATCTCCCCTTTCACAGTACCCCTCAGCTTGCTTTGCAAAGGTAGGCATATCTTTCACTGGCCTTGACCCTCACTAAACATTTTAATAATTTTATCTTTGAACTTGTGTTTTGAAAGTGAAGTCTGATGGAATGGTGAAATATGAAAATGAGTCGAGGAGATACACACACAATATATGTGTCTACCATTCCTTGTGGTCTTTTTTGTAATCGTTTTTGTAGTGCCATGAGCTCTGGTGGACCCAAGATGCCTGGGAATTCAGCAAGACTCAAAACAACTACAGGGTAAGTGTGTTACAGGACAGCTGAGTAAATGGGGGCCATTGATGACACTAGGACGACACAGTTTCCACTTGAATCAGGACTTGCTTCATAAGAAGAAAGAAGGTGATAAAGGGACATTCTAACAAATGCAAATGACAAAGGAACCCTATCATATCTGTTCTTATTTGTGTTACTTCTCTATAGTGGCCAACCATTTAAGCTTAAAATGATGACATTGAAGAAAAGAGAAAGATAGGACAACCCAGAGTTGACTTTTCCTTTCCATCTTTCCTTCCTCCCCAGTACACCAAAGGTAGAACATGTGTGCATATCAAAACAAAACAGCAAAACAAAAACAGTTTAGTTAGTTTTGTATAGTTTTCCTACTATTCTTGTAAGAACAAAATGTATATGTACTTATGAGCTACAAAGTACAAATTGTATAATTTATGTGATTCAGCTTACAAGTGAAATATTTTTGTATTTGCATATAAAACTGTCTTTACATCATATAAACATGAATGGTAAAATTCATGCTAATATTTGACATTTTTAATTTGTCTTTACTTAGAATGACATTAAACAGCAAATACAAAACTTCATGATAAGTCAAAAGAAAGACTGGAATAAATTTTTTTAAAGCAATATATTTTAATAAATTTAACATCAATTTTTCCCTGCTTTTTGAATAAGGGGCTCACATTTTTATTTTGCACTGGGACCAACAAATTATTTAGCTGGTCCTAAACATTAAGACAACAAAACCTCACTTTCATCTACTTTTTATGTAGATAAATAAGCAAAGTTCATTATGCTTTTACTCATAGATATGAAAGATTAGAATGAAATTAATTCTAACATTATCACATACTAAATATAACAGTCATCCATAGATATGAGAAATAGCACCACTGCTCTTTAAGAGTTGTATTTTCAATAAAAATGTGCCTTGTTGTATTTAATAATTACCTATAAAATACATAATTTATAATATTTTGGGATTACTCCAAAGGTAACAATAATTCAATCCAGAACACTTTCAAACACTGAGAGTTATGGTCACAAGAATTAAGAAGTAATATTAATTCTAATTTATAGACAATTTTTTTGTGTGTGTGTGGTACGCGGGCCTCTCGCTTTTGTGGCCTCTCCCATTGCAGAGCACAGGCTCCGGACGCGCAGGCTCAGTGGCCATGGCTCACAGGCCCAGCCGCTCCGTGGCATGTGGGATCTTCCCAGACCGGGGCACAAACCCGTGTCCCCTGCATCAGCAGGCGGACTCTCAACCACTGCGCCACCAGGGAAACCCTAATTTATAGAAAATTTTGTTGAAGAGAAACACAATAAGGAGATCAACAAATGACTTTCAATGTTAAAATACTTAAAATACTCCACATTACAGGAAAGTTAACATTACAGAAAAGTTAACTGAAAACTACAAACATTTCCAATTCCCCAGTTTCTGTGGGTCGGGTATCAGGTATGGCTTAGCTTGGTGGTTCTGGTTCCGTGTCTTCCCAAAGCTGCAATCAATGTGTCAGCAGTTTCATCACCTGCTAAGGGTTCTGCTTGGGGAAGATGCACATCTAAGGTCACTTGTGGGAGTTGGCAGGACTGGGTTCCTCTAGGGCTGTTGCATGTAGGGCCTCAGTCACTGGTTGTTTTTTGAAAGGTCTTCCTCACTGTCTTGTTTCTTGGGGCTCTCTGAGGAGCATCTACTTTCATGAGAATAAACAAGTGAGAGGCAAGAGAGAAACTACAGTTTTTTTTAAGAAATTTATTTTATTGAAGTATAGTTGATTTATAACATTGTGTTAATTTCAACTGTACAGCAAAATGATTCAGTTATATATATATATATATATATATATATATATATATATATATATATATATATATATATATATATATATATATATATATATATATATATATATATATATATATATACACACATATATATTCTTTCCCATTATGGAAACCATAGTCTTTTTGTGACCTAATCTCAGAAGTGACAGCCCATCACCTTTGCTGCATTCTGTTCATCAGAAGTGAGTTTCTAGCTCCTCCCACACTCAAGGGAAGAGGATTACACAAGCATCTGAATATCAGGAGGTGGGGATTATTGGGGGGTATCTTAGAGGCTGCCCTCCACAACTGGGTAGGGGAAGGAATTTTTAAAGACTCAAGTAAATATAACCTCAAGTTCAAACCTTTCGATTTCCATTTCATTTTTCTTTATTTCTAATCCTGCCAAGTAAGAGTTATTTTAATGGTGTGAGAGACAACAACAAAACAAACTGACAAAAACTACTGAACTCTTCCTGGAATAGAGAATTTCTCACTTATAAAGCAGTTCTGTAAACAAATGTAGCTCTGAAGAAATTTTATGATATGATATATAAAATTTATAACTGTTCTTAAAAATACATAAAATATAATTATAATATTTCTTTATGAAAAACATATAACCCTCTTTTGCATATATAAATATATATATGTGTATATACATGTTTCTAGTATGTATACTACTATATGCATATGCATATATGTGTATTTTGTATATTATACCTATTTTATATATATATTTTTTGTATATTATACCTATTATATATATATATATATATATATATATATATATATATACACACACACACACACACACAAATGTATATATATGTATATTAGTGGGTTCAACTGTGGCCCCCAATGCACAATCTGTGCATGTGACCTTACTAGGGAAAAGGGTCTTTGCAGGTGTAATTAGTTAAGAATTCTGAGATGGGGTTATCCAAGATTTATGGTGGGCCCTAAATCCAATGACAGGTATCCTTAAAGAGAAAGGCAGAGGGAAATTTGAGACACAGAGACACAGAGACACAGAAAAAAGGTCAGGTGGAAACAGAGGCAGAGATTGGAGTGATGTGGCTACAAGCCAAAGATCACCAGAGATTGCTGTCAGCCACCAGAAGCTAAGAAAGAGGCTCCCTCAGAGCCTCCAGAAGGAACCAACACTGATGACATTTTGCTATTGGAGTTTTGGCTTCCAGAACTATGGTGAGAGAATGAATATACTTCTGTTGCTGTAATCCACCCAGCTTATGGTAATTTGTTACAGCAGGTTAAGGAAACTAGTATATGTATGTATGTATACATATGTATATATATACATATATACATATATATGAAAGAGAAAGTGGTATAGATAGATATATGGAGATTAAATTGTTTCTGCCATCTATGTATAGATGCCCCATCATAAAACTAAGACACAGGATGCCCCATGCTCATTATTTCACTATGAAGGTCATTTCATGACCTGTAGCTGAATTCCAGATCTATTCTTCCCAATTCCATCGCCTTTTCTTCATCCTCCCTTTTCCACTTCTCTCCCTCTTCTCCTGTCACTGTCTTGCTCCCCAGCTGGCACACGTCCCCACCCCATCAGCTTTACACTGTTCTGGGTGGCCTCTTGATTCTGAATTCCTGCCGTGAAACATGTAGGGACTCACAGCTCTAGGGCCTCTGCGTTTCCAGTAAGGTTTCTGTGCACTATGGGATTTGCTTTCCCCCCTTTTTGACTGACTTTTACTGTATCTGCCATCAAGTGGTAGGATCCGAAACTACACTGTGACATGGAGAAGTCACATTGGCTATATGGATGACACACATACGTAGACTCCGTGTTAGATGTTGTCAGTGATCAATAAGTGATCAGTAGAATGGAAGCTGAGATTGACATATATACACTAATATATACAAAATAGATAACTAATAAGAACCTGCTGTAAAAAAATAAATTAAATTAGGGTCTTCCCTGGTGGCACAGTGGTTGAGAGTCTGCCTGCTAATGCAAGGGACATGGGTTCGAGCCCTGGTCCGGGAGGATCCCACATGCCGTGGAGCAACTGGGCCTGTGAGCCACAACTGCTGAGCCTGCGCGTCTGGAGCCTGTGCTCTGCAACGGGAGAGGCCGCGATGGTGAGAGGCCCACGCACCGTGATGAGGAGTGGCCCCGGCTTGCCACAACTAGAGAAGGCCCTTGCACAGAAATGGAGACCCAACACAGCAAAAATAAATAAATAAATAAATAAATAAACTCCTACCCTCAACATCTTCTTAAAAAAATAATAAAAATAAAAATAAATTATATTAAATTAAAAAAGAAAAGAATGCAAGCTGAAATGCTGAAAGAATGATGACAAATTACCACATTTGGGCTGTTTCTTAAAAAGAATATTGCACACTGTTTGTGTTAATATCTCTATTTTTAAAAAGGTAATTAGCATAAAGATTTCTATGATTTCATCTCAATTTCATGGGTCTAGTATACTTTAGCTAGTGATTAATCTAAATCAAAATTTTATTTTTTTTAAAAGCTTCAGTTCCAGTAGAAAACACTGAAAGGTATTTACCTTTGTGAATAGAAGTGCAAGCATAAGCACAATTCATATTTTTTATTATTCTTGTTTTTAGATACTAGCTAGCTTTTTATCCTTAGATAACATATAGAATGATAAACACATTTTTATAAAGAATTCCAAGAAGAGTTAGTACAAAACTATACTGTACTTTTATCTAAAAAAGAAATATCTATTTTGTGAGAATAAAGGGGCAATTTTATTAACTCAAAGTTTTAAAAAATTTCTTGAGGTCTTGTCAATTGATTTCAACTGATTTCTCACAGCATTATATCTATGCATATGATTTTTAAGGGTAATAAATCATCTAACCCTTCCCTCAATGTATGCATACACATATTTTGCTAGTAAAAGGTCTGTTTGATTACACTTTAAGAAGTATAGCAAGGCATCCAGTCATTTAATGTATATTATGATACCATAACCTACCACTTAACCTTATTTCTAAATATGATTTAAACTAGGCACACCTACTTCACTTCATCCCTTTCTTACAGACCTCCAGTCTTCTGCAGGAAAGGTGAGGGCTTAGAGAGATGCTGAGACTCAGCACATGTGAAAATAATACTGGATTAAGAATCACAAGGCTCGGGCTTCCCTGGTGGTGCAGTGGTTGAGAGTCCGCCTGCCGGTGCAGGGGATGCGGGTTCGTGCCCCAGTCCAGGAGGATCCCGCATGCCGTGGAGCGGCTGGGCCCATGAGCCATGGCCGCTGAGCCTGCGTGTCCGGAGCCTGTGCTCCACGGCGGGAGAGGCCACAGCAGTGAGAGGCCCGTGTACCGCACAAAAAAAAAAAAAAAAGAATCACAAGGTTTTACTTCAAAATGCCACTTACCAGCTCTAAACCATTTTTAGAGCTTTAGTCTTGTCATCTGTAGAATGGGAATGACACTTGCCTGATTACTGCACTCCTACTCACTGTCAGGTGAATCTCCCCTTGTGTCAGGCTTTGTGCTGGCAGTGCATTGGTGAACAGGACAGATGTGGTTTCTTCATCCACCCAACCACACTAACTGAGAATCCAACGAATTAAACTTGTGGTTACTGTGTTGTGGTGAGAAAGAAATTAGATAACGCTATGAATGCACTTTACAACCTGTGGAGCACTGCACTAAAGGGAGTTGATCAAGGAAAAGAAAATCCTAGCTGAGTACAAGGAAGGGAACCAGTTACTACTGGTGGTGGGAGGGACAGGGGATTCCTTAAATGTTCTGAATTAAATTTATTGAATTGTTTTCTGTCAACAATTTATTGAATTGTTCCCTCTGATACAGATTATGTTATCAATGTCTATACCCAAGATTGTTGGGATTATCTCTGACTTCCTTAAATAAGAAGGTCTTCTATAACAGGATAAAGGAAAAATGAAGGAGAAGAAAGATTGGAAAATGATCTGCTTTATCATCACAACTGAATTCAAAAGAGAGTCAGAAGGAACGTGAGTCACATCACTGTTTTCTCAGGATTTATTTAATTTTATTTTTTTATTGAAGTATAGTTGATTTACAACGTTGTATCAATCTCTGCTGTACAGCAAAGTGACTCAGTTATCCTCATATAGACTTTTAAAAAAATATTATTTTCGGGCTTCCCTGGTGGTGCAGTGGTTGAGAATCTGCCTGCCGATGCAGGGGATATGGGTTCGTGCCCCGGTCCGGGAAGATCCTACATGCCGCGGAGCGGCTAGGCCCATGAGCCATGGCCGCTGAGCCTGCAGGTCCAGAGCCTGTGCTCCACAACGGTAGAGGCCACAACAGTGAGAGGCCTGTGAACCGCAAAAAAAAAAAAAAATATATATATATATATATATATATATATATATATATATATATATATATATATATATATATATATATATATATATATATTCTTTTCCACTATGGTTTATCACAGGATATTGAATATAGTTCCCTGTGCTATACAGTAGGACCTTGTTGTTTATCCATCCTCTATATAATAGTTTGCATCTGCTAATCCCACACTCCCAATCCTTCCCTCCCCCACCTTTTCCCCCTTGGCAACCACAAGTCTTGGAAAACAGTGTGGAGATTCCTTAGAAAACTATTTATTTTTTTTTTCTTGGCCCTTCGTCAGCCGCCTCTCAGAGTTTGGTACTTCTGCATTTAATTTCTCGGCAACATCTCCTGAGGAGTGAGGAACCCTTTAAAACTTCTCCCCAAAGGTCAGTCGCTCTTTTCCTTTACCCTATCTGTTTTCTTCTCTTGCTGTGAAATAAAATTCCCAGAGCTATCTGAATGTACTGGGCAAAGAAATCATCAGTAAAATAGAAAGAATAATGATGAATTATATTAACAAGATCTTCCCATTTTTGTAATACTTTCCCATTTTTATCATAATAATGAATTATCTTGTCTGGCCAATAATACTATGTTTGACCAACATCTGAAAATCTGTAATATTTAATAGATCTTTTGGGAAGAATTCTTTCTGGAAGTTTAGATTACAGCTGCCTTTTTGTTGGCCAATGGGTTTAAAAATTTCTTTTTAATTTTTTACTTTTTAAATAAATATAATTTTTAAAGGTTACTTTCCATTTACTGTTGTTACAAAATATTGGCTATATTCCCGGTGTTGTACAATACATGCTCGAGCCTATCTTACACCAACAGTTTGTATCTCCCAGCCAGTGGGTTTTTCTGAGGTTTAATTTTTTCTGTAAAATGGGAGCCTTGGTGACTTTCAAAACGCTGTTGTGAAGAATAAATGGTAAAAAGTATATAAAGGCATTTTGTGAATAATAAAGTACTGTGTAGCTATCACTCTGCAGACATGCTCTCCTCTGCCTGTTAACACCTTTGCCCACTCTTTTTTTTGTTTGTTTTTTGCGGTACACGGGACTCTCACTGTTGTGGAGCACAAGCTCTGGACGCGCAGGCTCAGCGGCCATGTCTCACGGGCCCAACCACTCCGTGGCATGTGGGATCATCCCGGACCGGGGCACGAACCTGTGTCCCCTGAATCGGCAGGCGGACTCTCAGCCACTGTGGCACCAGGGAAGCCCTCCTTGCCCACTCTTATCCTTTCTTCACCTAGACCACACCAGTGGGCTGCTCTAAAGCCTGTGGTCAAGTGCTTTGTAAAAGCTCTGTAGTTAGAGTTATAATTTATGCCTTACTTTGCTGAGAGGATCGAAGTAATCAGAAGGGAACTTCCTTATACTTCACCACATTGACCACCTATGGTATGGGCATCTGCAACTCCACACCCTGCTTCTTGCTGGTCACCACAGACCCAACCACCTCTGCTTCTATCTAGAGCCAGCCCCGCATGCTGTGTCTACATCCCACCTCTCTTCCGCCTGAACAACACTCTAGGAATCCTCCCTCTGCATCCTTAATGTTTCATTCTCTATTTGATCATTGCCATCAGCAAGTAAATATTCTGCTGTCATTTCTCTCATTTTAAAAATATATTATCTCTTGATCTTTCCTGCCCTCAGCATCCACCCTATTTCATTGCTCTTCTTGAGGACAAAATCTTTGGAAAAAGTTGTCTGGTTTTTATTTGCTCCAGTTTCTCTCCTTTCATTCTCTCTTAAACTCACTCCGATCTGACTTTCATCTAGCGATGCTGCTTGCTTAGAAGCCATGTTGCTAACTCCCTGGTCAGTTCTCAGCTTTCATCTCCTTGAACTGTTAGTGGCATTTGACATAATTGATCACTCCCTCTTCCTTGATACTCTTCCCTCCATTGGCTTTCTCTACACTCAACTGGTTTTCCTTCCATCTGCTGGCCTCTTGCTTTCTTCTCCTTTGCATGACTTTCAAGGATGAAGCAAAGGTATTTGGACCCATCTCTTCTCCATGTACACACACTTTTTTGGTATGTCCGGTTTCATGGCTTTAGATACCACCCAAGACATCCACATTTCTGTTTCCATTTCATCACCCCTCTCCAGACTGATAAATCCAACTGTCTCCTCGACATTTCCACTAGTCCATATAATAGATAGCTCAGACTCCACAGATCCAATTCGGAACCTTGTTTGCCTCCTTCCCCAAAATCTATTCCTTCAGCAGGTGATGGCAATTCCATTCTTCTAGGTATTTAGGCCAAAAACCTTGGATTTATTCTTACCTCAATTCTCTCACTCACACCTTACTGTCAGTGAATCAGGAAATCCTATCGAGTTTGTGTTTAAAGTATTTCTAGAGTTTAGTCACTTTTCACACCTCCACTGCCACCTGATTTGAGCCACCATCATTTCTTGCCTGATAAGCTCCTATCTGGTCTCATTTCTTTTATTCTTGATCTCCTAATGAATTTGTGAATTCCTGATACAGAAGACAGAGTGATCCGGTAAAACATAAGTTGGATCACATCAGTCCCATGCTCACAACACTGAAATGGCTCCCTATTTCTTACAGGGGCCATGTTCCTTATAATGGCCGATGAGACCTGGCATCCCAGCTCCTCTCTGAACCTTCTCTGTTCCAATCACACTGGCTTCCTTGCAGTTCTTTGTTATGTCAGGCGGAGTCCCAATTTAGGGGCATTTTACTGGTTGTTCCCTCCATCTGGTTTACTTTTCCTCCAGATAATATTAACTTTTTCTCACCTCCTTCAGTCTTTGCTCACATATCCCCTTGTTAACGAGGCCTGCTCTGACAACCACTTTTACAACTGCCTGCCCCACCCTCTTTACCTCCAGTTGCTTTTTTCCCCTTTTTAAAAAGCATTTTCACCTTATGATATGCAATATAAATTATGTATTCATTATGTTTATTGTTTATGGACTATTTCCACCTATTAGAATATAAACATCATGTGAGGCAGAATCTTTGTCTATTTTGTTCACTGCTGCATATTAAAGATCCCAGAACAGTGCTTGACATATAGTAAGCACACAATAAATATTTTTGAATGAAAGGAAGGAAGGATTTGTTGTAACAATGCATCATGTGTATTAAATGGACTTTAACAGTTGTCCTCAGTCACTCAGTTATAAATTCCTTTAAGGATAGGAGTTTTTCAGCTCTGTATCCCCATGGGTAAATGATGGACTAAAACAAGAAATGCGGGAAGATGGATGTTGATTGCTAATTACATAACTGCTCTTAACTTCATTCACAATTCCGATGCTTCTAAAAGATTTAGGAGATTATATGAACAGAACCCTGAAGGAATGAAATTCACACATAGTCAAATAACACTATAAGACACATTTGTTAAGGCAAAAATAACACAGCATTGAAAATACTTGGGCATTTTTCATGTTTATATGACATTAGATTTATGTTTAAAATTTTTTCATCAATAGTAATAAGACAATTCAGTAGCGATAGATGAAATTTTACACAAGATACTCATTAATTTTTACAGATATCATCTCATAATCACCTTGGAAAATTTGGTTTCCATTGTTACTAGACAAAATTTTATAATGCAAAAGTATTACACTATATGTCAAGTTAGCTTTCGATTAAGGTTAATATTACTGAAATAACTACATCTGCTTTCTTCTCACTGTGATGTTTATCACCTAATAAGAATGCTAAAGTTACCAAGGAAAGATGTTTAATTTGTTCTCACTGCTCAGTTGTATGTTGCATCCTATTTTGTAGTAAATGGCATAATGTCCCAAGTGAGCTGCCATACTGTCAGATACATTATTTATACATAACATTACTGGTTAATCAATGAACAACAAATGTAGTAGCCTTTTCTTTTCTTCTTTATTTTTAAAGTGGTAGAAAGAGGAATTATGTAGAAAAAGATTTCATTTTCTGATATTAAATAATCTTTGATGACTAAAAAAATGAAGTCTACAAATATGAACATAATAATTAAATCACATGCCCTAGTGCATTCCAATGAAGAAGGACAATTAACTAGTCAAATCTAAATATGGATTGCTTCTTTTTTTTTTTTTTTTTTTTTTTTTTTTTTTTTTCTTTTTGCGGTATGCGGGCCTCTCACTGTTGTGGCCTCTCCCGTTGCGGAGCACAGGCTCCGGATGCGCAGGCCCAGCGGCCATGGCTCACGGGCCCAGCCGCTCCACGGCATATGGGATCCTCCCAGACCGGGGCACGAACCCGTATCCCCTGCATCGGCAGGCGGACTCTCAACCACTGCGCCACCAGGGAGGCCCTGGATTGCTTCTTTTTCTAGAAAAATATGAGGAAATCACTTTTCAGTATAGCTTGCAAACTATTAAATAAATAAGACTTTTCCCCAAAGAAATGTATAAAATTCATCTGAGAAAAAATAAATTAAAAGGGCATTAATGGTCCATTTAGAATCATAAATTCTGTGTCAAACTGAGTGATATGACAACAAACAAAAGACTAATTATACATAGATAAAACACCTCCTTTAAAATCTTATTAATATTTTGGCAATGAATCAAACTGTGTTTAACTTCAATTCCTATATGGACAAAACTTTAACTCTTTCTGTAGTTCCTTTCACACTTATATTTTGTGAGAAATAAGGCAGCACAATTGGTATAAATTGCCTTGTGTTTAGACATTCTTCTCTTCTACCAGAAATGGTATTCTGAAGCTAAAATTTTTTAGTGGGGAAGGTTATTATAGATTGTTTAGCCCTTTTAAATAAAAATTTTATTTGTGGAAGGATGAATATGAAATGAAGGGTAAAAACTTAATTTCATGATATAAAAATAACTGTACAATGTCATGTTCTCATAAGTAGAGAAAATGACATTGTACTGTTTGAGTTATATAGAAACAAACATATAAACAGATATCCAGCTGGATTCTCACAGGACAGGTAACCTCTATCTAATAAGGGTCTGGAAGTGTCCAGTTTCCAAGAGGAAACTATATGCTGCACTAACATATCTGGAAAAAGAAAAGACAAAGAAATACTTATCACTGATAACCAGCATTTATTGAGCCCCACTATGTGCAGGACACTGAAGTCATGTATGTATATCCTCCTACAAGTAGATTTCAAATCAACTGATTTAATAGCTATAATTCCCAAATGCATAAACATTTTTTTCCTATGAGAATGATAATAGCATTTAAAAGCCCATATTTAAAAGAAAAAAGAAGAGGAAGAAAACAAAGAAGTATGGTTTGTTTTTACTTCAGCTCATTCTGTTGTGTTTTTATTAACAGAAGTTTTAGATCGATACCAAATATTCTGCTCAGTTCCAGTGATTGAATATGAATACATTATGTGCATACAAAAATAGTCATAATCTAAGTTGATACAATAGTTCATTTTGCATTAGTGTCCTAGATGGGACAACGTTAAGAAGCAATTTAAATGAAATTCATTTAAATGTCAACTCTCATGCTTGTGATTTTTCTATAATTGGTTATTTAATTAAAATAATTCTCATAGTCATTAATTTAGACTAAAACTTGCTGTGCACTGACATGTTTTAATTACATGGTATTAACAAAATTGATATGCTTTAAAAAAGCATGGTTAAATTTTAAACAAGAATAAATTAGAAATCTCATAGATCATCCTACTTAGTGTATTTATGAGAAAGTCGGTCATTTTAAATGTTTATTGCTAACAAAGTCCCACAATTATTTTGCACATGGTGCAGTTTATACCCCATATCTTTTAGAAAGTTTTGATGCATATACAGGGCTCCCATTCATGAATATCTTTAACAATGTGTAAAGTAAACTAGATAGTAATAGAAAACCACAAGATGACCCAGGGATAGAGAAAGAGCTAATGCTTATGTGATACAGAAGCTCAGGGGACTTTACATAAAGAATATAATTTCATACATAAGAAGATAACTTCAAGCTTATACTAAAAGGTTAAAAAAATAAATGATTTTGTTGTGTCATTCTGTGAATCCTTCTTGCAGAGACAACAGAAATAGGTATATTAATTCAGTCTTATTTTTTTCAAAATTAGTTTTCACATTACATTTGTGGAGTTACATTTGTGATCAGTCTCATTCTCATTTCAATCTTTGTCAGAGGACTAGATAAATATTTTACCCTTTTCAAACCACAATTACAATCTTTGTCAGGAGCATGAGAAATCAGAATTTTAGTGTTTTCTATGAATTAGAGGACTTCTATATTGCTTTGACCTTTTTAATATTCTGTAATTTAATTGGAAGGACAGTCTACTTTTACCCAGGATTGCCAGTCTTCCTATTTAATACACTTACTGACACAAAACATCATTTTAAATGGCTGCTTCTTCTTTGTTCCCTGAGTGGAAGATTCTGGACTGATTAAAGCATTGTTTTTGCCAACTCATATTTTGCCAACTCATATTTTGGTTAGCAGATATTTAAAAATTCTTGTGTGGCCAGCTGGGTTCCCTTACTTAGTTTGTGTTTTGGATGTATGACCATGGCAGAATCATGTTTCCAATCCAATTTCTTTCACCTTGCTCAACATTTGTCTAAGACCAGCATTCATCTAAGCCCACAGTATGATACCCAGTGGATAATATAAAAGGAAAGGGGAGACATCTGCTTATACCTTACCTCTGCCTATGTTTTTATGTTTTTAAATGCTGGGCCCAACCAGGGTACATCTGTTATTTTAGATCATCTTCACTATCTGGTTGAACATGGCATTGGTTGTCTTGCACACAAAGGAAGAAAAGAGAATAGTAATTACTCACCAATTTTGGCTTTTGTAACTTAAGTTCTATTTAGATTATCTAAGTAGGTGAAAGCTAGTTTACAGAACTCATTCTGATTCCCCTCTTCATTATTACTTTCTTGTTTCCTGTATGTTTCTTTCTCATTCTGAAAATCATAAGACTCTGTATTATGAATGGGTAGGTAAGAAGATAAAAGAAAAGGATGGCCCTGGTCTTCATTACAGACAGTTTTACAATGAGAGAAGTTGGAGTAGATATATTTTTCTCTTCAAACTAGAACACTTCCTTCAAATCATGAGATCTTGGTTTGACTGGTTGCAGGTGATGAACAGGAACAAAAATATTGACATAGAGTATTAGGATCATTCAGAAGATCATGCCATCATTATAGGCTCTGAGTATCAGGATCATGCTAGGCAGCATTATAATATGAATGAGAAATAATAATAAAGAGTGGATGAAAACTCAACAGTGTATCCGCATGGATATTTTAGGGGAAAAAAATGAATAGACTTTTTTCTCTAGTCCAGGAATTCACACACAAAGCACACATACAATTTAGCCAGATGTTCAAAAGTATTTATTGAAAGGATAATAAAATATGTAACATTATTATCCATTTTTTAGTGGTGAAAAATGCCCTAACTTAAAAGAAAATTAATGCTTAATCTTCATTCCATATTACCTTATGCAATAGGTGTACCCCTATTAATAAAGTGACACTTTAGTAAATTGAATCTTACTGTAACATAACCATAGTCATCTGTACACTTGGTACAATGTGAAGAATTTCTCTCAATTTATGTTTTGTAATAAAAGATTTTAATATATTTGATTTACATAAAGTGCATCAGATGATTTAATCTAGTGATAGTTTATATTAAATAGGGTTGAGTTTTAATATGAATCAGCAACGGATGGTCATCTTACCCATATACCCAAGGGTCTGCAATTTTTGTCTTCCCATTCAGTGTTCTTTTACCTACTTTCCCTCTTCCTTTCAATAAATGGTGCAACAAAGATGGAGAAAGACAGTGATAATGATCAGGATAATATAATTAACTCTAGTAGCTTTACTTAACAAATTCTTCATATCCTCACCATATTGAAGGAGTGCCAAACTCAGAACCAGTACATCAACAAGATTCAGGGATACATGTTAAATAGTTTAAATTCAATATCCCACATAAATAATTTTAAAAAAATAATTGTAGATAACCATGAAATATAGAGAGCTTCTGGAGGTGGACTCAAGTGAGAAAAATCTAATGGAAAAATGGGCAAAAATTTGGAACAGATAATTCTCAGAAAATATTTACAAGTTATAATAAATAAACATATAAAATATACTCAATGTCACTAGCAATCTAAGAAATTAAAATCAAAATGTTGAAATGATAGTTTCTAATCCATCAGATTAGCAAAAACTAAAAATATAAATAATACCCAGTTTGGGTGAGGATATGGGGAAATAGGGTATCTCATACACTTTACTGGTACTATAGATCAAAAATTTTAACTGAGGAAGTACTTTGATTTTGCAATTTGACTTTTATAGATCTATTCAACAGAAGAATATCCACCTCTGTGCACAAACATACATGTACAGGTCTGGCCATTGCAGCATTTTTGGCAAATGTATAGCCTTGCAAATAAAAGAAAAAAATTTGGGGAGCCTATTGTATTTATATAGCATTGTGAGAAAAGGAAAATACTGAGAGGATTAAATAATTAAATCTGGATTTTTAGTTTAGAAGTTGAGAAATATTAAGAAATGTCATATATAGGATTTTTTTTTTAAGGTTTGCTTTAAAAAAAATTCCTTGCTTACTAAAGTTTCATTTGCTAACTTCCAGGTGGCAAAAACTATGGTGTTTAAAATGGTTTCTGGGACATCTGGAATTTTTGCTGTAAGTTCTACAAATGTAGTTTTACTTGTGTGAGTAAGGACCTTCTGCATTCCTCAGATGTGACTAGTAAAAACAGTTGTCAATCTCATCAAGCAAACTTCTCCGTACCAGTCAGACGATAACATTTCCTTCTCTTCCCCTGAGAGGATTGAAAGAAATTAGTCAGAAACTAATCTATTTATTCATTCAAGAAGGATATATTACACATGTACACTATGTCTGGTTGCTCAGGTACATCCTACAGATGAAGACATAGTCCTGTCCTTAAGACATTCACAGTTTAGACACAAATAACCATATGTATAAATGGCATGACCAGTACCATCCCTTAGGTATAAAAAGGATCCCATCTTTTTTTTTTTCAAGTTAAAATCTACTCAAATACCTATTTAGCAAAATATTCAAAATGTTTAGTGTGTCTTGGGGCCTCCAACCCTATCCATAAAGAGTACAAGAAAAAGAGAGGGCTCCTCAGGCCAAAGGTACCAGTTCTGTTTCTAATTGCCTCCTAGAGAAGGAACTGGAGAACCTTGTCAATTCCCTGGTGTGGCCCCTATTTTTGAGTGGCATTCTTTCTTTCTCTAAGACATGGTATTGATGTCAAACATGGATGGCTCAGCCCAGCTTGGAGTCATCTGCATCAGTTGTTGTGGTGATACCATGGTGGCGATGCAGCAGATGTGGAGAGAGACAGTGATACTGATTAGGATGAGATAATATAATTAACTCTAGTGGCTTTACCTAACAAGTTCTTGGTATCCTCACCTTTTTGAAGGAGTACCAAACTCAGGACATTACGCTACAAGATTCAGGGATGCATGTTAAATAGTTTAAATTCAGTATCCCGCATAAGTAATTTTTAAAAATAATTGTGGATAACCATAAAACATAGAGAGCTTCTGGAGATGGTTTTAAACTATCTAATCCCTGTGCCCAGGCTGTACACAGATGTTCATTGAGAGAAGACACTCTGACCCGCCCCCCCACCCCAGGTATTATGATGGGCTGAAGGGTTTTCTTACTCTGACTCTCGATAGCTATCCTCAACTCCTGAAATTACTGCTGCTTTAGATTCTTTTGCATGGCCACCTCTCCCAGGCACCAGTCTGTCCTCTTTCTCTTTGACTCAGATCCTCACTGATTTCCTGTCATACAGTGATTGACTTTTTTCCTCCCTGGGGAACTACATGACCAGAGTACATATGTAACAGCAGCAAAAAAGTGGAGATATGCAGCTCAGCCATCATCTCTGGACTGGATAATCCATGCTAGGTCCTGGATGGAGAAACTGCCTCTGGATAGAGGCTGCTGATGAAGGTTAGGGAGGGTAGAAAACTGCAATCTCAAAGCTTTGGAAAGGGTTCCATTTTTGTAACAATTGGAGACTTAAATTCACATTTGGTGCTCCTGATTCCTTTGCTGGGGAAACTACTTGTGTGAATTTTTCAGTATTCAAAATTAAATATAAAACATTTGAAGAAATTGTATCTGTGGATTTTTCTTAGTTCAGTCAAAGACTGATTTTTTAGTTCAAGGATACTCTTAAACTGAGAACACAGACATACTTAACTTCTACCAATTAAGGTTCAGGGTTTATTGCTATCTCCTACCACCCTTAGGCCAAATGGGGAGGACAGAGAGGGCTCTTTGTGTGTGTGTTTCACAGGGTGACAAGTAGGCACTGGATATGCTTGTCTGGACTGGGAACTAAAGAAGGATCCTCCAGGCACACCAGCAAAGACCAGAGTATCTATTCTACTATGTCAGGCTATCTGAGGGAGAGGCTCAGAGAGGGTTTTAGATGGCTATCTGGGTGTCACTGCAACAAAATTGAAACTATGAATAAATTTTAGTATTTCTTTGATAACTTTGAGCCCATAAATTTTAGCTAATTTGTCAAACAATCTGGTAACCAAAGGGAGAAGACCTCATTTAAGGTTATCAGATTTGGCAAGTAAAACACAGAAGACACAGTTGAATTTAAATTTCGTATAAACAGCAATATTTTATTGGTATAAGTATGTCTAAAATATGGCATGGATATGCTTATATAATAAAAAAACAATTCATCATTTATCTGAATTTCAAATTTAACTGGGTGTCCTGTATTTTTATCTGGTAAACCCAGCCTCATTTTATAATAAATTCTCTCACAAATTAATTTTCATGGTATTTTAGGTTCAATAGATAAATCCATTCAAGATTCATTTTCAGTCATTTTCTCCCTATTTTACTTTTGGAGTCTGGTGAGATAAGCACTCAATTTTCTTGGTCATCATTTTGCAGGAGTAGTCAAGGACTCAATAACGGCCAGACACATGAAGACGTCTTCTAGGAAAACCTCCCTTTTGGAGTAAAAAGACACTACTTCTCAAGGAAAAGACTTTTTGATATTTCTACACTTTTCCTGTCTATGACCCAAAAGTAATGGCTGTAAGTACTGCAGCCCTCTTGTGGTCAAGAGATAAGCATAAGGACAGATGTCTACAAATTAGTGGAGAAACACTGGGTCCCAGATCATCACTGAGTCACTCCACATGCCCTGCACCAGCAATCTCCAAACATCTTGTTATTAGACAGAAAATAACTCTTATCATTAACAGATGTTATATTGAATTTCAGTTATTTGTAGGTGATTGAGTTCCTTACTGATACATCTTGGAACAACTACCAATACAGAGCTTTTAAGCTTTAAGTAATCAAAACATCAAGTTTTGGAAAGAAAGAGTGGCATCACAGGTAAACTAATTTACTTTTCTAAAGATTTTTTGGGGCTGAGGAGAGAGGACAAAAAGGAAATCTGATGTCTTGCATCAGATTCTTAGAAGCCAATGGTTGAGCTTCTGGCTAGAGAGATATATATGCACAGAGGTTTTTATGAGAAATTTGGTGAGATCGCAAGTAAGAAAAGAGGGTCAGAAACAATGGAATTGTTTGAGAAACACTGTGAAATTTTGGATACCAACAGAACTGCTCTGGGCCAAGTGACAGATTGTGGACAGAGTTTGAAGAGGCTGTTCTCAGCACCTTAACAAAGAACACACCCCATCTCTGGCTCTCAAGGTTGGTGGTTTGGAGACCATCCAGAGGCAGCATCGTTGGCATGACCAGTGGCCTTCTCACAAGGGTCACATCAGCAGGGGCAGAAGTGGAGGCCTTGCAGGACCCTAGATTAAGACACGCTAGAGCCAGAACAAAAGAATAGACACCATGTAGTAAGCAAGGCTGCCAGTCTAGTTTGTGAACACAGTAGACATGTCCCTTTAGGAGCTCCCAGTAATAACTGGGGGACATTTTAAATTTCACTGAAGTTCAATTATTCCATAGGTTGAGGAACTTGATTCATTGCATTTGGTATTATAAGCTCATGAGTATTTTGGCATAGCCTTTTGGTGGGGCAATATTCCTGTTGACCCCAGGATTTTAGATTTATTTATGCTCCTCTAAGACTAAGGTGTATGTGTGGTGTGTGTCTATATTCTTTGAATAATTTTGCAAATTGCATTATAATTATATAATGGAGAGTCTACTCTTATTTATTTCAGGTGTTGCTATTACTTATCAGAGTTTTTATAAATGTCTCCTAATAGATCTTTATGCTTACTCCCTTAGCCTTCTCAAATCCATGCTGTACTCTGCTACCAGATCATGTCTGTTCCATATTAAAAACCTTTCAATTATTCTCTTTTGCCTATAAGGTCCAAGTTAAATACCTTCCATAATATATCCTATGTCACCTTTACAACCTGATCCTCCAACATTCCCAAAGTGTTCCCGTGTACCCCAGCCATGTAACCACTTCTTGAACACTTTATATCCTTTCTTTCACTGGCACATTCTTTTCTTACTGCATGGAACACCATTTTCTTTTTGCCTACTTCACTTACTCCTAAAGATTCTTCCCAAAGTGATTTTCTTTATTAAGTCTTTCCTGGGACCCATTAGGGAGAATTCGTTATGCCCAATGTCATGCTCCCATAATAATTTGCACACATCCTCATGTTGAACTCATAAGTTAGGATTATAATTATTTGATTGCATGTCTCTTCCATTATATCGTGAGTTCCTTGAAGGCAACTAATCTGATTTTGACCTCTTCTTAAAACAAGCTTCTAAATAGTAGGTGTTTACTAATTTCTAATTATGTAAACCAATGACTTATACTCTTTAAAATGAACTCCACTTCAAGTCCTGTTATTTCTACAGGGCAAGTATTTCTCAATTTGGTTGGTTTCTCTCCATTCCAACAACCACTGCCATAGATTAGAATTTCATCAAGTAGCTTTAGGATTATTTCTATGGCCAGTGCTTTTCTCTTCTTTCCATCAGAAGTGTTTTAAAAAGGGAAATTATATGAACAGGTTTGTGGTTTCAGAAAAGTAAGCCTGGTGGCTATGTAGAAATTGGACTGGGGCTGGTGAAGGAGGGAGAAAACAAGCCAGACTGATTTCCACGTGGCTGCTGGAGTTATTTTTCTAAAACCCACAACTCTGCTCATATAATTTCCCTTTTTAAAATACTTCCAACCAAAAATGATGGGCTAAGCATTTGCTTCAACATATTGTTTCTCCTGTAGTTTTCTGTTTTGGTTACTAAATTCACACAGGGAGGGAAAAATTAGTGTCACAATTGGAACCCAACGCAGCGGTTTAGTTAATTACCTCAAGTTTGGTGTTCTCACTGAGTAGGTGTGATCCAGATTGACGGCAGGGATCCAGATAAACCACAGGGCTCCCTTGACTGTTGCCCCTCCACTGCTTGAGGCACCAGAGGAAGAAAACAGACTCTGGGCATCAGGCGCACTCAGTAAGATTTTTACACCAAAGTTATTATTATTTGAGCTCTCATTAGGACCAGTGACCCTTCAGCAGCCAGTCTTTTTTTTTTTTTCTTAAAGATTATTTATTTTAGAGATAAAAGATTTGCTCCGTAAAAGCCAGTTTGGGGGATTACCATGAAAAGTAATGCAAAAATTTAAGTTTCTGCGAAAGAATGTAGGGTTTAACCATTTTAAGAGCATAACTGTCATACAATAAACTGCATATATTTACAAAGTGTACAGTTTGATAAGTTTTTATCTATGAATACAACTGTGAAACCAACACCACAATCAAGATAATATCCACATATCCACCCCGGCCCACCTAAGTTTCCTCTTGCCTCTTTTTTTTTGTTTGTTTGTTTTTTGTGGTACGCAGGCCTTTCACTATTGTGGCCTCTCCCACTGTAGAGCACAGGCTCCGGACAGGCAGGCTCAGCGGCCATGGCTTGCGGGCCCAGCCGCTCCGCGGCATGTGAGATCTTCCCAGACCAGGGCACGAACCCGTGTCCCCTGCATCGGCAGGCAGACTCTCAACCATGGCGCCACCAGGGAAGCCCTCCTCTTGCCTCTTGATAACCCTTCCCTCCTGCCTGTCTGTCCTTCCCTGACTCCCATACTCTATGCCAGTCCCAGGCAAACACCCAGTCTTGTTTGAAAAGGCCCAGCCCCCTGAGCTGAACTGATCCAAGTTAAGGTGGCTGGCAGAAGACCTAGCCTTACCATCCTGCCTTGCCCTGGGAAAAACCTGTGAACAACTGATTCAGTTGAGGGGCCTAACCTACCAAGCTAATTCCCTCTAACACACTGGAACTGGAAGATCTCCCAGACCACTTCCGTGGCAGCCATCTATCTCAATTTAGGTAAACTATCTAACCTTCTCATTTATGCATGTCCAGCATCCCTGGAGAGAAAATTCTCCTTATTTGCTAGAGATCTGATAGCAACTAATGCTCAGAAAATGCTACAAGTGGACCTACACTACACAGGGAACAAAGGAATACACTGTTGCTAGTCATCTGATAATTATCATGAGAGCTAGCACTATTTGAAGGCTTACTATGTACCAAGCACTGGCTAAGTGTTCTATATATTTAATCATTTGGTACTATTATTATCTTTATTTCACAAATGAGGAAACAGAGGTACATTATCCAGGTAGTAAGTAAAGAGCTGGAATTTAAACCAAATGGGATGTACAATTTCCCTGCTGAAAACTGCATGCCTATCACACATTGAAGACTCACTGGGTATATAATGGGAGTCAGCAACAAGAAGAGGGGGTTTGATTTTCACAATTAGATACAGTGTCACCCACTGACATAGTAATGCAGTAGGTAGACGAGAACTTGAAATACCCACTTGAAATATCAGTCTCAGTAGCAATTGAATGATTATGGCATTAACAGTTTTATCGATTGGATCCAGACTGCCACACCAAGGGCAAACCGAGAAGCAGAAAGAAAGAATTCGTAGAATCAAAAACATAAAAATAAACTCCTCAGTGGAATGAGGAAATAGTGGAATGGTGTAGCTCAAATCAGAATTACTGATTCTAAAATCCAATGATATCGGTGTGTAGAGTAAAAAGGAATGAACTGCAAATTAAGAGAGGAAAGATAAGACATAGATAATATATAGATGAGATGGAAGAAAGAAAGGATTGAGCACAGAATTATTTCCTGGACTGAAACAGGTGAGATTTTAGATACAAAAGAGTCAATAATGCCAGGTAATAATATGTTTTAAAAGCATATTTTTAAAAATATTCAAGGAAGTACTCTAGCTCAGTGAAAATTTATGATGGTAAAATTTTCAAGAGAGAAGAAAATAAATTATTAGTCAATGAAAAGATATTTCTGTGGGTCTACAGCAAAGATTTATAGATTCATAATATTCTTCATTAATAAAATGTTGGGAATGTAAAATATTTTTAAAGCCATTTTTTTCATGACCTATCAATATTTCTTTGATCCAGAAAATCCACTAGTAGGAATTTTTGGTGCTGAAATACCTTTTCAATTCTTCAATATATAGATTTTTATTAAAAAATTAATTGTAGGGCTTCCCTGGTGGCGCAGTGGTTGAGAGTCTGCCTGCCTATGCAGGGGACACTGGTTCGTGCCCCAGACCGGGAAGATCCCACATGCCACGGAGCGGCTGGGCCCGTGAGCCATGGCCGCTGAGCCTGCGCATCAGGAGCCTGTGCTCTGCAACGGGAGAGGCCACAACAGTGAGAGGCCTGCGTACGGCAAAAAAAAAAAAAAAAAGAAAGAAAAAAAGAAAAAAAGAAAAAATAATGAATTGTCACATTTTTATAAAAGTGAAAAATATACTGATCACATTTTGTATATAGAAATAAAATATAGTCAAAGGTATAGAACTAGATTCATAGATGTGTTTGTGGTATGTAGAAAAAGTAAACTTGTCTCTGCAATTATTTCTTGAAGGTAGAGTAACATGTAATTTGTTTCCTACTTTATGTATTTTCAAAATGTTTGAAATTTTACAGTAATATCTAACATTCTATAATCAGTAAGAAAATATAAAAGACATGATTATAATCTTGATAATTTGTGAGCCAGGTTTTGCATCTCTGAAGCCTTCTCCACAGTGGGTCTATTAGTCTTTTGTATTTTTTTTATACGCTACTGAGTTCTATGTACTGGTGTCTCTTTCAGGTTGTTACATCTATGTACATAAGTGGAATTACTCTACAGCTTTCCTTTTTTCTTCTGCTGTGCTAGTCCAGTTTGGGTTACTATAGCTACATTTGTCACATAAAATGAGCTTCTCTCCCACCATGCCCCATGCTGTGTTCAGTGTATGATCTAATCGCTTGAACCATTTTTATAAAAAGTGCTACCTTTTTCATGCCTCTGTGCCTTTGTTCATGATATTCTCTCTGCCTGGCAGGCCCTTTACTGTCTTCTTTCTCCGGAAGCTTCAAATTATCTTTTGAGACACAGGTTAAATGTTCCCTCTCATATGAAGTCTTCTCTACCACCCCAAGAGATTTTGTTTTCTTCTGATCCCAACTCATTTTATAAATAATGTTATCACTCAATAGCATCTATCACATTGTAGGGCAATTATTTTTCTACCTGTTTGTCTCCTTGATCTGACCAGAGACTTCCTTTCATTCCTCTTTGTGTGTCTAACCCCTGGTACACTGTCTGGTTCATCACAGTTTCTCAGTCTCAATAAATATCATTTGAATAATGCAAAGATACCAAGGATCACCTGAGAGTTTATGAGTTAAAAGTAAAAGTTCACCACTTCCTTGCTCATCCTTTTGAATGATTATTTAATTTTCCAGACTGGTAAGGTCAGCGGTTACTGTGTTATAAGAAAGAGTGAGGTGGGGTTTAATGTCATCTCTCCTAAGCCCTTCTATTCCTAGAGACCCAGAGAAGATTTCCCATCCTCGCTGAGACATGTTAAAATGTCCTTTATCCTTCAGTTGTCCCTTGCTACGTTCAATTTTGCTGTTCCAGATGTTTATTCTTCTGGTTACCCTTTTCGATTCGCAAGAACACTTTTTGACTTTTGTTTCCCAGATCCATTCTCACTGTCCATGTCTCTACTTGTCCTTCAAATACCAATGCTACTTGGATCCAACCAATAAGCCGGAATTAATATTATGAAAATTGTCATAATTAAACCGAATCTGAGCAAGATCCTAGCCTTCCTACAAATCTTTCACTTCTTAACTCCTTCATTGGTTTTTACTGATTGTCCTTTTTGAGTTTCTGTATGATTTGCCTCAATTCTTGGAGCAGGAGTCCTAGCCTGAACCTGAACTGAAATTTAAATGTATCTGGGACCTCCAGAAGCACCTTTGTCGTTTATGTGTTTCCTAAATAAGAATGAAGAGTGATCTTGTTACTCACCTAAGGAAAGTTATAAAGGTTGTGGAGGAAAACTTGAGTTCTGATCGAATGTTTTGGTCCATACAAAACCTACGGATTAACCTGCAGTCCCCGTGGAGAGAAGCATCCTTGACAGAAGAAAATGCTTTTGTGTGGAGGTCTGTGAGGCATGAGGGCAACACAAAAACTTCTTTGCCCCTAGGACACCACAAAGCTTTCTGTGGGCAGCAAGGGCTACTGGAAGCATAGCACCTCTTGTGTTTGCAACTTTGGCACAAACACCAGCCTCAAACAGTCAATCAAGTATCCAGTATGTTCCTTTATATTTATTTCTTAAGATATTTTAATTTAAAAGTGATGTCTGTTCATTGTGAAAATAATGGAAAATACCAAAAAAAATTTAATGGAGCAACTAACAGTCCCTGATAATTCCACAACACAGATACAGCTATAGACTTACATAATTAACTTGATATTCTATATGATTTTTGGTTACCTTTCTACTTACCATCATAGAACTGCTTTTTCATGATTTACTGCCAGACTTGTCTTCTCTAGAAAACTTTTCCTGAGTGCATCTCTACCTCCACCCCAGGTAGAATCATGGTAACTATCTTTGTCCCTCAATTGTTCAAAGTACATTCTTCTATCAAAAGATGTATAAAAATCTAGTCAACCTATTTATTTATGTATGTGTTTTCCTCTTAAAGATTGGAAGCATTTTTAATACAAGTAACTAACCCAGTGGCCTGGTACATATTAGACTTTTATCAAGTTAGTTAAGTAAATACATGACTAAGTAATCATAATTATTTTAGCCACAGGATAAATATCTCTTTGTAGACAATATGTTAATAGCTTGATGATATTCTATCACTTGGATGTAACATGAAGAATTCATTATTCTCCATTTATTAGGATACTGATGTTATAGCAAATTATTCTTATAAATAACATTGATAGGAGATAGTTTTGTGTGTAAATTGACATCTTTCTACATTTTTTGATTGTACAGTAGAAGAGGAATTATTGAATTAAAAGGCATAAATGTTAGCCATAACAAAATTGTTGTTCAAAAAGTCAGTATCATTTTGTACTCCCAGCAATGTATAAGCTTCAATTTCACTTCATCCTTGCTAACACTGATTTAAATATTTAAATGTTTATGCAAGATAGTTTTCTTTACACCCATACATCTTAATCTGATTATAATTTAATATATATACAAACACATTTAAACATGGTGTTTTTAATTACATATGTATATACATTAAGAAAAACCATCACATTATTTAAAAATTTTTGGACTGCTTTTTTAAGCTACCAAATTTTAGAAACTAATGTTTGTTTACAAATCATATCAATTTTGAAGGTGACAGTAGAGAACAAAGTCAAATATATATATGTATGTGTGTGTATTTAAATACATATATGTTTGTGTGCCTATATATAAATCACACTATGAAGAATACTGTTGAGTTCCTGATATATGCAAATGTGAACATTATGATTAACAAACCAGGTAAAGGCCAAAATAAAATTAAATTATATATTATAATCCAATCCATATGATACTTGTTCCTTTCCTGCTTCTCCCCAGACTGTCAGCCAACCACACAGTACAATCGCCTCAACTTCTATTTCTATCTACTACACCTTTCACTTGTTTTGTTCGGTTTGCAAGTTACTGTGATTTGACAGCCCCTGAGATTTTCTGAAGCATAGTATCTCCCTGTTCTCTAGAGAATATTCATGTTTTTTTTTCTTACTGTTTGATTGACATGGTGGAAGTGTGGTATTTGGAAGTGCAAGGGTTTTAATTTTATTTCATTTTATTTTCACTGGTGAAAATGAAACAATTTCAGCCTAACATCGGGCATTAATCTTTTTCTTAAAAGCTGTGGATTGTCATTAACTGACAAAATATTATGCTGCCAAGATTTTGCAAGCATTGTATTTGTTGTCTGATGCCAAACATCCTCTTTAAATGCTAATGAACAAAGTATGGCATACATTCTGTTCTTGATAGATTATGCCTATACCTTCTGTGGTCAACAGAAGGGGAATTCCAGGCCCATATGATTTCCATTCTGGAACACTCATCTCCTTAGCACTCACAAGCCAGTTAGCATTTAGATATATTATTCAATCTTATTCTTACAACGAACAGAGAAGCCGCAGCTTAGCGGCCATCTACTAAACCTGAAGAAACAACACTTTGAAGCAACTTCCCCTTGCATTTTTTCTCCCACTGAGCAAATACAGTAAATATTTGATTTCACACCTAAACTTCCATTGACTGAACTTAAGTAGCCAAATTGCAGAAAACTTTGAACACTGTAGGGGAACAGAATTTGCCACCCCAAAGTGTCTCTTTGGTATGTGGATTATTTTGAGCTGAAAAAAAGTAAGGCCCAAAAGACTCAGGGAGAAACTTTGACCTTCTGCTTAACTGCTTAAAGAATGTTGATAGAGGACCTGTTCCAGGAAGGGAGCTGTCACCATACATAACTATAGTATGAATTAGGTGTGTGGACAGGGAACAACCTAGCAAAGTCAGCTTGTTGAAATTCCTCTCTGTGTCCCACTGCCTCTTGATGGTCCAGCAAACATTTGTTTACCAAATAGTTGCTTTTCCATCTCCACGTGAATTACCTTCCTCCCCTTTGAAGTCCCAAACCGCATCCTGTTTTGTCTTTAGTGGAAGATGGTATTTAAGGTGAGGGTTTCAGCCATTTTGGTGAGTTACTCAGTTTTCCTTGGGCTCTTCTGTATATACATGTTATTAAAGTTTTGTTTGATTTTCTCCTGTTAATCTGTCTCATGGTAATTTAGTTCTTAGACCAGCCAGAGGAACCTAGAAGGGTAGAGAAAAATTTCTCCCTCCTCTCCCCCGACAATATGCTCCCAACTAGTGTGGCCTTTCCTCCATAGGCATTTTGGAGCCATAAAAGTATTTCAAGATGATGTGGTGACATGATCTGATGAAAAATTTGGGGGAAGGTAGGACAGTGAAAAGAGTGTAATACAAAAGCAATTCATAGGCATTTGTCATAAACTAGACTTGTACTAAGATAGAATGATGCTGGTGCATTAATTAGGAAAGGGTCTAGGGAAGATATTCTGAGCCATAAAGGCCTATAGGCTTCAGAGCCAGACTACTGAGTTTGAATCAGGGATTCACCCCATATTTATAATTAATTAATTATAAATATATATAAAATTAATTTATAAATCTCTTTAAGTGTCTGTTTTGTTAGATTTATCACCTGTAAGATGGTTGGAATACTAAGATGTAAGATTAAATATTGTTATAAAGTTTACATGAGACAATGGACTAAAACTTCTAACAAAGTACCTGGCATGTGGTATGTGTTCAAAATCTCTAGTGGTTTTCACTTGCTGCATCACAAATTTAGCAGCTCACAACACATATTTTTAAATCTCACAGGTTTTCTATGACAGAAGTCTGGACACAGCTGAGCAAGACTTCTGTTCAGTGTCTTAAAAGGCTGCAATCGAGGTGTCAGCCTGGCTGCCTTGCTTTCTGGAGCTTAGAGTTCTCATCTGAGCTCACTTCGTGGTTGGCAGAATTCAGTTCCTCACAGTTGTAAGGCTGACTTCTTCACTTTCTTGGTGACTGTCCATGGGAGAGCCACTCAGCTCCTAGAGACCACCCACAGTTCCTTTCCAAATGGTCCCCTCACAGACCCTCTCACATCATGGCAGCTTGCTTCTTCAAGGCCAGTGAGAGAATCTCTTTGTCCAGTCTGGTAAGACAGAGTCTTACATTATGTGACATAATCAAGGGAGGGACTCTCCCATTGCCTTTGAGACAGTGGATTGACTTGAAGAAAGTTAAAAGTTTCTGTAGCACCATGTTCAGGAGGAGGGGGTTATACGAGATTGTGGGACATTGGGGGTCATCTTAGAGTTCTACCACAATATATGTGTTAGCTCTTGTTAGTCAAATACTCTTTGTTATAAGACACAGAAACCCAACTTAAACTAGAGTAATCAAAGTAACATTTCAAAAGGGAGGATTCATTGGAAGTATTCTGGAGTTGCTCACAACATTCAAAAAAAGGGCTGCAGGAATCAGGGTTGTGAAAATGACTTTAAGAATCTGAACAAGGGTCATAATATCTTTGGAGACATGATGTCTCAGCATATAAGGAGACTCTTTTTTTTATGTGTTAGCTTTGCCTTTTTCTTGGCATTAGATTCACTCTCTCATGCTTCTCTATGAAACCTGGGGATTACCTGCCGTAATGTTCACCACCTTGCACCTTCTCTGAAGGATTCAGACTCTTCCTCACTATCTCCCGAAGCAACATGTTTGAAAAGGACTCCAACTGATTTGCAGTAGATCATGTGACTACTCAGAGACCAATAACTCTGGCCATGTCATTGAAGTATGATGATTGACTTAGTGAAGATCACAGGCCCACCCTCATGGTTAGGGGCAAATATATCAATTTCCAGAAAATGAGTTGGGCTGGAAACAGAGCTGGGAAGATGGAAGGCTGGTAGAATGATATTTTTCCCAATAAAATATTATGAATATTTTCAAACATGAAGTAGAAAGAATTACACAGTAAACACTCGTATACCCGTCTCTTAAATTCTATAATTATTAACATGTTGCTTTGTTGGTTTTACCACACATCTATACATCAGTTTTTGTCTTGGATCCATTACAGATACGTTATAGACAGTATACATCAGTCTAAACACTCTATCATGGCTATCATTAATTAGAGTTTGGTAGACTGAGTTCGAAGATGAAGGTCAAAGCATAAACAGTTTATTGAATAAACTTAAAAGGATAAGCTTTACCAGATAATGATTTCTCATTAACTTGGCTATGATTTTCCTAATATAAATGACAAAAATGACTACCTTAGGCATTTTATTAAAATGGAGAATTTGAAAACAGCAAATATGTCCAAATAATATTAGAAATAAAGAGAAAAAATAATAGAGTAAGCTCTCTCTATTCACTGAAATGATAGTTCAATCCACTTATTTGTCTAAGTTGGAACCCTTAGAGTCATATTTCTCTCCGTAAACTCTGTTATCCAACTGGTGTCTAGTCAGCCAGCTCCTTTCAGTTCTAGATAACCACCTCCCTTCCCCCTCCCCCATTCTCCTGTCCCCGCTTACAATTCTATTGTTTTCTAACATTCTCTCTCACCTTACTCTAAGGAACAACCTCACAATTTATCTCTCTGACTTAGGTAACTCCTTTCAACAAACTAATCTTTATAATGCCACCAGATTTTCTTTCTAAACACAGGTCTGGGTTTGTCACTCTGTAAAACTTGATACTTCTCCTTTGCCTGCAGGAGAAAGTTGAACATCTTAATATGGTAGACAAAATATAGTAAAGACCAAGTATTTTGTAAATGGCCTCATCAGTACCCTATATAACTGTAGAGAGTATTTGTACCATTCACATTGTGGCTACTGTCAATGGGTTGCCTCAAATATCTGTTGATCTTGATTTTATTTTTGGTAAAAAAATGCACTGAGTTGGCCCTGAGATGCTCTGGGTCAGGCTGATGTTACTACACACCGTGGAGTGTTATTATGGAACAATAAACTCATATGAGCAAGAAATTATGGAACTTGCTAAGAGCCACATTGGGACTGAAAGTATTTGATAATGGCCCTTTACTATTTAATCCAAAACTGATGAAAATGTCAGTTGACTAACAAATGACAATAGGAAATGTATTCTTACTAGAATTCTATGCCCTCTCTCCACACATATATGGTAGATAAGCCTTTATAAAATATGATACATAAGAAGGGGTAATTTTTTGCTTTAGTTAGATTTAATCCTATATTTATACCTTACAATGCCCTAATTAGAAAGTGTGTATTAAATTTCACCATTAGCTAAGACTACATTTTATTTAGGTTCAAGTAAATGCATTAAGATTTTACAAAGTAATAAGACTGCTCTGCAAATTTAAAACACAAATTCTGCATAGGATGGGGACATGAATTAACATAAGCTTAATGTTACATTGTTTTTAGTTTTTATGAGCCAAATGTTTTCAATTTTTGAGGTTTTTGGTTTTTATGAGCTTTGCATTAGTAGACTCATTTTTTTAAAGAAAGTTAACCGAATCCGCTAGTCATCAAGATTATAATATATCATGTACAATTCTTAGAACATTCTAGTAGAAATTTTGGTCATTTGTAATAGCATTTAGATATTGGAAGTAAATTATTTAGATGTAATGGGAAAATGTTTATATGCTTCCAAATAATTTATTATAAGAGCTTTTCCATGACTCTAATTATCTATCTTTCCTAATACACTTTACAATGAAATCCAATTTTCATAATTTCAACAGAAAAAAACAGTACTTTATTAGTGAAATTGGAATGCATTGTATGTTCACAAATGAAAGAAAAAAACATAAAATGCATGCATAATTTAAAAAATCAATTGATATGGATTTCTCTGACAATCAAAGGTGTAGTATGAATACTTTATTGTCTAAACTTGAAGGCACTGCAACTGCTGTTTCCAAGGATGCACATGTTTTCATGGAAACAACATGGATTTTAAATCAGGAAAAACCATGGTCTTAAACTATAGAATTCATAAACTAAGGCAAGTTATTTACCCCTCTGAACCTGTTTTTATGAAAAACTAAGTCAATCATACTTACTAGATAGGACTATTAAGAAGATTAAAAGTTCCAATGTATCTGAACCACCTCACATGCATAAGATTATAGAAGGTCCAACAAAAACATTAGCTCCCTTCCCTTGGTTTCTTGTAAAGAAATCAAAGGCAAAAATTCTTTTGAAAGGACTAATGGACATATCCCAAGGCAAAATATGTTTAGAATTTGGAGCATATGGAAGTCAAACATAAACTCTAGAATGTAGTTTGACACCAATGGTATCGCAAAGTAGAGAAGCTAGACAGAGACATGGATTCTAGACCTATTCTCTACCAGTTAGATCTGTAAGTTTGAGACAATGGTGCACTTCACAGACTCTCAGCTTTTCCAACTATTACATGATAAAATGAAGGTGTTGAGAATGACATTCCTCTGCAGCACTAAAAATTAAATTTTTCAATTTTTTTTTCTGTTTGTCAAAACAAAGTTCTGGAAGATATGAGCACCTAGGAAAGTTTGAATTTTTTTTTCTTAGAGAATGATAGCAACTTATTTTCTTTTCTGTGCTTTCTTGTTTTTTTCAGTAGGGTTCTTATTCCAGTATGAATTAAGTGATAAATAATATTCATTTTCACCTCACAAATTTCCTTCTCTTTTGCTCTTTGGACTCTTTAACTGAGTTCCTAATTTTCTAAATTCACTAAAGCATTGCTTTTCAAAATACCTCTACAAAGATCATGGCAAAGTTGACATTTTCAAGACAAGGATACAAATTCTATATATTTCTTCAATTAATTCCTCTCCTTAGTGTTGTCACCTACAACCAACTTGTTAACTGTAGGCCAAGTATAAACTTTTAAGAAATAAACTCCTCTACAGACCTCTACATGTATATTGAATTATGCAGAGTATTGGATGGTAATAAGTACATTTATAAGCATTATTTCTATAGTCAAAAAAAGGTTAATTTGAAAGTCATTCCTCCATTCAAGAAGAACAATTTTCTCCAGTCTTCTGACTATTTATAGAAAGACCTTTACATGTGCAAACTAATTAATAAATGGGATCAATTTCAAGGTATTTTTTCTGGTTCATCACCACTTAATCATTCAATTTAAAAAACATTTTAAAGGCCAAGTCTAAAATAGATTTGCACCCACGCCCCCAGTGTGAATTTTTCATTCTTTACAACATGGAGTAGGTACTGTATAATGACCTTTTCTCTGTTTGGAACAGGGATTAGAATAATACATTTGACCCTTTACAGTCACCTGGGAGAGACGTTAGTCTCCATGTTCAATAAACTGAAATATGTCTCAAGTGTCCCAAGGTTAAGGCCATGACTTTAAACTATTTAACACAGAGTATCATACTGATTCACTTAGACTCTCAGGCTTTTAAAAAAAATATTGGGCTGAATTTTATCTCCCTTATCAGAACTATTTCTTTTCTTCATACAATTAAAGCAAATATTTTACATTGCAAATAAAGCAAGTTAACCTAAGATGCATTGTGCATTATAATAAAATTTATAACTGCATAAATAGCAGTGTAAACTTACAGAAAGACTAGTAATTATAGTGCCATTGATGGTCTTTGTTGCTTTAATTCTGAGGCAGCCAGAATGATTAAACTGAATCTTAATCGACTTCTCCATTAAAAATGCTGGCAGAGGAGCTCCTTTAACCTTTCCCATTGATTGAACACAACAATCACCATTCGATTATAATGCAAAAGGACATTTGTTATAATGTAGAAAAGATGCATGAGCCATTTCCTTTTACTCAAGACAATCAATGAGGTGACTCCTACTTCTGCAAAGGTGAGAATGCTCTACCTGCGAGTCTGATAAAGCCAAAACCAAACAGAAACCTCCCCCCTGTACAGAAGAGCAGGAATGCACTGATGAAACTCATCTGGAACAGATTTATTAAGAAGAAATGTATCTTCTATTACTATTTACAATAGCCACATCTATCCTTGATATATTGTTTTTCTTCATAGGATTTCAAAGTACTTAAATTACCATGATCAAAGGTTTAATGGTGAATTAGTGAGGGTGGTTACTGAACCTTTTATATGTGTTCTCAGTGCATGCTTAACAATACAAATCAAGGCAATACTGGTAATTGGAGTAACAGAATTTTAGACTAAAGAGGAGCCTTCAAGATTAACTATTTTACTTAAGGTCAGACAGCTAATTGTAACAAACCCTGCACTAGGATTCAGGTCAGTCAATTGCCCATTCAACACGTTGAATTTGTCACTTCTGAAGTATGGTTCTTTTTCAGTTATGCTTTTTACCTGATTCCATACTTGTACAGAAGGCTCAGGTAATATACTTACATCATATAACCTCCAACATATAACAAAATATGGAAGTATAGCTGTGTTGCTCCATATGCATAATAGGGGTAGAGTAAAGATGGCCATGGGTTCTTTGCTATTCCTTCCATTGAGAGGTGAAGTATAATTCCCCACCCCTTGAATCTAGGCTAACTTAGTGATTTGACCAATAAAATGTGGTGGAAGGGACATTGTGGGACTTCATGAAAAGTACTGCAATTTTTGTCTGTGGTTCTTTGGACACTTGCTCTGGGGGAAGCTAACTGCCCTGTGAAAAATATGACCACTGAGAGTTCACCACATTATCGGGAAGCAGATGCCACATTATCGGGAAGCAGATGCCACTGTATGGAGAGGCTGTGAGGAGAGAAGCCCAAACGCCTCCGCTGTTCCAGCTGTCCCAGACCAGGGCCCGGATGTGAGTAAAGAAGACATCTTGGATAATCCAGGGCCAGCAGACATGCCGTGGAGAAGAACTAACGAAACCAGCTGACATCCAGAAACAAGGCCTTAGAAATACGGCCCTGGTCAAATCATGACAAATGACCAAGACAACCTTAATGTTAACCTCAGCTTGACTAAACATTAGAAGGTTTCTGCTGGGGAGACATCCTTTTGAAATGTAAACATCAAGAATGAGAGAGCCCCTATCTTCTCATCGTTGTGGGAAGGTAATTGTCTAACTTGGCAAGCACAGATAGCCAATCACATTGACCAGCCTTCCTTTTAATATTCTCCAGTACTTTCAGTAGCTCACCTCAGCATTTAAAAACCCTCCCACCTTTTTGTTTCAGTGGAGTTGAGTTCAATTTTTCTCCCTTATTGCAATAGTCTTGAATGAAGTCTCCCTTGCCTGCTTAACTCTGGTGCAGTTTTTCCTAGAGATGGCCAACTTGTTCATTTGTTTCTCCCCATCTGAAGCCCTAATCATCAAGGAGCAGGAATGAAGCATTCCTACAGTTCCCTGCTCTAACTCCAGACTTCCAAAATCATGGGCACAAGAAAATGGGTGCTGTCTTATGCCATTAAAATTTTGATATTGTTTGTTATGCAACAATAGATAACTGGAAACTTTCTTTGTCTCTTTCTCTCTCCATAGGTAGATAGATAAATAGGTAGATAGATAGATAGATAGATAGATAGATAGATAGATAGATAGATATGTATATACATGTATATATACACACACATTTATAAGATACAGTTATACATTATATAGATATAGACTGTTAGATAATGTATAACTATCTATTGAAGTTCATGGGCCTCAATTTCTAACAGTATTCAGTAGGGGCTAGAAGTGTTAAGTTCATAGCACCAATTTACTTTGGAGCATGCATTAGGGGTTCAGTGCATCTTGTTACTTAGGGAAACATGCACAACTCTTTAAGTACTTTGAATATGTGTCTAATCACTAAAACTAAAAGATTATTAAATACATAATAATTTTGTGTATACTTAAGCAACTGCTTATATGTAGCCAGCCCCATATCCCCTAATTGCTTCTTTTAAAAGACAGTTTGAATGTACAACTGACAGCAATTAGGATTTTTTAAAATAAATAACATATAGTCTATTGAAATAATCAAAGAACATGGAGACATAAGGTGAACAAAACAAAGCAATCTTTCCTCTGAAAAAGACCTGGATTTGAAATGGCAGTCTTTCAAATTAAGGGCCATCAGGTTTCAAATTTAGGTTCAAGAGAGTAAATCAATTTTTTTAAAGCAGGAATGAAACTTTCAAGAAAAGCATAATTTATTTGATTGAAATCATCCTATTGTATTTCCAAATTAACGTACATTTTTGTGAAAAAAATATCATTTTCTATTGAAGGAAAACCTAGAATATCTCTTAATATAACACCAGCCTTATTTGATCAGAGTGACCAGTTATTTCTGAGAAACTTGCTATACCATAGAGTCAGTTTTCGTATTCATGTTTGTCAACCCAGCCTTTTCAGAGGGTCTATCCAGAGGTCTCTTTAATGTCTAGATCCATTATCTTATAAAGGGAAGAAAAAATGTCATGATCCATAATTTTGAGTGCAAGATTAAAATATTTCTTCTTAGCACATTTTTGCTGAACCTGCTTGCTTTTTATTGAAAATTATTTCATGTATAAATCTCTAAAGTGTGGCTTTTATTGGTTTACTTATTTTTCATATACTATATATTTACATTATACCTTATTAATCATTTTCCAGGTCATAAAATTAAAACTGCCATTTCATTATGTTTTCTGAAAATATGTTGACTATAGAATATCTATGACTCACGTATCACTTGTGGGAGAGCAAATATTACAAAAAAAGACCCCATATCCTGCACTCATGGTGGGCCACAGCTCCAAAGTGGTTGGGAATGTTAAGATGAGTATTTACATAAGGAATAGCTTAGCTGGAAGACACTAGACAGATTATGCACTTCATCAGACTAAGGGTAGATGTGGTACTGCTCAGTCAGGCTCTGGGCACAGGGACTTCATGGCAATTCTTGATGTTGAGTGGCATGGGAACTGATAAATTCTTTTCTGTGGGCTAAAAGATTTGCCCCCAAGCTTAGGAAAAAGAGCAAGCTCTGTCTAGTGTAATAGGTTCTGACTGTATCACTCATGGAGTAGAAAACTTTGATGAGTGATTGCCCCAAGAATTAAACCCTTCCAAAGTCAACCTTCTTGCATCACTTTCCATTGATAGTGGCTGTGAAGGTATAGATGGGCCATTTAGTGACAGGGCTGTGCCTTTGTCTTCCCACTGTTACTTATTTAGTTTTATAATATATCCTAGAACTTATGCATTCTGGTTATGCTGACCTACCATGTGCCTTTCTTTATACTGATAGAACGACAGGTGTAACAGTGGATGGGATTTAGATTGGGCTTAAAAAAATCCTTTTTGATTATCAAGTAAAAAAATGTTTTAAAAATATATTGGAATCTCTTTTTCTATTTTCTTGGTTAACTCTTTCCTGGGGGAGTTCAAGGGACTCAGAGAAACAGGTATTTCATTCCTTTCTACAGGCTCATGAGAAGGAATCCCAGCCAGAAAAGAAAAAAAGTGTTCCGTGGATTCTAAATGGGTAACCTTGGCACAAGGAAGCTGGTCTTCAAGTTTCAGAATCTGACTCCCAGAAGTTGCTGAGAATCTTTTTAGAAAGTACTTATATTTCAAATATATACTGTATTTATATTATGTTTTGTTTTGGTAAATTTTGCTATTTTTCCTCAATTCAAACTTCCTTATGTGCTGGTCTAATTTTTTGATATATAAGGTATATTTGGAAGCTGTTAAGTCCTAAATCTAAGAGATATTAACTAAGTAAATTTATGCATTTATACATTCATTTTTTAGAGTAACATAATGTCAGAAGTGGTTAAGTCTGAGATAATATTGAATTATCAGTTGAAGGAATGTCACGTACAAAAGAAAAATATAACATGGAAAGGAAAAAAACAAAAACTTATTCTAGAGATCAGGAAAGCTTCTTAGGGAACATGATTTAGGGAATGAACAGGAAATTTATGAGAATGAAAGGTAGAAGTTTGCTAAGTGAGTTGCTAGATTGGGGGTCAGGGTGGTCCACTGGGGGATGCTGAAAAAGAGAAAACTCAGGAAAGTCTTATCTTTTAAAATGAATCAAGAAGATTTAGATATTTTTCTAGTCTACAGAAGAGTTTACACTCATAGGAAGTACGTGTTTCTAGAAGATGTTAAATAACTTGTTCATAAGTCCATCTGAACAGTCTCAGGAACACAAAGAAGTAGAAGTTTTTATACCCCCCCCCACTCCCAACTGCTCATGGCATTTGGGTTCAGCACCAGAAAGGTATGAAAGTCAAAGCCGACCTCTTAGGTTATTTAACTGAGGAAGCTCTGCCCACCCTGGCATGGCCAGGAACTGGGGTATGAAATAGGACATGGAGGAACATTAGCTGGGTCCCTTCTTGCCAGCTCAGCATTTGGGTGTGGCTGGGGGATGGCGCTGTCCAGCCTCTCTCCTGACTTAATCAGGTGTCTGATTCTAACCTGGTGCTTGCAGCCGTGGGAAGGGGCAAGTCACAGGCAGGAGTCGCATCTCTGTTCATGATTTCAATCAGCCACCCCTTCCTGGCATGATGACATAGAGAGCTGGAATCAAAGGCTTGCCCTTGGCTGGGTTTGGTTGCCTCCAGCACTTTAGGCCAAGTCCTTTCAGAAGCCAGCCCTCAATAGGGTCAGTCATGAACAGCTTGACCTGAGCTCTCAGTATTAACAGAAAAAGAGTTCTAATGTCAAAAATGCTGGACTGTGTTAAAGAAGGGATTTCATAAAGCTCTGATATGCTAATTTGAGGGGAAATTTTTAAAGAGGGAAGTATAATAATAGCTAGACTATAACCAAAAAAGGGAGAAGGACCAAAGTATAGTAATGGAAGAAGTGTTATCCCTACAGATACCACAGACACTGAAAGGATGATAAGGAAATACTATAAATAACTCAGTGCACATAAACTCAACAACTGGTTTCTCCTCTCATTCTTCTAGAGCTAAGGCCAAGCCTGGAAAGTTTCCTCATTGTCTTTCTCTATTAGGTGACTTCTTTTTCTTCCTGCTGATTTATACTTAATATGTCATACTTAAAGCGTTCTGGCTTTCTTCAGGATTTAATTAATTTGTAAGTTAAAGAATCTTACAATTATATGGTGTTTATCATTGTTTAGGCCTAATATAGATCTCTAGAGGCTCAAGAAGAAAAAGATCCAATATTATTTTCCCTTCATTCCTGAAGAAATTTATTTTCTGGATATAGAATTCTGAGCCATTGTTCTTGTGGAGCACAGGCTCCAGACGCACAGGCTCAGCAGCCATGGCTCACGGGCCCAGCCACTCCACAGCATGTGGGATCTTCCCGGACAGGGGCACAAACCCGTGTCCCCTGCATTGGCAGGCGGACTTGCAACCACTGCGCCACCAGGGAAGCCCCATTGTTCTTTCTTTTTTTGGTAGTTAAAAAATGTTGTGTCACTACCTTCTGGTCTCCAAGGGTTCTGATAAGATATCCACTGTATTCTAATTACTTTACCCTATAAATAGTGCCTATACTCTCTTGGTGCTTTCCAGATGATTTTCTTTTAGTTTTCAAAGGATTGACTATGATGTTTCTTGGTGTGAATATCTTTTAGGTAATGTAATCATTTTGCTGAAAAAATTGGTATGTTTTGTTTCTAAGGAAAAAGGAAAGACTGGACATTAGGAAGCAACTGATTATTGCTGCAAAATAATCTTCTTTATAACCATGTTTGCACCATCTTTTTTTTAATCCCCCCACCCCCCTTCCCTCTGGCAACCAGTTGTTTATTCTCTGTGTCTATCATTATGTTTCTGTTTGTTATGTTTGTTCATTTATTCTGTTTTTTAGATTCCACATATAAGTGAAACTATACAGTATTTGTCTTTCTCTGCCTGACTTATTTCACTTAACATAATACCCTCTAAGTCCATCCTTGCTGTCACAAATGGCAAGATTTCATTCTTTTTTTAAAATGGAATACAGAATGGAATATTATATATTCCATTAAAGAATATGGAATATTCTTTATCCATTCATATATTGGTAGGCACTTAGGTTGCTTCCATATCTTCTCTATTGTAAATAATGCCATAGTGAACATCAAGGTGCACCTATCTTTTCAACTTATTGCTTTTGTTTTCTTTGGCTATATACCTAGTAGTGGAAATGCTGGATGGTATGGTAGTTCTAGTTTTAAAATCTTGAGGGATGTCCATACTGCTTTCTATAGTGGCTGCACCAACTTACACTCCCACCAATAGTGCACTAGTGTTCCCTTTTCTCTACATCCTCGCCAAAACTTGTTATTTATTGTATTTTTGATAATAGCCATTCTGCGTTTGTACCATCTTTTAGAAATTTTATATTTACATAGTTTCAAGTTTCCAGTTCTGTTGTAGATGAAATGCCAAGAGGTTATTCAACCAGGAATGCTTTCAGAAACTCCTTGAAAGTTCTTTAATATTTTGGTAGATTGAAAAATGGCATCGGTTCTTCAATCTGTCCTGTAGTAACACCCTTTGCCATGTAACTTTAAAATGTAATCTTCTAGTGTCCTCATACTCAGACTCTGGGCAATGTCATGCCAGCTGTTTTGGGCAATTGTACATGTAGATATAAAAGTATCCCAGTTCTGAACCTAAGCTGAAAAGCCTTGTGTGTTTCTGCTTCTCCTCTTGGGTTCTGCTGTCATCATGAGAAATGCCTGCTGAAAGATGGAAAAAACATAAAGCAGGGTTAAGTGACCCAAACTCCTGAGTTGAGACCAGCCTCGATAAGCCAATGGCCAGTGGATTCCCAAAGAGGTGAGCAAACCCAGCTAAGATCAGGTAAACCTAATAAACTCTGTTGATCCCAGACACCCAAACAGCAGCGCTTATTTTTGTATATTACTAAGGTTTGAGGGGTTGTTTGTTATTAAGCATTATTATGACAATTGATAACGGATACATATATGGTTAGTGTTTCTTTGTTCATTTGAACTGCTATAACAAAATACCACAAACTGGGTGGCTTATGAACAACAGAAACTCATTTCTCACAGTTCTGGAGGCTGAAAGTCTAAGATCAGGGAGCCAGCATGGTGGGGTTCTGGTGAAGGCCTTCTTCTGGGGTGCAGACTCACAAATTTACTTCACTGTGGAAGGGACAAGCTAGCTATCTGCCCTCATGACCTAATCACCTCCCAAAGGCCTCACCTCCTAATACCATCTCCTTGGGGGTTAGGATTTCTTTTTTTTTGAGGGGGGGTGGGATCTGAGACCACTAGTTTATTTTTATTTATTTTTATTTATTATTATTATTTTTTTATTAGTCTCTGCTTTACAACAAAGTGAATCAGTCATACATATACACCTGTTCCCACATCCCCTCCCTCCTGCGTCTCCCTCCCTCCCACCCTCCCCATCCCACCCCTCCAGGCAGCCACAAAACACCGAGCCAATCCACCCACGCCACGCGGCCACCCCCCACCATCCATCCACCCCACGCCCAGCAGTGTATACAACATATGAATTTAGAGGGGACACAAACATTCAGACCATAATAGTATTATTCCCTTATTTCCAGTAATGAAACAAATTTGTCCTTTTCAAATATTTACTTGGTTATTTCAATTGGTGGAATTTGATGTCTGTGCTCAAGTTTTTATCTCATCCAAAAGTAATAATGTGCATTTTTATGGAATTCTCACCCTATGCCTCTAAAGACATGCCTCTGGATGCATACTATTTTCCACATATAATAAAAAATATATATATATTTTTTAATTTATGTGATTGGTATCTGTCCTATTGTCTGTGTAAATTTCCACAGGTTTTCAGTTAAGCTTGATAACAAGCCTTTCTTGTGGTACCTGAAATGATAGTTTTCCCTTTTGTGCATTCACAAAAACAAAGGTCACCTGACAAATCCTATGTCATTAAGATGAGAAAAATATATATAACATCTTCTCTATTGACGATTTTTAAATGCATATTATAACTTAAGGGTAAATAGAAGTGAGAGATTAAAAAATCCAATATAGTGCCATGAATTCCCCAAAGATCAAATTATGTATATTTGCATAGAAACAATACACATTCCTAAAGGATATTATGGGAAAAAATTTGGGGGGCCATTTAAGAAATGTGTGATATGTAAAATCCTAGGTGGCTTTCTTCTTTTGAGTTTTGAAACTTCTAATACTCTCTCTTCCTTTTTGCTCTTGGGTTCAATAGATTAAAAGGCACTTGGTCATTAAATACCTTTGAAGATAGTTATCTGCAGATTTGACTTTGGGGTACAAATATACAGGAAGAATTTGTAACCTGAGATGGTGGTAGTATTAAAGAGTAATATTTGAACAAGAATTGCTTGAGGAGGAATTTCTTACTTCAGACAGGCATCAATAGCAGATGGTAGGACCTACTGGGAAATAAGTACAAGTATTGGGATGGGGAATACTGTATTGTGGCAAATAGAAGATCGGATGCAGCAGAAATCTCTCTCTGGGAACTGAAGTTAAATTGCCCATTAATGTTTTATAAACACTTTTTTATGGAAGGGCTAAAAATTAATCAGAAAAGAGGTGTTTTAGCTAGCAAGCTTTGTGCAGAAATTTCTCAGATCTACTGGAAACAATTGATTATCTCTCCAGAATCTGTAAAATGTGCAAGGTTACAAAAAAACTTTTTCAGTGTTTTTTTGTTTTTGTTTTTTTAGTTTAAGTTGTTTGGATACAACATTGAATAAAATGTTTGAATACTATATTAAAAAAAGACAATTAAAAATAACATTGAAGTTTACTTTTTCTAAAGTATACAGTTTAAAAGTTTACTATCACAAGTCAAAATTTCATTATTAATATATGAAAAATAAACTTACTAAAAATCAATATTTTTAAAGCATATGTAAAATTAATTTTAAAATAAGATTAAAATATGCTCACCAATTTTTTTCCACTGAGAACCAAAACATCTAAGCACCATTTTATGGTCACACAAAGACCATTTACACACAGGTCCAACATATCAATATTCTACTTAATTTTTAAACAGAATTGGAGGGAGTTTCCTAAAATTTTATTTTGAAAGTTCACTGGGCATTTATTAAGCACTTTACTTTAGGACATAAAAGCTAGCTGGTACCATTGTACTGAAATATATGTATGTGATTGGCTAGCATTAATTTTTGAGGGCTTAAGAAGAACATTTGGTTTAAACACATAAAAGTAAATTAAATATTTAAAATAAATCTGGGAAAATATGTCAGATACCTAATATATGACTGAAGCTGTAATCTAATAAATAGTTCTCCTATGATCACACATCTGTTATGTATAAAATGGATTTTCTATGAAACCAAGAAGAACTTAACATGTCATGTTTACTGAAACACAAGATATGAAGGAGAAATGAGTGATAGGAACAGGCTTTACAAATAAAAATCTATATACAAAATTAATATACATACTTTTATGTGTTGAATTGTATCAACCCAAATTTGTATGTTGAATCTTAATCCCCAGTACCTCAGAAAGTGACTGTATTTGGATAGATAAAGTATTTAAAGTGTAACTAAGGTTAAATAAAATCAATTTGGGTGGACCCTAATCTGATATGACTGGCGACCCTACAGGAAGAAGAGATTAGGACAAAGTGGGAAAAGCATGTGAAGCATAAGGAAAACATGGCCTTCTACAAGCCAAGGAAAGAGCCTTCAGAAGCAACCAACCCTGCTGATACCTTTATCTTGAATTTCTAGTTTCCATAATTGTGGGAAAATACATTTCTGTTGTTTAAGTCACCTAGATTATGGTACTTTATTATGGCAATCCTACAAGACTAATACAAATACCTAGAAGAAATGGAATTTGTTTAATATAAGAAAGTCAGTTTTGTTACTGTCCTAATAATGCCATTGTGATGTCATAATGATGGCATGATGATATGTTATATTATACTGTCATGATGTCTTAGAAAAAGCTGTGTTTCCTTCTATATAATTTTCCAACCAGTGTTATGCTTGGTACACAACCATTTCTGCTATGAATTTTCTCTGCATTTTATATGTAAATTATCCCTTTTACATCCTCTTTTTTCGACTCAGCCCCACTCTCTGACCCTTATGTAACAGCAAGTATGTCTTATTGTCAAAAATGTATTGCACAGGAAGTCTAAACTAAGGCAAGTGCATGAATTTGTCAGACTTAAAAGTCTTTCCATGTTTCCTAAAACTCCCTTGGAGAGAATCTCTCCTTTCTTAATGGGCCAATTGTTTTCATTAACCACTAATTACTTTTTCTAAGCATAGGAGTATATGTGAAAAAGATGATGAAATGATATGGAAAATATTTTACTGATAATTGGGAAATATTGTACCAGCTAAAAATACCAAGCATCCAGGAGATTATTACTTTAAGTTTGTAGAAAAAATTAAAGCCTTAATCTTGAAGTATTATTATTATTATTATTATTTTTTGTGTGTGTGGTACGTGGGCCTCTCACTGTTGTGGCCTCTCCCTGTTGCAGAGCACAGGCTCCGGACGCACAGGCTCAATGGCCATGGCTCACGGGCCCAGCCGCTCCGCGGCATGTGGGATCTTCCCGGACTGGGGCACGAACCCGTGTCCCCTGCATTGGCAGGCGGACTCTCAACCACTGTGCCACCAGGGAAGCCCTTGAAGTATTATTATACCATGAGGACTGAAGATAAATTTGAACTGTTTTAAAAGCAAATCACCAAATTCTGCTTATAATACCTCTAGAAAAACACAGTCCAAATTTCAGTGTTGTGAAGAATCCCCATATATCACATTATATTTGTCAAGCATCAAGGTCTCCCTATAGTAATTTATTTAGCCAGCTCATATTGGACTGTTGACCACCATCCTCTCTGACAGGTACAAAGTAGATTTTGTACCATTTATCTAAGCCTTATTAGACAGCATGAAATAAAGTGTACACAAACCACTTTCCAAAAATAAGACGAACTTCAGGTGGAATAGGAAACTGGAAAGCTACTGTTTGGCTGAGTTTTCAATCTTTCAGAAAAGTTTTTCACTTAAGTGTTGTAAGAGTCGTAAAATTTCTTGTGACAGGCATTTAAGAAGTTTAGGATGCTGATGACTCTACTCTGGAAGCATTCAGATAAACACAAAAGACATGCAAATTTCATTGGCAAATATTTTCTCCCATTCTGAGGGTTGTCTTTTCACCTTGTTTATGGTTTCTTTTGCTGTGTAAAGGCTTTTAAGTTTCATTAGGTCCCATATGTTTATTTTTGTTTTTATTTCCATTTCTCTAGGAGGTGGGTCAAAAAGGATCTTGCTGTGATTTATGTCATAAAGTGTTCTGCCTGTTTTCCTCTAAGAGTTTTATAGTGTCTGGTCTTACATTTAGGTCTTTAATCCATTTTGAGTTTATTTTTGTGTATGGTGTTAGGAAGTGCTCTAATTTCATTCTTTTACATGTAGCTGTCCAGTTTTCCCAGCACCACTTATTGAAGAGGATGTCTTTTCTCCATTGTATATTGTTGCTTCCTTTTTCAAAGATAAGGTGACCAAAGGCGCGTGGGTTTATCTTTGGGCTTTCTATCCTGTTTCATTGATCTATATTTCTGTTTTTGTGCCAGTACCATACTGTCTTGATTACTGTAGCTTTGTAGTTTAGTCTGAAGTCAGGGAGCTTGATTTCTCTAGCTCCGTTTTCCTTTCTCAAGATTGCTTTGGCTATTTCAGGTCTTTTGTGTTTCCATACAAATTGTGCAATTTTTTGTTCTAGTTCTGTGAAAAATGCCATTGGCAGATTGATAGGGATTGCATTGAATTTGTAGATTGTTTTGGTTAGTATAGCCATTTTCACAATGTTGTCTCCTCCAATCCAAAAACATGGTATATCTCTCCATCTGTTTGTATCATCTTTAATTTCTTTCATCAGTGTCTTATAGTTTTCTGCATACAGAACTTTTGTCTCCTTAGGTAGGTTTATTCATAGGTATTTTATTCTTTTTGTTGCAACGGTAAATGGGAGTGTTTCCTTAATTTTTCTTTCAGATTTTCATCATTAATGTATAGGAATGCAAGAGATTTCTGTGCATTAATTTTGTATCCTGCTACTTTACCAAAATCGTTGATTAATCCTGTAGTTTTCTGGTAGCTTCTTTAGGATTCTCTACGTATAGTATCATGTCATTTGCAAACAGTGACTGCTTTATTTCTTCTTTTCTGATTTGGATTCCTTTTATTGTTTTTCTTCTCTGATTGCTGTGGCTAAAACTTCCAAAACAATGTTGAATAATATTGTTGAGAGTGGACAACCTTGTCTTGTTCCTGATCTTAGTGGAAATGGTTTCAGTTTTTCACCATTGAGAATGATGTTGGCTGTGGTTTTGCAACTGACAAAGGATTAATCTCCAAAATATACAAGCAGCTCATGCAGCTCAATATCAAAAAAACAAACAACCCAATCCAAACATGGGCAGAAGACCTAAATAGACATTTCTCCAAAGAAGTTATACAGATTGCCAACAAACACATGAAAGGATGCTCAACATCACTAATCATTAGAGAAATGCAAATCAAAACTGCAATGAGGTATCACCTCACACCAGTCAGAATGGCAATCATCAAAAAATCTAGAAACAATAAATGCTGGAGAGGGTGTGGAGAAAAGGGAACACTCTTGCACTGTTGATGGGAATGTAAATTGATACAGCCACTATGGAGAACAATATGGAGGTTCCTTTAAAAACTAAAAATAGAACTACCATGGGACCCAGCAATCCCACTGCTGAGCATATACCGTGAGAAAACCGTAATTCAAAAAGAGTCATGAACCACAGTGCTCATTGCAGCACTATTTACAATAGCCAGGACATGGAAGCAACCTAAGTGTCCTTCGACAGATTAATGGATAAAGAAGATGTGGCACATATATACAATGGAATATTACTCAGCCATAAAAAAACCTGAAATTGAGTTATTTATAGTGAGGTGGATGGATCTAGAGGCTGTCATACAGAGTGAAGTAACTCAGAAAGAGAAATACAAATACCATATGCTGACACATTTATATGGAATCAAAAAAAAAAAAAGGTTCTGAAGAACCTAGGGGCAGGACAGGAATAAAGACACAGATGTAGAGAATGGACTTGAGGACATGAGGAGGGGAAAGGGTAAGCTGAGGCAAAGTAAGAGAATAACATTGACATATATACACTACCAAATGTAAAGTAAATAGCTAGTGCGAGTCACATAACCACAGAGCACAGGGAGTTCAGTTTGGTGCTTTGTGACCACCTAGAGTGGTGGGATAGGTAGGGTGGGAGGGGATATATGTATACATATAGCTGATTCACTTTGTTATACAGCAGCCACACACCATTGTAAAGCAATTATACCCCAATAAAGATGTTAAAAAAAAAGTAAACACAATAAGAAAAAAAAGAAGACATGTAAATTGTAGACCATTTTGAAGAGTCAGCACAATGATGAAGACTTAAAATTAACCTAAAGATAGATCTACTTGCTCTAGGGAAAACTGATAGCAGTCAAAGATCTTCATTGATGATTCAAAGCTAAAAGTTTCTCTCAGATTCTGCTCTTTCAGCAGTATATGGTCAAACTAGTACACTAATAATAAAGTGGATGAGAAAAACAATTGTTTATTTGCAAAGCTAGGAGACTGAAAAATACATTCCTTCCTACGTCTTCAAATTCTAGTCAAAGTCAGATGTTGGTTTAAACTTTAGACTTTTATAGTGATTTTTGGAACTCAAGTATTATGTCTAGGTGTTCTGAAGAGAATCTAAAAATTAAGTTTGTGAATGTTCTAAAATAACATTTGAAAAAAACCCCAAAAAACAAAAAAAACAACCAACAAAACAAAACAAAACAAAAACACCCAGAAGGGACATTAAAAGAGAGAGAGAAAACTGTTACATGTGTAGGATCCAGCAGGTTTGCAAGAAGCAGTTGAGTCAAACATGCCATCAATTCAGTTGGGGAAAAATATTAAGTAAATCAGTTGTTTGGTCATGTGAAGATAAAACTGGATTCATTACATAATCCAAATACATTACTTTAGCTCTCTACATGCGTGGAGGTAAGAAAACATCATTGTTAAGAGTATGGGCTCCAGAGATAGACTACATGGGTTCAAATCCCAACACTAGTTGGTTAGTTTTCTTCTGAAAGTTAGCCTAAGACTTGGTTTTCTCATCCGATAAAGGGGAAACTAACATTACTTCCTCATAGGCTTGTTGGAGAATTAGATGATCAATGCATGTAATGTACTTCACAGAGGGTCTGGTGTAAGTAAATGCTTAATATGTGACAACCATAATTATTTATACCCATCATAATCAAACTAATTTTCAATTCATACCTAGGAAAATAATAACAAAATCCTCAAAGGTAAAAAAAAAAAGGGAAAAAGATATATCCTCTTAATTTATATATTTGGAATTACAACATGGCTTTAATAGACTTAGAATTTTTTGTGCATGGCCTCATAATGCCAAAGTACCTTAATGAAATGCCTAGATTAGGGATTAAAGTCATCCTATACCAGGCAAAACATTGTAAAGGGACAGAAACATCTACTATTTTAGTATTCTTGGAAGAAATTATTTCTATGTCTGATTAGATATATTATCCTCCAGGTTATAAACTGTTTCAGAATCTATATGGTAATTGAATACGTTCTTTGGGTATTATTCTACAATTAATAATTAGTTCTTTTTCAAAATTTCTGTTCTCCCTCCACCAGTTCTGTTTTAATTCTAAGGACATTAGCCAATGATTTTTTACTCCTTCCTTCCAAAGTATTTGAAATACACGTGACAGAAGAAAGAAGTTCTCTTTTCTAGTCAGCATACCAATTCTCAGTACACCCAGGCTGGTTTTTTTTTTTTTTTTTTTTTTTTTTTTTTGTAAAATGGTATTTTTAAAAAGCGCCGGGAGAACTATTCAATGTTTCTCACTCTAAGAAAAATTGAGGACAGCTGTGGAGGCTGGGATCCTAGGGAGAATGAGGTAAGGTTCCAGATGCTGCCTTTGGCTGCCAGGTCTGTAAAAGAGTATTGTAGTAAAATAAATAAATAGATAGATAAATAAACACTGCTCTTTTAATTACTAAGAAGACAGGTTTTGGTAAAAGGTGTGCCAAGCCACATTTAAGTGCTCACACACACACAATGTAGCTTTTAATTTCCTAACTTGTGTCCATCAGTATGATGGTTGCCCATAGGACGGATGACCAGCTATCTTGAGCATAATTGCAGCAGGGGAAACTGAAGAACTGTAGGTGATATTATTTTGTCTTATTTTATTTCCCTTATTGTCTTTCAAGATTTTTAAAAGCACTTTTGAGTGAAAAATGTTTAAAATAATTTCTTAGAAATATTCGTTATAGTCATCTTTATTTCAGTTTTATCACTTCTCGGTTTAGCAAAACAACTCTGCATTAACATAATGAGCCCATACTTTCTCACAAAGTCCATTTCACTCTGTGAGTGAATCAGCATATATTTATGTTATGTGCATAATTTTTAAGTTTTTAATGTTAAATGAACAGGGAAATTGATGATCTCTAGATCAAAAATGAGGTACCCAAGGTAACTCATGCATGTATGCATGAGGGCAAGGTACACTGTTTTGTTTTGGTTTTTTTTTTTTTTTTGGCTTCAAGCACAATTCTAGAAATTTCTCAGGATCCCCTAGGGAGTATGACTAGGAATCAAGTCATGCTGTAAAGGAATGCTGAGTGTGAGGACCCAGTTTCAGTTGGATAAACATAAGTTTATACAGGAAATAATAGATCAGCTTTCTCCAGAAAAGGTCAACTACCTAATAGCATGGGCAGAAAAAACAGTGTTGTGGTCAAACAGGGCAGACACTGGTATAAAAGATAAGGGAGAGAGGGCATTAGGGAGGAAGGTTAAGGGCCTTGTAAAGGATTGGCCATGGGTCAGTGAAGGAAAGGAAAGCAGATTGTGGAGAAGGGTGATGATCTCTAAGATTCTAGGAAGTGGATTGAAGGCTTGAAATTAGGATTAAAAAAAGCCCTTCAGGGCTTCCCTGATGGCGCAGTGGTTGAGAGTCCTCCTGCCGATGCAGGGGATGCAGGTTCGTGCCCTGGTCTGGGAGGATCCCACATGCCGCGGAGTGGCTGGGCCCGTAAGCCATGGCCGCTGAGCCTGCGCGTCCGGAGCCTGTGCTCCGCAACGGGAGAGGCCACAGCAGTGAGAGGCCCACATGCCGGAAAAAAAAGATAAAGAGCCTTTTGTTATGCTAATGAGAAGACTTTTTGGACCGAACCTAAGGATGGAGGCTGGTTGCCAGGAGACCCAACCTAGTGATTGGAGGGTTGGAACTTTCAGTCCCACTGCCCAACTTCTCGGGAGGAGAAAGGGGTTGGAGACTGAATGAATTGCCAATGGCCAGTGATTTAATCAATCATGACTATGTAATAAAGCCTCCAGAAAAACCCCAAAGGACGGGATTTGGAGAGCCTCTGGGTTGGTGAACATGGGGAGATTTGGGGAGTGTGGCATGTCTAGAGAGGGCATGGAAGCTCCATACCCTTTCCCCATACTTTGCCTTGTGCATCTCTTCCATCTGGCTGTTCTTGAGTGATATCCTTTTATAATACACTGGTAATCTAGTAAATTAAATGTTTCTCTGAGTTCTGTGAGCCACTCTAGCAAATTAATCGAACCCAGGAAGGGGGCTGTAGGAACCTCTGAGCTAAAGCTGTTTGGTCAGAAGCACAGGTGACATTCTGGACTTTTGACTTGTGTCTGAAGCGTGTGTGAGGGGGAGGGGTAGTCTTGTGGGATTGAGCGCTTAACCTGTGACATATGACGCTGTTTCAGGATCGATAGTGTCAGAATTGAGTTGAATTGCAGAACACCCAGCTGTGTCTGGAGAATTACTGGAGATGTGGGGAAAACATTGTAACTGGGTGCAGCATCCTTAGACCTCATCTTAACTAATTATATCTGCAAGGACCCTATTTCCAAATAAAGTCACATTCTAAGGTGCTTGAAGTAGGACTTCAACAGATCTTTTGTGGACACAATTCAACTCTTAACAGCATATGAGGCCAAGCTGGGGAGCAGGGGTAGGGCATTCAGAAGCAAACGGATGTCAGCCCAGGTGGTAATTCTTGGGTAACAGAGAATCACAAACTGACACTGACATTTGAAACTGAGAAATGTTACTAAAACAGTAGGACACATGTAGAAAGTGGGAGAGCTGGATAAAGCAAATTACAACCAAAGCTAAAATCAGCACCCCAGCCACAAAAGAAAAGAGGAATCAAATTTTACCTACTGTAAATAGGAATATACACTTATTTTATTAAACTATAGCAAATATATCAACCTTAGATAATTAAATGTCAGGATATACATTTTGGGAGATTTAGTCAGTTGTGACACTGATTCCTCCGTAAGCATTTCTGATTGTTAATCTGTAAGTGTTAGTCAAGTGTCACAGCATGGTGGATGAGGACAAGCTCTAGAGCCAGGATGCTTGGCATGAAAGCTGCCCCGTCCTCTGTTAGCTGTGAGACCTCAGGCAAGTTATATAACTTCCCTGTCACTCAGTTTACTTATCTGTAAAATGAGTACCTATCTCACAAGGTCCTTGTGAAGATTAATTGAGTTAGCCTATGTAATCTGTGTCTGGCGCATAGGAAGTGTTGAAAATATATTAACTATCTATATAGTTTTATTTTAATTGACTACCTCACTTTCATAAATAAAATTCTTGAATTAAATTAACTTAAATATAACTACAACAAATATAATCAAATTATTAAATTCTATTTCAGCTTAAAGTATTTTATTAAACATGTACGGTAGCTTTTCTGCTTTTTTCTCTTTATGAAAAATAGGGTTTTTTTGGCATAGGTCTAAAAGAAATTATTACATAGCATCTCCATCAGAAACTAGAATATGACATTTATTAAAAGATACTTGTTAATTAATTTTTTCATGTACTTTAAAAATCCTGTCTTTTTGTGTCTATTATGTAAGTGATCAAAATAATAGTACACATTAGTAAGGTAATATTGATCACTTACTAAGTGCCATTCTACCAAGCACATTATAGCCACTTTCTCATTTAATCTGCAGAATAGCCCCATTGTGTTATGTGTATCATAATGTTATTTCTTCTTATTGCTCTTTTAAAAATGAGGTCAGTTAAGCGCAGAGTGGTTCGATAATTTGCCCATGGTCACACAGCTAGCAAGTGGTTTAGTGAGAGCCCAAATCAGTTTTATCTGATAAGAAAGTCTGGACTCTTAGCTTCTTTGCTTTGCTGCCAGGCCAATTTCTGGGTCTCATTTTTATACACAGAGATTTTTAAAGAGATGAAATATATGGCAATTCAAAAATTGTTTCTAAAATCATCCTTTTTCCGTAGTTTTTTAAGCAGATAATCAGAAGACTAAAATATGTTTTGGAGCCTAATTCATCTCTTGTATTTCTAGAAATTGTATTAAATGAAATTATTAGTTCCTCAGTAAGGATTTCTCATTCAAAAAAAAATTCTTTCTTTTCAGAAATATTTAAAGAGCAACACATGGAAATGACAAATGCTATTCCTATTATTCCCTTACAAAGTGAAGCCTTGGTCTAGAAAATTTTCAAAGTCAAAAGGCCAGGGCTTCCCTGGTGGTGCAGTGGTTGAGAGTCCGCCTGCCAATGCAGGGGACACGGGTTCGTGCCCCGGTCTGGGAAGATCCCACATGCCACGGAGCGGCTGGGCCCGTGAGCCATGGCTGCTGAGCCTGCGCGTCCGGAGCCTGTGCTTCGCAACGGGAGAGGCCACAACAATGAGAGGCCCACATACCGCAAAAACAAAAAACAAAAAACAAAAAACAAAAAACAAACAAACAAAAAAAAGGCCAAAAGTATTGCCTTCTTGTTTTTACTTTTTCAGTGTTTTTCATCTCAATAAACCAAGTAACAACACTCTTGAACCTCACATTCCATAGACCATTATCACCTCTTCTCTCTTATGGATTCATTTAGAATTGCTTTCTACCTCTGTCTCTAAGCACACGCTGATTAAAATGTTTTAATTAAAATTATGACTACTACAGAAAAATTATTGAGAAATTCTTCAAGATGAAAATGCTTTGTGTTGGAAGCCTAATTCCACTATTCATGCTTCTACTGAGCAATATTTTCTAAAAGGTTCACCTTCATGTTGTGTAATATTGGATTTAGTCTCAACAGCTTGAAGGTAGTGTTTTTAAAACAAGGCCAAGCAAGCAGAAAAGTTTGTATGATGATACAGATTTGATTAGCTCTTAAACAAAACAAGTTCATCCAGGTTGGCCTGTGCAGTTATTCTAGAACTGAATCCTATAACTTTCTTCCACAGCTGTCGTTCTGAGAAAGAGAGAGGTCTTGTTATATTCTAAAACCGTTTTTAAAAGAAAGAAGCATCGTGATTGAGTGGGTCAGAGTGTCTGCAGCTTGCACTCAAACACTGGAGACACACTGGGATGAAAGCCAAGTTACTTAGCACTGTAATACAGTGAAAGGGAGTTTCACTAAGAAGCCAGTAGGATCATTTCTTAATAAGAATGGGCTCCTGTTTCCTACTTGATGAAACTGTGTACAGCATAGAGAGCTTTACTCTTCCCTTTTGAAGGCTTCTCCTCATTGCTCAATACAACCTTCCTTTTGGTGTTGCAAAACCCTGGGAGGACCATCTTGGGCCAACCTGGGGAATTCATTAAGGTTGATGTTCCTAATCAAGGATCAGAGTTTAACCCGGCCAGACATTCACACGAGCTGCAGAGTGGCCCGTTTAAAACCTGCTTTGTTTTTTTTCAGAAAAGCAGAGGTACATACAAATGAGTTTAGTCCAAACATTACTTCTCAAACGGTAACTTGTGTACAAATAACCTGGGGATCTTGTTCAAATGCAGTAGGTCTGTGCTGAGGCCAGAGCTTCTGAACTTCTGTTAAACTCTAGAACATCGATGCCATTGGTCAGTGGATCCAGCAATGGACCGTTAGTCTCTTTTCTTATCTTTTTAGGCAAGACCGTGACTTTGCCACACTGGCCAGATGAAAACCTGCCTTGATTTTAAGGAAATCGTCTATAGATTGGACATTTTTTCACCAACAATTTAATTCAAATTTAACAAACATCGAAGGAGAACTAAATTCTTTCTTACAGTTACACTAAATCTTCCATGAAACAGCTTATAGCCGGTTTCCCTTCTTTCTACCTAATGGCTTCCTACTCTTTAGCGTGACTGCCCTTGTCTTCTATGTTAACAGCCTTTGCTTAGTTTGCAGTCCCTCAGAGTTCTGGAGTCTGTGGCAAAGTGGAGAAGCTTCTTTCACTGAAGACGTTCCCTGCTGTGCTCAAGAATCACCTTAAAGAATTGTCAAAGTGTGCTCTGCTTCCAGGATCAGCCATAAGAAAGTACAACTTGTACCAAACCCAGAGAAGAATAAGATTTATTTGCAACTTGTTCTATAAGACAGAGGTTCTCAACTTGGAGGAATATAATTACATGAGGAGCTTAATCCAAACACCACATCCACACCCAGCGCCTCCGCCCCCCCCCATATACACCTTCTTCCTTTCTCACCCCGACCACTCACCAAATCCTGATGGATAACTAACTTTTCCCCAATCTTCTTTTTCTCAATGTGCCACCATCCCCATTAAGTACTACAATTTTAGAAGGAAAAATATGAGTAGCAGGGTTCAATGCTGTTGAGAGGTCAAGAGAGATATATTGCTTCCATGTAGCAATGGCAGAGAAGACAATATGGACTCTGACTCCTTCCTATAGCATCCTTCATTTTAGAGGGTTTATAAAATAAAAGGATTTTGGGGAAAAGACATAAACCTACAAAGCTGGAGATAACATGATCATAAATAACAGCAAAACAGTCTGGAAATTGGAAAGAAATAAGTATACAATATAGGAATCATTATACCCAATGGAATGGACTTTTAAATGGCAACTTGAAAAGCCCAAACAAACAAACACACAGAACAAAACTCAATTTGTACCACAAAAAAACATCAAAAGACTGAGGGATTAGATGTATCACACAGCTCTAGAAGTGGGGTAAATGAATACTCTTAGGACAGAATTAAGGCATTTTCAGACATGCATGTTCTCGAAACATTAACCTTCTTTGCATCTTCTGTGCAAGAAGCTGTGGATAGTTTCCTTCAAAATGAGTGAGTAAAGCAAGGAAAGCGGGAGATGCACAGTACCTGGTGCAGGAGCTCCAACACGACACAGAAACAAAGGGCAAGCTGGAGGAGGGGATCCCAAGATGACAACTGTGCAGATGTGTAGATATGAACCCATCTAGAGGGGAGCACGTCATAAAGGCTCCTGATGTCTCCAACAGGATTAAATTAATAATATCCCAGATGCATTGGAATGGATGGAGAAGAAATTTAGACAACAGGTACAAGTGTTTGGAGTAGAATTAGTGAAAAAAATATAACAATTGAAGCAACAAAGTTCAACGAATAGGTCCAGGAAAAAATTGTGCAAGAATATTTATCATATTTAAATTATGATCTGACGATATGGAGAGAATAGGGGTGGGTAGATAGGAAATTTGCACATATGAGGAGAAAGTAGGGGTAGAAAGGAAATCAACAAATAATGACTAAAGCTGAAAAGTGAACAGATAGAAATACAAGAATATTATTTAGTGCCACTATTGTAGATGTAAAATAACTGGCTGAAAAGTGTGAAAATGGTTGCCCTTTGTGCAAGGAAAATGGAGATGGGGAACGGGTGTGAGGAACTGTTCTCTTGTGGTCTCGTTCTTTCTCTCTCTTTGTAATAAACCTTGTGAATTCTTTGAATCTTTTTCAACTTCTTGATTAAAATAAAAAATAAAAAGAGTGGGGAAAGAGTAAAAAGTGTCCATTGAATTTTTGACAACAGTAACTTAAATTTGCAGTTGAGGCACAGAAGTCATTTAAAGATGAATTTGGTGGGTAATGTGCTCACAGGATGTCATTTTAAATCATTCCTCTGTGAGACGCATAGCTTTTGGTCCCTCGAAGTGTGGCCTCTGAGCACTTGTCTCAGAGTCAGATTGTTTGTGAATATTTGGGTTCCTGGCCCTACCCCGATTTTATGAATCAGGATATTTAGAGAAGTCACACTATAAAGAAGCTCTCTGGGTACTTTCCATTGACCATTAACATTTGAGAAGCACAGCCCTAGCGGAAGAATACATAACCAAGAGGTCTCATTCAGGTGACTAAAGAGTGTTTTTTCTTAATTGAAGTGTAATTGATTTACAATATTGTGTTAGTTTCCGGTGTACAGTAAAGTGATTCATATATATATATATATATATATATATATATATATATATATATATATATATATATATAAATAAATAAAGAATGTATATAAATATATATTCTTTTTTATATTCTTTTCCCTTATAGGTTATTATAAAATATTGAGTATAGTTCCATGTGCTATACAGTATGTCCTTGTTGGTTATCTATTTTATACATATTAGTGTGTATACATTAATCCCAAACTCCTCATTTTTCCTTTCCCTCCCTTTCCCCTTTGGTAAACATGTTTGTTTTCTATGCCTGTAGGTCTATTTCTGTTTTGTAAATAAATTCATTTATATCACTTTTGTTTAGATTCTACATATAAGCAATGTCATATGATGTTTGTCTTTTTCTGTCTGGCTTACTTCACTTAGTATGATATTCTCTATATCCAACCATGTTGCTGCAAACAGCATTATTTCATTCTTTTGTATAGCTGAGTAATATTCCATTGTGTATATATATATATATATATATATATACATATGTATCTGTATGTATGTATATATATATATATATATATATATATATATATATATATATATATATATATATATATATATATATATACACATACATATATACCACATCTACCGTAAGATCCAGGGATCTCACTACTGGGCATATATCCAGAGAAAATTATACTTTGGAAAGATACATGCACCTCAATGTTCATTGCAGCACTGTTTACAATGGCCAAGACTTGGGAGCAACCTGTCCATCAACAGATGAATGGATAAAGAATGTTTTTAAGATGCCCATCTTTTATTCTGCCAGTAGCAAAATGAATTCAGTAGGTCAGGGTTTATTCTCACTGGGAATATATTCCCTTCAAAAGTTCACCAGACACTTCTAATGCTCCTTCCTGGATCAGTAGTCCTGCTGAGGAATTCCAGAGCTGTCAGCCTCTGTCCTTTTACCATGACCACTCTGGAGACTAAACAGCTGTGCAAAGAATAGTGGTCATGACTTTGAGAGTCTATAGCAGACAGTTCTCTACGCAGTAGTGAAAAAAACATTTAGCATCGTCTTAAAGCCTTAATTATGTAGGCAAACTTGTACCAACTAATTTAACTTAATGTTGTTTGATTCAGTTATGTCACTTCATTAACAACCCTAATGTCCACAGATACCTTTGAAGTTATAGCTGGATACTACATTCCAGGAAGTGTTGGGAATGTGGAAAGGATTATTTTGTAGCTTTTACATGCTTTAATGTATCATTTAAAACAATTTAAAATATACATTCTCTCCCAACCTGGAGTGTAGAGTATATTATTATTCTGTAAAATCAATATCTCTGAGTTTTGAAAAATGCCAATTAAAGGAAAAAATAAATTATTGAAATATTCTTTCCTGTTTTAAATAATGTATAAGTGTGTTTGAGCTTCTGTAATGAAGCACTTATTACTGTGATAATGTTATAATATTGTTAGAATAAAATATTTCTGTGGTATTTGTAGATCTCAAATTATCTTATCAAAAATATAACTTGTGATAAAAACCTTAAATAACTGATATTTCCAAATAATGAATATAATATCATTTCTAAAACTCCTGGTTCTAATCCAAAGTACTGTGGCTCAGAAAATATCCAGTTAAAAAACATGCTAACGAGTCATTAAGAGATCCCCTATGAAACTAACAAGGCCATTTTAGTGGATGAGCCAACTAGCTGGAGAGGACTCTCCATCCACTGAGACATCAAACCTCCAAAGGAAACCCCCTACCCCACGAAGTCCCTTTCATCCACTCGGGTTTATTCCAGAGGATCATTGGTAGTTCTAATAGGTTGTGAGAGGAAGACAGGAACGAAATCCCATCAGGTAGGATCAGCTTACATTATTCAAAGCTTAATATTTATCATAAGGGCTCTGAGATTATTGACTTTTGAGGAATAAGATTTTCATAATTTAAGGAGGCATGCAGGTTTTCTGCATGCAATGTAGCCTTACAAGTGGTTTTACATAAGAAGTTAAAAAGTACCAATTAACAGAGGCAGTAAAAAAAGACACATCCATATACTCACACTATATACCCAGAAAGAATAATCATATATTAACATTTTTAAGGTTAAAAGTAGCACGTCTAGTTCTCAGCCAAAACAAAATTTGCATATTCTGTTTAGAATCAAGAAAATGACACACAATCTTTATTGTTTCGTATATGCTTCAGGAATTTAAGAAAAACATATTTTTAATCTCTTTTCCTGCCATCAAATTTGTACCTCTGGGTAGTAAACCTCATTGAGTATGTACCCAGAGTGTCTGGACCTCTCCAGACTGATACTACAGCATCATAAAGAGAGTCATTACTGAAATTTCACTTTCTGCCACTCCTACAAAGCAGCCCTTGGTACCCAGGAAAGTTTCTGTGTTGTCAAGCACTGGTCTCTTCTCACAGGTCTTGTGATCTGTGGTTTTCTTTTGCTCTGTTCCATTAGTGTGTCAGGGCAATGTGGAAGAGTAAGGACACCAGCATCTTTCACCGTAGCATACACAAGTGACACAAAAATAACCCCCCAGCTCGAGCCTGCTGTGCAGTGCCCAGCACTTGGGGCTGTACGTCATCTACCTCTCTCCCTGGCAACCTCACCTATGACTCTCCCTCAAGGCCACTGGGGCATCCACAAATGCCTCCAGAGTCCCCTGTTTTCTTCAGCCAGGAGGAAAAAATATCTTTTATACTAATTGGTACAAAATGACCCCTTAAAGGAACTACCCACCAAATAATCAAAGTAAGATATTGCTCAGTGTATAATAGCTGCCCTGTATAGGTTCAGCTTGATTCAAAGGAAATTTACAGAGAGAGTTGATTTAATACATCATCTAATCATGAATATCAATAGTAGAAATGGTTGTTTACTTAGATCTTTTTCAAAATACCTACACATACAAGCATCTGTTAAAAACATTTTATAAGATTCAAAAATCCTCAACAAAATACTAGCAAACAGAATCCAACAGAACATTGAAAGGATCATACAGCATGATCAAGTGGGATTTATCCCAGGAATGCAAGGATTCTTCAATATACACAAATCAATCAATGTGATACACCATATTTACAAATTGAAGGAGAAAAACCATATGATCCTCTCAATAGATGCAGAAAAAGCTTTGGACAAAATTCAACACTGATTTATGATAAAAAACCCTCCAGAAAGTAAGCATAGCGGGAACTTACCTCAAAAAAATAAAGGCCATATATGACAAACCCACAGCCAACACTGTTCTCAATAGTGAAAAACTGAAACCATTTCCACTAAGATCAGAAACAAGACAAGGTTGCCCACTCTCACCACTATTATTCCACATAGTTTTGAAAAGTTTTAGCCACAGCAATCAGAGAAGAAAAAGAAATAAAAGGAATCCAAATTGGAAAAGAAGTAAAACAGTCACTGTTTGTAGATGACATGATACTACACATAGAGAATCCTAAAGATGCTACCAGAAAACTACTAGGACTAATCAATGAATTTGGTTAAGTAGCAGGATACAAAATTAATGCACAGAAATCTCTTGCATTCCTATACACTCATGATGACAAATCTGAAAGAGAAATTAAGGAAACACTCCCATTTATAATTGCAACAAAAATAATAAAATACCTAGGAATAAACCTACCTAAGGAGAAAAAAGGCCTGTATGCAGAAAAGTATAAGACACTGTTGAAAGAAATTAAAGATGATACAATGGAGAGATATACCAAGTTCTTGGATTGGAAGAATCAACATTATGAAAATGACTATACAACCCAAAGCAATCTACAGATTCAGTGCAATTCCTATCAAACTACCAATGGCATTTTTCACAGAACTAGAACAAAAAACTTCACAATCTGTATGGAAACACAAAAGATCCCAAATAACAAAAACAATTTTGAGAAAGAAAAACGGAGCTAGAGAAATCAGGTTCCCTGACTTCAGACTATACTACAAAGCTACAGTAATCAAGACAGTATGGTACTGACACAAAAACAGATATATAGATCATTGGAACAGGATAGAAATCCCAGAGATAAACCCATGCACCTATGGTCACCTTATCTTTGATAAAGGAGGCAAGAATATACAATGGAGAAAAGACAGCCTCTTTAATAATTGGTGCTGGGAAAACTGGACAGCAACATGTAAAAGAATGAAATTAGAATACTTCCTAACACCATACACAAAAATAAACTCAAAATGGATTAAAGACCTAAATGTAAGGCCAGACACTATAAAACTCTTAGAGGAAAACATAGGCAGAACACTTTACGACATAAATCACAGCAAGATCCTTTTTGACCCACCTTCTAGAGAAATGGAAATAAAAACAAAAATAAACAAATGGGATCTAATGAAACAAAAGCTTTTGCACAGCAATGGACACCATAAACGACAAGAAGACATCCCTCAGAATGGGAGAAAATGTTTGCAAACAAAGCAACTGACAAAGGGTTAATCTCCAAAATATACAAGCAGCTCAATATCAAAAAAACAAACAATGCAATCATAAATGGGCAGAAGACCTAAATAGACATTTCTCCACAGAGTGGCAACAAACACAAGAAAGGATGCTCAACATCACTAATCATTAGAGAAATGCAAATCAAAACTACAATGAGTTATCACCTCACACTGGTTAGAATGGGCATAATCAGAAAATCTACAAACAACAAATTCTGGACAGGGTGTGGAGAAAACAGAACCCTCTTGCACTGTTGGTGGGAATGTAAGTTCATACAGCCACTATGGAGAACCTTATAGAGGTTCCTTAAAAAACTAAAAATAGGGCCTCCCTGGTGGCGCAGTGGTTGAGAGTCCGCCTGCCGATGCAGGGGATACGGGTTCGTGCCCCGGTCTGGGAGGATCCCATATGCCGCGGAGCATCTGGGCCCGTGAGCCATGGCCGCTGGGCCTGCGCATCCGGAGCCTGTGCTCCGCAACGGGAGAGGCCACAACAGTGAGAGGCCCGCATACCGCAAAAAGAAAAAAAAAAAAAAAAAAAACTAAAAATAGAACTACCATATGACCCAGCAATCCCACTACTGGGCATATACCCTGAGAAAACCATAATTCAAAAAGAGTCATGCACCACAATGTTCATTGCAGCTCTATTTACAATAGCCAAGACATGGAAGCAACCTAAGTGTCCATCGACAGATGAATGAACAAAGAAGATGTGGCACATATATACAATAGAATATTACTCAGCCATAAAAAGAAACGAAATTGAGTTATTTGTAGTGAGGTGGATGGACATAGAGGCTGTACTACAGAGTGAAGTAAGTCAGAAAGAGAAAAACAAATACCATATGCTAACACATAAATATGGAATCTAAAAGAAAAAAGCTTCTGAGGAACCTAGGGGCAGGACACAGAGGTAGAGAATGGACTTGAGGACATGGGGAGGGGGAAGGGTAAGCTGGGACGAAGTGAGAGAGTAGCATTGACATATATACACTACAAATATAAAATAAATAGCTAGTGGGAAGCAGCTGCATAGCACAGGGAGATCAGTTCGGTGCTTTGTGAACACCTAGAGGGGTGGGATAGGGAGGGTGGGAGGGAGATGCAAGAGGGAGGACATATGGGGGTATATGTATATGTATAGCTGATTCACTTTGTTATACAGCAGAAACTAACACACCAGTGTAAAGCAATTATACTCCAATAAAGATGTTAAAAAATTTTATAAATAAATTTGTTACATGATTGAGTACGTGTCATTTTCACATTCTCATAGCTTTGTAAAACGTGACTGACTATAATGGGAGTTATAAAAGAAATGCATACGAAATGCAATCAGAACTCAGCAAATGCAGTAGTTAAATCTGGAAGTCAAGGAATTCTTCTCCGTAAAGATACCATTTGTGTTAGGGTTTGGGTGATGATTAGGAGCTTAAGAAGAGAAAAAAGCTTGAGCAAGAAGCCTGGGCAGGAAGAAGGAAGGGGGAACAAGGAGTGTAAAGATAAAGGTACACATGGCCTGTGAAGATATTTTATCCCTGGGTTTTTCCAAAACCAAATAAAGATTTGCCGGCAGCTAGTTTATTTTATAAAGCAAATAGGTGGAACATGAGTGGAAGAAAAGGAATTGTAAAGTGGGGAGGAGGAAACACCAATCCAAAAGTACATTCCTAAGCTCCTTACCACCGTGGGCAATGGGAGCTCAAGCCCCTTTTGGACCCTCAGAGAAACTTGTGGACTGTACTCCAGATTTCTCTTCTCAGCATGTGGAACAGGGCTCTATTTACTGCCCCCCAAGGTCACATGTTGTCCCAGGTGTGTTAACTCCCTTGGTTTAACAGATTCTCATGGGTGTGTCAAGTGCAGGTGGCAGAGAAACCTCGGGGTGGAAATAAGAGATATTCTGGACGGTGGAAGCGATATGTCAGGGAATAACTTTGCACAGCTGGTTGCTACAATAGAGGCTGGAGTAAAATGTCAGATCAAAGTGATGTGAGACTGAGTAGAATATATATCAATATATAAGGTAAGAAGAAGTTGTCTGATATATAGACAGAAAACGTGGGTGTAAAATTCAGAGAGAAAATCTACCAAGTTAGGTTGTGGATATATTGTGAAGGACCATAAAACGCTTTGTAAAAGCAGCTTGATCCTGTAGTCAATTAAGAAGATCAAGGTTTTTAAGAGAGAAAACTGACTCAGTTATATTTGTGGCTTAATGAGATAATGCTGGTGTTTGTAGTTGTTTATTTGGCAAATGTATAAAACTTTCCCTCATGCCAAGCACTGTGCTAATTCTTGGGCATATTATGAAAAATAAGAGGAACAAGATGATCCTGCCTTCCCGGGTCTTCCAGCCTATGGAGGAAGACAAATTCACAGGCCGTTGCAATCAACTGGGATAAGTTTTAGAACAGGACATATGGGTGCCATTGGAGCCCACAGCAGGAGTCCTTGGAGTAGTCTATGGAGTTCAGAGATGGCTTTCTAGCAGAGCTGACACTAACGTGATATTGAAGGGTGAGTGGAGGAAAAGAGGAATGGCCCAGAGGGACCGGCACTGCCAGAAGGAACAGAGGGAAATAAGCATGGTGGGTCCAAGGAACTGAAGGTAGGTCAGCAGGGATGTTAAGAGTGGCATGTGACGGAAGAGGTGCTGGGAGATTCCTGGAGAGGTAGAGAGGGACTAGCTTGTACAGCACTTTTGAAGATTCTAAAAAAACAGTCAAGAATCACTGAACTAAATGAACAAAAATGTTGTGAATCATCCTTGTTCTTTAGTGCAAATAAGTTTAACTTTTATTTAGATCCCACCTCCATGTTCCAAGCCATATTTTCAGCAAATTAACCTTTGGCAGATAGAATGGAGCCAGTTTTCCCAGTTCTGAGCTCACCAGAGCTGACACTTATGTGGCCATCTCACAACCCACTGGGTGGTCTCTCTCCTCCAAGGCTGGGATCACATCGCACACAGTGGAAAATGGCATCACATGGGACTCTTGAAAAGGATGCTGAAATTTTTATAACAATAATTTTCAAAGACCACTTCAATCTGTCACTCTTTTATTCCACCCTTCTTTTATCCCATATAACAAGCAGGCGTTCCCTGACTTGTTTCCTATTTGTTTCCTATTTTATCGTCTTTGTCGTGTATCTATAAATAGAATAAATCTGCTCTTTTCTTGGTGACTCTGGATGTTTGTTATCTACTTCTATGTTTCCTGGGGGAAAAATATGACACGCAACTCTGAGACAGGAAATGTCTCTCTGCTACATTTTAGAACTATTAGAGATTCACAAAGGGTCACGTGGAAGACGAGATTGTTTGCTTTGCATCAACTGTAGTTTACAAGAGCAAACGCACTGCTCCAGGAATGTTGGAAATGTATGTGATGTTAAATTTGAGGTCATCCTCTCACTTGTCAGAACGTGGCTTCTTGTCCGAAGTTCCAAAACTTTAAGGCCTGTGAAATACTTGGAGTGGTTCCAAGGGAGAGCAATGAAAGTGATAAAAGATTTGAAGGCTAATACTTTTGAGGGAAGGCTGAAAGAACAAGAATTATTTCTCCTCTAAATGAGAAGTCAGAGGTAATTTAAAAATCTTCAAGAATATGAAAGGTTTTATGGGTAGAGCAATGGTGTCCAAATCTAGGGAAGTTTGAGCAATGGGGCCTGGGCACAGTGAAGGCATGCTGTCAAGGAGGGTTGCTGTGTGCTGGCATGGGGTATTTCACTGCAGAACCCCCTTCTTCTGAGGCCCAGAAGATTCGATATTATCTAGCAGTGAGGTGTCATATACTGCCTTACGTGAGCACTGGGGTAAAATAAATGACTTCTAAAAATCTCTAAATTCAGTAGTTTTCAGGTTTTTAAAAGGTCTTCCATTTGAAAGCACTCTGAGTGCAAATAAATTATTAGCCAAGACTTTATTCTTATACTTTCTAGAAATAGTAGCACATCCTGATTATATACTGGTAATATCTGCAACCAGAATTCCAGAAGCTCCTATCATATTACCAGTTTACCAGAATTATACATAATTATATACAATACACATACACGCAATACATACACAATATACAATCATCATACTACCAGTCTTTACACAGTATTTTCAAAAACATTTCTATTCCTATATTCCCTAGATCCTCTCTATTCTGTTTATCTCTTACAGTCCGATGAGATACTGTTGTCCTGAGCCATCTCAGCCTTTCATTCTCAAAACTGAGGATGATAAATATATAGTCTAATAATTCAGTTGAAATAGACATTCTTCCATTTCAGTAACAGAATCTATGCAGAGAGACACCTACACATTTTGGGATGTATACGAAGTTCTAATTTTATGACAGACAGCAGCATAGCATTGCATTTACAATCCTTTTACAAAGGTGGATGATAACAGAAGCTAGGACAATACAATAAAACACTATGTCTGCAATAAAAAGTCAGACTTCACTCGCCTGAAATGGGCTGGTACAGATCACTATATCTCTGTTTACGGGGAATTTTAAGATACTCACAAAACAAAACTGCCAAGCATGAAAGAATAATTTCTTTAGCAGCTGTTCAGGAAGGTCAAAAACACAGAAACTACTGAAGGTTACAAAAATATAGCTAGAACTCTTGGGAGTTGAGCTCCATTGCAACGGAAATTTCAGAATCATCTTCTGGTTGTGCCCCGCCAGATGTGAGCGCACTTGTGACGGGTTCCAAGATGCTAGGAGCTCAGTTCTGCCATTTGAATTACCACCTCCTGGCATCACGACTGAGGGGACAGAGTTCATAAATAAAAGCATAGATGTCTCTGATGCTTCGTTCAAAAAAGAAACCAACACGGATCGATAGGGACAATCTGACACCAGTATCCCAATTTCTGCCCAGACGCCAGCAGTAGGAAGGTTATTGTGCACAATCTTGAAAATCTGTTCTCCAAATGCATTATTGACAGAAAATGACATAATATGAAAGTAAATGAAGCTGAATAAATACCTGTACGGAGGGCCAGGCATCAAAACTACGCTTGGTGAAAAATAACCAAAAGAAAAAAAAAAGGCATAGGTCAAAATGTCATCATATGAAACATTGCTGTTTTTGTGGTTCATGACTCCAGATTGAAATATAAAATCAGCCCAAAGCCAGATTTGTTTTTTCTTTGCTATTTAACTTGAATAGATTTCTCTCTACTTTTGAATTTATAGAGCTTTGCCTGTCTTACTTTTAAAAAAAAATTCTCAATGAAATCCAAATTTTATGAAATCCAAATTAGGGAATTAGGTCATGTAATTTTGACTTTGAAGTCATTGCGGGGAACTTCCAATGTAAATAGTTTGTGCAATTCTGCTTAAGAGCATAGAGTGATTAAAAGAGAAATTAATATAAGTCGGTGTACTGTGACCATGAACATAATGTCTGTCAAGGTGGTTCCTTGAGTTCCTCAGTTGTTAACCTCATCGGATCTTGAATTTCATGGGTTCTTTGTTGTTCTTTCTAGCGGTCCAGCATTACCTCACTATTCCAAAAGCCTCGATGACTTCATACTGTTAAAACCACATTCAATTACATTTGTTATTAAAAAGATTAAAGGTGTGCTTGGACTCTTCATTTGTACAGATTGCAACAAACACAACTTTGTGCAGATCCTACTTACAATTTGGAACTTTCCTCTGTGTAGGGCCGCTGACTTATGATGAAGCAAAAACAAGTGCTGATGGAAATTAGTCAGACGTTGACAGAGATGATTTTAAATTCCTCAGGTGGAGCAATCTAGAAATGTTTTGTTGTAAAGTATCCTCTCAGAATAAAAAAAAAACATTAATGTAAATGTGAAGGATTTGAAACACTTTCACATTTGACAAATTTATTAATCCTAAGAAATCGACAGTTCAATTATTAAGCCCATTTTAGGGATAGGAAAACCAAGGTAATTTATCCAAAGTCATGGCAGTACCAGACCTAACACCTAGGCCCTCTAATTTGAGCCCCCAAAACTTGCTTACTCAAACTCAAACATATACTCAGAGAACGCTCCCACAAAGATGCATTGGCAACAGATGGCATTTTTCCTATTGAAACATTCTGATGAAGAGAATTTGTCTTTCTAGAAAAGTCCTCGATGTCCCATTTATCCAAAAGAAGAATACTCATGGTAGTTATAGGTCTAATAACTTCTATCATGATGTTTCTGAGAGAAAATGCATTTGGTGTCTCCTTTGGGGCACAGGAATATAGCTCACTAAATACAGAGGGTCAATTTTTCCCCCATTCATGGGCAGTGCGTACAGGGCTCCCACTAATGCCACCCCAGCTCTAACAGAGAGATGGTTCATGGGCCAGGTTTCCAAGGAATCACTGTGAGGAGTTCACAGTTTCTTTTTTTAATTTATTTTTTATTGAAGTATAGTTGAATTACCATGTTGTGTTAATTACTGCTGTGCAGCAAAGTGACTCAGTTATATATATATACATTCTTTTTCATACTCTTTTCCATTGTGGTTTATCACAGGATATTGAATATAGTTCCCTGTGCTCTACAGCAGGACCTTATTGTTTATTCATTCTATATATACCATTTTGCATCTGCTAATCCCAAACTCCCAATACAACCCTCTCCCATCCCCCTCCCCCTTGGCAACCACCAGCCTATTCTCTATGTCCCTGATTCTGTTTCTGTTTCATAGATAGTTTCATTTATGTCATCTTTTAGATTCCACATATAAGCGATATCATTTGTCTTTCCCTTTCTGACTTACTTCACTTAGTATGATAATCTCTAGTTACATCCATATTGCTTCAAATGGCATTATTTCATTCTTTTTCATGGCTGAGTAGTATTCCATTGTATATATGGACCACATCTTTCTATCCATTCATCTATCCATGGGCATTTAGAGTTCTCTTTTCTCCACACCGTTTCCAGCACTTGTTATTTGTAGACTTTTTAATGATAGCGTGAGGTGGTACCTCATTGTAGTTTTGATTTGCATTTCCCTAATAATTAGTGACATTGAGCATCTTTTCATGTGCCTATTGGTCATCACAAGTTCTTCAGTTTCCTTTAGACCATCTGTCTTAAGCTGACTCTCCATTACTCCTGTTATTTCCTTGTTTAAGTACCAAGGAACGCCTTTCTTCTTGTCCCTGCAAGAAAGCTACTACTCACTTTCAACCAGAATTCCTTACAGTTTCTTTCTTATTGCCATCTCTGAAACACACGCATTTCTTTGAACATTTTAAAATGTGTGAACAAGTGTTTTCTAGCCCTCTAGCCTTTTAAAATGTTGTTCTTTACAACAACATTTTAAGGATCCATTCCATCTACAGCAGGATGCCTGGGGCCCACCTTCCAATATATCTGAGTGCTGTCGCTTGTCTTATGTCCCTCTGGTCCCCTCCCACTCCCATTTCCCACCTTGAGGAATACTTGATGTCCACGTTTTGGCTCCCATGTGGTGATCTTCCCTCAGATCACAAACTTGTCAGGGCCTGTTCTCTCTTCCTCTTTCATTCACAGTACACTGTTGCATGTGACCCCCCAAAATGACTAAAAGTAAGGGGACAAACAATGATGGTGACAACATATTGAAAATATATGATCTTAAAGTCTCCTGACTATTCTCTGTGTTAGCATACTAGGGCTGCTATAAGGAATTACCACAGGTTGGTGGCTTAAAATAACAGAAATTTATTTTATCACAGCTCTGGAGGCTAGAAATCTAAAATCAAAGTGTTAGCAGGGCTATTATCCCTTGGAAACTTTTAGGGAAGGATACTTCCTTGCCTCTTTCTAGTTCCTGATGATGGCCATCCATCCTTAGCCTTCTGTGGCTTGTAGGTACATCATTCCATAATCTGCCTCCATTGTCACATGGTGTTCTTCCTGTGTGTCTCTGTCTTTACATGTCTTGTCTTTGTGTCGGTGTCTAAATTTCCCTCTTCTTGCAAGGACACCAGTCATATTGGATCAAAAGCCCAACCCACTCCAGTATTACTTTATTTTAGCTTAGTTAATTGCATCTGTAACAACCCTATGTCTGAATAAGGTCACATTCTAAAGTATTGAGAATTAAGGGTCTGTATTAGTCAGGGTTCTACAGAGAAATAGAAGTGTGTGTGTGTGTGTGTGTGTGTATGTGTGTACATGTATCCTCCCCAAATATATACATGGGGGGAGAGAGAGCGATTCTGCAGAACTGGCTCTTGTGATTATGAAGGCTGAGAAATCTCATGATCTGCCATCTGCAAATTGTGGATGCAGGAAATCCTGTGGTACAATTCCAGTCTGAGTCCAAAGGCCTGAGATCTGGGGTTGCCCATGGTATAAACCCTAGTCCAAGGATTGGAGAGAATCAATGTCTCAGCTCAAGCAAGCAAGCAGAAAAGGAACAAATCCTCCCTACCTCTGCTTTTGGCTCTATTCAGGCCATCAACAGATTAGGTGTGGTTCATCCTCACTGGGGAGAGCCATCTATTCTACAGAGTGTACCGATTCAAACGTAATCTCGTGTGGAAAACACTCTCACAGATGCACCCAGAAATAATATTTAATTTGGGCCCAGTCAAGTTGGCATCACTGGTTCCAACATTTCTTTTTCGGAGGACACAATTCAGCCCCTAACACTGTCACAGGGAATCTCTCCCCATTATTTGTTCTGTGATTCAGCCACTCCATTTTTAGGGCTTACCCCTAACCCCTCACTATGTAAATAAACTCTGGAAGGGTTTCTAGACCTGGCCCTGGCCCTCTCCAACTCTTCCTTTGCACTGCCAGAAGAACATTCCAGGTTTCTATGACTTCTTTCAAAGGACAAATTTGTGTATGTGTGTGTGTGTGTTATTGTTGTTATTGTTGCTGTTGTTGTTAAAGGCTTTCTTGCTCATATTTGGGTCTCTTATAATGAATTGGATAATTTGTGTTTTTTTCTAGTGGTTATGTTTTTAAGTATTTTATATAATAGCCTTAATCCACTACTCCTTCAGGTAGTCTCTACTGACTACCTGTTACAAACTGTAAGGATATAGTAAATTAACACTTTCTTCCTCTCTCTTCCCAACACTTCACCAGCAGGTTTTAGTTTATTATTACATTCTTTATTGTCCACTATACTTTTAAATACACCTATGCCTCTCTTTCTTGATTTATTAGGCTTAATGAAATATTTTGATCTCAGATTATAAAAGATGAAGTATTCAGCATACTTATACTACCTCTCTATTTTCCTCTCTCCCTTTCCCCACTTTTGTTACTTATATCCACACTGACAGGTGTATAACTTTAACAGTTGTTTTGTAATTCTTTTTGTTTTAGACTTAGTTCTACATTTAAACACATTCACAAATAACTTCCAGACTTTTTGCAGTAGTTTCTTGATTCATTTTTTGGCACCTATTTCTAGGAAATTATATTAAATTATTATTATTTTCTATAATAACTTATTCCTGAGGGACACTAATTATACATATATTGTATCCCCCTTGTCTGTGTTTCCTGTCTTCTATTTCTTTTAATTTTTAACTCCTGGTTTATTCACCCTTAATAAAATCTTGAAACACATGTCCTATGTTGTGGCTTCATCATCATTATTCTCTTGGCTTCTGATATGATCTTCATTTTTTTGGTTATTTTGTTATCTATTCTACTTTTTCTCTTAGTTCTCTCAGCTCATGTTTCATTTGCTTCTGGTTCCTTGCTCTACTTTCCCCTTGTTCTTTGCACTAAGACCCTGATTTATAGAGATGTTTTGCATCATTAGGTTTTTAAAAAATTTGTGTCACATAGTTTAATCATAATTTTTGTATCCTCCATGGCAAATATTCCTGAGGAGAGTTCTTTTTCTGCCCTTTCCCCCCTATTCATTTTAGTCTTTTTTTCGCTTGCAGTGTCTCTGTAGAGACTTGTACTCTTCTTTTACATAATTATTTAGCGTTAAAATTTTTTTTAATTTTATTTATTTTTGGCTGCATTGGGTCTTTGTTGCTGAACACAGGCTTTCTCTAGTTGTGGTGAACTGGGGCTGCTCTTCCTTGTGGTGCACAGGCTTCTCATTGCAGTGGCTTCTCTTGTTGCAGAGCTTGGGCTGTAGGTGCATGGACTTCAGTAGCTGTGGTGCATGGGCTTAGTTGCTCTGCAGCATGTGTGATCTTTCTGGACCAGGGATCGAACCTGTGTCCCCCGCATTGGCAGGCAGATTCTTAACCACTGCGCCACCAGGGAAGTCCGAATAATTATTTAGCTTTGAGTGAGATGAATCCTTCCTGAAGCCACTATCTCAGTGACATTTGTGTTGGGGGTGGAGAGTAGTCAAAGCCACATTCTGAGCCTTAGGAGTACTTCTCTGGGTGAAATAAGGGTGTGTATGGGAACAAGTTCCTTTTGCTTTTTCTTCTCTTAGCCAACCAAGATTGATAGCTGTAGTGGTAACTACAAAGTCAAGTCTCTTCTCTCCTGACTGCCTCACTAATATGCCAAAGGACAATCCATGTGGTTCCCGCCAAAAGGACAATCCGTGTGGTTCCTCTGTTACACCCACCTCCCCTGCTTTTCCTTTGTACCAGACTGGGTCTTGGGAAGCAACTAGGACTAACTCAAGACCTTGTATTGTGTTTCCAAAGGACATAATGTTACTCGATTTTCCCCCATGGAGTAGGCTACTTTTTTGAAGAATTGTGCCAGTTGTCTTCAATCTAAGATCTGCAGCCCCAAGTATCATGTCTTTGAATTTTCCTGTACTGTTGTTAGACCTTCTCTGTACCTGGGAGCCGTTCCACATACACTGTGGCTCAGGTTACAGAGGTTTTTCTAATTGCATCAAAGATGGAGGGTTTTTTTTTTTCCTTTCAGTTTCTTGTCATCCTTATTATTTTTGGGTGATTACCAAGAGACAAGGAGAACAGTACTATTTTTGTCTCTATTACTTAAAATCCAAAAATGAAGACTGGTCTCTTATTTTTGTTTTGTTTCAAACTTTATTTAACCTTTTTAGAGGAAACTACAAAGATGAGAAAACTCAGAAACCACAATCAAAGAAATTACCCCTGTCACGATGTAGCACATCGAGGACAAGAATTCTTTTGTCTACTTCTTCAACTCAAAGAGCTTGCCACTGTATCACAGTTTGGCATAATTTTAATGGTGGATTTGACCTAAAATATTTCTAAGAAAATAAACATAAAATCTGGACTTTGTACTAAGAGACTCACTTTTCATACTTGAAAATAGAGTTTCTATGAAATCTCAAAAGTTTGAAATAATAAATATTTCTCCAGTGATCCTTTCACACATATTCTGTTTACCCTCAGAAGTAGATTTTGGTGAAGGATAGTTAATATGGAAAATATTGAACTATTCATATATTTTCCTGAATTTATTTTATTAACAGAAAATGTATTTTTAGATCATTGATACAGCAGCATCCACTAAGAACTGACCTCTTAATACTGTTAAAACACAGTGGTATGTCACATTCATAGTGTACACCAATATCTCTTTTCTTTTTGGCAAAATAGAAAAGGTAAATATTCAATGCCCCCATTTAGATAGACTCAGATATGCAACAATTTCTGACACCAATCTAGAAATCTAGAAATGCATTACCTTAAAAATAACTGGAATTTAAAAATAAAACAAATAAAAATATTCATAGAAATGTTTTCATTCGCTGATTTGCATTTTTGGACAAAAATTAACTGAAGGATGAATATTCCTATATGGTTATATTCAATGAAATCCAGACTTTCAGGTAAAAATATCTAGGACGTATTCACATATGTGCCACTGAAGTCTGTACAAAAAAAAAAAAAAAAAGCTGTGGAGTAGAAATTCACCTAGCTGAACCTTGCAGACACTTGAAGAGTTAGGGCAAAGGCATTGTTAATAGATTACTTCTTTTAACATGTTCTAACTCTTCTCTTACTGTTACCTACACTGCCAGTGGTGGGTGGGTAAATATCTTTCAGCTCCTGAAAACCTTTTTGTTTGGAAGCAGAAAGGATCATGGTTTGGCCCGCCACAATTGTTTTCATGGTTGGCAGGGAGTTCTAATTATTCTGTGATATATCACAAGATCTAATAATCACACATTGTTCTTCATCTAGGGTCCTTTCTTTTCTACCCTAGTTTCTGCTTAAGGCTGGATGTTCCAGCATCTCTGTGAATCTTCCATCTAGCCTTTTGTAAGTGTTCTGATTATTAATGTTTGTCTTAATACATTCTGTCAGTGAGTACAAAGGATATAAGGGTGGTCAGACCCTTACATTAAAAATAAAAATAAAGAATAAACTTATTAGAGGAAGGTCAGTTATAACATAAAAAGCAAACAAGTGTCACATATATACATGGTGCAGATTATATGTGTTTCGATTCCATCTGCATGGGAAGTGCTGGCATATGGAAAGTTTTCTATTGGAAAGTTTTCTGACCTGCACTTTTATGTTAGTTGTGACATTAGATATGATATTAACTATGTAGATAACAAAAAGAAATAAATATTCTTGATTTTTTTAAAAATGTGAGGTTTGATAGTTAAGGCTTAAAACCACAAGGAAAGAGCAATCATTAAATCTTTATTAAGTATTTATTATGTTGAATACATGTTATCCACTGCTAGGGGGGTATGAACAATTGAGTTTCTGTCTCTCAGGAATTTTTAACACATTTCTTGAGAAGACATGGAAATTAAAAGAAATATAGACTAAGCCAGAAATAAATGATTTCCACAAACATTAAATGATTAAATTTCAAGACTAATAGTTCATAAGAAGAACTATATCAAGTCAGGGTCTAGAAAGGTCTCATGTGGGAGTGAATTGGGTTAAGCCTTGAAAGGTAGATAGAAATTGGATAAGTAGAGATAAAAAGCAGGGAGTCTGAGGGTGAAAGGAGGTCTGAACATATTTGGAGCTAGGGAAGTTTTGAAGTTATTTGGTTAGAGAAGGTGATTTATATGGGCAAGTAGGAAATAAACTTAGAAAAGAAGATCAGGACCAAACTCAGAAACTTAGCACAAAAGGAGATCTCAAAGAGTTATTTATTCCAATACTTAACTTTTGCCTAAGATCATACTTTTAAAAACAGAATTAGATAAATAATTTTTTCCTATTTTTATAGAATTGGTGATTTTATTAACTCTCGCTTTAGAATTTCTCTTACTTCAATTTGGGCTTATTTTCTCCTCAGTGCTGAATTGAACTCTCTTTATAGAAGGCTTTGTATTAATCCAAATGAGTTAATTAATGCTGTGGTAAAAAGACAGTCTCCCAAATATCAGAGGCCAAATACAACAAAGGATAATTTCTCACTCACTAAGAATAAATATGCAGTGTGGTCCGACAGGAGACTCTGCTCCACACAATAACTCAGAGATCCAAGGTAACTGAGGCAACCTCATTGATCAGCTGTGCCACGTGGAACACTGGTTTCTAGGTTGCTTCAACAAGGGAAAATCCAGCTGTGGGATCACACGCTGCCTTTCCATAATTTGGCACATCACTTCCTCACATACTATTGGCCAGGTCACAAGGCCCTCCAACTATAGAGGAGTGTAAAAGATAGGGGAACAGATGGGATGTTTGGTGAACTCCACTGTCTTGGCCACAACTTTCAATGTGGGAAGCACATCAATTGAAGGCACTTCATAAAATTTCTCCAACCTCTTGTTTATTAAAATACTTCTTGTTCTCAAAACTTAAATTTGGAGATTTTACTTCCTAGACTTTCATCTTTGGGTGAGTATCTTCTCTAAATTCTTGCTAACTAACCCCTAAGTGGAAATTCATTTTTTTAAAACACAACATGATCACATTTTAATACACAACCAAAATACAAAACACCATAGTAGATTGATGGCAATGAAATATGATATTTGCGTGACAAATGGTTAACTTCCTTAGTCATAAATGAGCTCTTAGAAACCAGTAACAGAGACGTTGATACACCAAGGGAAGTGAAAAAAACAAAAAACAAGAAAATGAAATAACACGAGTGACTAGTAAGGATTAAGCATATATGAAGATGACTGAGTTAAACAATAACAGAAGAAAAACAATTTCTTTGTAATATCAGATTACCAAAGATTAAAAATCTAACATTTATACAGTTTTAGGAAACAGACCCACATAAACACTGGGAGACAAGATTGATGAGGTCCCATCAATATAGTAGGGGAAATGTGGTTTGGACTCAAACTATAAATTTTGGATATCCTTATTCCAAGCAGTTCTAATTCATTGGAATTGTTTCAACAAATTAGTTGGATAATTTACAATTTATATATAAATCATGTTTACTGCATAGAAAGTTTGTAGCTAGTATACAGACCCGCAAAAAATGACTTGCATATTAATTTATTGATACGCCCAAAAGGATGTGCACAAAATTTCATTAATAGTAGATAACATAGATGGAGGTGGCAGAATTAGAGGAGGAAAAGAGGCGTTTAAGAAGTAAAATATTGTACTTCACAAAATTCCTTGTCCTTTGAAATCTTGAAAAAGATGATTTTTGATGAATCAATTTTAAATTTCTCTGTGATAAGTGAAAATTTTAAGTATATCCACTTATGGGAGCATGGAAATGAAGCCTTAAAATTACACCATCCTGAGCTTCTCTGTGTAATAATGCCTCCGCTATTCAAGCTCCTGAGATTTAGTCCTATGGCAACAATGGAAACAGTCAAGATGTTTGGTTACAATTTTCTCTTTAAGTCACTTTCCAACTTGAGCCTTCTCAGCCAGTTTTTCTGTTCTACAGGGAGTGTCCATTACAACACATCAGTGAGGAATCTCCATACGTTATGAAGACTGTCTTTTGGTTTTACTGAAGATGGTGGCATAAGCAATGACATCGGTTCTCCTAATTAGTCATCGCAATCATTATCGCCAAGAGGGGAAATTATATTTAACACTGGTTCTCTAAGAAATGTAAGAAAAAACCCAATGTAATTTTTTTTTATTAACTGTGTATGGATTTACCATTTCATAAATTATCTATTAACCAAAGTTAATTTTAGATCAGCTGTCTGCACCACATCTCTGGCTGCTCTCTGAACTCATCCTGTTTTAGTCTACTTTTAAGATTTTGCTCCAAGTCTTTTACCTTCTTGACCAACCCACTTTCACCCTGCAAAAATATGTCCTTTCTTCAAAGTCCTCAGCCAGTCATCTTCTCCAAAAGGCTTGCCCTGATTCTCCCAATCAAAATTAATACCTCCCTCTCCAAACTAACAAAATGTGAACATCCAAGACTTACCCTGGCATGCATTGTGTTTGCATCTCTATAAGTTATGCAATAAGGACTTTGCTGTCTCCCTTCTTCCACCTCCCACCCCAACTCCCTGGAAACATTTGGTAATGTCTGAGGACTATTTTGATTGTCACATTCTGGGGAGGTAGAGGACTGCTACTGGCATCCAGTGGGTAGAACAGGGATGCTGCTAAATATCCTACAATCACACACAGGACAGTCACCACAAATGAGGCTAGTCCAAAATGTTAATTAGTGTCCAGGTTGAGAAACCCTGCTGGAGATAAGAAGACCAGAATAAGAACCATTTTCCCCCATATTTCCTTCCCACAGAGTGCCAACAATAATGCTCAGCAGACAGTTATGTACTCAATAATGAACAGGCTTCAGAAATGTCTAAATGTGTCACCAGCAGGTATTGCTAGGAAGGAGAAATTAACTTTTACTAATAGCCATGGTTGAGTCTTCTAATGTTTGCCCATAGTTTCCTTCTTTTTAGGTCCATGAGAACATTATATCAGTACTTCCCCATTTCTTTTGCAGTTGAGTATGACTGTTATTTCTGGCCATTACGTGGTATGTGCAAGTGACTTGAGCCATTTCTGGGCCAGAGTTTTTAATTGCTGGTCTGAGATCCTCAGGTTCCCTGTTCTTTCCGCTGCTGAAATCAGTGATTCCATCCTGCATCCACAGTGAGCATCCCACAAATATACGAAGCATAGGTAGTGTGAGCAAGAGCTCATTGTTAAACCAAAATGCTACCACCAGTTTTTAGTGCCATATGCATATGAATATTTTTTAAAATCTCATGTAAAATTCTGCTCACTCCTTAAAGGTTTTCTTATATCAGTATGGTTCTTCTTAAAATGTCAACGTTATCATTGCAGCTTGTTAGCCTACCATTCTCTGATGTGAACCTGTTCTTTGGATTCATTTTACTGATTAGTCAAAAGATTTTTGAAATCAACCATTTTTGAAAGATTTCCTAAAACAGTCTTCATTCTGCTTTTGGACTTTTGTTTTACTACCTTCATGCATAGGGCTGTAATATTGACTTTACCTTTTCTAGCCAACTGTAGTTTATATATGATCTCAGTTGCCCTATATTTATTTCAATTTGCCTCACAAATCTAATTCTATTTGCTTCTGTTAGTTTGTAAAATATTTTCTGTTAACATGAAGTCACTCATGGGACACAGAAGTACCATAAAATTATAGAAAGAGCACAGCAATGGGGTAATGAGGTAGTACATAGAGCTTTGTGCCTAAGGTAGAAAAGCTGGGTCCCAGTATAACTCTACTGGTTTATTGCTGTAAGATAGATAAAGCCTACACATGCACTTTGTAAACCATTATGTGCTCGGCAAGGGGAAGTTTTTATCAATGTGCTCATGGGTCTCCTGCTCTGGCTTTGCTGCCACTGAAATATACAACCATGAATAAGTAAATTGACTCCTTGGTTTTCAGTTTCCTTCCTCATATACTAGATGGTAAAGTAGTTGATTTTTATTTCTCTTTCTGCAAATTAAAAGTCCAGGTTTCTATACACACTGAGTTATTCTTAATTTAAAGGCTTTTCAAAAATTCTATCCTCTTGAAAAAAGAAATGTGACTTATTCCCTTATTTCTCAAATTATTTAAATTGTTTAAATATCCAAGAGATAAGTAATCTCTATGCATTTCCAACTTTATATAACAAACATAGTGCATGACCCACTGTTCTCAATAAATGTTGAGATGAATAACTATTTACCATAGTATTAAATCACTCAACAAAAACAATTCATTTGTAGCATAGATTTATAGTATTAAATACGAATAGGAATAATAATAGGAATAATAATAGCTTTTTGTAAGGGAGTGTTTCATGGGCATTGTGTTTATTATCTTAATTTAACAACAATGGTAAAAGGCAGATGAAAATAATAATGAAGTGAAAATGAAGGTAATATTATTTTTTAGTTTGGGATATATGACCTCTTTATTCCTTTTAAATTTCCCAAAGCATTTGTGATCACTCTTAGGAATCGGTGTACAAACTATAATCTGAAAGAAATTGGTGGTATTTTTACAGTACGTGAACACAAGCATCTGATTTATAGTTCAATCTGTTAATGCACTCTGTTATTAGGCCACCTGGCAGTTTTATGCATTGTGAATTTAAAGAGGAGCTCGCTGTAACATAAGCTTTACAAGCTGGGGAAATATTATTGAAATGAAACATGAATGAGGACCATTTAAACAATAAAATAATGTGTAGAGACTATATATTTTTTAGTTTTAGCTAATACACGCCTTAGGTATAAATTCTGAAGCAAATTGAGGTTCTTATGAGACTATAAAGATGAAATTCAAAATAAAATTATTCTTGTGCTATTGTTAATCATGTAATATTCATGTGCATATAGAGAAGAAAACTACAGCCACAAATTCCTCTGAAAAATTAAGATTGCATATCTACTACGTTTTCTTTGAGTACTTACAGAAGTGTACTTGGGGAAATGCTGTCAGAATGAAAACCCAGAATTGAAAGGTGAGAAAAAAAACCCTGTAACTTATTGACCATCTCTTTTATGACTCTCAGTTTTATTATCATTGAAGGAATTTGATCCACCATTGTTGAAGTACAAAATAAGTTCTGTACAAAGATAATCCTAGAAAATATGTCAATAAGATTAAACAGTGGCATAACAGTGAATCTGTATTAGACTTGAAAAAAGTATGTCTATGTAGTGTGACAATATTCATACTACATTGTTCAAAATGCATCAGTTAATAGCTCATGTAGTTTAGGAAAAGTGTTATATTATGAAAAGTATGATAAGTAAGCTGAATTCTTTACAGTGATCCATGAAATTTGGGCTTGGTCTATTTGATTTTATGTCACTACTGTAGTTCTCTTTAATTAAATTATGAATTAGAAATTAAAAGATAGTTATTGTTTTTATTCAGACATTATACTACAATTAAACTGCATTATCCATATCAGGCTTTTGAAGGGATCTTATTTTATCATTCAACTTCTAATTTCAAGACAAGTTTTCCAGTATATATTTGCTTTAAGAACATTCAAATGGCTCAAGGGAGATTGCATTTTTGTTTATATAAACATACCCCTTATCTTTCATTTTTAAAATTGAGAAAATGTGAAAGACTAAGAATGTTACATGTATTATATTTTGAATATAAGGCACTTCATAAATACTTCTGGAAAATAATGGCTTTTGAAATACATATTTCTTCTCTAAAATTCATGAGCAAGTATTGAAACTGTTTCTCGTTGTCTCAATGTTTTTCATATACTTAACAGTCTAGTGAAAAAAAGTAAAATACGTTTTCTTATACATTGGAAGACAAAATCAAATATTTAAAATATATACAGTAACTAATGTACTATTATTCTTTCAACCTTAATATTTACTTTATCGTTAGACATTTGGATCTACGTTTTGATTCTGATATTTCTGTTTAATCTTCTAGTCTTAATATTTCACTTTAGAGATTTTGATAATATGATGTCCAAACATTTTCTTACAGTAAAAAAAGAAGAAAAAACAATGAAAATAAGCGATCATTTAACAAGTTAAATTTCCCCAAGTATTAGTCACGGCATATTATTTGGGTTAATTTTTTGAGATTTGACATTTGGATACTTCTTATCCTGCCATTTACTGAGGTTACTGTGTATTTTTTGCCAGTCTAATGTACCCTGAAGACTTTTGGTTTGGGAACTTCGGGAGGTCACAGGATATGATAAAATTCATTTTACTGAAGTGTACTGGTTATGAAAATTGCTTGTTCCAGTGGGCGATTTCACTACTTCATTTACAACGTAAGTGCTCATTGTGCTTCCCGTGGCTGGGATCTGACCCCTATATTTCTCATTTTCCTTCTGAAATGTGGGTCAGCAGTGTTGTCAGATTCCCTCTCTCCTGTAAAACATTTTATTTTTAACTCTTTGACACGAGAGCTTTCTAAAAGAACAGGTTAAAAAAAATGTCCTGCTAGACGGCATTTATGCCTCGAAGGAGTATCATTGCCATTGACCTCACAGCTCTTCTTAAATAGTCAGAGAAGGGCAACAGAATTGTCAATTAGGCTTCCGGGGGGCAGCATTCAGCCCAACTCGACTGGTGCATGGCAGCATAATCATGCAGATCTGGCTTCAGGAGGAGAAGCCGTTCAAACCTATAATAATGAGGGTTCAACAAATTTGAATTTCCTTTCTCAACAGCAGATATAGAAGATGTGGATTTGTTATACACTTATGAGAAGATTTTGTATCATTGAAATGTTACTTTGGATTATTCAGCCTAATTCTCAAATCAGAGGTCAGGCTTCTAGAAAGCCTCTAGAAGTCCATTTCTGCTTTCACAGATATGCTGGTTAGAAACAAAACAGATTTTTCCCTTCTGATTTTTTTCTGACAATGCATTCTATGTTCTTCCTTTTCTGAGAGACCACTGGACCAAAGAGGATTTATCAGTATTCAGTAACAGTTTACTAGGAAAAACTGATAGCCTTACTTACCTTTTAGGATTTGGTATACTCACCAATAATGAAAAGAATAAGTAAAAAATTCAATAATAAATTATAACTCGGTCTTTATATTTTACTAACTACCACAACATTTTTATGATGTAAATTAACACCAATTTTTCTTAAACTAGGAAGAAAGTAATAGAAGGAAAATATAAGTAATATAAAATGCAAAGTAGCAAGTATATAGTCAGTATAGTGTAGTAAAAAGAAATAGTCAATAAGATCTGCTCTTCTTTTCTGCCAAGCCACCATCCTAAAACTGGGCTGCAACACTTCAACTAGTAAGATGATATCCATCTGAAATATTTTTCCTTCATGAAGAAATTGTGTCTGGTCTTACCCAATAGTAACCTGACCTATTTGTTTCATTTGTAAATGAATTTTTACCAGGCCTAGACCGGTTTCTCAAAGGGAGACAAAGACAGGGAGGTGGGACCAAGGCCAATGGTGCTTGCTTAGTCTATAAGAGAAGAATGATTTCCCCTTCATGGAATGGAAACCAGTTATAATCATACTACCTGAAGATAAACAATAGAGGCTCACTGTAGTAACTGCCAGAAGCTGAATTGGGAAATCAAAAGTAAAACAACAGTTGGGCTGGGTCTTGTATTGGTCACCTATTGCTCTATTTAGTTCCCAGCCAGAATGGATCTCTTCTATCTTTCTGTGTAACATACGGGCACAAAATCTCAACCACACGTTTACACTGGAGTCTAAATTCCTTAGCCAATTAGTGCTATGATTTATCACAACAATTATTTGAAACTGAATTGAAGTAGTTATTATCCAGGATGGTCCTTGCTCCCTGAGGACAGTTGCTGAGTTGAACAAACCGGGAAAAATGCCTCAAAGAAAATTCATGCTACAAAATAACTACAATATTTATAGTTTATCAAATAAGAGTGCTAAGGCCAGATTTAGTGCCACATGTGTCTGTTACCCAAAGTGGTAATAGTTAAATGAATTCACAAGGATGCCGTATGTTTTTAAAAAAGGAAGATAAAGGGCTTGGCTATCTATTGCAAAGACCTCATGAAATTCTCCACTGAGATTGTGTAACAAATTTGTCACCAGGTGCAGGCACAGAGAACAGGTATTGAAATGGAATCATAAGCCGCAGTTGTTATACATAATAAAAATCTACTGTGGAGATGTCTCTATGTAATATTTCTGAACACTGAAGCGCCCCTTTTAGAAAAGGTTAAAGCTATATTACAGCTGTTAGTGATCCAATAGGAACGGTGTCATTTTCCTATGTGTGTATGCTACATTCATATATGCATAGTCATATCCATATTGATTGATTTGCCACATTTTATATTGACCATTACAATGAAAGATGAAAGACTATACCTAGATAGATTTACTGTTAGCTTATTGTAAATAGTCTGCAAACATTTTTAAAAGTTGGTTTACCCAAGAATTCCTGCTATCATAATCTCACCACTTGTTTTTCATTTTTTCTTCTATTCCATGGGGTATGTGACTCTGCATAGAGTCTAGACACCTACACATCATAAGTCTATTGACCTGGAATAATTGTTTGTACACATACACCCCTCATGTGTATTCCTTTATCAAGACGTTTCCTCCGGGTTTAGGGATTCCCTGAGAAGCATCTAGCCATAAGAGGTAGAAATGTTATCACCAGTATTTCTGAGCTAGTATATTTTTAACTTGTTTCAGTCTCTTAGCTGAGTCATTTGCCCTGGGGGAGAGAAAAGAAAATGAAAAACAAAGAGCAGAATAATGATAGTGGGAATTCTGACACACAATGGAAAAAAGTAAGAATTTGGGATCCTCTAGAGATAATGTAGTGAAACTAGCCCCTCCTTCTTTTATCCTTTAATAGAATGTGTGTACAGATGTGGTGTCAGTCTTTGAGGTTCATCAACATTTTAGTGCATGCTTGCTACAGAGTATTTATATTGGTATAAGAAAATATGTAAACTTCTGTTCCTTTTACAGACTAAAGGAATAACACTCAAATCCAGTTACAATTTCTACCTTCACTGTGCGTCTGGTGTTTTTTCTGGTGTTGTCAAGTGTATTATTTCATTTATCCCCAACAATGCCCTTTTGACACTGGATATTGCCACCTGCCAACTTTTCAAAAGAGGAAAGAGCACTGCTCTAATTTGTTTTTTTTTTTTCCAGGCAGTGGTGCCTTTCACTGAAGCTCAAAATGTTGCACTGTTAAAACTGCAAAAAACTTAAAATAATTAACCTAAAAAATGGGAAAACTTCACTTTGGGGAAATGCACTGAAGAAGAGACATAATTCATCTCGTCATTCGCAGAGAGGTCCACCTCTCTGCAAAGAGAGAAATTCATAAATATAAAAGCACTCTTGATTCTTGAGCCCCTATTCACACACTTTAAAATGGAATACTCATCTCTACATGTAGCCGTCCCTCAACAAGTGATTAAGAAGAGAAAAACATACATTGGGAGATTGACAAATGCCTTTGACTTCCTGAAGGTATACCTGCCTGCCAGACTGAAAGTCTGGGAGTGCAACTGCTGACAGTAGGGAGGTTCTACTGTAAAGCCCTGTTCCTTTTTGCTAGAACTTGTCCAGACCACTTAAGCTGGAAAAGAGTGACTCAGACCTCTAGAGCACAGTTGTTTTTATCTTTCTATAAAAATAGCAAACCAAAGCAACTTCTTTTTCTTCAGAACTAGCCTTTTCACCATTGATATGCGTTCCCTATTGCCTAGATTTTAAAGAAGCCAGAGTATTTATTAATTAGACTTAGGTTGGCACATTTACCTTAGGGGGAGCAAACTGATTTGCCTAGGTACTCCCAGACCCTGCAGAAGGACGAAAGAAGAGGTACAGGTTCCCCACTATCTGAAAGTAGAGGGTTCCTGTGAAACCTTTCCTAAGCCAAAACACCGTAAAGTCAAGAAGCAATTACCTTAGGACACATCCAGCTAGTGGATGCACAAAATAAATCGAGATAAAGCACAGATGCTCACAGACACAGTTCAAAGCTATGGAGGCTTGATGCTGAGATCCTGAGGGGAGTTCTCAGGGAAGGAGCTTGACTGTTGCACTCTCTTTGCTCTTCCAGTAAACAGCTTGCTGTAAAACCAACGCTGACCGCTATTTTTGCGTTTCGACTTTTTTCCATAAAAGCAAACATCTTCTTCAGATTTCTGTTCATTAGCGAAAACAGGTAGTACTACTGTAGGTCTTTCGTAAAAATGAAACTGCGTAAGATGAACCTTTGAATAGCGGGGGATACCAGTCTTTGTAACGGTTGCCAAGGATCCTAGATTCTTGTGCTTGAAACTGCCAGGCCAGACCCAGTGGTGTGACATGGCAGCACCTCCCTCCCTGGAAGGCAGAGGGAAGGACTGAAAACAGCCTGAGTCAGAGGGGAGGCACAGGACGTCCTGTCCTGCCTCACGTCCGGCAAAAGGGACCAGCTAAGGATGTGATGATGCAATTTTACAGTTTTCTCCTTTAATACACCTCTAGGGGATTTGAGTAAGTCCCTTGAAAGAGTTATTCCTTGAAGGAACAGAGCAAGAGTTTGCAGCACCCACAGGAGATTTTAGGACCCAACTTGCTTTAGGACCCACTTCCTGAGATGATTGAGCAGAGAGCAGCCAGTGCTGAAAGCTGCTGCTGAGGACCCTGCGGCAGGCAGTCACCCTAAGACACCTGACTGACAGGAAGCCAGAGAGCGCCCTGCCTTATCTGGGACATGGGAGAGCTCAGAGCTCCCACCGTCCAGCGTGGGCCACGCTGTAGGAATAAGTGATTCAGCTGAACATCTCTGGGAGGGTAGAGACAGGTTGGCGTTTGTTATGTTCCTTTCTCGGGAAAGTGAATAATAGTGTTCATTCAAATTCTGGAACTGGCATCAGCCAATTAGAGATAGTCCCCGTATTGAATCAAACCTGTAGGGTTGGCCCAGGAGAAAAAAAAAAAAAAAGTTATATACTGATAATTCCGGCTGAAGATTCCTTTCAATGTAATTTTAAAATCTTTTTCTTCAAATCTTGACTCTTCAGATTATCTCGATTAATTGGTAACAACAGCTACTATATACAACAGAATTACTGTCATCCCTTCTCAGCCAGATTTGTGTTTGAATCACAGTGTCAATGTTATATAAGGGATTTATTACAAAATTATCTGATAGTATGTCTAACAAACAATTCCTTCCATTAATATTCACAATTGAAAAGAAAAAAATACTACTGTGGGGAAAAAATGAGAAAAATCAACAGAAGGTGCCTAAAAAATAACATTAATATATATTTTGGGTTTTCCTTTCTGTTAAATTCCATGCTTTCACAGATTTCACATGAAAGAAAGTGAATATTGAATCAGGGGAATTTTAAATTATGTAAAATTGTGCCTATCATAGTCATGTGTGGGGAATAGTATACTGTTATAAAAATTTTCACCGTTCTTATGATTATTATTCTCAAAGAAAACTTGTTCTATAAAATAGTTAATTTTGTCATTGTCAGAAACCAGTTCCACCAGCAAGAAGACCTGCATTGTGATTTTTTAAAAGATAATATTCTAGGGCTATAGCTGCTCGGGACGCTTTTTTAGAGTTTGGGGTTGAGAGTTGGAAGAGATGGAGGGATGAGCGGAGGCAATGTTTACGAACAGCCAAGCCAACCTGACCGACTGACAGTAAAGCAGCATAATCAGAAATGAACGCTGTGAGCTAGAAGGACTGTTGACTTTTTTTTGCCTGATAGGACACTGGGGACAACCAGAGGGATGCCACCAATTTAGAAAGAAGGCTCCAACGCAGTTCAAAGAACTAGTCTGAGAGGCTGATGTATCTATCATGTCTTGCTCCTGAGAAATAGTCCTAATTCTACCTCCCCCAAAGTTTAAATAAGATACTCATAAATTATTTTGCTTTATTTCAAAGTAAAGTTGCATTCTCATAGATTTTTTTCTTACTCATGTCCTCTAACTAAATATTAATGCCTAGAAAGGCACTTCAAACTAGAAAGTGTTCAGATATGGGAGTATTGACTGATGCCTCCCAAATCCCAGAAATGCAAAGTGATGCTTGAGATTTAACAGCTCTTTGGGTAACCTCTGTTTAACCTTCCTGACATGCTAAAAAGTATTTCTCAAATTCTTTCTCCAAAGCATCTGGCAGACTCCCCCAACAACTCAAGCCCTTTCTGCAGACAGCTCAGTTCCCTTCTCTCTAACGAATGGAGAGTGAGTTGAAAGGTCCAGATTACGTTGCATGAGTTTCTTTAATCTCTCCTAAGGCAAAACCTTCTAACATCTCCTCTGAGGTGGGGATTCCCATTCTTCCTTTACTCTTCCTAGTAGTCCCATCCATGTCTTTCTATTTTCCTTCAATAGGAAAAACTCACAAGTTGTGTATTCTAGAAATAAAATTCTCACTGTTGAGCACATGATTTGCTGGGTGGAATAGAATTTGTTTAAGGGGAACTCAGAGCTTTGAAGGAATTACTTAGCAAAGTAATTTCTTATTCAGGGGTTACATAAAATAAATATTGCCTATAGTCTAAATTATCCTTGAAATATCTTAAACTCTCTATAAAATATTATAGAATATTGTATAATTTTATGGTCTGTTCAGTACCTGGCACCGGAACACTGCTACACAGAATGAGATGGTTGGCTTGCATTTGGGTTCCATGTTGAAATGAAAGCACAGAGAGCTGAAATTTCTCAAGGTCAGTATTCTTACAATGTGCCTTTTCTCTCTTGATTATAGAATAACACTGATTACTCCTGCTTAGAGTTATAACTACCTTTCCAGATTACAGTGATACCCAGTAGTGACTATTGCAAATCCAAGAACTTTCTTTGAAAGGTTAAAAGAAGGTCTAGGCTCAGAAACTGTGCTAACACAATTCAACCCCAATGTTCATTGACAACATTACTTCATTGCCATTCCTATCAAATTTTTCCTGTGACAAAGAAAACTCAGAATAGTATACCTTCAGTATTCATGGGGTTTACCTAAAATCTCCACATTACAGTAAAAAACAAATATTTTATTAGATATTTCAAATGACTTATTTTTTAAAAAGACAACTAAAAAATTATTTTGCAGTAAAAAAGTAAAAGATTCCTATCATACTTAACAAGCTATAAATATCCTGTCTTTTCTTTCTCTAAATTATAATTTCCATTTGTTTAACATCTAATTTAGTTCTATAAATATCCAATACCATTTTGATATTTACTCAAATGTGCCAAGTACTGACCTCTTTATCAAATTAGGTCTGTGATCAAATCAGGGAAAAAATAATACACTTAAATTCTAAATATGTTTATTATTTGTCTAGCAAATAATAAACTAAACCAAACAGTTAACCTTTAATGTTCTAAACCTTTCTAGAAGTCTGTGGTTTTTGGTGGAATTGGTAATCAAAACTCTTCAAACCATCAACCTTAAAAATATCTTTAATGATTTGCTTATAAAATTAAATAAACCAAAAGTATGTATTTCATAATTTCAAATTATAATTTTTTTTACTTGTTTATGTAGCTATTGATGGTATCTAGGTAAAAATGTTTGTATCAACAATTTATTTGTAGAAGTCTATTTAGAAATACTTTAAAAAATATAAATAGCTTTAAAAAAATTATAAATATATGACAAATCAATTGTAAAACTTTCAGACAATGCAAATAGAAAGTAAAAGCCTTCCTTCAGAAATAGGCACTATTAATATTCTGTGCATAAGATTTCATGTTTTTTCAATATGTAAATACAACACACACACACACACACACACACACTTGCTCTGAAACTAGGATCAGTTGATACATACTGTTTTTTAAACTGCTTTTTTTTTTACAACTTGGACATTTATCACATATCCATTATAATTTTCAACATTTATTTGGTACTTTTATTATATGGGCAATAAGTTATATACATATTTCTCTCTAATGGATATTAAGTTTGTTTCTTCCTAGAAGTTTGTTTATTAATTTTTTTTCTGTTTGGTTTTTTGTTTGTTTGTTTTTTGTTTTGTTTTGATGTTTTTAATTTAATTTGTTTATATAGCAAGTTCTTATTAGTTATCTATTTTATACGTTAGTGTATACATGTCAATCCCAATCTCCCAATTTATCCCACCACCACCCCCACCCCACTTTCCCCACTTGGTGTCCATACGTTTGTTCTCTGCATCTGTGTCTCTATTTCTGCCTTGCAAACTGGTTCATCTGTACCATTTTTCTAGACACATATATGCATTAATATACAGTATTTGTTTTTCTCTTTCTGACTTACTTCACTCTGTATGACAGTCTCTAGGTCCATCCACATCCCTACAGATGACCCAGTTTTGTTCCTTTTTATGGCTGAGTAATATTCCATTGTGTATATGTACCACATCTTCTTTATCCATTTGTCTGTTGATGGACATTTAAATTGCTTCAATGACCTGGCTATTGTAAATAGTGCTGCAGTGAACTTTGGGGTGCAGTGTCTTTTTGAATTATGGTTTTCTCTAGATATATGCTTGGTCATACGGTAATTCTATTTTTAGTTTTTTAAGGAACCTCCATACTGTTGTCCACAGTGGCTGTATCAATTTACATTCCCACCAACAGTGCAAGAGGGTTCCCTTCTCTCCACACCCAAATGCTAAAGCATTCATTTGCACAATTTCTGATGATGCCCATTCTAACCAGTGTGAGGTGATACTTCATTGTAGTTTTGAGTTGCATTTCTCTAATAATTAGTGATGTTGAGCAGCTTTTCATGTGCCTCTTGGCCATCTGTATGTCCTCTTTGGAGAAATGTCTATTTAGGTCTTCTTCCCATTTTTTGATTGGGTTGTTTGTTTTTTTAATATTGAACTGCATGAGCTGTTTATGTATTTTGGAGATTAATCCTTTGTTGGTTCATTTGCAAATATTTTCTCCTGTTCTGAGGGCTGTCTTTTCATCTTGTTTATAGTTTCCTTTGCTGTGAAAAAGGTTTTAAGTTTCATTAGGTCCCATTCATTTATTTTTGTTTTTATTTCCATTACTCTAGGAGGTGCATCAAAAAAGATCTTGCTGTGATTTATGTCAGAGTGTTCTTCCTATGTTTTCCTCTAAGAGTTTTAGAGTGTCCAGTCTTATATTTAGTTCTTTAATCCATTTTGAGTTTATTTTTGTGTACAGTGTTAGGGAGTGTTCTAATTTCATTCTTCTACATGTAGCTGTCCAGTTTTCCCAGCACCACTTATTGAAGAAGCTGCCTTTTCTCCACTGTATATCCTTGCCTCCTTTGTCATAGATTAGTTGACCAAAGGTGTGTGGGTTTATCTATGGGATTTATATCCTGTTCCACTGATCTATATTTCTGTTCCACTGATCTATATTTCTGTTTTTGTGCCAGTACCATATTGTCTTGATTACTGTAGCTTTGTGGTATGATCTGAAGTCCGGGAGTCTGATTCCTCCAGCTCTGTTTTTTCCCTCAATATTGCTTTGAATATTGGGGGTCTTTTGTGTCTCCATACAAATTTTAAATTTTCTGTTCTTGTTCTGTAAAAAATGCCATTGGTAATTTGATAGGGATTGCATTGAATCTGTAGATTGCTTTGGGTAGCAGATTCATTTTCACAATATTGATTCTTCCAGTCCAAGAACATGGTATATCTCTCCCTCTGTTTTTGTCATCTTTGATTTCTTTCATCCATGTCTTATACTTTTCTGAGTACAGGTCTTTTACTGTCTTAGGTAGGTTTATTCCTAGGTATTTCATTCTTTTTGTTGTAATGGTGAATGGGATTGTTTCCTTAATTTCTCATTCAGATCTTTCATTGTTAGTGTATAGAAATGCAAGAGATTTCTATGTATTAATTTTGTTTCCTGTAACTTTACCAAATTCATTGATCAGCTCTAGTAGTTTTCTGGTGGCATCTTTAGGATTATCTATGTATTGTATCATATCATCTGAAAACAGTGACAGTTTTACTTCTTCTTTTCCAATTTGTATTCCTTTTATTTCTTTTTCTTCTCTGATTGCTGTGGCTAGGACTTCCAAAAATAGGTTGAATAATAGTGGTGAGAATGGACATCCTTGTCTTGCTCCTGATCTTAGAGGAAATGCTTTCAGTTTTTCACCATTGAGAATGATGTTTGCTGTTGGTTTGTTGTATATGGCCGTTATTATGTTGAGATAGGTTCCCTCTATGCCCACTTTCTGGAGAGTTTTTATCATAAATGGGTGTTTAATTTTGTCGAAGGCTTTTTTGTGTGTGTGTGTGTGGCACGTGGGTTTCTCACTGTTGTGGCCTCTCCCGTTGTGGAGCACAGGCTCCGGATGTGCAGGCTCAGCAGCCATGGCTCATGGGTCCAGCCGCTCTGTGGCATGTGGGATCTTCCCGGACTGGGGCACGAACCCATGTCCCCTGCATCGGCAGGGGTACTCTCAACCACTGCACCACCAGGGGGACTCTCAACCACTGCACCACCAGGGAAGCCCTCGAAGGCTTTTTCTGCATCTATTGATATGATCATTTGGTTTTTATTTTTCAACTTGTTAATATGGTGTATCACATTGATTGATTTGTGTATTGAAGAATCCTTGTATCCCTGGGATAAATCCCACTTGATTGTGGTGTATGATCTTTTAAATGTGTTGTTGGATTCTGTTTGCTAGAATTTTGTTGAGGATTTTTGAATCTATATTCATCAGTGATATTCGTCTATAATTTTCTATTCCTGTAGTGTCTTTATCTGGTTTGGTATCAGGGTGATGGTGGCCTCGTAGATTGAGCTTGGGTATGTTCATTCTTCTGCAATTTTTTGGAAGAGTTTGAGAAGGATGGTTGTTAGCTCTTCTCTAAATGTTTGATAGAACTCACTTGTGAAGCCATCTTGTCCTGGGCTTTTGTTTGCTGAAAGATTTTTAATCACAGTTTCAATATCATTACCTGTGATTGGTCTGATCATATTTTCTATTTCTTCCTGGTTCAGTCTTGGAAGATTATACCTTTTTAAAAATTTGTCCATTTTTTCCCGGTTGTCCATTTTACTGGCATAAAGTTGCTTGTAGTAGTTTCTTATGCTGCTTTTTATTTCTGTGGTGTCCATTGTAACTTCTCCTTTTTCATTTCTATTTTTATTGATTTGAGTCTTCTCCCTCTTTTTCTGGATGAGTCTGGCTAAAGGTTTATCAATTTTTTTTAATCTTCTCAAACAACCAGCTTTTAGTTTTATTGATCTTTGCTATTATTTTCTTTGTTTCTATTTCATTTATTTCTGCTCTGATCTTTATGATTTCTTTCCTTCTACTAACTTTGGGTTTTGTTTGTTCTTCTTGCTCTAGTTCCTTTAGGTGCAAGGTTAGATTGTTTATTTGAGACTTTTCTTGTTTCTTGAGGTAGGATTGCATTGCTATAAACTTCCCTCCTAGAACTGCTTTTGCTGCATCCCATAGGTTTTGGATTATCATGTTTTCATTGTCATTTGTCTCTAGGTATATTTTGATTTCCTCTTTGATTTCTTCAGTGATCTCTTGGTTATTTAGTAACGTATCATTTAGCCTACATGTGTTTGTGTTTTTTATGTTTTTTTTCCCTGTAATTTATTTCTAATCTCATAACGTTGTGGTCAGAAAAGACGCTTGATATGACTTTAATTTTCTTAAATTTACCAAGGCTTAATTTGTGACCCAAGATGCGATTTATCCTGGAGAATATTCTGTGTGCACTTGAGAAGAAAGTTTAATCTGCTGTTTTCAGATGGAATGTCCTATAAATATCCATTAAATCTATCTGGTCTCTTGTGTCATTTAAAGCTTGTGTTTCCTTATTAATTTTCTTTCTGGATGATCTGTCCATTGGTGTAAGTGAGGTGTTAAAGTCCCCTGCTATTATTGTGTTACTGTTGATTTCCTTGTTTATAACTGTTAGCATTTGCCTTATTGATCCCTTGATCATTGTACAGTGTCCTTCCTTGTCTCTTGTAACATTGTTTATTTTAAAATCTATTTTCTCTGATATGAGTATTGCTACTTCAGCTTTCTTTTGATTTCCGTTTGCATGGAATATCTTTTTCCATCTCCTCACTTTTAGTCTTTATGTGTCCCTAGGTCTGAAGTGGGTCTCTTGTAGACAGCATATATATGGGCCTTGTTTTTGTACCCATTCAGCTAGCCTATGTCTTTTGGTTGGAGCATTTAATCCATTCACATAAGGTAATTATCACTATGTTTGTTCCTATTATGTTCCTATTTTCTCAATTGTTTTGGGTTTGTTTTTGTAGGTCATTTTTTATCTTGTGTTTCCCACTTAGAGAAGTTCCTTTATCATTTGTTGTAGAGCTACTTTGGTGGTGCTGAATTCTCTTAGCTTTTACTTATCTTAAAGCTTTTGATTTCTCTGTCGAATCTGAATGAGATCATTGCTGGGTAGAGTCATCTTGGTTGTAGCTTCTTCCATTTCATCACTTTAAATATATCGTGCTGCTTCCTTCTGGCTTGTAGAGTTTCTGCTGAGAAATCAACTGTTAACCTTTTGGGAGTTCCCTTGTATGCTATATGTCATTTTTCCCTTGTTGTTTATAATAATTTTTCTTTTTCTTTAATTTTTGTCAATTTGATTACTGTGTGTCTTGGTGTGTTTCTCCTTGGGTTTATCCTCCCTGGGACTCTCTGTGCTTCCTGGACTTAGGTGGTTATTTCCTTTCCCGTGGGAAGTTTTGTCTATAATCTCTTCAAATATTTTCTTGGGTTCCTTCTCTCTGTCTTCTCCTTCTGGGACCTCTATACTGTGAGTGTTGGTGTATTTATTATTGTCCCAGAGGTCTCTTAGGCTGTCTTCATTTCTTTTCATTCTTTTTCTTTATTCTGTTCCATGGCAGTGAATTCCACCATTCTGTCTTCCAGATCACTTAGCCCTTCTTCTGCCTCAGTTACTCTGCTATTGATTCCTTCTAGTGTATTTTTCATTTCAGTTATTGTATTGTTCATCTCCATTTGTTCTTTAATTCTTCTATGTGTTCTTTAATTCTTCTAGGTCTTTGTTAAACATTTCTTGCATCTTCTCAGTCTTTGCCTCCATTCTTCTTCCAAGGCCCTGGATCATCTTCACTAACATTATTCTGAATTCTTTTTCTAGAAGGTTGCCTATCTCCACTTCATTTAGTTGTTTTTCTGAGGTTTTATCTTGTTCCTTCTTCTGGTACGTAGCCCTATGCCTTTTCATTTTGTCTCTATCTGTGAATGTGGTTTTCATTCCACAGGCTGCAGGATTGTATTCTTCTTGCTTCTGCTGTCTGCCCTCTGCCTGTCTCCTCTTATAATATCTTCTAGTGTTGGAGGGCCTCCTTCACAGGCTGTGGGGTGGGTGTGTCTCACCCTGAGGACATGGACACTGGCAGCAGAAGTTCTGGGAGGTACTTCTTCTGTTTGTTTAATTTTGATGGACAGCCAAAAGAAGTTTGCGAATGAACAAAGACATGAATGTTCGTAGGAGGATTTGCATTTAGAAGTAAGATATGTATATATTATATTTTTAACAAATTTATATTCAGTTTAAATCAATGGCTTTTAAGATACTCTACAAGTTCCAAGGACTCTCCTAATGTTTGCATGTATAAGGTCATCTAATTTATAACTGAACTCTACTATCCCTGGTTTTACAAATAAATGACCATAACACTGAACTTTTTCCTGTAGAAGTAACATTTAGTTAGTAGCAACTCATAAGCACAAGGCACACTTCTGTTTTAAAGTTTTTTTTTTTCACTTACTTCATATTACTTAACCAGTTGCCTCAAAAATTACTACAAAAAATTAACAATAGAGTTATATTTTTGTCTCCTGACCACAGCCTCTGAGGTAGGTGCCAGTTTTATTTGCTTCAATTTACAGATGAAAAACACTGAGGTTGAGGGATATGTACCTGTCCATGATCCAGCAGTGGTGGGACAGGTGTGACATAACCTCTGGTCCCATCCTGCCCTCCTGCTCAACCATCACACTGTTGGAAGGACAGAAATTTCAGCTCTAGAAGATAACCAGAATAACTCTGTTGTGCTTATGTTCATTTAAGCATACACTTTGGGTGGGAAATTGAATTTTCCAGAATAACTATGTATATTGATAAAGTAAATCAGATAAATTCTGTATCTCTCCTTCACTTTCTGCTATGAAAGAGGAAATATATGGCACACTCAAATAGAAATAAACTCTTTACAGCATTCTGTACTGACGATCATTTTTCTGATTTTTCTCAAATTGGCACATGAAATCTGGACTCTACTACAAGAAGATGTCAACTCATTTTCGTATATCTCTACATTGATGGTTTATGTTCCTTGAGATTTTACGAAGATATCAAAAGAATTTTTAAGAATCAGGGAACCCATATTCTGAAATTACTATATAACTTTTCTACATCATTACACCCAGAAAACTAAGAAAGTTACACACTGAGCTCTGGCAATCACATTTTTTTCTTTTCTCATGAAGGGATATCATAACCTTTTCTGCTATGTCTAAGGGAATTGTTTTTAGGCAAAAACTGGATTGTCTTCATGGGCTTCACTTGATTCTCATCCTTTTGTGTGCACTTCTTCAAGGCCCAACTTGTGGTCATGTATAGTTCTTAATCTTTGTGTAATGTGGCTACTTTCTGTGCCTTTCTGTCCTTAATATTTGCCATCTCTCTATCAGTGACTGGATTCTTTCTGCTCCATTAGCATGCTCCTGCACCCAGGGAAAACTGGAGTTGGTGTTTCCAAGTCTATTTACAAGGAAGATTTGCCCTTTTTTTGAGTCCTCAAGCCAATCCCCATGCAGGCAGCCCTATGATAATACTTTCTGAGTAATGCAGTTTAACACTCTCCAGACCATAAGAGCTCAGGGATTATAACATATTACTTCATACTCATTATCTTTTTTTTACTTTCTATAAATGGAAATGAAATTAAAATCATTTATAATGTCTTACCCTGATTTGTTTTCATATACGTATCATGGGCATATACTCCAAGCTTCTCTATTGTAATATCCAATGCATTATATGTGTGTTTCCTGCCAGCAAGGCTGAGCTTCTCATGGCTCATTCACATCTATGTTCCCAGAAGCCAGCCCAATGTCTGATACATAGCAGTCAAGAAAAGTTTGATGAACATAAGAGCGAATGAATGAATTGAGGGTATTCTTTTCTTCTCCTAAATAGTCTATTTTTTAAAAAATTATGGCTTCATAGTGTTATTAAAGCAAATAAAATTTCAGTTACCCTAGTCATTTTTAGAATTGATTATCCCACATAATCTAGAGAATTAGTCTTACAGTACTCTACAGTAGAGTTTAATGTTAAATTGTAAATATGAAAACAGAAGAAAAACTAAATTTATAAAGGAATTCTGGGGGCTTCCCTGGTGGTGCAGTGGTTGAGAGTCCACCTGTCAATGTAGGGGACACAGGTTCGTGCCCCGGTCCAGGAAGATCCCACATGCCGTGGAGTGGCTAGGCCCGTGAGCCATGGCCGCTGAGCCTGTGCGTCTGGAGCCTGTGCTCTGCAACGGGAGAAGTCACAACAGTGAGAGGCCCATGTACCACAAAAAAAAAAAAAAGAATTCTGCAATATACAGGTAAAAACAGGTATGGTTCCCTTCAGCAAGCTTTCCTATTCAAAGCATTTCAGTAAATAAATGTTTAACAAGTAATGAAACTGATGGTTCTATTTACATGGCAGTCAATTTATGTTCTACAAAAGCTAAATTCTGCATTCCCACTAATACTTTATATTCCTTGACATTAGTCTACAACAAATGGCACAATTATGTTTTTTTTAAAAAAAAGAAAAAACCCATAATAGAAACCATTCACTCTGCCAAATATGTCATTACATTTTTTTTTTCTGTTCAGCTGCCAGATGTATTGCATTATATTATCAAATTGATAGATCTAGTGTTATTTCTACATTTACCATTTTACAGCAACAAATAGAAATATAAGGAAGGCTTGGTAACAAATCTTGCTTAATATGTATGTGAAGTAGGCAGTTTGTCTAAGAGAAAAATATAACTGATGACAGATTTTATTTCAGTCTGCTAGTGTTTATTAAGATGTCTACAAACAGAAAGCCATATCTGGGTACATCTCTTTCTGCAAACAGAGGAAAGTTTTAATTGCTTTAACCAGCATTTGCATTGTCTTTGTGGTGACATAGAAAAACATTTCAGGTCTAATCAGAAAATGTCTTCCAGAGGAGAATTCTTCAGCTTACACTTTAAGTCTAATAACATATTTCTTATAATTCTGGAATAAAGTTTAACAATGTAATACTGTGCTGTCTTCTATTTAAATTATTCCTAAGCCATTAATAGAAAGACTGGTGCTGTTTTTTGCTATGACCTTATTAGGAATATCATTTTCAGATATGAAAATGGCTTTATAAAATCAAAAAGCAGACTGATCAACCAACCCCAAGCCTCAGCATTATACATCTTTTCCATCAACAATATCTTAAACATAAAGAAGGTTTTGCTTCCCAGATATTCTTTTCAATTCAGTTCCCCAAACATGGACTACAATCCTACTAGGTGAAAGACACTGTTACCAGCAAAGAACATATTAAAGAATAAAAGAACTTTACTACATTTAAATAAATTTGCAGCCTGAGGTACTTGACTGGGAGCATTTTCAAAACTCTTGCAATTTCAATGAGGGATGTGTTAAAAAAAAGAAAGACCATTTACTACATATAAATGTTACAACAACCTTCAATACGTCAAAATATCCTCCAATTCATGTCTTAGTATCTCATATGTATCACTTGCATTCCATAAATACTGCAATGACTCCATTCAGGAAATAAATGCTGTCATTAATGGGTGGATAATGTATTGATAAAATGTGGTATGGAGTGGAAAGAGAGATTCAAAGTTGGAAAGAACCAGATTCAAAGCTTTCCTCAATATATCTCATTTGAGTTGCGTAAGCTTGGGCAAGTCATTTCTCATCTCTCTGCTTTCAGTTTGCTCATTCGTAAAATGGGGATTAGTTCAGTTTTCTTCAACAAAAATCCCTGCTTCTCTCCTGTGGACTGAGCATTGTGTTGGTCTTGAGGATATAAGCACCCTGTCCTCATGAAGCTTCCTTCTAGTGTGGGCACACATATTAGTCCAATAATCACATAAACCAACAGGGCAATTGGAGGGCATCGAGGATTACATAGGGCAGATTCACAATTGATTTGGGGCCTAAGTCCTCAGAAGGTGTAATTTATATTAAAACTGGAATCAAATCCAAAAAATTTCTTATAGGAAAGTTTAATTTTCCTGTAAGAAAGACCTGGAAGAATAGAGTGCAATAAATATTTGCATACATTGAGATGGATTTAGCTTTACATTTCCTTTTGACTTTCTTGATGTCAATAAATTTAATGCCAGAGGATGAAGTCCCGAGTCATTACTATACAGTTCTTCAAAAGACTGAGTGACTTTGAACAAATTACTTAACCTCTCTGTGACTCATTCTGCTCCGTTCTAAAACAGGAGTTTGCTTCATAGTCTTATTATTCAGATTAAATAAGTTAGTATTTGTAAGGTTTTAAGAATAGTGTGTTATATCTATGTCTTACATTTTGGCAAAGAAAATACAAGATTAAATTAAAGGTACTCTTAACATGTACACATTACTATATTTAAAATAGATAACCAACAAGGGTCTACTGTATAACACAGGGAGATCTGCTCAATATTCTGTAATAACCAAAATGGGAAAAAAGTTTGAAAAAAGATAGATACATGTATATGTATAATTGAATCACTTTACTGTGTACCTGAAACTAACACAACATTGTTAATCAACTATGTGCCATTATAAAATAAAAAAATTTTTAAATTGTTAGCGGAAAAAAAAATTAAAAAAAATAGTACTCTTTTCTGGGGTTGAGAGAAGGTGAAGCTTTTTTGTCAAGGTTCCTCTTTCCACCTCACTGCCCGGGGCTAGGCGCCGTGCTTCCCCATGAGTAGGTAAACCCTGAGGGGAGATTGTGGTCATGATGGAAAGTGGGTGTGGCAAAGGTGTCCATCTCTCCCGGAGTCCTACTGTGATTTCCTACCTAGTAACTCCACAGATATTGGACACAAAGATGCTTAAGAAAAGTCCTTTGCTTTCAAGGAGACTACACACCAGTGGGTAAGAAAAACAAAACAACAACAGTAGCATACATTCCAACATAATAACGTTTATGAAACAGTCTATATGGTGATCAACACCATGAATATAGAAATCAAGCCTTATTTATCTCTATGTCCCCCAGAGCCTGATAATAATGCTCAATAAATGTTTGCTGGATTGAATTGAACACATTAACAAGTACAAACAAATAGAGCCCGAGAATGTAATTGACAAAAGAATGCCACGTCGAGGAATGATCACGGTGTGACTCCGGGGTCCTCATGGCAACCTAGGAAGACATGAGGAACCCTCAGCTTTCTTTGTGAGCTCCTGATGTGCCAGTCAACTTGGAGATACTCAGGACCAATGGAGCTAGAAGGTAGATATCAGGTACCATTAGTCAATCCAGAGTGTTTACTTAATATTTAATACATTTTGCAGTGAAATGTTTTTTCCTGCTAATGGAATGTCCTAATTTGAAAGGCTTGTTTTCTGTGAATGACTTCATAAGTAATTTGATTTAGAATTAAAGCAATGCTAACTATTCCTAATTTCATGCCTTAATTTATTCCTGCAAAATTAAACACTTACCTCAACATAAATATTAGTGTCAGTCTTTGTGACATCTGGGAGGGGATAGAGTTGTCTCATGACACCTTCCAACCTGGAGCAGAGAGTTTCCTTATCCAGCAAAGGGAAGAAAAATTCTGTACATTCGGTATGGGCTCTGGATTATTCAGGAAAATTCTCTTTTGGATCCTGTTGTTCCTTACATGTCTCTTTTTCTCTAAAAAGGATAAACATAACGCTTTTTCAGTTCAACCTATCTGCCAAAAGCAGAAGTTGCACTCCATTCCCCTTTTCTGAGACTAAAAATGTTTTAATACATTAGGGATACATGTTATTATGCAAATAAATATGTTGATAGAATTCAGGCAGATGCCTTCTCTAGTATCTTGAAGTTATTCTGAATCTTTTAGAGGCTTGTTACTCAAAGTGTGGTCCTTAGACCAGCTGCATCAGTATCTCCTCGGAATTTAATGGAAATGTAGAATCTCAAGCCCCATAACAGACCTGCTGAATCAGAGGCTGCATTTTAACAAGAACCCAGGTGATGTACATGCATGTTAGAATTTGAGAAGCACTGACGTAGGATACATCTTTGGAGGATCAATTGGGTAAAAAGCTCTTGGGAACACAGCTCGACTGAAGGTAGTTGGATCACCTGTTGATGAGGTGGTATCAGATGTCCACCCCTGACCCAAGGGGCTCCAGGGGATCTTTTGGGGGCTTAGTTACAGAAGAAGTTCATTCACCAAATGAGTTTTCTAAATGGTTACTGCACTAACCTCTCTTCTTGCTGATGAAGGAGAGAGAAAAATGAAGTCCATTATTGATTTGGAATTATTACAGAACATCATAAGCAAGCAAGAGATTGCAGAGGTGGTAGTGTGCTTATCTTTTTTTTTTTTTTTTTTTTTTTTGTGGTACGCAGGTCTCTCACTGTTGTGGCCTCTCCCGTTGCAGAGCACAGGCTCCGGACACGCAGGCTCAGTGGCCATGGCTCACAGGCCCAGCCGCTCTGCAGCCTGTGGGATCTTCCAGGACCAGGGCAGGAATCCGTGTCCCCTGCATTGGCAGGCGGACTCTCAACCACTGCACCACCAGGGAAGCCCATGTGCTTATCTCTTGAGTGAGCGCTGTTGGAGGGATAAAGGAGCCAGCATTTATGTGAAGACGGACGTGCAAGTTTTTGCCTTCATAAATATTTGCCAGCCAGGAAGTGAGAGAAACCTGGAGAGGCATGTGTTGGGAGGTTTCTCTGAGTTTGCTTTGAGATTTTTTTCAAGATCATCTGCTATATTTAGGTAATTGGAATTCCATGTGCATTGTTGTTGAGAACTTAATATAAAAATATTTATATTTTGAGCTGCTCTTGAATAAAATTATATTATTTCTTTTGATGCTGTTGTCTGTTGCACACCTTTTGCCTATTATCAGTCACACACTATCAGTACTGAATTATTCTGTCAAGTGAGAATCTAGGAACTTTACACCTGCCAGTTAGGGCTGATTTTCAATATTGTGTGAAAATGCCAAGGAATGACCTGTCAGTCTGGATTTGTGACAAGAGTCCTGTTCATGTTGCCAATGGTTTGTAAAGTGTATCTTTGAAGAATTATTTTTATATGGTTCAGTACATGTCAATATCTGAGGCAATAATTATCTGTATGCTAGGCCCCAAATAAAAGGAACAAAACTGAAGGGGTTTCTTTGTTAGTAATTATATGTGAATATGTTGGGAAGTTTTTTTTATCTCATTTTTTTCTGAATCTATTCAAACCTCAATTGCAAACAAATGCCATTTATATATATATAAATCAATATATATATATATATACATCTGAGCCATTTTTGATCCTATAACATAACTGTGCCTCAAAACTGGAGTGCCTTCTCCTGTTAGGATAACTGATATAAAATCCTACTAAGACATAAATGAAGTTCTGGAGCAGAAGCAGTCAAACTCTCAAACTCCACAAAGCTCTCTTAAAATCAGAATGAAACTTTGGGAGATTTGTGGTAAATTGTTTGTATTTTTCTTTAGATACTTTTTTTTTGTTCTTATTTTAAACAAGGGTCAACCATAGCAGGGCTAGGAGGTAATTGACGACCTCTGCTGGTAGGCCTGAGCCAAACCCCACAGAAACCAAAAACCGCTTTCCTGATAGTTTTGTGGCCGACCTCAAGGTTAGGTCTTCATTCCTTACCTCAGCTGGCCAAGGGCATTATGCTCTAGTCTCAGGTCAGAATAAGAATAGCTACAGAACAGAAATGGACCCACAGACAGAGAAAAGAAAATTATGGTTATCAAAGGGGAGGGAGGGGGAGGGATAAATTAGGACTTTGGGATTAAAACATATACCCACTACTATATATAAAATAGATAACCAACAAGGCCCTACTGTATAGCACGGGGAACTATACTCAATATTTTGTAATAACCAATAAGGGAAAAGAATCTGAAAAAGAATAGATATACGTATGTATAACTGAATGTATATGCTTGAAACTAACACATTGTAAATTAACTACACTTCAATAAAAATTTTTTTTTAATGAAAATAATAGCTAACAGTTTGTGAGTGCTTACTCTGCGCATAAATTCATATAATCAGCTCATAACCAACCTATGTGTCAGGCACTGATGTCAGCACTCTACAAATATTTCTGCATCCAACCCTTAAAACAAAATGATGCTCGTTTTACTGAAGGAGATTTAGGTACAGAGAGTTAAGAAATTTGCTCAAGGTCACACAATCAGTAAGTGACAAAGCCAGGATACCTTGGCTCTGGCGTGCACCCTCTGACTGTTCAGTCATACGATGCACCCCATGATGTCATGGGAAAGCCTGAGCTCTTTCTCCATACCACGCACTGTATCTCACTTAATCCCCCCACCCCAGTGACTAAATGAAATAGATTGTATTATTATAACCCGCATTCTACAGATGAGAAAATAGAGGTCCAACCAGATGAAAGGCACAGAGATGGTAGAGAAGAGACTTATGAACAGGTAGATTGTTACTCTAAATCCTATGTCCTTAACCAGATTTGCTCTATCTGGATCTCCAAAACCAGTATGCAGTAATAAAGATGCCTTTGATTAAGATTAAACAGATTATGAAGACTGAAAAAAAAAATGGTTGAGAGTGATAACTAGATTTGAAGTTAGTTACCAGAGGTGAAGCCTGCTCGCTTTCCTAAAAAGTCAAATCTAAACTGCACGCCATCACATGTAAACTCCTCCAGCTTTAGGACGTTGCTTGTCCCAGTAGCTTTATTGCCTGTTGTTCTCTGTCTCCTTCTCCACACTCCAGTGCCAGCAAGCATCTGATTTTTCTTATCAGAACGTCCTGGATGCACTGTCCACTGACTGTAGACTTTCTCTTCCCTGCCCACCTCCTCAGCGATCGTCCTCCCTCCTGGAAACACTATATTAAGACTCAGTTCAGGGGTAGCTCTCACCAGGATCTTCACCTTGACCTTCTCCTTCAGACTGTATGAGGCATCTGTTCTCCTTTCCTAGGCTCCCCCCCTCATATCCTTTCTACATCTCTATGTATTGTCATCCTCTGTTCTGTAACTACTTACCCAACTAGAGCAAGTCCTTCTTAAGGTCAAAGATTTTATTTTGCTTCTGTTTGTGTCCCCAGCACCTAAAACTGTGCTTGGGAAACAGTAGGCACTCTGTAAGTGATTACTCCATGGGTGTACTAGCAACAGCCCAAGAAAACCTTATGGGGAGGTACTCAGAGCCTCCATTGGAAATCACAAGCATCTCTGATTACTTTTCCATTTTCAGAAGACAGATCAAGGCAAGTCAGAGATTCAGAAGGCAAATCATAAAAAGTGTATGTGGGGGGAAAGGATGATTCAAGGATGACTTTGTGTGACCCTAATATTGAATAGAAATTTTAAAAAGAGGGAGTACTCTGAAGTTTTTTTTTTTTTTTACCATGACCTGGATTATGCAGAATTTATTTATCTCAGACCCCATCAAAGGAATTTTTTTTTCAATTTTAATAACATTTTTACTTTGGAATTTGGAATAATTTTAGATTTACAGAACAGTTACAAAGATAAAACAGTTGCAAAGATGGTACAGAGCAGTCATACGTATCCCTCATCCAGTTTCCCCCAACAGCATAATTTTTCATGACGATGATGCACTTGCCAAAAGACAGAAACCAACACTGGTACGTTTTACTAGTTCTTTCCTAATCTCCTTTTTGCTGTTCCAGGATCCCATCCAGGATGGCACCTTACATTTAGCCACAATGTTTCCTTAGTTTTTTGTTGTTGTTGTCTTTTTTTTTAACTATGACAGTTTCTCAGACTTTTGTTGCTTTTGATAACCTTGAAGCTATTTTTGATTAGATTATAATCAGTGCTATACTTTTCTGAAATAACATGAGTCCTGACACATTCAGTCTTTTCCCTGCTCCCAGGTTCCCTGAACCAACCAACTGTTTAGACTACCCTGAGTGACATTTTAACTATCGGCCCCAGAAATCACAGCGTCATGAACTTCCTATAACTTTGGCATTGGTGACAACTTTTCATGTGCCAATACTAGAAAAACCACAAGGTCTGAGTAAAAGCAGATGTGTTGAAAATACTTATTGATACAAAGTACATCTTTCAATGATGGTTCAAATCCTGCAAGTATCCAACTTTAAAAGATTAATTTAAGAGGGTGAATAATGAAATGGAAAACACTGGCTTTGGAGTTAGAAACTCAGTGCAGTTTTCAACTCTGCCGCTTAAAAACTGTGTGGTTTCAATCCCTGCACTTAGCCTCGATAATCCCATGTATATCCATATGTAATTATAATTCTCAAACGTGATAATACGTAAAGAATACGTAAAGAACTTCCGGGTAAGATGGCGGAAGAGTAAGACGCGGAGATCACCTTCCTCCCCACGGATACACCAGAAATACAGCTACACGTGAAACAACTCCTACAGAACACCTACTAAACGCTGGCAGAAGACCCCAGACCTCCCAAAAGGCAAGAAACTCCCCACATACCTGGGTAGGGCAAAGCGGAGAGATTCCCGCACAGAGGATTGGTGCCGACCGGTACTCACCAGCCTGAGAGGCTTGTCTGCTCGCCCGCCGGGGCAGGCGGCGCTGGAAGCTGAGGCTCGGGCTTCGGTCAGAGCGCAGGGAGAGGACTGGGGCTGGCGGCGAGAACTCAGCCTGAAGGGGGCTAATGTGCCACAGCTAGCCGGGAGGGAGTCCGGGAAAACTCTGGAGCTGCCGAAGAGGCAAGAGACTTTTTCTTCCCTCTTGGTTTCCTGGTGCGCAAGGAGAGGGGATTAAGAGCGCTGATTAAAGGAGCTCCACAGACGGGCGCGAGTCGCGGCTGAAAGCGCGGAGCCCAGTGACGGGCGTGGGACGCTGGGGCTGCTGCTGCCGCCGCCAAGAAGCCTGTGTGCGAGCGCAGGTCACTGTCCACACCGCCCTTCCGGGAGCCTGTGCAGCCCGCCACTGCCGGGGTCCCGGGATCCAGGGGCGGCTTCCCTGGGAGAACGCACGGCACGCCTCGGGCTGGTGCAACGTCACGCCGGCCTCTGCCGCTGCAGGCTCGCCCCGCACTCCGTGCCCCTCCCTCCCTCCCGCCCGGCCTGAGTGAGCCAGAGTCCCCGAAGAGGCTGCTCCTTTAACCCTGTCCTGACTGAGTGAAGAACAGACGCCCTCCGGCGACCTACACGCAGAAGCGGGGCCAAACCCAAAGCTGAGACCCAGGAGCTGTGAGAACAAAGAAGAGAAAGGGAAACCTCTCCCAGCAGCCTCAGAAGCAGCGGATTAAAGCTCCACACTCAACTTGATGTACCCTGCATCTGTGGCATACATGAATAGACAACTAATCATCCCAAATTGAGGAGCCAGGAGTCAGTGCTGTGCCTCTGAGGTGGGAGAGCCAACTTCAGGACACTGGTCCACAAGAGACCTCCCAGCTCCACATAATATCAAATGGCGAAAATCTTCCAGAGATCTCCATCTCAACACCAGCACCCAGCTTCACTCAACGACCAGCAAGCTACAGTGCTGGACACCCTATGCCAAACAACTAGCAAGACAGGAACACAACACCACCCATTAGCAGAGAGGCGGCCTAAAATCATAAAAAGTCCGCAGACACCCCAAAACACCACCAGAGGTGGACCTGCCCACCAGAAAAACAAGATCCAGCCTCATCCAGCAGAACACAGGCACTAGTCCCCTCCACCAGGAAGCCTACACAACCCACTAAACCAACCTTAGCCACTGGGGACAGACACCAAAAACAACGGGAACTACGAACCTGCAGCCTGCAAAAAGGAGACCCCAAACACAGTAACATAAGCAAAATGAGAAGACAGGAAAACACACAGCAGGAGAAGGAGCAAGATAAAAACCCACCAGACCTAACAAATGAAGAGGTAATAGGCAGTCTACCTGAAAAAGAATTCAGAATAATGATGGTAAAGATGATCCAAGATTCTATTTCCCAGATCCAAAATCTTGGAAATAGAATAGACAAAATGCAAGAAACAGTTAACAAGGACCTAGAAGAACTAAAGATGAATCAAGCATCGATTAAAAACACAATACATGAAATAAAAAATACTCTAGATGGGATCAATAGCAGAATAACTGAGGCAGAAGAACGGATAAGTGAGGTGGAAGATAAAATAGTGGAAATAACTGCTGCAGAGCAAAATAAAGAAAAAAGAATGAAAAGAACAGAGGACAGTCTCAGAGACCTCTGGGACAACATTAAACGCTCCAACATTCGAATTATAAGGGTTCCAGAAGAAGAAGAGAAAAAGAAAGGGACTGAGAAAATATTTGAAGAGATTATAGTTGAAAACTTCCCTAATATGGGAAAGGAAATAGTTAATCAAGTCCAGGAGGCACAGAGAGTCCCATACAGAATAAATCCAAGGAGAAATATGCCAAGAAACATATTAATCAAACTGTCAAAAATTAAGCACAAAGAAATCATATTAAAAGCAGCAAGGCAAAAACAACAAATAACACACAAGGGAATCCCCAACAGGATAACAGCTGATCTCTCAGCAGAAACTCTACAAGCCAGAAGGGAGTGGCAGGACATAATTAAAGTGATGAAGGAGAAAAACCTGCAACCAAGATTACTCTACCCAGCAAGGATCTCATTCAGATTTGATGGAGAAATTAAAACATTTACAGACGAGCAAAAGCTGAGAGAGTTCAGCACCACCAAACCAGCTTTACAACAAATGCTAAAGGAACTTCTCTAGGCAAGAAACACAACAGAAGGAAAAGACCTACAATAACGAACCCAAAACAATTAAGAAAATGGGAATAGGAACATACATATCGATAATTACCTTAAATGTAAATGGACTAAATGCTCCCACCAAAAGACACAGAGTGGCTGAATGGATACAAAAACAAGACCCATATATATGCTGTCTACAAGAGACCCACTTCAGACCTAGAGACACATACAGACTGAAAGTAAGGGGATGGAAAAAGATATTCCATGCAAATGGAAACCAAAAGAAAGCTGGAGTAGCAATTCTCATATCAGACAAAATAGACTTTAAAATAAAGACTAGTAAAAAAGACAAAGAAGGACACTACCTAATGATCAAGGGATCGATCCAAGAAGAAGATATAACAATTGTAAATATTTATGCACCCAACATAGGAGCACCTCAATACATAAGGCAAATACTAACAGCCATAAAAGGAGAAATTGACAGTAACACAATCATAGTAGGGGACTTTAACACCCCACTTTCACCAATGGACAGATCTTCCAAAATGAAAATAAATAAGGAAACACAAGCTTTAAATGATACATTAAACAAGATGGACTTAATTGATATTTATAGGACATTCCATCCAAAAACAACAGAATACACATTTTTCTCAAGTGCTCATGGAACATTCTCCAGGATAGATCATATCTTGGGTCACAAATCAAGCCTTGGTAAATTTAAGAAAATTGAAATTGTATCAAGTATCTTTTCCAACCACAATGCTATGAGACTAGATACCAATTACAGGAAAAGAGCTGTAAAAAATACAAACACATGGAGGCTAAACAATACACTACTTAATAACAAAGTGATCACTGAAGAAATCAAAGGGGAAATTAAAAAATACCTAGAAACAAATGACAATGGAGACACGATGACCCAAAACCTATGGGATGCAGCAAAAGCAGTTCTAAGAGGGAAGTTTATAGCAATACAATCCCACCTTAAGAAACAGGAAACATCTCGAATAAACAACCTAACCTTGCACCTAAAGCAATTAGAGAAAGAAGAACAAAAACATCCCAAAGTTAGCAGAAGGAAAGAAATCATAAAAATCAGTTCAGAAACAAATGAAAAAGAAATGAAGGAAACAATAGAAAAGATCAATAAAACTAAAAGCTGGTTCTTTGAGAAGATAAACAAAATTGATAAACCATTAGCCAGACTCATCAAGAAAAAAAGGGAGAACACTCAAATCAATAGAATTAGAAATGAAAAAGGAGAAGTAACAACTGACACTGCAGAAATACAAAAGATCATGAGAGATTACTACAAGCAACTCTATGCCAATAAAATGGACAACCTGGAAGAAATGGACAAATTCTTAGACATGCACAACCTGCCAAGACTGAATCAGGAAGAAATAGAAAATATGAACAGACCAATCACAAGCACTGAAATTGAAACTGTGATAAAAAATCTTCCAACAAACAAAAGCCCAGGACTAGATGGCTTCACAACGAATTCTATCAAGCATTTAGAGAAGAGCTAACACCTATCCTTCCCAAACTCTTCCAAAATATAGCAGAGGGAGGAACACTCCCAAACTCATTCTACGAGTCCACCATCACCTTGATACCAAAACCAGACAAGGATGTCACAAAGGAAGAAAACTACAGGCCAATATCACTGATGAACCTAGATGCAAAAATCCTCAACAAAATACTAGCAAACAGAATCCAACAGCACATTAAAAGGATCATACACCATGATCAAGTGGGGTTTATTCCAGGAATGCAAGCATTCTTCCATATACGCAAATCAATCAACGTGATACACCATATTAACAAATTGAAGGAGAAAAACCATATGATCATCTCAGATGCAGAGAAAGCTTTCAACAAAATTCAACACCCATTTATGATAAAACCCTGCAGAAAGTAGGCATAGAGGGAACTTTCCTCAACATAATAAAGACCATATATGACAAACCCACAGCCAGCATCGTCCTCAATGGAGAAAAACTGAAACCATTTCCACTAAGAGCGGGAACAAGACAAGGTTGCCCACTCTCACCATTCTTATTCAACATAGTTTTGGAAGTTTTAGCCACAGCAATCAGAGAAGAAAAGGAAATAAAAGGAATCCAAATTGGAAAAGAAGAGTAAAGCTGTCACTGTTTGCAGATGACATGATACTATACATAGAGAATCCTAAAGATGCTACCAGAAAACTAATAGAGCTAATCAATGAATTTGGTAAAGTTGCAGGATACAAAATTAATGCACAGAAATCTCTGGCATTCCTATATACTAATGATGAAAAATCTGAAAGTGAAATCAAGAAAACACTCCCATTTACCATTGCAACAAAAAGAATAAAATATCTAGGAATAAACCTACCTAAGGAGACAAAAGACCTGTATGCAGAAAATTATAAGACACTGATGAAAGAAATTAAAGATGATACAAATAGATGGAGAGATGTACCATGTTCTTGGATTGGAAGAATCAACATTTTGAAAATGACTCTACTACCCAAAGCAATCTACAGATTCAATGCAATCCCTATCAAACTACCACTGGCATTTTTCACAGAACTAGAACAAAAAATTTCACAATTTGTATGGACACACAAAAGACCCCGAATAGCCAAAGCAATCTTGAGAACGAAAAATGGAGCTGGAGGAATCAGGCTCCCTGACTTCAGACTATACTACAAAGCTACAGTAATCAAGACAGTATGGTACTGGCACAAAAACAGAAAGATAGATCAATGGAACAGGATTGAAAGCCCAGAGATAAACCCACAGACATATGGTCACCTTATCTTTGATAAAGGAGGCAGGAATGTACAGTGGAGAAAGGACAGTCTCTTCAATAAGTGGTGCTGGGAAAACTGGATAGGCACATGTAAAAGTATGAGATTAGATCACTCCCTAACACCATACACAAAAATAAGCTCAAAATGGATTAAAGATCTAAATGTAAGGCCAGACACTATCAAACTCTTAGAGGAAAACATAGGCAGAACACTCTATGACATACATCACAGCAAGATCCTTTTTGACCCACCTCCTAGAGAAATGGAAATAAAGACAAAAATAAACACATGGGACCTAATGAAACTTAAAAGCTTTTGCACAGCAAAGGAAACCATAAACAAGACCAAAAGACAACCCTCAGAATGGGAGAAAATATTTGTAAATGCAGCAACTGACAAAGGATTAATCTCCAAAATTTAGAAGCAGCTCATGCAGCTCAATAACAAAAAAACAAACAACCCAGTCCAAAAATGGGCAGATGACCTAAATATACATTTCTCCACAGAAGATATACAGACTGCCAACACACACATGAAAGGGTGCTCAACATCTTTACTCATTAGAGAAATGCAAATCAAAACTACAATGAGATATCATCTCACACCAGTCAGAATGGCCATCATCAAAAAATCTAGAAACAATAAATGCTGGAGCGGGTGTGGAGAAAAGGGAACACTCTTGCACTGCTGGTGGGAATGTGAATTGGTACAGCCACTATGGAGAACAGTATGATGGTTCTTTAAAAAACTACAAATAGAACTACCATATGACCCAGCAATCCCACTACTGGGCATATACCCTGAGAAAACCATAATTCAAAAAGAGACATGTACCAAAATGTTCATAGCAGCCCTATTTACAATAGCCCGGAGATGGAAACAACTTTACTGTCCATCATCGAATGTATGGGTAAAGAAGATGTGGCACATATATTCAATGGAATATACTCAGCCATAAAAAGAAACGGAATTGAGCTATTTGTAATGAGGTGGATGGACCTAGAGTCTGTCATACAGAGTGAAGTAAGTCAGAAAGAGAAAGACAAAGACTGTATGCTGACACATATATATGGAATTTAAGAAAAAAAAATATCATGTAGAACATAGGGGTAAGACAGGAATAATGACACAGACCTACTAGAGAATGGACTTGAGGATATGGGGAGGGGGAAGGGTAAGCTGTGAGAAAGTGAAAGAGCGGCATGGACATATATACACTACCAAACATAAGGTAGATAGCTAGTGGGAAGCAGCCGCATAGCACAGGGAGATCAGCTCGGTGCTTTGTGACCGCCTGGAGGGGTGGGATAGGGAGGGTGGGAGGGAGACGAAAAGGGAGGGGATATGGGAACATATGTATATGTATAACTGATTAAATTTGTTATAAAGCAAAAAAAAAATTTCTATGACCTCTGTAGCTTGATACACAAATTATTTTTTGTCACCATTAATCCTATCTCAGGTAAAAACACTTATAGATGATCATGGGTTTTTGTATGTTATAATTTTCTATTCAAATTTTTCTTAGTGGTTATATCTGATTTTGGAATAGCTATGAAGTCTATTTTGGTTTCTATAACAAAATAGTAACAGCCTACAGATATTAATTGCTTACAATGTGCCAAACACTTATTCAACCTTCACTGAAACCCTACCACATAGGTAGTAGTGTGATTCCATTTGAAGGGTGGAGAAACTGAGACTTAGAGGGGTTTGTATAATTTACCCAAATTTACCCAGAAAGGAAGTAGAGAACCCAGGATATAAACTCAGGAAGCCTGGCTGAAGCACACCAACTCCTAATCATGTATCTATAATAGTTTTTGAGAAGCCTCTCCAAAGGTGCAACTGGTCACAGGGAATTCAACAAGAAGATTCTCTTGCACAAAGCTGGGAAAGCACAGATTGCAGTTGGTGTCACTTGGGCTTCACACTTTTTGTTGTTGTTGTTGTTTTTGCGGTACGCAAGCCTCTCACTGTTGTGGCCTCTCCCGTTGCGGAGCACAGGCTCCGGACGCGCAGGCTCAGCGGCCATGGCTCACGGGCCTAGCCGCTCCGCGGCATGTGGGATCTTCCTGGACTGGGACACGAACCCGTGTCCCCTGCATCGGCAGGCGGACTCTCAACCACTGCGCCACCAGGGAAGCCCGGGCTTCACACTTTTTTGATCACAAGCTTAGGACACCGCTCTGACTCCTTGGTTGTGTCTCTCATTAAATACAGTTGTGTCACCTTCAGCTCTTCCAGAGACCCTTAATGGCCAACACATTCCCTATGTGGTCGTTCAAGTCTTGATATGTCTTTAGATCTAAAGGACCTCCAAACTGAAACAAATTGAAAAAAATAGGCATTAGACACAAACAAATTATTATTTATGTGAGGGAAGGATGTAGTATTTTGACCAGTTCTTTTAAATGTAGGCTGTAAAGCTCTAGACGCTGACTCAGAAATAATCTATCTTTCCTGAGATTCTGTGTGGCTGTGCAGGGTGCTTAGAATCTACCCTAGGATGGCTGAAGTCTGAAAAATTTCCCAGGATGGAATCATCCACAGCCGCCTCTTGAATGACACAGAATGAAACCTCATTGCAAGGAGCAGATGTTATCCAATTGATGCAGTAAATTAAGAATAATCTTTTTTCCCAGTTGGTTAGCATTTGCAACAATTAATATTGAGATGCTTGTACTTTTATTTCTACTTTTCCTTTTTATGGCATTTTGTCAATGTTGCCTCTTCAACACCAATTCAAGGCAGTGGCACAACAAACTTTAAGATACCCTCAAACTTTAAGATACAATGATATGCATTGTACCAGTTAAAAAAAGTTCACAGCCAGGGATTGCTTGTCATGGCATTATTTATTAGTTTATTTAAGCAGGAAGAAATTTAACATGTAAGTTATGATACCCACTTGGGGTAAAACTAGAGTCACTACTGTAGTTTCTTTCTCCACTGCATCCATTCCTTAGGAACTCCAATCACCTCAACCCTTCCTAAATATTTCTATGAGTTCCCAGGGGGTGTTTCATGTGAACTCCACTTCCTGATTCTTCTGTTTACCTGCTGCCAGGCAGTGGTGACCATTTTCCTCTTGCGCTCCTTTCTGGGGATGGCATGTCCTTTGTCAGTTGATGTTTTCCAAGGCACCTGCACTGCTGCTGATGCCATTCAGCATCTGGGCTGAGATGGCTTTTTCCAAGTCTGCCAGCACTACTGCTTTCATTGCTGCTGAGTCCTCTCACTTTCAATTTCCCACAGAGATCTTAGTGAAACTCTCCTTTAAGTGTGTGCTTGCTCTAACATTATACACAGATGTATCTTCCTGGTCCCTGTTAATGACGTGCAGAGTGCTATGATCAGACTATCTCCTCTCTTTCCAGTCCATTCACTGCTCCATTTCTTCCCTGAGTCTAAGTGTTTTCCCACTAAACTCCTCATTTACATGGATTGGGACAGGTCTTACTTCACAATTTTCCAGATGTGCCAGATTTGCTTGAATCTTAAGGTGAACACCAGTTATGCTCTGGTTTTCTGTATCACTTTCTATGAGACCAAGTTTCCATAACACTGGTAATGCAACAATCATAATGAAAATGTATTTCCTTATTATGTAAGGGCTGCTTATGAAACCCCAGTACATTTCTCGCAGCCAGATTAAACATTTGATTGCCTTTATTTTTCATCAAGTATGCAAATTCTTTTTAGCAGGTTTCATTTTTGATTTAAAACCATTTTTCATGAAAAACTAAATCATTTACGGCCATATGGTGTCATGACAATGCCCAGTTAAGAAAAACTCAGTGAATTTTATACAGGAATGCCTTTTTGATACTCTTTCAAGTGAAAGAAACACGTTTGCTAGCTACAGAATGAGGTGCTTTAAGAAAGAACTCTGAAATGTCGATAAACATGCAATGTGGGTACTTGCCAAAGAGAAAAGATGCAGGTCAATATCATTCCCTTCGTTTTACATAAAAAAGAAGTAATGGTTTTGTTCTTAGCAGGAGGAGCCAAGACAAGGTACTCCCATATGTTATTTCATATATGGAAGCAAAAATTAAAAAGACATGCTAGGGAAACATGCAAAATGCAGTAAGAACTGACAGCACCAACACTCGATCTGCTGGTCTTCTGCACGACGTGTTCCACATGGTTTCTCTCGTGGATACAAGGGGTTCAGGCAAAACTTCAGGAACTGCCAATAATAAAAACAGCTACCATTAAGTGTGAACCTACTATGTCCTAGGCACTGTAACATGAGCTATATAGGTTTATCAACTCATTTATGCCTCACAGCAGTATTCAAATAATGTATTATTATTCCCACTTACAGACAAGGAAACCAAAGCTCACAGAGGAAAAGTAGTTTTCACAAAAACTTATATCTAGTAAATGGCACCGCTGGGATCTAAGCTCAGGTATGCCAGCCTTCAAAGTCTGCACTCTTCCAGCGATTCTATGATGCCCTTCAGAAGATAAATGAATGAATAAATATTCTGAGGTGTTGGGTACCATTTATTCTGGGCACCACTACCTGGAATATTCAACCAATAGGAAAGCAAGTACCAAGCACTCAGGAAGCAATGTGTATGGTCCTAAGGAACATCAGTGTGGGGTATTATCAAGGCTTGGAGTTAGAATCCCAGGACTACCTTTGATGAACTGTGCGACCTTGAGAAACTATTTAATCTGAGTATCTATTTCCTCATCTGGAAATGAGGATAATAAACCTATTTTCAAAAGACCCTTTGAGGAATTAAATGGTGATATATATATATGTCACCTGATCCTATTCCTTGGAGATAGTATTAAAATTTATGCCTACTGGAGCCTACCTGCATGACCAGAGCCTTTCCTCAATATCCTCTCAGTCATTTTTGTGTGCTCCATCTCTGTCTTACATCATGTTCTTGCGATGGAACCTCATCATGACCTCTTCTTCCTCCTTTCGTTCAGAGGATTTGTCTTCCAGACCCAGCCCTCCTCAGCTAGTAGCTTTCCCAAACTCTCCAGCCACTATGGTTTGTGATAGAGTTGGGAAGCAAATAGCTTTCTTCCCAATTTAGGGCCATACTTTATTATGCAAGCCTCTGAAGCAGGCTTTTGTTTCCTGCCCAGAATAAAATTACTTTCTCAAGTACAACTCTGCATGTATTGTTTCTAAACCACCTCTTCTTTAAGCTGCAGAACAAGTTTCTCCAGCTAATAGAGGAGGGGGGCCATGAATTCCCCAAGCATCATCCATTTCCTCCTTCTCTCCTCCCAACCTCCATCCCTCCATACTTTCACCCAAAATACAAAAGTTCCATTGTGTACTTATTTCATAAGGAGATACCTAGAAGGATCACCAGCTCATGCATTTTGCCAAAGTCTAGATTCTGAATTCCACTTTGACTCAACTCATCCTGATGAGGAAACTTCATGGCACGGTGTCTGTTATACGGCAACTATTCTGTAAATGCTAATTGCCTTCTCTAATCCTGGTATTACATTTGGGCCTTTAGAGATGTAAAGTAATGAAATCTAAACCTTCTAGGGCGTGACAGTGAAAGTGTTGTGAACCTTGTACAAAGAGAGAAAATTATTACTATAAACACCTTGCTGTTAAATATACAAAGGTCAGGACTTAGCACCAGGGTAAATGCCCACAAAAATTAAGATATGCAAATTCTACACTGATAGACAAAGAGAGTTTTCCCCTATCTTCTGATCTGGGGAAGATACTCACAGAAAAGTGTGCATTTCAGAGTTCGATTAATGAAGGTATTAGATGCTTTATCCATTCCTGGTCAAGGGTCTAAGGACTGGATGAAGCATAACAAAAACTCTGAACTGAAACATGATTACTCAAGAAATGGGAACAGACAGAAAAACCTGGAGAGGTAAAGAAGCTAAGCAAAGAAAAGCTATCTCTGTTTTAAACTGATGGAGAAAAAGACCTAAAAGCAGAGTGTTCTAGCTTGGAGGATAAATAGAAGTGGTGGAAGAGCTGCAGAGGGAGAAATTGTCATCAGGACAAGGGTATTGCAAGATGACTGCAGAGACCAGCATCATATCCAAAACTGAAAGTAAGGGCATTTGAGAAGTAGAGGATATTATTACTCAATGGAAATAATATAGAAAAAAGGATGCATCTTTCTCAAAATGCAAACATAATGTAATCATCCCTCTTTAAGCATCTAATGTCTCTCATTACTCCGTCAGTCCCTAATATGGCATTTAGGACCCTGTATAATATGACACCTACCTAAATCTTCAGCCTAGAAACACAGTTCTTTCAGTTTCCAGGAATGTGGCATCTCCCCAAATCAGAGCCTTTCTTCATGCTGCTCCCTCTTGCCAACACTTGGCTTCTGGTCTTGTCTGTACTGTGAAGTTGCTGGGCAACCTCATACAAGCCACTTCCAGTCTTTGGGCCACAGTGTCTTCATCTTTCTTAAAGGGAGTTGGGTGAGACTATCTCTAAATTTCTCTCTAGATCAAATGCTCTATGAGTCTATAAATATTCAGGAGAACATTATTAACATAATTCCAGGCTCAGGGAAAAGGGAAGGTAGTTGACATTTAGTAAGAGGCTACTGTAATGCTTTGTTTTGACCTAGCAGGAAAAAAGCATGCTTCACTTATAGAATTTCCCCAATCACACATATTGTAAGGAAAGAGAAAATAATCATTACAGGAGGTAAAAGTAGATGATAAAAAAGTTGTCTTTAAAATATTGTTTACTAGATACATGTAAGTCAATGAAGAAACCATTTCTATTATAACTGCCAATCCTACAGTCATTACTCTTCACTGTAGTTTTGACAAAATGACCCCTTTCAATATTTCTATAACCCAATGTGTTTACTCTGTGTGTCTTCTGAAGCTCACTCCTCGATCTTTTCAAGTTCCTTGTCTACCTCTTCCACTAGAATTAGGAAATCCTATTTTCAACTGATTTTCACATATCTGTCTTAAGTTTTTTTTTCCTGTCCAGAGATTTTCCCCACTTCCTCAATAATGTCTCTTCTCAGGAAGAAGTTAGCCAGTGTGGCTTGTAGATGTGAGGAAGGATGGAATCTGGGAAAGGAGGAAGGGATGAGAGAGAGTTTAGCTTCAGCCCCAAGTAAAGCCCTCCCAAAGAAAGGGGTCTGTCACCACAACTCTAGATTTATAGAGGTCATGGAAACATCATGAAATGACTCACTAATCTGGGAGGACTGGACCAGAGTCCAATTCAGAAGTGCAGGCAGACGTGTTCAGGATCAGAATGAGTGTTGGAAAACCACAAGCTTCCAATCACATCAGGGAAAGAGATGCCAGAAATCGCCTGCATGGAGAAGAGACAGGAACTTAGCAAAAGGGGGCAAAAACAGGGAAATGAGACGGGCACAGAAAATATGGACCCTTTCTTTAAAACAAACTGAAATCACAGGTTCTTCTTCCATTCTTCCTGTCCTCATAGAGATTGTGTCACAGTCTTTCCTTTCCAACTTTGATACTTGTGAGAAAATACATATTGTAATAAGACCAGAGCCATGAATAGAAAACAGATACAATAATTATTTAATTCCTTTATTTTTGCCAGATAAAGTTTTCCTGTCAAGAAAAAAAAACAGTGAGTAGCAGATATTAATATAAATGTGATCATTGGATTCATCCATAGTATGGAAATGATAATAGCTCTCTTAATACTGTTCATTTTAAATTCAGCATTAATTCTGACTTTTGAAGTGTTAAGTACTTCAAAAGTACTTAACAGCAGTATGGGGTTATTCAATTACACATGCAAGCATGAATTCATGTATAAGGGTGGTATGAAAATAAGACTCAGTATGGTGACAAGAATCACAAAATCTGTCCACCTTCTTCCAGTATTTATTCCAGGACAGTTTTTCCTGATTTGACATTCCTGCTTTACTCAGTGTAGAGAAGATGAAATAATAAATAGGAACACACTGTACTCCTATCCAAGAAAAGATTCTAGCTAGGTTTGTGAGTTTCTAAATCCTAGGTTCTGATCCCCATAAAGGATTCCAGTTCACTACCAAAGGGTGAATTTGGCAAATGACTCATGTAGGCAAATCAATTAGAATGAAGTCATACTCAAAATCACTTCTTCTACCTATTGGGATTTTTTTTTTTTTTTTTTTTTTTTTTTTTTTTTTTGCGGTATGCGGGCCTCTCACTGTTGTGGCCTCTCCCGCTGCGGAGCACAGGCTCCGGACGCGCAGGCCCAGCGGCCATGGCCCACGGGCCCAGCCGCTTCGCGGCATATGGGATCCTCCCGGACCGGGGCACGAACCCGTATCCCCTGCATCGGCAGGCGGACTCTCAACCACTGCGCCACCAGGGAGGCCCTGGGATTTTTTTTTTTGTTTGCTTTTTGTTCCTTTTTGTGATTAAGGTGTTCAAAATTTATCTATGCTTTAGGGCATAGAATGTGGAGGGTATTAGTTCTTTGAGGTATTTATTTCAGAAGGGTTTTTTGAGAAGAATCATGGCCCTTTCCAGACATAAAATTTTACACACCTACAATGAATTTTCCATTACCTGAGCAAGAATATTGGTGAAACTCCTAAATTTCCAAAGCTTTATCTAATTTGTTACTTGAACAGTTGGTAAGTAAGAGATGCGTACCTTTATTTAATCAATAGCTCAGAAGATATGCACTTGAGGCCCTCATGAGCAAATTCAGCTTTAATTTGACTGTGATAAACTATCTGCTGAAAGCTCAGTAGAGATGCTGTTTTTTGAGAGGAAACCAGTGTTTATAAAGTGGGTAGGGAGGGTGGCAGCGTAGTAAAGCATTTGAAGATCACCTTGGTTTTGCAGATTCTACCCTGATTGCTAAAAATCAGATACTCAGGGTGACTCCACCCCTCCCAACCTTACGCTTTCTCATACTCGTGGCCTGCCTCTCCAAGCCCACACCAGCCCTAACTTCCCAAGTCAAGAATCAAATCTTCAGAACTACTGTTCTGTATGTATATACACATATATTTTAAAATTTTATTGAAGTATAGTTGATTTACAATGTTGTGTTAATTTCTGTTGTACAGCAAAGTAATTCAGTTATACATATATATTCTTCTCCATATTCTTTTCCATTCTGGTTTATCACAGGATACTGAACATAATTCCCTGTGCTATACAGTAGGATCTTGTTGTTTATCCATCCTATATATACTAGTTTGCATTGCTAATCCCAAGCTCCCAATCCTTCCCTCTGACAGGAGAGAATCCTATTCCACAGGTTCGTTGGGGTCACAAGAGTCTCCCAAATCATTGAAAATATTGTGGTCCACACTTCCATTAGCTCAAAATTAAAATAATCTTACTAATCTAAATAAAAAATGAAACTGTTCAGAATGACAGAATATACATGTTTATAGAAATTGAAAGATTATCTTTTCAGATTTTTCTTCTTTTTTCTCTCCCTCTTTTTCCTATGCTCTGCCTGTTGGGTTATCAGCACTGATTGGGGCAGAAAATATTTAAGGACCATTGATCTAAATGATGTTAACTTTCTATTCCTCCAAAGTTCTCTAAATGCTATTACTGACCTAGGTGAGGGCATCTGAAAGTAATATACCTGGACTATATTATCTTATTTTCTGGAAAAATGCCTTCACTGAATTATGATTTAATTTTATGCCCCCAGCTTTTATAAAAGGTCATTTCTGAAGAATAGTCATTCATCCATTTGGAGAGCCACTCTGTATTTTTTGCAAAAGCTAGTGGAAAACGTTAAGCACCACGTAACCCAAAGTCTCTCTTAAGAGCATTCATGTGACACAGTTTTCCTATCATTTAGTGACAGGGAAATATATATTTTTTTCCTCCAGCTAAGTTTCTATTCTTCTTTTGGGGGAGTATTTAAAACAAAATAATCCAAAATGTTCTCCTTTTTCTGTGACTTTTTTAAGTGCAAAATTAATTTTATTCTTTACTGTTATAAATAGCTCACCCTCTGAAAGGAAAAGTGTTTTTCTGATATCAGGATAAAATAGTATTCTACCTTTCTTTTTTAAAAAAAATTATTTATTTTATTTATTTTATCTTTGGCTGCGTTGGGTCTTCATTGTTGCCTGCAGGCTTTCTCTAGTTGCGGCGAGCAGGGGCCACTCCTCGTTGCCGTGCACCTCACCGCGGCGGCCTCTCTTGTTGTGGAGCTCGGGCTCCAGGAGCACGCAGGCTCAGCAGCCGTGGCGCACAGGCCCAGCTGCTCCACGACACGTGGAATCCTCCCAGACCAGGGATCGAACCCGCGTCCCCTGAATTGGCAGGCGGATTCCCAACCACTGCTCCACCTGGGAAGCCCTCATTCTGCCTTTCTTAAACAACGTTTTTTTTTTTTTTTTTAATCTAATGGACACTGACTCAACCCATCATGTTTCCCTCTTCACATTACCTGCAGGAAAGCTTGAAGACAATTTTGTGCCCCGTCTCTAGTAAGTACATAAGACTTAATGGGGTGCCTTTTGTTTAGTAATCTCTGCTGGATCCGTTTCACTCCTCTTTTCTTTGCCTTTGCTATACTTCCCCTATTAAGTCTACTGTAGTACATCTGACTATACTGTTAATGTCTGTATAAGCCATTTTTAAACTGCCTCCAAATTTTTATTGGTTAAAGGAAAATGAATGAATGATTAAACAACTTTGAACAGCTATAACAGGTTTTTGTTACATTTATCCTTCTTATATTTATTCCTGCAACTTCCATTTTTATTTTCCCATTTTAAAATCATATGATTCCTTTCTGGAAGTAGGCATGATATGATGATATTTTAGAATATTGTCATTAAATAATAATAGCAATAATAGTGGGATTAAAAGTTATCAAGGAGGGAGAGAGGCAAGAGTTTGTCTTGGTAAGAAGGCTGAGAGAATGATGAAAGCCCATGGCTCAAGCTAGAGAGAAACTGTGAAAAAAAAAAAAAAAGGAGGACACACAAAGCATGACTAATTTTTATTGATGAGACATTTTCCATTTCTTCCTTCCTCCTGAATTCTCTTTGTCTTAGTTTTTCTCCCCAGATACAATTCCTTTGTCGAAATCTCCACATTTCTTTCTTTCTTTAATATCTTTTCAGTGTTAACAACACTCTAGAATAGGACATACTCAGGTCAAAATCGAGACAATATAGATAATGCAATAAAACTCCATGAAATCTACACAACTCAATTTCAATTCCCTTTTGAAATAGGTATCTTGGTACAACATTGACTAGGCTACCTAGCCAAACCAAACTCATCTTATTGTTAAGAAACGATTCTCGCAATCACATGTGGGGCAGTGAATGTGGGCATAAAGCTCGCAGCACCTGACTGTGAAGCGGACACATTTTAGCACCAATCTGTGCAAATTAATGTGTTAATGGGAAACTAGGATGATGCAGGGGAGGAAAAGATACAGCCATGAGGATTTGTGAGTGTAGTCAATGAGCGGATTTGGTAGGGATAAATATTATGTAGATTGTTTGGGTTGCTAATTTATGGCTTCCTTCAGAAATACTGTACTAGCCTTGCTTTTGGCATTTTAGATGTTATCACGCATATCAGTGTTTCTCAACATGGTGGGGGGGAAGGAGCGGGAGTGATGTTCTGCCCCCCAGGAGACCTTTGGCAATGTTCTGGAGACGTTTTTTAGTTGTTGCAACTTAAGGAAGTGGTCCTCAAGTGAGTAGAGACCAGGGATGCTGCTAAACATCCCACAGTGCACAAGACAAACCCCACGAAAGGAATGATCAGCCCTCAAATGTCCATAGTGCTGAGGTTAAGAAAGCCTGTCCTGCGTTAACCCTGTGTTATCACCTACTTCAACCCCAGTCATTTAGTGTTTTATTATACGTCACAGTCTGTCCACACGCCTGGCTCAAGGGAGGGCACATCTTGCATAAAACATAGTCCGCCTCGTCGTAGGACTCACAGTGTAATCGGCATAGTACACAAGCAGGAATAATAATTAATTATAATAATCATTATATAATAATTATATATAAAATATTATAATAATATTTTATTAATAATAATTAATTAAATAACATATTAAAGTCAGAAGGGGTAAGTACAATCAGAGTGATTTCTAAACAGTACTGTATGAATACAGCATGAATACAGAAAGGAGAGATCATACATTCCTCACTTGGCAGAGACGGAGGAAATCTTCAGGAATGAGGTAGCGTTTGAATAAGATTTTGAAGGTTGGGGGGCTGTGACCACGTTATATAAGTATGTGATGACACAAAACCTATTTCCTCTCGAAAAACCTAAACATGCTTAAAATACCAATTTCTGTTCATTTATACTACAACGAGAAAATAACACATATGCACAAAATTTCTTTCCCTATTATTGATTTTTGTTGTTTAGGAGAAAATATGCACGGAGGTATCCTATATTATCCATTACGCTGCCTCGGAATTCTCTACGCTTCGTTGGCCCAAGGGATTTTGACTGACGATCTTGAACTATATCCAGAAGCGTTTGAAATTCACCTGACCAAAATGTGATTTTGCACTTCTGTGTTAAACCAGAGCAGCCAGGGACCGCGTGCCTACTTTTCAATCAGCTGCTGCAGTTCCATCGAGAGAACAGAGTCCACACACAGTTGGCCCGGTTTATGTACAGTTTTCCTGCAAATCTGATCTGACTGAGAATGCCAAGATTACATTTTCATTTTTATTTGAGGGACCCGAAGAGCCTACCTGTTTACCCACGATGGTAGAATGTGGAAGAAAACATGATCAAGAAATTCTAGGATGCTTGCTGGATAAAAATAGCATGTGCATACTTTGAAAACCAAAGATTCACGTGAAATCGTGAGCCCTGGGTCCTTCACACTGAGACTCATCCAAAGGAGTACACCAGATTAAACACTGGTGAGACAGTGAATCAAAAACTCCTTCTTTTGTTGGAGGGCCTTTAATCATTCCAGAATACAAGCTGTCTTTCTGAAAGTATATATCTGAATAATCTCGAAAGCTACAGAAAACATAAGAAAGCACCCTTTTCCACTGAAGCCGAAGTCCTAAAGATCACTTCCTCTAATCGTAGCCTTTATGTGCTTTATAAATATGGGCAGACATTAGGAGCTATAACTCAAATATACATTTGTAAAAAAAAGAAAATGTTAAACTGTACATATTTAATAACGTCTTATAAGAGTGCATGTGTTCCTTGTTTTATGAACCACATTGTTCAATATCTTACAAGCTGCACTTTAATCCCAATAAAAATTTTTTTTAAGTGGAAATGACATTAGGACTTTAAGTGGAACAGCAGTCCTGGCTCCCCACGCTGCCGTGTCAGCTGTTTCTAACCTGCAGATACAGATCTGCATTCGGGTGTCACAAGACAGGTCAGAACCAATGTTTGGCTTGCTACCTCAGAAAAGTAATAACTCTTACAACTGCCGGGCTAGATAAATATCTGATGAAAAGAAAAGTCTAAATGAATCTGAGGACGGTTTGTCCACACCAAGATGTAAAACTGTTATTACTCTGGGCTTGAAAAAGACTAGGAAATAAATGCAGGCCACACTGAAAGCAAGCCGACACAGAGCAACGGATTGAGTTTCAAACTGTATAACTTTTCAGTTGTGTGCCTTTTATGTTAAATATGGTTCTGAAGATTAAAGTCTTCATTTTAGGCAAAGAAAGGAAATAATGTTTCCTGTCCCGTTTGCCAAGCTAAGTGAACAACTGTTCCTGCACAATTAGAATTGTTAATTGATTTGAAAACATAGGGCTTTGAAGGTGGAAAACTGCTGACATTATTTCAATGGGGAAATGCACTCCTGAGAGAGAGAACACTGCAGTACAATTTCTCTCCTTGTTTTGTTGAATATACATCTATAAAAACACTGTGAATCATGCAGTAAAAACTGCTCTGCTGATATCATAAATCTCTGATAATAAAAATTTCATTGTTGAAACAATAAAATAGACTTTTATTATAACACAGAGTATCCACCTAAACATTGTCCTTTTAGCTTCTTCGAGTTAAATGTATGCACAGTTTTACAGTCTATAAACAGATCTGGAATAAAAGTTAATAAATGTCAAAATTTGCATTTCAAAAAATTCTTGCTGCATTTTAGGGAAGATCAATCTATGAACCTTTCAACATTATGTCAAATGAAATGCTAATTGTACCTTTAGGAATTTCAGAGACAGTGACAAGAAACTAAATGCTCTGTTCCTTTGCATCAGCAAGTCGAGGATAATTGTATATCTACTCTTCTGAACTTCTAAGAAAAAAAACTCAGGAAAAAAAGGGTTTTCTATTCTTTAACTCAGGAGGGTAAACTCTTCCAGCCACCCTCCATCAATCTACCTTCAAATAAAGTGTGTTAACATGTTGACAGTGGACAAATCACACAGTGCTGCATTTATTCATTTTATAATAGGTTTGTCAAATGAGCTTCAGTTAAAGAGATTTAAGAGTAAGAAAAATTTTCCGCCAGAAATAACCGACTTCTTCCATTCAAGTGATGTAAGGTTTAAAGGTGTACTTCTTAACAGCCTAATCTTTATTAAAATGCACCCTCTTTGAAGGCTAAGTCACAAAAATAAATACCAGGAGCCCAAAAAGTGCTTTTATTTTCCCTACCCTGAAGATAAAGCACTAATACATCCCTTCCCTATTCTATAATAAATCTTAGCGCTGTATCTCTAAGAGATACAAATTATCCTCTAGACTGTCTTACAAGTGTGAGTGTAGATGGAACCAATGAGCAATGTTATCTAGAAAATAGCACTTAGTGTAAGGTTTGTACCATTTTTTTGAACATTATCCTATTTGTGGCATTGACTTCATTTCAGGGGCAGGCTGCTGAAATATTTGGTGGACCGACAGAGCAGTGAAAAACGAAGTTCCCTGAAACTGCAAAGCAGCATTTGGCCACCTATCATGGTTTTAAAAGTGAAATAGCCATTTCCTCCTTCTTCAAATCCCATTATAGTTAGTGTTGAGTCAAAAGCAGTGGCTGTTCCCCGCCCCATTTCTGAATCTTTCCATTGTCTATTGATATGTATCAGGAATACTAGGCGAAATCACTTCAAACGTTTAAAAGACTTCATTTACAAAGTATATTACACGGGGCCATTTCCAGGCTCACGTTGGACAGGCAATTTGTAATCCTGCTGCTTGTGTGAAACAAAAACACCCGAGCCTTCTCACGCAACGGTCACAGGTGATGGAAGAAATTCTGTGTTTTAGAAAATTCAGACGCAAAGAATATATATTTCCCACTCTCCTAAAGAACACTAAACTACTTTATTTTGTACAAACTCTGAGTTGACTAAAAACAATTTTATCTTATGTCTTAATTTTCCTCCACAGATTTTTCAGTTAATTCCTGAATCTATTTTATTTCTGATCCTTTTCATTCTTAATAAAAATTGGAATTTTCGGCAAGTCAACAAAAATAAAAATATGCTTAATGGAAATATGTAAATAAATTTGCAGGGGCATTAATAAACACTATCACAAAGCAGCAGCTTCGACTTACTTCAGACATAGATAATTTCTATGTAGTGAGCAACTCCTTGTGATGGTCCATTCCGAGCATCCTTTTGTGCACGTGACACACGTCTGGATACAGATTCTATTTAATTCCTGGGTTTAAAACAGTACACCTTTAGTGGTCATGTAACAATAGGGGATAAAATAGCAAGCATCTTTTTTTAAAAAAAGCTTAATAGTCAAGCAATTATACTCCAATAAAGATGTTAAAAAAAAGAGTGATCCTGAGGCATACATATTATGAACAATTGCTCCAGTTATAAGAAAACAGTAACATAATATTTTGTAGGTCATGATGTTTTACAGAAAATTTCCAACTTTCTTTAATATGTACAATTCCCAAAATAAATGCAGAAGCGGCAGCTATTCTGAGAACCCTTCGAGCAAATTTCTCAAGACAGCTTTGTTATTAATCATCCTAATTTTGCTCCCATTGTGTTACATTGGGGAAAAACAGTTGTATAATGGACAAGTATACTACTAAACAAAATGCTCATCTTTTTCTTGAGTCAAAACGGAAGGCTAATAAAGACAATTTAAAATAAAAGGGCCCATTACTCCTCAGTTTTATATGAGCTTACATGCTTTCATTGTGCAGAGTGTGTTATTAATTTCACATGCCAGATTCATAGGTTTCTGCAATATCAGGTTTGATGTATTCATTATCGGCACTCAGTACATTAATTCACGCTGAAGTCCGGTAAATCAAAATTATACCATCTGGCTTCCTGTTCTTAATGATGAATTTGATGTAGGGGTGATTAAGATTGTTAGGCTTTTGAATTTTAATGTAAAAATTAGGGGATTAAAAAGGCATTTAGAAATGACCAATAGTTAGAATAAACTTACTGACAGGATCTAATTTGTGTACTTGCTAGTAAAGCTCCATTTTAATTAGCAGCCACAGTCTTTCAGCACAAGCTCAGAGACAGAAGTTTAGTGATTAAGAAGATGAAGCTGTTAAATTGATAAATTGACCTTGAAATACTTGTAACTGTGGAGGAAGGCCCAGTAACTCAGATTGTTAGTGTGTTGCACTGCCACACTGGGAACTGAGTCCAAGTGTGACCCCAGACACAAAATCTGGGTTTTTCTTTTTCTTTTGGTTGGGGAGGGACGGGCGGCTCACCTTCCTCATCTTGGGGCTGGAGGGCTGGGGAGCAAAGGTAAATAAATACAAGAACCTGCAGACCCGTGGGCTGGCACTATAATAATAAGAAGGTGAAGATTCCATCACTCAGAACTCCTTGACAAGTGACGTTTGAATACTATGTCTAAACTTGAAAGCATCGTATTGGCTCTCTTGGCTTCCTGCAACAGTGATGCTGTAGACATACAGTAAGATCGGGGAGGAATATACTTAAGCAATGCATTAACTCAGGAAATCTAGGACACAGCCACCAAGACTCTCCCTTTTGCATCTTTTTCAGAAGAAATATAGAAATGGAAGAATCTAAATATCTGCAACCCAGAGCATGTACATAACACACAACCATTGCATTCAAACTTGACATGAGAGTTCTTTTAATTGAAAGGCCAATCTGACATGGAGGTTCCTTTGACAGTTAAAATTACCTCTGATCTTAACAGAAGCATTTGAAATGTTACACTGAACTCATTACACCTTTTCTGCATAAAGAAGTTTAATAGTTAAAACAAGTTAAGAAGGAATAGTCTTAATTTAAATTATTATTAGAATAATATAAAGAAACATCCGCATTTTTCTCTAAGACATCAAGCTAAAAGTGCAACAGCTATACGATAGAAAAGTAAGGTTGAAAATAAAAAGTATTTCCTGGGAAGAAAAAAAATGTACTACCTTGTGCAGTCTGGTAAAATGTGATGCTTTAGTTCCTGTGAAATTAATAAATGTGGTCATTAATGCACTAAAATAAAATACAGTCAGAATGACTTACATCGGAAAACAAGTACATCTGTATATATCAACAATTTGAAGGATTCTGATTCCTGGCAAGTCAAGGAATATTTTAAATCTTGTATTTTAGAGGAAATCGAATCTTGACTAACCACTGCAATTTATGTCATTTTAAATAAGATATATTTGAATAAGTATATTTTTCATGCCCTAAAAAGACTGATGTCTTCTTTTATAAGCTCATCCTGTGACACACTTGAGTAGGTAGGTATATTGATTTTTTTTTCTTTTTCTGATGGCAATGAAGTGTAAATGGAAAATATCAGACTTGGCAATCACTTAAACCATGTGAAAATTTCAGAGTGAAGGCTATTAGAGTCACTTTGTGATCTCCCCAGATGACCAGAGGGAGGGGAGGAACAAAAAAATTTCTACATTTCTTCAGATCTTTGTATGACAGCTAAGGAGAATAACATTCTTTCTAATACGCCAGTTTTCATCTCTAGTTGAGAATAACCTCAATGCTTTCTTATGTCACTGGCTGAGAGAAGATGAAAGACCCAGCCTTGTGTAAATGGCTTTGTCTAACCATCAGTCTTTAGCTCTGCATGGCAGCTGTACTATTGACATTAGCTTGTGCACTGGGTGAAATTGAAGTGAGTTAAATGTGACCTTGGCTTAGTTGTTGAAGTAGAAATGAACTCTACTGGGAGTGAAAAAAAATAAGACCAGTTTCTCTAACTTCATTTTTTCTTTAATGAGTTTAACAGCACTCTTAGGATTTGATACATTTTATAAAAACGCTTTTATTTCCTTTTCTATTATACACGGAGTAATCAGCATTTAGTAAGGTTAGCTTGCCCTTTTGTTATGAAATCTTTGTTTCAGGTACTTATGTGCCATATTCTGAAAAAGAAAGACACATTTTCCCCTTTTTCCCTCCTTATTGATCATAACCCTTAAATAGAGACAGAAGATTTTCATGCATACGTGTTCATGGACTTGAAAAACAAATACTGGACCACTGAAACAGTCTTAAATGCCCAGTGCTTTCGATTACATTGCATTGGGCACGAGGTTACATGTGTGTCCATGGAATAACCTGTTAGAAAGTCATGTGCAGGGAACACGTGAGACCTGCAGGAAGCCTGGAAGTGCTGGAACACTTCTAACACTGCAACTTCCTTGTTTTTAGACCCAACATATATAAGGTAACATGTGTATCAAAAGTACATAGGATTGGGGCTTCCCTGGTGGCACAGTGGTTGGGAGTCCGCCTGCCGATGCAGGGGACACGGGTTCGTGCCCCGGTCCGGGAAGATCCCACATGCCGCGGAGCGGCTGGGCCCGTGGGCCATGGCCACTGGGCCTGCGTGTCTGGAGCCTGTGCTCTGCAATGGGAGAGGCCACAGCAGTGAGAGGCCCGCGTACCGCAAAAAAAAAAAAAAAAAAAAGTACATAGGATTAATTTTACATTTTAGGTGGAGACAATTCAGAAAGTCTTTGAAGTTTCATCTCTATTTTGAACATTCCTAACTCGTATATACACAGACACATTAATTACATGTTTCTATGTATATATGAGTTCATATGTGCGTATATGTGTGTGCATAAGTAAGTGTGAAACATGTATGTAACTGAGCAGGACCCTATGGGGCCTTCCCAGGATAGACACCACCCCGTCATGTCCTCCACCTGTCTCTTGTCTGTAGAAAAACTTTAGCTTTCTAGGCCTTCCCCAAGTTCCAAAGAATAAATTCAATCAGAGAAGTGAGAAAATATAGAAAGAAAGGAAAACTGTCAAACAAGATAAAATAATAATAGTTGAGCCATTAAACAAAGTCAAGGACATTTAGTTCCTCCTCAAGGGCTAGAGATAATATTCTGAGCCACGTCCTTTGAGCTGTTTTACATATGCTAAAACTCCCACCAGGTGGAAGAAGTTATCTGTACGCTGCCCACAAGCATGTAGACCCCAGACCAGTTGGAACCAGAAGGTTGGTGATGTTGACTCTTGATTACCTCACCACCAGCCAATCAGAAGAATGTCCACGAGCTGATCACACACCCCAAACAGCCCTCCCTCAACCTGTCTTTAAAAACCTTTCCCTGAAACCCACTGGGGAGTTCAGGTCTTTTAAGCACTAGCTGCCTGGAGTCCTAGCTTAGCAGCTTGCAATAAAAGCTGCATGATCCTTCACCACAGCCCAGTGTCAGTAGATTGGCTTTGCTGTGTGTAGGCGGATCCAAGTTTGGTTTGGTAACATGTATACATATGCACACTATTTTAGCTAATAATAATGACACATGAGCAATAAATCAGATACTTCAAGTTCAGTTTCTGTCACCAAATTTATCAAAGAAACTCATCATGGGAATATTTTAATTAGCTTATCTAATCCAACTTGAGCAAACACAATCTAAACTCCTGATACTTTGCAGTTCATAGTTCACCAATAATGCATTTCTAATACCACCCTAAAGTGGCATCGCTATTGGGTGCTAATAGAACCTGTACTTTTGGCTTCTTTTTGTAATCATCTTTATACTAGTTTAATGCTCCGGATTTTTTTCTTTTCCCTGTTTGTTTTGGGTGAAATAATGGCTTGCCCACAATATCCACAGTTTGATCCCCACTATATGTTACCTTATGTGGCAAAAGGGCTTTGCAAATGTGACCAAGAGAAGGATCTTGAGGATTAACTGGGTGGATCCAATGTAATTACAAAGGTCCTCATCAGAGAGAAGCAGAAGGGTCAATCAGAGACTGGGATGTGACAGCTGAAGCAGAGGTCAGAGTGATTCAATGCAATGAACCAAGGAATACGTGAAGCTTCTAGAAGCTCGAAAAGACATGGGAGGAAATGAATCCTCACCTTGAGCTTTTCCAGGAGGTACACAGCTCTGCCAACCTATTTTTAGACTTCTGACCTCCAGAATTGTAAGATAATAAATTTGTCTTGTTTTAAACCACTAAGTTCGTGGTAATTCGTTACAATGTCATTAGGAAACTAATGCATTGATGCACACATATTTCAGTTATCTTTACACAGTGATGCACACTATGACAACATTATCACTCATTTAAGTAATTTTTATCGATTATTATAGTTTTTTTCATCTTTGAACTTTTGTGCTCAGGTAAGTATGTGTAGTATTGGTAGTTATCATGTTTTGAAAGGGCTCAGCAACATGACAGATTTCAAAAAAGGAATCACAGCAGTCTTTAGAAATAGATGGCAAATTGGAAAGCCAGCAGGACACTCCATATGAATTTAACCGTAAAAAGAAAATGTTATGATCACCTGCAGAAGTCAACATAGTGCAAACAGAGAAGTGGGAAAGGTCTTCAATTGGATAAAGGGTTGTGGGAAGATGCCATGGTGGACAGCTGGTCACATGCCATTACTTCCAGAGTAGAGAGTCAGAACTGGTTATTGACTTAACTTTTAGGCAAATCAAAAGGAGGCTGGGGGCTTCCCTGGTGGCGCAGTGGTTGAGAGTCAGCCTGCCCATGCAGGGGACACGGGTTCGTGCCCCGGTCCGGGAAGATCCCACATGCTGCCGAGCAGCTGGGCCCGTGAGCCATGGCTGCTGAGCCTGCACATCCGGAGCCTGTGCTCCACAACGGGAGAGGCCACAACAGTGTGAGGCCCACGTACCGCAAAAAAAAAAAAAAAGAAGGCTGGGCCAGGAGCTTGGTGGTTGGTTGACCCCAGCTTTGTGGCTGCTGACTCATACAAGAGCCATCCTTGGGCAATAAAGTAGTAGAAGCATGGATTTTAAGGCTAGAACTAGAACAAATTGCTATGCTTCTGTGGGCATTTGCTCAGAGAGTATACAATGAACTTGGAGATAAAGCTTGACTAGATCAAGAGGGAAGCAGTTTCCCTGGGCTGTGCCATATCTTTGGAGTGTCTATAATTGGAAGACCTTACTCAGGCTGAATTTGTTGTGCACTCCCTTGCCTTCGCTGAGGAGTACAGGCTCAGTGAGGTACCTTGTCAGGATGGACTGAGCAAGGGCTTCGGACCTTTAAAGGGGACACACCACACTGGAACTAAAACACCACCCTCTGGTGGGCATGCATACTTGAATAAATAAGTAACCTCACCTCTCTGAACCTGAGTCTTCTACCAAATGGGGTTAATAATGCCTACTTTGTAGGATTCTTATGGATATTAAAAGACATAAGGTAAGCACCGTACCTAACATTGGCATGTAGGAGGTTCTCAGTAAATTTAAGTTTCTCTCATTTCTCCCGGGTCTCAGTTAAAGGAGGACCATGAGCATTTTGAAGCATCGGTGTGGCCTGAGGTTGGCTGTTGTCCACATACCTCTTATCTTAAGTTTCTCCTGGGCTTTTCAACAGTCTTTACTTGCCTTTCTCCTGCCCTCATCATCATCTTTGTGTATCTAGCATTCTGAAGACCTACTAAAGTTATTCATATCCCCATTCTTTCCTCAAATCATGAGGACAGAACCATATTCATCACATTCTTAATTACCCTTCTCCAATTCCTTTTACAAAGGAGAGAAAAGAGATCATATTTATTTGATGTATGTTTCATGTCAGGTACGGTGTATGTATTTTCACACATATGCTAAAATATCATATGTATATGGTACATATGCAATCTATTTAAGTTAAAAAATATATGTATATATGTAATCTGAACATTTATATAACATTTAAAATGGTAGATAAATATGTTATACTATTATGTGACCAGACCACATAATGCTTTTGGCATTTTTTATAATCTTATTAGCTGCTCTACAGGCAGAAAAGTTAAAAATATATAATATGGCCAAATCCTTTCTGAAAACTAATTAGAACAAGTTGATTATAAAATTGTTTTAGGAAAGGGAATATATTACTAGAGTGCCAAGATATCAAAGACACAAATTTCAAATAGAACCACATATAACCCACATAATCATTTCAATATTAGGCTGACATAATTTGGATGTTCATTTATCATGCACATCGTAGGCATGAAACATTTTTCAACTGCTGTGCAATCTATATATGTTTGCAAGGGGTAACTACAATGATTTTTCAGCTGGCCAGGTGAATCCCATCCCCCAAGAGAATGGGGCAGGGGGTGAGCATACAGGAGTCTTCAAATAACTCAGGGCCTCTTCAAATTGCACCCTCTCCCAACCAGATTTCAATAGAGAAGAAATATTTTTTAAGAGAAGAAATATATGCCCTCTTCCAATTGAGAGGTACTCCAGGAATGTTTAGAGACATTTTTCAAATTGTACCCTACCCCAACAGAAGTGGTTAAATGCCCTCTTAGAAAAATGCCTGCCCTTCTGGTGCTGAGAATAATTTCCCCAATGTGAGTCACTGCTTCTGGTGAAGCGTGTTGACATCTTGCTGGTGTGCTGGTGGGGAAAGCTGGCTGGAACCACTTTGGTAGCCCAGCATTCTTAAAATCTTAAATTGCCTGCAAAATCATTAGAAGAGTTGTGGAAAAAATATGTTCCTTTAACATAGATGTAGTCATATGTAACATAACAATTGCCCTTACAGACACAACTATTACAAACATATAAATGTAATTATTAAAGCACCGAGTAGAGGTTAAACATACACACACACACAGGCATATATACAGAGAGTAAATTTCAATAACATTAGGAATCACAGTGGGCCATTTCATGCACACTATCTTATGTTAGTTTTATTAGTTTTACTCCACTTTGGCAAGCTAGTATCTTCCTCATTTTTTTAGATAAAAAGGATAACTGACTTGCCTAGTTCATATAAGGTGGCAGAGAGACAATACTGCCTCTAGGATTTTGTTTCATTGCTAGGAAGTGCTGGGGGGCTAGACCCTAGTAGAAACCACAGCCATCAGACAGAGCAAGATTTCCTAAGAGGATAAAAAGCCACATTATGCGTATGGATGGACATAGAGATCTTCATACTATGTGAAGTAAGTCAGACAGAGAAAAGCAAATATCATATGCTATCACTTATATGTGGAATCTAAAAAAAATGATGCAAATCTACTTATTTACAAAACAGAAGTAGACTCACAGACATAGAAAACAAACTTATGGTTACCAAAGGGAAAAGGGAGAAGGATAAATTAAGAGTTTGGAATTAGCAGATACAAACTACTATATACAAAATAGGTGAACAGCAAGGTCCTACTGTATAGCACAGGAAACTATAATCAATGTCTTGTATAATGGAAAAGAATATGAAAAAAATACATATATATATATATATATATATGTATAACTGAATCACTTTGCCATACACCAGAAACTAACACAACATTGTAAATCAACTATACTTCAATTTAAAAAATGCCACTCTATGTGGACACCTGTGTCAATCTAGCAAGAGATGAATGAAGCTTGATAAGGGGAGAACAGGAGAAAAGACAAACTAGAAAGAATATAATATGAAAATCTCGGCATGCTGAAATCAGCAATAAGGAAATGCTCCAGCTCTGGAGTGACTGCTGGGTTTAAAACCCAACCCTTTGGCAACCTTGGTTAACTCATACTCTCTAGGACTTCCCTGTTGTGTACAGAACTAGGATAATAAAGCAACCACATCGGAGAACCAAGGACTTTGGTGTCTGGAACAGACTAAGCACTTAATAAATAATATTTATTGTCACTGTCACATCAGCAAGGAGCAAACTGACCTTCTCTCATGCACAGACAGGCCTCCAGTCCCTTGAGTAAAGATGGGTGGTAGCATTTTGGGACAAGGTCTAGGAATAAGTCAAAGACTCAATTACTCAAACAGGGTGTGACGAGTTTGACTTGATGCTGAGTCACTTGAAGAACAAAATTCAGGCTTCTTTCCTGTGAAGGTAAGTGTTCCCATGACCCGGGGGTGAACCTTACCTGTTTAGAGGGTCAAGTTGTCCCAAATGGGGGGCAGAAACTGCAAACGTGCAGGGTTTGGAAGGGGTAAGTTAGGTCATCGAAAGTATAAAGCTCTGAGATATTTCTCTCAAAGGGTTTTGGAAAATAACCTAACTGAAAATTTTACTAACCTATATAATTGGACCAAACCTCAGTCCTTGTTAGTGTCAGAGAAAGAGTACTGTTTCTTCTCTGGGCCATATTTTCCAAGCAAATAAAAATGGGTACTTGTGGCAAAAAACAACACTTCTATGCAACCCAGGTGAGTCATCCTGCCATCTGGGTGGTGATGTTTACAGCAAAAGCACTGTCACCCTCAGGGTCTGCACTGAAGAGGAGCTCTCACTGGCACATGGTGGTGGTGGGGGGTGCATAGAGGGCGTATGTGGAGAGTAGGTCATGGGGTTCTCTAGACATGCAGGCACTGTGTCAATAACCACAGCCTTCTCCCTGCATGTGTGTCTCCTTGGTTCTAAGCTATTTTTACCTTTCCATATTTATTCAGGTTTCTCATGCTCTATATCACATTGTCTGTGTTTGTGCCTATCTTCTCCCACTGGAGTAAAGCATCACGAGGACGGCGGCTTTGTTGTTCAGTTCAGTTATGCTAACTTCTAGTGGGAGAATGCCTGGCATGGACCAGGTTCTCGGTAAATGAGTGTGGCCAGGCTGATTGGCCAAATGGTTGTATCGTAACTGCCGTTGTGAGGATGCCTTTTGCCCAGAGTTTTGCTCTAACTCTAGAGCCCCTTCTGATTCTGACCTCTTTTTTAAAAATTTTTTTGAATTAATTTTAGCTTACATAAAAGTTGTAAAAGTAGTACAAAGACAAATATGATATCACTTATATGTGGAATCTAAAAAAAAGTGATGTAAATGAACTTATTTACAAAACAGAAGTAGACTCACAGACATAGAAAAGAAAATTATAGTTACCAAAGAGGATAATGGGGTGGGGGAGATAAATTAGGAGTTTGGGATTAAAACATATACACACTATTATACATAAAATATGTAAACAACAAGGGCCTACTGCATAGCACAAGGAGCTATACTCAATATCTTTAATAACCTATAATGGAAAATAATCTGTATAGCTGAGTCACTTTGCTGTACACTTGAAACTAACACAACATTGTAAGTTAACTATACTTCAATAAAAAAGAAAAAAATTAGCAAAAATAAAATATCATCTGATTAAAAAAATAGTACAAAGAATTACTGCAGATCCTTCACCCATATTCCCCAAACATTAACATTTACCTTGTTTGCCTTGATCATTCTCTGTATGTGTGTGTGTCTGTCTTTCTGTTTCTGTTTCTCCTGTGTACACACACAAACTGGCACATATAAATGCACATATGTATTAGTTTTAGAAACACTTTTTTTTTTTATTTTTTGCGGTATGCGGGCCTCTCACTGTTGTGGCCTCTCCCGTTGCGGAGCACAGGCTCCGGACATGCAGGCTCAGCGGCCATGGCTCACGGGCCCAGCCGCTCCATGGCACGTGGGATCTTCCCGGACCGGGGCACGAACCCGTGACCCCTGCATCAGCAGGCTGACTCTCAACCACTGCGCCACCAGGGAAGCCCATACATACTGTTTTTCATATTCTTTTCCATTATGGTTTATCACAGGCTATTGAATATAATTACTTGTGATATACAGTAGGACCTTGTTGTTTATCCGTCCTATACATAATATATAATAGTTTGCATCTGCTAATCCCAGACTCCCTCACTGATATTTCTGATAATGCATACAAGATTTACTGACAAACTTGCATTAATAATCTCTAAACAAAGATTATTTGCTTATGTGGTGGCATAATTGAGGTAGTATATTATTCCGTAATTCTCAGAAAAGCCCGTGGTCAGTTCAGTTCATGAATTGCCAAATTTGGGCTAGGTCCTGACCTTGAGGAGTTTATCATCTCTGGGGTAAACATGGACACATGATTTGAATATAATTCAGTAAAATATAATAATGATGCATGATAAAAACACTATTGAAAACTCTTAGCAGTGAAGCTCCAAATTAAAGTATTTTGCTTTGTGAGCTTGACTAAGACGTTTGACCTCTCTGGGTTCCAGTTTCCCCATTTGTGGGGGAACATAGAATTATGCCGAAATTGTAAGATTTCAGTTAAGAAAAGTGCTGTCCTACTTCTAAGAATTTACAAAAGTGGTAAGGATAGATGGTGGCTATGATGTTCTGGATATTTTATCAAAAATAATTATCAGAAATAATCTTAATCCTGGGACATTTAAAATATCAAGAATGTTTTTACTCAACAAATTTTGCTTGGGAAATAGAGGTATTAAAATCATTCTTTTAACCTTAGAACGACTCTAAAAGTAATATGATCAGTAGATATTTGTGGTAGATGTCAGAGGCAAGGTTGACAAAGATTATGATTTCTTTTCCACTGGAATACAATTTTAAAGTAAAAACTGTTCCAAAATCAATTCTTCCTTTCTTCTTTATTCAAAACTATTGGAACAGCATTTAGTTTCTGACCTGAAACAGAACTGGTTGTTGCCACCAAGATAAGTAGAAGCCCTTAAATCACTGACTTCAAACTTTATTGGAAAAGTCATTTAACAATTACTAAGTCATTAGTATAGAGTTTTAAACAGAAGCTCCAAAACATCTCACACAGCATTTAAAGATTTAACAAAGTATCCTGTCTGGACAGAATTTTTGTCTTGTGGGTTAAGAAATCACAAGATGTATGGAAAGCCCAGGCTGAGGCTAAGAATTGATATATGTTTATTAACTAGGTCTAAAGAAAGTATGGAGCCCAGTGAAAGAAGTTATGGCTTCTATTCTGGAACAGAAATGAAGAGCTGGTTATTATGCAAGAAAAGATTATGCTTACTATAAGATAAAGTTTAATAGACTATATCTCTTGAATTTACCAACATACACATGAGCTCTGTTGTAATAAAATTAGGTTTTTCAAAAAAGCCATGTGGTAGCACCTGGTAATAGATTGAATCACTGGGTATTCCAACTTGGATTCCTTTCCAACTATGATAGGGAAGCAGGTGAAAAATAGAACACCTAAAGTTAATTGAATCATTGCCAGGAAAAAGAAGAATGCAAATGATGATTTTGCACTTTGGACAATATTATCTCTAAGGTCCAATTCATCACTAAATTTCTATGAAATGCTCATTTTAAGAATCTAGAATAATTAAAAATATCACATTAGGATATTATGAGGGAAAATCACTTTAAAAAAGTGTTTAAGTAACTGCCTATTGCAGAAGCCATGGAACCCAAAGGAGGTATTTTCAAGCTAGAAAAAAATCAAGATCACCTCTATTGTTTCCAGTGTTATTTTTTTCAGCAAGGATATTGTTATTCACTTGTCCCTTCTTTAGTCCTCACATCTCTTGTTAAAGTATTATTGTAATAGAAATTATTTTTTAACTCATTAAAAAACACTCCCTCACCATGGCTACTGTTCAAAAATAAAGTCAAAAAACACACACTTCTTTATATCATCTTTTTTTAAATCTCATTTCCTAATCTATCAGCTCAGAAACACTATGGAAGCTACTCTTCAACTTTGAAGTTCTACCAACATTTTTCATGATTCTTTGCATGTTTCATGATGTTCAATCTTCAAGGATGTCCTCAAGACCAATTTAAATAAATGAAATTAATTGTAGCATATTCCAGACCAACTCATATTTGATATTTTTAAATATCTCTACAATTGAAAAGAGAGTTTGGAGTAAGACATTTAGAATTTTGATTGTCAACAATAACAAGAAAGGAAATTTAGCTAAGAGAGCTCCCTGGTCATTAAATTAATAAACTTCTTACATCTACTACCTGTGATATATCCTAGGTGGCCATTCCCAGCTAAGTCTCATCAGGTATTTATGATCACATAGATAATACATTCATGGAAGACATTATCTTTGACATCATGAAGAATTACCCAATAATACATTTAAGCTGTCTTTCCAGATTGGTTATGGAATTTTATATGTTCCACATCTTCATTCTTCCAATAGTTAGCTAATCTTCTGTGTCTCAGAAGATAATACTCATATGAATAATTTTTCTCAGCTAAGCCAGGAATTCTTTGTTAATGCTTTTGTCGTTGTGTTTCTGGGTCTTAAGGCAAGGAAGAAAATAATACCAAAAAATTAAAATAATGCATGTATCTCCATCTTTCTTATATAACACTGCCATCAAAATTGAGTTAATAACCTCACATTTTATCAGGCTAATATTTCTTCACTGACTTCAGAAGAAAGTTTGAAACTTCATAGCACCTCATTCACACATTTAACCTACCTTTCTGATGATCCTTCCCTCTCCTTTTCTCATATGTCTACCTGTAACGATGTAATATTGAAATTTTAACAGAAAGGAGTAAATATGATCTTTCTGCATTTGCACTATTTTAGAAAACATCTTTGAAATAATATAACTTATTTTTTTAAAAAAGGACAAAGGGGCAATACTCTACTTTTAAAATGATACACAAAGGTGAGAAGGGAAATGGACAAATATGGGTGTTTCCCTGAAAATTATCCTGGAGTAGTAATATGAGGTGAGCTCTGAGCAGGAAAGGAAAAGATTCCCCTTGTTTTCTGGGGCTCAGATTCCAAGGCAGGAAACTATCTGAAGATTCTAAAGGTTGAGTTATTCCTCATATTCCATGAAGAAATTCAAGGAGTTAGGCAGAAATTCCAGGTCAGATTTGGACTGGGTTGGAGTTGGTTCCTAAAAATAAACATTTTGAATAACAGATATAAATTACTTTGTATATATATTCATATTTTGCCCCAAGTTCTCCTTAATACTTTGTTAAATATCAAACTCTGGTCATCAGGGGGATTAAAACAGAAGCTCACATCAACACTTGGGACAAATGGCATCAACTTAGAGAAGTCAAAGACAAGACAAAAGGTAGCTTGTGAGTGTGCTGCTTCTACAATCAGTGAGTGCCACGGAGGATTTGTAGGAAATGGAAGCATTATTTGGGTTTCCCAGAAATTATTTAAGTCAAGATATCTGAAAGAATAAAAAACATACTCATGAGACCATGAGCTAATTGATATATGGTCACTAAAATGAAATTACTTACTGTGCCATCTCAAAAAAACCAAAAAAACAATAAACTGAGAGGCAAGCTATCTATATTAGATTTTTAAAATCTACAAAAGCAACTATGTATTACTTCCCATTAAGTATTATCTGTATTCGGCTCTAATCTCTAGCACAGCAAATATTTTGAAAGCTAGCAGTTTCAGAAAGCTTTTCAATTTTATCATATATTTTATTTTCAGTGTCTTTAAAGGAGGGTAAAAGAGCTATGCATGCACTGAAATTTCTACTCTTACAAACTAACAATCATAGATAATTTTTAATCCATTCCCATTTATTTCCCTCTATTATAGGTGGAAAAAGTTCATCTCTTCTTCCACAGGGGGATGCTTCCATCTGTACTGTATTCTATATGCTTTCCCAGCTCCACAGGTATTTTGTGTCATCAATTACACTCCCTCTATTTTTTTTATTTTTCAACTGTTTATTCCCACTGAGCCATAACTCTCAGTACGTCAACATACTTGTGTTTTCTCCATTAAAAAAAAAAAAAAAAACACAAGACCAGACCTACCAGACATCTATGGAACATACCACCCAACAACAACAGAATACACGTGCATTTCAAGTGTCCATGGAACATTCTCCAGAATAGACCATATGTTGGGTTACAAAACAAGTCTTAATAAATTTAAAGAGCTTGAAATCATCCAAAGTATCTTCTCAGACCACAATGGAATAAAGCTGTAAATCAATAACAGAAGGATAACAAATATGTGGAATTATATAACATACTCTTAAGTAATAAATAGATCAAAGAAGAAATTATGAGGGAACTTAGAAAATACTTGAAGATGAATGAAATGAAACAACATACCAAAGGTTGGAAGCTTTCCCAAGATCAGGAATAGGACAAGGATGTCTACTCTTTCCACTTTTATTCAGCATTGTACTGAAGGTTATAGCCAGGCCAATTGGGCAAGAAAAAGAAATAAAGACCGTCCGTAGTAGAAAGAAAGTTTGGTGGCTATCACAAATTAATGATTCTTTTTAAAGCTTGTTTTGTTTTCACTCATCATTACGTTTGAGAGATTCTTGCATGATGATATTTACAGATCTCATTCATTCACTTTCACTGCCACACAATATAAAGAAATGATTATCTATTTTAGTATTGGCCGACATTTTTGATTGTTCCCAATTATTTGCTATTACAGAAAACTTTGCTACAAATATTCTTATACATATAATATGGTACAAGGGATTTGGTAGGGTACTTAGAGTCAAACTGCTGAGTCATAAAGTATAAACATAATCAACCAGAATAGCTGTGAAATAATAGAAAATATAAATTGCCCTCTGCCCCCGGTTCCTGGCCCAGAACCCCTAAAACGCTTATAATTTCCTAAGTGATAAGAGCCCCAGGAGCATCTTTTGTTCTAATATTTAGTCTTTGACACTGACCTCCTAAATCCCTTGGAATTTCCTGGGTGATAAACGTTTATTTTACTCTAATAAGATGACTCTTTAGAAAGACCAAACCATAATTAGAAGCTTGGAATTTTCAGCTCCACCTCCCACCCTCCAGGAAGAAGAGAGGCGCTGGAGAGTGAGTAAATGACCGATCATATGCATGTGATGAAACTTCCATAAAAATCCCAAAAGTATGGGTTCAAAGAGCTTCTGGGTTGGTAAACAAGAATATATGCACACGTTAGTAGAGTGGTGTGTCCCAAACTACACAGGGACAGAAGCTTCTCTGCTCTGGACCTTTCTGGACCTCATCCTGTGAGAGGTGTATTTTTTCATTTGGCTGTTCATTCATATCCTTTAATATTTTTGTAATAAAGTGGTCATCTAATAAGTAAACTGTTTTCCTGAGTTTTGTGAGCAGCTCTAGTAAATTAATCAAACCTGAGGAGGGGCTTGTGGAAACCTCTGATTTATAGCTAGTCCATCAGAAGCACGGTAACAACCTGGACTTGCAACTGGTAGGAAGGTGGTAGGGAGCAGTCTGTGGAACTGAGCCCTTAACCTGTGGAATCTGATGCTATCTCCAGGTAGATAGTGTCAGAACTGAATTGAATTGAAGGACACCCAGCTGGTGTTCCCAAATTGTTTGGTGTGGGGAAAAAAACCCACACAACTGGTAACAGAAGTGTTGTGAGCCTGAGTAGAGGAAACAGTGAGTTTCTCCTAGACACGAGGTAATAGAAAATTCATTTTCAGAACTGGTTAGATCAATTTACATTCCTATTAGCAGTGTATGTTGGAGAAGTTGATATTTTCATGATATATGCCAATCAGTAGGGTGTGAAATGACATCATATTATGATTTTAATTTTCCTTTTTTCCTAATAAGGTTGAGAACTTTTAAAAATATTTTTTAGATTTGAGGTCCATTTATGTTTCTTCTTTTGTGGAATGTCTATGTCTATTGACAATAATGCCATTTGCTTATTTATCTTTTTCTTATTAATCGTAAGTATATTTACATATTCAATGTACTAATATTTTGCCAGTTATATTTTTCATAAATATTTTCTTCAAATATTTGACTTCTTATTTACTCACTTTCAGGTGTCTTTTAATTTAGAATTTTAAAATTTTAATATATTCAAATGTATTTCTCTTTTTCTATATGGTTTGTTCTTTTTTCTGCCTTAAGAAATCATCCTTTACAATTCATGAAGAAATGTTCTTATAAAGGTTTTAAAATTTTTGCATTTCACACTGAATACCAGTCCATCTGTAACTTATTGCTATTTATGGTATAAAATGGGGATTCATTTTTCCACATAGATAACCTCCTGTTATCTAAGCATTATTAAATAGTCCATTCTTTCTCCACTGATGTATAAATGAGAGTTCTAATATATGGTTTGGGGACTCAATTCTGTTCCATTAATATCTTTGTCTATTCCTTCATCAATACCATACTTTAAAATTTTCTATAGCTTTAAACTGTGTCTTAATCCACCTCTACCTTGTTCTTCTTTAAGAAAGTTTAGTTCTTTGACTTTCTAAATAAATTCTAGAATACCTTGTTAAATTCTGTAAAAAAAAATCCTTCTGGGATTTTGACAAGAATTACTTTAAGTCTATAGATTAATACCAGGAGTTTTTCCATCTTCCTGTTAATTAATAAGGTGTGTCTTTCCATTAATTTAGGTCCATTTTCCTGCCTTCCAATGAGCTTTTTATAATTTTCTTCTCTTTTACCCTAAATCCAGAGTAATTTCATCTCAAGTTCCTTAACTAATTACATCTGCAAAGACCCTATTTCCCAAAATGACCAATTTTTGAGGTTCCAGGTGGCCATGCTTTGGGGGGGACACTATTCAGCCTTCTACATTAGTCTTGCCATGACCTTTGATATAATGCTGAATAGACATCCTTATTATTGATTTGGAATGAATGATTTTAATATTTCCCCATCAGATAGGATACTTTGCTGTCACTGATGCAGATGTTCTTTATCAAGCCAAGGCAGTTTCTTCTCCTCCTAGCTTGCCAAAATGAATGTGTGCATATGTGCTTCATGTAAGCTTAATAAATTTTATCAAGCAATTTTTCTGAATCTATTAAGAAGATAATATATAAATTTTCTCTTTTAATCTGTTACTTAGTAAATTACAATAATCAGTTTTCTAGTCTTGAACTCAAAAGCTTGCATCTCTATAATAAATTCAATTTAATTATGAGGCATTATTCTTTTCTTTTCAATTGTTGGCTTTAGTTTGCTGATAGTTAAGATTTTTACATCCATGTTCATTAGTGTGAATGGCCCATAAATTCTTCCTTTGTGTTCTTATTAGTTTTTTTATTAAAGTTATACTAAAATTAAAGTGAATTTGTCACTAAACCTTATTTTCTGAAAGAGTTATATATTTTTTTGAATGTTTGATAGAGCTGAATGGACTTGCTCCTTTTTTTGGGAGGTGGAGGAAATTTGAAATACTGCTAAATTTTTTCAGTAAAAGTAATTGTAGGTCTTTCATTTTCCTTAATTTTAATTTTTTCTAGGAATATGCCCATTTCACTTAATATTTCAAATGTATTGACATACATGTTTTAAACATTTTCTTATAATATTTTTGTTGCTATTGTCTTAGTCACATCCTCATTTCTAATGTTTATTCCTGTCTTCCCTTTTTCTTGATCTGATTTCTGAGTGTTTTCAAAGACCTAATATTTGGCTTTGCTGATCCTCTCCACTATATCTTGCTTACTGTTTTATTAGTTTCTACAGTTAGTTCTTGTCTAATATTAGCACTTAATCTTGTAACTTACCTTCTAAATATAGCTTAGTTGCATCCTACAAATTTTGGTAAATAATACTTTATTTATGGCTCAGTTTCTAGGAGTTTCTTATTTCCATTAAGATTGCTTTTTGAATTATGGGTTATTTAGTTTTCAAAGATATGCTTATCTATTTGTTCTTGTTTCCTAATGAAGTGTATTTCTGTTGGGGAACTTGAGATTCTGATATTTTTTTAATATTTTAATTTTCCCCTAAAGTCTATTGTGTCTAATAATAATATAACTACACCAGCTCTCTTTTGATTTTTTTCTTGCCTGATCATTTGCCTATAATCTTTTTGCTTTCAGCCTTTCTGAATTCTTTGCTTTTGCCGTGTCTTTTACAAGTAGTGTACAGTTAAATTGGGTATCATTGATACAATTAGATAGTCCCTACTTTTTAGAGAGTATAGACCATTTACATTAGTATCTACCAATTTATTTTGTGCTTACCAGGTCCATTGGATCAATGTGAGATCAACTTGGTCCAGGTTTCTATTTGTCTCTTGGCCTCCACAAGCCTCCACTCTAGATAGGGAGCCAGGGTGGTGTTTTGAGTCTCCTAGTATCCATGTCAGTTGAGAATATAATCTGGTAGATGGTCACAGGCCCATTCAGGGAAAGATTGGGAGAAAATCTGCCATTTATACTTGTAATAATGTGTTAGGGTTCTTACTCAAGGGCATCAGTCTTCCCGTCCATCAATGCTCTCTGAGTCAGAAAACTAGCTCAGACCTGAAACTTGATGAAGGGCCCTGATTTTCTACTGCAGTAGCTGACCTCACCCATCACCTTGCCAGATCTCAATTTTTTTCTGGTTATACAAGTCAAGGAACACCATTGACTGCTTATCTATGTAATCCCTAAGAATACCACAGGCTATCAGCTATCACGAAGTCATTCAGTTGCCACTCTGGTCTTGCTGTCATTATAATAATTATGTCCACCTTGCCTCTGTTGGTTAAGTGTCACAACCTGGCCTCTGCCATTTTGAATCATTCCTGTTATTACTGAGGAACACAGTGTCATGCATCACATGCTACTCTCAGCTCTAGCCCATAGAGGATAGCCACCACCAAGTTTGTAAAAGAAACATCTTACCAGTACATTTCTTATTAACTTATTGATTTATTGAAGGAGATCTTTTGGATCCTCCCAGGGAACCCAGCTACTGAATACTCTGATCTTATGTAATAAGTTTATTTTAAAACTGTCATTTCCCTGAGGCTTCTGACTCCTTCTTAATACTCTGCCAAGGCATCTCCTATGTCTCTACTTTATTTTCTTTAGGCCATAAGTCTGTCCACCAAGCATCAAGGAGCCATCTGAGCTGCATAAGGATCACTTGCCAAGACAGAGTCATAGAGAGTACTTCCATGTCAATTAACATCCGCCCTGATCCACCACCTTCAAGTTCTATTCAATTACATGTTTTTTGCAAGTCCTGCTGGTACATGTCTTGTAATTTGGGGCTGTACATTTTACTTCCTCTCAGAAAAGGCTCAACATTTCCCTGCTTGGGCTATGCCAACATGACCCTGATTATTGGTCTGGAAGAAGTAGGAAATGGCAGGACTAAATCTTGAGGAAAACATGTACAACTTATGAGGCATGTACCCCAGCTGAGATCTTTCCACGTTCTCCAAATAAAGAAAGAATAGTTCAAGGTCCAGAAGAATCTTGGCTCAAGATCTTCTGGCTTATTCACCAAATGTTCCCATGCCAGTTCTGAAGGTACCACTCTTTATCTAGTAGATGCCTGAATTTACCATAGGGCTGTTTAGGCTGTGCTTTCATTGCCTTCCTCATCATTCTGTTAACTTTACAATTAAACCCTGGGCCCGGTTTTCATCACTATCTGTTCTATGACTGTGTGAGATAAGGGGCTTTTAAACACTGACATATAGAACCTCTTGTTTTCAAAACATACCTTGAATGATAGTTGGTTAGCCTGAGTCTGTCATTTTCTTTCTTTTTTTTTTTTTTGAGGCTCCTGAAGCAGATAACAAAGGCCAGCAAACCCCAGAAGCCTTATAATTATCACTCATATTTTTCAAGTGCCATTACCACTGCACAAGCTCCCACTTGAATTTTGTCTTTATCCGCCAGTGAGAGTCTTAGTACTTATAACGCTACTGCATGCCAGGGGTTATCACCACTCCACCTTTTCTCAACAATGACAGTTCCAGAATTTCATCCCGAGTGTCTGCTTTTTTAGGGTCACTTGTAGTCCCAACTGTCTTAACCGGGTTCCTCTTTCACCAGAGAAAGCAGAGTCCGGATCCTTCTCTTCCTCAGAAAGCAGAGACTGAGACACAAGGTTGGATGAAGAGAGCTTACATTAGGAGATGGAAAGTTTGAAAGAGAAAGCCAATAAAAAGCCACATGATCAAGGTGGTCACTGGTATGGGCAGTTGGGGTTTGTGCCTACTCAGACCTTCTGAACTGCTATGTAGAAAGTTTTTCAGGATTGTCTCCTCCAACAGATAAAAGAGAGGAGCATTTTTTTAAATTAATTTATTTATTTTTGGCTGCGTTGGGTCTTCGTTTCTGAGCGAGGGCTTTCTCTAGTTGTGGAGAGTGGGGGGCACTTCTCATCGCGGTGCGCGGGCCTCTCACTATCGCGGCTTCTCTTGTTGTGGAGCACAGGCTCCAGACGCGCAGGCTCAGCGCACGGGATCTAGCCGCTCCTCGGCATGTGGGATCCTCCCAGGCCAGGGCTCGAACCCGTGTCCCCTAGCATTGGCAGGCAGATTCTCAACCACTGCACCACCAGGGAATCCCAAGAGGGGAACATTTTAAAACTAGTTCCCATGTCTGATTGGTTAGAACCTGCTCTTTATACTTCCGTACATTTGGAAACATACCAGGTAGGTATGTGCAGGCATCACAGATTTGGCATCGGAGAAACCTAAGGAAGAAAGCAAGATATACGTAGCTCAGCTAGGGTGGGACACATTCAAGTTATGCCCATTAAAAGCTGGTTACTGGAGTGATGGCTGGAGTAAAAGATGGGCCCTGTCACTGTCAAGCAGGATGCAGGGCAAGCCTGATACATTTATTTAAACTTTTTAAACATCACAGTTTTGTACTTCGTATCTCATAATCTCAACACCCACAGTTCTTGCTAGTCCAATTCAGTATTTTTTTTTTGCTAACTTTCATTGATAATAACTTCTTACACTGTGTTAGTAATTTCAAATGGTGAGCTTCTACTTCTTGAAAGTATCTGTGAAATAAAGTTAAATTTGAGGCCTGTGTTTAAAAACTGTCCCTCCAGTGAAGCTATCATCTCCATTCTACCCAGTTTCTGTGAGTAGTATCAAGCAGGGGCTAATATAAACTAAATTTTGATTTAGGTTTTTGTGGACAGATAAATCATGTGACTTTCTATTCCAATCCTATTCTGAGAGCTTATAGCTACAAAGTCTCAGAGGACATGTTTATTGCCTTTTTTACTTGACCAAGAGCCAAGGTCAAGGTACATAAGTATACCTACTATCTTCTATTATGGTCAGATTTTCTAGTTGTCTACTATGGGTGTCACCTTTGGGAGTGCTAGCCCTTGGAAAAATCTCCATTTCATCCTCACCCCCCTCCTCCAGCCCACATCTTGTCTCCTGACCCTACAAAAGGTTGGCCCATTAACCCAGCCTCTGAGACACAGAGGGTTTCTAGACTCCCTTATGGTCAAAACAGGCTCTAGTGCGCAATTACCTCTCTGGATTGGTGCTTTCCCATCATTTCTATAACAATTATTTCTTTAACTTTGCTAACTCCTCCAATATGTTTCTTCAAATTATATTTGGTTATTCTGTGCCAAGAAGGTTTTCTCTGAATATTTAATCCACCATGTTACCAAAATAGATGTCTCTAGGTTCTGAACATCTTTACCTGAATGTCTCATAGAATCTTCAAAAATTGCACTCATCTCTTTTCCCCACAAACCTGTTCCTCCTCCTGTATTCTGTATCTTCAACAGGGGTACCTCAACCCATTGAGTCGCCCAAGGCTTTTAGAAGCAGTTATCTTTTTTTTTTTTTTTTTGCCATACGCAGGCCTCTCACTGTTGTGGCCTCTCCTGTTGCAGAGCACAGGCTCCGGACGCGCAGGCTCAGCAGCCATGGCTCACGGGCCTAGCCTCTCTGTGGCATGTGGGATCTTCCCGGACCAGGGCACGAACCCGTGTCCCCTGCATCAGCAGGCGGACTCTCAACCACTGCGCCACCAGAGAAGACCCTGCCTTTTCTTTTCATCATATTATCACACCAATTTTTACCACTTACATCTCTTAAGCTTACCCATGCTCTACTTTCCACTAGCGTGCCACTCCTGACTTAATTCACGTTGCTTAAGATCTCTCTCCTGGGCTATTAAAATCACCTAATAAATAGGTGAACCCCATATGTTCATTTACTTTCTAAACTATTCTCCAGGTTGTTGCCACAGTGATATTTCTAACGTCCAATCTAGCCATGATACTTGCTTGTAATATTCTTTATCATCCTTCTTTTGACAGAATTCTGTCCACACAACTTAGGATGATATACATCCTAGCCCCTGGATTGCCTACCTCTACTTTTTGGACCATATTCTTCGCTGTACCTGGAATGCTCTTCTTACACCCCATTATTTCCTTGAATTTTCATAATATCCTTTGAACCCTTCCCCTATGGCTTTAATAAGCATCTCCTCCTCTGGACTCACATAACAGTTTTAGATACCTCTGTTTTGGTGCTTTCCACCTACTGGTGATAATTTAATCATTTGTTTGTCTATACCACTAGGTTACAAGTATCTTTAGATTTTGCACTCCCAGCAAGTGATAATTTAATCATTTGTTTGTCTATACCACTAGGTTACAAGTATCTTTAGATTTTGCACCCCCAGCAAGTAGTAGAAGCCACAGATTATGATATTTCAATAGTATACCATATCAAGTTAAATGAATACATATAAAAATGAATGACAAGGCTTTATATTTCCTCTGAGATATAGTGCTTACCAAGGTTGGACATTGTTACCTTTGAAAAGGAAGAAAAAAATAATAATACAAGTTTACCTAAAATAAAAGGTAAGTGAAAAGTACTAAAGATAGTTCTTTGTATCTTGTATGTTCACATTTTATTCAAATTTGTTTTCTACATATTTTCATTCTTTCATTTATATTTAAGCATATTAAATTTTCATTGAAAAAAGACTATCAGATGATAGCATTTATTTCTTGAAAATTATTATGCAGTGTATTCTTTCAGAAACTACAATTTATACTACCAAATAGAAACACACTTTGAAGAGAGTGTTTTCACATTTATGTAAGTTTAAATTGTTTCACATGGAGCAGCAGCAAGGAATAATGTTCTAGTGTTACTTTAATGTATCACAACATTAAATTTTTCACTCTGATTTCACAATGCAACTTGCAAATATTTAAAAAAGGATTATTTAAAATGCTTTTTGCATTAAAATAATGTCAAAGCATTTATATTTTGTAATAAGGATAATGAGATTAAAGCAGTAATAAAAATATGTGAGGTATTAAAACTAGTGTATAGGTTCAGAAGAATAAAGAAGATAAAGGCAAGTGGAATTCACACACTGTCATGTATACTATTACTATAGAAATAAACAGGAGATAAAAATATCAAATTATATAAAATAAATAACATGAAATAAGCTTACCAGGTGACCTTAAGAGGTGTAATTAAGACTCTCACAAAGGTGGTTGTCCCCCATATAAAATATATTATTAATATATGTAATATATAATGTATAGACACACATATACATACGTATACACATAATATGCCAGTCAACATTATGTTAAGAAACACTCTTTCAGGGCTTCCCTGGTGGCGCAGTGGTTAAGAATCCACCTGCTAATGCAGGGGACACGGGTTCGAGCCCTGGCCAGGGAAGATCCCACATGCCGTGGAGCGACTAAGCCCATGTGCCACAACTACTGAGCCTGTGCTCTAGAGCCTATGAGCCACAAATACTGAGCCCGTGAGCCACAACTACTGAGCCTGCGTGCCACAACTACTGAAGCCTGCACTCCTAGAGCCCGTGCTCTACAACAAGAGAAGCCACCACAGTGAGAAGCCCATGCACCGCAATGAAAAGTAGCCCCTGCTCGCCACAACTAGAGGAAGCCTGCACACAGCAACGAAGACCCAACGCAGCCAAAAATACATAAATAAAATTTAAAAAAATTTAAAAAAGAAACATACTCCTTCATAATTTAGTACTGCTGAAGTTTCATTAATGAACACATGTAAGACATGACCACCCCCTACCCAACACTTTCTATCTCCTTTTTATTGCTTTATTTTTTCAAAAATATTTTTGCTCTTCCAACATACAATTTACTCATGTATTTTCTTTATTACTCTCTCCTCCATGTAGAATTGAAACTCCAAGAGCTTACAGGGTAGATAATTAATATTTGCTGAATAAATGAATATTGTCATTTTCACTCAGTCTTTAGTCTATGTTTACTATGTACCTATGTTACCCCCATATCTTTTTTCTTTTTTTATTGAAGTATAGTTGTACAATATTATATAAGTTACAGGTGTGCAATATAGTGACACAAATTTTAAAGGTTATACTTCATTTATAGTTATTATAAAATATTGGATATGTTCCCCATGTTGTACAATATATCCCTGTAGCTTGCTTTACACCTAATAGTTTGTACCTCTTAATCCCCTTCCCCTATATTGTCCCTACCCCTTCCCTCTCCCCACTGCTAACCACTAGTTTGTTCTCTATATCTGTGGACATCACTCCCCTCTCTTAGCATTGCCTACCATTCTATTAAACTGAAACAGTAGATAAAATTATATATAGGCATGCAATTATTTATATTATATATAAAATTAATATATGTAATTATGTGAATATATTGGATATTACTAATTAATTGTTACAATTGCCTAAAAAGGAATGAACAAAATTCATTTCTCATATTTTTAAACAAAAAGAAGTTATGACTATAGTAAAAGCAGTTAACTTGGCCAAGTATTTGTAGGGTTCTAATCAAATCATCACTTATTTCTTATGTACTTAATTGTCAGTTTTGAAAGGGCAGGATGAAAGGCCTTATACAGCACCCTCCATTTAGGAAACTTATTGAAATTGATATCCATTTCCTTGGAGGAATTACATTAACTATATTATAAAAGGGATCACAGAATTATGTTAAGAATTATTTCCAACTGCTTACTCTTAATTGATTCTATATTAGAAGTGGAAAATAAAGAGGACAGAAACACCATCCAGCATTTTACCAATTAGAGTATACTACCCAAGAGAAAATTAAAAACACTCATTTAAAAAATGTTTTTAATCCATTATAAGTAGAATTACCATTCAGACATTCAAAATCAGCAATCAGTCAAACAATTCCTTGTATTTAAAAAGAGAAAGAAAGCCTCTTTGGTGCTCTTTTTATATATCAAAAATACTAAGTAAGTTCTTGCTATGAAAATATAAATTCTTGGGGCTTCCCTGGTGGCACGGTGGTTGAGAGTCTGCCTGCTGGTGCAGGGGACGCGGGTTCGAGCCCTGGTCTGGGAGGATCCCACATGCCGCGGAGCGGCTGGGCCCGTGGGCCACAACTGCTGAGCCTGTGCGTCTGGAGTCTGTGCTCTGCAACAGGAGAGGCCACAACACTGAGAGGCCTGCACACTGCGATGAAGAGTGGACCCCGCTCGCCACAACTGGAGAAAGCCCTCACACAGAAGCGAAGACCCAACACAGCCAAAGATAATAAATAAAATGTGACACCTTTATAAAAAAAAAAAAAAAAAAAGAAAATATAAATTCTTAAATCTTTAGGAAAATATTCCCCACTTGCTTTCCTAAAAACACTACTATCCCATCAAACACTAGTGTCCCATAGATATTAATCAATTTTTTTTAAAAATATGTTTTGGTCAAATAATTTAGAAAAATAATTTAGAATATTCTGAGTTAAGTATATTTAAATAAATTTATGAATTACAGAATTTTCCACATCCTATCTCAAACTTACTTGCCCCAATTGTCCTAAGACTACTGTCCACCCACTCCCCTCTGCAACACATATCAGGATCACCTATCTTGAGGTACACTATGCCCCAAGAACTGCCGGATCAGTATAAACATCATCAAAATCATTAATTGTTTCACGTTTATTAGTTCTATGGAACTCCACCCTAAACCAAGAATTTTTTTAAGACAATAACTATTAAAGTACAGTTATTGTCTTTAAAAAAAGCCCATGCACCACAACTACTGAGTCTGCGCTCAAGAGGTCGCAAGCCACAACTACTGAGTGCACAACTACTGAAGCCTGCGTGCCTAGAGCCCGTGCTCCACTACAAGAGAAGCCACCACAATGAGAAGCCCATGCACCACAACGAAGAGTAGCCCCCGCTTGCCACAAGTAGAGAAAGCCCACGCACAGGAACGATGACCCAACACAACCAAAAATTAAAAAGCTAACAAATAAATACATAAATTTATTTAAAAACAAATCATTCCTATGGACTGGGATTAGGTTGGGCAGCATATCGATTCCAGGCCAAGCAGGAATAAATCCAACTGTCTTTTTGTACCTTTCCAAGTTATCAAAGCAATATTGTTATAATCTGTACTTCTCACAAATATTCCAGTAGATTCATTTGATGTAGTCATTACAGCAAGTCAGTTACTGATTTTTCTATTATATGTACTCTTCTTTCCAAGAGTTTTGGAACTGGAATAAATTTTGAATGATCCCCAAACTCTCCAATGTGTTGTCCATATTCATTCACTTCATTCCTGACTTATCATGTCTCCTCAGTTCTCTCTACTTTCATTCCACTACCATATTAAAACCATCCCATGGAAGGATATCAACAGTTTATATCTTGAATAAGTTTATAGTCAATACCCTGCCTTTGCTTGACTCAACATTTGACATGCTCTCCTCTTTGAAACACTTTGAACGTTGTCTTTTCTGTAATTCAATCTGGTTTTCCTCCTGCCTCAATGGCCAATAATTCTTTACTGGCTCCTCATGTTCTAAACAGCTCTAAAGTTCACACTTGATCTCCATGTGGCAAAATCCACTTGTTACTTCTCAAAATCCAACTGATCTGACCGTGATGGTTAATTATTTGTGTCTACTTGACTGGACACTGGAATACCCAGATATCTGGTTAAACATTATGTTTAGATATGTCTGGGAGGGTATTTCTGGAAGAGATTACATTTGAATCTCTGGACTGGGTAAGGCACATTGCACCCCAGTGTGGGTAGACACCAATCCATTTAGTGCCTAAATTGAACAAAAAGGCGGAGGCCAAGGAAGGGAGAAGTCTCTCTCTGCCTGACAGTTTGAGCTGGGATATGACTCTTCTCCTACCCTTGGACTAGAATTTATACCATTGATGCTCCTTGTTTTCAAGCCTTCAGACTCAGACTAAAACTACACCACAAGGCTCCCTGTGTCTCCAGCTTGCAGATGGCACATTGTAGGACATCTCAGCCTCCATAATGGTGTGAGACAAGATAGAGAGATAGATAGAGATGTGTGTGTGTGTGGATAGGTAAATAGATAGATAGATGATATATATATATATATATATATATATATATATATATATATATATATATATATATATCCAGCATGGTAAATTTTACATATATATATATATATATATATATATATATATATATATATATGTAAAATTTACCATGCTGGATCACTACCTCCTCTTTAAAGTACTTTTTTCACTTTGTGTTAAAGATAACAGACTTGTATTTTTGTTACTCTTACCATATTGCCTGTTCCTTTTCAGCTACGTGCTGGTTCTTCTTCACCTCCCTAACACCCCTGACTATGTTCTCATTTCTTTATCCACACTCCCTCTGACTAGGTGACTTAATTCACTCTCATGGATTTATATGTAATCTATACACTGATGACTCTATATCTTCTATGCTGATGATTCTCAAATCTGTATCTTTAATGCTGTCTTCTCAAAGACTGATATATCCTACTGCCTATACACCATTTCCACTTTGATACCTGGTGAGCATCTTAAATTAATGTGACTTAAACTGAATATGTTAATTTAGTGACCTAAACTGAATGGTTGCCCCCAGTGTCTATACAGCTTTTCCCCATTTATTTGCATCTCCATATATGGTGCCACCATCTGCCCAGTAGCTCAGGCCATTAGTAATCATCCTTGATTCCTCTCTTTCCTTAAAATACTTCTAATTGACCAGCAAGTCCTTTTGGTTCGACTTCCAAACTATATCCTAAATCTGACTACTTATAACCAACCTCACTGCCTCAACTCCAATTCAAAATATATCCGCCAAATGTCTGAAACAGCCTTGTAAAAGTCTTCCACTTTTCAGTTTTACACAGAGAAGCCAATGTTAACTTGCTAAAGTGTAAGTCAGATCATGTCTCTTTCCTATTTTAACACCATCCAATACATGTTTAATAAATTTAGAATAAAATCAGAATCTCTCACCATAACCTAAGACCCTACACGATCTGGCCCCTAAGTTACCCTCTAGTTCTACACTCTTTTTTTCTGTCCCTTTAAACCTCTGACTTTGTCCCCTTCTCAGAACCTTGCCCTTACTCTTCTATATGCCTCTTCTATTCCCCTTACTCAGATTTTTGTATAGCTGTCTTCTTTTCACTATTTAGATGTCAGCTTCAATGTCCTCTCCTCAGAATAGTTTCTTATTAGCCCCTACTAAAGAATCCTCTACCAGTTTATATCATATTAATGTCTTTTGTTTTCCATTCAGAATTTATTTCCATCTGAAATTATCATACTTTTTTTCATTTATCTCTTTACAACATTTTTGAGGGCAAAGACGTTGCTGTCTCATTTGTCAATGATCATCCTCCATTGCCTAGAACAATGTACGATACAAAAATTTGTTGAAGGACTGTGAACATCCCTAAAAGTTACCAGATGAATAGAAAAGCTAATCTCATTCACTTAAGAAGTAACTTCCCTCCTCCTAACAGTCATATAAGGGTCCTGGAAGCTTAATAGATATAAGCAGAAAGAGTCTTTTGGCCTTCAGTGTATACTTGTGTGGTAGCCAGACTCCAAGAGGGTCTCCAATGATCCTCATCTTCTGGTATTCAGACCTTTGTGTAGTCCCCTCCCACATTGTATCTGAAATGGTCTATGTGACCAACAGAATATTACAAAAGTAACATTGTGAGACTCCTAAGGCAAGCCCCACAAGATATTGTTACTTGCGTCTTGAATCATTCACTTTGTGGGAAGCCAACCACTATGTCCTAAAAATCCATAAGCCACCCTGGAACAGAAGGAACAAAAGAAACAAGTCTTTTGCCATCAGGAATGTATTACCCATAAGAATGAACCATCTTAGAGATAGAACCTCCAGCTCTAGTCAAGTCTTCAGATGACTGTGGCTCTGGACAACATCTTGGCTGCAACCTCATGAGAAATCCTGAGCCAGAGCTACCCAGCTGGGATGCTCCTGAATCCCTGATCAACAGATACTGTGATAAGCATTGAGGTTAGTTATAACCACAGTTAGTGACTAATATACCTGATCTCTGCTGATATGTTCATTTTCCGAGTCCTTAAATTTTTGCTCCTTCTGTGCCCTCCTTTCTCCCCTACTTGGTTCATTCTTAAAATGTTATCACACCCTTTCCTGCAATCCCTCTACCTCAGGGAGCCTAGGATATTGAAATGAAAAGACAAGAAGGAAGGTCTTCTGCGTGTCTGGCAACTTTGCTTCCAACCCTATAACAACAAAGCTACAGATACAGAGGTTGGCTGATTTCCTGGGAAATAAGGAAAAACATCGTGTATAAAAAAATTCAACTTAGCGCACATAAATTGGAAATTAAAGAATGGTACCTACTTTATAGGTGTTCTGAATGGAACAAGTAAGATATTGCATTTAAAGTTCCGAGCATGACTGATCCACGGTTAGTGCTAAATAAATATTGGCTATTATTATTGACTTTTCTTTTGCCTGACTCTTTTTTTTATTTGAACAGGCTTTTAATTCACTAAAATAGATTAGTGAAAACAGTATATTATAAACTCCTAACACTGCACAATAGCTGATGATTCATATGAGAGAAGTGTTTTCTAAAACGTGTTATCGTAACTTGAGAATAGACTTTTTAATACATACATTTTAGGAGAATAAAATTAAGCTGAAAATTAACCAAAGGCTATGCTATCTTAATTATAATAAGAGATTGTCATCTAACATATTGAAAACTAGGGAGGGATGAGCAAGAGACTTAAAAAGTAGTAAGAAAGTAAAAGCAGCAAGAGATTGACTTGAATGTCATTATCTTATTGCCTTTTGTAACTAAAAATGTATTGTTTCTCACATAAAGCAAAGCACTGAAAATTATTTGGCAGCAAGGTTATTATTTCACATATAATTACATCTCATATGAAGGTACATCGGCAGACATGTGGTGGCTAAATTGTCCATTTTCAACTAGGAAAAAGAAATGCAGTTATTTTTTCACTTACATCAGTCAAGAAGATAGCCGCCAACAGGAAGAGATAAAGACTTATTTGACACTAGATCTATAACCAATGATTTTAGTTATCACTTGAAATAAGTGAGAATTTTGAAATAGGCTTAAGATTATTTGAAGAGCAATTTGGTACCAAAGTCAAATAGCAGATGAAATGGAAAAGTAAAAAAAGAAAAGAGAAACTGCTTGTTTCCATTTCTTGACTGTGTTTGGATTTAGAGATTTCTAAAACTGTATTTCTCATAGCCAATTAACCCCTGAAAACACAGATGTATTAATTCACCATTTTTGCAAATAAATTAAGCATTTAATTCAATTATCTTCTCTATAAACCAATTAGATAAATCCTGAGTCAATGAATATACTTAAACATTATCCAGGGTGCCAACAAAAAACAGTGTTATTTATAAAAAGCAGACAACTAAATTCTAACCCTCTAAGCTGCCCATTCTGAATATTTGTTAAATCATCAGAAAAGTACTAGTAATTGTAATTTTAGATAAGTATGGTCTGCAGGTATTTGTAATGTAGATGTGATAGCAAATACTTACATTCTTGAAAATTTGAAGAAAATGTTATCATCTGAATTCCTTTTAAGGAGAGCTCCTATCCAGGTGAAAGAAATACTTGGATCAAGCAGGACATGGAGGGTAATATTCCCAAGGTATGTTCAAGTTATATGAGATTTGGAGAGGAATTTTTTTTCTACTTTTGAGGCTGAGAGGGGAAAAAAACAATAGAGGGGTTAGGAAGAAACTGGAAGTAAGGAAGAAACTGGAAGTAAGGAAAAGGAAGAAGGTTTGTGCATCATGACAGGTCTCACGAAGTCCCAAGGTTTAGTAAGGTCAACCACACTCGCAAAATGTTGAGTGGATGTGTGTGTGTGTGTGTGTGTGTGTGTGCTGATAAAAGGATTTGATTTTCAAGGATAGAGGAGCATGTAGCAAAAAGGCTTGTGAGGTAAAATGAATGGATGGTCTTAGGTTATCATACTAACTGAAGTAAGCCAGACAGAGAAAGACAAATATCATATGATATCACTTATATGTGGAATCTAAAGATACAAATGTACTTATGTACAAAACATAAATAGACACACAGACATAGAAAACAAACTTATGGTTACCAAAGGGGAAGGGGGAGGAGGGATAAATTAGGAGTTTGGGATTAACAGATATACACCACTATATATAAAATAGATAACTAACAAGGACCTACTGTATAGTACAGGGATCTATATTCAATATCTTGTAATAACCTATAAGGGAAAAGAATCGGAAAAAGAATATATATATATATATATATAAAACTAAATCACTTTGGTCTACATTTATAACTAACACAACATTGTAAATCAACTATACTTCAATAAAATATTTTTTTAAAGGTTTGCAAAATGCAAGCCTTAGAAAATTCTCAGGAATCATGGGGAAGGATAACTTTTGATATTCACAGGTCCAAGAACTGAGAGCTCTAAGTTCACCTTGCTCTTCAAAGAACAGAGAGATACCAACAGCCTATACAGTGCCTGTTCCTTGGTAAATAGTTTCTTTCCACCTTTCCATCATTAAGTAAACAATTTTTGGATTAGTTAGGCTTCTTTCCGCACCTTCCCTAAATTCTATGTGAGTTTTTCCAGTATAGTTGATGTCATAGTTATATCATTAGCAACTAGAAAGTACTACTAAAATATAAAAGAGATTTTGGGGAAAAAGATCAAAGTACAGCCAACAAGCAAGTAAACAGAAGTAGGATGAGATGATACAGAGTGAGCAAGTTGAACCATTTCACTCTAACTTTGTGCTTGTTCTCCTAAGAGCTTATCTTTTCCTCTGAAAAACTTCAGACCTTCCCCAAATTCTCTGAAAATTCCCAACTGTTTATGTTTTGGCAGTCACTTTTATTTGGTGTTCCTATATCTCCTCTCAAACTCTCCTTGTCTCACCTCCTCCAGTTTGTATACACTATTCACAAACCGAATTGTGAAACACAGACACATTTCCTGATTTCAGGGGTAGGGGGATATATATACATGTAGATCATATGAGTCTAGAAAATTTTACTGCAGGTTGAAGATGTAATTAAGGATTAAATTTCAGAGCCACATGTGAATGCCTTACTTTGGAATACTAAACATCCTTGGTCACCAAGAAATTTCACTGCTTGTATTCTATGAAACCACCCTTACTCTGGCTCAGGGTGCTTTTTTCTTCACTCCTCTCTTCCTTTTCATTTACTCTGTGCTCTTTCACCCTTAAATTCATCTTCATTTCTTATGTGAAGTCTAGCTCTCTTTTTTTGTTTTGGAGTCTCCCTCTAAACCCTACCCTAGAAGCTTTACTTTCTGATCAAAGACATCCACACCGGAAAGGAATCACATTACTCACTTAGGGACAGAATTGTGTTTTAAAGTAGCATAGTAACATTTTTCCTCTCCTCTACATATGTCTTTTCTGGTGCAGTGGCCAAAACCTGCATTTTTATATGCCTCTTTCAGCTCTGCACATTATAGGGTTTCAAGCATAATAAATGCTTGCAAGATTTATCAAATTTGGGGACCAGATTCAGAGAGAAAGAAATATGAAATCTGGTTATTTTTACTTCTAATACAGTTTGGTTTTGATACTTACTAAGAGCTAATTATTTGATGTTTCTATACTTCATTTCCCAACTGCAAAATGGAGTTAAAATGGTAATATACTGTGCATGTCTTATAGGGTTACTTTATATATCAAAAGAAATATATATGAGATTATTTTGAAAACCAAGAAGTCTCCTACAAACATTTGGCAATACTACTAAACTTTATCTTCCACCCTGTAGATAAGGCTGGTATATAGAGTACATAAACATTTTATGATCCTGCTTTTACAAACACACACACACACACAGAGAAATTAGAATCCTGTGTAAAATACATAGTAAGTTTCAAATAAACATGAGATAATAAAAAGATTTGTAATATGCATTGGAGGTTATCAGTGGACTTATGGAAATAAGTAAGAATGACCATCTATGAATGTGACCTTAGAAACTGTTACCAATAAGTGACTGTCTCTGTGAATATAGTTAAATATCATCAGAGAATAAGTCTTAAGTCACTATTTTACCCACAAAAATCCAAATTTACTTCTCATTTACTGGAAAAGCAGTGACGGGGTATTTTTAAGACACAAAGCAAAATGCAGAAATCTGTAAATTATGATTACAAGCATATTAGGATAATACTTTTGCCAGTCAAATAGTTCTACTTCTTTATTCCTTATCCTGCAAAAACATCTCTTCGGTATCGGTGGTATTTTACTTCTGAGATGAAATTTTATCAGTTTAACATTACCTTTTCTTTAATTCCCCCTTGCTATGTCTCGCTAGGTACCTAAGAAAGACAAAGCTGGAACACTGAAGGCCCCATCATGGCACTTATCTAGGACTGTGGGATAAAAGGCATAAAATGGGTGGACCCATCCACAATTAATCATGGATGGTGATGTCTTTATTGGCTACTGACCTTGCAATGAGTTGCATGAGTTATAAGAAGGTTCTCTGTTACCTCAGTCCCTATTCTCTTGAAGCAGGATATAAATCACTTTAGCCTCATGAATTTCTCATATTTACAAAGTATACTTCCAAATTTTCCACAGAGGATGCAGGGTAACCAGTTATTTTTCGAATTAAAAAAAATAATTTTTCAGCTTGTTCAGATGTCATGCAAGGAGGCTGATGATGGAGATGATCTGACTGAGAGTGACCTGAGGATCCACGGTGAGTGTCAGTGAGAAGCCTGGATAAGAGCGGACAGATTCCATCAGCCCCATTTTGAGGTTGTTTGTGTTACTTCTTCTCTAACCTTATAGTCGAAGCAACACTCATGGTAGATTACCTTACTCTGTTCCATTAAGAACTGAAGCATGTAACAAATCAAATTCCATAGTGACAAATCTTGTTTCAGTGGCATGATAAGTTGCTTCTTGGCTGAAATTCAGATGAAGAATATCTGGATTTAGTAAATATACTTCTCCATATTCTCTTGAAACCTAGAATTTAAGTATTAAGTGATGCTTGGAAAGATGGGTGAATAGAAAGAAAAGAGAGGAACATGGCCTTCAGAAATATCAAGAGATCTCAGTGGACAAATACCATAGTGTGAATTCTGAATAATTTTTCCTATGTATGTAGTTATGCTCATGAGGAGAAAAATAAAATAAATATATTAAGCCTTGCTCTTAAAGGCTCTATGTATTAAATGTAAATGTCCAAGAACATTACACAGTAACATGTCGCACAAAATGTATACTCTACCATAAAGAAAAATATAACTTTCTCTCGAAAGAAATTACCCTAGTTTTAGTTTCATTAAACCCAGGGGAAACTAATGCTAACAAACCATCTATTAGAGAACTTTTAACCAAATGTTAAAATTTCAAGCTATAAAATGGAATCTAGCCACAGACTAACATGAACTTCCCATTTTGAATGATATTGGATTAAAATATTTAGTTATTAAAGAGACGTTTTTCAATATTTACTATGCATAATTGCTACTTTGACACATTGAGGGGCACAATGTATAAAATGTCATCTCTGCCCCTAAGGTTTTAGTCGCCCATGGACAGGATAAAGACACCCGTGTGTGTAACTAGAAATCAAAGCAGGCTAAGAGAAGTGCATTATGATAGGAATAAACCACGCTTTGGTAATTTAGAGCATAACATTTGGTTTTAATCATCATTCAAATTTCATAATAGCTAAAGCATCTGACTCTGGCCTTGCAGAGGAGTGATCGTCTGATATGCAGAAACTGGGAGACACATCAGGTAATGACAGCAAAGGCAAAGTCACAGGGACAGCTGTAGGAAGAGTAATCTCTGACATTGAATGAGCTCATCCTGTATGCTAGGCACCGCTCTAAGCATTAACCTGCTTTAACTCATTTCATTCTCACAAAAGCCCTAGAAGGTGGGTACGCCTATTGTTATTACCACTCAGCAGATGAGGAACTGAGGCACAGAGTGTGTAAGTCCTCAGCCTACGTGAGCACTGAGTTTGGTTCTCAAACTCAGTCTGGTTCACACCCAGTCTATTTTCAGCAAGTTCAGGGGACTAATTGGATTTTGAGAGAAGATGGGCTAAAACTAAAGACATATTGTGGAGGATCTCAGACAATGAGTACCTACTGATGGTTTCTGAGCAAAGAAATGACTAGAGACGTATAATACTTTAGAAAGAAATCCGATATCAGTCTGTATATTAGTTTTGGAAAATAAGCCTTGCGATCAAAGGGACTGGTTAGGAAGCTATTGCAATCATCTGAGATAGTGTCGGAACGGGAAAATGTAAATGGGAAGAAAAATGTGTAATTGCTAGTATGTAGTTTATCTTCTCCTCTCAATTTAAAAAGATATTTACCTTCCACCTCCACTACTGGGTTATTCAGACTTGACAAGAGGACAACATAATCCAGCAAATAGTATATTGAGTCTTACTTTCTTAGTGATTTAGGTTGCTTCCCTAGCATAAATTATAAACCTATGAAGATTATTACTTAATCACACAAAAGAAATAATACAACAGCTCTGTGTGCCTAGTGACCTGAAGGAATGGACACACTTTTGAAGAATTAACTAATATGTATGCAGAAAAAAAATCAAAATTTATCTTTATCACACAAACACACTGGATAAATATTTTTCCAATGTCTTGAGAAAATTCCCCCACTTTAAAACTTTACAGACACAATTTATGACTGATACCCAGTAAATATTACATTCTAATGGCAATGATATTTTATGTCCCCTCGTCATTTTTTTTAATACTAAGCTCCTAAGGAATTTGTGACATTCTTATTCTAATGTTACATTTTAAAAGGGTTCTTCTCTAACTTGAGAGTTTTTATGTGAATTTTCTTTTTTTTCTGCACTTCAGAAAAGAAAAGCAGGATTTCACTGGTTTGTTTTTGGTGCCATCTGTGTTATCAGCAAAGAAAAGTTAGCATAAGTTTAAAACAATGCAAGAGAGAACTATGTAAAATTCAGCTAAAGCTGTCATAATGAAACTGCTAAATTTCACAGAGATCAAATTCCAGTACACTGAAAATGTTTCTTGGGCCTGCCTAGAATTTCTCACCTTATTAGGTGTGAAAAACATAAATTGAGCACTGCTTTTTGCAAAATTTTGTACATGATGAGAACAGTTGGGGAAACCAAGCTCTTCATAGCCCTTCGATCTTGTATTAGGAAGACTGAGGAAAGTGACTGAAGGCTGCACATTTTACATATTCTGGGCACTTGTTCAATGATTGTTTCTGAATCTTCAAGTGGCTTATGAAATAATTAATTCATTCTCACATTTCCACTTCTTTCCAGAACACAAAATTAGCACTTTTTGCTTTTTTAAAAAAATCAGGGAGATGGAGAGTCAAAAATACCTAGTCAAATTTCATATTCCAAGACCAGTTCTGAGGTCCAGAACTCATGTTTTCTGAGTCAAACTATTCAACTCTAGATACTACATTTCTTTAATAGTCCCCATCCTTAAATTTCAATAATTTCTCTCTGCTTACCAGACATCTTGGTGGGATTTAGCTCTACGTGCATATTAATACATTCCATTTATAAAGGTTGAAAACTCTGACTCATTGCCCATCAAGTTAAAGCACAAATTCAAGATTTTTAAGTACTTAATCTGTACCATGTAATGAGATTTCTATTACAAGTCAAAAAAAAGAAGTGCACTTAGGATACAGTCCAAAATAAAACTACCGAGCCTAAGTGTGAATCGGAGCTTCCCAAGCATTTCTTTATTTTCCACACATTTGCCCCCAGCATCTATAAATGAAATGTCTTTTATTAACCCCAATCCTGTACTATAGAAGTCTCCTGTCCTGCATGGAGTAGCAAATTTTACAACATACCATCTAAACGTGTGCATCTTTTTATAATAATGGATAAGAGCATCTCTCATTTCCTATCATTTAACACAAACATTTCTCCTTACTTAAAAGAATGATAGGGACCATTGAGTGTACACCCACATTTGATACCATTGTTTATTTCCATGGCAACTTGTACTTTTTAGCTGCAAAAAGTGACATATGGTTCAAAAGTGAGTAATACAAAAGGTCATTTCATCTTCCAATACCTAAAATATTTTTACACTGTACCTCCCACTTATGCCCCCCTTCAAAAGCAAAGGACTTTGCAGATTGAAATAGTAAAGGGTAATTATAATGTAGTGTAGAAATAAAAAAGGATATATAAATAAATAAATATATATATATATATATATATATATATATATATATATATATATTTTTTTTTTTTTTTTTTTTTTTTGCGGTACGCGGGCCTCTCACTCCTGTGGCCCCTCCCGTTGTGGAGCACAGGCTCTGGAAGCGCAGGCTCAGCAACCATGGCTCACGGGTCCAGCCACTCTGCAGCATGTGGGATCTTCTCGGACCAGGGCACGAACCCGTGTCCCCTGCATCGGCAGGCAGACTCTCAACCACTGAGCCACCAAGGAAGCCCAAAGGATATGTTTTTAAATATATGATTGATAATCCTACTGTTTGTCCCTACTAGTACTCTAGAATAGTCAACAGAGAAAATGCCTCTAGAAGTCAGTGTGGATTCAAAGGCTATGCTGGCTAATTCCATTTCTTTCAAGATAGCATTGCTGGATCACTAGATGAAGTCAGTGTTGCAGAGTATATTTGATAATTTGTTATGACAATTTAGTTGGAAACTAAAGTATTTTATATTAGTGAGTATATTATAATTAACTCTGGTAAATTATTCCAAAATGAGTATTTTAGCTTTCACTATTCCAGGCAAAAACCGGAAGGGAGAAATCAGTGTAATCATGCTTTCTTCCCCAAGATAAAGGGGAGAAGTAAATCTCTGTTATTTCGCTAAAGTAAAAATTTTAATATATTTTGTTTTAAAAAGCAGCTGACAAGGAGGTATCTCAATCATAGTACTTGTAGAGAAACAGTAACTTCCTGCCAATGAGGTTAATATTGATAGATAATGTCCTTTGTATATTTCAGAAGACTCAGTATTGTCTGTTTACTTGCCTAAAAGAGGATAGTTTGGCTTTACCGGGAGGATGAAATACTTCGCATTTGTAACTTTTCTCTAAAGAAAAGCAATCTGATTTTATCAACTGGAGAACAGTGTGAGAGGAGAGGGAGTGGGGGAGGACACATATTTATTGCTAACGGCACAACAAACAATGAGAATTGAACATTTATTACATAATCAGTAACATACTAGAATTTGTGCAAGGGCACAAAGGAAGTTGCACTATATGAAAGGAAGCACAAAACCAAGACTATAGAACCTCCTCTCAGGGTGAGTAGGGGCCTTTTTCCAAGGACAGTTAAGCAAGTGTTCCTGTCTCAGTTAGGATTCTTAGGTGAAAAGGTGTTTATTAAACCTGGCATTCTAGGGAAGAGGGCAAGTTAGGAACTACATTATTTAATTTTCATTTCGATGTCCATTAGTAGAATCCAATGGTGAGGTCAGAAATCTAAATAGAAACATCATGTCATAGTTTTGCTTGTTCTAAAATTATGTATATAATGTAGAATATGCCTTTAATCAGAAACAGTCATCTTCTTGCTATTTATATGTAACTGAATTCCCATGTGTTGGGGGAAAAGCAAGGAGTACATACATTTGTACAAACTCTCAAAGCTCTGATGTCTCAGGTACATTCTGTTCAAGCAGTAGCTGGCATGTTGGAATTCTTCCTTCCCTAAGGTCTTTTCGTGCAGGGGACAATGGTCACAGAAACATGGAATGTAGTACTTTTCTCTTTAGGCATACAGACCGAGTTCAAGGACATTTTCCAAACGTATCTCAGTAAAAGTTTACTGACAGAGAACCACCCAAAGTAAGAAGACATTGCCTAGATCTTTTTGGTTTGACCTTTATATACAGCCTGTAGAAATGTGTTCAATTCTCATACTTATCATCCAATGTATAGCTTAATAGGCCTCTCCACTTAATGCTATCTGAAGGTTTAACAAGAAAGCTTCGTCTTTAGAGAAGGTCAGAGTGAATAAGCCACAGTCGGTTCTGTAGCATTGAACATAGGACTTCTCTTGTGGGTGTATGTGTGTTTGTTTGATTTTGAATGATCAGTCACTTGAGGGTCCCTCTGACATAATCTGGTCACCATATTCCCATTTCACCCACAATGGTTTCATAACAAATTATCAGATATACTCTGCAACACGGACTTCATCTCGTGATCTAGCAATGCTATCTAGAAGGAAATGGGATTAGCAAGCCTAGCCTTTGAATCCACAGTGACTTCTAGGAATCCACACTGACTTCTAGAGTCATTTTCTCTGTTGACTAACTATTCTAGAATACTAGTAGGGACAAACAGTAGGATTATCAATCATAGGTTTAAAAACGTATCCTTTTTTATTTCTAAAAGAGGACAATTTCCTATCCATAATCTCCTTATTTTCTTAAAGATTATTGATGGTAACATTGAGAGCGCTCCTATAAATTCTTTAGACCTCAGAAAATAATGGTGCATACCTGCAGTCAGATCAGATGAAGCGTGATGCAGGAATGCAGAAGTATTTCGTCCCCAAAGTGCCGCCCCTTGAAGTCCTATAAGACATACTGTGCTGCAAGGTCTTCCCTCAAGCCCACCCAACAAGTTTATGACTTAAAACCTACTCCAGAGAACACAGTCTTCACTGTTCTCCCTCTAAATTCACCTCTCTGCCAGCTTCTCTCCTCAATGTCTATGGAGAGGTGGTCCTAATGGGATATGTTAGGACATACTCTAGGAGGCATGCCTCGTAACACTAAGATTAACTTTCAGACACAGAGACAGTATTGTTCCGAGGTCTATGAGCCTAGACAATACCTGGTTGAATATGTTAACATGTCTTAAGAAACAAAAATACTATACACAAAAGTGGGAATAAGCTGGTTAGCTTCAAATGTTGAAAAAAGCCAGAATGACAGGGATGAGAGTTAGGGTCACTCATGTTGGAACTGCCCAGGGCATAGAAAGATTTTACCACTTGGACTTAATCATCATGGTTTCTTTGGTATTATCACCCATACAGATATCTCAGTTAAGAAAATTTAAGACCAACTTGACCTTGTTTTCCTTTCATGCTCATCAAGAAAAAGGATGATTTTTCTTCCCAAGTAGTAATTCTCTACCAAGAGAGGATCTCTTCCATATCTTCCAGTATGAGCAACTTCACCAAGTCAAGTTCTCAATATTGAGGACTTAACATATCGTGAATGGTTCTAAGTGTTAAGTATGAATTTATTTAATCCTCACAACAATCCTATGAAGTACTGAGAGCTACAACTCTTCCTCTGTTCCTGCTAATCTTTTGAAAATGCATGTACCATTCTTTTAAGCAGGAGGTTCAGTCTCTTCTTTGTGGCCTCCTTGATCTCAGCTTGGCTGGTCATCCTAATCCACAAGTGAGCCAACCCAACTCCTCAACAAGAAATAACTGGAGTATCTGTTAATTCACTACTGCTGCTATTTCTGATCATGTACAGCCTAACAGATATTTTTCTGTGACTGTTTTGGGCCTCAGGCTAACCTGGTTTATATTCATATTTACAGTTATTTTCCTGTGAACACAATAGAATGCCAGGAGTTCTGAGTCATAAGGGGCCCTAGTCTCAGCCACACATGGTGTCAGATCTGCCCTCCCTCTCAACATTTATATCCTTGGATTATGCTTATGTCACTGGATTAAAGTTATCTTCTGGAGCCATTAATGTCTTCTCCCCACAGCTTGAATTTAGCCACCCTAGTCCTTCCAAATGGGCTTCCCTAATTTTTAACTGGGAGATCAGAAAATTGGGGTCTCACTCTCTTATTTTCTAGAGGATTCCTGGACCCATGTTGCAAATTTCTTTTTCCTTTCCCATAGTAGCATATCAAGTGATATTGTGTAGAATACACCTTTGTCAGGCCATAGAGGATTCTATTACACTTTTTTCCAAGTATAATGGGTGAGATAAGACCTATACATAACCAGAAGGCCACATAGTATCACTTTTAAGAAAAAGATAGATAATTAGCTAAGTCCTTCTTGACCAAGAATGTCTAGAGTTACTTATTCATCTTTATGTAAATTTGTATACATAACCTTCATGTACATTCATTATATTTAATTAATGTACTTGTTTCAATTTCCCCCCAAGAAGTGGATCCACTTTTTGTGCACTAGCATGACCCATGTAGGCCAAGGTGAAAGACTAAAACTAGAACCAAGTTGAACTGAGTAGAACATGCACAGTTTAATCACGCTGAACTACCCTCTAGAATGTCCTAGGCTTTCCCTTCCCTCAAGCTTCTATACATGCCTCCCACCTTGTCTCTGTCACTCTTCCAAAGGGGAGAGCCCTTTGGCCTGTTTTCCTCCCACTCACCCTGAAAATCTTAGCTGGATAGCACCTCCTTCCCTGGAGGTGGGGAACATGCATTTCTTTTTTGCAGATGGATCCCTTCTGCCTGACATGTTATCTGGCACGTGGTAAGTGATAAATAAATAATGTTGAATGAACTAATAATCTGCAAGTTGGCCACCAGATCTCAACTCTATCCACCTGAAATCACACTATCTCATCTTCCTCAAAACCAGCTCTCCCTCCACACTCCTCTATCAAGAGATCCAATATTCTCCTTGTCATTCTGAACCATAACCTTCTACACTTTTGGCACATCCCCTCCCCTTCATCTCCTACTCTAGTTACTTAAAAATGTCTGATTCTTTCTTTATAATGTCACTTGGATTCTGCCTTCCTCCATTCTGACTATGTCTTTACATCCTTATGATCTAATATATGAATTACTGCAATCGTCTCTTAAATGGTCACCCAGGTTTCAGACACCATCAACATACCAAAAGATCCTAAATCTCACTGCTAGACTAATTTTCCTAAAATACCACCTTCATTATGTCACTCGTTTGTTTACTAAGTCAGGAAAAAATATCTCTGTCTTTTTTAAGGACCTTCATAATTGGACACATGCTAAGTCTCCAAACTACCTTCCATTTACACCCTCTGTTCTCATCAAAGAAATTTCCTCACTACCCCAATAGACAAAGCATCCAGTCTCACTTCTTTCCTATATTGGAATTTTGGGTTATATACTATATATCTACCCTATATTGTAATATGTACAATGGTTACTCCATATTGAAATGTATTTAATACATGACACATCATCCAAGGTTAAGCTCAAGTGACCAATGCCTACATGAAGACATCTGTCACTAAACCACATGAACCTATCAGTATCTCAACCCCCTTATTAAAAACATCATTTTCTACAGCAATTTCTCTGCATTTCATTATGGATTATCTTTTATGTTTTTCTGATTACTACATGTGACCTAGGCATGACTTCTTGATATCAGTGAGTATCTTTAATCAGTAGCAAAATATTGTACACAGTAGGTGTTCCTCAGATTCTTGGAACTGTATTAGTCAATTCAGTAAATATTTATTAAATAACCACTATATATCAGGCACTGAGGATCCAGCAGAAAAAAAAACCTACTTGCCATTACATTCTAATGGTAGATATTGAAAACACAAAAAGAAACAAAACAAATAAAAAACATTTCATGTAGCAGTGTGTGGATTAATATTGATAAAATATTTACATTAAATCACGTTACCTCGCAAGTACAAATAGAAGCCTCTTGGATTCATGTGTTGCATTTGAAAAATCTTACCTCCTCTAACTGCTACCCCCAAAACCAACCTCTACTTTCACTGCTTTTTAGGCATAGATTAGTCCTTAGTTCTGCAAGTGAACTTTCGTAAGACTTAGTATCTTCAAAACAGAATGAAACTGAAATATTATCTTTAAGAATTAATTATAATTGAATATATGCCAAAAGTACATAAAAAAGAAAAGCTCTGGCATGCTATTCTGCCAGAATAGAAATAGATTTTGGACTCACTTCAGTTTCTAGTAAATTAATGTCCAAAAGCACACGAGAACAAACGTACACACGTTTGTAATCTTGGCAAAGAGGTCAGGGTGCGCACAGAGCCTAGAATTTCATCTTTTCCTCTCCTCCAGAAGGTTATCTTGCCTGTGGTCTCTATATACTGTTTATCAATCATGATCGCTGAAATGTTTCCTAATGTCAATTCTTTTAAATAACTCTCTGTACATGTATGTGCAGTTTTACTGTTTTTCCTGATAAAGAACATATTTTACACCTTTCTATATAGTGGAAGGTAGGCATGTGTTCAGTTGATTCGCCTCCATAAGGACCTGCAAAGTGAAATTCACTGAACTATTGACATTCATCAGAAGAATCATAGTTGTGTGTGTATATATACATACATATTCATCACATCTTATTAGGTCATAACTGTGTGCCAGGCATTGTGCGCAGCTCTGAGGATGCTGACATTAAACATTACAATTCCTGCTCGGGAGGGGTTCACAGAACTCACAAATGATCCACCTTGGTGCTGGGTGAGATGTACGGTACTAGAAACATACATAGCTTCACTTTCAAGGAATTTTAGCTCTGAAAGAAACCTCAACATCACTGAGTCCATCTCAAGTGAGAGAAAGGAGGTCCATATATCCTGTTGGTTCCTCAAAAGCAGCTGGAACCCAGGTCTCCTGAGACCAGGAAGATCTCAGTCTTGTTCTGCTTTCTCATTATGCCATTTGCCAAAAGATTGATTTGTTTTCTAAGACCAGGTGGTTTGCACAGTCAACAAATTAGCTAAATGTATAAAACAAGCTTTAAAATATATTAAAAGAGTAACAAATTAGTTACTATCTCACAAAGCATGATGATAAATATTGTCATTCAATATGTGAGATGCATTACACTATCTGTTATTCTTGTCTAATTTCCTGATTTCTTCCACTATTGTGTGTTGTGCAAATTATTAAATTAACTTCAGGGTTTAGTTCATACTGAACTGTCGCCAAATTCAGTGACAGAAGGAAAGATATAGGAGTAGCCATATATAAATTTATTGTTGGGTAAAACAAATGATTCTTCTTCTTGGTCATAAAAAAATACACACTCTTCTGGTGAATTGTCTCATCCAAAATATGAGATTCTTATCATATGAGTTTTATGTTCTCAATCTATTCATATATATATATATTGAATATGTTTTTTTCCTTTTAAAAATGTCTGCATTGTCCAAAACCTTGTTTGAATGCTAGTAACTCTGATATAAATGTGTATGCATATCATGTGTGTTTTCAAGATCCAACTTTCTAAGTTCAATAGGACTTTGTGTTATGTTTTATGAGAAAGGACTAAATGGGACCATTTTTTATAAGATAACTATTGTAATATTGCACTGGATTTATTAAAGCAATTTTGCTAATGCTTCTTTTCAGAAAACACTGATACTTTCAGATACCTTCTATGCTTACCTTTTAATGAAGACTATTTTAAGGTGATTCTTTCAGATTTTAGCTACTTATTTTCCTATGCATTTTTAAGGTATGTGTATGCAACACTTCAAAAGAACCACACACACACACAAAATGTATGTGTAGTAGCAATCATATCAGAAAGAACAGAAAAACATTTTAAAGCAAAGGAGGAATGTCACTTATTCAGGAAGTACAAAATATTTCTTATTCAATGGTAGAGATTTTTATATTTACAAAGAAATGACACTTTAAAAGATAATTATTTGTTTCAACGAATGTTTTTAAGAAACTAAACTAAAACTACAGAAATTAATTTAATATACTATTGATTTAAATCAAGTATCTTTTCTTCTTGTGAAATACCTAGATAACTGGGGTAATTTGAAGGAACTTTTAAAATTACCTGGCAAATTGCCTTGATCTTCCGCCTCAATATTCTATTTTACTTTGCAGATTAAATAGTCTTACCCTCCAAATAGAATGATTTCCTTCTATCACTACTTCTGGGTCATTGTCAGTTCCCTGGGGAGTTGTAAGATTAAAGGTGTCTAGGATGTGCTAGAAGATCCCAGCTTTTAAATCAATCTGATTTCCTGTCTTAAGCAGGCAATTACCATAGCAAAACTTCCTGAATTCTGTTTTCAAAGCCTTGGGAAAATGGAGTCCTGAATCATTTCCATGGTAATTTCTACATGTCACCCTTATATCGTTTCAGTAAATGAAAGTTTCCTTAAACACCATCAGCAACAATATGGGTAAAACTTGTTTTTTAGTTTTATCAATTCTAAGTTAAAATGCCTCCATTTATAAAACCCTAAAAAAACACTTGCTCCCAACTTCTGTTTTCTGTTCCCTGGGACAAAACAGCTGCCGTCTGGAAGCCACAGGCACATCTGTAACTATATCAGCCATACAATTAGAAGTCTAGTCTTCAGAAAGCGATATTTGAAGAGTAACAAAAATCAGTTTATCCGACCTGCATAAAGCCATTCAAGTATACTATATTTATCATATTAAAAATGCATCATTAAAATTTAAAAGCAGGGGCAGTTGCTCAATAAGCTAATGGTATAGTCTGAAAACTCCGGTCAAGATTGTGTTGTTGAATTCGCAGTTGGCTAAAGGGGAAAGAGAAGGAGGCAGGGAATGTGAATGACCTTGCGCCAAGGTGGTAGGCCCTCAGAGATTCTGCTGTCGGCTGGGGTTGAGCTCCACTCGGAGGATGTTTACTGCACTGCATCCTGACGGCTGAGAATGAAAGTGCCCCTCTAAACACATGAGCTTGAAATCGCTTCACCTTAGAGCCTAAACGTCTGTCTCTATAGGCGTGTGAATGTGAACACATATTTGTATTTATGGGAAAATTTTATGGGCTTTTGCCTGTGTGCAACAATGACTCCAGGCTCATCAGAGAACATGTTGTAGAAAACAGCATGAAGAAATTTAACGAGAAAAAAGAAAACGGATGGAAGAAAACTTAACCTTCGTGAGAATCATGTCGATTTATAAACTAGTAAATGATCACCTTTATTACTGGTTGGTTTATTCACCTCACATCATCTTGAAAAGAGCTAGACAAGGTTCCTGAAATCTATTAATTAGTTTCCTCTTGCAAATATTAACTCAGCAAAATCCTATTCTTTCATTAAATATGTGTAGAATGTTAAATTGAAATATCTACATGTGTATACCTAGTCCCTGAGTAGATAAATCTAACTTGCAAAATCTTTTCTTAAAAATATAATTTAATAGCAAACTTACTTGATTGTTTTCTATAATTCTTTTGTAACAAATTGTGCACATCTAAATTTACTATAGTTAACATATCTACTCATTGGTAACAAGAACATTACAAAATAATGATAAATATAATTTTCACCTAAAATCTTCTACAGGGGAGATGACCACAGAGTAAAAATTAAATAGAGAGAGATAAAAGAAAAATAGTCAGCAATTGCCTTTTCACTCTTTGAGACATTCTTTTTAAAGTGGTAGCTGTGACATCAAATAGGTGATATATCTGTTTAAGGTCTTTGGGATGGCACTTTCCTTAACAAACATTTTAAATACTTTAAGCGAAAAAAAACATTGTTCTCTCATTTCTAATAAAATATCATGGTATATAAGGCCAATCCATGAACTAGAAACAGATCTACTTTCTTTTTTATTTTGGAGTAGTAGAACCGCTTTAGCCGTCAATGACTATTCTCAATTATTAAAAATAGGAAACCATATCAAAATATTTATTAAATTACTATTTAGCCAAACTGTCAGAAATATTATTTTTTACTTTTGGATAAATTAGTCTACATTTAGAATCCACAATACTAAGGCAGTCTTTCAGGGACAAAAGCCTTAAAAATCTAAAATCCTTAAACGTTATTTAAAGTAAGAATCTGTTTTTCCAAGTAAACATAACAATGTTTCCTGGATTTGTTGTTTTAGTTTTTAGTGGTTTAGGAATTGCTTCTCTTCCTTAACATCTACTATATTTTCTTAATCTCTTCACATTCCTCTTCTTCTGGGTATTCTCTGTAAGTAATTATTTACTTGCCTTTATAAGCTGATCAATAACCAACTGTGAGATAATTTACAGGTCTTGTGAAATATCTGTCCATGTGTATACTTTTTAATGTAGTGGATTTCAGAGATATCCAGCTTTAAAGATAATCTTCAGCAGATGCATTTTATATTAAACATTAGCATTGCTGGCTTTCTAACACTGAACACTTCAACCTCGACCGTAACACCATTTTCTCTTGCACCAACTTCGTATTCACCTATATATGCATTGCAAATAGCAAAATGTTCCCCCATATGTGCTCTAAAAAATCATATAGGTTTTATGAAATGTGCAGTTTTTTAAAAAAAAAAGCAACGTCCTGCTGAATATGAAAAGTTACAAAGGGATTGATTGTTTGGTTCCAATGAGATATCTTTGTTAGTTATTATACTTTGTTAACAGGGATTAAGTTCTCAAAGACTCATAATAATTGGTGACTACTAATTTTATCCACTTAGGCAGACTATTTAAACATGAAAAGATAAGATTCTCACAAAAGAGGATGGGTTGAATGAACTAAGCCTCCATGCATTCACTTGCTTTGTGTGTTTGTTCAATAAATTCTCATTTAGCAATTTTTATGTGCCTGGTCTCAGAAGGTACGTTTTATCATATACAATCCCAGCAGGTAAAAGAAGCTGGAAATTCTCAACTGAGATTATTATTTATTTAATTTTATTTATTTATTATACAGCAGGATCTTTTTAGTTATCTATTTTATACATTTTAGTGTATATATGTCAATCTCAATCTCTCAACTGAGATTCTGAAACAAAATTTTAAAGGATCTATTTACAGGTGTGGGCAAAGTTAAGAAAAATCTACAACGACTTTTTCAGGTCTCCAAGATAAAAAGCAATGTGAACTCAGAAAGCCATTAATCTCACCATTAGGCTTGAAGGAGAAAGTGAAAAAAAATGATATAACCACATGTTCAGTTAGAACTGTAGCTGCCAGGACATGATGAGGGGATGCCTCCCAGTTGGAGCTTCCTCTTCTGCCCACCACCTCTGCCTGGGCTTCCCATTGGCTGGACTCCAGGGAAGCTGGGAAGAAGAGAGCCCAGGTGATATAGTCCACAGGGTCAGGCTTCAAGGGCACAGAGCAAGACAACGAAAAGCAGAGAATGGAGAAAGGGAGTTGGCAACTGAGAATAGTGCTTCCTGGTGCTGAAGATAAGATATGAATAATAAAAGGACCTCACAGATTAACCAGGTATTTGGGTATGTAAATAAATATCAGCAAATAATTTCAGTATGGAGCAAGGATGCAATACTAGAATAGATTTCTTAGTAATGATGCAAAGCAGGTGGAGATTCTTTTCCATTTATTGAATCCATGTAGCTTTACAGAGAATCAAAGGAAACAGAACTTGGGCACACTGATTTGAGCTCTGGTGAAAAGCACAGCAGATGACCAAGCTGCAGTGTTCTATCATGATGGTGAAATTACAAGTAACCAAATTCAGCAATAAAAAATAATGTGGGCCAACCTAAAAGCCTACACTCTATACCCTTTAAAAATACATCTTTATGCTTTCACTCGAAAATGTTTAAAGTTTTTTTTATATGCCAGGTACTGTAGTGGGTTTTCACAGTGCCTAAAATTTAGTTAAAGGTATCAGTAGATTGAGGAAGTGGAGGATGCTTTGGGAACACATAGTGATGACAACTGAACCTGCTATCCAGGTAACAGAGATGTCATCTGGTAGGAAGTGATGATAAGGTGAGACTCCAGAGATGACTAGAAATTATTCATTTAAAGATGGAGGGAAAGGTTTCCAGGGAGAAGCATCTATGAAGGTCCAGAGATGAGAGAGATCAGGGTATGCTCAGAAAACTGAAAGGGGTTCAGTTTGAGGGAACATCAGGCATCCATAATAAGTGAGCACATTTTTTGGGCAATTAATATGTGCCAGGCACTTATCCTGATTCGTCCCACTTAATTTTTTTTTTTTTTTTCTTTTTGCGGTACGCAGGCCTCTCACTGTTGTGGCCTCTCCCGTTGCGGAGCACAGGCTCCGGACGCGCAGGCTCAGCGGCCATGGCTCACGGGCCCAGCCGCTCCGCGGCATGTGGGATCCTCCCAGACCGGGGCACGAACCCGTATCCCCTGCATCGGCAGGCGGACTCTCAACCACTGCGCCACCAGGGAGGCCCATTCGTCCCACTTAATTTTTAAAACAATATCGCAAGGAAGTACTACTGTTGTCTACCTTTTGCAGTGGAGGAAACAAGAACTGAGAGGTTGAGTCACACCTGTAGTAAGATTTCTAGAAGTGACATGATCGGTTTTGAATGTTAGGGATTTCCCTGGTGACACAGTGGTTAAGAATCCTCCTGCCAATGCAGGGGACACGGGTTTGAACCCTAGTCCGGGAAGATCCCACATGCTATGGAGCAACAAAGCCTGTACGCCACAACTACTGAGCCTGTGCTCTAGAGCCTGTGAGCCACAACTACTGAGCCTGTGTGCCACAACCACTGAAGCCTGCATGCCTAGAGCCCGTGCTCTGCAACAAGAGAAGCCACCGCAGTGAGAAGCCCATGCACCACAACGAAGAGTAGCCCCTTCTGGCTGCAACTAGAGAAAGCCCACGTGCAGCAACGAAGACGCAATGCAACCATAAATAAATAAATAAATAAATGTATTAAAAAAATTTTTTGAATGTTAGAAAGATTCCTCTAACAGCAAGAGAGGCAGGTATCAGAGGGGTGTACGATGGATGCTGGGAGACAAATTAGGAGGTAACTGCATTAGAGCAGACAATATTTGATGAGGACTTAAACTAAGGCAGTGTGGCTTGTATAATGTAGGGAAAAAAGGAGATGTGGTAGACATCACCCAGATAGAATGGAAGGATATGGTAACATGAGAAGAGCATAATGTGGAAAATGAAAACTCTAGGGAGAGCCTGAGTCTCTGGCTAAGTCAACAGAGCAAGCAATATCATTAGCCAACATAAAACAATAAAGAAGAAATAAATTTGTAAAGAAAGAAAATTGGTCTCCTTTAGAACATGACAAGGGGCACTTGTGGGACATGAAGTTTGAAATGTCCAGGATAAAAGTAGGAATAAGCAGTAGGAAAGCTAGACTGAAGCTACAGAGAGGGGAGTTACTGGCATAAGTGAGGCTCTCGTTCAATGAGAGGGGATGAAATCACCAAAGAAGAGTGTATCACATCGCAGGTCTAGAGAACTGAGGCTAGAAGCCTGGAGAACAGCAGCACTGAAGAAGTAGAACAAAGAAGCAAGACAGAAAAGTGACATCAGAGACAGAAGGAATTATTCATACTGATGTTTAACTAAACAAGAACAGAATTTCAAATAAGGATGGAGAGACATCATCAAATATCCTAGGTGGGTTCAGAAGGGTCTTTGAGGTTTGAGGATTTGGAAGTCATGGATAAACTTTCATGTCCAATACAGGCCAGATTTCTCCAATGTGAGGGAACATCCTTGCTGCTTACCTGTGAAAACAAATTCCAAACTCATGGGCAAGCTTCGTGAGTCTCCTGAATCTGGTTCTACACCTCAGAGCATCAGGAGACACCAAGGCTGAAAGAAATGTATAAAAACGTAAGCAAGCATGGTGTGAGCAAGGCAAGGTGGGGAAGTGGGGAAGTGGCTATGAGCTTTGCAGCCACTGAGCACATTCATCTGAAGATAAAGGATCAACCTTCAACTATTCTATGCCACACAAGGATGTGTATGCCCAGATAAAAGAACTGTGCAGGGGCTTCCCTGGTGGTGCAGTGGTTGAGAATCTGCCTGCTAATGCAGGGGACACGGGTTCGAGCCCTGGTCTGGGAGGATCCCACATGTAGCGGAGCAACTAGGTCCGTGAGCCACTACTGAGCCTGTGCGTCTGGAGCCTGTGCTCCGCAACAAGAGAGGCCGCGATAGTGAGAGGCCCGCACACCGCGATGAAGAGTGGCCCCCACTTGCCACAACTAGAGAAAGCCCTCACACAGAAACGAAGACCCAACACAGCAAAAAATAAATAAATAAATAAACGCCTACCCCCAACATCTAAAAAAAAAAAAAGAACTGTGCAGATTTGGGGGAAAAGAGTTCAGAGATGCAGGTCCTTAAAGGAAGCTGCCAGCTCACTTTCTTAAGTTCTACTTCTTCAGTCAAAATTCTGCAAAATACCTAGCTTTAAAAGTTGCCCTCACTCAAACATGAGCAATCACTATAAAAGAACCAGCATGGAATCATGCAAAACGAATTCACTTAAAAAAATGAAATTATTATTATAAATACAAGTCACAGGGAGGTTACATACCAGCCAATAAAATAAGCCAGGGAGCAAAAGAACATTTGAAACAACCCTTCTTCTCGATTTCAAAAAAGTAACAGTCAGCAAAGTATCGTGGCTAACTTATGGCCTTTCAGCCAGACCACGTGGGGTTCAATCTTGAGTTGCAGGTTATTGGCTGGGTGACCTGGCAGATTGCTTGTTATTTCTGTGCTTCAGTGTCTTCAATGGCAAAATGAAGATGACAATAATAATATCTACTTCATAGGTTCTTGAAAAGCAGAAAATGATTTGATAGAAGCAAAGTGCTTGGGGGAGTACTTCATAAATACTAGGTATGATGTTAAGTGTAAGCATTTTCTATTATTTTTATCCACTTTGAAATGAAGGCTCAAAGTAAAAATAAAGAGGAAAAAAAAAGAGATTATATGACAACAGAGAGAGACTGAAAGTGACCTTAACAGAATTTGGGAAAGAAAAACTGAAGAAAAAAAAAAAAAGAGCAAATAAATCATTGCAGTAATTCTAAGCTAGCAAGGCAAATACATAAATATTAAAAATAGGTAGACCCTTTTGTCATTAGAAATTATCTTGAAGTGTCAAATCATTAAATGTTTCAAATTTTTTAATGTAAAATGCATTTAAGGTTTTTTTCTTGTTATGTATATGCAGTTATGGAAAAATCACATGCTTCAGATCTTTTTACGTTTCTTCAAAGCATTACTTTAAATGCACACTTTGAGGCTTTTCTTTTCTATGTTAATAAGCTCTTTACCTGAACTTCTGTCAGTAAAATGAAGGGAGAGCCAAGATATAATCAGTAAATGAAGACACTAAATCATATATTTAGGTCAAAGCTTTCTCTTTTTCATCAATGGCGGCTTATTAATGTATTTAATTCTAACTTTATCTTTTGAATATAAATTTAAGAAATAAATGAAATTTGGAGTTCTCATCTTAACACCAATATTTCTAATTAGTAAAAGAAATTTGTAAGCTAAATAAATATCTTCTGTCTGGAACATCATCAGTTCTGGCCATGACTTTCTTGAATAAAATTTATTTATTATTTTTAAAACATCTCATAATGTGGTATCATGTATTTTATTGATATTATCTTATTTTGAGTTTTGTTTGAAAGGATTATTTGCTAATTAGTAATATGGGATAGTTATTCCAAAGCTAGTTTTATGAATAAGAAAAATGTTTTATGTAGTATTTATCTTATATTTTTTACATCTATCTTTTTTCACATGTGTATTTTAATTTTTTGAACATTGTTTTTTCTATAACATTACATAGTTAGTCTTAGATTCATGTCTGAGTTTAACCAAGATTTTTAAAGACTCTTGAGCTGGTTTCAATTCATTATATGTGATGCTCTAGCTTTTAAGATTTCATACTTAAAATGTGAATAATGGAAAACCATATATAACAAACATATCTTAATTTTGGAGATAGATCATTATTGTTATTGTCCAATAATATGACAAACTCTGCTTCTTAATGTGGGTGTGTCAGTGTGCGTGTAGTTGGAATTTTGAAAGAACTGGGATGTTGATATGATTTTTGTTAAAAATGTTTTTGAGGGCTTCCCTGGTGGGGCAGTGTTTGAGAATCTGCCTGCTAATGCAGGGGACACGGGTTCGAGCCCTGGTCTGGGAGGATCCCACATGCCGTGGAGCAACTAGGCCCGTGAGCCACAACTACTGAGCCTGCGCGTCTGGAGCCTGTGCTCCGCAACAAGAGAGACCGCGACGGTGAGAGGCCCACGCACGGCGATGAAGAGTGGTCCCCGCTTGCCACAACTAGAGAAAGCCCTCGCACAGAAACGAAGACCCAACACAGCAAAAATAAATTAATTAATTAATAAACTCCTACCTCCAACATCTTAAAAAAAAAGTTTTTGAGAAACTTGTAAGATATTTTTAGCATCCAAAAGACAATTCCCACTTTTCTATAAATCTTACTAAGTATCACATAAATTAAGTTAAACATGCTACTTTTTTTCAATATAATTAAGTAAAAATAAGGACACAAAACACATAAAACTCTTGAACTTCAAAGGAGTAAGTTAGCAGCATTGAGTGTAAATAATGTTTATGGAGTAAACATAATTGGGCTGCAAGTGAAAAGAGGTTATATATTTAAACCAACTCAACCATCAGTAAAGATATTCTGGAGGAGGTGAGTTTGCTGGACCTGTGTGAATAAAAGACAGGGAAGACTTTCTTGGATGCCTTTCTTCTTTCTAGCTGGTATTTGAATCAATGTGAGTGGGTGAGATCACCCAGGCAGAGTGTGAATTGAGGGCAAATTGAGAAGTGTGGATTGAAAAGCAAAAGGGGTCAATGAAACAATCCAGGGGAAAGACATATTTTAAAAATGGATACCAGAGACACTAAAGAAACTAAGGAGGAATAAAAAGCAAAATGGGGGCAAATCAGGAGAAAGCAGTACCTTGGAGGAGAAATATTGGGGCAAAAGACATTTTGAGCAAAGGGAACATAGGTATTTGAAAAGGAGAAAGTATTCAATCCATCAATGCTATAGAAAGTTCAGGGACAGAAATTCTCCCACAGCTGGATAATCTGGAGGACACTGGTGATCTTTACCAGAGGAAAGAGCAATTGGTGGTATTCGATGCCATATTTCAGGGTGATCAGCACTGGTGATTATTGGTGAGTAAAGAGGGGAAATAGAGACAGATATTATAGACTATTCTCTCTAGAAATTTGGCTGTGAATGGAAGGGGATAACAGGATATGGGAATGGGTCATGTCAACTACAAATTGGCATTTTCCATTGGCACTTGCCATCTACCTCTACAAGGATTAAATCATGTACAGCTGCAGCTGCTGACTTTCAACACCCCCTAAAAGGGGTTCAGGGTGGAGAGCTGAAATGAAGCACTCTGTGCTCTGGGAAACACTGGCAGAACAGGTCTTCAGATAGTTAGATATTTTCAGGAGCCAATTTTATGAGCCTAGTATCTTCTCATATCTAGAAAAGCACTAAAATCCTTCATGGTGACGTCTGCTTCTCATGACTAGGAGTAACCTGCATGAGACTAGCAGAAACCTTCTGTAAAAAAATATGTGCTTGATTGCATGTATTCCCCCTTCACCAAAATCACATATATACTGACCTTCCCCCCCTGCCTCTTTGGAGCAGTTTCTAAGAGCTATCTGAGATGGTCTCTCCCGGCCTGCAATCTTCATTTTACCCCCAATAAAACTTAACTCGCAGCTCTCACGTTGTGCATTTTTTCTTAACTCGAGAGTCACATAACCTTGGAGTAAACATAGGGTCATAATAATTGTAATAAAACATTATTTTGGGCCATCCACAAAATCTTTTCAACATTTTAGGAAGTCCCTGAAAATGTATCATTTGCAATCAAAACCCTAGTCCTTGAGCCACACCAAGTCCCTGATGCCTCCAGCATGTGTATGTCAGCACAGTTCTCTCAACTTGATGGCTCTGTTTTCTTTCCAACTTTGGCTGCTTTTGCTGTCGTTGCTGTGTGACATCACCAATTCCTTTTCTTTTAAATGTAAAATATAACTTAAGTCACTGGGTCCTCTTCCTCCTTTTTTCTGATGTGTGCCGTCTTTTCCACATCTTTAATTTCTGCTTTAACAACATCTCTCTGAAGTGGGGAAAACACCACTCTAATCTTACAACTACACATAATGAGCTTTACAGTATGGAGAAAGCATTGTAATTTCCTTGAATGGAAATTATTAATTTAAAACCACAAAACCTAACCAAATCCTATCACACAAAAAAACTAAAAATATTTACCCTGTATTTTTCTGTCTCTACCACATGGACAGAGTAGCTGGGATTTTTTTCCCTGATACTAGTGCTATGTCATTTTTAACATCTTCTCTTCTTGGCACTTGAACAGAAGCTATTGGAGTAAATAATAGAGCCACAAAATAGTCTGAGCAGCACATACTGAATCAGTATTGATGGAGCAAAGAAACTTGGAAGAGCAAATTAGAAGTAATCCCATGGACTTCAGAGCACAGAATGAAAAGCAGATTGGAAAGGCTGGCTATAGATGGATTGAGAACATTTATGCATTTCCTGGATTTTGTTTTAAAAAGTGTACCTTGAGTGTCTATTGCTTTGGGAGGAGAATTAGGAAAGAGGGTTTTTCTCAATAAACTCCTGTGTCACCTAACACACTGTAGTGGGTAAGCACTCAATACATGTTTGGAGACTAATTTATCCTAAAAAACTCAAATATTATATTGTATGAATGAGCAAATTAATGTACAATAATTAAATATCCAGCCAATAAAGTTACACAAAGTAAACCAAAGCTTACAAATCTCAGACTCTTCAGAAAAATTTTAGAATCACTATTTGATAGGCTAAGACAAAATTAGTTCAGTCTCATTAAAATACTGAAATCAAACCTCGTTATTTTTTTAATCAACATGAAATTAAATGTTTACTTTTCAAAAATTTGTTGTCATTGCTCACTAGAGAAAATTAACTGTTTCATTATTTATCATTAGTGGCTCATTTATGTAATGTGCCACTTTGTTTAGTTTTTCACCTTTGAAAAATTAACAATGAATTTGTTTTCTTTGAGGCTCCAGACCCTTATATTTATATGCAAAGTTGTCCACAGAATCTATTTTATGCTACTCTTTTTTAAACTGGTACACACTGTTCACACCTATATTTCAAGTTTGGAAATGCATATTTGCAAGCAGCAATACAGAAGCATTCACGAAGAATGCATAATCTCTGAAAATTATGAAAACATCCCCGTTACCAATACATTTGTAAATAATAAACTGACTACCATATTGTTACTTCTGTGTAGCAGGAGAAGTTCATTTTCAAAACAGATAAAATTCAGTCTTTAGATGTGAATGGTATGAATGACAGTCTTTTCTTTCTTTTTTTTTTTTTTTTTCAATTTCTTAGTTGTTTGGGATCCTTAAGCATGCAAGTCTCAAAGAGGAGGGTCCACAAAGGAACCAGGGTTGTCTTATGGCACCCAGTTAAGCCAGAGCTGGGAATGCCTCTGGGTCATCCACATCAGGAGCAGAAGCACTTGACTTGTCAGTCTTGATGCCATGGTTTGGACATCCACCATGCCCACGGCCACCTCGTCCTTCCCTGCCACCTCGTCCTGGGCAGCCAGGCTCTCCAAAATTGATCTCCAGCTGAGATGTTATATCATTTGCTGGCTTCCGGAAATGGTGATCCATAACCAAGTCTTCAGCATGAACCTCTTCACTCTTTGACTTATGAAGAACAAATCCCTCTTCCACTGCCCATCAGCACCTTCATTTAGTTTTCAGATATTAAATTCTACTTTTGCCTGGTCCTTATTTTGACAGCCTTCCACGCATCCAAAGTCATTTTTTTGGGGTCTTCTTCCTTTACTTTTCAACTTCATTCTCCTTATTTTCAATGTCTGCCACTGGATGTTCTTCACCTTCAGGTGTTTCCTCAGTCACATTTGATTGCTCCAAGTCAGTTAATTCATCTTTGACAGTTCCCCAGCTGTGAGATCCGCTACCTCCATGCTTGTCCTCATGCTTCAGGCCAGATCTGTCACTTCCACTATGCCTATCAAATTCACATTTGCCACAAGAATCAAAGCCATCTCCCCGGCCCATTCCTCGTCCACGACCTCCTCGACCTCTTCCAAGACCACCAAGGCCTCGGATAGGCCAGTCAATAATCAGTCTATCAACTGAAAATTCTCCTCCTTCACCCTTTTCTTTTTTCTTTTCTTTTTTTTTTAATAAATCTCCTCTTATATCTGTCTATAATATCCTATTGCTTGTTTCTTTTTTTAATATAAATTTATTTATTTATGCATTCATTTTTGACTGTGTGGGGTCTTCAGGCAAGGGCTTTCTCTAGTTGTGGCAAGCAGGAGCCACTCTTCATCATGGTGCATGGGCCTCTCACTATCTTGGCCTCTCTTGTTGCGGAGCACAGGCCCCAGATGCACAGGCTCAGTAGTTGTGGCTCACGGGCCCAGTTGCTCTGCGGCATGTGGGATCTTCCCAGACCAGGTCTCGAACCCATGTCCCCTGCATTGGCAGGCAGATTCTCAACCACTGCGCCACCAAGGAAGCCTCTCACCCTTTTCTTCAAGTGGCTTTTCAAATCGTCTTTCACGAGGTGGTCGCCTTTCTGGTCTCCTATCAATTATCTTCTCTTCACCCTGAAGTTGTTGATCAGGTCTTCTTCCAACACGTCTTCTTCCTTCTTTCTTAAGCGCCACAGGTGGCTCCATCTCCTCCTTCTTGTCAACCACGCTGACGCTAGGGGGCAGCAGGTTCTTGATGTCTTTCTGGGACTCTTTATGCAGCTGTTTGCACGCCACGTTGGAGTTTGTCTGGGCTGCGGCCTGAGCTGCGCTCTTGGCCCTAGGGCCCCCAAAGCCGCCCCCTCCGGCTTCTTTTTTCTTGTTCTCTGCTGCCTTCAACACCTCGAAGGGGTCCAATTTGTCATCAAATAACTGGTCGAATCGGTTGGTGACCACGCTGCCAAAGCCTTCCTGTAAGTGCCCAGGCATGATGGTGGCTCGGCGGTGCGTTCCTCCACGGATTGCAGCAGGCCGCGCCGAGCCGAGAGCACCTGCTTCAGCTCTTCCTACAAGATGGCCTTGCTATTCTTTTTGAATAAAATCTTAAATGAACATTGCTTCCGCTTTCTTCCTAAGACCTTTTTATATTCGTATAAGATTGTGATCCAGATGATTTATTCTTTGCTGATTAAAGATGAAGAAGACCATAAGTTTATTAATTGTTAGATTTATATGTGCAACGTGAAAGTGAGTGAATCAAATGTAAATCCCAAGTCGTGTGCAAATGCACAATAGATTTATGGAATCTAACAAATTTATAAAGGAAATTTGATGGTATACACTAAAAATTATTTTGCGGCACACATAACATAAAATTTGCATTATAAACCAAGATGCTTTCTGCAACTCACATATGCAGGAGAACATGTCTGCATCCTCAAAGCCGCTCTAATCCTACAAGTACACATAAAGAGATTTATAGTATGGAGAAGGCATTGCAATTTCCTTGAATGGAAATTATTAATTTTAAGCCACAAAACCAAACAGAATCCCATCACGCACAACCTAAAAATCTAGAATCCCTAATGTTCACCAAGTTTAGTATCTTGAGCCTTGAATTAAATCTGTAGAACTCACATCCTACATGGATGCATACATCCTCTGGATTAGACAATGTGGTTGTCATTCTAGCATTATATCACTTGAGGTCCAATGTTCTCAAATTTTTAAATCCAATTTTCATGCTTTCCTCTGTCATATTAATTTTGGTCATGTTTACCTTAGAAGTAGACAAGGGTGATAATTTATTTATTTTAGATGATACCTAGCTTATTTAGAGCAAGTAATTTCATACTCTATGAAAAATAAAATATTGTGATTATGAGACTTTTTGTCAAAATCAAGATCTATTGTTAGGAGACACTGACATGATGCTTTATAACTTTTTAGTCATCCAGCCAAAGGGTAGTTTGGATTCATAGATAACTATGTTAAGGATCATTTCAAATTTTCCTATTATTAGTGCAGCTTTATATTTAGAAGAGTTGGTGAATAAAATAATTATCCATCTTGACTGTAGAACTTGTCTTTCTAACTGTCCTACATAAAATCTTTAGGCAGAAGAAACAATCAAAGCTTTGTAGAACAAATGAATTAATTGTAAAATTAATTGGGCCATGTTTCTACTTTTAAAAATCAAGTTACATTTTAGCGAGTCTGTGAACACTTTTACTAAAGAAAGCCGCAATCAGACTGAATATACTAATGAAATTGGCTCCCTACATTTTAGGGAATTATTTTCTGTATCTTATCAAGGATGCTTAATATATATTATAAAGCAAAATTAAGAAAAAATACTAAAAAAATAATGGTGAACTATTTCATATGATTTTCTAGAGATGAGAAACATCACTGATTTGCCAATGATACAAATATTTTTTGCATTAGCTTTTAGATTGGAAGGCTCTATTTCCACAGATTTCACATTAAGAAAGTTTTTTCACTCCCTACAAATACTGACTCCATAACAAAAGCATAAGAAAGTGTGCTTTGTACCCAAATTAGGTGATATTTCTCTCATCAGTTTTTTTGCTGATTTTTTTTTTTTTTTTCGATACGCGGGCCTCTCACTGTTGTGGCCCCTCCCGTTGTGGAGCACAAGCTCCAGACGCCCAGGCTCAGCGGCCATGGCTCACGGGCCCAGCCGCTCCGCGGCATGTGGGATCCTCCCAGACCGGGGGCACGAGCCTGTGTCCCCTGCATCGGCAGGTGGACTCTCAACCACTGTGCCACCAGGGAAGCCCTTTTTGCTGATTTTTAAAATCTTGCTTTAATATTTGCATCACAGCACCAGAGAAATTAAGTGAGACACTGCAGAAGAATTCTGCAACACTATAAAAAAAAGCTTCTGAAAGTTTTTTTTTTTTTAAAGAATGGAGTCAGTGTGTCATTTTTGTGCCCTTTAGTTAAGTGAATATATCACAGTTGTTTTTTAGTGAGCTTTATAATGTTGAGAGTTAGAAAGCTTACTTAGGTATAAAGATCAAGGTTACAGCACACAAAGAACCAGAGTGGTTATGAAAGAAAGAAGAAAGGGAAAGAAGGGTGAAGGGAGGGAAGAAGAATTTATTTTTTACCAAAAAAAAAAAATCTTTTTTCTTACACGGCTACATATATGGTTTTAATTGTCCTCCCTCAAATGTATTCTCTCATGTGAGTTCTGTAGATGTCCTCAGAGCAGCCCTTTCCTGACAATTTCTTTCACCATCACTTGACCTTAAAATGTGATGTGTGGAATACTTTAACACTCCCACAGACCCAAGTGTAGAAAATAAATAACTCACTATACTCACACAGTAAGAGTGAAACAATTCATAAATATTTATTGAGAGAGTGAGTAGAGCTTTGAAATGAGAGTGTGGCTCTGAAATTGAGGTCGATCTGAGTTGTGTTCTGGTGTCAGAATTTAATTGCTGAATGACTGTATCCAAGTTTATCATTCCCACCGGTACTGTACGGCAACATCTCTGTCTTCTTGATTTAATTCTTGCTTTAGCTACAGTATGAAAGCTGGCTCTCAGTCACTATTTGTTGAATGTATTAATGTATAAGCACACCCCAAAGTTATCATCCAAGTAAGAAAAACAATTGGTACCTTAACAGGTACAACAAAAACTTTATGGTCAATGTTTCGGAATGGAAGAATCCGATTTCTGAGGGGAAATGGCACTTCACAGTCGATAGGACTGGACCAGGAAGGATCCTGAATGATAGGGAAGGAGTTTGGCTGCTTTCTTAGGCAATTTAGAGTGCTTCTTAGGATGCTGTCTTCATTTCTATTTTACCTGTTACTTTCTCAGTTTTGCAAACCCAGGGAGCACAAGTCCCGGACAAGGGGAGTGGGGAAGGGGAGGAGAGGGGTTCAATATGAAGATGTATTTCCAGTCACCTTGACTGGAATTGCTTGATCTTGCAGGAACTTCCTCCAAGACCTAAGTAAACTACAGATCAGGTCAATTGTGTCTAAAGGAAGACATGGGGAAAACTTAATCCGCTTGCTTCCATGAGTCAAAGTTGTATCCAAGGCTCTTTAATACTCTTGAACTTCTAAGTTTGGCTTGCAGCCCTGAGCCAGACAAACAATAGCCTTCACTCTCACATTAACAAGGCAGCCCCAGAGCAGTGAGCAGAGGTGTACTTCCTTTGCTTTGGAAATTGTACATGAGGTATTGAGATGGCATGGCCGCGAGGTCGAGGCAGTCAGAATTATTGCATGGAGTGCCCAGACAGACACCCCGGCCCTCACTCATCTGAACTTTTTATAACACAGAAATCAAATTTGGGGGATTATGCTGCTGAGATTTAAGCATAGTTTGCTATTTCAACATAGCTTAATTTATCCTGACTAATATAGAAATTGCACAAGGAACAGACTGTTCCAATAACAATAAAATTAAAATATGTGGCATTAGCTTAGCAATTGGGCTAGGGTAGCATGGAAACAGACATTGGAATTTGGAAAGATGGCAATCCATATTTTACAGAAACAAAATATTTGATAAAACTGTTGCTTGTTATGATCTTTGAAGAATCATGTATGTTTAATGAACTGGCAGCATCAGGAAAAGGGTTGGAGGACAGATGTTATAAGTGTGCTTTTTGTGTAAATGGCCGCATTTGGCATGATATTAGAAGAGATGCATTTCAGGAAAGAAATGAAAGATATTCAAGAGATTCCAAAAATTGAGAGACTTATATTTTAAGAATTGCTGAATCATTTGAGAACAAAAATAGAAGGTCTCTGCACAACAAAGCCTGATTAGAACCTGTTTTTTTGGCAAAGATCACACCAAGGAAAAGGCCTTTGCACTTACTGTTTTAACCCCGGAACAGTTTAAATTGACTCGGAACAAAATCAGGTTAAGGTGTAATTTTCACTCAGAAGCTGGAAAACCTCACAGGAGCCTCCTTCAAATTGAGAGAGAAGTAAGAAAACTAGAAAAGAGAGAAAGAAAACAGATCTATGAACTGCTTAAAAAAGAAATATCTGTGGGGGTAGTTACTGCCTTGGGGAACTAACCAGAATCAATTTTTGAGAGAGTTATACTGCCAAAGAAACTCTCGGCCTGGACTCAAAAATTCTGTGACTGTTAGAGATTCAAATTCTGTGACTCTCAAATCCCCAACATTTCTTGAGCAGGAAGTTGCCTGAGAAATCTGTTATGCTATCAGGTAGAACACATTCTCCAATACCATTACTGATGTGGTCCAAGAGGATAATAGAACATTTATATGTTTATATAATAATAATAAAATTTATTTAAAAAATACACCCAAGTGTACTCATGGATGGATGGATAGATGGGTGAAGTATATAAAACATTCAATAAGTGCTGTGAAGATAAATAATAAGGATGAGAGGATGGGGCAACAAGGGGGTCAGGGAAGGCCTATTTGAGGCTACAGTTTATCACATTTAACACACTGTTGACCCTGTAACTCTAAGTTCAAAGTTTATTTCTTTCTTTGCTTTTATTTTTAATAGAGTTTTTCCTCAGGTACCTCTACCTCTTCTGTTTCTTAGCACCGTCTGCCTCTGAAATATTGGTGACCTTGGTGTTTTGTCCTTGGCTTGTCTCCTCTTCTATCTCCATCTGCCCACTCTGGGCAATTGCATCATGTTTTCATTCATTCATTCATTCATTCATTCATTCATTCCACAAGTATTTTTGAACTGCTGTTATATGCCAGGTGCTGTGCTAAGCTCTAGGGAAACAACAGGCTCTCAGCCTTAGAGTAGAGTAGGAAATAGAGCCATTCAATAGATAATTACATGTATAATTATTTAATTACAACTGTGGTAAAGGCTGCAAAGGAAAAGTGCAGGCTGTTCTGAGATTGTGGTAAGGTCATTTACAGAGAACAAGGTAGTAGGGAAGCTTTACAGACAGAGAGGACAGTGTATGCAAAGACCCTGAGGCAGAGAGAAGTCACTTTCGGGTCAGTGGCCCTTTGAAAGTAAGGACAGAGGATGCCTCTAATTTCTATTTGTATCTGCAGCACTGCCACAGTATTTGGAGTAGAGCAAACACACAAGTTCTTCTTAAACAAATATCTTAAATAATTAGTGATGGGGAAAAATAAACCCAGTGAGAAGGCAAATGGAATAGTGGAGAAATTAGCAAGGATTATATACAGTAAAATTTACATCACACAACTTGCTATTGAGATTCTGTTCATTCTTTTATTAGGGACATAATATTATTCAAAGATGAGTGTCAACTTTATGAGTCACCCATGTGGGGTTTAGAACTAAACTAATTCTCAAGTTCAGATTCAGTTCTCATGGCTTATAAAAGAAATTATTTTTTCTTGCTATCTGAAATGAATGTATGTTAAAAAGAAATACGAGCTGGGTTTACTTATGTAGTACTCCTAATTTAAAGTTGGGATTTACAGCCTACATTAATTATATAAGCTATAAAACAATGGTTTTTTGCTCTGGTTTGAAAATTCACTTCCTCTCCATAGTAGCACAATGCTTTTTTGTTGTTGTTGTCGTTCCTATTTTTTGTTAAAGCCATAGGAAGAAAGAATGAATTTGAGTCCTTTACTATCCTAATCTGTAACTTGCTTATCACTTTTCACTGTGCAGTAAAATCTACATGTATTCTTTTTCATGTATTACCTAGAAGGAGAATAGTATTATATTTATGTCCTATTTTATAGCTGAGTGTTTTATGGATTCAGATGGGGTTATATGGTTGCCAAGTAAATCAATATTGTAATTCTATCTTCTAAGTATCTCTTAGAGTTCTCTGCCTCTTGCAATTTCCACTGCCCCATCCTTTTAGGTAACCATCTTCTACCTCCTAGACCTTTAGAAAATTGTCCTAACTCCTCTTCCTTCAACTGGGTTTGTTGCCTCAATAGCTAGAGTGATTCTTTTTTGATACATAACCTGAGAATGTTATTCCTCCTCTTAGAAATGTTCAGTAGAGCCTGGGAACAACTCAATCTGTATTGTAAAGTGTCAGGAAGAGGAGTCGGATAGCAGTGAGTTAGGCATGAATGTAAAGCCAATAGAGGCAATAAGATTGAATTTTCAGTAAATTTGGCCAGAAAGGAAATGAGAAAAAATGGGAAGTTGAGGGAACGAAGGAACCAAGAGAAAGATGGGCTAATTATTAAAAGAAGGTCTTAGAAGGTCTGAGGAAATGGGAGAGAAGGCACTGATGAAGGTATTAGTCTCACAGAAGAATGGATGGATAGTTTGAATAGGTATCTTCCTGAAAGAGGAAAGACAGAAGAGAAGTGGAAGATGATGTAAAGATATTAAAAAATTGAAAAAGGACAAAAAGAGGAAAAATACATTGGATGACCTTCAGCTTTCCCTTTAATGAGGAGGCAAGATCATCTATAGAAAAAATGTATAAAAATTATAAATGATCCCTAATATTATACTATAGTGCCCCTAAAATCAAGCAGATATTACAATTTTAATACTTTATTTTATAAACTGAACAAAATGCTTTGTTATTTTGCTGTGAGACCAGACAACTTCTTCTGACATCTTTCCAGTAAAACTAAGTGATAATGAGCACAAACTATGAATATAATACAATTGGAGATGAATTACATACTTACGCTACTTCTGTAGGAAAATAATCATTTCCAAAGCCATAGTTATGGTCAAAGACTGTATCTAAAGTGATATTATGTTCAGATCAAACATGGGACACAGAAAACGTTATTTAAAATAAATTTTAATGATTATACTAATAGTTAACATGGTTTGAAATCTCACATTAAAATAAGTTATTTCTTTTGAAAAGGTAAAATTATTAACATTTATGTGATGCAAAAAAAAACTGAACAACAAAGTCTGAATGATGGTGATGATAGATGGTAATACTATCATTTGAATTAGCATAAATCATTGGGAAAATCTGATTATAAAAAGGCAAAGCAGTTTAGCAAATGGTCATATTTCACATCATAAATGTGGAATATAATACTATTGTCTATTCTTTCTATGAAAAGTTAGCTTCTTCAGGATGTCTTAATGAATAATAAAACTGACTTAATTTTTCCCACTGCAGTCAACTTTTCTGTCATGTTATTAATGATTAATAATGACTGTATGCTCAATCGTTTTTTCTTTCTTCTCCAGATAAAAGTAGTATTCTAACATAAGACTTTTTTTTAACTGTATAGGGGGTAAAAAGATACTCTGAACATACAGAACAGCTGAAATAAAAGAGAAATGTCAATCAATATCTCCACTCTACTCAAAATAATTAACTTATAATACCTAGGCTTCAGTAAGTTATTTTATCATGTCCTAGAAGAGATGGCATATGTTTTACATGTATTACATTATCGTCATTGGTATTTTTACATTATAATACAGTGGATTTGAATTTAGAGCTAGACTTTTTAAAATAAGAAAATACAGTACCAATTCAAGAATATCTTAGCTGAATAAAAAATGACAATCCATATTTTTTTAAATGTAAGAGGTCATGTTTGTATAAATGTTTCTCTACACATCTTCAAGAACAGCAGCCTTTGACAAAGGTCTAAAAAGGCCTATGAAAACCAAACATAATAACATTGTTATTCTTTTACTTATTAACAGAACAATGCTTCCTATAACAATTAGATATGAATATTGCAAACTGAATTTAATATTAAGCTGTCTTTGAAAGGCCACTTTGCAGCAGGTTTTCAAATGCTTAAAGCACAGCAGGAGATTAAGTCCATCTTCAAATATTAAATCAAAACCTTTTTTTAACCTGATAAATCTTACTGAAAGCAAGGGCTTCTTTTCAAGAGGGAATTATTCAACTATCAGAAGAGAAAACGAAACCTCCTGACTATTGACTATAGTTGGTACATGATCCATTTCTACAATAAAATACAAAGGTAGAAAGATTAGATAGTATAGGTAGATAGAGAGAGAGACAGAGACAGAGACAGAGAGACAGAGATAGATAATAGGTGATAGATGGATAGATGGATGGATAGATAGATAGATAGATAATTAGATAGACTGACAGGGAGATAGATGATAGATTACATAGATAGATGGATAGAGTGATAGGGAGATAGATAATAGTAGGTAGATGATGATAGATAGATAGATAGATAGATAGATAGATAGATAGATAGATAGATAGATAGATGCAACAGGGATAGGACTCCCAAATTGGTATAAATGAACACTCATTTGCACACACTCTTTTATGACTGCAGCCCAATGTTTACCTTAAAATGATAATTAGGTACTTCATCATTTAACTTTTGCTATGTTTACATATTACTTCCCATCCACATAAGTTTGTTGAAGGTCTTACATTCCTCTGTATTCATGAAAGATGCCCAACATTTATTAGTTTGACGGTTCTTCATAAGATGTTATGAATACATCTATGCTCATTGTGAAGACACCAACAAAGTAATTTTCTACCTATGTACTTAGCTACCTACCTACCTCCTATCCATCCATCCAACTAACTAATTACTACCTACCTACATATCCATCATTAATTTTTTCTTCTTTGCAAGGTGGGAATTTCAGCCAAGGTGAGAGTATTCAATTCTCAAATTCATCACATGAACTCTAATAGTCAGCCATCCATCCTGTCACACGTGTGTCGAAGGCAAACTGTCCTAATGTTAACTGGCAGCCTGATGTGGGTAATGCCTGCTTTCCACATTAATTAACTCTCTGTGGAACTGGAATTCTCTTCCTAAGTTGATCCTATAAAACCAACCACCAGGAAGCTTGAAATAACCTTCACTTGCATAATAGAAAAATGCAATAAAAAGCCAGAACAAACACATTGCCAAATATTTCTAAATGTCTTAAATAAAGTGATACCTAACACATTTGAGTTTAAGGAGAATAGCTAATATAATCTTCCTAACAACCTCAATGACACTGTATTTCTTTTTCTGCTTTTGCTCATCCTTACCTTTTTTTCTTTCTAGGTGAGAAATGCCAAGTGTGGGCCAACTGAAGGAATTATTTTTAAGTAGATGTTATTTCCAAGAATTTATAATGAGATGATCACTTTTATTTCTTAAAGCCAAACAGCTCAGTGATAGATAGTACCAATTCAGCCCTAACTTATCAAATAGAGAGAGGCAGATTCACTCTGTAAACAAGCTTATTCGCCTTCTCTATTTTATGAGCATTGCCACTCTCTTTAAAATTGAGCCTATAAATAATATATAAGTGGAAATCTATCAGATGTTGCTTGTTTACTTGTATAATACTGATAATTCAAGATTTATATCTTGTATTTTAACAGAGAGAATCTGATTAAATCATAGACCTACTGAATATAATTTTTCAATTCTATAGATTTGGCTAAAAAATTAAAGTTATAGAGACTGAATAAATTTACTGGTTGAAATAAAATGCCACAGTGGAAATATGAAAGTGGTTTCAGAGAATAATAAATATGATTCCCAATCCTAGCAAAGCCAGTTACCAACTATATATCAGGAGTCAGGTTCCTGAATCTTCAAGAGACCACAGTTTCCTTATCTCTAAAACGGGGATACTAATCATATCTACCTCATGGAATAGAGCTTAAAAAAAGCCTGATAATATTTTAATAGAATATTGAGTGGAATTTTTCACATGTCCTGGAATTGGTCATTCTTGTCCAAAGTTCAGATGGATAAGGTACTCAAAAGTCTACTTTCTTAAACAAATCCACCAATGCTCACTAAGGAAGAGGTAGAGTGGATTCTACCACCACCAGCAATCATAACTTCTCTGGCTATATAGGAACAGGCTGGAGAGGAGGAATTAGTCATATTCTGCATTGTAAAATGTATAGTGTTTGAGAGGAGTAGCTTCTTTTCACCCCTTCCTCTGTGGAAGAAGGGTGGGTGACCTCCCTCTCCACCAAGTCACTTTGGGGAGGACTTCAAGAAAATCACTCCTAGAAACCAGGGCTTTCTACAATCACAGGAGCTCTTTGGCTTTATATGTGAAATATCTGCTGGCCCACTCTGATTCTGCAATAACTACAGGCCTTGGGAGAGTTGATGATGTGCCTCCAAATTTAAAGATATTGGTATCTGCTTAGTATCTAGATTTAAAGAAAGCATCAGGCCATGAAGTGAGAAGCAATTGTAATTTAGCATATATGGAAAGAAAGTCCTATTGACCTCTACCCCATCTCAGTATTCCCAGAAAACAAAAAAGAAAACATCATTCATGGTTTCTCTCCTTCCACCTGAAAAAGCACAAAGGCCAGAGGAAGAGGGAGGGATTGTAAGACTGCTCAGGAGACTTAGTCCAGGCACAGAAACTACCTACTTCGGGTGTGTGTTGGGGGCTCGGGGCAAATAAAATTGTCTTCTGGCTGCCTTCTCTGCATAGATCTTAACCTTGGAGGTGGAAAGGTTAAGCTGAACATCACCCAAGGAAACAATGAGCCACAACAGCAGAAACCAAAAACAGAAATGAGAAACATTATAGTATAAGTAAAGCCAGATGATTTAACAAAAATCATTCAAAACCTTCATTTGTTAAGCAGTAATCCATTTCAATATTTTAAGTGATGAGGACAGGAAATTGAGAGGAAAGAAGAGTGTGGGGAGACGAGTACTCGGGTTAATCCAGCAACAAAGTGGTAGATGCTTTCACTGCAAACTGCATGACATCCAAGTGCCAGACAAATCTACCTTAAATATGCATGTGTTGAATGTTTGTGATGTGACTATTCAGAGAACTAACAATTACTAGTTCCTCAATTCCAAAACTAGACATTTTATGTTTGTTTCCATACTATTATTACTAGTTAATGCTTACTATAAAACGGGCATTTTTGCTAAATGTTTTAGTTATGTCGTTTTATTTTTTTTACTATCCTCATTTTTAAAGACAAGAAAACTAATACTTGGGGAGGATAAGAAAGCTGTCCAAGATTACACAATTCTTAAGAGTTGACCCAGGAATCAAACTCATATAACTCAAAAAATCCATGTCCTTAACCAATGTGTGTCCTGCCTCCCAATTTTTCTTCTTAACTGCCAAAATTAACCCTTCTCAGGATCAGACCAGATTTAGTACATGATGACTGTCTCACCTTTGTTCATGTTATTCCTTCTACCTGAAATGTCATCTCCTCTTCTCCTGTACTGTACAAATCTTAGCCATTACTCAAAGCTCATCTTAAGCCCCATTGGTCTTTTAGGAGTACATATAAAGCACAAAAATTATATGTAGAAAGTGAGATGAGGTACACACACACACACACACACAAATGTATATGGAAAATATATTGGACTGGTTTTACAAAAATAGAACATTTTCAATTGTTTACTTTCATGTTAAATTACATTTTCCCATCATCTTAAGTCCTTTTCCATCTTACCATTTTCTTCTATGTAATTTTGAAATTTCTGATGTTCACTAACAAATTTCTGATTAACTGGCTTTATGAAGTTTGCTTCTGTTTGCAGGAAATTTCTTTTATAGTCTCTCCATTATTTAGAAAACTTTATAGACAAGGCTATAATTTATGAAATGGGGGATCATTCTGGAACAAGAGACCAAATAGATTTTTAACTACTTCATCAAAACCATCCATAAGTAAAACAAAATACAATGCCAAGATAACCTTTGTAGTTAAGTTTCTAGCAATTACTTTTTTCCCTTTAATGGTGATGAAATATAAAGGATATAATCTCCTTGTTTCATTTCTTCGGAATTCTTTCTTGTGAATATGGCTCACTACCCAAAGTCCCCAAATATGATTAAGTGTCAATTGACTTTATTTGCTAGTATCTCCTGATTTCCCCCATCCTTGAAACAGAGCAATTGATGATGAAAACTCCAGAATTAAAATAACTGTAGTCAAAATCCTGCTCCATCGCTGTTCCAACATCACCCACCTCTGTGATCTTGGACCAATTTCTCTTACCCTTGTTATTCTATCTCAAAAACAGGGGTAATCTTACTTAACTCATTTAAGTTGTTGGGAGGTTTACTGAAACAATATGAAGTGTCTAGTAGGTTGTTTATCATATGAGTAAGAGCTTACTGTTTATTGAATCCAGAATAGCTCTAGCTCTCAGATACTTTCATCAGTTTACTCATTAGATATATGCTTGCATTCATTAGTCACCAGTTACTTTATGCCTTGATTCCTTAAGGCTTAGATCATAGAATATTTGAGTCACAAAACAAAAATGCAACCCAGCTAACACTTTTTCAGTGGTTGCAAAGTGCTAAGCATTGTAGAAACACTTTTTATAGATAATCTTATTTAATCATCACGATAATCCTAAGTAAAAAATGGCAGAGGCTGCTAATAAACACAAAAAAAATCCATCTCCCTTTCTTTCCAATCAAATGTCTGCCCAGATAGACTTTATTCTCCAGAATCCTTGCAGTTAGATATGACCATGTGGTAAAGTTCTTGCAAAGGGACTTTGAGTAGAAACCATGTATGCAATCTCAGACATATAGGGTTTTCCTCCTTCACAATATCTTTTACTTTCATTCTCACAGGAACTCAGACATGGCAACTACTCCACTTCTATCATGCATATGACAACATCACTCTAGGGATTGGCAGGATAACCTAATGGAGGATGTCTTTGTCCCTAAATCACTGTGTGGGGTTACAGTCACCATGATGCCTCACATCATTCACCTCGGAACTATGTAATAAACTATATCATTAAACCACTGTATTTTGGTATCTTTTTAATTACATTAACTTGAATTTACCCTAATAATACAAACAGTATTAGCTTTATTTTACAGATGTAGAAACTGAACCTCAATGTGTTTATGTAAATTGTCTAAAGGTTACAAAGATAGTAATTCGTTGGGTTAAGATCTGAAACTTAGCTAATTTCTATACTATTTTCCCCTGGTAGTCATGTTCACTGAGAATGACTACTCAATATTTGACTGTGTCAAGTCTTACATACTTTGGAAACAGGGGATGGGAGGCATTCTTGGTTTTCCTAAATTTTATGCTTTTATATTATCTTTGAAGTTCAGACATTTGGAAGTGGTAGGGCATATGAATTGAAATTTTAAAACAGAATATATTCATTATAATATAAAAATTAAAATTTATGGAATGTCACTACTTTCAGAGAAAACAAGATCCAGACAGCAGATCTTAAAGTGGTGAAGGCAAATTTTATTCCAGAACTATTGGAATAGGGGAAAAGAGACCTTAGTGTAGAACTGAGCTTGATTTCAAGGAAATAAAGACAAACAGAGATATATAACCAAGGAGTGGGGTGTGGGCTGTGGATGGAAAATTACCAAGAGAAAACATCAGAGGTAGGGGGATTCTGGCTCATCTGACTTGAGAGGGTTCTTGCTGAAGGCAGGCCAGGGTGATAAGATACCAAGGGTAGGGGATGAGTAATTTGATCCGATATCAACGGTGAGGGGTTTTTTGCAAACTGATCCAACAAAATTCTTGTTAAAACTGTATTAAGTGAGCCAAGGACAGAGCCCAAGTGTGAAGTCTCCTCAAAAAGAGGATTCAAAAGAGCCTGAATAAAGTTTGTCTGAAGAGAGGCTTTATCACTGCGAATCAAGTAATTTATCCTTATATTATTAATATCCCCACTTTATGGTAAGGAAAATAAGGCTCAAACAGGTTACACACACTGTCACATTTACAGCAAGAGACTGAGAATAGTTTCCCATCAAGTCCATTTTATTCCAAAGCCTGTGGTTTTTCTACCATGCAAGAAAAACACATGTGTGTGTGTGTGTGTGTGTGTGTGTGTCCTATTTATATGGATGTTCCAAGTAGAGGAATATACTACAAGCTCAGATCCAAAGTTTGCTTTCATTCATTTGTATTCTACCTTTTGTCTTAGAGAATCCTCTCAATCCATGGACTGATTTACATTATAACATGAAGGCAGAAATTATGAGACCTAATCCTATAATTGTGCATCTTATTTGTGAATATATGTTAACCCTTGTGTCTAGTTGTACAATGAAAAGATTAGTAGGTTGAGAATAAACGATGAAAATGAATTTTTGCCACTACCTGAGTAGCCAAAAATGTGTAGATTATAGGAGTAGAAAAAATAAAACAGACATCAAAAGATAGAGTTCTAGATAAATATATGTAACAGTATGAGTTATTTTGTATGACCAGTACTTAAACATGTATGTTTCTTTTTTCATAGCTCAAGAAGCATCTAGGGAGACCCCTTTTCTGGACTCTGTAGAAAGTAGAAAGCAAATATAATATATTCTTGGATGGATTGGGTTTACACTACAGTTTAATCAAAGGCAATGAAACTCAGGTGTAAAACTAACAGGCAACATCCATAACAACAAAATAAATTGTTTCAAAAATCAATGCAGCCTCTGATTAAGTATAGATGTAAGTCTTCCTTTTAGGGGCATGTTGTAGAAGACAATTTTGCTTAGAAGGTTAAAAGATAAGTCTGGAATCATCCTTTCTGACTTTGAATCCTGGCTCTGGCTCTCCAGAGGACCTTGGCAAATTATTTAATTTCTCTCAATTTCTTTATTTTTAAAGTAAAATTTTTCCAAGAATTTAGCAAGATGATATTGATAAAAGGCCTATACCTTGTGCATAGTCAACAATAAATATTAGTTGTTGTGCTGTTATCTATGGTACCACCTATGGTGCTCCATCAAGTCTTTTCCTCATATATGGTCTTTCTAGTCTTTCTAACTCAGCTTGGGTGGAGATGATATCTTCTCAACTAAAAACAATCCTGGGCCTCCCTGGTGGCGCAGTGGTTGAGAGTCCGCCTGCCGATGCAGGGGATACGGGTTCGTGCCCCGGTCCGGGAGGATCCCATATGCCGTGGAGCGGCTGGGCCCGTGAGCCATGGCCGCTGAGCCTGTGCTCCGCAACGGGAGAGGCCACAACGGTGAGAGGCCCGCGTACCGCAAAAAAAAAAAAAAAAAAAAAAAAAAAAAAAACAATCCTATATTTAGATTCTCCTTTATTATTTAAATTTTCCCCTTTCACCTCCCTTTTAAGTAGCCATGAGCTTTTTTTTAAGAATAAGCTTTTTCTCCCTTAAGGTATTATTTTCCATTATTCTGAAAGGAGATATTGTTTGTTGCAGTTATTTATGGCATTGGAAAAGACTTCAGGTTGGAAAAACTGCAAAATTTCCTATGTCATGGTTTATATTCTGATTAAATTTACACTCATTAAGTTTTAAATGAGCAGGGGCTGCTCATTTACAAGCAATGGTGAAAAATAAAATGGATTCTGCTGACATCATAAAAAGAGAGGCAGTCAGACAACATCCTGAACCTGATAAGGCCTCTAGATCCAATTATCAATATATGAGAAGGACGAGGACAGAAGAACACATCAAATGACACCATGAAGATGCAATCTACAAAATCCAGAGAGAGGACACTCTAGAGAATACATGACATGGCTTCTTCAACAAATAAATTACAGGACAAAAGAAAGACATGGATGGAGATCTACAGATTAAAAGACACATAACATGTGTCAATCATTCACAATGTATGGACTTCATTTGAATTCTGCTTAAAATAAACATGCTGCCCAAAAATACAACATTTGTGAGACAAATAGAAATTGAATAATACCTGGATATTTGATGATAGTAAGGTATTATTAGGTTTTTAATGGTATGAAAATAGTAATGAGTTTATATTAAAGAATCCTATTATTTTAGAGATACATACTAAAATATATGGATAAATTTATATGAATGTGTGATTTGCTTAAACTGAGTATGTAGTGAGGAGAGAAATAAGTGAGGGATAGATGAAACAAAACTGGCTATGAGTTAACCATTGTTAAAACTTGGGGATGAATACACGGGCGTTCATTATACAATTTTGTTTACTTTTGTGTATGTTTGAAGTTTTCCATAGTAAAAAGATGTTTTAAAGAAATAACTTCTGATCTTATTATAATGTAACATAAAAAAGGTAAAAATTATTTCAAATTTAGAAGATTCTCTGGTATCCTTAATTACAATTTCAAGACATGTTTGAGGATGGCCAATCTAAAATATTTTATGCTGATATTTTGAAGGCTACAATTATAAAGTGTCATATTTTTCTGATTTCCTTCCAATATTCCTGGGTGTCAGGTATGGAACAGTGATGGGAGTGGTCACTTTTCTATAGCTCCCAGGACATTATTGATACATATGTATCAATAGAAACTATCAGTGCACAATAGAGTTAGGTGGTTTAGTATGTTACTTTTCTATTTTATTTCAACAATATATTCAGTTGCTGAAATGCATTCTGAAACCAAAAATAAATTATATGATAACTATCAATCATTTTGAACTACCTTCAAGTACTAAATTTTTTTCTGAAGAAACAGAATAGAGATGAGATTTAATAGAACTTAGTCAAAAATACTTTCTATAAGACACATCTTGGAGCAGATTTTGAAAATAAGACACAAATTCATGAAAAGGAAAAGTTGAAGAATTATATACACACACACACACACACACACACACACACATATATATAAAATATATTTAAGTTACTGCTTAAACTATGAAGCTTTTTATAAAGCAAAAATTAATTATTATAATTTTATGGAATATATTATTTGTTTCTAATTAATTAAAATTTGAGAAGAATTCAGAAATTTCCTTATTATCCAGACATGTATAAATCAGTTTCTTGACACTGCTCTAACAAATTGCCACAAACTTAGTAGATTAAAACAACATATATTAATTATCTTATAGTTCTGGAGGTCAGAAGTCTAAAGTGGGTCCCTTTGGGCTAAAATCCAGGTGTCAACAAAGCTGTGTTCCTTTCTGGAGCTCTAAGGAAGACTGTGATTTCTTGTCTTTTCCAGCTTCTAGAAGCTGCCGGTTTTCTTTGGCCCATGGCTCCTTTACATTTTTAAAGCTGCCAATGGCCAATTGAGTCTTTTGCACGTAGTATCACTCTGACACCAACTCTTTTGTTTCCCTCTTATGAGTTTAAGGACATCTGTAATTAATTGGGCCTACCAGGATAAACCAGAATAATCTTTCTATTTTAAGGTCAGCTGATTAGAAAACTTCATTCTGTTTACTAACTTAATTCTTCTTTGAACGTAACATATTCACAGGTTCCGGGAATAAAAACACAGATGTGGACATCTTGAGATGGGGGCCATTATTCTGCTTACCACATAGCCCAACTAAACTCCATAAGATTTAAGGCTTTTTTCATAGATACTTCTTTTTCACAAATAGTTTGCATTGTTTTTACTGGTAAAAAAAATATATGGCTGCTTAAAATTAGTAGTGCTGAGTCCTTTTGGGTGACTCAAATAAAAAGATCTATAAAAGCCATTTTGAATGCATATCCAAACCCTCAAGAAATGTTTACTGATGTTTTCAAGTGACACATCTATAGCTTCAAACCACTGAAGAAAGTACAGTGGAATTCCCTTACCTCAGCAGCATTTGTTTATGACTTAAGCATAATGTATGATGCAGTTTCTGAGCTGTGTGATTTATCCAAACATATAAAAGAAAGACATAACATTGCCAGAAGCCTATTCTAGAGTGTCAAAGCAGATTCAGGTCTTTGTATCAATGGCTGACAATCCTGGATCTTTTGCTGAAGAGGCTGTCAGAGCTTTTCAGAACTTGCTCTTTTAACAAAATTCACTACACACGATAAAATGTCTTTAAAAGAAGTGATGGAGAAATTCCCATTAGTCCTAAAGATAAAAAGACCAAAATTCTACACAACCGCATTCTTTAAAAATGTTATTTTTTTCTAAGTAGCTGTATGCAAAATCATAAACTATTTCATGGATTAACACATCTTCTGAAAACTATTTTGATTCCTGAACCAAGATGGGTGCACCTAGACTCCTGTCCACTTTCTTATTTAGACATGGTTTTCTTTAACCCTTTCATTTTTAGATTCAACAGTCATAACAACTGCTTTCTGAAATATATTTCTTACGTGGGCCTAATGATCTACTCCTAAAGTATTTGCATTTCAGTGGTAACTCCTACAGGTCATTTGATGAAGTATAATATAGAAACACATTGTATGTTTAGCTAAACCCACGTTAAACATTCAGTATATGGGTAAGATACAAAGTAGTATAGTGGATATTCCACTGAAATTAGAAGTCCTCTCCACCATTCAGTCTTGTCAACTATTTCAGTGTACCAATGTCCACTCTGTTTACTTTTCCTGTTTCATTCCAGAGAAATCTATCTGATTCATATTCCAAATATACTATTCAACTATGCATAGTTGTACTAGCTATTGAATAAAGACAATTTAAGAAAATTATCATTTAATGTAATATATTTGAACTAACTCAAACTTTTGGCTCAATAGTTCTGTCAATGACACCACAATTCTCTCAGTTCCTGGGGTGCAAGACATCATCCACCTCCCATCTGTCCATCTCTTCTTCCCATCTTTTCCCCATGTACAACACTAATAAAAAAATGATGATCACTGCCATCTCTATTCTAGATCCAAAGTTGTATATTCTCTCTATTGCTTACAATATTTCAAGGTAGATATTATTATTCCTTTTCGACAGATGAGAAAGTGAGGATCAAGAAGGTGAAGTGACTTGCCCAAGGCCATATCACTAGGATGCATTGGACCTAAGATTCAAACTTACCATGTCTGTTTTGTTCAAAGGAAAAGCCAGATCCACTGAACAGTGATGCCTCTAATCAGTCGAGTCGTATCAATTATCTCTGTAAAGTTGTCTGTATTGGTTCCTTCCTCTCTAGTCTGATTTTTTCTCTTGCCCAGACCTTGATCACGTCTTATTTCAACTCCTGAAATAGCTTCTCAACTGGTTTCTCTATTTCTAATATTTCAATCCTTAAAAGTCAGATTAAACAACTTTGATCATGTCCATTCCTTTCTCAGAAGCCTGCAACGGTGCCACATTGCCTAGAGGTGGGTTTTCCAGCAGGCGGATCACAGACCTTTGCCAGATGGATTATAAAACCACATGACCACATTCTTTGCAGGCCTCTCCACTACTGTTGACTCACACATTTGAAATGCACAGGGAGGGCTGCCATGCCAGTCACTTACTTGCATTTCAAATGCCCCAGATTAAAGAGAATATGAATGATTAGAAGTGAAGAGGGACATGATTTCAGCATGTCCCTCTTCACTTTGGGGGACTTGGCTAGAAACCACACAGACTGAAAGACCAAAGGCTGCCTGCAAACTCCTAATTCTTCCCTTGATCCTTGTGGTATTCTGACAGAACTTCCCTTTATCAGAATATCTGATGCTTTTCTCAATTTCTTTCCTTGAACAAATACTTAAAAATATGAGACTGCCCAATTCAAAATGCATGTCCCCCCAAATCTCAGAGATGTCAATCTATAAGATACAATGCAAACTGTATTCAAAGCTCCTTATAAGTTGGCTGCATCTCCCATTTAGCTTTATTTTTGCTGCTTTTTTGACATTCACCCTTGACTCTAGTGATCCCTGGCTACTGGCTACAACCTCACCATCATTAGCATGCATTCATGCTGTGACATTTATTCAAAGCATCTCTTCTGCCTAATTTGTCATCTGCATTGTTCTGTATTTACCTGAATGTGAAACAACTTTCTCTGCTTAACTACAAGTATAAAATAGAGAATTAAAACTTCCAGTGAGGTATTGGCCCAAATAACCTCTGTAGTCCAATCTTGAGAATACGAGTATCCAATATGAGTAAGGAGGTGTCTAGGTGAATATTGTCCAGAAGCATCACTCTCCACTGAGAATAGCTGGAGCACACCTTGTTCATGAATTCAGTGATGTAATTCCAGGATTATAGAGCTTAAAAAATTTTAGAGATAATTTTATCCAATCCTCTCACTCAACTGACACATGTTATAATTCTTTGTGCTGATAGTTCTTGTGTATACGTGTGTGTGTGCTTGTGTGTGTGTGTGCGTGTATGTGTATGTGTGATCCCTCCCTTAAGGGAGGAAATGTGCCTTAAACATTTTTGCATTTCCTAATGGTAGACATTGAATTATTTGATATATGGTATATTGACTGAATGACAAATTCAAGGTAACATAGGTGACTACACATTACCAGAATTTATTTAAAGTTTTAAATCTACGTTAAGAAGGAATTTTGGACACAATTAAATGTGAAAGTGATCAAGAAGGAAAACTGCAGGGAAATTAATCTCACATTTTCTCCAAAAATATCTGGCCATAAGAAATATACAAAATAAAGCATATGAATAATGAGTTAAAAATAAAAAAAAATTTTCACTAGGTCATTTTTTTCTGAGGTAAGACATTAGGTAAAATCACAGAATAAAATCAAAATAAAACAGTAAGTGTACCGTTTTAGAAAAATTTCAAGTATAGTACAGAACCTAGGGAAACAGATTAAAAAATAAAGTCACTTTATAAAGTTTGAAATTATAACAAAACCACACACTAAAAATTCTAGAAACCATTATCTATAATTTTCACTAAAATGCTTATTTTGAACAAATAGTTGCTATTCTAAGGTGAATTAATTAGGCACTGTATTTGTTTTCTTTGGACGTACAGCTGCAATGAAACCATGCGTAAAGCTTGCTAAAGCTTAGTAATTTTTTTTTCAACAGCACTTCAGGCTCTATATTAATGCCAAATACACACATACCAAAAATATCCACTTCTACTTCAAGTTTTAAGTCTCTAAAAAGGGTATAATTGTACTTCATTCAAGAGTTTGTTAAATAAACACTAAAAATTTGATTGCCAAATGTATTATCTTAGAAAGAAAAAGAAAATGATATTTTAAAGACAGAGAGTTCCTAATATTGGAAATTAATCAACATGAAACTATGCATCTTCTATCAGCGAGTCCTAAATATGGGACATGGGGTAGTAGTTCCCCTCCCTCTCAGCTATGCTGCAAGGAATTCAGGAACGTGTCTATTTTGTGCTTGGAAAGAGGAGTCAAGAAGAGAGCAGGCCACCTTCCCCAAGGCCAGATGGGTAATTGCTATGGGAGTCACCAAGAAAAGAGAAGGTGATTATATCCCTGGCAGTCTTACAGGTTGAGTTCCCATTTCCTCCATCCATACAATGGTTAGACTCTAACGCTTGGTGGCCTTTTTGTTCAGACATTCCTAATTTCATGGAACAATAGGTACAGTGGTGTTGCCTGACCTGAGGAGTTTCAATAGTGTAAGTCTGGGAATCTACATAAATTTTCCAGTTCTTTTTAAGGATCAAGTGCAATCATTAGTATGGCAAATTAAGGTTGGTTTGTTGGCTTGTTAACAAAGAGTCACACTTGAAAATTCCCATACCTTGCCTATATTGGCCATGCCTGGTGGAGTGCTAGTGAGTAGAGATACATTTATCCTGCAACAGGTGGGAATTTGCCCACCACAACTACAATACACACATAAAATGAAACTTACAGAATTTTCTATAATGAATTTCTTCTTGCTCTAAACACCTCTCCCCTCCCCTACCATTTTCACTGTTTAATAGAAAGAAACTGAAACTATTACTCGAGGGTTTATACAGGAACCCCCCCACACCCCAGCTGCCTTGAGATAAACAAGGTCTTTTTTTGCGAAACTTGTTATATTTTAAAGTTTCTTTACCCTTTCCTCTCCTCTCTTTACTCTCCTCTGGTGGCCTCCAGATAGCACAGGGAAGACTCATGTCATCTCATTGTGGAAAGGAAAGAATATCTTTTTTCTATGTGGTCCTTCTCTACAGGCTCTTACTGATCTCCACTGGAGATGTCATTTTCTGGACTGGTCTGTGGATGTCATCCAGCAGAAATTATGGAAATTCTCTTTATATAGACTGGTGTAATTAAGGTTCCTGGAAAACTCAGTTGTTTCCTCTGTGTTGAGATCCATGAAACTCAACTAAGTCTTCATTTGACCAATGATTTTGGAGTGTCCACCTCAGATCATTTGCTATGGGACTCACTTGCCCCACATGGTGGCTTCCTCTTGGCTGACACACTCAGATACTCTCTGACACTCCTACAGCATCCCATGACAACCTTTGAATCTCCTTCATGACCTTTGGAGGTCATGGGAACTAAGGGATGCCCTGTGTCAGGCTCTCTCATGCTCTCTACCCCACCCTGCCACCATTTTTGATTCAGGCTCACATATTGGTACAGAGCCTCTCAAATTACTTTAAGTTTTCTCATTCCATGGTCTTGAGGTCAGAGGAAATAGTTCTGCAATTACCCCAAACCATTCTTGTTGTTTAACAGACTTCACTTAAGTGGATGAAGGAACCCATAACAAGATATTCATGGCTAATTGGTTCATATTCTATCTATCTATCTATCTATTTATCATCTATCTACCTATTTCTACCTCTCTCTCTCTCTCCCTCCCTCCCTCCCTCCTAGTTAAAAAAAAAAAAAAAAAAAAGAGGTCCACTATGCCCTTCCTCTCAGGGAAGGATTTTCTTTGTATTGTTTTTATTATTATTTTCTTTACGTTCTTCACCTTTGCCATAAAGGGGGAAAAGCCTGCAGGAAAAGTAGTTTGCTGAAAAGGAAAATTATATTAGGAAATATTTCAGAAATATTATCTTCATTAAACATATCTGGGGAATTACAAGTAGTTTGGTATAGTGACCAATTAATTCCTAAAGGCATAGGGAAATGGGAAATGGGAAATAATGTGTTTGGGCTACTTTAGCTGATACTACAATCAGGAAAATAGCCTTACAGTGATACATTGTCTTGATTTAGGGAGATAGTTTAGTGGTCAAGAACAAGATCTCTGAAGTCATGTTATCTGGGCTTGAAATCTATATTCACTGCCTACTTACTATGTGCCCTTGGGAAATTTATGTCACGCCTTTTTTTTTTTTTTTTATCCTGTATGCAGGCCTCTCACTGCTGTGGCCTCTCTTGTTGCAGAGCACAGGCTCCGGATGCACAGGCTCAGCGGCCATGGCTCACGGGCCCAGCTGCTCCACGGCACATGGTATCTTCCCGGACCAGGGCACAAACCCATGTCCCCTGAATCAGCAGGTGGACTCTCAACCACTGCACCACCAGGGAAGTTCCTATGTCACGTCTTTTTATGCTTTAGTTTCCTCATCTATAAAAGAGCAAGAGTGCCAGTATCTACTTTGAATGGCTGTTGAGATAATTCACTGTTTGTATATAAAAAATCAGAAGAATGTTTGGTATACTGAAAACACTAAAAAAGGGTTAGATTTATTAACATTGACATGCTGAAAATAAAACCTCTTATTTTCTTATCTGGTGAGAAAATCCATCATGACCCATGGGGAATGTGTGTGAAATCTTAGCCATTTTTATTTTAGCAGAATAAGAACAAATAAGCATTATGCTGAATCTCATTATTTAATCGTGTAACCTGGAATGACAAGGCTTAGTCAAATCAGTGTTAGATTTTAGATAATCAGCATATGTGTTTATTCGGCTGAAAAGGCAGCAATCAACACAATGCTTTCATTTTCTCCTTCTTTCACTTGAAAATAAAATTTTCCCTCTGACGTGCATTCACAACTACCTTAAAGTTCATGGAAACCTTGGGGTCAAGCCAGAAGGCAAAATTTGACCCCAAGGGACATTGGGCAAGCTGCCACTACAATTTGTTCACATTTAATCATGTAGGACAACTTGAACAACTATTATTATTGAATAGTTTGTTCCCTAGATGTTACTATAACAGGTGAGGCCTTTGAAGTCATCAACTATGAATTGACATTTTCCATTGGCACTTGCCATCTACCTCTACAAGGATTAAATCATGTGCAACTGCAGCTGCTGACTTTCAACGCCCCCCCCCCCCCAAAAGGAGTTCAGGTTGAGAGCAGAAATGAGGCACTCTGTGTTCTGGGAAAAACTGGCAGAACAGGTCTTCAGATAGTTAGATATTTTCAGGAGCCTATTTTATGAACCCAATTCTTATATCTACTCATGTCTAGAAAAGCACCAGAATCCTTCATGGTGACGTTTGCTCCTCATGACTAGCAGTAACCCGCATGAGACTAGCAGAAACCTTATGTAAAAAAAATATGTGCTCGATTGCTTGTACTCCCCCTTCACCAAAATCACATATATACTGACCTTCCCCTCTGCCTCTTTGGAGCAGTTTCCCAGAGCTATCTGGGATGTTGTCTCCCAGCCTGAAGTCCTCAGATAGCCCCCAATAAAACTTAACTCACAGCTCTCACGTTGTGCATGTTTTTAAGTCAACAAAGTAATCCTACAAATTATATTTTAATAAAGATCTGAATTTGACTTGACTCATCCATGATTATATTTTAATTTCTCTTTACTACTCCATTTTCTACATGGATTTGGTTTTAAAATTAGACAATTTTTTGCATCAGCAAACTGTAAGAAATTGTTGTGACATTTTTTTCAAGCATGTTGGTCTCTGAAAATTTGAGAAACGTTTTTAATGAATTGTCAATATAGAAAAAAATGAAAAAAATTTAACGGCCACTCAAAAGCGAACATGGGAAAATGTGATGAGAAACCCCTATGATGTTCATAGTTAAAGGAAGACAATTAAGTGATGTAATTTATTTTAAAATGTTTAATATAATAGTGATAGGGGAATTAAAAGCTAACACAAAAGGTTAAAACAAATTAAAGGTTAAATGTATTTTGAAGTTAGAAAACTAGGCAAGTATGATACTTGAATTATCTGTAACAAAATTCAGTAAGCTAGAGCACTCCAGCTGTAAAAAATAAAAGGCATTAAGATATGTGAAGCCAAACTTTAAACTTGTAATTGCTGTAAAAACCTGCATTATTTCTACAGACTGGATGATTTGCTGAATAAAAGATTTACTAGCAAGGAGTAGCCTCATACACACTTAAAGATGTTTTAGCGTGATAAAATTCTTTCATTCGCACAGAGAGTAAGGAAATTCTCAGATGTGACACAGCAGGCTTAGAGTGGGATGCTCCCAAAGTGAACTTTCTTGTCTCTGAATCACTTTTTTCTTCCCTGTCATATTTGTAAGTGCCACTATAAGTCTTTGGGAAAGCTCTGCATTTCCTTATATGAATACTGAAAATGTCTGCATATAAATGACATAAAGATTATTGCTTTAATCTTTGAGCAGGAAATCAGACTCTTCCTCACTAATAAAATTGGTAATGCATTAGAAGTCATAATATAGCTCTATGCTCAGTAGAAATAACCACATGTGAAGTGTTTTTGAATGACTGAATGAATGAGGACAAATCTTAATTATAGAGTTATAAAATTTAATATCAAAATGCAGAAGCATCAAAATGAAGCTACTTCTTTTAGAAGGTCTATAAGTAACTTTAAAAAATTGGGACTCTAGACAAGCCTCCTAGATAGCCTAAGCCACCAGAGGGCAGACAGCAGAAGCAAGAAGAACTACAATCCTGAAACCTGGGGAACAAAATCCACATTCACAGAAAGATAGACAAGACAAAAAACCAGAGGGTTATGTACCAGATGAAGGAACAAGATAAAACTGCAGAAAAACAACTAAATGAAGTGGAGATAGGAAACCTTCCAGAAAAAAAATTCAGAATAATGATAGTGAAGATGATCCAGGACCTCGGAAAAAGAATGGAGGAAAAGATCGAGAAGATGAAAGAAATGTTTAACAAAGACCTAGAAGAATGAAAGGACAAACAAAGAGAGATGAACAGTACAATAACTGAAATGAAAACTACACTAGAAGGAATCAATAGCAGAAAAACTGAGGCAGAAGAAGGGCTAAGTGACCTGGAAGACAGAATGGTGGAATTCACTGCGTGGAACAGAATTAAAAAAAAAAGAATGAAAAGAAATGAAGACAGCCTAAGAGACGTCTGCGACAACATTAAAGGCAACAACATTCGCACTATAGGGGTCCCAGAAGGAGAAGAGAGAGAGAGAAAGGACCCGAGAAAATATTTGAAGAGATTATAGTCAAAAACTTCCCAAACATAGGGAAGGAAATAGCCACCAAAGTCCAGGAAGCACAAAGAGTCCCATACAGGATAAACCCAAGGAGAAACACAGCAAGACACATAGTAATCAAATTGACAAAAGTTGAAGACAAAAAAACTATTGAGAGCAGCAAGGGAAAAATGACAAAGAACATACAAGGGAACTCCCATAAAGTTAACAGCTGATTTCTCAGCAGAAACTCTACAAGCCAGAAGGGAGTGGCATGACATATTTAAAGTGATGAAAGGGAAGAACCTACAACCAAGATGACTCTACCCAGCAAGGATCTCATTCAGATTCGATGGAGAAATCAAAAGCTTTACAGACAAGCAAAACCTAAGAGAATTCAGCACCACCAAACCAGCTCTACAACAAATGCTAAAGGAACTTCTCTAAGTGGGAAACACAAAAGAAGAAAAGGACTTACAAAAACAAACCCAAAACAATTAAGAAAATAGTAATAGAAACATACATATTGATAATTATCATAAACGTGAATGGATTAAATGTTCCAACCAAAAGACACAGACTGACTGACTGAATTCAAAAAGAGGACCCATATATATGCTGTCTACAAGAGACCGACTTCAGACCTAGGGACACATACAGACTGAAAGTGAGGGGATGGAAAAAGATATTCCATGCAAAAGGAAATCAAAAGAATGCTGGAGTAGCAATACTTATATCAGATAAAATAGAGTTCAATAGAAAGAATATTACAAGAGACAAAGAAGGACACTACATAATGTTCAAGGGATCAATCCAAGAAGATATAACAATTATAAATATATATGCACCTGGCATCATAGGAGCACCTCAATATATAAGGCAACTGCTAATACCTATAAAAGAGGAAAACGACAGTAACACAATAATCGTGGGGGACTTTAACACCTCACTTACATCAATGGACAGATCACCCAAACAGAAAATTGATAAGAAAACACAAGTTTTAAGTGATACAATAGACCAGATAGATTTAATTGATATTTATAGGACATTCCATACAAAAACAGCAGATTACACTTTCTTCTCAAGTGTGCACAGAACATTCTCCAGGATAGATCACATCTTGGGTCACAAATCAAGCCTCAGTAAATTTAAGAAAACTGAAATCATATCAAGCATCTTTTCTGACCACAACACTATGAGATTAGAAATCAATCACAGGGAAAACAAACATAAAAAACACAAACACATGGAGACTGAACAATATGTTACTAAATAACCAAAAGATCACTGAGGAAATCAAAAAGGAAGTCAAAATATACCTAGAGACAAATGACAATGAAAACATGGTGATCCAAAACCTATGGGATGCAGCAAAAGCAGTTCTAAGAGGGAAGTTTATAGCAATACAAGCCTACCTCAAGAAACAAGAAAAATCTCAAACAAACAATCTAACCTTACACCTAAGGAATTAGAGAAAGAAGAACAAACAAAACCCAAAGTTAGTAGAAGGAAAGAAATCATAAAGATCACAGCAGAAACAAATGAAATAGAAACAAAGAAAACAATAGCAAAGATCAATAAAACTAAAAGCTGGTTCTTCAAGAAGATAAACAAAACTGATAAACCATTAGCCAGACTAATCAAGAAAAAGAGGGAAATGATTCAAATAAATAAAATTAGAAATGAGAAAGAAGAAGTTACAACAGACACTGCAGAAATACAAAGCATCCTAAGAGAATACTACAAGCAACTCTATGCCAATAAAATGGACAACCTGGAAGAAATGGACAAATTCTTAGAAAAGCATCCCCTTCCAAGACTGAACCAGGAAGAAATAGAAAATATGAACAGATCAATCACAAGTAATGAAACTGTGATTAAAAATCTTCCAACAAACAAAAGTCCAGGACCAGATGGCTTCACAGGTGAACTCATTCAAACATTTAGAGAAGAGCTAACACCCATCCTTCTCAAACTCTTCCAAAAATTGCAGAGGAAGGAACACTCCCAAACTCATTCTCTGAGGCCACCATCACCCTGATACCCAAACCAGACAAAGATACTACAAAAAAAGAAAATTACACACCAATATCACTGATGAATATAGATGCAAAAATCCTCAACAAAGTACTAGCAAAAGGAATCCAACAACACATTAAAAGGATCATACACCATGATCAAGTGGGATTTATCCCAGGGATGCAAGGATTCTTTAATATACATAAATCAATCAATCTGATACATCATATGAACAAATTGAAGAATAAAAACCATATGATCATCTCAATAGATGCAGAGAAAGCTTTTGACAAAATTCAACATCCATGTAGGATAAAAGCTCTCCAGAAAGTGGGCATAGAGGGAAATTACCTCAACATAATAAAGGCCATATATGACAAACTCACAGCAAACATCATTCTGCATGGTGAAAAACTGAAAGCATTTCCACTAAGATCAGGAACAAGACAAGGATGTCCACTCTCACCACTATTATTCAACATAGTTTTGGAAGTCCTAGCCACAACAATCAGAGAAGAAAAAGAAATAAAAAGAATACAACTTGGAAAAGAAGAAGTAAAACTGTCACTGTTTGCAGATGAGATGATACTATACATAGAGAATCCTAAAGATGCCACCAGGAAACTACTAGAGCCAATCAGTGAATTTGGTAAAGTTGCAGGATACAAAATTAATGCACAGAAATCTCTTGCATTCCTATACACTAATGATGAAACATCTGAAAGAGAAATTAAGGACACAGTCCCATTTACCATTGCAACAAAAAGAATAAAATACCTAGGAATAAACTTACCTAGAGAGACAAAAGACCTGTATGCAGAAAACTATAAGACACTGATGAAAGAAATTAAAGATGATACAAACAGATGGAGAGACATACCATGTTCTTGGATTGGAAGAATCAATACTGTGAAAATAACTATACTACCGAAAGCAATCTACAGATTCAATGCAATCCCTATCAAATTATCAATGACTTTTTTTTTACAGAACTAGAACAAAAAATCTAAAAATTTGTATGGAGACACAAAAGACCCCAAATAGCCAAAGCAGTCTTGAGGGAAAAAATGGAGCTGGAGGAATCAAACTCCCTGACCACAGACTATACTACAAACCTACAGAAATCAAGACAATATGGTACTGGCACAAAACCAGAAATATAGATCAATGGAACAGGATAGAAAGCCCAGAGATAAACCCACACACCTATGGTCAACTAATCTATGAAAAAGGAGGCAAGGATATATAATGGAGAAAAGACAGTCTCTTCAATAACTGGTGTTGGGAAAACCAGAAAGCTACATGTAAAGGAATGAAATTAGAACACTCCCTAACACCATACACAAAAAAATAAACTCAAAATGGATTAGAGACCTAAATATAAGACCAGACACTATAAAACTCTTAGAGGAAAACAGGAAGAACACTCTTTGACATCAATCACAGCAAGATCTTTTTAGATCCACCTTTTAGAGTAATGGAAATAAAAAGAAAAATAAACAAATGGGACCTAATGAAACTTCAAACCTTTTGCACAGCAAAGGAAACCATAAACAAGAGGAAAAGACAACCCTCAGAATGGAGAAAATATTTGCAAACGAATCTACGGACAAAGGGTTAATCTGCAATATATCTAAACAGCTCATGCAGCTCAGTATTAAAAAAACAAACAACCGAATCAAAAATGGGTGGAAAGTCTAAATAGACATTTCTCCAAAGAAGACAAACAGATGGCCAAAAAGGACATGAAAAGCTGCTCAACATTACTAATTATTAGAGAAATGCAAATCAAAACTACAATGAGGGGAGCTTCCCTGGTGGCGCAGTGGTTGAAAATCTGCCTGCTAATGCAGGGGACACAGTTTCGAGCCCTGGTCTGGGAGGATCCCACATGCCATGGAGCAACTAGGCCCGTGAGCCACAACTACTGAGCCTGCGTGTCTGGAGCCTGTGTTCCACAACAAGAGAGGCCGTGATAGCGAGAGGCCCACGCACCGCGATGAAGAGTGGCCCCCGCTTGCCACAACTAGAGAAAGCCTTCGCACAGTAATGAAGACCCAGCACAGCAAAAATTAATTAATTAATTAATTAATTCCTACCCCCAACATCTTCTTTAAAAAAAAAAAAAAACTACAGTGAGGTATCACCTCACACCAGTCAGAATGGGCATCATCAGAAAATCTACAAACAACAAATGCTGGAGATGGTGTGGAGAAAAAGGACCCTCTTGCACTGTTGGTGGGAATGTAAATTGATACAGCCACTATGGAGAACAGTATGGAGGTTCCTTAAAAAACTAAAAATAGAATTACCATATGACCCAGCAATCTCACTACTGGGCATATACCCAGAGAAAACCACAATTCAAAGAGACACATGCACCACAATATTCATTGCAGCACTATTTACGATGCCAGGTAATGGAAGCAACCTAAATGCCCATCAACAGACGAATGGATAAAAAAGAGGTGGTACATATATACAATGGAATATTACTCAGCCATAAAAAGGAATGAAAATGGGTCATTTGTAGAGACGTGGATGAATCTAGAGACTGTCATACAGAGTGAATTAAGTCAGAAAGAGAAAAACAAATACCGTATATTAATGTGTATATGTGGAACCTAGGAAAATGGGACAGATGAACTGGTTTGCAGGGCAGAAATTGAGATGCAGATGTAGAGAACAAACATATGGACACCAAGGGGGGAAGGTGGAGGGGATGGTGGTGGTGCTGTGATGAACTGGGAGATTGGGATTGACATATATACACTAATATGTATAAAATGGATAACTAATAAGAACCTGCTGTATAAAAAATAAATAAAGTAAAATTTAAAATATAAAAAAATAAATACTTAAGCAGAGATAAATGAAATTTTATTTTGGTAAGGAAAACTTTTTTTATTTTTCAAATCAGAATTGCTAAGTAACTAATTTGTGAATTAAAAATCACTCGCATTTGTCTGAATGTACATTATTCAGTTTAATTTAAATATGAAAATCAATTTGATATAATTCCATAACTAGTGGATAAAAAAAAAATTGGGACTCTAGAAATCAGAAGAATTTTTTTAACATCTTTATTGGAGTATAATTGCTTTACAATGGTGTTAGTTTCTGCTTTATAACAAAGTGAATCAGCTATACATATACATATATCCCCATATCTCCTCCCTGTTGTGTCTCCCTCCCTCCCTCCCTCCCTCCCTATCCCACTCCTCTAGGTGTTCACAAAGCACCGAGCTGATCTCCCTGTGCCATGCGGCTGCTTCCCACTAGCTATCTATCTTACATTTGGTACTGTATATATGTCCATGCCACTCTCTCTCTTTGTCAGCTTACCCTTCTGCCTCCCTGTGTCCTCAAGTCCATTGTCTACGTCTGCATCTTTATTCCTGTCCTGCCCCTGGTTCAGAAAATTTTTTTGATATTTGCCATTCACTAAGAAAATGTTACACGCTACACTACTGAATGAAACAGAATGGGCCAGTGAGGCACCTTGTTTTTAAAATTACTTAAGACAAAATTTTGATTGATTTCTTAGTGTCTGTAATATCCTGAGAGTTTACCTACAGTTTCAAAGTAGTCTGGGCACTCATCAAAACATGAGACCATCAGAGTTTAGTAAACTGGAAACACCTACATGTTTTTTCAGCTACTGTTCTACCACTTCACTACTCCTACTCCCAAAAAAGTAGTAAAAATGCATTATGTAAAATTAATGCTCATATCAGACATTTTACACCAGTTACAATTTTTACTTCTAATTGTCCATGTTTGCTCCTCTGTAAATTTACATATTATTTTCAAACCCCAAAACATAGCAATTTATATGTCAGTCATATACTTTCTTTTAAAAGCACCCACTCTTGTATAACTTCTTTCTCATGCTATCAACAGTAATTTCCAAAGAATCTTAGGACAGGGGAAGATATAAATTTTGAAAGAGACATACATGTAAAGGTAACAATGCCAACTAGAAACATCATTCTAAAAGAAGTTGAGGAACTAAAAAACATAGAAAAGGACTTAGCTCAAAAATCATTTCTCTTAGTAACACTTTTTTTAGAAATTGTATACAAATAGTTTATAATTTGATGCAATATCAGGCAAGATTTTAAATTTCCAGCATGAAGTACTATTAGAATAAATCTCATAGAGCAAAAAATATTTACCATCAGTACAACTTTTCAAATAACAGACTAACAGGAAGATGCAGAATAAAGGTGTAGACAAAACAATAAAATAATTTGGTTATGCCACATTTCTTTACATTCAAATCAGAAAAGGGTAATTAAAAGAGTAATGAAATATGAAGGAAAACACACTTCTAACATTTTCTTCTAATTTGAAATAATTTGTCTAATGTTCATTCAATTTATGTGAAAAAGTCACTATATACATTCTCTACACAAATAAACTTGCCTGTTATCCCAAGGTGATCATTTTTAAGCATGTAGAAATTAATATTTTTTAATGTTTCTAAAAATCCTTTGATCAAAGCAGTCAAAAACACTAAGAATTATTTCATTGACCAATCACTCTAACCTTACTTTGTACATTACAGCTTGGGCTAACCAATCAAAATGCAAAATATTAGCAAGGTCATATAGTAGTATGACAAAACACACACTATATTTCACAGATTACAAAAGACATTAAAATTCTGATATCCCATTCATAAGGAAAAGGTTGTAATGAGAATAGAAAATGGCACAACATTAATTCATTGTGTGACAAAGAATATAATGGGAATGGGAAATAGTACAAACATAACTCATGCTTCTTACAGTTTTAAGATTGTAATGTCATGGTTCATATCACATACTTAGCAAGAAGGTGGTAGTCAATGTGTTGCAATATTCAATGACTTCTGAATTTAGTAAGAGCATTATTTTGAATACATATATATGTATCTATACAAACACACAATATTTTAATACGTGTATTTTCAGGATTGGGTATATTTAAAAATTAAACAATGTTGCTAAAACGTTTTATATGAAAAGATAGCATGTGTATGATTAAAATATGAAGAGCACTATCATAAATCCACTGGACAAGTGAAAATATGAAACTAAAATGTGCTATTGGATACATTCAAGTTAATATTTTAAAATGGAATAAAATCTATTGGTAAGCAATTGCTTTCAATCATTTTATAAAGCAATGCATGATTTTATAAAATATTCAACTATTACATTGCAAAGTCAGGAATATTTGTAGCGTGGTTACAAGTCTTCACCCAATAATCAGTGCTGCTCTTTGACTTTCTTAAGAATAGATATGGTCTCTAGAACTACAGGAGGTGATATTCTAGGAACTGTGGAACACTGGGAAAGCAAAGCTGGTGTTTTGTAATAAAAATATAATCTTTAATAGTAGCATAAAAAGACTAATGAGCACTTTTTAAAAATTTTATTGAAGTATAGTTGATTTACAATGTTGTGTTAATTTCTGCTGTATGGCAAAGTGATTCAGTTATACACATATAACAGATTCTTTTCCATTAAGGTTTATCACAGGATATTGAATATAGTTCCCTGTGTGGTGCAGTAGGAGTTTGTTTTTATCTATCCTATATATAATATATAATAGTTTACATCTGTTAATCCCAAACTCCCAATCCTTCCCTCCGCCACCCCGCTTCCCCTAATGAGCACTTGTGGCCAGGAAGGTGTTTCCAAAAAAGTCTAAAATGTTGCTCTAAGGTAATTTTAAGATAAAAATGACAGCTCCATTTCTTCAGCTTTAAATTATCCACCCTAGGAGGAGGGCATATGGTGGATCATCACAAACATTTTGTGTGTCTGTGTGTGTACTTAAAAATGCATTCTTATTTCTCCCCAGTTGATTCTACTTTTTAATTACATAAGCAGTAGTTAATATTAAGATTTAGATTTAAACTTATTTGCATTTCTTAAATAAATATCCAATAACATGCTGGGATGTGGGGTCAGATTTAATTAACCCAGGATTTAAAAATTGACATGAATTATCCCAAAAATAGATAACCCACACATTTTTAATTGAGTAGTTGGCATGGGAATATTCCACTTTTAAACATCTTTAGTTCATGGGGAAATATGAATGTAAAAAGAAGTTTTGTAAAATGAATAATTACCTCTATTAAAAATATGTTCAGTGGGAAAGAAGTGCTAGTTCCATTACTGAATCACAATTCACACCTGAGATGCTTAAAATCACATTAACAATTTTTTGAAAATATAATTAAATAATGTTTTTATTTAATTTTACAAAATGTGAAGTTCTGATAGCTTTCAAGATTTCAGTGATTATTTAGTACATTGAAATAATATTTAAAATAATGTCTTTGTTATACAAATTAGATTTCTTTATGATATATGAAAATAACATGGAAACATAGACAATTTATTAACTATAAGTGAGAATATTACTTATTAATTAGGTGGTAAAACTGTGATTTTGTGAAACTAACTAGTACTGATCTAAAGGGGATAATGTCTTAATAAATTTTGGAAGACTTTAGAATTTAGGGAGTTTATTATTTAAAACTCATTGTGTATCCAGTGGATGGTCAGACTTTCTTGTTAACAACTCATTCTATGGCACAGAAAACTCATATCTAGATTAATTGCCCCCCCCCAAAGATTGTGGTTTTGAAGAAATTGAAGGAAAACTGCAGAATACTATGTTATAGGGGCTTCCTATAATTATCTTAAGTTCAAACAGATTCCAAAAAGTAAGATGATTCCAATATTTAACATATCCCTTGGAAAATTAATTATTTGGTCTAAAAAAATTTTAATGTAGTATTTTCACCTGCATTTTTCAATTTATTTAAACTAAAAAAGAAAAAAGTCCACCTTTAAAATTTTCTTTAATTTTTTTTAAAAAAAGAAAAATATTAAAGTTAATTATGTGATGAATTTAAACAACGATGACTAGATCAGGAAATTCAAAGGACAATTTTGAAGTATATTTACAAAGCTTAAAAATAAACATGTTTTTTTTTTTAATTTACCAAATGTGTGTTTTGAATTTGCTGTAGACAATTGGACAATCGCTTTGTATTGTAATATATACCTAAGATTTTTATTTTAGTTTTCCTCATTTTTTCCAAATAAATGTTTTAAGATGTGTTAATTTAATGCAGAAAATAATGTGATGTTTTCTTAAGCATGGAATATTGTGCTATAGTTTATGCACACTAGCAGTTTTATGTATCTAACGTGACTTAGGCTCTGTAACTTTTAATGCACCAATTAAGATGTTCAAACCACAGATTTAAATAGCTGTCTATGACTGCCATTGGTTGATTTATTTCCTGATAATCATTGGAGCTGCTAAGTGAAAAATCAGAGATAGCATCTCTTTAAGAACACTGCTCTTCTTTGTCACACTTGCTGAATTCAGACTCTGATTGTGACGGGGGCAAAGGGCTAGTGTCACATTAAAAAATCTGAACACATAGTTCTCTTTATTGGAGAATCATTTTTCATCATCTTACAGGCATTTTTGACCATTCTTAATGTACTAACCATTGCATAGAGTTTGGAATTCAATACTGAACTTGTGATAGTGAGATTGAGGATGTTCTACAAGCTTTTTAAGAAATTTCAGGTAGGGGATGAAAGTGGTAGTGTTGGTAAATCAACTTTTCACAAGGGAGCAAAATGTATTCATCCCCTATGGTAGGCAGAAAAATGGTCCTCCAAAGATGTCCACATCCTGAACCCTAGAACCTGTGAATATATTACCTGACACAGAAAAAGAGACTTTTCACGTGTAATTAAGGTAAAGGTCTTGAGATGGGGATGGTCTCCTGGATGATCCAGGTGGGCCCAAAGTAATCACAAAGTAATTGAAGGGTCAGAAAGAGATTTGAAGATGCTGCTGGCTTTGGAGATGGAGGAGGAGGCCAAGAGCCAAGGAGTGTGGGAGGACTCTAGCAACTGGAAAAGAGAAGGGAACAGGTTCTTCTCGAGAGCCTCCAGAAGGAACACAGCCCTGCTGATACCCTGATTTTAAGCAAGTGAGACCTATTTTGGACTTCTGACTTCCATAAACCTAAAAATAATAAATTTGCGTTAGTCTAAGCCACAAAGTTTGTGGTGATTTGTTACAACAGGAATAAGAACTAATACTACTCTCCAACACTTTTTAAAGAAGATTGAGTGTCATTTAAGGACCAGTTTCAACATATATATATATATTTAAAACCACACAGCTATCATTATTTTTTAACTACAATTGCACAATAGCTATATTAAAACAACAGTACAAAAAAACACTTTGCATTTTAAAGATGAAAAATTCTTCTTCGAGTTCAAAAATGATTTCAAATTAGGTATATTTTTTAAATGTCCTTCTTCAGAAAACCAAATTGCAATTTTGCAATTCCTTCTATTTCTTCTTTAGCATAATCAATCAATGAAAGATAATGTCATAACAGAATAAACCAACTAAGAAGCAAGAATGTTATTTTTAATTCCTCTGTAGCTGACAGGACTGAGAAGTCTTACTCTCTTACTTATTTGTTGCAATAAACCTTGGTGAATACATCTCATCACCTGATTGTACTCTTGGTAAATTTCCTTACTTTGCAGTCTTTACAGAAGAAAGATACCGCTCATCATAAATCTTAAATCTCTTTGCAAGTACAAGTGAAAATACAAGCCCATATATGTTAACAGCTGTACAACAGCCTCCTGGGATAAATGTATTATAGGTGTAGAACCGTCATAATAGCACTCACAATCTCACTTTTCCCATTTCATAGGTTTTATACCTGTGCCATCTGGGCAATACACCTGGATGTACAACAGAATACTTACAAGCCTTGGCTTTCTAAATGGCCTTTCCTGGCCTCTGATTTTTGTGGAACTCTTTTGATTTTTTGATTCACACTAAACCTAAATGCCTTACATTTTGATGTGTATAAATGTTAATATTAGAAGGAAACACATTTTGTTGTGATTTAAAAAAAAAAAACGTGGGATGTAGTTTTATGAAACACAAATGAATGAGATCAACCTTTTTTTTTTCATTCTCTTCATTAACAAAGAGATTTTCGCCAAGTCATTTAACAGGTGTTCATTTCCTCATCCTTCTGAAAACTGGGGAAATAGTTGAGGTTATTGTTAGGATTAAAGGAGACAAATGTGTCTGGAAGGCATATTTTGAAGTACTATTTACATAATTAGTTGTATTATTTTATTGCTGATATTCTTCAAATTCATTAAAATGTAGTTGAATAGAAAAAGTTTTTATTTCCTTGCCCCTTTCCAGTTTTCCTTTCATTCCTACTCCTCATTCATTGCTTTTATTTTTCCCCTCACCCAATAACTGCATTACTACTATATCAGTTTTCTTATATTTTGGGTAGAAAAATAACAGTAGTTAAAATATAAGCTGATGTGACTGAAGTCAACATAAATCCAGCATAAAATTGTTCTTTGTCATCTATTCTTGTTTACCTCTTTTGAGAGAGGCAACTCTGTAACTTTCAAACGCAGCTGGTCTCAAGAAATGTCTAGTACATGCCACCATGATTATTATAAGAGCATCATCATTTCAATGACACTATTCCTGGAATGACAGGGTCATTCATTTTAATGAAATTGGTCTATAGTTTTCTTCCCCTCTTTTCTTTAGGTACTCCTACTCTTTTGCTCAGCATTTACATCTTCTGGTGCCAATGTCCTCCAATTGTCCTTAAAGCCCAGGGCCATCACTTGACTGTCCACCTAACCAGTCTTCCCGGAAGCATTCTGTTTTTACTCTTTTCCCCAGAATAGCTGCATTAACAAGACCTGTTGGAGAAGACTGGTTCTTCAAAATGTTAATTGACTAAATGAAACATAGCTTATGAGTTATATCCAATCTCATTTCAAGTCTTGGATCCTGGCACACCATATGACCAGTTTTTCCCTACTGGTAATGATTTTAATAAAAATGAATGTCCTCTCATTTCTAGAGACAAGAAACAATAATAAATGGTGAAAAGTCAGGCTATTTGGTTAACAAATTAGGGTTAGATTAAATAAGTATTATGTCAGTGGGGGTGGAATTCTCAATTGAAAAACTGAGTCAGCATCGCTGTTTTAGTGAAGCATAGGTATGCATATACACATATTTTTTAATCCAGCTTTTAGAAAAAATTATCCACAGAAACACCATTAGATAGCATTTAAAATGTTTACCTTCAGGATATAATGCTTAGATGAGAGTCAGTCCTGACACTATGGTTTTACCTCTGTACCCTAGTGGTTGAGGATGCAATTGCTGGTCATCCTCTCAGCCATCTGGGGCTATGATGCTGCAAAAAAAAAAAAAAACCCCAGACAACTTTTTTCCCCATTACGTGCAGTTAAGTTCCTGTTTGCAAGTGTTATTTATAAGGAAGGCAGCAGGACTTGGAAACAAACCAAAGAGTAATGTAAGCATAAATGCTTCCAAGGAGACATGTGTCGCTAATGGCTTTTCACAAACCATAGGGAATGAGGGAGTAACACTTCCACTCCATCGAGCTGGCTTAATTTTTTTAAGCATGTGAACTATCTGAAGAGCTTTACAGAATTTCACTTCTGAATTAGGACTTTGTTGCTTTGAAACTGGCTGTTACTATTCTAATATAATAACATGAATGGCAATAAGAAAATACAAAGACAAAAAAAATCAAGATGTAACTTCAGGAAATGTGTCTGCCATTTTCATGGTGGTCAGGCACACATCCAGGGCAGCAAGGGTGCTTCCATGGTGATAAATATAAAAGATGACTTTGAGGAAAACTATGCATGTAGATGAGGATCACACTAGGACAAAGTCATATTTTTACATATAGTTTAGGAAGAAGATAGTAGTCCAAATTTTCCTCGACACCTCTTTTTAAATGGATACACATCATCCAAATCAGTCCTACAAATCATAAGGAAAGGGGGGATTACATTTATTCAATCTTTAATGCTATCACAGTCAACATATTTAACTTAGGTGAGGTCAGTTCATGAGACAGTAAGTTTGAATCTTTTGTGTGTCGTGCTTATCCTTAATACACATTGCATGAAATCTTCCTGTTTATCAGTAAGGATGTTGGCACGCGTTTTACAAAATATTTATAAGAAAGGCATCTATGATGAAAAGAAGGAGTCAGGAAGTATGGGTCCTAAAGTATTGCTGAATGGACGCATGTGCCGTGAACCAATGATCTTACCCTGAGCGAGTCAGTTAATTATCTTCTTCTGGATATTTTCTTCTGTGAGACAAACGTTTTTAATTCAGTTACCTGTAGTCTCTCTTCTATCTCCAGAATTCTGTGGCTATTATAATAAAGTTAGTGTTGCAAATTAGTATAGAAGTGGAATTCAGGGCTTCAGAGACCAAGTTCAGGAAAAAAAAAATCTTGTCAAGCCCCTTAGTAAGAACAAACAGGCTAAAATCTTTACCTCTCCTGGTTCCCTGGTCCTAGAAATCTATATTAACTCCTCACCCCCTATCCCAGCTCTGTCATTGTCTGTGCTCTACATGTCTTGTCAGGTAGTTTTAAATAAGTTATTGTTGTAACTCATTTTTTCTGTGACTTCCCAGCAAGAACTTTGAGACGTATGTTATGTGGGCAAAACTTCCAACTTATTTCTAGCACAGTTAACTTTAAAAATTCTGAGCAGCTAGCCAGGGTTTTTGTTCCCCCCAAAAGCAGCTTTACTCAAGAAAAGGGGGGAAAAAAAGAAAGAAAATTATGGAGAAGTCAAGTTAGTTTGTTTATAAGTAACCATGGTCTTCTCACAGTCATACGTAATCAAAATGAACAGCTTCTCAATTTCTTTGAAAGCAAATAATTGAGCTGAAAGCAATTTAACTGTCTTAGGCCCAGATATATCGTGTATTAAAGGGATGGATACTAAGGAAGATCTGCAGCCCAAAGGTACAGATTTTTATCTCGTCAGTTTTCCCAGAAATGCTTGTAACTTTTGAGTGGGCAATTCTTTGAATAATCTGATCACTAACTAGTAAGGTTTACCTGAATATCCATTTTGACTTCCAGGTCATTAGTTCTCAGCATTCTGTTCTCAGATATAAAGTGAAATCTGGTAATGGTTATTTAAAAAAAAAAAAAAAAAAGGATGGTCTATCTGAAGTTCAAGTGAATATGGACTTTTATGCTTTTATGGAGTGTCTGGAATTTCCTTTTAGTGCTATGCAATGGCAATAATGGCATTCTGGGTTCTGTTAAATGGAAGACTATTGAAGAAATTAGAAGAGTATTTATTCTATCTGGGTTGTGAAAGCTCAGTCTGTTAATCCGAGAAATGCTTTGATAGTTTGATGGAACATTGAGAGCATTTATTTTATGATTTTAATTGAGCTTCTCAGGTTGTGTCTACTGAAATTTGGATCTTCCCCCAGCCCCATAAGATCTTTTGATCTTATGGTTTATATTGTTTCCAGAAACTTTTGATAAATTCAACACTGACTTGTTCACTTGCATAAGTTATTCTTTCCTTTTAATAAAACAAAGGAATTTCCCCAAATCAAATAGTTTAAAAAATGTCATAATTAAAAAGTGACTTTAGTTTAAAATCTCACATATTTATTAATGATTAACAAAAATTAAACATACAAAAGAATTATTTCATTTAAGTTTAGATATTTTTGGTTTTAAATTCTATATAAATGAGAGCTTTGGAGCTGAAATTCTATTTTGAAGCAGACACTATAGGACAGTAATTTTTAAGGTGGAAGAGATGGGGAAAAGCACATCCTTCCCAGAGAAGTAGATCGAAGGAGAGCAGAATTGTTCAGGTTTCACACACTTTCCATTTTCCTCCCTAAGATTTTAATACATCTCTCTTTGGGCACCTCCCACCATCTACCTCAGAATAGAGCCCTCATTCCCTAAGGAGAGTCTGCACGGGCCTCAAGGCTGATGATGGAGCAGGGGAGTTGAGAAGCTCTGCCTTCTATGGTCCTTGCACACTGATACCTGGGAGAATTAGACACATAATCTAAAGGAAGGATTTTGGGGTGGAAAACAAAATTTTTTCTTGAAATATGATTTTGTTTTTCCAATTTGGACAGACGCATGGGGACAAGAAATATTTCCATTTCCTCTTAACTACTATTAAAAAAAGGAAAAGAGAACAATGGTGAAGGTATGGGGGAAATGAGACTTGCCACTTGGTCTCAGACTTTCAGACCTAATCGGTCCAAGGTGAACTTAAGGACAAATGCCCTGTCTAAGGAGGGGCAGCTGCTACTCATTTCCTCCTAATGGTTCCCATAAGGAAATATGGGCTGAGGATTGCCAGATAATATTTTTTCATAAAGGATGTTATTAACGTGTATTTTTATGTGAAGTCTCATACATTTTAAATGTTGACTGCTAATTTAGAAAATATTTTAATAGTGTGATCCAAACAAAGCTCAATTGGAGCTTACCCATTTGGAACTTCTGATCTGTATCTCATTTTTGTTTTATTTTGTTTTGTTATATTAAGTATAGGTATATAGTTAGTTTGGTTATAAATCTTTAAAATCAGGGGTCAAGGACCAAGGAAATATGGTATAAGAGAAGAACAAAATTAGAGTTAAAAAAAGTTGATCCGGGTTATGGGTAATCTTAGGCAAGGAACAATTTTCTGTACCTTGATTTCCTCTCCTATAAATGAAAGAGTTGAATTAAATGACCTTTAAGCTACATACCACTCACAAAGTTCTATAATTTTAACATCCCTGGGGAGTTCCCTATAATAGTTTAGAAATGCATGAGTGTCTGGGTGAGTGTAAATATGGTAGGTCAGGATTTACAAGAATAGATGTAGTTATAGATGTAATTGATAACAGTTATTGGCTCAGACTATTCTATTTTTTTCTTTGCTTTAACCAGTGTTTTATGTCATTTAGGCCCACATTCTTAACTACTGTGCTGTGTTGCATTGTCTGCTCAAGCATCTGTGGAAAGAAAATAGAACTACTTTACAAAATAAATCACTCAAGAAAACAAACCAAAAGTTATTTTAGAAAAAGTTTACTCTTTACTTAATTCTATATATTACATTAAATAAATGTAATATTTTAAAAAGTCACTTTGTGTATCATTGTTTTAATTTACGAAGTTTGTATGTTGCTTTAGAAAAACTACCCAGCAGTTCCATTAAAATCACATTTCTAGCTAACAAGTCCATTTCTTTCTTTCTTTTTTTTTTTAAATTGGGGTCTAGTTGTTTTACAATGTTCTGTTAGTTTCTATTGTACAGTGAAGTGGAGTTCCCTGTGCTATGCAGCAGGTTCTTATTAGTTATCTATTTTATACATATTAGTGTGTGTATGTCAATCCCAACCTCCCAATTCATCCCACCTCCCATCCCCCACCTCCCACTTTCCCCCCTTCGAACAAGTCCATTTCTTTCCTCTTTCAGTGCAGATTCTTCAACAGAAAAACAGAAAAGTAGAAGTATTATACCTCCTGAGAGCCATAAGAGATTAGAAGTGGGTTATGGTTGTTTTATTAAAAAATAAATATGCTTAATTTGCATATTTTGGTATCACTGTTTTGTCTAATCTAATGCCTCCCAAGGCTAAATGTACAGGGTGCTATTAAAAATATAAATTATTGGGCCTCATCCCTAGAGACTCTGTTTTTTGGTTCAAGATGGAGGAGCCACTATTCTAAACTAATACCTTTCACAGACGAGGAATTGGTTTTACAGATACATTCAATGGTTTGAAGATAGGAATTGATCTTTAGTTTTTGGACATAAGCAGGTTGTAATTGGACAAACTGAAATCAGCATTTTTGGACCTGGGCTAGCTTCAAACTCAAGTTTGATCTAGACTTGTTTTCAGTTGCTTTCTTTTTTAGATTCCCAAAATTAATCCTTTCCAAATGCATAATTTTTAAATGTTAAATATAACCTAATTGTACTTGAAAGCTTACACCTAATATTTGGTGACATAAAAATTGACACATAAATATGAAATGTATTTATTATGGACTGAAATGTGCCCTCCCTAGATTCACATATCGGAGCCCTAACTTTCCAGTACATCAGAATGTGAGTATATCTGAAGATAGGGCCTTTAAATAGGTGATAAAGTTATAATGAGGTCATTAGGTCATTCAATCTGACTGGTGCTCTTATAACAAGGGGAAATTTGAACACACAAGGAGACACCAGGGCTGCACAGGCACAGTGGAAGAACCATGTGGAGACAATGAAAAGGCACCATCCACAAGCCAAGGAGAAGGGTCTCCAAAGAAACCAAACCAGACAACACTTTGATCTTGGACTTGTAGCCTCCAAGCCTGTAATAAAATAAATCTCTGTAGCTTAAGCCACCTAGTCTGGTATTTTGTTATGCCAGCCCTAGCAAGTTAATAATGGATTCTTAGGTGAAATAAACAACAGACACATATATAAATTGTCTTCCATATTTATCACAATTTTCCTGAAAATTGACTCTGAAAGTATATTTTCCAAAAATATAATGTTAAAATGAAAGGTGTTTACTCAACAAAGGACTCAGTATCAAATAAAACATAAAACAGACAAATTGTATACAATGCAGACAAAGGCACCATTATAAACAAGGCTGGGCCAGGGTATGTGGGTGATGAGAATAAAATTCTGGGCTCGAGATGCAGATGAGGACAGGACAACCAACCCATGTGAAGATTTTTAGCCAATTTGTTTCTCTTGAGGGGCGTGATTTTTCCGCCAATATGTATTCTCTGAAGCACTGAAATTAACTTTTATAGTACTTTGAAATAGTAAATTTGTAACAAAAGCCATAGAATTCTAGAGATAGAAGGTGGACTACGGGAATAAAGAACAATAACAGAATAAAGAACATTTGTCTCACAAATATCCAGGACAAGAAAATTAAATGAATTGATCAGAATAATACACCATTGGTTTACAGCAGATGAATTCATCCAGCAAGTCTTTAAAACCAACTTTCTTGATTCCTCATTTAAATGTACTCTTCATTTCATCACATATGCCTTCCTTATAAATATTTTGTAAAATGGGTACAAACATGCTTGCTGATAAACAGGGAACTTCTATGTAATTTACATAAAGGGTAAGCACCCCATACAAAGGTGCAAACTTACTGTCCCATGAACTAACCTCACCTAAGGTAAAGATGCTAATTATAATTGCATTAAAGACAGAGTAAAAATAATTTTTCCCCCCTTAGAAATATTAATAAGTTCCATTTCACCTGAGATCACCCTGTTGAGAAGTATCTTGGATGAAAGACATCCTTGTCTGTTCCCTGGGCCAACCCGCTTATTGAGGCTTCGTCTTTCTTTTTTTTTTTTTCTGATGCTTCATCTTGATGAGCACAGGCACGACCAGTAAAAGAACCACCCAATCAATGTACAGAATGGTGAGAAGCAATAAATTGTTATTGTTCCAAGACTCTAAGTTTTGAGTTACTTTGTTACACAGCAAAGACTAAATGAAACAGGACTTTAAAAAAGTACATAATTAATACCCTCATAAAGATAGCAGAAGGTATTTTCAGTTAAATAATAAAAACGTGCTATTAAAAAAAGATGATCATAGAATAAGAAAAAGTTCTTAGAAGTTATAAAATAACCAAAGTGAAATATTCAATGGAAATCTTGGAAGATAAAATTGTAAACATACAGAACTAGAAAACAAACTTATGGAAGACTGGAGAGAAAACATAATACATGAGAGAATTAATTGGGGAGGTCCTCCAATTGATTTATTTTTAAGTGTTCCAGAAAGATAAGTCAGAAAAGAAGCTACCAGTGATAATTGCAGAAAAACTTCTGATAGGGAAGGACCCATTTCTTCAAACTGCAGAAGGGCCACACTAATAATAATAATAATAAAAAGACCTATGCCAAAGGCTATCACCACAACTTTTCCTAAAAGCTTCTAAAGAGAAGAAAAATAGGTCATATATGCAGAATTATTGACCATAATGGCCTCAGATTTCTCGATAGCTACTCTGGAAGTTGAAGACTTTGACTTTGGAGCAGTATCTTTAAAATTTGGAGGGAAAGTTATTTTCAACATAAAATACTATATACATCCAAACCTTCAATCAAAAGTGAGTTGAATAAGCATAGATTAGCATATGTTGGCTAAAAAGTACCTTGTGCTCTTTTGGTTAGGCAGCTGCTAGAGGGCATCTTTTAGCAAACAAAATTTTAAAAAAATGTATCCACATGAGGATACATTTGAGCCAGGAAAAGGACTCTCACCAGAATTTGACCATGCTTCACCTTGATCCCAGCCTAGGGAATTCTGAGAAATAAATGTTGGTTGCTTAAGCCACTCAGTTCACGGTATTTTGTTATAGCAGCCCCAGCTGAATACGACCGTGAAGCTGTGCGACTTCAAAGGCTAGATCATCAATGTCATTCAGCTTCCTCCTCACTCCCTCTCTCTCTCAGAACGTGTCCATCGGATCCTGAGGCTAAAATCTATGACGTCTGGCTATCCTGAAGCCACCATGCTGGAAAGACCTTGCAGAAAGAACACATGAAAACAAAGAAGGCGGCCTGAGGAGTGCCAGCTGTTTCAGCCCCAGCTGTTGGAGTGTTCCCAGCCCAAGTGCTAGACATATGAGTAAGTCGGCCGTTAGGCGGTCCCGATCCCAGCCTTCTAGCTGCCCGCTCTGATATCAAGTAGAGCAGAGATGAGCCGTCCCCACCAGGCCCTACCTAAATTCCAAACTCATTAACAAAATAAATGTGTTCAATGTTTAAAGCCACCACGTACTGGGGTGGTTCGTTGCGCAGCAATACATGACTGGAACACTGTCAGTGCCTTTGATCACAATAGCCTTCCTCTTCCCTCTAATTTGCTATTTCTAATAACGGTTTAGAAAGCAGATAAGCAGACGCATTGAAATTTTGTGTAAAAAGAGGGTAAAAATACACTAACAATAGACTCAGAATGTTCTTCTATGAATAAGTGTATGACTTTTGTGTCTGAATTTTTCAATACAGATTTAGATTTTCTGGAACCCTTTTATGCTTGTATGCTAGGTTTTAGTTTGCTTTCTTCAAGGCAGAGTTCTAGATAATAAAATAGTAATGTTTGTTTCATATTCTTTTTTCACAATATTCTATTCTTCACAGACTGCGCTTATGATAGTAAACTAAAGAGGGGGAATAATTCATCATGATTCCTTTTTTATTATGTAAAAACAGCCTGGTGATAGGAATAATTTCTTAAATATTAGAGCCCACACAGATGATAATTCTAGCCACCTTTGATTTTTGGAGCAAAGGCTCCACAATGAGGCTACAAAGGCTGAGAGTACTGAAATCCTTGCTTTTATTCAATGAAGCCACTTTAAGGACCCAGTTAAAACATGAAAACAGACTAAGAAAAAATAACTTTCCTGTGGGACTCAAGCTCTCCATAACAGAGTTATTAACTTTTTACGATCGTTATAATTATTGGTAGTGATGGCGATAACAATATATCATTTATATAGCACTTTAGAATTGCACAGAGCTTTCCTACCATCATTTATTAGCTAATCTTCAGAACACTCTTCAGTAATAAGTCAATATTTCTGCTTCCATTTAACAGGTAGGAAATTGAGGCACCACAGGCTTGAGACACTTGTCAAAAGTCAATGAAGAGTCAGTTCATGGCCTGAGCTGAATACGCAGTAACGCTGCTAACGGCACCATCCTCCTAGACCAGCCTGGATCTCACTCAATAACTCTCACTCGCTGCTTTGAACAGATGTGACTACAAACTTGATTTTTAAAGAAAATTGTCTGATATTTTCAGCTGCAATCTTAAGAATATTCCCCCAAAGTAAAAATTCTTCTTAACTGCAAGGATTCTTTGAATACAGAAATGAATGTATAAGTTACACCTCTATCTATATAATGTACATTACATAATAAGTAAGCCCTTCAAGATGAATGCCAGAACTCTTTTGAAAATAGCAAAGAGTTCAATTATGTACCTGAAATGTATCCTGTATAACCTGGAGAGGCCATGGAATTATCCCCCTTAGTTAATTTTAGGAATGGCCTACCCCTCAATGGTGTCTCATGTACAGCTAAAGAATACATAACATTAAATAATAAGATAAAACAGGAAATGTCAGATTCAATAAGAAATATTACCATAATTTCCAGATTTATACCAGAGGCAAATTTGAAAATCTCTGCTGTTGGAGTTACTGAGGATGCCTAGATATAACTAATATGGTACCATGATATTAGCCGAATTATTCATTTCTCTATCAAGCATGTAGGCATTAGGTGTACTATCTTGGGATATATTTCTTTATGGAGAAGACTCTACCTCTCCCTTTTTTACCCCTCCCCCATGTCTTATTCCTCTATCCAACTAGTGCAACACAGTGACTAGCTTGAGTGGACCACCTTGGTTTCCCCAGTAAACTGACGTTTTGTTCTCAAACAGTGCAGCAAAATAGAACATCAAAATATGCTCTTGCAAAACGCATTGAAACTTGGCATTTGTGCTTTTAGCACAAATATGGCAAATCAAGGACCCGTTCTTGTGGGCTTCCTTTAGAGATGCCCATCACCCAGCATCCATTTCATGTCAGGTCCTGCCAATTGTGCCCTGTGGCTGACACTGGCCCACACACACACAAGTATGGCACAGTCTATGGAATCAGAGGACTTCTTTTCTTTTGTTGGTTTCTTCATCTTCTGAGCAAGAATTCAAATGTCAATCACTTTTAGTTAGATTTCATGGAGCAGCATCATAAAAATGGTAACCAATCCAATTGCAAATGACTTGATGAATCTTCTTTGAAGAGTTGCCAATAATGCTAATCGTCAAATGGTTGAATCCAGCTTTGTAAAGATGCGTTTGTGAAGAACAGCAATCTCCGTGACTTTGACAAAGGAACTGCTGACTTGCATCACTGTTTGTCTTTTGATGTGAAAGAGCAAATCGATTTATGGAGCTTTTGCTTGCAGATGTAGGATATGATTAGTATGCAGAAAGACCTTTCCACAGTGTCATTTGTTTATTTAGCTGCCTCTGCACTCAGCTCTGATTGTGTATACCTAATTAATGTATACAAAGCTAAGAGAAATAAAATCACAGATCCACACTCACAAGAAACTGTAGAGCATGTCATTTGTCACCATTGGGTCAGGGGACACTCCAATTTTACTAACTGCCCACCAAATAAAACATAGATTTATAAATGAAAACAATAAAAATGCCAGCCTTTTTCTCATCAAAATGATTCTTAGCTATTCCTGAACTCAGCTAGGTTTAAATATGAAAGAGATGTACTTTCTTTCCTGTGTTGCTCTTTGAATTTTTATTCAAAGCAGTTGTTGAGTCTTTATGAAAAGTACCCATGATCTTCCAGAGGTCAAAGTACTTTGTAAAACATCCTGTGAGACTTGAATCATCCCATCCTTCAAGGCCTGCCTGTTCAGAAGCTTGGAAATTTTAGCTGAGAAACAGTTTCAAGTGAAAAAGCAAAGACGCTAGAGATCTTCATGTCAATAATGAATGATCAATAGAAGTCACACACTCAAAAATTGACATTCCGTCAGCAGTTGCCTGTTATTCATGCACACTTCACATTGTCTATTCAGGTTCTGCAAGAGGCATTGGTAGCAAAATGGCAAAGCTGCTGAAATCTTTAGACGAGCAGATAATGAAATCCAGAGTGACATCTAGTGACATCCTACATCAGAAGCACTTGCTTTGCGTCTTATAAACTCAGCTTCGTATTCCAGCACCATCAACTAGTTAGCCTTTCCAGTACAGGGACCAGCACTTTCTATCTAGTTACTAAATTCTAGACAAAACTCTACAATAATTTTCTTCAGTACGTGTTGCCTCCAATGGTTGCCTTGCTTTGATACAAGTCTCTTATTTTCAACCACCAAACTATGAAAACTTCAATCATTGACTACAAGTTTAAATGGCTCTTTGAATTTCCCCACAGCTATTCTATCCACAGCAAGCCAGCCTTTCACACATTCCCGCACTGCGCTGTCCCCGCTTTAGTGCGAAAGCATGCCAGAATCACTGCCCTAAATCATGCCAGGGAGCTGCCAGAATAGTCCAAACCTCTCCAAGAGCAGAAGCCAAGGGAGCTGTTATCTTGTTGCTGAATCCCAGAACACACTATCCCACCTAAATCACTGGTGTCATGGTCTCATTTGCAATGAAATTTCTTCAATGTTTTTTCTAGTGTATTGGGGGATTTTTTTTCCACGGTGGGTTGTTCTGAATAATATGGCCATTTTAGAAACAGAAAAAAAAGAAAATTTAAGTAGAAGAGATGAAACTAACATAGTGTTAAGAAGAAAAGATTCCACATATATGCTCTTCATGGATTTTGGACATCTTACAATGACTCTTTCACCTGGTGTGAGCCTCAGTTGGACTAGAGCAAAGGCTTGTTCAGTGAACATCTCAATACAGTGAATGTCTTTTTTTTAAGTCAGTCTCTTTTAAATAGGGCTGTTCTCTTTTCCCTAGGCTCCTCCTCAAACGACACATGAAGAGCATGTCACATATAGAATTAAATAAATAAATGCCCAAGTGCAAAGAGCAATGGTCTGTGGGCAAGCGACATGTTTCCCGAAATAGCCATAATTAAAAACAGAATGATGTAAATCCACCTTTCAATTCCACAATGCAAAAAGAATTAAATAGTACCTCCTCCTAAATATCATAAAACTTGTTGGAGAAGGAAGACTGTGATGGTATTAAAAACAAAATTTCTCTAGGTTTTAAAGTATGAGATTCATACAATAATTCATAGTAATGTGCCCCATGGTAGGTGCTGAGGGTAAAAGACAGAATAAGCCATACCACATTGTAAATCAACTATAGTTCAATTTTTTTTAAATGGTTAAAAGAAAAAAGAGGTGGAATAAGGCAGTCAAGTTCCTTGAAATCCTGTCTTTAAGCTTATATCTCAAGATACCAATTCCTGACAGGACTCCCACCAAGAAAGAACATCTAGACTGATTAAGGAGCCTCAATTTACCTCTCTGTGAGCTCCTTACTTCTGTTTTGAAGTTCACATTACACATTACTTCAAGGAGTCATCCTAACATTTTTTACTCAAGTTCATTTCCTTCAACTCCTTTGTTTTAGAGTTGAAAAAACAGAGGTCTGAGAATTTAAACACTTTCCCCCAAGGTTGCAGTTTTAGCAAAGAGCAGATCAGGTGAGAATTTAGGCTTCCTTATTTGTTACCAATTTTTTCCCCACTAAAATACTTGGTTTCATGTTGTCACAGGCAGAAAGCATAATAATTATTGTCAATAATATAATAAAAATTTCACGATATTGTTGATCTGTTATTTTTTGCTCTTTGCTGGATTTCCTTGGAATTAATTTACAGATATTACATGTTTAAAGCAATTCATAGCTCCTCTAATTTGAGAGGGGTAATATTTTATAGGGGGAAAATATTGTGATAATTAGTAAAGGGGAGCCATATTAAAATGGAGTTGGGACTTCAGGAGTGGGAGTTCTCACTCATGTGTCACTCATAGTCAATACAGATCAGAACAGAAAGAGACTACCTTGAACTTCCGGCAGGAAGTAATTCCAATTTACTCCTGCCAGCAGGAGAAAGAAAAATTTTCTCCTTGCCTGGCAACAGCTAAGTCAATGAGAGTCTGTCACAACTTTTCAGCCAATGAAAAGCCACTACACTTCAAAGTCCCTGTTTTCTCCAATGGACTTTTTGTTTATAATAGCCCCTCCCAACTTCCCTTTCTCCTCTATAAAAAAGTTTTCTCTCCTTTGCTTTACCAGGACTTGCAGGACTTGCATGTGGTTCACCATAGTTGCATGTTTTTAACTGCAATTCTTTACTGCTCTATTTTGCTGGTAAAGTAACTGGCTGTTTTATTGCTTTAGGTTAACAACACTGACATGAGAGAAAAAGACATTTAGGTTTTTATTATTATCTATTTTAGTAAATATTTGGGGGATTCTGAGTATCATTTTTATCTGTTTTAAAAAAAAAAGAAAGTCATGCTATGATCTCTAGAGTTTCTACTAGCTGTAAAAATTTTACTTAAGGTATAAATATTTACTTTTTCGTACCTAAGCTACATTTGTCAGAATATAATTCTGTCATTATCCAGCATAAAAGATTGTTTTCTCACATAATTAGAAAACGAATTTAAATTTTACACATTTTAAAATACAGTAGTGCAAATTTTTTCTAATATTAAATTTAAAACTGCTCATTAATTATTGGAAACTTGACTACATTCAAAAACTTTTTCCTACATAATAAATACCAAGAGGATGTCTTAGGCAGAAAGATGTTTCTCCCTCCTCCTGTATCTTGCCAGTTTATTTTACCTCCTTCTTGTCAAAGTAATCCACACAGAATCTTGTCTAAGTTTCATGCACTTGTTTAATACTTAAATATTGCATGCCATTCTCATTTTTCAATATCTTTTAAGATAAACTCATGGAGTAGAAGTATCACTAGACTCTCCTTTCATCTTTACATCTCCACAATTTACAAGAGTGCTTGCTCTTATACATGGCACTCAATAATGTGCTGCAATGATAAATGCATGCACAAAGATTACAGATAGAAGGAGCCTTAGAGGTTATTAATCCAGTTTCCCCATTTTAAGGCCATATAGTCACTGAGTCCCACAGATATTCAATGACTTACCCAAGGTTACCTAACCAGTCAATTGAAGGATCTGGAAGCCTTCTGACTGATAATTCCATATTCTTTCTAATATTCCTTTCCCTTTTCAAAGATATTTTGAAAACGTTCTTCTAAAGCATTTACTCTGTAAAATGATGTTTGGTTATTTTCCCACACAATTAGTCCCCATATATATCTCACATATAATCAACCTAACACCATATGCTCTCTAGTATATAATTTACAAGCTTATCCATGCTACTTGATCAGGCTGGGGACATGACACATGTAGTAGCTGAATAATGGCCCCCAAAGATATCCAGGTTCTAATCCCCAGAACCTATGAATATTCTTATATAGCAAAACAGACTTTGCAGATAAGAGTAGTTATCTTGAGATAGATAGATTATCGTGGATTATGTAGGTGGGACCTAGATGGAATCAGACATGTCACTGTAAGAGTGAGGTAGAGGGAGATTTGACTACAGAGAAGAAGGCAATGTGGAGACTGAAGCATAATGTTGCACTACTGACTTTGAAGAGGGAATGAGGGACCAAGATTTGTTTTAAAGACCAAAGATTTATTTTAAACAGACTGACCAAAGTCAGTTATCCTCCTAAGGCCTAAGTAAAGAAAAAGTATAAGTTTCTAAGTTTCCCACAAAATAAATAAATAAATAAATAAATACATACATACATACATACATACATACATACTGTGGATGAACTGCATCCTGTGATATTGTGATTTGTAATAGGAAATATTTATTTAGCCTGCATCTCGTTTCTGGCACAGAGCTCTCAAAACTCTTGAAATTTCCTAAGTGATGAGAGCAGTAAAGGTGCCATTTGTTATGTTAATGAGGTGACTTTTGGACCACACCAAAGGATGAGAGAGGGGCTGAAGATTGAGTTCAAGCACAAGTGGCCAATGACTTAATCAACCATGCCTATGTAATGAAGCCTCCATAAATACCACAAAGGACTGGATTCAGAAGGCTTCCTGGTTGGTGAACATGTGGAGATTCAGGAAGAGTGGCACAGAGAAGGCATGGAAGCTCCACACTCTTTCCTACACCCTGCCCTATGCATCTCTTCATCTGGCTGTTGATTTGTATCTTCTAATGTCCATTATAATAAACCAGTGATCTAGGGAGTGAACAGGTGTCCTGCGTTTTGTGAGCATCTCTAGAAAATTTATTGAACCCACGTTGTAGGTGGTGGGAATCTCTGATATATAGTCAACAGTCAGAAGCACAGGCAAAAACCTGGGCTTGTTATTGGCATCTTGAAGTGGGGGCAGTCTTAAAGGCTGAGCCTTTAACCTGTGGGATCTGATGCTACCTTCAAGTAGATAGTGTTAGTATTGGGTTGAATTGTAGGACACCAAGCTGGTGTCAGAAAATTGGTGGTTGTGTGGCACACACACATGTTGGAATGGGGTCCATGACACTTTTTAGGCCCTAAAAAAGAATGTGCTGGGAGACACAAAGATCTACACTGGGAGAGTACCCATTTGGTCCAGAAAGAGGACATGAATACAAGAAATGCAGCCGCAGAAGCTGGAAAATGCAAAAAGATGGATTTTCTGAGAGCCTTGGGAAGGAGGACAGCCCTGTGGATATCTTGATTTGAGTCCAGTGAAATTGATTTTCAACTTCTTATCTCCACAACTGTAAGAGAATAAATATGTACAGTTTTAAGCCACTGTTCATGGTAATTTCTAATAGCAGAAATAGGAAACTAATTCGATAGACACAGTATTGGTTGGGGAGTCAAGAGGCTTGACTTAAACTTGGCTGACTCATGCCATCTCTAGATGTTAGTTCTACAAATGTCTCTGTGTGGCTCCCAGTAATATAATGAAGTTTCTCAATACTGTATTTTCATTTAAGCTCAGTGAACCATCTCAATACAAGACAACTACTCTACTGGATACCCAAATAGAGTCATAGGCACAGCTGATGTTATCCTATAGGAATCTTAGTTTAAGATTTTAAAAGATGCCTCCCTGGGAAGATAAATTAGAAATAAATAAATAAATAAAGCCTTTAGAAGAAGAATAAAATCTCTTTCTCCTGAGACAGCACAATGCTGGAGCAGAGCCCAGGCTTATACTAGTGGAAATCCACCAGACTTTATAGCCTCTAAACACCCGAGGCTTTGTGCAGTGCACACACCGTGCTATCCTTCTCAGTGCCCTGGTCCTAGGAGAAAGAGAGAGAGGCAGAGCTCAACTCAGCTTCCTGAAAGGGGAAAGATACAACCTCTCCATTTTTCTGCCTCTTCCACTAGGGACAAATACTCTTGAGAAGAATTGTCAGCTTCTTGACACTAAATCACTTTGGGCCTTCAAGGCATAAGAACAGTGTATATCAAGACAATATCAATTACACAGTTTATTTAAAGTCACTTTTTAAAATAATTCTTGGTTAAATGAAAATATGTTACATTTTACCAAGTTGTTTGCTTTCATATTTGAAGACCACAATTACTAAAAACTAGTTAATAAGGACCATTTAATTTTTAAAATAAAGGAAAATACATATGCCTGTTAAAATAAAAATTCTATCCTAGACTTCTCACTAGTGTAATTAAGTATCATACGACTTAGGTCCCTTTTGCTATCGACTTCCTGAATGTTGTGTTCTTTTCTTAGAGCTTGATAAGACAGTTCCCTAAATTTCCTTCAACAAGAAATGAATATTGACGATAAATTGCTATAGTCACCAAAGTACTAAGCATGGTAGAATACACATGGAGCGATCCTTGCTCCATAGCTAACACTGTGGTAAAATCCTCTGGAGAGCTTAATTTTAAAGTGACACTTCTTCATTGTAGAAAATATAAATTTTCTACAATGAAATCCTGCAACCGGAGAACTCCTTTGATATCAATTAAAATTTTTTTTCTATAATGAAAAATAACATAGTCATATAATGTACATAAAACCTATATTTACAGTTTGGCAAACAGATACAAAGTGAATACTCATGTAACCACTCCACAGGTCAAGAAATCATACATTATTTTCACCCCAGAAAATGTGTCTCTTCTGTGCCTCTTTCTTTTCATAACCTTTTCCCTCTTCCCCAAAGGTCTCCACTATCTTGAATTGTGTCACACTTATTCCCAGCTTTCCTTTTGTTTACCATCCATATATGTATCCCTAACACTATTGATTAGTTTCTGAAGTGTATATAAATGGACTCACACTGTACATAGTCTTGTGTTTCTTACTTGTTTTATTCAATGTTGTATATGTAAGATTCTTTCATATTGTTCTGTGTAGCTAGAGCTCATTTATTTTCATTGTATTATAATATCCTTTTGTTGAATATACTACAATTTATTTGTCCATTCTATTGATAGTAAACATTGGCATATATCTCTCTGGTCTTATTTTATATAAGCATTGTGCTATATATACTCTTTTTTGTGTATCCCTAATTATTTTCTTAGAATAAATTTTAAAAATTGAAATAATTTGCAATAGGATAAATTCCTGGGGTCAAAGGATATTAAACATTGTAAAGAATTTTGATTTGTATTGCCAATTTTCCATTTAAAAATGTATCCCTTTACTTTCTCAAGAGCAGAATATGAAGTACCTAATTTTTCAATGTTCTTGTCAGCAATAAACATCATATATTTTTACAAGCTTCACAAAATTAATAAAGGAAACTGGCATGTATTATTTGAATTTGTATCCCATTGATTCCTGAAAGGTTAAATATTTCTTCAACTTTAACAGCCATTTTTTAATCAAACAACATCTTTTAATCTATAATGGTTCATCCTTTTGCAAGACCATCACTTATACACTAATTAATGAATAACAATTTTAAAAAAATTGTATTTTCCAGAGAATAGTTATTATTTACATCACTCCAAGCCCTGATGACTCTTCCTCAAACACTGTAAAAGAGAGGCAGCCCTCTCTAAGGGAAATACTGCTGACAATTCTGTTGTTATCTGACAAGCTGGGAAGGAAACTTTCCCACTTGATCAAAATGTCATTTTAACCATCATCACCAAGGCCTTGTTGGATCAGCCCTGTGACCATAGTGTTAGTCAGCCCCTATGGCCTTCTTTAGTTCATAGCAAAGTCTAGCTCTCAGGATTAAAAAAAAAAAAAAAAAAAAAAACAGAGCAAACAGCATTTACATACAGAACACTACTCAAATTATAATTTATTCAGGGAGTGTCACCTAGTTCTGTGGAAATGGAAAAAATGATTTGTGTTGAGCGCTTCAGTGGTAATTCAGCAGGACTATGCCCTCCTTCACTTTTGATAAATTGAATTAGGAGAAACCGGACAAACCTCAATGGCTAATCTCCACCACGTATTTGTTTTAGAACATTCTGTTACTATGGAGCATTATTTCAGAATGATCTGCTTGATATAATCAGATAAGTTGGGGACAATTAAATACAATTAACATCCACAAATGGAATTAAAGTGCAGACAATATTAGAAATGATAGTATATTATAAATAATAGATACAGAGCTATGATTTGAAGACTCTGGACATAGAGCTAAAAATATCCCAAGCAGTTTTGAGTAACAGTTCTTTTTTATCAAAAAAGTTGTTTTCACTTACAAATTTACATGAAGTTTTGGGCAAGGCTTCTTGACCACATTTCCTGGAAAAGTTGATCCCTTTTATGGTGTGGACTATATGACCTGCAATACACTATTCTGTTGTATATACTCTTTTCAATATTACAACCAATTTTAGACCAACAGGTAGTCCTTCCAAGAAAACAATGAAAGAAAAACATTATTTTCTTTAGAAAAGGCATACTAATGAGCTGTTCATTCACTGCAATCTTTGGAGGAGTTATTTTTAAAATTGAATAACACGTTAATATGGTTTTAATTCCTTTGACAATTTACAGGCATGCTTGCCACACCTAATTTAAGAAACAAAATATCTTGTAGTTACTTATTCAGTTTTCATTCAATTTTAACAGCCTACAGTGGAAGCTAAGGGGGTCTCCTAAAATCAAAATTGATGGAAGAGATGAAAACAGTTTCCTGATTACTAGAGATTGTCCCTACTGGGAGAGAGGAGGGAATGGGGATAAGGGGGTGCATATAATTTATCATCCAAAGTCTCATGGAACCAAAGTCTAAAATTCTAGTGTTAGAAATTGCTAACATATATACTCCATTTAAATAGTAGCATTGTAGCTGAATTCTCTCACTCTTATTCCTTCTCACTACAGTGTTCCGTCTTTGAGCTCCCTTGGAAAAGAGAAGCATATAACTGAGATAAAGAAATGCGTGTAAAAAAACAGAAATTTGCACCTTCGTGTTATGCACCTGATGTGTTTTTCTGTTTTAAATACTCTTCTAGTTGTTGTCTCCCATAACTCTTAGAGTCTGTATGCTGCTCCATATTCCATTCAATTATTCCTAGAGTAATGAGACTCTCTGCAAGATCTTAAATACTGATTTAATATCTAAAATATTGCACAAAATGTAAAATATTCATGGGTGACGTTTTTAAATAAACACCTGTGACTAGATTAAACATATACCGTGAAAATAAAAGCTGTTCACAGAAAGGCATTTAAAATGTTTTCTATCATTACTAGAAATTGTATAGTAGGGAGCAGTAAAAATATTGAATTTTGGAGATTATACCCAAATTAAATTTTAAATGATCAGACAATTTCGGGAAAACATTCTACAGAATACATTCGCTTTAATAAAAGTATGGAGAAGAGTAGAGTTAAGGAATGCTTGTTAGTATGTGATGCACTAAAACCTCATCACCTTTTCTGCTCATGGCTCATGCTTCAGGAGCTAAGAAAGACAAGGTGAGAGAAAGTAAGTGGAAAAACTGTGACGACGTCTTCACTTTGGTGTTTTTTATCCTTCTTTTGTTGTCCTCTGATTCCACCTTCAACTGTCTTCCTTTTCTCATGTACTTTTCAGAAAGGCAACAAGACAGAGCCTTAAGACAGGTCCCGTTAAAATGCAATATGATCCTGAAAAACGGTGAAATTAAAGCAGAATGGCCACACTCCTTGACTTATGTAAAGTTTATTTGAACCTGCCTTGCTCTCCTTTTGAACCTGATAGTGCATGACCTTCTTAATGATGTGTAAATTAAAAGGACTTTATCCAAGGCTCAATAAGTAGGTAGTCAATGCAAAAATAACTGAAAGAAATTCTCTAATAATTTCAGAAGAGATATAATATCCTGCAATATATGGATCTAGAACAAATATTCAAAGACAAAATCCCAGCTGAATAGTTAAAACGATTGCATTTCTCCTATGTAATCGCCCTGGAGAAATATCAAAATCAGATATTCCTAATTAGTCTCCTCACTATTTAAACTCCATTCCTTAGATTAATAATAGGTATAAAGATGTTTTGTCTCTGTAGCATTAGATACCAAATGAGTTCTGTTTTCAGGAACACACTAGGTGATAACCCTCACTGTGGTTCTAGTCTATCATGTACCTGGATAAGGTTTATTTGAACTGGAATATTAAAAGAGTGATTCCTAATTTTGATCATATTACATAAAAATGTTCTGAGGGAGGTTGAGAGCATGGGAGAGGAAGGTGAGTAAGTTGATTTCAGAGGCATTCAGGGTCATCAGCCACGTAGGGAAGAGTTCACCCAGAAACATATGTAAGCAAGAATCAAAAATAAGGTAGAATGCTCTGGGAGAAAGACCTTGAAAGAACCAGCAAAGGGATCTAGAAAAGAACACAGCGAAAGATTGCTCAGATGTCTAGAGAACCTAAAAGTGCAGACCCTTGGAAGTTAGGTGAGATGAACACCTATTCCTTTCTTTCCTTGAGCTTTGGCTGTTCAAGATGTGAAACATCTCCTATTCACTGATACTGGGAAATGTATCACTCTGTGGGTCTGGTAGTTAGCAGGGTCATTCTCAATATAGAAGATGAAAGAGCATCTTCTCTCAATTCTAGTAGCGAGGCCAGACATGATAACCTATGCTCAGCAACCGAGAGTTTCCCAACCAGAAATATGAATCGGGAGTAAGTGTCACAAAGAAGCAGGCACTGTTTAGACTCCTTCCCTGGTGGCAGTGGCAGTGGTGCCCTGTGTTTAGCAATGGGGACAGCAGCACTGTCTAACCACCCATTCCCTGGGGCAGGATCTGGACTGGGATTTGAAGTGTCCAATAGTTCCCAGCATCTTTCCAGACTGTGTCTTGAGGTTTGCTGTTGACCATCAACCATGACTATCCTTCCAAAAAATTCCTTCTCTGCTTCGTTGTAACCTAGCATGCTGACCAGGATAGGGCCAAATGCAAAATGAAAAGTTCAGGGCCTCCTGTTAAAAAATTATTCAGAGTTTTAAAACAGCAACAGCCAGGCATTAAAACAAGCGTGAGGCCCTTCTAAGCATGGGGCACTGTGTGGTCACCCAGGCTGCAAACCCATGAAGCTGGACCTGCTGGTACATCACAGAAGGAAAAGCACTTACTGATAATATAAGGTCAAGGAAAAAAATCCCCGAGAAAGTGAATACTCAGGTTTTTTTTTTTTTTGGGGGGGGGATGTTGTTTGTTTGTTTGTTTGTTTTTGTGAGTGGTCATAGCCTGAGAATGAATGTTATAGTCAGAATCAAGTTATCAGTTTGAGCTCATTTCAATCTAATTGAATTGCCAGGGTGCTAGTCAGGTTTGGCAGAATTTGCTGTGTCTTCCCAGAATAAAAACTTTTCTTCTGTGCATGTAGTTTATTTGGAAAGATCTTGGGTGTGATTTATGAACTTTGAGATGGAAAAATAAAAAGTGAGTCAAGGGTGTTTTAGAATGTCCAACTCTAATCCCAAAAGAGCCACAGCAGTGGTGCCATCTATTCTGCCACTGAGAGATGGCCACACTGTGGCTATTGACACACTGCTCAGGGGTCCTCTCCAGGGATTCTGAATCCCTTAGTGGCCAATACATTCAGCCAGGGTACAAGCCAGGTTCAATCAGAAGATTTGCTTTTTAAGGGAAAGCCATCTGTTTAGATTTCTATCCAGTAAAACTGCCCAGTTTCAATATACTCACCCTTAAATTTTGTGTCTGAGCGTAAAATTCCATGTAACCTTGTATTGGGTAGAAAGAAAAATCTCATTAAGTGAGAAAATTCTGGTAACAATGGTTCAAATCATCTGGTGGCATCAGGTCTGCCCTGAGGCTACCCTCTGGCTTGTCTTCTCATACCACTTGACCTGTGCAGTCCTGGGAAATGGGTAAACATCTAACAACACACAAATGGTCAAAGTAGCTACTGTTATACGTTCTGTTGTCCAACCAAAGTCTTCTGTTTAGCCCCAACATATCTTTAGACCAAGTCTCACAATTTTTATGTTAATGGAAAGAGCAGGGAAGGAAATCTGCGGGGATTTCAGTGGCATGTCAAAGGCAGTGGCAGGTTGGAACACCCTTGTAGTGACATGAAAAAACCTTTCGGCTACAAACATAGTCTTTCAACACAGCAACATGGGCTTAGCAGACACATTTGAAGAAATAAGCTCTGCTCTGCAATCAGGAACTTGAAAAAAATCACCACTCCTTGGCCCACTGGAAGAGCTATTGAGATTTTCAGCCTAGAAGAGAAAAACTGCTTACGTGCCTACCTAGCCTTTTCCTCTGTCTCATACACCCTCCCTGCATTATTGTTGGTTTATTCAAGTTAGTACATAATTGAAAGCAGCTGTTATTCATAGGTGACTGGAAGTCTTAATATTCTTTGGGAAACATGCAAAATTAACTGCATTCACATAATTCAATATCCATTTTTTTCATATTCCTCTTAAATGGATTTTAATTACATAAATAACTATCTCTATGGAGCACCTACCCCATGCTAGGCATCAGCGTATCAAATACCAAATCCTTTTGCTGTATTGATTTCATCCTCCTAACATTCTAGGAACTAAATATTAGGACGCTCAAAAATGTGGAAACTTGAATGTAGAGAAGATACGTGATTGATCGAAAGTCACATTAATGGATAGAAGTGGTAGGATTCAAGTTCAATTCCTGATGTCTTGTTTCCTGTTACCTCCAACAATTTTGGAGTATCTCTTATATAAAAGTATCGTGTTAGGAGCTAAGAAAAAAAATCAATGTAAAACAATATCTTAGGCCTCAAAGAGCTTTTAATATAGAGAGGAAGAAATAAGAACATTTATAAATCCCCACGGACCTAGTCAACTGATTCTTGACAAAGGTCTAAAGGCAATTTAATGGGAAAAAAAAGTCTTCTTAACAAGCGTTTTTGGAACAATTAAACATCCGTTTGCAAAAATTTTGTTAAATGAACCTCAACCCATATTTTGAACTGTATACAAAAATTAATTCAAAATGGATCATAGATCTAAATGTAACACTTAAAAGTACTGTATAAAACTTCTGGAAGAAACCATAGGAAAAATCCCTTGTAACTTGTGTTAGACAAAGATTCCTTAGATTCAACACCAAAAGCCAAATCCATAAAAAAAACTATTGATAAATTGAACTTTTTCAAAAGTAAAAACTTAAATCTTTCAAAGATACTGTTAAGGAAATGAAAAGATAAGCCACAGATTGGAAGAAAATATTGGCAAACTGCATATCTGACAAAAAATTTGTATCCTGATTTTATTTATAAATACGTAAACTCAATAATGAAAAACAAACAACTCAATAAAAATAAGTGGGCAAAATATTTGATGGAAACTTCACCAAAAAAGATATATGGATGTCAAATAAGCACAAGAAAGAATACTAATGCCATTAATCATTAGAAAAATTCAAATTAAAGCCACAGTGGTATTTCACTACACACTTTTTAGAATGGCTCATTTTTTCTGATGACAGTACTAAAGTTCTGGAAAACAGTTTGGCAGATTCTTATGAAGCTAACATACACTTATAAATGACCCAGCAATCTCCCTGTCAGGCACTACCAGGTACTTACCCAAGAGAAGTGAAAACTTAAGGTTACTCAAACACTTACATGTAAAAGGTTGTAACAGATTTATCCGTAATCTCCCCAAACTGGCAACAACATTAATGTTTACCAACCACTGAACAGATAAACGCATTTCAGTACAGCCACAGAATGTAATACTTCTTATCGATAAAATTAACAAACCACAGATAACTACATGAATCTCAAAAACATTATACTACAATAAATAATGACTCTCCCTGGTGGCCTAGTGGTTAGGATTCAGCACTCTCTCTCAAAAGCATTATACTGAGTGAAAAGAAGCCAGATTTTTTTCATTGAGCATGCTGTATGATTCCATTTAAATGACATCTTAGAAAATGAAAACTACAGGGAACAGACTAGAGGTTTCCATGAGGTAGGGGTGGGGAAATGTGTTCACTACAAAGGAACAAAGGAACAATTGGGGGTGGTGGAGATATTTTCCATCTCAGTTTTGGTGGTAATTATGTAAATATTCACATTTGTCCCAAAATTCATAGAGCTGTATATTGAAAAGGGTGAATTTTGTAATATGTTAATTACGTTTCAACAAACAAATGCTTTAAACATTCAGCATATCTAAAACTGAAGCTAACCATTCTCTTTCTCACTGAGCCTTGCTCCTTTCCCAGCTCAGAGAAAAGCCATTCCAATCCACCTGGGGATCCACTAGTGGGTCCTCCTCCATCCCTCACTCTGAGCACAGTTAGCTTTGATGCCCAAGAAATCCTATCCCTTTAGATATATTCTCAGAAACCTTTCTTCCTCCCTATTTCTGTTGTCACTGCTTTGTTGGTTCCCTCAATATTTCTAGCTCCATGATAGGTTTTCTACCCTTGGGTCGCATTTTGCTTCAATCAGTCTCCCCTATGCTCTGTTTTGAATGATCTTTACAAACCGTAAGCCTCATCGGCGATATCTATGCTCAAAATCTTTCAAAGTTTCCTGGGCTTCCCTGGTGGCGCAGTGGCTGAGAATCTGCCTGCCAATGCAAGGGACATGGGTTCGAGCCCTGGTCTGGGAAGATTCCACATGCCGTGGAGCAACTAGGCTCGTGAGCCACAACTACTGAGCCTGCGCGTCTGGAGCCTGCGCTCCGCAACAAGAGAGGCCGCGACAGTGAGAGGCCCGCGCACCGTGATGAAGAGTGGCCCCCGCTCGCCGCAACTAGAGAAAGCCCTCACACAGAAACGAAGACCCAACACAGCCAAAAATAAAAATAAATAAATAATTAATTAAGACCACATATTAAAAAATAAATAAATAATAAAATCTTTTTAAAAAAAAGCAAAATCTTTCAAAGTTTCCTGTAGGATAAAGTCCAAGCTCCTTAAACTGCATAGAAACCCTGTCCAGTGTGTCCGCTGCTGCTCCCACAGGTATGTTTTCTGTCCCAGCCACACTGTGACATACCTCCCGGCTCCTGAATGTGCTATACCTTGTTTTTTTCTCCCCTGCATCTCTGCAAATTCTGCTCTTTTGCCTGACATGCAGTTTTAAAAAGCTTGTCTCTAGTGAAACCTATTCATCCTTTGAGACTCTCCTGACATCATTTACTCAACGGAAACTTCTCTCCACTGCCCCCATCAGGCCGAGATGTGGATGCCCCAGCCCAGTGCTTGCCCCTTAAAGAGGGCACTCAACCTTCCTGTTCTGCAACTGTGCATCGAGCTGGCACAGTAACCGTCAAATTACGTGCTGCTTAAATAAAGTGGTCATGAATCATATACCCTTAAATCCTCAGCAACTAGAGGCATTCGGTATATATCTTCCAAATAACTGAGCAAATCAACATGTAAATACGTTACATAGACAGCATCAGAAAAAAATTACTTGAACGTTTTACCCTCCTGACCTACATCTCTTGATATTTTGGCCCTGGATAGACTGCTTTCTGAGAAAAAAATCCCCTAACACATGCATTAGCAATGGCGCAACATGGTCCAAACAAATCCCTGGGGCTATAAAAGAGCAAATGTGCTAAGGCAGGCATAATATATAAAGCAGTTCAGTTGTGGGAAAAATTCAAGAAGGGTGAGTAAGGTCACTGTCCTATATTTAAAGTCCACAGTAAAGGTTTTCATGGGCTGTTTGTATTATTCATAGGTCACTCCTACTCCTGAGTCAGACCAGGGGAGTTTCTGAGCTTGCTATTTGTAGAACCAAACCGGGGGACTCAGTGAGGACAGATTCTTGTGGCATGCATCTTCATTCATTATGCCCTGATAGGCATGGGGATTTGCTTTTCTTGGGCTGAGAGTGGAAGCTCATTTGTTTGATGTGTGCTCATGTGGCTGTGCACTGAATGAGAGCAAAGATGAGAAATGGGGCATGGCATGCCCTCCGAAACGGCCCAGCTTGAGAGCTGGTTTCCCCCAATGGAGAAAGGAGCTTGGGACAGACATGGCATCCCTGTGCAGAAACACAAGACTGCTTCAGTGTCTGGGAAGCCATAATCACCACAAAGAGGGGAGAGGAGAGGCTGTCTGTCTCCCTAACTCTACTACAGACCACAGGATCAGATACATACACAAATCATTTCACTGAAAGTTAAGTGAATATTCCACATTCACAGGTTGTTATTTTGGGGTTTTGTTTTGTTTTCTCTTTGGAGAGGAGAGAATGGGACTAATTAGGACCTTTTAATGTACTATAGAGTGATTTTGCCACACTTTTATTCATATTAATCATTTTCTTCTCTTTTTTCTAGAACTGGGGAAGTGGAGTGTCTTCTCTGTCTTTTGTGTTGAAATTTCTAATTCATTTTCAGTCAATCTACTCTCACTGTTTATTCACTGGAAATGAATTAGAAATTACAAAAACTATAGATTATTCATTTCCAACCAAATTGTTGTTTGAAACAAATTGTTTTGCTGAGCAGCTTGAATTTTAATCAAATTATATTTTGTCAAGTTGGAATCAGTGAAATTGCAGTGTATCAATGGTTTATGGGCAAAATGACTAACGAGGAATCACTGGGAACCCTCAGAGTGGCCCCTGGCGAAACACAGAGGGGCCCAATGGATACATCAGCCAAGCCCTTGTATCACAAATGGCCCTGACAACAGGGTGGTGAGGAGAGGGCAAAGAGAGCTCCTTACAGAGAGCAAATCAAAGCTAAGAAACAGGAGAGAGCTTGTTCCTTTCTACCTATGGCAACCCCCCCACCCAGGGGAATCCCAAGAATATCCAAGGGGGTCTACACTGAAAAAGGTAATCTTATTTTTTTTCCTTCTTATGTCATATGGCAAGTATCGTAGGCAAGGCTGTAATACGATCTGCAGGGCCCAGAGCAAAATAAAAATGCAGAGCCCTTTTTCAAAAAGCAGGAAAAAGTGCTGTTAAAGGTACTAAAATTTAAAGTTTTCCCCTTCTTCTGTGGTTTCTCAATTTGTCATGGTATTTTTTATTTGCTATTTAATTTCATTCTAAGTAACAAAAAATTCAAATTTAACATTATTAGCATGGATTTTTACCATTTTTCTTGCATTGTACTATGTCAGTTTTAAATGCAAATATAAGAATTTATAGTGGAATTACTGAAATTACACAATTTGTATTTCATAGCTTGTACTCGTGTATGTATTTGTTCTTACAAGAACAGGAAAAGCTCTACCAAGCTAATTCAACTGTTTTCATTTTACTTCTTGATGCAGATTCTTCCAAGACTCTCTACCTTCAACTGATTGATGAATAAGAAAGGACTGAGAGGAAAAGGCATTATAGGTTGCCCTATTATTATTATGGATTGTCATCATTTTTATCATAAGCTGTTGGTTAATACAATATAGTAACACATCATTAAAAAATACAACAGAGTTGCTTAGCTGTTTGCATTTGTTAGAATATCACTGCCTTCTCTTACATTTGAAACAAGTTCTGTTTTCAAAGAGAAAACATGGCTTTTCAGAGCTTTCAGCACACCCCAGCCTTATGTGTAAGGACAGACAAAAGATCAAAAGGACAAATTAGAGAGACTACAGAAAACAACCAAAACCTGGAACAATCTAAATTTCTCTTAACAGAAGAGTAGAGAAACTGTGGCTATTCACACAATGGAATATTACTCAGCAATAAAAAGGAACAAACTATAGACCACCCCCAACTTACAATGGTTTGACTTAAGATTTTTCAGCTTTACAATGGTACAAAAATGCTATGAAGTCAGTAGAAATTGTACTTTGAATTTTGAATTTTGATCTTTTCTGATACTGTTTTGTGTTGCCAGGCAGGGCAGAGAGCTGCAGCTCCAGGTCAGTCAGGTGATCCTGAGGATAAGCAACAAATACACTACAGCCATTCTGTACCCATGCAGCCATTCTGTTTTTCCCTTTCAGTGCAGTATTCAATAAATTACATGAGATTGCCAACATTTTACTATAAATTAGGCTTTATGTTTGATAACTTTACTCAACTGTAGGTGAATATAAGAGTTCTGAGTACATTTAAGGTAAGCTAGGCTAGGCTATGATGTTTGGTAGGTTAGGGGTATTAAGTGCATTTTCAACTTATGATATTTTCAACTTATCATGGGTTTTTCAAGGCATAACCTCATCATAAGCTGAGGAAGATCTGAATTGATTTGTGCACCAAAAAGGGTGAATCTTAAATCTCATTACGTTGAACAAATAAAGCCAGGTGCAAAAGAGCAGATACTGTATGATTCCATTTTAATGAGATTGTACAACAGGCAAACCTAATCTATGATGATGGATATCACAGTACTGGTTCCTCAGGAGGGCCTGAGGGATGTCTGTAAAATGTCCAGAGGAAACTTTTTGGGGTGCTGTAGATTTCAATATGTTGACTGGGGTGTGGGCTATATGTGTATATCCTTTTGTCAAAACTCATCAAACCATACATGTAGAATCTCTGGATTTCACTCTATATAAATAATACCTCAGCAAAAATTAAGTTACTTTTCTTTCCCTCAGATTTGTTTTTCCTTGTACCTTTCTCTGCTAAGCAAATTTTAAGATCAGATTGTCAAATGCCAGAAGGATTATGCTGGAATTGACACTGGAAAAGCATTCACTTATTTAGGGCAAGAGGCATTCTTATTAAGTCCAATGATTATATTCCAACCATTAAGATTTTTCATACAATAATTTCTTTAAACTTATCTCTATAGAGACTTTTCACATTGTTATTACATTCATTTGTAGGTTATTTACAGATTGGCTTATCTTAATGTAGAAATTGATTACCACCATCTGATTTTCTTATTGACTACTACTGGAAAATAAAGAAATTAATTATTTTAAAATATCTGACCACCTTATTGAATTCTAGTATTGGTTTTAATAGTTTTTAGTTGATTCTCTACATAGTAAATTTTAATATCTGCAAACAATAATTTTTTTCTAGTATTGTATATTGCTATTATTTCTTTTTCATTTTATTGCACTTACTAGAATACAATATTAAAGAGTGCAATACTAAATAACAGTAGTAGGAGATGACAGCCTTGTCTTGTTTATGAGAATATTTTTATTATTTCACTATTAAGACATTCGATTTGAGTGTGTAATAAGTAAACGTGTATCAGGTTTAAGAAATTTCCTTCCATTTCTGGGAAGATTCCTGGAGGTTTTTATTAGTTTAATTTAAAAGGATGATAAATTTTGTCAAGTTTTTTGGTAACTATTAGGATGCTCATTTTTTGTTTGTTTCTTAAAATGTTAGTAATAAATTAATATTAATAATATATTAATGAATATATCATTAGTAAATGAAACATTATTAATAATATAAATATTAATAAATAAAACATTAATAAATATATCAATATTTAAACATTTGAATACTAAATCTCTACTTGTTGGTAATGTATTAGTCTTTTAATATGCGAGTGGCTTCCATTTGTTAATACTTTATGTAGGAATTTTCTATTGATTTATTATCATTTAGATTGCTGTTTGATTTCCACTATTTCTCTCAAACTATGTCTGGATTTGATATCAGGGCAATACATGCCCTCAGTTAATTTTGGGAGGCTGCCAATTTGTATCTAGTTTAGAAAGAGTTGAAATATTGGAAGAAGATTTGGCACAGCTTGTCTGTAAAATTATCTGAGCATTGAACTTTTGTTAGAAGTTGCCTCCCTCATCAATTTCCCCCATGATTATTGGTCTATATAGTTCTTTTCTTTTTTTACTCTTCTTAATCTATATATTTCTAGGAAATCCTTCATTTCATCTAGATTTTCAAATCTATTGGAATATAGTTCCAAGTATGACTATGTCTTTTTCTTATTTATAATACTATTATTTTTGTTCTGAAAGTCTTGTCAAAGGTTAGACTAATTTGTATGTCTTTTTGCTGAACAACTTTTTAGTTTTATTGGTCAAGTCTATGTTTATTTTTTCTTATCTTATAAAATTCTGTTTTTACCTATATTACATGTTTCTTTCTACTTTTCTCTTTTATTTTTATTTGTTGAACTGAAAGTCTCAGTCATAAATTTTCAGTCTATTTTAATCTAGGAAGTAGCATTTTAAGATTACAAATTTCCTCTTGAATACTGCTTTGGCTGCATCCCATGGGTTTTAATAAAGATCACTCTTTTTTAAAAATTGATATCTTGACTACTTCTTGATCTCAAGAGTTTTTTTGGAAGATTATTTTTAAGTGATTGGATGGGAAAGTTCTATTACTTCATTATTAATATATATTTTCATTAAACTATGGTCACAAAATGTGAATTTTATGATTCATAACTGCAGAATTTATTTAGATTTGTCTTTTTGATGTAGAATATGTGGAGAGTTTTTGTGACTCTCATCATATTTGAAAAGACGTATATTACCTATTTTTGAGAAAAATATTTCTATATGTATACTAATTAAACTATTCAAATATTTTATATCATTCCCTTTTTCATTTTCTTGGCCTGTAAATTATGAGATGAGTGCTAAAATCTCTCACAGTGATTTTGAATTTATGAAATTCTTCTTAAGTTTCTAGCAGTTTTGACTTATATTTCAAAGCTATGTCATGAGGTTAACAAATGCTTGTGACTGTTCATATATTCTTGATAGATTTTTAACTCTTATCAATACAAAATATGATTTTCATTAGAATGTTTTCCAGTGTTCCAGTTTTGTACCTCTTTCTTCATTTTATATTTGCCTAACACGTTTTTTTGGCAACTCTTTTCAAATATTCCACATCACTGGATTTTAGAAGTGTCTCTTGAAATTATCACATATTGTATTTATTCTGTTTATTCTACAACATTTGATATCCTTTTAACTTAGTAAAAGTTTAACCTTTACATTTATCACTTTTAAAATTTTATTTTTTTATATATTTTTAAATTTTTAAATAAAAATTATATTTAAGGTGTACAACATGATGATTTGATATACATATATTTAGTGAAATGATTACAGCAGTCAAGCTAATTAACATATACATCTCCTCACATAGTTACCATTTGTGTGTGTGTGTGTGTGGTAAGAACACCTGAAATTTGCATTCTTGGCAAATTTCCAGTGTTCAATATAGTATTATCATCTGTAGTCATGCTGTATATTAGACCTCTAGTCTTATCCTACAGAGTTGCAACTTTGTACACTATCATGTTTTTTACTACTTTGACTTTTTATGTTATATTTCTTCAGAAATTGTCTTTTCATCTTTATCTTTCTCTCTCTCTCTCTCTCTCTTTTTTTTTTTAGTGATTAGTAAGTTTTGTTGACAGACAATTCTCCATGGATCTCACACATTTCTGCACATCTCATGTACAAGGTCATAACTGTCCTTTGTTCCAAGCTGTCTTTTCTAGGATGCCTATATAGTTAACAATCTTAGAAGACAGAGGCAGTATCTCTCTCCAGAGCAAAGAACAGGTTTGGTTAACCTCTTAGAAGATAGAGATTGTTTTTTCTCTCTGGAGCAAAGGACAGGCATGTTTGATGTCCCTCTGCAATGTGTCACCTGATACTCTTCATGTCACCCTTTGGGAATTAGAGCTCAGGTAACCAGGGCAGATATTTATTCTACTTACTGTAATATTGTCCTTGGTCAATGTCTCTGACCAATGAGTTTTGTGTCTTCTGCCAGCATCCATGAAACTATGGTAGGGACTAATTTGTTAGCTTGCAGGTCAGGTAACTTCTCAGACCCTTCACAGTTCTTGATCACTGATCCATACAACTTCTAGTCTATTGCAACGTTGCTCAACATGATGTCTGTGGACCATGGGAGCACTTCTGTGACTAAATGAGAATATTTGGAGTGTGGTCTCTTGAGGTGGAATGCCCATTAACACCACCAGATCCTCTTGAACTAGCTTCTGATGAACTGGAGCTAACGGAAACAAGAGTAAGTGTACATTTGAAAGTGTGAATTGTCAGGAATGGGAAAGTTTAGAAATCCTAAATGGGAGACAGCACTGGAGTGGGTAAGGTGGACAGTGACAGTCTGACATGAGAGGTTGCATAAATCATTAGAGCAGCAGTGGACATTGGACTCACTGAGAGCCTGGACACCTCAGGGTCTCTACACCCTTCAAGATACCAGGAGTCAGAGGGCTCTGGACTTGGGCAAGTTCTCAAGTCCAACCCACGTATAGGTTCCAATCTCAGGCTTGGGCATGCAGCTGATTTGGACCCCAATATCAACCAGTGTTGTAATCAAGGACACCTTTGTGAAAGTTCTTGTGGCTTGCAAGACCTGTGGCGTGTGGTTATATTTACAGTCTAATAATTGTTAATCTAATTACTATAAAAAGAGCAACCAATATGAGAAGGGCAGGCTGGATCCTTTCTCAATGTAGAAAATGAGGCAGATAGTAGCTGCAGAACAGTAGTATAAGCTAGGTCTAAGTAAGGGAAAAGGCAAGGCCTAAATTACTGGTGAACAGTCAGTCCCACAACTGTGTACATGGCACAGACTAAGAGCCCCTGAGAAGAAATCACCCAGACCAGAAAATCCCAGACTCACTTCTTTTCCCCAGGAGTAGGTGGGGATCTACAGCAGAGGCAAAGTATTGGGGGAGCTGCCTGGCACCCAGCTCCTGCTGATGCTATGGGAGGCCCTCGTTTCTTGAAGTTCCTGAGAAAGTGATGCCAAGCAAAGGCTGCTTCCAGTGTTGGAGTACCAGCACTTAATGGACTAACCATTCTCACTCAGAGTTGTTGCAGGTTTCTGCGATGATGGGCCCTGAGGCTCTGAAACATACATTCTGCCTGGTGTGATGCTCTCCATCTAGTGCCCTTTGTGTTCTCTGTGCTTATACTAGTACCGTGCAGGTACCAAACAGCACTGCTGGTTTTCAAGCCTTCTAGTTTGCAGGCAAAAGCCCCTGAAGGACAGAAAGAATTGTAGCAATTGAACAGATTGCTGGCCCAAATTATTAAGAATGAAATGGCCCTCTCTTGCTACCTCTGGAAGCAAACATCTGAAGCCCTCTTCACTGCAGTTACTGTTGGCTCTGAGATGTATGAACACAAGTATCTGAAACCTTTGGCTTTGCAATAATTGGCCTAAATTTTATTCTGGCCACTTTAGGCTAAAAACTAAGTGCCTGGCAATCATGCTGAATGTTGATTGTGGATATGACAGCTATGAAAATGAAGAAACAGATTAGGACAGTACAGTCGCTATAATTACCATTTCTTTTCTTCATTACTGTAGCCATCACTGTTGGATCTGTGGGGCTGGACCTCACTGCCCATCTGAGGAAATGGTGGACTCTGGACAGGATGCAATAACTTCCCCAAATTTTGAAGTTATCTTTCCTCCAGGATGGTTCAAAAAAACTTTCTCATTTTAGTCTTGCTACAATAGAGGTGGAAGCAGAAATGATGAGTCAGAGGTGATGATTGAACCAAATTGTGGGGACCGGGAGAAGTCACTTATAATGCAAACCTTATTAATAATATGTCAGATGTCTCCCAGCAGGGTTCAAAATTACCAATATTTACATTCTTGTATCTATAAAGTATTTTTAAGCTTGAATTTTTTTCATCATATAAAGGAGACATTTGTGAAAAGGAGCTCGTAACCATGACCAGAAATGAACTCAAAAAAATTTGTAAAGAAATTAATCCCAAATCACAAGTACAAACTTCCTCATTTTTTTTTCTCCTGGTCGTGTTTAATTGTTTGTGTTTGATTTGTGGGAGAACAGGATTGCTTTTGTTTCAAATGGAGTTATTTTCCATATTTTTTTCATTTGATGTGATCTTGGGAAAAAAAATAGATATCCCTTAAGAGAGACAAATAATTCACGTCATGAAAATGGGCTGCATAAAATTGTAATAAATACATATTCAAGGGCACAAATATGTAGTAACACATTGCAGCTAAAAATCAAATATGTGGTAGAATTTCCCCTAGGGAGAGAGATAGACTGCATCAAAAGCAATTTACTCTTTCCCTGAAGGCCCCAAATGTCCCACATTCTCAATTCACACATCCTGCCTTGTGGATGACTTTTGACATTAAGAATCGGTAATATTTTCGTGTGTTCTTATTTTCAAATCATGGTGTCACTCCTAGACAGGTGAGGTACAAATCCGTATCTCTTAGAGTAACAGCTATTGCTTCACTTTCTCTAAATACCCAAGACAGTAATTTTCATCTTTCTTCTTAATATGTACAGAATAGACTTTCATCTCCCACTCCAAATGAAGTTTTATCTCTCTGTCAACAGTGACAATTGCAAGAAAGCTAACTTGGCTTTTCATGTTTTCCTCAAACATAGATCTTGTCACTATCACTTAAACTACAACTCATGTAACAAAACAATTCTTTTGCCACAATTCCATGTTACAAGCTCCATCCTTTCCATCAGACACCAATGTCTAACCAATGGCAGTTTTTTTGTTGAGGGCTGGGTGAAGAAAGCAAGGCACAGGAAGGGCCAAGACCTTCGTGTGAACAAGGCAGAGAACTTTGGTCCCCAGCCCAGGAGGATCTTGGTGAGTGTGTATTCTTTCAGTTGGACCTGCATTGTTTCCTTTGATACTCCAGCTTCTGCCCTTATCCTAAGCTTCCCAGATTCCAGCTAAGTGAGATGTGTTTCCCTTTCCCATACAGCAAATGAAGTTCAAGTGAATGCCTGATTCAAAAGCCACACCTCCCTTGCTGAGTCATAGAGTTGTTCTGATAATGAAAAAGGTAATTTATGTTAGACTCTTAACGCAGTGCCATATAGGGGTTAGCTGCTGTCATTGTCACCATTATTGCCATTGTTATTGTCATTATTCCGTGGCTCTCTTGAATTAATATTGTTTATTTATCTAGCTCTCTTTTGTTTCATTATATTGGATTCTAACCTTTAAAAATTTGACCTAATTTTCCTTTTCTTTCAAATTTCTGAAGGGGGTAGGGAGAAGGATATTTTAAGAAGTTAGCTTAATGTCTTGTTTCATCAGCTCCAACAAAATGATGCCATAATTTCAGTTTGTCTACATCTCATCATTCCATAAGAGATCAGCCTTATCTCTTCATCTGAAAAGTATTCATCAATGTGTTCAAATAATGACAGATGGATGGGTGCTGCAAACAGCTTTAATTTGATCTTAAAAGTTTTCTCAAAGAAATGAAGTAGAGATAAAAGTAGTAAAAGTAATCAGTAAGTGAAACAACTACACCTAAAAATTTTCTTTTGCTTAAGTAACAAAAAAGCTAACCCTACAAATTGTTGAGGAGAGATGGTTGTTGAAGCAATAGTTAACAAGCTGATATGAGAGTAATCTGGGAACTTGAATAAAGTTCACAGCTTAAAGACAGAATTCATCAGAATTTTACCTTTTTGAAGAAAATAATACCTGTGGAGTGAACTGGAGTACAGTCTGCCTGGTCTTTGTATTATTTAACTATTATTTCATGTAGAATCTGAATAGTTGTGGTGGCCGGGTGCTTGTCTTGTGCAGCTTAATTGCATCATCTTTGAATTTAGAAAGCAAAGATTCTATAACTTCATCTACTATTGTCTTCGTCATTTACTAGCTAATCTTGGGCAAGCTACTTAATTTTTTTTTTTTTTCGGTATGCAGGCCTCTCACTGTTGTGGCCTCTCCCGTTGCGGAGCACAGGCTCCGGACGCGCAGGCCCAGCAACCATGGCCCACGGGCCCAGCCGCTCCGCGGCACGTGGGATCCTCCCGGACCGGGGCACGAACCCATGTCCCCTGCATCGGCAGGCGGACTCCCAACCACTGCGCCACCAGGGAAGCCCAAGCTACTTAATCTTGCTATGCCTCAGTCTGCTTATCTGTAAAGATGGTAGAATTTACCTTATAGGGATGACTTGATAATAAAATGGAGTAATGGGTGTAAATTACTGAGTGTCGGTTCATTGTAAAAAATAAATATTATCCATTATTATACTAGGGATCTTTTCCAGTTTTATGAAAATAATTAGATATATCATGAGTATGAAATCACTAGTTCTCAGACTAAAATTTTCTCAAGTCTACAAAATACAGAACTACGTAAACATAAAACAACGTAAAACTATAAGAGAAAGTCCATCAAAGATATTTGAACTTAGACTTCTCTACTTTTTATATTAGATTTTGATGGGTGTTGAATTCATCTTCTCCTCAGATCATGATCCCCTAAGACCTTAGAAGATTCCTCTCTTGTCTCATTTAATTTCTTCATCCTATTCTCCTTCTTTCTCTGATTATCCAACACATGCAAACACAGTGCCCACTCCATATGTAAGTAGTCTTGAAAATAAATATTGAATTGTTTTATGCATGTATCATTCTTAATTTACATAAATGATATTATACTAGAGATCTTAGTGTATCGTATTTGAGTCAACACTATGTTGATAAAATCTACTCGTGTTTCTGTGTATACATTTAGTTCATTGTCTCTGACTGCTGTATAATATTCCATGCATCCACTCTCCTAGAGATAGTCACTTAAATAACTTTCATCATCCTGTTACTACCAATTCAGCCACTTGTTCATGTTCTCCTGTGAAACTGTAAATAAGAACTTCCTGGAGGTACAATTCCTGTAGAAGGAGACACTGTAACTAATTGCACTGATACAGCTAGATTGCTTTCTAGAATGATTGTACTATTTTCTCACATCCTCATTGACCTTGCCATTACCCAACGATTTCTCATTTTTTCCACTCTAAGTGTAAAGAGATTTTGCATTGTAGTTTTATTCCACATTTTTCTGACCATTAGTGAGTGAACTTGATTTCTGCTTTCATACTTCTCTGCCATCTCCATGGAGTCCTTATTCATATCCTTTGCTTATTTTTCTATAGGATACCCTCTCCATTTCTTATGGATTTACAGGCTTCGCTTGTATATTTGAAATACTAGGTTAGATCTTGCAAATATCTTCTCCTAGTCAGTTATCCACATGTTGACCATATTTATGTTGTTATTCATTGAGCAGAAGATTTTATTTTTATGTAGCCAATCTATTACTTTTCCTTATGGTTTATGCTTTTGAGTTATTTTTTAAGAAGTACTCTTCCCACCCCCACCTAAAGTCACAAAAACATTTTTCTTTATTTTCTTCCATTATAGCCTGTCTAGTGGAAACAAAGCCAGACATTAGTGAAAGAGATATGGACTAAAGTCAGTAATAGTTTTGTAATAAGGAAGAGGGTTCAGCATAAACTGAACTCAATTTCACTGAAACAAAAGTCTCTAGACTTTTTAAAAGCTGAAGGGCACTAAGGGCACTAAGGCACTAAGGGGAAGGCACTGAGGAACATGATGGGAACTTAGGCCATGTGACTAGGCCACCTGGATTTGTTAACTGGCATATTATCCAGAGGAGAAAAAAACCTCTCATATCTCTACAACAGGAGGTAGTGGTACAAACTGAAGCAAGGTGCCCACGGATGTTAGGCCCTTACCTTCCAACAGGGAATGGGAGAGAGTGTCAGAGTTTTCTCCCTGAATGTTTGTATTTTAAAAAGATGGTTATCAAAGGCTTGAGGAAACAGTTTGGGGTAGGAGTTTTATATCTCAAAGGGCAGAGAAAGGATTTATAATTGAAAGCTTTCTAAAGTCACTGCTCTAAATGCTGATTCAGGGACTGTATTAGTCAGGATTCTCCAAAGAAACAGGATTGATAGGATGTGTGTATAGGAGATAGATAGATAGATAGATAGATAGATAGATAGATGTCGACATAGATATAGATATATTTGCGGGGGGGAGAGAGAGAGATTTGTTATAAAGAAGTAGCTCACATGATTATAGAGTTTCAGAAGTCCTAAGATCTGCAGCAGACAAGCAAGAGACCGAGGAGAGACAATGTACATTTCCAGTCCAAGTGTGAAGGCCTGAGAACCAGGAGACGGTTCCAGTCCAAAACCTGGTAGGCTTGAGACCCAAGAAAAGCCAATGTTTCTGAAGGTTATGAGCCTGAAGGCTAGAAAGAAACAATGTTGTAGCTCAACCAGTCAGGCAGGAGGAATTCCCTCTTATTTAAAGGGTCAGGCTTTTTGTTTTATTCATGTTTTCAACTGATTGGATGAGGCCCACCTCCATTAGGGAGAGCAATCTGCTTTATTCAAGTCTACCACTCAAATGTTAATTTAATTCAAAAACACACTCACACATACACACAGAATAATGTTTGACCTAATATCTGGGTACCCTATGGCCCATTCAAGGTGATACGTAAAATTAACCATCACAGGGGCCTATCTGCCTCTCACCAGGTTTTGGCTGGAACAAACAGTAAGTTTTCCTGGCAATGCTGAGCTTTCTCAGGTAGGCATTTTAGAGGGTGCTGGAGTCATCTTAGGGACACAGCTTTATTTTGGTAGAAGTTATGCTAGAGTTTGGTTGTCTCTCAGTGCAGAGATTTAGATGGAGTCATTTTGTGTCAAGAGTTCTACACTTGTCCAGGTTTAGAATTTACCTTTCAGGTTAATCCATCTGGAATTTATTTTTAATATTTTAGAACATAAAAATATAAGTACTTTTTTATAGAGTAATCTAGCTTTCCCAACATCATCTAATAAACATTCTCTCCTTTCCCCTACTATTTAGAATCCATCTCCATCATATACTTATGTTTGTTTCTGAATTCCCAGCACCATTTGTTAAAGAGACTATCCTTTTCCCATTGGATATTCTTGGCTCCCTTGTCAAATATTAGTTGACCGTATATGCCAGGATTTAATTCTGGGCATTCTATTATGTCTCACTGGTCAATGTGTCCATTTTTGCACCAGTACCACAGTGTTTTTGTTATTATAGCTTTGTACCATAGTTTGAGATTCAGAAGCATGATGCCTCCAGCTTTGTTCTTTTTTCTCAGGGTTACTTTAGTTATTCAGTCCTGTTCTTAAAGTAATGTTAAACATAACATGCCCATAGCAACTTTCTCCCCCAAACGTCTCCATTTCCAGGTTCCCTAGATCAGTAAAGGGCAGCTTTTCACCCAGCTCCCCATGCCAGAGAAAAAGACTTCTAGACCCCTGCCTGTCCCTCCTACCATAGGCTCTCAATCTTCAAGGATTCTGAATCTCAGTTCCAAAGCATCTTTAGACATCTCTTTCTTTCTAATCTGTTTCCTACCACCTACATCAGAAGGCCATCTTCTCCTGTCTGCACCACTGCATTAACTCCAGTTTCCCACCTATACCTCCTCTGCCCTCTTCCTCTCCTATACATGGTTCCCCCAGGTGTAGTGATGACTGGTTTTCCAGCACCAAGAGGCTTACAATCTACATGGAATGCAGAAGAAAAAAAAAGGCTAAAATGAATTAGACTGAAAAGCTTTTTAGATCAGTGATTAAATAATATGCTCAAGGACCTGAAAGGAAGACATCTCTAATTGTGAGGGGTTATGTTAGGGAAGATTTTCATTTTAACATAATTAGGTTGTGGTATATTCATTTTAAAAGATATTTTAAATATTTAAGCATTTTTTCTCAAGGAAAAAAGCCTATGTCTAATCAAGATTTCCTATTGGCATTTTGCAGACCCAATACCAGCTGGTAATGTATCTCCTTCCTCCAGTTTTTTCCCCATAATGTATCCTTACATCATTGCAGGATTTTTCTAAAACATAGATTATGCCAGTCTCCTGCCAAAATGCTCCCCAGTGAATACATAACTAAGTCCATTCTCTTTAGAGTAGCATGCATGGCTTTTCACCAACTGATTCCAGCCTCCTTTCTAGCCTCATTCCTAACCCCGTGTCTGTCCCTCCATGCATACTCCCAATTAACCACTGCATATGACTGAAGAATGCCCTGCCCATTTTCATGGGCCCACTCTCCTGGGGCTGTTCTCCAGCCTGGAGTGCCCTTCATACTTTTCACTATCTGACAAGACTCTATGGTCTTTTAAATTCTTATCCTTGTGCCCTATTTTCTCTGTGCCTTTCTCTTAGACATCCCTCAACTGTTTAATCCCCTACTCCAGGAAATAAATTACTCCTTTAATTATTTAACTAGTACTATTATAGTATTTACTATATACTGTCAATTTCAAAATGCACTGTCTTTTGCATTTAATATGTCTGAAATCAGGATGTGTGTTATAATGACAAAAATGTTATTATTTGACATAATTTATTTCTTCTTCTTTCCCTGACCAGTGATTGAACCCAGGCCCTCGGCAGTGAGAGCATGGAGTCCTAATCACTGGACCACCAGGGAATTCCCCGCAATTTATTTCTCACTGTCACATAAAATAATGGTACATCTTATTGTACAATTGATGAAATCTTAGATTAGATGAAATACAGTAGTTCTTTATGGATATGGCTCTCCTTCTATACTGTGAATGCCTTGGGTACTCTAATTCTCACAATACAAAATACATATGAATCCCATAAATTTAAAATTGTCTACTTCAGTGGGTGGTAGATGCACTAAAGCAGGGGCCCCCAACCCCTGGGCTGTGGACTGGTACCAGTCTGAGGCCTGTTTGGAACTGGGCTGCACAGGCCCGCGCAAGCGAAATTTCATCTGCTGCTCCCCATTGCTCACATTACCACCTGAACCATCCCCCGCCCTGGTTTGTGGAAAAATTCTCTTCAACGAAACTGGTCCCTGGCACCAAAAAGCTTGGGGACTGCTTCACTAAAGCACAGAAGATATAAGAAACATTAAAAGAATGTAATTTAGACTGATGAAATCTGAATAAGGTCTGTGGATTGTACCAATGTCATTTTCCTTGCTTTGATATTTTGTAAGAAGTTATCATTAGGGGAAATATGATTAAAGGTATGTAGGATCTATCCGTACTATATTTTGCAACTTCCTACGAATCCAGAATTATTTATAACCTGAAGGCTTTTGTTAAGAATAAATGCACAGAAATCCATTAAAAAGACAATATAATTTTGACACCATTGTAGACTGAAATCAGAGTGGCACATAAGTGCTCAATAACTAGTTACTATTACAATTTTACTTATTTTGACTTGCCCTTGACCTGTCAAAATTACCTTATTCATGTAACTATTGAGTAGCCAATATGCACAGTCTGTGCAATCGTTAAAATGCTAAATTTCACCTAATATCAAAACTTCCCCCACTCCTGGGCCTGCAGCAAAGAGGGCGGAAGACTTGTTTTCTATTTACTAAGCTTCTACTCACATCCCCTGCCCTCCTTTCTCCCCTAGGGGCTTCTAGATTTTCTAGATTGGTGAAAAGTAGAAAAGGGAGAGGCAAAGCACATAAAAGGTAGGATCAAAGTCTTTACTTAACAGGTGACATGGTACATAGACAATGGATTCTTCCGGGATTGGAGAGATTTTAGAGGCAACACTTTCCAGACTTTGCAAATGGACAAACCTGACTCTCTTCCTCATGGGGACATTTGTGTGTTTCCCATGTGTGGAAGTTTCCTGGTGGCTCTCTTGGCAACATGTTAATTGAAATTAGCCCTCGGTCCAGCCCAGTTTCTCTCTCTACTCATCTGCCTCAGGTTTCCACAGCAGCCTCTTACCTTTGACGTCTCAGCAGGGTCAACACCAGCCTCCAACATCAGGATCATTATCAATCTCCTCCAATATCTTCTCAAAGCTCTGTTTCCCACAAGACTGGGGATAAAGGAGAAGAGACCCTTCCTTGTCCATGTTGGGGGTAGGAAAGTGGAGAAAATGTCACACCAAAGATAGTAACCACTCTAATTTCCAACTTTGACACTTTCATATGTTTGAAGTGGCTGTTGGCTGAGGTTTGTAAAACTAGTGGTACCCCTGCTCCTTTGCAAATTCTGTGCTGTCCCACTTTACCTGACATCCATGGTATTAAGGCCTTGGCCAAAATGGAAGTAGAAACCCTTACATGTTTACAACCACCTCATCAATTCATCCTATGAAAAAAGAACTTGAAATTTTGGATATCAAGAAATCCTACTTCTAATAGCAGCATCTTTTCCAAACAAGTGATTTTTTTTTCTAAATAATCAGGAACTGATGAATTGGGGGATTGGGATTGACATATATACACTAATGTGTATAAAATGGATAACTAATAAGCACCTGCTGTCTAAAAAAATAAATAAAATAAAATTCAAAAATTAAAATAAATAAATAAGTAAATAAATAATCAAGGTCTTCAAGTTTGTTTCCAAACTATGTCATGTATTTAGAATACTTAATTATTTTAATATGTATTCAACAACATCTATATTTCTGTCAAAGAGAACACAAGGAGTGAGAAAATTTCTATTGTAAAATAAATAAAATTACATCAAATTGTATTAACAATAAATATGTACATAATACAAGTGATTTCTATGCTTTACCTGGTATTCCACTTTAAGCACTTTTATTAAAGAGAATATGGCCTCAACAATAATACTCTGTCAGAATTTTAAAATTTGAGATATAAACCTAAACCTATTTTAAAAAACATGTAAAACAAAATCTACGTGTATTTGTGGATGAGTTTCACATCTAATTCTGCAAAGGTAGCAGGGATTGTGTGTGCATGAGTGTGTGTGTATATAGTCACATTTATACACATATACACACATATATACACCTATATATAATATGAGTAGACGTTGCTTCTAATGTATATTGAATTTTTAAGATGTCTTTCTGAAGTGATTTTGTGTACATTTGATGGTCTTGTTTAATAAGGCATTTAAAAACAAAAAAACAAATCAGAATAAAATATCCACTCTTTAAAGTCTAAGTCAAAGGCTATACACATGAAAGACTGAAAAATAACCAGCTTTTAAATTCTGTCCTTTCAACAATACGACTGCACTTTCAAACGTGCTTTGTTGTTTTCTTTTAATTCACTAAAATTAATCTTATAGATGTGGATGCCAGATTTGCATTAATTAAAACTCTACTGTAGAAGCCAGGCTTAATTGCAATCAAATTTGCTTAATTATGCATGGAGAGAGATTCCCAAACGAGAAAGGTTTTAGTAAGGATTTTGTTTTTTTGCATTGACAAAATAAATTGAAATTGTCATTTTTTGTGTTTTATGTAACACTTGTAAATAATTTGTGGAGCACCTTAAGTCTTCTATGTAAAGCAATGTTATTGCTTAAGTAATTATAACAATCTGCATTTTTCATTGTTAATTGTGGGTGTCAGACTCATTAATTTTAATTTACAGGCTGTAATGAAATTAAGAAAATTTTATGCTGATCTGCTGAAACTTGTCTTACAGGAAGTTGTTTAATACAACTAAACTTTGAAAAAGTCAAGGCTCATTTTTGTAATTTGTATTTCAACCAATACAATCATTCCACAACAGTTTTTCAGTAAAATCTGGCTTCAGGACAAAAGCAGGTTAACTTTATGAATAATTTTGGCTTTAAAAAATCACTTAATGTTTCAAGTACAGCAATAATTAAATTTAACTTTGAACTATACTTTTTGCTAAAGAAAATCTGCAAACATAAGAATATAGTTTCAATTCTATTTCATTTGTTTTCTACAGGGGATTATGTTTTTGAGGAGAAAAAAGATAGACATAATCAAAAATCAATTTAATCATTCTTAGATCAAAGGATTATCAGTACACTATTTAACTCATATTTCACCGTGGATTATCCAGTTATTTTATCTCAGATATCTATAGCCATATATCCATAATTTTAAATACTACATTTGTAATCTCATTTGATTTTTGTGTGAATTTAAAACAAAGTAATTCATTTGGAGATTAGCAAGACACGTATTTAAAATAAAGAAAGTTGATGACAAGGAAAAATGCTAACTCTTTTTGATTTTCATGTTACATTTTGCTCTTGAAGCCTATTTAAACTTTAAGTGGTATAATTACTAATATAAAAATATAATGGAAACAGAAAGTATCTTTCATGCTTATTTAGTAGCAAGTGAACTCAGGGAAATTAGCTAAAAAGCCTTCACCTCAATTATTATACATCCAATTAAAAATTCCAAAACAATTACTATAAATTCTGCCTAAAACCAAGCATGAAAGTTTGGTAGTCAAACACACAGTAATATTGAATGTTTCAAGAAGAAAATGACAAAGCAATATTATTCCATAATTAAGGCTAAACTTTAATTACAGCTTCTTTAAAATCAAGTTATTCTGAAGAGATAAAATAAATCACCAAAGGGGTTTTGGCACTGCATGGCATACTCTACAACAAGGTATTGGTGAGGAGGGTCAAAATCTTTTCTCATTATTAACTCAATAGGAGACATAGTAAAGATAAGGAATGCTTAGGGAGGATACCAAATACACCAAGAAATGGGTACCACATACCTAAAGGAGTTTTCCCGTCACTCATAAACAATGAGAATAAGACAATTATGTCCAACAAATTGATAGTGAAAATTCAGAAAAACTCGTTTTCATCCAAGACTTCAGTTTGAGAATTACTTTTGCATTTTATTTACCCTGATTAAAGCCTCAAAATTTGTTCATTTTCTATTTCTTCATCAGGACATTTGATCACTATTTCATTTTTTCCATTTTTAATTCCAACCAATTTTTACCAGTTCCTGGGGAACTAAAAGACTCTACTTCCCCAAACAAATTTTTCTATGATTTTCTGTGCCTCTCTTTAGTACATCATAAAGAACGTCTTTATTGAGATTCATTTCTATTACCCTGTGAATTAGCAAGATTTAATATTTTATTATTTTCTTAAAGCCCAGGTACTATTATTTACCAATGCACTGAGTTTATTTTCTGATGCTCCTTGATCTTTAATTTGCTCCCTTAATTATGCTTTTGTCTCTAGTCATGCTTAAATCTTCATTTTGAGTTGTCTCTCTCATTTCTTCACTCTCCTGCCTCCCTTATCACTCTCTGTTTCTAATTCCTAAGTACTTTTTCCAGTGGTATTCCACCTTCCTTTCTGTCACTCTTTGCTGCCCATTTCCTCTATTCCATTGTCTGTCCCATTTCATCCTGTCCTCGCTGCCCCTGGTTTCACCCAGAGATGCTATTACAGTGATTGATTTACACAGTTCAGAACATTCCATAGGTATCATATTGCTATACAACATACACATCCCATACAACAATAAATCTAAAAATAACTAGCAAAAGGAGACTTTTAAGTTGAAAGTTAAACGTGCTAACAGGGTCAGCTGGTACAGTCATTCTGTGGACGGTGGTTTCACTACCTTGGAGACAAATGGGCAAGAGCCAATGGAGCTGGGCACTCATGATGAAATCGGTAATAAATCAGACACAGAGTATAAGCATGAATCAGATTACTGTACTCAAATAAGAGCCAGGCACAGACTTGAAAGGAAAATATGTCATTTCCTTCCCTTTCCCACCATCTCACTTCCATCTGTCTTTTGTCTCTATTCCTTGATGCCTGTCTTTCTCATTCCCACCCCTATTTTTAAGTTACCCTTATTCTATAATTTTCTAAGGAAGCAAGATTCATACCCTAATCCTGAAATGCTTATGCTTCTTATTAAATGTAATTTGAGGTGTTAAGACCATATCTCAGTTCTCTAAAGAGTCGGGTGGGTAATGAATAACATCTGTATATCTTAAAAAGTGAAAGGCAATTCACAATTCCAAAATGAACAGACGTAACATCCAAAGATAATTTGTAATCTTCATATGACCTCTAATAAGAGCACTCCATCACTTGATGGAAGATGTCGCTTTTTTGTTCTCTTCTCTTCTGTTCCTAGACTCACATTCTTTCAATTGTTCTTTCAATCATTCAGTAACCACCCTCCACTCAGGTGTAGCCACAAATACCTCTGTTAAACCACTTGTGAGACATATTAAGCACAGCCTCAACAATGCGTGAGAAATACTGATCCATGAGAAACAATAGCACCAGACAGAATGAACTCTTAAATGGGCCTCTCATCTAAGGCCAAAACTCAGGTTACTTTCAGAGAAGGAGAGGTATAACAATAAGTAGACTTTGCCAATTTCTGAGCTTTTCTTTAAGTACCTAAGATTTTTTTATTATTATGGAAAAAATCAAACATATGAAAGAGTAAGGAGAATAGTAAAATGAATCCCATAGCCCTATCAGACAGCTTTACCAATTATGTTTCCTCTCTCCCCCAATCTTTCCCACCATTAGATCTTAGACATTGCATATAATCCATAAACCCCAATGAACTTTTAATCAAATGTTATTGTCTCTTTGTCTCTTTGGTTCATAAAAGGACTCTTTCAACTGTCAGTGAAAATTTACTACAATGCTGTGTCATTTCAATTAATAAAAAACATTTGCTCACTGTCTACTGTGTACAAAAAACTAAGCTTACCACTCTAGTGAGGGGTTGGAGAGTTTTACTGCTCCTTAGAGACTTTTAACCAACATTATTTTTCAGTGTTATCCATGCCGCCCACCAGCAGAATTATCTGGTGTCTCTAATTTTGAGTCTTTTCAGAGTTCTTTAGTGGAAATTAATTTAGTTAGTTATATCTTCTACTGTTTTATCATTTATATTTTCTTTGTTCTTATAGAATTATACCCCTTTTTTCCTTTATTTTCATTTTAGTTAATTTTAGGAACAAATAGGTAATCTTGTATTCCCTCACTTTAAGCTCTAAGCCACTTTTACTTGAGCATCAGTACTTTAAGTTGATAGCACATTCTATGTGATGATGGGATTCTGATCGGCAAAGAGGAAAAGACAGAAAATTAGATTCGAAAACAAGGATAAGAAAACATTGCTTATACTTATATTAGTTTCCCTGTTCTATATCTGATTTTTTCTTTATATTAACAAAGCCATATTCCCAGTACTATCTCTGTATTTTGATTAATGACATTTGAAATTGGTGGAGAGATGGGGCAGAGAAAATGGTGACTCTTATAGGTCCCCTATGTAGTTTCTTCCTTTCCTGGCAAAATGTCACCTACAAAACATACTGCCCTTTTACTCTATTTATTATGAACACATTTCTACAACACCTGTCTCAGGACAATGTAAAGTAGGAATCATGTGTTGGTGATATGAAAACATCAGCTGCATAATGTTGGAGGAGGAAAAGATCTTGACAGAACAAGCCGAGGGTGACCTGTGACTGTGTTCAAAATAGTTGGGACTGTTGAGTGATCTATAATCTCTTGTTGTGTTTTGATCTAGTTGTATCCTAGTTGATTTGTTTACAAGTAACTTCAGATTTTAAAAGAGGGAATTTAATGGAAGACTACTGGGCAGCTCACAGGAAGAAGGTAAGCTTGGAGAACTAGGCTTAGAAGCTGCAGGAGTAGGGACTCACTCTTTGGGAGACTGGGATGCAGGACCCACTGACCTTCTCTGGCCAGCATCATGGGAACGATGGAACTCCAGCCATGTTTCCTTGCTGGCATCACTCTGTGCAAGTTTCCTGGTCCTAAGAGTCCCCCTGGCTCCATCTTTGTCAGGTGCCTGCCCTTGTCTGTACCAGGCTGAAGAGAGGAAGTATCTGGTTGAGGGGACTTGCCCCTCTGTGTTTGTCCACCCTACTTGTTTGCCCTGTGGACGGGCATGGTACTCTGATTACAATGCCGCCAAGACTCCACACTAGGGGATGGCAGTAATTCCCAAAAGGAAACCTGAGCACCATAAATAAGGAAGAATGGTTGCCAGAAAGGTACAATTTACTCTACACAATTATCTTCTTTTTCTATACAAATCTATTAGTAATCATTGCAAGGATGAAAAAACAGCAGACTTTCATAAATAGAAGAAGCAATCAGTTACATTATTATCTCTGTTTTCTTTAAGCCTTTTCTGCCTTGAATAACTCAGTTCTTAACACCTTACTAAAGTATTACTGTCTTGCTCTCCACAAGAGTGAAACCACCTTCGGGTCTTCTTTCTCAACACTTCTGAACTTCTTCAGTACTCCCTGAAGCACCCAGCACACTAGTTTTTTCATTACATTTACCATCAAAAATATGTGATTATGAACACATGGTGCTGTAGAAGTAGTCTACACAATGTTGTATCCCTCTTCACTGTGTTTACTTTTTGTAAAAAAAAAAATACAACATTCAAAATTTAACAGAAAAAATCCAGGTGAGGATATGTCCCCAAAATGAGGCATTCCCAAGTGTGAACTGCAATTCCTAATAATGATGCCCAATATTTGCAAAGTATTTAATGGCCTCTTATTTGATTGTCAGAAGAGCCATGTGAACTTGGCATGTTATTCTCTAATAAACAAATGAAATAAAATGGGCAGAGAAATGGCAACTGCCCTCCCTCTGCTCTACCATGTATCTTGGATTCCCTACACTGCAGCTCTGTGACGTCGAGTGAATTACTTAACTTCTCTGCACCTCAGGGCTCTGATCTGTAAAATGGAGATAATGATAATACTGACTCACAGGGTTAGTGTGATGATTAAATGAATTAATATTTGTAATATATTTAGGACAATGCCTAGCACGTAGTAAAATCAGTATTAGTGTTAACCATATTATTGAAAATAAATAAATTAATTAATTAATGAAGCAGACCAAGAAGGCCCCACTGAGAAAGTAACATTTGCTTAATTGCCTGAGAAAGGTGACATGATGATCCGCACCCTGTCTGGGGAAGAACTAGTGGTAATAGCAGGAGCAAACGCCATGAGGAGATGTGTGATAACATGTCCGAGTAACAGCAGAAAGGTTGGTGTGGCAGAATCAAGGTAAGTAACGTGGATGAAAAATATCACCTGTCATATTAGTAAACAAAGGATGCTGCAGTCATCAAACCATCAAGCCACTACAGGCACCCGGATGGTGAGCCCTGAAGGAAATCAGGATGGAGACAAACAGACTGCCAACGACCAAGCTGGCAGTCACTGCAGCCGCCTCCCGACTGTGCACCCTGAGGGGACTCAGGATGGAGAAAAGCAGGCTACTGGCCCTAGATAGTTAAGGGGCCTATCAAAGGAATCATTTCAGTGAGCCCAGACCCTTGCATTCTTGCATGTGTAGAAAAGTGCTAAATCCATGAACTTGAGACGTCTGGTTTTCTTTAATTAACGGTAATCTTTTGATGTTCTGACTAACTGGTCTTTGTTGTAGAAACTCCTATATATCCTGGGTCCTCCCTTACCTCTCTGAGCAGTCCCTCCAAGCTATCTGAGAGGCTGTCTTCCGGGCTTAATTCCTCAGAAAGTCTGCTGAATAAAACATAAGTCTCAACTTTTAGGCTGTGCACTTTATTCAGTCAAGAGTAAGTACAGAGAATGTGGAGATGAGGTCAGGAATGTAACTGGGGTCTAGATCAGGTAAGCCCCAAATACAACACTATAACCATTTTGGCTTTGCCTGAGTGAAATGGGAAGAATCGAAGGGACTTCTCCAACAGTGATATGACCTGACCTTTTTTTTAAAGGACCCCTGGTTGCTGCCATGGGGCAAGGGCATACTCAGTGATAAATGTAGGAGGCTACTGCAGTCATTCAGAGGAAGATGGTGTCTCAGATCAGGACAGGAGCATAGAAGGTATTGAGAATTGGTCAGATCCTAACTATACTTTGAAGGTAAGCCCACAGGATTTGCCATTATATGGAATGTGGGATGTGAGAGAAAAGGAGAAGTTGAGCATGATTTCATTGAGATGAAGGTAGAGCAGGTTGCAGGGAAAATAGGTTAGTACTGAAAAAGTTAAGTTTTGAGAATCTTATTAGGTGTCTAAGTAGAGACGCTGCAAAAGCAGTTGGATTTCAGTGGAAAGATTAGGCTAAAATGTATTTAGAAGTTGTCTACATATTGATGATATTTAAAGTCATGTGTGTAAAGGAAATATCAAGAGGAAAACATAGACAAAAGATGGAGTCCAAAGTCTAGTCCCCGGGCAAACTCAGAGCTAAGAGACTAGGGCCAGAGAGGAGAGAGGTAACCAGGAGAATGTAGCATCCTGGAAGCCCAGTGAAAAAGTATTTCGATGAGGAGAAGCAATGGTCTTTATTAAATGGTCCTGAAAAGTCAAGGAAGAGTAGAACTAAAAAGTTGTCTATCCAGATTGAGCAGCATTGGCAACCAGAAATAGAGTTGGTGTCTGTGTGCTTGGGGTGAGGAGTCTGGGAGCCCCATTGTTCAAGGGAGGATGAGAAAAGAGAAGTTGGAGGGAGAGAATAGAGACCATACATTTACAGAGTTTTATAGTAAAGGGCTTCAGAGAAGTATCTGCAAAAGGAAATTGGGGCCAAGAGAAAGGTTTTGGGGGTTTTTGTTTCTGTTTTATTTTTTTTTAATTGAAGTACAGTTGATTTACAATGTTGTGTAAAGTGTTAGTTTCAGGTGTACAGCACAGTGATTCAGTTATATATATATATGTTCTTTTTCAGATTCTTTTCCCTTATAGGTTATTACGAAATACTGGGTATAGCTCCCTGTGCTATACAGTAGGTCCTTGTTGATCATCTGTTTTATATATAGTAGTGTGTATATGTTAATCCCAAACTCCTAGTTTATCTCTCCCCTCCTTTCCCCTTTGGTAACCATAAGTTTGTTTTCTATGCCTGTGGGTCTATTTCTGTTTTGTAAATAAGTTCATTTGTATCATATTTTAGATTCCACATATAAGTGATATCATATGATATTTATCTTTGTCTGATTTGCTTCACTTAGTATGACAATCTCTAGGTCTATCCATGTTGCTGCAAATGGCATTATTTCATTCTTTTTTATGGCTAAGTGATATTCCATTGTGTATATATATACCACATCTTCTTTATCCATTCTTCCGTCGAGGGACACTTAGGTTGCTTTCATGCCTTGGCTACTGTAAATAGTGCTGCTGTGAACATTGGGGCATATGTATCTTTTCAAATTATAGTTAAGAGAAGGTATTTTAATGTAGGTGGGAATGTAGCACTTTTCAATGCTGAAGAAAGAGGTCCAGGAGAAAAGGAAAACATTCATTACAGAAGAGGAGAGAATTGCTGTGCCAGTGTTTTGGGTAGAAAAGAGTAAACACATGGAGGGGTTAGTGTTTTCCAGGAGAATGGAGAGTCCATCCATAGTCACAGGAAAGAGAACAAAGACAATGAACCCAGATCTGGTGGCATCTATGGTGGTAGGAGGTCGGGAAGTTCTCTTTGGATGGATTCTATTAACTCAGTGGAATAGGAAGCAATGTCATCAGATAGGAGGGCTTCTCAGAAAGTGGTATGTTTAAGTATGAGATTACCAGGCTGTTGTTATTACTGTGATCGCAGAGTCTGAGATACTGGGGAATGACTAACAGAGGGTAGAGAGAAAGATAAGGAGGAGAGTCCAAGAAGCAAGGGTGAAGCTGGCCTTCTCCGTCTTCACTGCCAACTCTCCCTGGATGATTTGTCCCCTGCCCCAGTGCACCTCCACACCTGCACCTCAGGAAGAGCCTCACAATACAAAACACCCCTTTACTTTGAAGGGATCTTAGTGATTAGCATCAGGCTTGGTCTCTTCTGAAGGCATTTAAACATGTTTCTCTTGCCAACGGCACTCTTCTCTGAGATCTTTGGATGGATTTCTCATCACTCAGATTTCAGCTCAAATCTTTTCCTCGGAGACCACCTCAGACCCCCTGCTATGGTCTGAATGTTTGAGTCCCTGCAAAATTCATTTGTTGAAATCCTAACTCCTAAAGGTGGGGCTTTTGGAAGGAGCTTAGGTCATGAGGGTGGAGTGCTCATGAATGCGATTAGTGTTTTTATCAAAGAGGCCACAGAGGGCTTCCCTGGTGGCGCAGTGGTTGAGAGTCCACCTGCCGATGCAGGGGACACAGGTTCGTGCCCCGGTCTGGGAAGATCCCACATGCCACGGAGCGGCTGGGCCCGTGAGCCATGGCCGCTGAGCCTGCGCGTCTGGAGCCTGTGCTCCGCAATGGGAGAGGCCACAACAGTGAGAGGCCCGCGTATCAGAAAAATAAAACAAAAACAAAAACAAACAAAAGAGGCCCCAGAGAGCTTTCAAGCCCCTTCTACCATGTGAGGACACAGCAAGAAGACGCTCTCTGTAAGCCAAGAAGAGGGCCCTCTCTTGACCATGCTGGCGCCTTGATCTTGGACTTCCAGCCTCCAGAACTGTGAGAAATAAATTTCTGTTGTTCATAAACCACCCAGCCGATAGTATTTTGTGATAGCAGACCAAGTGGACTCAGTCATGACTCTAGCTCATCCCCCTTACCCACTTTCCACTCTTTAACATTATCATCTTTATTTTCTTCATAAAACTTACTATCAGAAATTAGGATGTGTATTTCCTTGTCCAGGTGTTCCTTGTCTATCTCCTTCCATTACAATATAAACTCTATCTTGGCAGGAACTGGGCCTTTTTTCTTTATTGCTATACACCCAGTACCTAAAGCAGTCCCTGGCCAATAGTGGGTGTTCAATGAATACTTGCTGAAAAAACTAATGTACAATGCAGCCGTCTTTTGTGAAATATGTTTGACAGATAATAATGTCCAAAAAATGGATATTTATCAGGTGATCGCCACTTTAGAAGTTCTCTTGCTTCATTTTGAACAGATATAATTGGCAGAAAGTTCCTGATTATATTAAACTTAGATGTTCTTCCCCAGGACATCTTCTTATTGGTCCTAGTTTTACCCTTTGAAGGCATGAAGAATGCACTTAATTTCTTGCCCACATCCTTCATGGATGTCACAGGTCATGTTCCCTGGGAAGCAGACTCTGAGGTGGATGCTAGGATACAGGGAGTCTGTGGGGGAGTGCTGTCAGGAATCAACATTTGCAGAAGAGTGAAGAAAGCAGGGGGAGGAAGAAGAGGGGAATGTGGGCTGTGATATGGTCACAACAAAGGCCCTGGGCATCTCATGGGGTGCCCGGAAACTGGGATGGATCTTCAGAGTTGTCCTACCTTGAGGCAAGGGGAGTAGGACTTTGTACCATCACACAGACCAGTCAGATGCAAGGAAGGCACATGGGGCTGTGAGGTGTCTGTTGCCAATACTCAGTCCCTGAGGAGTGACTACTTCAGTCCTGAAGAGGATGTGATGGCTCATCACAGTAACCAATACACACACACACACCCCTAGCTTTGTTTTTGCACTTTTGATACCCTTGAGGATTGGGGGTTAGGAAAATTGTATTCTAGCACTAATTTTAAGGCTAAGCTGTTTAATTGGCAGCAAGTCTCAGGTTACTTTTATATGTAGATTTAGGATGCTGGAGGTTTTCAACAAGGTAATTGCTGGTCTTTATTCCTGCTCTCAAATTTCAGGATGGTTTACAATGATATGAATTCAGTTGATCGATTGCATGACTTTTGAGTCATTGAAGTTTTATATCCAGCACCTCCCTGGTCGCTTTCCTTTGGACATACCCTTGTTGAAGCTGAGCATTGGCACTTGGTTCCCTGTCATCACTTAATCTTAGTACTTGTACCAGTTTTCTGTGACTACTGTAACATATTACCACAAATGTGGTAGCTTTAAACAATAGAAACTTATTCCCTCATAGTCTGGCAGCCAGAAGTCCTCAATCAGTATCACTGAGCTGGAATCAAGGTATCTTCAGGGCTGTGCTCCTTCCAGAGGTTCTAGGGAAGAATCCATCCCTTGCCTCTTCCAGCTTCTAGTGATGCTGGCACTCCTTGGCTTGTGCCCACATCCCTCCAATCTCTGCCTCTGTCTTCATAACACCTTCTCCTCTTCTGTCTGTGTTCAAATATCCCTCTTCTTATGAGGATACATGTGATTGCCTTTAGGGCTCACCCTGATAATCCAGGAAAATCACCTCATCTCAACATCCTTAATCACTTCTGCATAGACCCTGTTTCTTTTTTGGCTCTTTTTAGACCATTTTTTTAATACATCTTTATTGGAGTATAATTGCTTCACAATGCTTTGCTAATTTCTGTTGTTACAACAAAGTGAATCAGCCATATGCATACATATATCCCCATATCCTCTCCTTCTTGAGCCTCCCTCCCACCCTCCCTATCCCACCCCTCTAAGTCATCGCAAAGCCCTGAGCTGATCTCCCTGTGCTATGCTGCTGCTTCCCACTAGCTATCGATTTTACATTTGGTAGTGTATATATGTCCATACCACTCATTCACTTCATCCCAGCTTCCCCTTCCCTCCTACCATGTCCTCAAGTCCATTCTCTATGTCTGCATCTTTATTCCTGCCCTGCCGTTGGGTTCATCGGTACCATATTTTTTACATTCCACATATATGTCTTAGCATAGGGTATTTGTTTTTCTCTTTCTGACTTACTTCACTCTGTATGACAGACCCTAGGTCCATCCACCTCACTACAAATAACTCAATTTCGTTTCTTTTTTATAGTTGAGTAATAGTTCATTGTACATATGTGCCACGTCTTCCTTATCTGTTCATCTGTCAAATGCCCATTGACAGAAGAATAGACCATGTTTTAATATAAGGTAATATTCATAGATTTCAGGAATTAAGACATAAATGTTTTGGAGGGTGTAATTTTTCAGCCTACCACAGTGCTCAAAATATCTTTTCCAAAGGCTGACATCATATATATTAACTTATGATATCTACAGCAACTTGTATTTATCTAGACAAACTAGGTTATTCTGTGGCAACAACAAAATCACCTGAAATTTTGGTGGCTTCAAGTGTGAGAGTTTATCCCCCATTCATGTCCCAGTTCAATGTAGAGGGGAGGACCTGCTCCACCTCATCCTTCAAGGACTCAGGCAATTTCATCTTGGGGATTTACTCTCTACTTGGTCCTTGGCACCCTTTCCTGTTAGTTGGCAGATGGGAAAGAGAGAGGGGATCACTAGCACACCGACAGTCCCTGACACAATATCTTTTGGCAGCTTTTCCATTCTTCACGTGGTAGACTGTATTATTGTCCAAAATATTCATTACCCCACCCTGGGATGCTCTACCTTTTGGCACCTCTCTTAGAGGACAATTGTATATCTTCACTCTGTTGAATTCAAGCACGGCCATGGACTTGATCTGACCAATAAAAGGTAAGCAGAGGTGACAACTCTGGTTAGACAACTCTGGCTTTGGTCAGACTCAGTCATGTGTCCACTCTTACCTTTAAGGGAGGCCAAATAATGTCTAACTCTACCATCAAGAAAAAGAAGAGGACACGTTGTTGGTGAACGCACCATTCTCTGCTACAACAATTAGTCATCTTTTTGATCCTCTCTCTCCACATGGGAGATTATATTGTGTTCAAAGTATTTGCTGTTCCTCCCTGCAACTCCCTCCCTTTGGCATTTCTCTTTGAGGGAAGATTTTATAACTTCACCCTGTTGAACTCAGGCATGGCTGTGTACATTGCTTTGGCCAATAAAATATGATCAGATGTTATAAGTGTCATTGTTGGAACTAGCATGTGTTCATCCATCTCTCTTTTCCCTCTGCCATGAGACAATGTCTCAGATCAAGGGTCCTCCATCTGCCTAGATCCTGGAATGCGAAGGGTATACAGCAGAGCTAGAGCCAACCCACCATGGATATGTTATATGAGTTAGAAATTAACCTTTAAGCTGTAAGCCACTCAGATTTTGAGACCTTTTGTTAACACAACATCAGCAGAGAAACACACTCCAGCATTTCTCTGAGTTTATTAATGATACATCCATGAGCTAGAGATGATCTAAATGCAAAGAAAATATCTAGAGATTCTCTTATAATCTTCTCATCTCATTCACACATCTTAGATTCCTGATGTGTCTTTACCTTCCCAGATGTCTTCTATTTTTCTTAATTTAAATTGTGTTTCCTTTTTTCCTTAATCTATCTCTTCTCTTTCTTTGTCCAAGTCACTGAGAGTGTTTTCTGAGCATTTAAGCAGAACTAGAAACAAATGTACAAATCTGTCATTTCTGTATCTGGCATCATTCAAATATATTAACACTCTGATTCAATGGTGTGCTGAAGCTGGCTTATATCAGCTCACAGAATTGACTGTTAATTTTTCAGTCATTTTGTGAAGAGTTGCTAAACATAGCCATATGAAAACTTAAATTACATACATTCACAATTAGATAACTTATATTTGAAACCAAGGGAATAAATAATCAAAACTCATCATTTGCTCTCTTAATGTTATTTCTCCATTATATCTGTATGGTGGAGATAGTTTACAATGATGTGCTACCTTGCATTTCTTTCAAACTCTGCATTTAGTGGTTTCACACTGGTAGTTTGAAATCAGGCAAGGTTGGAGTACTTATATCACAGAAATGAACATACAGCACGAATCAGAGTTTCGGGGGTTTTAACTTTTGCCGGCACCCCACCATATCTACTCCTTCTAAAATTGCTATAAAAGTTATATAAATTTTAAGTCTAAGACTAAGCAAGGCTTGAAGGGGTTATTTTTGGAGAAATACATTCTCTTAGCTTTGAGGCAATACTTTCGACATCTTCAGTAAAGGTATTTGTGGAATACCCATTTTCTCCTTTAATAAACATGTCTGACTTTATGGGAACACTCTGATATAAGAACTAAACAATGTGAATTAAATGTAAGTCTGTTAGAACTAACTCACTGCTCAAGAATAGAGATCAACAGAAAATAAGAGATGAAATTTAGTAGGCTAATGAGATGATTGAATTTTCTGACAGGGTTAATTCATTTGTAATAATGAAGAAGGTCTGGACTACTGAAGGGGAAACGAGCTTTACTATACAGGAACGTGTTTACATTACATATATTTATTGCTGTGATTTCATTCTTTGTTTGGAAAAGAAAAACAAGTTTTCATAGGCTAATCATCTTCCTTATCTTCTTATTCTAGCTAATTAGTAATTATAAATCACCTATTCTAAAATAAGATCTAGGACACAATGAGGTTTGTTAAAAAGTTAAATCAAGCTGGCTGAATGCCCAGAAAAATTAAAAATTTAGTTTAACACTCTTGGGATTTCTATGTATGTCTATGTATCTATGATTGGGTTTATTAGACATAACTAATTGAAAAGAAAAGATAAAATATCTGGAAATTAAATGTCAAATAATGTTAGTCAGAGATAAGAAAGCATTTTTTAAAATCAAAGTTAAATGGACAGAAAAAAGTCTATCAAGTAGCTTAATGCAATAATTATTTTTTCAAAGAAACTTAAGGTGTTCAACTTACCTGCATTTAAAATTAATACCTAGAGACAGAAAAGTTATTCTCTAAACCCAATACTGAGAAATATAATGGAATCAAGGGTAGACAAAGCTGTAAGGGAGATTAAATAGGAGTTAAATAATAAAAGTAAAGAGACAAAGAGATCGGGACAGACATACAGGGTAGAAAAGAGAACATAGCAGGACATCCATATTGGACATTTGCCAACAGAAACTCGACCCAAAAGAGAATCAGCTGGAAGGCAGGACAGGCCTCACCTTGGCCTGGAGATAAAAAGGGTTATAAATGTTCATAACTGCATTGGATAGTGTGGTAGCTGTAATACAGTTTTGGTTTTGTTTTTAATGCCGCCTTGACCCAGTTTTGAGGTCCTGGCTGGAGGCCGGTCAGTTTCCCTTTCAAGGAGCTGAATCCACACCTCGACCACTTCTAGAATGGGACTCATACTCCAGGACCACTGATTCCTTTAATCACCAGGTATTGAACAACTAGGCAGAGCTCGTATGCTCTGGAACCTCCAAAGTTATTCAAATAAGCCAATCCACAGGGAACTGGAAACAGGGAACCACACATAAGCTGCCCCCTAGAGCCACTGCTTGCTCTTACCTTGTCCCCAGTACAACTTCCTGTGTGTCTCTGCCCAGCCTTCTCTTGTTTGGAGCTGTAAGCAACAAAAAGTTCTGTCTTCATCTAGCCAAGTGTCGTGATGTTGTATACTGCCATCAAAGGAATCTTTAAATCTTATAAAATAGTTGTCACATTTAGATAGAAAAGGATTAAGATAAAGGAGGTAACCTAACCAATGGCAACTACATAAGATATATTCTTATTAATATTTTTATCAATAAAATAATGTTTTTACCAATATATTTTTATCAATATATTTACCAATATAAAATAACTTAAACTTTGACCACAAAAGTAATTAAGAAAAGGCTCCACAAACCACATCCATTGATATCACCTCTCAGTGGTGTTCTCACCTCGTGGTCACCAGTCAGAGGAAAGGAGCTCCAGAGGGAAGATCTGACCAATCACAAGAGGGAACAGGGTATCATAAAATTGCCCAGCTCTCCTGGGTTTGTGGTTGTAACCTCTACATCCTACGTTTAACTTCCCCAAAACCACCTGAATCTTCTAAGATTTTGAGGGTCAAAGAAGCATTTTGGTCTATTCTAAGAGCCAGCAGTAGGTAACCATTAACAAAGAAGAAACACCAAATATTCCTTAATGAAAAAACCAAAAATCCCTTAATCTCCCTAATCTTTAGTTCCTCATCTGTAAAACCCTAATAATTGTCTCTAGGTCATTAGATGAATAGAAATGACAAGTGTACAACAGTTAGTCTAGTTCTTGAAGCAATAACGCTCATTCATGATAGCTATGTGTCAAAATAAAAATTCTGCTACTCAAGGTTGCTTAATCCTTCAAGTTATCTTTCATAACTACGTTTTCCATTTTATAACCAAGACTCTTATCCTACCAAATCCTTTTTACCACATCAAGCAGTGTATAATGTATTCCAATATGTCTTTCCCTCTAATTAATCTGCCTACACCTTCCTAGTATGTGGTTAGAGAAATACTCATTCCCACCACTTCAAGTTCACACTCCTCAACCTCACTTTCAAGGTTTCAGCTTCCTAACTCCTTTCACCATCAAGTTCCTTCACTATACATCTAGCCAGTTTTTCCCATTCATGGAAGCATGCTTCTACTCATCAGAACAACCTAACCCCTGCTCCCACAATGCCCTGAACTGCCATTCTTAGTCTCACTGCTGCGCTTCTTCCTGCTCTGCAATGCCTTCCTGGAAGGACCTATAAAGAAAAAAATCTTACTCAATTTTCAAGACCAGTTCAATTACATGTCTTCCATAAGACTGTCTTCTATCTCTTCAAGGTGATCTCCACTTGTCTCCACTTGTCCCTGCCTCCTCTGCACTTGTATCATGTTTTGTTGATACCATATAGTTCAGAAACTTATTTCATACCCCCAAGAAAATTATAAACATTATTAAGGCCAAAATTACATCATTCATTTCTTTGGGTGGCTTAGCACTTGGCACTAAAGGTGCTCATGAAAAAATTGATTGCCTAAAAATAACAGCCCTAAGATGAAAGTTGACCTTTATGGAAGGTATTCTTTGTGTCCAGAATGTTCTCTTTACATGTAATCATTGTCCAAAAGAGCTGTTGTGAATTATTGTCACTTACAGATGAGGAATCTGCAATGCAGCAAAATTAAGTCACATGCCCGGGGCTGCAGTGTCAGTCAGCCAGGCCACAACCATTTACTTAGAGGTTCCTCCAAGTACACAAACGTTGACTAGACACATTGGTCTTTTCTTCTCTCCCTTGAGAGTCCAAGTTCGTTCCCATCCAGAGCTCTCACACCCTTCTCCTTCCTCCAAATTGTCACATCACTGCCTCATTCTAATGATGAAGGTCTCAATGCATTGTTATCTCCTCAGAGAGACCTTCCCAGACCATCTGCATCATAGTGGTCCCCAATTAGTCCCCACCATATCATCCTTTATATCTTCCTCATAACAGTAAATGAAGACTCCAAGTTATCTGTTATTGTTTATTAGCTACAAATGAAACAAAATACCTGCCATCACAGAGTTCTATACATTACACTTAAACTACCCAGACAAAGGTCTGCTCTCTGTCTTCAAAACATGCTTCTTAAAATTATGAGCCTGAATCACAGAAGTAGTTAATATTTATTTTTAATCGAAAAAAATCTGTTATTAACTCTTTTTTGTTCTATTTGCCTTCTGATAATATTTTTTCTACTTGCAGTCAAAATAAATAAAATTCTTTAAATTATAAAAATTATTATGAGCTATATGAATTCACTGTCTCTGTAGGTAGAAAATGGTGTAATATTTATTATTTTATGTTCAGCCAAATAGGTCAGCTTTAGTAACTGGTAATCTCTAGACCCCAGCTGCAGTTTTCTAGACCCCAGATTGCTGCCCCTGAGTTATCAGACTTGGGGAAAAATTATCCTCTGCAATAGTTTACTTTTCTGAACAGACTAAAGGTGCTTTCTACATTACTCAAAAGCTATGTGCTAAGGGGAATTTTGGTTTACCTTTGCTACTTTTTACGGAAGCATGTGTTGTGAAATAGTTAAACATTAGCTTGATTGTGTAGATAAAAAAGGGAAAACACTTTGAAATAGGCATGGTTAATGGCTCCTTTTTAAAAGAAAAATCTAACTATAGACACATACACACTGAGACACAGTGCATCCATCAACCTTAGAAAAAGGTTTCTGTTCTGAGTATTGACATGCAAGATAGTGGCAGAGCTCAAGATAATGGAGCAGCTTTATTCCTAGAGTGATGTTTTTAACTGGGACTTCATTGATGTTTTCAAGGTTTCCTGAGATAAAATAATAGATCAAAAATGGTTGGATTTCTGGGTTTCACAGGAGACTTTTTTTTTTTCCCAGACAAATCATGTAGGATTTTCCTACAGGTCACTAGATTTCCCTAATTCTAATTTCAGACTACTCTAAATTATTTGAGTAGATTATCCAAATTGTGGGTTATTTGTGGCAGTCTTCTTAATTCTTGCTTAGTATTTACCTAAAAACTGACCCACTTCTGAACCAACCACCTTTCCTGGCTATCTAATAGCATGAACTCAGGGACTAGCAGTTTAAGTAAATCCAAATTAAGAAGGCAAATTTTCCCAATGTAAAAGTTGTATAATATACTCCAAAATATTTTGAAATTTTATATTATATTAGATCATTTGTGACTCTATATTCCTTCACTAGGGTGTGATTTATCATCTTTATTTAGAAATTTTTGATTTAGCACTCCAAATATTTATCACCTTCAAAAACCAGTGGACCTGAGAAACCCTTAGGAGAGGTAGGTATCACAGCAGAAGTTTTATACTGACTGGTTTAAATGATAATCATGGTTTGTTGAAATAGAACAGTAAACTTCTCCACTCAACAGTTTTATACAAATCAGAACTAAAGTCCTTAATAAATAAATCCAGCTGAACATGAATAATATTGCCAAGAACTACATTTAAGAAGTAAAACAAAATCTAAATAAATAAAAAAGAAACCTAATACTGATTAAACCATAGTTAATTGAAGTTCATTGATTAGCCCACAGTTCATAACAAGTGAGAAGGATTCCTTCCAACTCACAGAATACTTTCAGGTTTAGGCATTTCTTGAGCTCATCTTCAATCTATGTTTTCGTATATTTGAATTTTAAAAGCCTGGTGCTGGCAGACTTTTCCTGCTCAGCTAGAAGCTAATATGAAAATCTTCCTAACGAGGATCCTTATTAGATTGAATGTCTTGAAAGCCCAATTGAAGACAGGGCCTGACACCTGGGAATCAGTAAACAAGAAGAGAAATGCATTTGTAGGGCTTCCCTGGTGGTGCAGTGTTTGGGAGTCCGCCTGCCAATGCAGGGGACACGAGTTCGATACCTAGTCTGGGAAGATTCCACATTCTGTGGAGCAGCTAAGCCCATGCGCCACAACTACTGAGCCTGCACTCTAGGGCCCGCGAGCCACAACTACTGAACCCGCATGCCACAACTACTGAAGCCCGCATGCCTAGAGCCCATGCTCCACAACAGGAGAGGCCACCGCAATGAAAAGGCTGCACACAGCAACAAAGAGTGACCCCCACTCCCTGCAACTAGGGAAGGCCTGCACGCAACAACAAAGACCCAATGCAGCCAAAAATAAATAAATTAAATAAATAAATTTATTTTTTTAAAAACTATAAAAAAAAATTCTTTAAAAAAAAAAGAAATGCATTTGTAATAGAGCTTGGTGTTTCATGGGAAAGGGGGTGACAAGGCTAGAAAGACCTAGGGGAAATACACAAGCTTTGTGAAGTCCTGTGCTGTGTTATGTTGTTATGGGTTGAATTGTGGCCTCCCAAAATTCATTTGTTGAAGTCCTAAACCCCAGTACATTAAAAGGTGACTTTGTTTGGAGATAAGATCTTTATAGGAGAAATCAAGTTAAAATGAAGTTATTAGCCTGGGCCCTAATCCAATATTACTAAAAAGGAGAAATTTGGACACAGAAATTCATACAGGGAGAATGCCATGTGTATATGAAGGTGGCCGTCTACAGATTCTCCACTCACAGTCTTCAGAAGGAACCAACCCCGTCAATACCTTGATCTTGGACTTCTAGCCTCCAGACTGTAAGACAATAAATTTCTGTTGTTAGACACCCAGACTGTGGTACTTTGTTATGGCAGCCCTAGCATGGCATGGGGATGTTAAACTTTGTTCCATCTTCATAACAAAATATTCAGTAAAATTTACCTTGTAAATTAATTCTTAATGTAAAGGAATTATTTCTGGAGAATGTAAAGAGCTTCTGAAATCTGAATATTTGTGAGTATGTGATTAAAAATAAAACACAAACTGAGAGCTAACACCTGAGGTATTCTACTTTCTCCTTAGTTCATATTGTACCATGAAAAAAATTGCCTGATAGAAAGTAAAATAGGCAGCTTCTTCTAATTTCACTATTCCTTTCCACATCCTCATGGTCCTTTCTAAATCTCTCTATTTGTGCATCACTGTGTAGGAGAAAGTCTGAACTTTAAAATTAGTCAAATGAGTATTTAAACAGCAGCCCTGCCACTTGTAAATAAGTTACTTAATTCTCTGAGCTAAAGTTTTACGACATGTAAAATAGTGATAAAATTTTCTTTAAAAGTTTCTGTCACTAAATAAGGGGAATACAAAAACAGGCTAAACAACACTAAAGAAACAACCAACCAAATGCAAAATGTGGGATACTCTATAGGGTAAACGGCCAGGTTTTCTTAACAAATAAATGGCATAAGAAAGGGCAGAGTGACACACAGATTAAAGAAAAGCATGAGGGACATATCAACCAGATGCTGTGTGTGCAACTTGTTCAATCCTGATTTAAGCAAACCAGCTGTAAAAAAGATTTCTGTTAGATAATTGGGGGAATTTGAATACAAATGGATATTAGGTAATATTAGCAACCTATTATTTTGGAAGGTTGGTATATAATTGCTATGGTCTGAATGTGTCTCCCCAAAATTCATATGTTGAAATCTTAATGCCCAAAGTGATAGTATTAGGAGGTAGGACCTTCGAAAGGGGATTAGATCATGAGGGTGGAGACTTCATGAGTGGGATTAGTGCTCTTATAAAAATGGTTCCAGAGAGATCTCTTGCCCTCCTTCCACCATGTGAGGATACATTGAGAAGTTTATGGTAATTAAGAACCACCTTTTAAAGAATTCTCAGAGAGAAAACAAAATTAAAAATAATTAGAAATTAATTATAATGGTAATACTACATATAAAAACATGGATATGACTAGCAAAGTACTCATCAGAGGAAAATTCATAACCTTAAATGCTTCTATTATTAAATAAGAAATAATGAAAATAAATGAACTAAGCAATAAAATCAGAAAACTAGAAAATACAAAGCAAAAGAAAGGACATGTGACTTCATAAGAATAAAGGCATAGAACTTTTAATTAATTTGAAACTTCTGATTAATTTGAAAATAGAAAAGCAATAGGGTTTTAAATAAAATCATGATTTGGTTCTTTGAAAAGATGAATTGCTAAGGCAAAAATAATAACGTATGTAAAACATTAAGCATAACACTGGAGATACAATCATTACACAAATGTTTTAAAGATTACAAACAAAAACTTCAGGCAATTCTTCACTAAGATGAAAATTTTGATGAAAGTAAATTACAAAAACTGGCTCAAAATGCTATCTGATCCATGGAATGTAAGAGATTAGAATAATTATCAAAAAACTACCCTTCAAGATGGCATTCGGCCCTTAAATTTTTAACAAATAAGTTCTACTGATTATCCATTCAAGGGACAAATCATTTCGATCTGTGTTTTAAAAATTACTTTTAAAAACATACAAAAGCATAGAAAATTTCACAATCCATTTACAGTGGGTCACCCAATGAAGAATATCTCAGGGAAAGAAAACTTTAGAACAAATTCATTTAGGAATACAAATAAAAAACAACTTTTTAAAAAATTAACAAATTGAATCCAGGAATATTTTTAAAGTTTAGCATATTGTGACCAAGTAAGGATTATTTCCAGAGTGCAAAGATGGGTTGATGTTAGGAAGTCTAGAAACAGAAATCATCATATTAATATGCCAATGGATAAAAATAAAATGATCATCCCAAATAGATACACATAGAAATTTAATAAAGTTCTATAAAATTTCAAAATAAAAATCTTAGTAAAATAAAAATTGGACAATGGTTTCTTACTATGATTTGAAAATCTATCACTAACCAACATCCAGAATCCTGCTGTATACTAGAGAGTAGAATCTCCCTATTCAACCAGAGTAATGAAAGGATGCCTGCTAACATCATTTGGGAAGTACAAGTAATGAAATAATTAAGCAGGGGATGGGGGAAAATTATGAATATTGGAGATGAGGTAGCAAAACTATCATTATGATTGTCCTAAACAATTATTATTATCATTATGTTGACCTAAACAACATAAAAGAACAAATTAAATTTGACTACAACTATTAGGGAAGTTCAAAAATATGACTAGTTAAAGGATTAGTGTATACAACTCAGTTTCTTTCCTAGATAAAAACTTTTGAGACTATGAAAATGGAAAATGATTCCATTTGTGACACAACCAAAATATAAAATGCCTGGGGGAAAATATTTAAGATACATTGTATGTTTATGAAAAAAACTATAAAATTTACTGAGAAAATAAAAGATGCTAATAAATTGAGACACCATGTATCTGATATGAAACCCTGGTACTGGAGAGATTCCAGGTTTCTCAAAATTATGTATAAATGTAAAAAAATCATGTGCAATTTAGCATAATAGTTAAATGCACAGACTTTGGACACAGTTGAGTTAGAATCTCAGATCCACATTTTATTGTGAGACATTGGATAAGTTACTTAGCTTACCTGAGCATCTTCATTTAGCTTTAAGATAGTCATAAAGAGATATCTATCTTGTAGGATTGCTGTGGAGATTAAATGAAACAGTGCATGTAAAACTTTTAGCACTGGGCTTCCCTGGTGGCGCAGTGGTTGGGAGTCTGCCTGCCGGTTCAGGGAATGCGGGTTCATGCCCCAGTCCGGGAGGATCCCACATGCTGTGGAGCGGCTGGGCCCTTGAGCCATGGCTGCTGAGCCTGCGCGTCTGGAGCCTGTGCTCCGCAACAGGAGAGGCCACAACAGTGAGAGGCCCGCATACTGCAAACAAACAAACAAACAAAAAAAAAAACACCTTTAACACTGTGTCATACTCTAGTTAGAGATGAATAATGTTGGATATTTTAATTATTATTATTTCGTTCTGCGTCAGAGATCTTACACATTTTCTGTAAAGGGATAGGTAGTAAATATTTTAGACTTTGAAGGTATATAATCTCTTTGATATATTCTTCTTTGTTGTTTGTTTATTTGTCTGTTTACTACCTTTTAAAATGTAAAAAATCATTCTTAACAAAGGTCTGTGCCAAAAACAGGCCACGGGCCAGATTTGATCTATGGGCTATTGCTTATAGACCCATGTCCTAAACAAGTAAAACAAATTTAACCTCAGTAATAATCAGGGAAATGCAAATTAAATGCAAGTTATCAAGTGGATGAAGGTTTTTTTTTTTTCATATCCAGTATTTATGAAGATATGAGGAAATGGGCACTCACATACACTGCCAGTGAATTTATGACTGGTAGCAAATTGAATGCATCAAAAAGCTTAAGGTGTGCATTTTCTTTCACTAAGAAATATCTAGATATAGATTATATCTATATATAGATATAATTCCCAAAGAAGTAATGGAGACATCTTCATATGTTTGAATAAGAATGTTTATCACAGGGACAGTTATGTTGAAGAATCAGTAACTACATAAAGGTCTAACCATAGAAGATTGGTTAAATAAATGACAGTGCCTCTATACAGTGGAATACTATGCAAGTATTAAAAATAATGATGGATTGTATACTGCCTTTTTCAACTGAAAAACAGAAAACTAAAATAGTGTCATTAATAACTCATACAACAGAGCTGGTGGAAAAGTCAAGTAAAAGCTAAATTTAGAAAACATTATTGTAGGATGACTCTTTGTCTTTCAACAAAAGGCTAGGCATTGTCTTCAGTGGATACAAATAGAAAGAAACAAAAAACACACAAAGTAGGACAGGGACAGTCTGCCAGAAAGAAATCCCTTCATTTTTAGACATATGCTTTTTCAAAATCTTTTTCAAATGTTGAGATGCAATGTAATTTTTTTTCAGAGTCTCTTAAAGACTTAACATTTTAAGGTTAGTGAAAAAACACATAGAATTCATGGAATAGCATTATCATTTTCCGGGAAGTTCATTCAATTGTCCAATTATACACAATGTATGCTCAGAACTTTGAATTGGGTGAGATTTCAAGACTAGAAAAACTGTAAAGTAAGCAAAATTTATCACCACTTCTGATAGTAAGTTCATTGACTTTTTGGCTCAGTTTCCTTGGACTACATCCATTTTCTAACCCCCAAATGCCCTAAAATCTTTATTTTGCAGTCTGTACTCAGCTACTCAGAAGCCCTCACTTTAGAACTAGCCCATATATTTTATTTAATGAATTCAAGCCCCTGGAGACAAGTAGCATATTACTTCTCCAAGGTAACTGGTAACATTTTTAACAGTTGGCTACCAGGGAAAAAGGACATATCTGAAGCAATATCTTTGTTCAGTAGTTGGATTTGAGACACCTTGGCAGATTGGTTGAGTAGGATACTAGAAAGCTTTTAATACGGGATGCCTCTATGGAAGTCTGCATTGTAGAGAAATCTGCATTCAGATATTATTAGTAAAGTTAATAGCATTAAAAGATCTTATAAAAATTTATATCCTTACTCAGAGCAAACCATAATTCAAAAAGACACATGCACCCCAATGTTCACTGAAGCACTATTTACAATAACCAGGTCATGGAAGCAACCTAAATGCCCATGGACAGACAAATGGATAAAGAAGCTGTGTTACATATATACAATGGAATACTACTCAGCCATAAAAATGAATGAAATTGGGTTATTTGCAGAGACATGGATGGATCTAGAGACTGTCATACAGAGTGAAGTAAGTCAGAAAGAGAAAAACAAATATCGTATATTAACGCATATATGTGGAATCCAGAAAAATGGTACAGATGAACTGGTTTGCAATGCAGAATTAGAGACACAAATGTAGAGAACAAACGTATGGACACCAAGGTGGGAAAGTGGGGAGTTGTTGGTGGGATGAACTGGGAGATTGGGTTTGACATATATACACTAATATGTATAAAATAGATAACTAATAAGAACTGCTGTATAAAAAATAAATTAAAAAATAATTATATCTTAATAGTCCCCTTTGCCACCTATACCTTGCCCTGCCCTGAATAGCTCAATGAAATTGTGGCTGAGGTTTCCCTTGTAGACTACCTGGGAAAATGTACAGCTATTCCATCATGTCATTCTTTAAGGTCAGCATTTGCTGATTTTATTTATAGTTTTCCTTTCTGAGAGTTGCCCACATCCTTCCCCTTTCCACCCCTCCTTTACCCTGAATTCCCACTCTACCCAGTGTAACCAAGGAGAAAACAGAGACGTGCAGGCACTTTGAGATTATTTTTTTTAATCCATCGATCTAAAATAGTGAATGCACTAGAGATTAATTAGATGAGCAGATTTTATGATTCAAAAGAATAAGAATTCCAACGTAGCACAAGGAGGAGGGTAGAGAAGAAACAACCAGGCAAGAGGATGGTAAGAAAAAAGGAAAAGAGAAAAAGAATGCAAAATGAGCAAACAGAAGTGGTAAAGCTCCAAGACCTTTGGTATAATTCTTTGATGAGCAATTGTATGCGTGACCTTCAGAGAAAACTTACCTATTTCATGATTTGTTGACAGGCTGGTGTGTGACATTTTGACTAAAGGACCTAGTTACATTGTGAAGAGAGGAAGGTACCCTTTAGGTAAGGAATATAAACAAATGTCTCAGACATTTTTGAAAGAGCTCAAGAGACTCCCTCTAAAGTGCATGAGGATGACATCCTGTAGCAGCTTTTGAAAAGGAAGATATTTTAGAACCTATGAGTTCACTGCTACATCATTTTTTTAAGAATTAAGCAGAAATATATAGTGTATACAATTTGATCATTTAACACAAAAATCAGAAAAATGCAGCTACTCTAAGGAAAGACAATTTGGGAAACAAAAAGACAAAAGGAGTATGGATGAAACATTTAAATTTCAACCTATTTTTCAAATATATAGAAATAACCTTGAAAGTTCTAATCCAGAATAAAGATAACAAAGGGAAATTGATGTTTCTCCTCATCTTTGCCATAAAGGACATTTGAAATGCTCCTGTTTCAAAGGTACTGTATAAGAAAAATTAGAATATTTGATAGAGATTGAAATCTCTAAGGAGAAGGTTAGAAACATTTTGAGAAAATTCAGGCTCACTAGAACAGCAGGAGTGGATGACATTTAGCAATTAACTCCAAGGAAATAAAGAAATGTGTAATAGCAAAAATGCAGATAGGTCTTGCATAAAACAGAGTAATCTATTTTGGCCTTGATCAGCTGTTAAAAGTTCCTTCAATGTCACTAACTAGCAATCAGCTGAAGATTCCTTTTTATCATCTGTGTGCTTCCTATGGAAAAAACAAAAAGAAAAGAAAGAAAGAAAAATGGGTGAGCTGAATACTTTACAGAGATTTGTTAGAGGAGATAAAGGATATTTTTCTTAGCGAGTCAAATTTTAATAAAGAAGTCTAGAAAAGGCTTTGTATGCATGGTTTTGAGTCTGACTTCTCTAAAGGTAAATGCACTTGCTGGGTAATTCTATCCAGTACATAAACCTTTCTTTGAATCATCAGGTCCAGCAAGATGAACAGCCTGGACATTTATGAATGAGATGCTCTAATGGGCATCTCAAATTTTCTTGCTAAATATTTTATCTTATATAAAAGGAAATTCATTAAAAGTATGTTAGGCATTCTTTTATTAGAATAACGTTGGATAGTTGATATCAAAGGAGAGCTCTACTTTAAATGATTTAAATTCTTTTATTGCTCTTTTCAAGCCAAAAGTCATTATCAACTAGCTGAGGGTTCCATTTAATCACAAGTAAATATAATAAGGCAATTAAAAGCATCAAAGAAAGATCAGGCTTCAGACAGAGGCCCACAAAAAGTTTCTGATTGTTAAAACTTAATACACTCTAAAGAAGGTTTTTTACATTACTTTGGCCAAAACCATTCCAATTCTGGAATTAAAATTCTCAGCATGGGTCTCTGTGAATATTGCTGACAAGCTTAATTATGGATTTTAATAATCAAAGGTGTGTTTGTTGTCTGTAAATATGAATAAAAATATAGACTTACATTTATAATCAATGTAAATATTTATCATTATTTTTTCTATGATTAGACTACTAGCTGTGTGGAGTTATACCACAGTTGATCTAAGAAAGGTAAATCATGAGATTTTGTAAGGCATGAATAAAACTAAAAAAATCATTTTTATAAAGCGTCTATGTCAGATCATTCATTCCATGCTGGGCTCACCTACTCAGAAACCCAACTCTCCACTCTCTACCGAACTACCCTTCAAAACTATTTTAAGTTCACCTTCCAATTCACAATGATCTCTCCTTTCTCTGAAGCCAGGACACTTAAAATTGACAGCACTCATTTGGTAATTAATCATGTAATGACCTGTGATATTTATTTAATTGATATTATTTAATACCTTTCTCATTCTCTCTCTCTCCCTTCCCCCTCCCTCCACCCCCTGTGTCTTTTTCTCACACTCCAACTCTCTGTCTCTCTCTTCCTCATCTTTTAATCTATATTTTACACTTTAATGGGAATAAGTACTACGTAAACTGCCACAATGGGACATTATTCCATGACACGCTACACTGTGTCTTGCATCCAGTAAGTGCTCAATAAAAGTCATTTACTTAAAAGGTGAGTTTAGGGACTTCCCTGGTGGTCCAGTGGTTAAGACTTCACCTTCCAATGCAGGGGGTGCAGGTTCGATCCCTGGTCGGGGAGCTAAGATCCCACATGCCTCATGGCAAAAAAACAAAACATAAAGCAGAAGCAACATTGTAACAAATTCAATAAAGACTTTAAAAATGGTCCACATCAAAAAAAAATTGTGAAGTTAAAACTTTTTCTTATACTGGAGGCCTGGCAGGTATCTGCAAAAACAATAAAATTGATAAGCTGTGATTTGAAGGATGGGAGGTGATAAGCAGCTAGACAGTAGCGTGGAGAGAGGTTTAGCAATCTTTCTAGAGATAGTGTGTCAAAGCTTCATTCATCCACTCCTTCCCAAGGTCACACCCATGGAAACTCTTTTGGGAGAAGGAAGCAGGACAGATTCTCACAGATCATTCACACACCTGCCCCAACAGAGACCACTGTAGCATGAAACGGTTCTGAGGGTCTTTCAGCAGAGGAATGTTAAGAACATGAAGGACAAAAGCTTCACAAGTCTTAGCCTCCTAGAATCTCCACAGAGGGAAAAGAGGGAACATTAAGAGGCTTCTCCCTATCTTCTTCTTCCTATATTTCTTCCTATATTTCTATACTCACTTTAACATCTGAGCATTCTAAGAGCCAGAATCTTAATTATCAGATAAGAAAGCATAGGCGTTCTCATTTACATCGAAGTGAGAGGAAGATAAGCTACTTGGGGAGATGAAGAGAGTTTCCAAGAGAAATTTGGTCTCCAACAGATTTACTTCTTTCTTCACTATTTACTTGTGACATCAAAACCATCTCAGTACTATCTTAGACATAAAAAGCAAAAGGCATTTAGGAAAGTTTAAGAGTTTTACACAAGAAATATCAAATTGAATAATAATAATAATAATAAAAATCAGGACTGATTGACAGTGGAAAGGTAAAACTTTCCCCCAAAACTTCAGTTCTCCTAGCTTCCACCATGGAATATATTTGTGCTTTGCAAGATATTCAAAGTTATAGAAATGGAAGACCTCACTGAAAGGTTCACTGGTAATTTAGTCACCAATGGTACTTAGTCAAATTTAAGAACAGAGTAGAATATCAGAATCTGCATGTTCACCTTCCAGAATGCTGAATAGATTCTGATAGAAGAACTTGAATCAAATGCTTTTAAGTTTTAATATAAATTTAAAAACATTGGAACCCGTTGTAGTTTTCTGAGGAGGGAAGAATCAAAACTATAGTTTTAGAACAATAATACTTGAACATAGGGATATGCAGAATTGTATATAATCATGAAACTTTGTCCATGACTTCTTTGAAAATAGAAAATTCACTTGCCAAAATATTTAACATAGAATTTCAAAGGATTCAAAGACCTACATGTATAAAACTCATAGGAGTCAATAAACATCAGATTACAGATCTTTCTGCAGATGGAAAGACCAGCTATATAGAGGTTAGTGGGAAAGCCATTGACCTTCTCCAGACACGTGGTATCTTTCCTATAACAAAGACATGGCTATAATGGCATAGTTATTAGAAATTCTGTAGATGCAGTAAGTTTATTTTGACTGAATATAGGTACAATAGGCAGAATAATGGCCCCCCAAAGATGTCTACATCCTAATCCCTGGGACCTGTGTATGTGTTATCTGACCTGGCAAAGGAGAATTAAGGTTGCTAATCGGCTAACCTTGGGAAGGGAAGACTACCCTGGATTATCCAGGTGGGCCTGATATAATCACAAGGGTCTTTCTAAGTGGAAGATGGAGGCAGGAGAGTCGGTGTCAGAGTGATGTAGTCTGAAGAAGACTCAAGCAGCCATTGCTGGCTTTGAAGGTGGAAGGAGGACAAGAGTCAAGGAATGCAGGTGGCTTCTAGAAGCTGGAAGAAGTAAGGAAAGAGATTCTCCAGTAGACCCTCCAGAAAGAAGGCTACCCTGGAACATCTTCATTTCAGCCCAGTGAGACCCATTCCAGACCTCTGCCCTGTAGAACTGTAAGATAATCAATTTGTGTTGTTTTAAACCAATAAATGGTAAATTCTTTCAGCAGCACAATAGGAAACTAATACAATACTCAAGAGGTAGAAAGTTCTCCTTTGATTCTCCTATGGCTACTAGTCTGAAAAGCCACAGAGTATGTGAGTCTTTCTAAAGAGGGTTCCAAGCAAGCAGAGCAGATCAACATTCCAGAACCCTAGGAGGATTTGATCTGAAACCTGCTCATTAGAAAGGAAAAGTTAAACATAAGTAAATTAAAAAGTAAGTGAATTAACCCAAGATAAATCAATAGCACACTTCAATAAGCACTTATTAAACACCCATAGCTGTGATTCAAGGTAAAGTGCACAAGATCAATGTAGGTGGCTAAGTCCCTCCCTGAATGCCAGGGAGGAGACCTGGCCTGAAAGCTCCTTTTTGTTGGTGGAAAAGAAAAAGCAAACATAGAAATCAAGGTGAAAAAGTGATCGGTTCCCATTTTCAGCTACTGTCTTCCACAAGTTCCTACATCATCTGATTTTCTACCAAAAGTAACCTACTCTACTACAGGTATGGCTGTAGTGAGTATCAGAGCACCTTCCTTACAAAAGAATGTATTTTCCATAAACTTAAAAATCCTAGAAGTGGATTTCTATATTACTCAGTTCGTTTTTCCTCACAAATCATTCCCCTTTTTATCTCTCCTTTATCTCAGCAAAACTCAACTTGACACCGGTACCTACATCAGTAGGTTCTAATAAGCAAATAAAAACATATTTTTTCCCAAAAATCTATAGACAAACATAAGTGTCAAGGACAGATTTTTTTTTCCCTATAAGTTTTGAGGACCACCTGCAGCAGCCATGACAGCTATGCTAATCGAAAAAGCAAATGAGGCCACAAAGGACTGTTCTTTGACCATGTAATCAATTTTCCACTCAATGCATTGTTCATTCTTGGAGACTTTAATGCCAGAATTGATTTTAACAGCCATTATAGAAATACTTAAGTCAAAGGGCTTGCAACCTTTTTTAGCATGACCAATGGAATTTTTAAAATAGATATGTGAATAAATCATTGAGTATGATTCAAATGCTTTTTAAAAAAGGTTCTTTGAGTCATTGTTCAGACACATTCTTTACAAGTAGTCAAGTGGACTAAGTAGAATTCCAAACTGAGAAATAGTGCATTAGCTCGGTTTATGTTTAGAAAATTTTGTTTGAAACATTTGTGTACCATTTTCGGCAGCTCCCAAAAAAGCCAATAGGTGATCAGTTAGCATATAATGGATGATCACTATTCAACAGGAAATCTGAGAAAGACATTGTGTAAGTGGTCCTGATGACAAAATGTGACCTGAATTTGTGTGCAAGACAGACATTTAAAACCTCAGGATGAGGAGAGGTAATGAAGAAATAACTAATTACTGCTCAAGGTGACCAAGTTAGGAGTTCTTCCATATAAAATAAAATGTTGAAAGAATTAAGTGACTGTATGTAGCTTTTCAAACATTCAAAGAGCAAGATTAACTAAAATCCTTTGCCTTCTCATATATCCTTTTATAAGAGTTACTTAGGTCATTCCATATCTAGAAACAAACATGTACATAAAATTAAACCTAAGCCATAATTAACACGAAGAACAAGCAACCTATTGGGAAGTGATGTAGATTTACAGACATTTTACATATGGAAGCTTTTTATAACTGATAGTAGAGCTTTTGATTAGGACTCTCATAGTAGACAAATTTCTGATAAGTTAGTGTGCTTACATCATCATAAAAATTAGGTTGCCCAACAAGAAATTGTTTTGTCCAGAATTTTACAATTAGTTTGAATTCATATTTGACTGAAATGGCACAGAATTTAAATCACATGGTTGGAATATCCAGAGCTGAACCTCATGATTAGAACTCCTCTATCTTACTATCTAACCACCATTCGCCAGCTCCCAAAAGACCTTTGATCCTCCATTCTGCAGTGTTATCAGGGCTCAAACATTTTCAAAGGGTCTATTCATGGAGTTTGTTTAGCAGACAGTTACTGTTCATGGAGGGACAGTGTTGGTATAGCCTCCATCAGAGTTCTCAGCACCACACCAATTCTTGAGAAGACCGTATGTGTGATAGGGTACCCAAGGGACATAGACATGAAATCCACGTTAGCAATCAGCATTTATCTGGAGCCCTGCATACACCATAAAGCAGAGCTTTAACTCCATTTTTGGTTTCAATCAGAAACAAAGATGGTGGGCAAAGGGCGGTATCTTTTCTTCTCTGTGTTCAGTGTCAATGCTGAGCACCATTCATTCATTTCAAAAGAATGTGCCTCTTTCTAGGTTTCAATTCAATAAAAACAAGACAGAAAAGATTTCCAGTGTAAAATAATTTGTTTTATTCCAGGGAAATGTAGAGTTCATTTCCCTAAAAATGTTCGTTCTTAACATGTGCATAATCCCATGCAGCGGGGCAGGAGAACAGTATATTTGTCAATTTAATAGTCAATAAAAACTCACAAGTTGAATGAACTATGAACTTGCATCTGATATTGTGAAAGTTACTGATAGAACTATATTAAAAGTCATTTACAGAAGATACTGAATGAAAATTTCAGGGAAGAAAATAGTGTAAATTATTTTCCGTTGAAGGTCAAGAGAATAATAAGTCAGTTTGACTGATAATATTAGATGATTTAGAGTCATGAAAAATATCTTTTAGAACATGCATTAAAAATGGCATTACATCCCTCCGCAGGGCCCTGACTAACGCAGGAAGCAATCTCAAACTAAAAATTTCCAGTATTTTCAGGAAGTATATTTGATAATTTGTAGCCTTATCCTGTATTCTGTAAACAAAAGACATTTAGAAGCTGCCTAGCCTTCATTTGGGACAAAGCGTGGCCTTCAAAAATCAAACACAAATTCTTCTTTTACAACATTTCCTTTGTTCTCTGATTGCCGTTTTCACCCTTAAAGGCAAAGCGTACTTTTGACTTCATCTACAGAACACCAAATACAGGTTCAGTCATGTAAATATTAACAGTATATCTAAAACTATCTAATAGATCACTGAAGTATCTAAATGGCAATAACGCACATTTCTGCATCTGGTGGTCATGTTTTGGATGGAATGGGTTATGCGTTCTTGTTCTTATATCACCTTAAAAATGATTTGTGTACACCGACCTATAGTTTATGAGCTTTAATAGATACTAGAAAATTTAAGGTTATGGGTGTGGAGAATATTCAGGATGACTATCAACAAGGTTCTCAAAAAGTCCTTGTCAGACAGGTGATTAGGAATTGAATGCCTTATTTCTTTTTTTTTAATTAATTTTTCATGGATGCCCTATTTCTAAATGAGAAAATACAAACATCAATGATGTGTAGAACAAGTTTAAGTTATCTTAGCCTTTTCCATAAGCAGATAAATGCCCAACTTTGCTCTGACAAGTTTGACTGTATTAGAGTGTTCTCTGCATTGATAAGGACCAATAATAGTATGGTACTTAAGCTACTGTTAGGAAATGAAGCATAATTAAAGATATAAAAGCAATACACTGACCCATAATGTATACCTCATGCTGCCTCTGTACTTACTACCCTTTAGTATAGAAATTCCTACAGATAAAATTATTCTATTACAAACCTAACCTTCTTTGATTAATAAAACCTATTGAAAGTAATTAATTATTTTCAATAATAATTGCTCTGTGATGCTTTCTACATTATATGCACTTTTCATATAGAATGTTTTTAACCCTTACAACTCTGTGAGATATGCACTATTATCATCATCATCCCCATTGTGCAGCTGAAGAAATTGAAACAGAGAGATTAAGCAACTTGCCCACAACCACATAGCCAGTAAAAGGTAAATCTGCAATTTGGACCCTGACCGTTGAACTCTTACCCACACTGCCTTGCTGCCTCTGAGCATTCTTTCTTTTCCCGGTCAGTCTTTCTTCTGCTTTTGCTCGCAGGGTTATATAAAGCTGTTTAAATATTGGTTAATTTCCAATATTTACAATGCAGAGACTGCATTTATTAAGCACCTAGTTCAAACTCCTTCCCATAATCTCAAAGTGCTCTCTACCACCACAAACGGACTTACTTCACCTCTCTCATTTCTTGCTTAATCAAGCACATCACTCACTTAAGTGCATCTTATGATTGCCCTATATGAACTTGACTTTGAAAAAAATGACACTCCCCAGTATATAACCCAAGAAATATGAATAGAGACGAAAACGTGACTTCCCATCCTTGTAATTTGTATTTTAGTTTGACTCTAGAAGAAATAAGAGAAGTGTGTCTTTCTTTTTCTGTAACTCTCACTTTGAAATGATCTTTTTTGTCTTGAATCGTCATCTGGACTTGAGGATTACCATCCTCCAACTTGGAGTAAGCAGAGCAGGGTCAAAAGGGAGATATTCCTAAAGGCTGCCCAGCAGCTGTGTCACAGCAGAGTCAAAAGAGGCCTCTTTATTTCTCCCCTTTCTGACCAGGCTTGGCCCTTCCTGGCGAGGATGCCAGGAAAAGGAGAAATGGCAAACAGCACAGTCTGGCACACACCCAGGCAGAAGAAATCCTAAAGGGTCTCACCCTTAAGTCAGCACTGAATGGTACCCTAAGGGGCAAGCAGTATTAGCAATGCAGAAACGCAACCTGCTTCAGAAAACTATTTAGGAAAATAAGTGGAAGCAAGTGTGGGAAATGGACCCCTCTGACCCAGCCAGCCACGCCCACTTTCCTCCATCCTTCTTCTCACAACGAACTCTTCCTTTCCTATCCTTCAACCAAACTTTTTCCATTTTCTTTTCATGCCTTTTCCTTCCGTCTGTGAGGTATAAAGAGCACATAAAAGGCTGTAAATCACTAGAGTCGGAAATCAACATATATTTTGTCCAGAGAAGTTAGTCCTAGTTAATGTATTATTGAAAATATCCCTGCAAAGAGCAGTAAGGGTATGGCTTCATGCCCCACGTGGGATGAGGTGGAAAGTTTGTGTCCTCCACCTGTGGGGCCAGAATCCTGCCAGGTTAGAGCAGCACTTCTCTCAGAGCAGAGCGGAGGGGCTGATGGCCGAGCAATCGATCCAGTTGTCCAGGCGTGGAAATGGCACCTTGCACACTAGAGCTGGGTGACCCAGCCAGAGCATCAGACCAGGGCAAACAGATTGAGTAGCTGAGCAAGGCTGGATTCCCAAAGAGGCCCTCAGCTCTCCCTATGGGAAGCAACTTCTTGCCCTGGTCTGTACCCATTTGTTCAAACCAGCAAAATCTGAGCCACACTGATTGATAGAAAAAGAGTATTTGTCCCTTCCCAAAATAACTGACTATGGTTTGTTAATTTTTTCCAAGATGTATATTAAAAAGGAACCCAAATTGATCTCACCTACAAAATAGAAACTTCTAAAAGAAATACATAAAGAGGATCATATGTTTAAAACTCAGTTACTCTTGAATTTCCATCTTTCTGCCTTGGTCGTTCAGTGAAATCTATTTTCTCCTGAATATACTAACCCCTTTCATGTGAATTGCTTGGCAAACCAGAGCAAAGAAAAGACAGTTTTATTAATGAACTACTAGAACAGAAAGCATTTTAATAATAAAATGTATGATCCTTAAGTAAAAACTTGTTATAAAGGAAGTAAACTATGTTTAATTGTTCTACTATTTTCTAAAAATAATATGTGATTTTGACTGTGAGATATCTTCCCTAGAATGTCCATAATATTTTTTACTAGCATTGCTTGCTTTTTGCTTCAGCATGTTAATTTCCTCATACATTAGGTTATTAGTATTAAATTGCTAGACAAATTTTATATATCTTTTTCAGTTTACTTCTCAGATATTTGGGCAAAATCATACAATATCTGTGCCCACTACTCCGTACAATAGAAATTATATGAAAAGCATTGAGATGAAAGAAAAGCACCATAAATTTAAATGATAATCACAATGTAAATTATAATTAATTCCATTTGGAATATAATGTGATAGTTGTGAAAATTATAAAGCATACAATATTTCCATCTGAAAACATTCTCTTGAATTTATAAAATAAGCACATTAAGAATTCATCTAATTGTATCATATTTATTTTCTTCATTACTCTTTTCTAAATCGTTCAACTTTTATAAAGCATAAATGCTTTACTTCTTAATTTTAAAAAATTAACGGTATAAAAAAATCAAACAAACCATTTGCAATATCCGTGCTGCATTTGAAATCTTCCGTAAAGAAAACACAAATTCACATTCAAGAAGGCCACCAGACTTCCATTTCTGATAGGACGTTGGACTGGGTTATATATGTGTTTCTTCCATGTATGAGATATTTAGTAATAATAGAAACATATCTCCCACCTTCATCACCTTACTAAACATGCTAGTAACATTTAAACCACATCCCCTGATCTTTAATTGCACCAGATTGCACAAGCCTTCCTTTGTTATTATTCTAAGTAACAGTCTCTCTTTAACCTTCTCTCATCCTACTCTGTGAACAGTTTCCTTGATCACTATTACGGCCATACTGACCTTGGGTGGCCTCAACCTACAGCAGCTTGAAGCAGGATTTCGGCTCCCGGCCAGAGACTGAAGTCAGGATGCAGCAGTGAAAGCACTGAATCCTAACCACTAGACCAGTGGTCCCCAACCTTTTTGGCACCAGGGACCGGTTTCATGGAAGATGGGGGCAGGGGATGGATGGTTCAGTTGGTAATGCCAGCGATGGGGAGCGATGGGGAGTGGCAGATGAAACTTCATTCACTTGCCCGCCGCTCACCTTCTGCTGTGTGGCCTGGTTCCTAACAGGCTGAGGACCGGTACCGGTCCTGGCTCAGGGTCTTGGGGACCTCTGCACTAGACCACTAGGGACTAGTGGCCAGTGACAAGGCCCTGGTCCATCAGCTGTGTAGAAATGAATTTCCACATAGAGATGGAAAGGAGTGAAACAAGTACAGTGTTTATTAGGAGGAAAAAGAGTACGTGTGGTTAGACACACAGGTGGGCTCAGAGAGAGTCCCGCCGCCGTGGTAGTTTGAATCACTTTTATGGGGCATTTCTTCCGGGTTTCCTTTGGCCAATCATCTTCCTTTGCCTGGTTCTGAGTCTGTATTTGGTATATCTCAGCGTCCTCCCATGTGTGTGCATGCATCTCTTAGCCAAGATGGATTCTAGCGAAGAGGCCTATGGGGAGGTTGACATCACTTACTGTGGGGTGGTGTCCCCTCCCTTTTTGACCTCCAAGGAGCCTTTATGCACACGTGTAGCTGGGGAAGCCTCCTTGACTTCGAGAATGAGGAATATGTGGTCTTTTATCCCTTATCTGGGCAGGGCTCAGTTCCTCTCATTCCTGCTGTTTTGGAGTATCTGTCCACAGGAGAGAAACTCCAGCTGCTCAGCCTGGGGCCCATCTACCTCCTGCCTCAATACAACAGAATCCACATAAAATCTGAATTGATGGGTGGCTTCCCTCAGTTTCATGTATCTTTACATTTATCCCTCCAACATGAGATTTCTAAAGAAAATAAAATCAGAACTCATCCCACACTCGAAACAGTCTTACCATTTACTATTATTCAAATAATTTGAATATAAATATTTAGCAAGGAATTTTGCTTATAACAAGTTGTAGAAAACACAAATGAATAGCTATTTATTTTGGTCTTCAGTTTGCTTTCTATTTTAACTCTTCTGTAGGGACCCATTTCCAGTTTCCAACTCTAATAAGCGAACAGCAAAATATAGGTATCTCATGTCCATTTTTAAAAAGATTTTTCTTTTGATGTGGACCATTTTTAAAGTCTTTATTGAACTTATTACAATACTGCTTCTGTTTTATGCTTCGGTTTTTTGGCCGCAAGGCATGTGGGATCTTCGGTCCCCAACCAGGGATCCAGCCACACCCCCATTGGAAGGCAAAGTCTTAACCACTGGACCACCAGGGAAGTCCCCTCTCATGTCCATTTTAAAACAACAAATAACTTTGCTTCCTCCCTTACCGTCAACTGTTTCTTTAAGTTCATCAATGGATTTGGACTTTCCTACTTTGTACACTTATCAAAATGGCAGAGATTCTCTTCAGATGCAGACTGTCATCACTTGTCACTATCATTGATGCAAGATCCTCCTCAAGCAGTTGGCATCCAGAACAGCTTTCCATACCTTTCTACTTCAACTCCCCATCATTTTCTAATCACACATGAGAGCATCTTTTTTCTGTCTCAACTGTTAAATTTTCTTTTCTTCTGTTCATATTTAATTCCAATATTATTTTAACTCTGAAATGTTGGCAGTTGTAGCATGCATATAAAAATCTATGTAAATGAAGCATTATTGTGTAGATAATACATGTGAATAACCGTGCAGTAGCTATGCAGCCAAACCAGAGATGCATGTAAGGGCACACCATCCAAAAAGAACTGGGAGTGTCCATTCTGCCTAACTTCTGATCAACACCTACACTCTGAAAGCTGCCTTTACCTGTATAATTGAACGTTGATGGATGATGAAAAGTTTTTTTGAGGATACACACAAATATTCAAAAAGGAAGTTCTTGCAATACACCATTGCCCAAACCAAGGCACTCCCCTCTGTGAATAAAAGTATTTAGCACCCTACCAACTAGTTTGTTATTATGCTAAACCACTTCTGCTACTTTCTAATGGGTCAGTTAAAATTACTTCCATTTTTACCTAGCCAGCAAATTCCAGCTCCTCTTTGCAAACGAGACACCAGCTATTTGACCTCAAAAGCATAGTATTATGAGAGTTTTGGAACAGATAATTCTCAAACGTTAATGACAGGACACCTAGATTTCTGATTGATTCCCAAGCTTTATTTAGTGAGAATACACATTTGTGTAGGAATATGAGGACTTATGAGATGCTGAATTAAGTATTTCAATATACATCTGTGTTTGATGTCTAATGTTAGAAATTCTTATCCTTTTACATATATGGATGCCATAAATTTTACCTTGAAATGTACAGGTACTCTCTTTTACATGCACATGAGGTCATTATTGATTGACCTAGGAAATGGACTCCAGAGTATTCATTTAAACTCCATTCCCTTAGGAAATTGACATTTTCAGAACAATAATAAAAATAACATATTTTAAATATAGAATTGTATGTTTCCTCTCCTCTCTTGTAAAAGTCTCTTAAGCATAGTCTAATAGCTGGCTCTAGTTTAAAAAAAATTAAGAAGCCTTGGGTCAAAAAAATCAATTTTGGAAGTAGCAATATCAATTTCCTTGGCAGAGTTGCTGAATAGAGTTTTTATTGACTGTGAATCTAAGTTATTAAGAAAAATTAGAGATATTAGCAAATGGTTGTACTATGCAGATTCCTAAAATAGACTAACAATGGCTCATCTTTCAGAGGATGGACTTAAAAAACACCTGTGAATAGTATGAAATGATGATTATTGCTCCTTACCTTGAGATTTTGACTTGAAAAACCTTAAATGACTCAAAAGTTTATTCAAATTCTTTACTACTACCCTATATATGTTATTTTTCTTCATTTTCTTTTTTAAAAAGGAAAAGATCTGAGATGACTACATTAGGAATGAAAATGAAATGTTCTTTCTTACTTCTCCCCATTTCACTAACTATATGCTGATATTGACTTCACCCACTAAACTTCCTCTGAGGCCCTTTTATTTTGGCCCTTTGTACGTGAGAAGCTCAGTTATGAGAAAACTTTGTTCTAATGGAAACCACTTCACTAAACATTATTTTGCATTAATTTACTTGGCCCTGACAATGTGCCTGCTGCTGGCAAATCATTCTGTGTTATCACTCTCCACAAGGATATTTTTTTTATTATTCTTTATCCTTTTTTCTAACATCTTTATTGGAGTATAATTGTTTACAATAGTGTTTTAGTTTTGCTTTATAACAATGTGAATCAGCTATATATATATATATATCCCCATATGTCCTCACTCTTTTGTCTCTCTCCCACCCTCCCTAACCCACCCCTCTTGGTGGACACAAAGCACCAAACTGACTTCCCTGTGCTATGCAGCTGCTTCCCACGAGCTATCTATTTTACATTTGGTAGTGTATATATGTCCATGCCACTCTCTCACTTCATCCCAGCTTACCCTTCACCCTCCCCGTGTGCTCAAGTTCATTCTCTATGTCTGAATCTTTATTCCTGTCGTGCCCCTAGGTTTCTCAGATGCATTTCTTTTTTTTTTTTAGACTCCATATATATGTGTTAGCATACAGTATTTGTTTTTCTCTTTCTGGCTTACTTCTCTCTGTATGACAGTCTCTAGGTCCATCCACCTCACTACAAATAACTCAATTTCGTTTCTTTTTATGGCTGAGTAATATTCCATTGTATATATGTGCCACATCTTCTTTATCCATTCATCTGTCGATGGACACTTAGGTTGCTTCCATATCCTGGCTATTGTAAATACAGCTGCAACGAACATTGTGGCACATGACTCTTTTTGAATTATGGTTCTCTCAGGGTTTATGCCTAGTAGTGGGATTGCTGGGTCGTATGGTAGTTCTATTTTTAGTTTTTTAAAGGAACCTCCATATTGTTCTCCATAGTGGCTGTATCAATTTACTTTCCCACCAACAGTGCAAGAGGGTTCCCTTTCCACCACACCCTCTCCAGCATTTACTGTTTGTAGATTTGTTGATGATGGCCATTCTGACTGGTGTGAGGTGATACTTCATTGTAGTTTTGATTTGCATTTCTCTAATGATTAGTGATGTTGAGCATCCTTTCATGTGTTTGTTGGCAAACTGTATATCTTTTTTGGAGAAATGTCTATTTAGGTTTTCTGCCCATTTTTGGATTGGTTTTTTTGTTTTTTTGACATTGAGCTGCATGAACTGCCTGTATATTTTGGAGATTAATCCTTTGTCAGTTGTTTCATTTGCAAATATATTCTCCCATTCTGAGGGTTGTCTTTTTGTCTTGTTTATGGTTTCCTTTGCTGTGCAAAAGCTTTTAAGTTTCATTAGGTCGCAATTGTTTATTTTTATTTCCATTTCTCTAGGAGGTGGGTCAAAAAGGTCTTGCTGTGATTTATGTCATGGAGTGTTCGGCCTATGTTTTCCTCTAAGAGTTTTATAGTTTCTGGCCTTACATTTAGGTCTTTAATCCATTTTGAGTTTATTATTGTGTATGCTGTTAGGGAGTGTTCTAATTTCATTCTTTTACATGTAGCTGTCCAGTTTTCCCAGCACCACTTATTGAAGAGGCTGTCGTTTCTCCATTGTATGATCTTGCCTCCTCTATCAAAGATAAGGTGACCATAAGTATGTGGATTTATCTCTGGGCTTTCTATCCTGTTCCATTGATCTATATTTCTGTTTTTGGGCTGGTACCATACTGTCTTGATTACTGTAGCTTTGTAGTATAGTCTGAAGTCAGGGAGCCGGAGTCCTCCAGTTCTTTCTTTATCTTTCTCAAGATTGCTTTGGCTATTCGGGGTCTTTTATGTTTCCATACAAATTGTGAAATTTTTTGTTCTGCTTCTGTGAAAAATGCCAGTGGTAGTTTGATAAGGATTGCATTGAATCTGTAGATTGCTTTGGGTAGTATAGTCATTTTCAGACTGTTGATTCTTCCCATCCAGGAGCATGATATATCTCTCCATCTGTATCACCTTTAATTTCTTTCATCAGCATCTTATGCTTTTCTGCATACAGGTTTTTTGTCTCCTTAGGTAGGTTTATTCCTTGTTATATTCTTCTTTTTGTTGCGGTGGTGAATGGGAGTGTTTCCTTAATTTCTCTTTCAGATTTTTCATCATGAGTGTATAGGAATGCAAGAGATTTCTGTGCATTAATTTTGTATCCTGCTACTTTACCAAATTCATTGATTGGCTCTAGTAGTTTTCTGGTAGCATCTTTAAGATTCTCTATGTATAGTATCATGTCATCTGCAAACAGTCACAGTTTTACTTCTCCTTTTCTGCTTTAGATTCCTTTTTTTCTTTTACGTCTCTGATTGCTGTGGTTAAAATTTCCAAAACTATGTTGAATATTAGTGGTGAGAGTGGGCAACCTTGTGGGCAACCTTGTCTTGTTCCTGATCTTAGTTGAAATGGTTTCAGTTTTTCACTATTGAGAATGATTTTGGCTGTGGGTTTGTCATATATGGCCTTTATTATGTTGAAGTAAGTTCCCTCTATGCCTACTTTCTGGAGGGCTTTTATCAGAAAAAGATGGGTGTTGAATTTTGTCGAAATCTTTTCCTGCATCTGTCAAGATGATCATATGGTTTTATCCTTCAATTTGTTAATATGGCGTATCACATTGATTGATTTGCATATATTGAAGAATCCTTGCATTCCTGGGATAAACCCCACTTGATCATGGTATATGATCCTTTTAATGTGCTGTTGGATTCTGTTTGCTAGTATTTTGTTGAGGATTTTTGCATCTATGTTCGTCAGTGATATTGGCCTGTAGTTTTGGTTTTTTGTGGCATCTTTTTCTGGTTTTAGTATCACGGTGATGGTGGCCTCGTAGAATGAGTTTGGAAGTGTTCCTTCCTCTGCTATATTTTGGAAGAGTTTGAGAAGGGAAAGTATTAGCTCTTCTTTAAATGTTTGATAGAATTTGCCTGTTAAGCCATCTGGTCCTGAGCTTTTCTTTGTTGGAAGGTTTTTAATCACAGTTTCAATTTCAGTATTTGTGATTGGTCTGTTTATATTTTCTATTTCTTCCTGGTTCAGTCTCAGAAGGTTGTGCTTTTCTAAGAATTTGTCCATTTCTTCCAGCTTGTCCATTTTATTGGCACATAGTTGCTTGTGATAATCTCTCATGATCCTTTGTATTTCTGCAGTGTTAGTTGTTACTTCTTTTTTATTTCTAATTATATTGATTTGAGTCTGCTCCCTTTTTTTCTTGATGAGTCTGGCTAATGGTTTATCAATTTTATTTATCTTCTCAAAAACCAACTTTTAGTTTTATTGATCTTTGCTATCGTTTCCTTCATTTTTTTTCATTTATTTCATTTATTTCTTATCTGATCTTTATGATTTCTTTCCTTCTGCTAACTTTGGGGTTTTCTGTTCTTCTTCTCTAATTGCTTTAGGTGTAAGTTTAGTTTGTTTACTTGAGATGTTTCTTGTTTCTTGAGGTAGGATTGTATTGCTTTAAACTTCCCTCTTAGAACTGCTTTTGCTGCATCCCATAGGTTTTGGGTTGTCGTGTTTTCATCGTCATTTGTTTCTAAGTATTTTTTTATTTTCCCTTTGATTTCTTCAGTGATCTCTTGGTTATTTAGTAGTGTATTGTTTAGCCTCCACGTGTTTGTATTTTTTGCCGATTTTTTCCTGTAATTGATATCTAGTCTCATAGCATTCTGGAAAATTTCAATATTCTTAAATTTACCAAAGCTTGATTTGTGACCCAAGATATGATCTATCCTGGAGAATGTTCCATGAGCACTTGAGAAGAAAGTGTATTCTGTTGTTTTTGGATAGAATGTCCTATAAATATCAATTAAGTCCATCTTGCTTAATGTATAATTTAAACTTTGTGTTTCCTTATTTATTTTCATTTGGGATGATCTGTCCATCGATGAAAGTGGGGTGTTAATGTCCCCTACTATGATTGTGTTACTGTCGATTTCCCCTTTAATGGCTGTTAGTATTTGCCTTATGTATTGAGGTGCTTCTATGTTGGGTGCATAAATATTTGCAATTGTTATATCTTCTTCTTGGATTGATGCCTTGATCATTATGTAGTGTCCTTCTTTGTCTCTTGTAATAGTCTTTATTTTAAAGTCCATTTTGTCTAATATGAGAATTGCAACTGCAGGTTTCTTTTGATTTCCATTTGCATGGAATATCTTTTTCCATCCCTTCACTTTCAGTCTGTATGTGTCCCTAGGTCTGAAGTGGGTCTCTTGTAGACTGCATATATACAGGTCTTGTTTTTGTATCCTTTCAGCCAGTCTGTGTCTTTTGGTTGGAGCCTTTAATCCATTTATATTTAAGGTAATTGTCAATATGTATGTTCCTATTACCATTTTCTTGATTGTTTTGGGTTTGCAACTGTAGGTCTTTCCCTTCTCTTGTGTTTCCTGCTTAGAGAAGTTCCTTTAGCATTTGTTGTAAAGCTTGTTTGGTGGCACTGAATTCTCTTAGCTTTTGCTTGTTTGTAAATGTTTTAATTTCTCCATTGAATCTGAATGAGATCCTTGCTGGGTAGAGTAATCTTGTTTGTAAGTTTTTCCCTTTCATCACTTTAAATATGTCCTGCTACTCCCTTCTGGCTTGTATAGTTTCTGCTGAAAGATCAGCTGTTAACCTTGTGGGGATTCCCTTGTATGTTATTTGTTGCTTTTTCCTTGCTGTTTTTATATTTTTCTTTGTATTTAATTTTTGATAGTTTGATCTATATGTGTCTTGGCATTTTTTCCTTGGATTTATCCTGTATGGGGCTCTCTGGTTTTCCTGGACTTGATTTACTATTTCCTTACCTATATTAGGGAAGTTTTCAGCTATATTCTCTTCAAATATTTTCTCAGTCCCCTTTTTTTTACTCTTCTTCTTCTGGGACCTCTATAATTCAAATGTTGGTGCGTTTAATGCTGTCCCAGAGATCTCTAAGATTGTTCTCAATTCTTTTCATTCTTGTTTCTTTATTCTGCTCTGCGGTAGTTATTTTCACAATTTTATCTTCCTGGTCCCTTATCTGTTCTTCTACCTCAGTTATTCTGCTATTAATTCCTTCTGGAGAATTTTTAATTTCATTTATTGTGTTGCTCATCATTGTTTATTTGCTCTTTCTTCTTTTAGGTCCTTGTTAAATGTTTCTTGTATTTTCTCCATTCTATTTCCAAGATTTTGGATCATCTTTACTATCATTACTCTGAATTCTTTTTCAGGTTGACTGCTTATTTCCTCTTCATTTGTTTGGTCTGGTACGTTTTCATCTTGCTCCTTCATTTGCTATGTATTTCTCCGTCTTCTCTTTTGCTTAACTTACTGTGTTTGGGGACTCCTTTTCTCAGGCTGCAAGATTGTAGTTCCCATTGTTTTTGGTGTCTGCTCCAAAAACAGACAAGGGTAAGGTTGGTTCAGTGGGTTTTGTAGGCTTCCTAGTGGAGGGGACTAGTGCCTGTGTTCTGGTGGATGAGGCTGGATCTTGTCTTTCTGGTGGTCAGGTCCACGTCTGGTGGTGTGTTTTGGGGTGTCTGTGAACTTATTATGATTTTAGGCAGCCTCTCTGCTAATGGGTGAGGTTGTGTTCCTGTCTTGCTAGTTGTTTGGCATACGGTGTCCAGCACTGTAGCTTGCTGGTCATTGAGTAGAGGTGGGTCTTAGCCTTGAGATGGAGATCTCTGGGAGAGCTTTTGCCATTTGATATTACTTGGGTCTGGGGGGTCTCTTGTGGACCAATGTCCTGAACTTGGCTCTCCCACCTCAGAGACTCAGGCCTGACACCTGGCCAGAGCACCAAAAGCCTGTCAGCCACACGGTTCAGAAGAAAAGGAAGAAAAAAAGAAAGAAAGAAAGAAAGAAAGAAAGAAAGAAAGAAAGAATAAATAAAATAAAGTTATTAAAATAGAAAAATATTATTAAAATAAAAAAGTACTTAAAAAAATATAAAGACAGACAGAAAGAAGAGAACAATCAAACTAAAAAACAATTCTACCAGTGATAACAAGTGCTAAAAACTATACTAAAAAAAACAAATGACAGTACCCTAGGACAAATGGCAAAAGCAATGCTATACCAACAAAATCACACAAAGGAGCATACACATACACACAGTCACCAAAATATATATATATATATATATATATATATATATATGTATATATATACATATATATATATATACATACATATATATATGTATATATATATATATATGTATATAAAGGAAGAGAGTAACCAAATCACCAAACAGTTCTACCAATGATAGTAAGCTCTAAATACTAAACTAAGTTAAACGTAAAACCAGAAACAATTTAGAGGCAGAAAGCAAACCCTAAGTCTACAGTGGCTCCCAAAGTCCACCGCCTCAATTTTGGGATGATTCATTGTCTATTCAGGTATTCTACAGATGCAGGATATATCAAGATGACTATGGAGATTTAATCCACTCCTCCTGAGGCTCCTGGGAGAAATTTCCCTTTCTCTTCTTTGTTTGCACAGCTCCTGGGGTTCAGCTTTAGATTTGGCTTGCCTCTGCATGTAGGTTGCCTGAGGGCGTCTGTTCGCCCCCCCACTCAGGATGGGGTTAAAGTAGCAGCTGATTAGGGGGCTCTGGCTCACTCAGGCCAGGGGGAGGGAGGGGTATGGAATGTAGGGCAAGCCTGTGGTGACAGAGACCAGTGTGACTTTGCAACAGCCTGAGGCGTGCTGTGTGTTCTCCCAGAGAAGTTGTCCCTGGATCATGGGACCCTGGACCATGGGACCCTGGATCACGGGACCCTGGATCATAGGACCTTGGCAGTGGAGGGCTGCCCAGTCTCCCGTGAGGGGAGGTGTGGCTTGTGACCTGTGTTTGCACATAGGTTTCTTGGTGGCTGCTGCAGCAGCGTTAGCATTTTATGTCCCCCTCTGGTGTCTGTGCTGATAGCTGTGGCTTGCACCTATCTCTGGAGCTCGTTTAGGCAGTGCTCTGAATGCCCTCTCCTCACGCACCCTGAAACAATGGTCTCTTGCCTCTTAGGCAGGTTCAGACTCTTTCCCGGACTCCCTCCTGGCTAGCCGTGGCACACTAGCCCCCTTCAGGCTGTGTTCATGCAGCCAACCCCAGTCCCCTCCCTGGGGTCTGACCTCTGAAGCCCAAGCCTCAGCTCCCAGCCCCCACCTGCCCTGGTGCGTAAGCAGACAAGCCTCTCAGGCTGGTGAGTGCTGGTCATCTCTGATCCTCTTTGCCGAACTCTGTTTGCTTTTCCCTCTGCACCCCTGTTGCTGTGCTCTCCTCCATGGCTCCAAAACTTCACGCCTCCAATCACCCATCTCCACCCATGAAGGGGCTTCCTAGTGTGTGGAAACTTTTCCTCCTTCACAGCTCTTTCCCCGAGGTGCAGGTCCCATCCCTATTCTTTTGTCTCTGTTTTTTCTTTTTTCTTTTGCCCTACCCAGGTACGTGGCGGGGTTTATTGCCTTTTGGGAAGTCTGAGGTCTTCTGCCAGCGTTCAGTAGGTGTTCTGTAGGAGTTGTTTCACATGTAGATGTAGTTTTGATGTAGTTGTGGGGAGGAAGGTCATCTCCATGTCTTACTCCTCTGCCATCTTGAAGGCCTTGCTTTCTTTATCCTTTCTTGTTGCCCACTCTTCCAAAATTATTTTCATTCACTCTGAATTTCCAAAGTTTGTTGTCAAATCCTCCATGAAGACTTTCCTTTAAGAACGCAAAAGTTATCTGGGGAACATTTAAGGATATTCTCTTTAAATCACTTCCAAAATGCCTGCCATGCCACAATGGACCCCAGTCAACCTGTTGCTGACACTACGGCCAGAGCGTGATGTTACAACAAGATTGACCTCGCTGCTTCTCCACCTAGGCTCCTTCAGTGACTCCCCATTATGCTTTGAATACAGCAGCAAGCTTGTTACTATAAAATGTAAGTCCATTCAAAGCATAACTTGGGGCTTCCCTGGTGGCGCAGTGGTTGAGAGTCCACCTGCCGATGCAGGGGACATGGGTTCTTGCCCCAGTCCAGGAAGATACCACATGCTGTTGAGCGGCTGGGCCCGTGAGCCATGGCCGCTGAGCCTGAGCGTCCGGAGCCTGTGCTCCACAACGGGAGAGGCCACAACAGTGAGAGGCCCGCGTACGGAAAAAAAAAAAAAAAAAAAAGCATGACCTGTTATCACTCCTGACTTGCGTTGAGCAATCATTTCTCTTTGCATCTTCATTTCTGTAGTTTACTCTTCCTAGCCACTTTAAATTATGAGCACCCCAGGCCATATTTCCACATGCTGTTTCCTACACATGGAATATCCTCCCTAAACTCCACCCTCACCAATCACACCATGATTTTTATAATTAATTTATATAGATTTGCTTGAAGAGTCTACTCAAAGGTCACTAGCTGTTGGCTACTTTAATGATTTTTCCTCACAAGGTGCAGTTCCTCCACTCTTTGTAAGCCCACAGCAATGTGTACATACTTCCATTTTGTTACTCGTATTTTTGATTTCCCTTATTCAACATGTTGTTCTCTCATATTCTATCATGATCTCTATTAAGTCATTTTTTTATACTGCTTCAGCAGTGCATGGTCCAGAATAGCCAGTCAACTCTCGGTGGAAGGCAGGAGTCTGGCAGGCCAGCATCATTGGTAGACCAGGCGCTCTGCTGCCAAGTCATTGTTCTTACTTCTTTTTTTCCTTCAGTCAACAAATACATATTGAGTGAAATTTTATGAAGAATATTTATTTCTTCTATAAGTGATGGATTAAATTAAATAACCCTTTAATACCACTTTACATCCCTTCCCCCATAGCACTACTGTCTAGTCTTTCTAGAGGTTACTTTTATATCTTTAAATAAGGTGCAAATACCTTTACTTTTTGATTCATCAGTAAACCAAATTCTTAACTCTCTCCAGTGAAAAATAAGGATGACCAACTCCCTTTTTTTACCTGTATCTTTCCTTTCCTTATTTCAACTCTCAAATTCTGCCATATGTGCTTCCGTTTTCATGAGAGTAATGGAATTTCTGTTCTGTGCTGTAAAGCATAATTATGACCTTCAGGATTTTTTGTGTACAGAATACCAATGGTTATATTGTTATGACTATACAAATATTATATGTTGTATAACCAATAATGTATTATAATTGCATTTTCTTTTGTGTACAGATTTATTGTTTTGTTGGATTCTGTGTTATTTTGTTTTATTCTGGAGTTTCTTCTTGCCACCTTTTTTTCTTGTATTGACTGCCTTCATTGCTTCCTTAAATTGTTCCAAATTCCCAAGGATACTATTAAATCTCTGGGACTCTCCTTTTTTCCCTGAACCCCTTCCCCAGTCCTGGTCCCACTTGAACTCATCGCTCTCCAAGCACACTGCACCACTGATATCTTGAGTCGACACTTCAATACACTCCTAGATTCTGTGTCTTCCTCTTCCTTGGTTTAAATACCTGGAGTCTATCCCCCAGTAGCTTCTAAAGAAAGGGAGGTAAATCTGCATGCCTTCCAAATATGAAAATATATCTCTTCTAGCTTCAGGTTTGATCAAGAAATAAGCTGGGTATGTAATTCTAGATTAAAATCATTATTTCTCAAATCTTCAAAGGTATTTCTGTATTAATTTCTAGCATACAATTATACAGATGTGCAGTTGATGCTAATCTGTTTTTTGTTGCTTTAGAGATGAACTATTTGTTTCTTTTAAGAAGCTTTTGAAGTCATTATATTATCCTTGGTGTTACAAAAACTTCATAATTATGGACCTAGTTTTTTCTTCCCCACACATTATGTTGGGCATTGAGCCTTTTGTTAAAGGAAACTGTCTTTTATTATATCTTTGATGGTGCTATTAGTTGGATGTTGGCCCACTTGTATTGATTTTATATATATTTTATCTCTTATTTAATATCTTTCCTCTCTTTTTCCTTTTAATCTACTTCCTGAGCAATTTCCTTGCCTTTATTTGTCAAAGCTTGTATTAAAATTCTAATTTCTGCAATTGTATTGCATTCCCAAGGTATCTTCATTTAGATCCACCAGTTTGACTAAATAATAAATAATCAAAAAATGAATCTAGTTAAGTGTTACCATGCAAGTGTAATGAAACATTATAATATTTTATATTGCATAAGAAAATTTCTCAACTTAAAATAAAGTATAAGTAGAATGATCATCAACCACACTGACTACTCATTGATATTACTAAACAGCAATAAACTAACAAAGTAAAACTAAAATCGAATAGTTTAACCTTGTAATCAGAGTTTTAATGCATAAAATACACTGGAAATCTGTTTCTACTCTCTGATTTATTTTCTTCATCTAAAAATAAAAACTGAATATTACATAGAACTTAATTTATGGAAAAATTAATTTATTTATATTTATGAGGAATTAAAGGTTAAAAAAATATTTCCTCATCTTTATTTCACTTGAACTACATTATTATACAATACCAAGCTTCTGAAACTTTGTGAATCTCATATGCACCAAACCAGTGATGCTGTTTGGATATTGAACTAGTATTAAGTAAGAAAAGGTTTTAAAATTCTTGTCACTTTGCAGCTAAAATTCCCATGATGTTTTATTCTGTAGTTATGTGTATCCAGTTTACACATTACAATAATAAATCCATTCAAACTTACCTCTATTGTACTGTTTAGTTTTTACCTGTTTACAGACTCACTCTTTCTAAAGAAGATTTTAAGAATGTGAAATCAGAGAAACAAAAGAACATTGATTAGATTATGATTTGAACCAAGTGCCCAAAAAGTTGACACTGATTTTTTTTTAAATTATATTCAGAGCAAAAACAGATATTGTGATCCCTACTTACAGTAGTTCATCTTGGCCTTTAATCATTTGTTTATCCTCAAGAGTATTGATTGCTGCTCCATCCAGGAGAGCAGCCGTGGCACAGGGGTAGGAAGAGAAGCAGTGTTATTCTGTGCTGTTGGCTCTTCCAATGAAACTATAATTCACAAAGTGATAGATAACAGAAGGTAATTTTATGGTTTCTAAGAATGAGTTTGTATTTGTTTGTGTAGTTACTATATAAATTTATAGACGCATTTTGTTTGTATTGCATTTTAAATTTTAGGGGCTGAGCAGGAAGAGGATTAAAGTAGTGCAAGGAGTATGTTCATGAAGTCTTTCTTTAGCAGCCACTTGTAAAGGTGGACCGTAATTCAACATGAAATAGGTTCAGAATGTTCCCACAAACTCATTATAAATCAAGCCGCTTTGAAGGTATGGTGTTATTAAGTTTGTTTTTTGATTTTCTCTCACCCTTCCTCCATCATCTTATCTAGAGTAATAGTTTAAAGGCAGGAAAAGTAATTCAGCAAGGACCCAATTTTAGTGGCTGAAATAAAAAGTCTTGTTAGATACATTTCACTAAACCATAAATGCAGCTCCAAGAGCCAGGGCTTTTTTTTTTTTTTTTTTTTTTTTTTCCCATATCATGGACTGACTTTGTCATCTGCTATCTGACACGTTTGACAATAAAACAATTTTTCAGGGAAAATTAGGCATGTATTTTGGAAGCTGTAGATTACTGTCACAGGAGTCCAACTATAGAAATGAACCCCAGCTGATTCCAATAATGTTGCTGCTGGTTGCCTCTTGTGCATTAAGCCCAACTAAAACACATCAAGAGTTATAAAATTTACCTTTTGTCCTTGAGAAGAAAATCATTTTAATATACACCATTATGGTTTTTATGTCATGAGAAACTTCGGGTCTTATTTCTAATAAGAAGTATAATTGAACCTGGTAAGAGCAGTCCCAAATCTATATTGAGAGAATTATACCTACATTATACTCTCGGTCTTTTCAAGGATGTGAATTGCTTGAGATCAAGGGGTTATGCCTCATGCATTATAGTGGTTGGTTCCTAGTTGATCTTGAAGGTATGCATATGGGACAGGACTGACTAAACTTTGAGAAACCTATTTTAGGTAATAAATGGTTTTCCCTAGTGCTTCTGAAATTCCAAATGCACATTCAACATTCTGAATTGTTCTCTGCCATTAGTCATCTGGAAATTGGTTCTCCCCAGATCTTCCAGTCTCTATGCCAGAACTCAGCATAAAATAAGCACTAGATAATTGTTTACTAAGCAAAGAAGAATAAATATGAAACATTTTGAAACCATAAAGTATCAGAAGTCTGAAAAATTAGAGTATTGGAGAATTGTACAATGTAAAATCCATCTTCGTTTGAAGCATGAAATTTTAATTGTTGCCTATTTAGTTAATTATTTAAACACTCTATGAAAGTAAACTAAAAAGATTCCTAACTTCAGCAAGCAAGCCCTGTGAAAGATCAAATAGGCAAGTGACTTTATATAAAGATCTGAAGAATAAAAGTGCAAAACATTTATTAGGAAATCTTTGCACTTAATAAAATTGAGCTAATTAAATACACATTTATTGAGTGACTACTATAACCTTAGCCTGTGCTACCTTCTTCAGGACATTGTTAAAAAGTGATGTAGCATTCCATGTTTCTAGAGGCTTTTAATGTAGCTAGAAGGCAACAGTCTAATGAAGCAATTAGAGATCAATGAACAATTAAACTCAGCTATAGCCAAATGGGACTAATCACTCTTCTCTAAATATATTCAACATTTTTCTACATCTCTGCAATTATGTAGGATATCCTCTGTGCCTGGATTGCCTTGCACCCATTTCTGAACATTCCAAAGTCTACTCTCCCTCCTAGGCCCAGTTCATGCCACCTTGTTCTTGAAGGCATTTCTCATCACACTGCTAAGAGTCACCAAGTCCTTTCTCCATGATGTCACTACTCTTTGACCTGCAACCCACACTTAGCATAATCTCCTTTACATCCCAGATTTGCAATTGACTCTTTGTATCTAGACTGAAATTTCCTTAAAGATCAGAACTTAGGTATTTAAAAATACTCCACAGTGTCAATACATAAAAAACAATAGTCATTTTTTTATCCTTCTCCCTTTCTTGTTTCTTTACTCCCAATAGTGCTTTAAACTTAGTAGGTATTTTAAAATAATTTATATTGAATGATATTGTAACAGGAAAGAGCCAAATCTGACTACATGTTAGATCTGTTTCTTTTACTTTAACCTTTGCTTTCCGATGCTTTTGTTCACTAAAAGGGTACTGTCTATACATAATGGCCTGCTTCCCGGAACCCTGCCCCTCTGCTTGAATGGTAAACAAAAGTGCCTTTGTTCAGGGAAACATCCGGACCCTGTCCACCCGTGGACGGCTACAAGAAAGAAAAAATTAACACATCCCTTCCCCAAGGCTGGCCATTCCAGGTGATATTTGCAAAACTTATGGCCTTTTTACTTAACTTCCTATCTCCTCCCCTTCTCTGTGCTGTAAAAGAAACTGGCATCCAAACCCCGATAAGATGGTTTTTTGAGACTTTACTCCGCCATGTTCTCCGTCTGCCGGCTTCCGAATAAAGTCGTCTTCCCTGCCTCAACACCTCGTCTCCAATTTATTGGCCTGTCATGCAGCAAGCAGAGCGAGCTTGGACTTGGTAACAATATAATATTTTACTTACATTGGTTATGATAGAAGTTTGAAAAATAGAATGAAAGAGAAAGATGGGAGTTGCAATGATTAAAGACCATTTCATAGAGAAAGTCCAACTTCAGCTGGAATTGGAGGAAGAGTAGAGGATATAGAGAGGTGACTTGAAGAATAATAAACAAGGTTTGGAAAAGCATGAAAGCAGGAGGGTATTTTGACAAAACGTTGGAAGGCCAGCATCATGCAACGTTACATGAAAAGTCACCAAAATATGGTTAGGAGGTAAATATCATAGGAGCCTGATAGCTGTACACAGAGCTTTGGATAGGGAGGAGATTGAAAGATACCATAATCTCATGATCAGAGGGGAGCTAGAAAGAAATTAGGATTTTTGGAAGCTTAATATGATAGCAGAGTACTGCATAGAACAGAAAAAGAATAGATTGGATGAAATCAGTTGAAAGAACGTTATAGTAATTAAAAATGAAACAGTGAATTTCTAAATTAAGGTTACAGTCACATAAGTGGAGAGTTTGGAGAAGAGTCTGAAACAAAAAAGGTAAATGGAATATGAGATAAGGACTTTTTGACTCTGTATACAGACAGAGCTGTGATTTCATGAGCTTCAAATTTATTATTATCCTGTAAAAACTTTTACAGGACTGACACAGTTTTTGTCAAATTTTATTTTGCCAAGTACGAGCATTAAGATAATAAAACAACATCTACCATACCATGTTTTCCTGAAAGAGAAGGTATTTTAACACGAAAATACAGTGAGGACTTCTGGTATCCTCACCTACAGGTGTATGCTTGTGGTTTTGATTGCCCTTCAAGACCTTCAAGACCACCTTCAGACCACCTCCAGAATAACTTCTCCACAAAGCTTTTCATGAGAACTGCAGGTAGAAACAGTCGAATGTGCTTTTTTGCCCTACTATGCATATCACATTCTTCCTCAAATAAAATGTATTTATTTGCATAACTGTTTTTTTTTTATTACAATGTAACTTCTTTAAGGACATTCTCCTTAAATTATTCTTCACTGAGTAGCGGGCACAGAGTAGGTGCTTAATAGTTTAAAAACACAAAAGGGTAAAAAATGGCTGAAATGCTTCTAACCTCAGGGACTGAAAGCCATAGTGGGAAGGGGACTGCTTTAGAGAGGTGTTAACAAGGGTCCATTCTTGATATGCTGGATTTCAAGATACAGAATAATAACTAGAATAACTAAAATAATAATAGGAAATATTGATAATTTGGGCTATGAGTAAAAATTTAGAAATTGAGCTATGTTAGGGAGTTGTCTGCATAGAGGGGATCATTGAAACAGTATCTTGGTGGAGTAGGACTAAACAAAGAAGAAAATAAAATGTGGTGAGAATTTTGGAAACTACCCAAAGCCAGTGGGGAGAAAGATAAAGAGAAACTGGTGAACGATATGCGAAAGGGGAAGGTAGAGGGAGACCAGCAAAAGGCACTGTCCTAGAAGCCAAGATGGGCTTCAAAGACTGGAGGTCAGTCCTCAAATGCTGTAGAGAGCTGCGCTTCATGATTTGTACATGCAACCCTGCTAAACAAAATGAACAATACTGAAAGTGACTGTAAAGACTGACTTACCACTGCCATTATGTCCTTGAGAGAAAATATCAAGTAAGAATACATTACTTGCTGGGATGCTAAAGAAAAGAAACATCTACACAACAGCTACAAATTATAGAGCAGATGCTTCACAACAGTATGTCAATGAAAATAGTTCATCAAGAAAGGTTATGTATAATTCTGCTTCCATGTACACTAACTTAGTTTTCATTCCATTTTTAATGAATTCACATTAGAGAGGTTCTTTTGAAGTCATAATGTGTTATTTTTAATAATTTATTTCTGAACTTTAAAAATTAATAATATTTGCACAGGACTGTTTTATAATCACAATATGGTACTTCAAGGTGTGAATTATGATGTAATAACTCATAACTTCTGCATTTGAACAAGCACTCATCCTATGGCCTCATTTTTAGCAAAGCAAAAAGGTATGAATTATTATGCAATAACTCATGCTTTGTCACATATTATTACTTAATTATGGAAGAGAGTTTCAACTAATTTCAGTCTTGAAAAAAATCTAACATTTTATCCTTGAAAAAAAAAGAAAAAAAGCTAAGATACTTATTTGATGCAGTAGAATCACTTTAAGCCGTTTTCCATTCAGACCACTCTAGATTAACTTCTGTGACATTCTTGTCCTTCTGCTTCTTGAGGATCTTAGGAAAGCTCCAACAGAGAAATTGAAAATCCCAACAGAGTTCTTTAGTCTATATTTCACAGAATTATTCATTTATATCCCCAAAAGAAATACCTATATTACTTCAAATGTTTTCACATAGAAAAGTGAAAATATGACTTCTCTTTCTGACACAAATGAACAAAAATAAGGTAGGAAGGAAGGAAAAAGGAAAGAAAGAGGAAGGAAAAATAAGATTAAAATATGATTTTTTATTAACTGTGATGATTTTCTGATAGAATTGTTAAATGATAGAAAAATCCCTCTAAGATAGCATAAAGTATACTTTACTTATATGTATGAAATATATATATTATATATATATATATAACAGCATATATATTTTCCAGAAAAGGATATAAATATTCTCTCAGGGCTATATCACAAATAGTCATCATTGAATGACAGTGAGAGTTTATCTCAAAATTATTTTGAGATAAAATGAAATTATTTATTCAACATTTTCTCTGGTGTTAGATAGAGGAATTTTTTTTCTGTCCTTATGAAGCTTCCAGAATAGAAAAGAAAAATAAAAAACAAAAGAAAGACTAGATATATTACAAGAGACAAATAGCAGTTCAATAAACTGTCAGCATACCAGACAAATACCATAGAGTAAAAGGGCTCTAATTCCTCAGATGTATCATTAAAGAATAATATGTTTAAAACTTGTGTGGTTTGTGTGTTAGAAAAATGAATAAAAATTCAGGGAGGAAGCAATCACGATCATGTAGAGGAAACCACCATGCCATTGTCCATTGGATGCTGACTGATCTATCTATCTCTATTACTACTAATCAATCAGTCAATGAATTAATGTTTAAACTTTGTTACATAAACTTTTTCAGAAGCTACTCTTTTCTCCTACTATAACTATGATCTCCCACTCTACTGTTTTTATGGTATTTTTGTATCTTAGACTTAGGATTGAGAAATATCAGTGACCTAAGACTGGGAGATCTTATACATTCAAACTTTATGGAAGCTTCTCAATCAATATAGAGATTTTTGGTAGCACCACTAAGAAAACAGCAGGGTAACACAGGGAGCAAAGCCATGCTTCAGAGCCAGAGACTTATTTGACTCACCATGAGATATTATGCTAAACTGTTAATACCTTCTAACAAAGGCATATGTCGGGCTTTCATACTTTGGTTTCATGTGCCAGTGATGGCTATATAATCTGCAACTATACCTCAAAGGTAGCAGGACAAGGTGAATGTTTTCAATTACTTTTTAAGATCTCTGATGATATAGCAGTACAGTCTTGTATCAGCCCTTGGTCTTTTTCAATCTGGTTTAAACTCTGTTCGTCCTACTATTTGGAGTTTCATATGTATATAATGCATGTCCATATGATCATGTACTACTAGAACACAATAAGAACCAGGATATATGTTCTTATATCATTTGTACATAGCCAGAGATTATATAAATTGACTTATAAATTAGGGTTTATTGGTTTATAATATAGTTCTTGTTATAAATGGGGCTTTGATATTAACCACTCATTTAATGCTTTATGTAGGTTTTGTTCTAGTTAGGTTATGTTACACAAAATAGATTTTGTATGTTTTCTGGTAACACCCATATCCAAGATGAAGCAGTATATTCCCATAGTCATACATTTCTTCTTTATATGATGTAATTATTTTATCTAGACTACTTGTAAAATAATTTCTGAATTTTTATTTAGACAGGAATTTGAGAAACTTAAGATAATCAATGCAATCACTGCTTTGCTTAAAATTCCACTATTTCTGTGTTTATGAATGCCTTAAAATGAAAGCTTCTTTAAAGAATTATTCATTTAATGAGAACGATAAAAATGAGATGTTGTTTTTGTTCATAGAATTAGATAAATTCCTAATTAGTCTTCTGATTTGCTGAGGTCTGGATCTCATTTAATATTTCCTGGTTCTGAATGCAATATGGTTTTATATACTCTAGTTAAAAAGCTATGACAAGGGACTAAATACCACAGCAATAAGCAATTAAGAAAAGTATCTTTTTAAAGAAAAATAAGGGGCAGAGCAGTAAGAGTTCACTTCAGAATGACAAATATTGGATAAGGAAAGCAGATTACTAAAATTATATTAAAGTATGATGATACACTGTATAATAATATTTATTATTGCCATATGTTTCTACCCAAGATACATCACAGATGTCCCTACTAAATCCTTTTCAATCCACATACAAGGTTAAACTCATGGCTGGATCCACACTCCATATGAGAATTTTCCTTCTCAGAGATGTTGGAGAAAAGATCTTATTTTCAATGCAAAACAAAGTGACTTCTCTGAGTTTGGGGAGACTACTGCCATAAAAATGTCTCTTAATCCCAATGTCTTAAAGTTGCTTAATCCCAGTGTCTCTCATTCCCATCTGAGACTACTCTGTCTCCAAACTCCTTGAAATTGAACTTGTAAACACTCTGAGTGGTAGTTTATCTGAAAAGAACCAACCAGATAGCTAATTTGCAATATTGAAGGTAAATTGGAAGATTGACAAACGTTTGGTGACTTTCTAGGTATTTCTTGAACATAGAAAGAAAACAACCGGGTCTCAACGAAAAACAAACCAGCAAAAATATAACTCATATTCTTTTACCTGAGTTTGTCCAATTTCTTATTTTGTGCTATTTAGACGTTTATGGTTATTTTTTCTGCTGATATTTATCACCTAATTGCTTTACCCTGGTATTTAATGCTTCTCCTAGCAGGAAAAAAAAAAAAAAGTTCTTGCCAGGATTCTATCTTCCATTCCTCACTTGAAAAATAAAACTTGTTAAAGACTAAAATCCTAAAAATGACTCAATTCCCAATAGCCAATGCTTTTTGAAATTTTCTCCATAAAATTGGTTACTTCATAAATGCATATGTCATTTATTTCTTGAAAAGAGCTATGAAGTCAATTATTTTACAGTACAGTAGCCTATATTCCTATATTCTAGCTAAAACTTAGCAAGGTAGTTTGTTATATCCTTATAAATGTCTGCCCTTTTAACATGCTTTAAATGCATTCTAAAATTTGTGCTAGGTTCTGGTTGTTATGGGGAAGAATTAATGCATTCTATTAAATTTAACTTTTGCTGAAACACTCTTACATCAGCTAAAGCTCAGAGCTTTAACTGGAGACTAGCCTCTACAGCAGTTAAGGAATAAAATACCTGGCTTTTATACTCCATCTTTTGTTCTGGGAAATGCCTATACTTAAATGAGTATGGCGTTAGACAAGAACTTGAGGCCACTAAATATTTAATTTCCTCCAAATCCATTCATATTCTGTGCTTTGACAAGCCCATCACTAGATGGGTATTATTTAAACAAGCAGGAATGTTTCATTTAAGTGTATACCCAAATTAGTCAAGTGATCATACCATACCTCTGCTCAAAACCCCACTATACTTCTCACAGCATATAGAATAAAATACAAATTCCTCAGCCTAATGTGCTGGTCCATCCACCATCCCCTAAATCCATACTGTAGAGTTAGCTACCTTTACCCTTTCAAAAGCAGGTGGCTATTCCTAGAATGTCTTCTTCACCTTATTTATTTAAATCCTACCAGTTCTTCAAAGTCCGTTTCAAATGAAACTTAGTCCACGATATCCCCAACTGGAATTCATCGTCAGCTCGACAGTGTGGCTCCGTTTCCAGTCTACCTTCTACTGGTGCAATTTATGTGAGTGCTGACTTCTTACTTCACATCATTCCTAGGTGTTAAAAGTCTGTTCAGTAGGAGCATAATTTGAAATATATTCTTAGGTTTTTTTCTGTAGCACCACGCTCAGTAAGATTTACAGATTTGAAATAAAAGACAGTACTTCTGTTAGATCCAAGTAAGAGGGACCTCTGCCCTGGGTGGACCTCACGTTTTATGGGGTCTTGCATACCACAAACACACATGCAAAATTAAATGTATTGAAAAAAAACACCTGGGCATGATAGCGATCATGCAGATCCATCACTGAGCATTGGCACAGCACAACTCATAGTCTTAAACATCTGCTTTGTACCTAATGCAGAAATGCTTCATTGTGTCTCTCTGCCCAATGTCCTCAAAACAAGACAACTGTGTTACAATGCCCTGAGCTTTGTAGGTTGTGCTGCAACCTGCAGCAGAAGCACTTAAGTTACAGAGAAGGCATTAATATACATTATATACATTAATATACATTAATATAAATTCTTCCTCTCAGAGAACATGAATATACTAGATCCTTGCATGAGAAGTATTGTTTCCTAGCAGTGCCCATCAGCCATTTTCTTGTTTCTCTTTGTATTACAGTTAATGACTTCCATGAATTAGTGTTGTATTTGCAAGAGTTGGCACATGGCAGTCGAAATATTTTTGCTATATTAAGAAATTTATATTATCTTTAAATTTGTATAGATGTATGTCTAGATGACACTTGCACTAAATACCAACTATTTACACTGGCTATTAGATGGTCATGAACACTACAATTGGGAATTATTTTATTTGAACAAAAATATCAATTATAAGTTTTAAACCAATTTTTAAAAATATTAAATTGAAAATTTCAGCTTTGTTTATATACTTTTGATCCCTTAATAATTTGTATTCTTACTTTTAATTTTAATCAATTTTAAATAGCTAGAAGAAAAGAAGTTTTTAAAAATACATTAAACACTTTCAATTTAAAAAAATCTTTAACTTTTATGTAAGTATATTTTCACAAAAATAAATTCACATTTTATACACTTTAGTGGGGGCAAGAACCAAAAAGATTTTTCTTTGTGTGGATTTTAAAAATTTCTTTATTTGTTATTTTATTTTTTGTTTTATAATAAAGTATTCATTTTATTATTTGAAAATATTATAGAAAAACACACATATGTAAAAAAATTACCATTAATCCAATCCTAAACTTATACAGACATATATGTGAACCAGGACATATACATTTTTTAACAAAAAATTGAATCATGAAATATTCATCTGCAACCTGATATGTCCAAATTTCCAGAAGCAAAATTTAAAGGGAGATTTTTGAAAAGACAAAAATAGTTTTTTTCTAATTGCTGTAACATTCTGCAACTACATCAGACCATAGTACCTTAACGTTAAATTCATCTGGTTTCTTTTGTTTCTCTTCTTGCCTTCTGGACTTGCCCAAGGTCTAGCTTTCTTTCTGAAATTGAATTCATTTAATGATATATTTCCATACCAGAACCTATCCCAGATTACTCAAGTTGCTTTTTGGAAAGCACACCCCCATTTTTGGAGCATCATAAATAAAGTAAAATAAAAATAATCTGAGGAATAAAAAATCAATTCCCCAGTAGTCACTGACAATGCTGTGTGAAGTCAGTGGCTCCCCCCAAAAATCAGTAGACTTTACTAAGAGGAAAAGAAGTATGAATTTTCAGTTTTGAATGAAAAGGAAGGGCCATTTTCTAGTCTAAAACTCGCCTGAAGTCCAGCCAATGACTTAACGTGGCCACAAAGCACAGCAGAGGAGGGGAAATGCGACAAAAAGGTAATGACTGGGGTTCCCCTGGCGTCACATCTTACATCACCAAAACAGAGGATGGGGAGGATCTGAAGACAGCTATTTCCAAAAGGAGGATTTCACCCTGAACTCCTTCCTGCATTTAATCAACTACATATGTTGTTTATTGCTGCAGCACCATGACCATCATCGCTTAATTAAATTTTCCCTCTTTGTCTATCATAAATGCCACATCTCTTTAAAGCCATGGTTTATTTAGTTAAAATTTGTTTTATCATCCACAGAAAGGATTATTAAATTGAACGGGTGACTATTTCAGCTCAAGTTAAAATCAATAATATTTAGCTGGGCCTTAGGTGCTAAATTCTAAAACCCCGTGTTTTTCACTTTGCTGCAGCCCTATATCTAAACATCACTGACGGGGCTTTCTCCTGTGTTCATCTATGATTTATGGCTGTTCTAGCAGGTGGGACGAAAGCTTCAAGGCCTCTTGCAGTGTTTAAGCTTCTAATAATCAGAGGAGTTTTCATTTCTTACTCATTTTGAACTGAGACTGCCATTCGCAATTTTAGAAAAATCATAAAAAATAGAATTCTGTAAAAGTTCAGAGCTTAATGTGTTTTCTAAAATAGTTAATATCTTACTTTTTGGGAAAAAAATGTAGTTCTATACCACATGCCCTAGAATTTCATATAAAACAAGATTCATTTAGGTCCTTGGATAAAGATTTTTAGCTCTTCCTTATTTCTTCATTTCTCTAAGAAAATCTGATTGGAGATGAAATCTTCAAATGCCTTTGAGTGGTTTCAAACTTTAAAATTTTTCTGACAGTAAACTTCTCATTCATGAAACTATAACTCACTCTTTAAGAAATGGTGTTTCTATTTTCCTATTTAATTTACATAATGAAAATGGTTATAAATAACATTACAGAATATTTAATATCAAAGCACAAATGATTATTAATTGCTTAAACAGAGAAAGTTTTTAATTCAATCACTATAAAAATTATTTTTCATTATGTTGGGAATGTTGGAAATTAATTATCTAAATAGGCACAGTTAAAAGTTCACCAAAAGATATCCTCCCAAAATAATATCTATATTTTTAAAGAAAATAAATTTAAATTTGAATTATGGCTAACTTAACAAAAACAACAACAAAATCACCCAATGATTAAATTGCATTACTGAAGATATTTTGTCAGAAATCTTTTTTAAGAAGTAAGGCCAAAAAATTTCAGTTTCTGTGGCTGCACTGAAATGTAATTATTTCTTTTTGCTGTCTAATATCAACATATCTTGATAAAAAATAAATTTCTTTTAAATTATATTGACTTATTTGCTGAAAACACTGACATGAAAGGAATTTGAAAAATTGTTAGGTGATTCCTTTTTAGTACTTTCTAAGTCCTTCTGTCCATTAAAGTTCAATATAAAAATAAGTAAATGAAAACACTAGCAACACACTAAAACTGAGAAAAATTATACTGTAAAATGTGCATTTTAAACCCATACCTTTGAATCTATTTTGAGATTTTAAAAATTATAAAATAAAGCACTTATTTTTAACAAAACTAGACATCCATGTCGTGATTTTTATATGCTTTGAATCTTTTAATTCTTTTAATCAACCAACATAACATCCAAAAGAGTAGCATCCAATTATTTTTACTTATCTATGCAAACTATGTAGGAAACTCCTAAAAATATTTCTAACAGATATTTCAACTTGCCATAAATTAAAGTTTGGTGTGAAAAATTTGAGGAGGTATTGAGAATTTTGCCTCCTTGTAACACACTCACAAAAGAATAAAGAATGATTCCCTGAAATAGTGAACCTAATACTGAAAGACAAAAGAAAGAGTTGATTATACCATTTTAATAGTCATTAGTAAAGATTTACATCTAAAAATCAGAAACCCCTTAAGATTATTGACTTATACTAACAGATGTTCAAAAGTCTCCCTTTATTTTCAAACTTCTATTTGTAGGGAAAGGAAATAACCTTTACTGTATAGTAGGTATAAAAGGAACCAGATGATTCATCTCTGTGAATCTGCTTGTTGAATTTGATGGATCATTCTTAAAAGCGACGTTGCTAATCTTCAGGTTTTCTTTTTTAGGTTATTCACAGATCAGTGGGTTTTCCAGCTAATACAGGTCTGATGCTCTTCTGTCTTCACACATGGTATTCATCATAGCTTGACAAGAAAAGACCTTCAGTCTACAAATAACCTTCACTGAAGTAAGACATGTAAGTGGGTTTCTTTATGAAAGATAGATTTTATGGCTGAATAAAAAACAACTGTAGTTAAAAAATGTCATTGCATGGCCTTATTTAAGATTTTTCTTTCAAGGAACTTTAATGTTTGTTGTTGAAACTACTTATAGACAAAAAAAAGTATTAAATTACTTTATCTTTATCATTAACTGCAAACGCAACAGGAAGGGTTGATCAGCTCCGTATTTTATCATTCTGAAGCGTTCAGCCTTTAAAATATTTAAGCATCCACATTAGTTCTTGTCAAACTAGCACAAAGCAGTGCAGAATATGACCCGGGTGTAGGAGCAGAACAAGATAAAAGGTTACAGCCAGGGTGAAATTTCCACAATGAGATCGCCCTGTGCTATAGATAATAGTTTGGCTTCCTGTTTCCAGACAATTACTAAATGATGTTGAATGCTTTATGTTTTCACTTGGTCATGCCGAGGGAGAGAATCAAGTTTAGTTTATATTGAACTATGAAGGATGAAATAATAAATTTGAGGCAACCTATATGCCCTGTATTATTTCATATGGTCAATTAGAAAACATAAAATGTTGATCAAATTTCATAGTGTCAGACAGCGTGGTAATTTGGGTTCTCATGGTATAAATGACAACATTAAAGAAAATATTAAAAATTTTCAAGCTGGGCAAAAACCAAAATGATTTCTCACTACAACTAAAGTGTCTGAAGGACTTCTTTGCATAGAGCCGACCGTGCACTGATTGAAAAAACAGCTGAGAGACAGTTTCTTAAAACACCCTTTAAATTCTTCCATTGGCCTTAAATTATCTAAATTAAAACATGTCAAAATATGATTATCAGTGAAATCAATATAGAGCATTTAGAAGCACAAATTCTGGGACTTCCCTGGCGGTCCCTCCACGCTTCCAACCCAGGAGGCGCAGGTTCGATCCCTGGTCGGGGAACTAAGATCCCACATGCTGTGTGGCATGACCAAATATACTAAAAATAAAATCACAAATTCTAACCCTACTACGTGGGATTAGGTAAGGAAGAATGTGGCTGCCAGGGGAGTGTGAAACAGTACCAACAAAAATTCCTACCGAATCTTAAACCCCTATTTTCAACAGATATTTATTATGAAGCTATCCTGCCTTTGCCTAGCTTTTAATCCAAACAATGGTCCTAGAGGGAAAAAAAATTCTATTAATGAGCTATAAGGAAATTTCACAACAATTGGTATATATTTATTAAATCTACCCCAACTTTTAATCCTGTTATTCACTCATTTATTTATTTATTCATTCAACAAATACTGAATTCCTGGTGTGTATGAGCTACTGGAGAAACTATGGTGAACAAGACAGAAAAGAGCCCTACCTTCAAGGAGCTTACATTATCATGAACAAAAACAATGAACAAAAATTAAATATAAAACAATTACAGGTCGTAATACACAGTGCCTAAAATAAAACAGGTGCTGTGATAAAACAGACTGGTTAGGGCAGGATTCTCTGAGAAGATGATGCTGAAGTTAAGACTTAGAATGAGAAGGGGTTGGCTGATTATTCGAAAACCAGGAGAAAGGTGTTTCCTACATAGGGAAAGGCAAGTGCTTGGAGGGTTCTAGAAACTTAGAAATTTAGAAAAAGCCACCATAACTGAGGACATAATGACTAAGACAGTGTGCACGAAATGAAATGAGAGAATCAGCCAAACTACATCAGGGCTTACAGGCCTGGGAAGAGTCTGGATTTTATTCTAAAGCCATTAAAAATTGTAAGCAGTCTTTAATGGCATTTGATAAGATTAAATCCAATTTGGAAGCACTAAAACAATAGACTGATTGAGAGGGAAAAATCCAAAAGTAAAAAAGGATTTTTAAAAATATGTACTGTATATATTGCAGGAATTCCCTGGAGGTCCAGTGGTTAGGACTCGTGCTTTCACTGCCGAGGGCGCAGGTTCGATCTCGGGTCGGGGAACTAAGTTCCCACAAGCCACATGCAGCCAAAAAGAAAAAAAAGTATATATATATATATATATATATATATATATACACATACATACACACTGTATGATGTTAAAAAAATTTAAACCAGGCCCATATCTTGGAAATTTTGTAAATTATCCTTGCAATAAGTATTACTGAATTGTCCTGGAAGACAATAGCAATAATTTTTTTAAAACCCACTGAGCATAGAACACTGACATATAAAAAAAATCACAGTTTCACTCATATTCATATGTACTGTAAAATAAAAATGCACAGTCCTGAGCATTCCAAGACAGAGTTTTGTAAAGAGCACAGCATTGATGAAACTATTTAAATTCCTCCTTCAAGGGGGTGGAACTGGATGTTCACACAACATGTTGTACATAGCCTTTTTAATTTGTTTTAAATTATTGAACTAATTTTTAAAATAATTGTTTTCAGAAATAATTACTTATTGTTAATATTTTATTCACACTGTAATCTAAACATAAAATGGCTTTTAACCTTTGGAAAAAGGTGGTGTTTTCCAGACTGGCAGTTTAATAAATATTTGGGTGGCTAGACCCGTCTTCAACATCTGAAGTGAATAATTTAGTAGAATAACATCACTGGATTGTGGATTAGCATGCAAGGGAATTATTATTATTATTATTTATTTATTTTATTATTATTTTTTTTTTTTTTGCGGTACGTGGGCCTCTCACTGTTGTGGCCTCTCCCGTTGCGGAGCACAGGCTCTGGATGTGCAGGCTCAGCGGCCATGGCTCATGAGCCCAGCTGCTCTGCAGCATGTGGGATCTTCCCGGACCGGGGCACGAACCTGCGTCCCCTGCATCGGCAGGCTGACTCTCAACCACTGTGCCACCAGGGAAGCCCGCAAGGGAATTATTATAAATTGACAGAATTGCTTATAATATTACAAATGAAAACATAAATTGGTAGACTTGGGGTAGCATGTTTTTACCTGTGCAAGGGGATCTGAGAAAATAACCAGCATTCAGGAAAGTGGGTAAGACAATATACATTGAAGCACTTGAATCTGAAACAACATTACAGATATGATATTGGATATTTTTAGGTATTTTGTGACAAACAAATATTAAGGGCATAGTGAAAAGCTCTGTAGTGAAAAGCCCAGCCTAGGTCCTACTTTAAAGTCTTAGGGACTGCCAAAAGCTCTGAGGCATTCTACTTCTACTTTCATTAGTTACTCATTCATTCAAAAAATTTTAACTGAGCACTTACTATGTACCAAAGCACTATCCTAGACACTTGAGATTCACCAGTAGTTAAGAAGATGATAAATACCATGGAAGCAAGGCAAAGCAGTGCAAGATAAGGGTGATCTAGGAGTAAGGCGGGGGCAGGTTACAATTTTAAAGAGAGGGATCATCATGCATCTCCTTGAGAGAATGACTCGTAAGCAAAGATTTGAAGTTGGTGAGAGATTTTCCAAGCATCTGAGGGAAAAGCATTCCAGGCAAGGCCCTAAGGAAGGTAAGCCTGATGTCTAGGAAGAATAACAAAAGGCCTGAGTAGACAGAATAGCATGAACAAGGGAGAGAGGAATCTTGTAGTCCCCAGTGCCCATGAAGTAGAAACCCTGGAATTTTAATACAGGAGTGGCTTAGAGCAGCAACACAGAAGGATGGGGTAGTTAGGAGAATTATTATGAGTTTGCTTTTGCCTGTAAGCATCTGCAAGCATGCTGTTTTACTTAGATTTTTGTCACAAATCCATAAGAATAGAAAAATATTCTTAAGATCATTTATTTGCACTTTATATTTTTTTCATTTTTTAAATTATATCTTTAATAGTTGGATCACCACCTCCTCCCCTACCACTAAGTGCTCAGGCTTGGTTCAGAGTTTTTCTAAGGTCTGTGCATCTATCTGACAAGCAAACACTGGTTCTGAAGCAGTGACAAAAACTTTCTCCTTGCCCAGACTCTAATCAGACTCCTCTGAGCAATTTTTTCAACTAGTCCTCAACTTTTGCACTTCCCTTTTTTGTCTCTGCATTGTCAAGTTTTAGCAAGAATTCTGCTATGGCAGTTTAGCCAGAATCTCCCATCCTCCACATCTGATTACCCTTGATATCTAGTCAAGTTCCTCATCCTCCACCATCCCCAGGTGATGGCTGATCACACTGACTTGCCTTCAGCAAGAATCCCGACAGGTTTAACAAGTCAGCCAGAATCCCTGGTTTTCCTGTTTCCTCTTAGTAATTTTTTGCCCACTAACCCCCTCCCTGCTCCTTGGCTAGAAATTCCCACTTTTCCTTATTGTGTTCAGAGTTGAATCCAGTCTCTCTCCTCCACTGCAGAATCCTGTTGCAGTGGTTGTTACACCCATGGTGACGTGCCACCCGTTGAATAAAGTCTGCCTTGCCACTCTTTAACAAGTGTCTTGAATAATTGTTTCTTTACCAACAGTCAGAATGATAAGAAAGCCCAAGAAGCTGCCCAAATGCTAGAACAAAAATATTCATGGTACTCACTTGGGAAAATGTAGTAAATCCATGAGAAATTATAATGTTGTTAAAAAATGTACATTCAAGTATGAGTGTCAAAATAACACAAATAACTAAAGAGAAACTGTGAAAATAAAATCCTACATGTGAAACAATCTGTCTCATCTATCAGTGGGCAACATTCTAGTTTTATTTTCTTATTAAATTTACCCATTACAGTCAAATTGGGGTGGGAAGAATGTTATCATGTTTCAGTATTTTTTTAACAAAGCGGAAATCGTTTCCATAAATCGTCGACTCGAAATACTCCAAAAGAAAGTAGATAGCTCTGTGAAGCAAAGTGCTTTTCTCAACAAACCAACAATATGTGTTTATTGCGTTGGAGCCTAGGACCACCACATACGATTACAGTAAAAGCTCTGCCTTATTTCCATCTGGCGATGAGAACACAAGATGTTGTATAAACTACCAGAAGAGCTCTATTTCATTGTAATTAAAATTTAGTGTTACACTTAAGCAAGAAGGCAACTCCAGGAGATGTGATTATCTTGAGATAATGACCTTGGGGTGTTGCAAGGCATACAAGGAACCAAATGACTCCAATCCTCTAAGGGGCAAGACTATTTCTACATAACAATCTCCACCTCCTCTCCCTCACCCTCCCCTGCTTCTGAAGCTGTATGATCAGTGAAAGGGGAAAGCTTGGGATTAAGAGCACCAATATGATTTCTGTGAAAAGAGGACATTGGGGGACTGGTAGATGACAGAGTTGGCATTGTAGAATGCTGAAGCAGCGGTTTTAAATGAGTCGTGTTGTTTGTACAATAATTATGCAATGGCTTTACAATTCTCTGGACACAGATAGAACTGTCAGTGATGTCATAGGTATGTAAGTAATCCCCAGCAAGGACACAGATCTAACCTTTTCCCCCTGTTTTGGTTTCCTGATTTCCATTTCATAATAGCAATAAGATATGACAGGTGGTGCAGTTCTTGAGGGTTTATTATACTACTTGGGTGGTTGAAGCCACTCAGCCTTTGGCCTGAACCTCTCAAGACATCTGAGAAGTATAATAATTCCCCCCAAATGCAATGCCTCTCATGTCTTATTGCTTAATTGCTTTGCACTTACCAAGTAATTCTTAAAGTGAATACAGATAACAGTGCTTACTTTACAGTTTATACAACTAGCAACTACTTTCTACAATGTAATGGATTAAAGGAATATTCCACTGTTACTATTATAAACCCTAAACTGAAAGGTTACTTAAAATCATGGAAAATGTTTATATTTTGTAACAATTTGTTAACTAAAATTCAAGAAGTTAATATAAAATAAGACAATCCTCAATGACAGCCATGTTGAGGAGTGAAGTACCTCAATTATTCAAGAATATCTCAAACTCTACAATATCAAAGAGGTGAAAGGGAGAGCTTAATTTATAAATAGCATATTCAATAAGAAAAAAATGGGAACAAAAACTTAAGTATTATAAAAGGGAAGCATTGGACCACTGAGGAAAATATTTTAAAATAGTAATATAGAAGGGATTTGTATATGTAAATAAATACACGTGTGTATGAAATACACGATGCATGGACAAGCTGAAAGTGTAAGAGAGTAGAGATATAGTATAGTAGAGTATAGTAGAGTAGAGTATAGAGTATAGTATAGTATAGTATAGAGTATAGTATAGTATAGAGTAGAGTAGAGTAGAGTGTAGATACTACTATATATATAGTAGTATATATAGAGATATAGTAGATATATAGATATAGGTTAGGTAATTTTTTCTGAGGAGGGGAGAACCTGCTAAATAGGAATGAGCCTGATTATTAGTCTACCCAGATGAAATTTCTATTTTCATTGTCCATTTCATTTTACCTGTGTATAGTCATGTCCTAGTAAACACCCTAAACTCTCCACTTAAGACAGTAATTTTTGCTTCTGTTGAGGCTGGATCTAGGATCACACTAGCATATCAGTCTAGAATACTTTGGGGGTGAATCTATGTATTCTTGAAATTCAGGAATATCTATGAAAAGATTAATTCACAGGGCCAAAAAAGTGTATATCAATAAACATGATATATTTACACAAATCAGTTAATACAAACTCTGCATTGCAATACTCTCCAAATTAATCCTTATAATTCGTCTAGGTGACTTAGGTACAAGACAGTATAATAAATTACATTAAGGAGCCTCAGTGCTGCTGAATTCTCTCAATGCCATGCCCTGAACCTCCAGCAACTCAACCATCATCTCAGTCAAGGATGGTTATGTGCAGAGCTCAAGGGATGGTGGCAAGCCCAGCACTCACACCAGATCTAGCCCACTCCAGGACTGTCTCTGACTCACCCTCTCTTTGAAGAACTAATTAGGAACTTCAGCTCCCATCTCCTAATTGACTAATCGTATGGCCTTGGTGAACACCATTTGACCTTTTTCAGTCTTGATCCCGTAGTTTAAAAAAGAAGTAGCAATACTAGCCCAATTTCACAAGGTTTTGTGAAGACAAGTGAAATAGATTATGGAGAAATGGTTTATATTTAAGTGCTAGTCAAATCTGTTTCCGATATTGTGGTGACTGTTGTTTCTGTTATTATTACTTTTGCACTTGATTGAGCGTGGAAAATGGGTGATAAACACACTTAGGTACAACTTGGGGGAAACCATCAAACTAAAGGGACTGTGAGGAGTGGCTAGGATAAGGGACCACAGACTTATTTTCTAAAATTGTCAGGTCAGGGTATGGAAAAGATAAATTTTTAGATAATTATAATGAGACAAATCTGTAAAAAGATAAACACACAAAAAAATTCAATTGCTAGGTTTCTTCTATGTTGGAAAACATTTATCACTTCTTGACAGAAGATGTTGCAGATGTTGGCTTCTTCCATGAAGCCTACCTTGATTGAAAAGGAGGTAACAAATCCCTCTTAGTATTATTATTCTGTGTCAACAGGAAACCTTTCAATGACTTACTATCTTGCTGTTTCTTTACTGACACACCTTTTGCTATTTTCATTGTTTTACTGGCCTAACTTGTAGAGTCTGTAGTGAGTATGTTCAAATCAATTCTATCTTGGGTTATTAACTACAGAGCAGGAAAAAAGCCTGACATAGATTATTATATTGAGAAGGGTTAATAAACATTTTTGATGGTAAGGAAGAAATCTTTTTATTTAAAAATTCTTCTGTAAATATTGTTATTTAGGAAGCCTAAATATACCACACCACAATGTAAAACAGATGCTTGTTTCTCCTTCTGTGTATGCAAGGGAGTCTTTCCTGATTTATATTACAATTTTATTCTTGCATTGAGTGTACTTACTTTTTTCCTTTTTCTATTGGGCATAATTGTTGCCTACCACTAAAACTCTTTTATGAAGGAACTTAAATGATAAGTGGTGGGGTTTTTTCAAATTCATTTTTTAAGGTTCATTCTAACCACTAAGTATAAAAACACAAAGAAAGTTCTCCACTCTCTTTGACGCAGGTACATTAGCTAAGCATAATTTGAGAACAGATTTTGCTGAAGACGAATTCTTTCTTCCATTTCTCTCCCTTAATATTTTTTTCACTATTAATAAAAAATTCAACTGTCATGTGATTTCCTAAATATATTTCCTTTGGTTTTCTGTCTGTTTTGGAAGAAACTGGATTATTAAATCAGGCCTTCCAAGAGAAAGTAAAATTAGAATTGTGTAGCGAATGAAGACCATTTAGAAAGCAAGCTAGTATAATTTTAACTTTCTCAAATCATTTTTCTTCAATGGTATTTTTATCTATGGAGGTAAGAGGGAAAAATACCGTTTTCCTAAATCAAGTACACCCTTGACAGGAACTATTTATTCACCTCTAGGGACTATTCAAACACAGTCTTTTCTGTTACCCACCCAAGGAAAATGTCAGGATGTTTTTCTACAGATCAAAATTTTACTGCACAAAGAAACCAGGTGAACCTGACCTAGACAATTAATATTCAACACATATCTACTGTCTGTCTATCTGTCTAGCTACCTATCTACTTATATTTTTAATGCCATCTAGGTAGAACACTGTGTAGAAGATGATGATTCATTCAGGCAAGAGAAGCAGAGTTCCAGCCTCCTTCTGACTTATCAGGAGCGTGCAATCAACAACCTACACACATTTCAACATCTCATCACGTTCCTGAAGGGTTATGACCTTCATTGGTGGTGATGGTTGTGGTGGTGTCACTGCATTATTGACATAGCTGCTTCGTGATTAACCATACCTGCTAGTTCCTGAAACGACTGTGATTTCCAGAATGTTCACTTCTTCATGAACTTTCCAAACAGTTTAATACACACATTCTGACCTTTCTATTTATTTTTTCACACCATTAGTTCCTGTTTTCTATCTCACATCTAATATAGTGACAGATAATAACTACACAGTTGTCATGGGATAAGAAGCTTTTCAAAGATTCCCCGATAATTCTCATAATAGCTGCTTGAAGCTTTATGTTCCTTGGTACCAGATGGGATTAGTGGGAGTTTTTTCCTTAAGGGTCCATCTGCACAGTGACTCCTTAGAGGTCAGAGATCACTCAAATATACTTCCATATTTTCTTGAATTAAAATTACAAAATGTGAGTGCTTAAACTTCAGAAGTATCTTTATACTCTGTGGTGATGTCATGTAGATGTTACACACTTAATTACTTAAAATGGTAAATAATGATGGCTGCTATGAATTCTAACAGTGTAAGACTTTGAAGCCAGAATATTCAGGATATTTAGGAAATCTTCATAGGATTCCCTACGTGAAGGCAGTTGTTATTGCATATTTACCTTTACATTGGTGTGCGAACTAGCATTTTAAAAAGCTAAGTGTTTGTGACTATGTTAATTATTTTCTTATTTACATAGAAAACAGAAGTAGATTTAAGCCTCATTTCCCCTGGGTGACTGTAGTCTGCCTTTGTCATCCAGAATTAGATGGAAATCTTCCTTTGGCTGTGAGTGTGAGAATTGGTCCCAATAAAAAGATGTCCATAGGACTAACTTTTTTCTTCCACTTTAAAGATGTCTTCTCAATATTCTGTAATAACCTAAATGGGTAAAGAACTTGAAAAAGAATAGACACATGTATATGTATAACTGAATCGCTTTGCTGTATACCTGAAACTAACACATTGTTAATCAACTATACTCCAATATAAAATAATTTTTTTAAAATAAATAAAGATGTCTTCTATGGGAAATAATAGAATAAGTTAATCATGAGAGGACCCCATCAGTTATCATACTAGCTACCTGTCATTCTCATGGTCCACGGCTGGCGCTTGCTGATTTACATACGTATTCATTAGCAACTGTGGACTAAGAACTGAGAGGTGCTTCAGGGTTATAAACAGTAGGAGATTCGATTCTAGCTCTATAGAAGTGTATTTTCTTTTTGCATGATTTTTTTAATCTCATCATAACATTTTGAAATTGACTTATATTTCAGCCCCATATGTAAAGTATAAGATAAATCAATAATAAAAGACTAGAAAAAGAAGTGCAAGAAATAAACAAGGTCTTCCCTGGTGGCACAGTGGCTAAGAATCCACCTGCCAATGCAGGGGACATGGGTTCGATCCCTGGTCTGGGAAGATCCCACATGCTGCGCAGCAACGAAGCCCATGCGCCACAACTACTGAGCCCGTGTGCTCCAACTACTGAAGCCTGCATGCCTGGAGCCTGTGCTACACAACAAGAGAACCCACCGCAGTGAGAAGCCCGCACACCGCAATGAAGAGTAGTCCCCCCCACCACAACTGGAGAAAGCCCGCGAGCAGCAATGAAGACCCAACGCAGAAAAAAAATTTAAAAATTTAATTTAATTTAATTTAATTTTTAAAAAGGAAATAAACAAATACTCAAAAAATGCCAGCAAATAAAAATGACACAGATTCCCAGATCATTTTAACAGAATTAAAGTAATAGAGTACCACAAACAAAATATATGCTCTGTTATCCAAGGCGCTGACAGAGCAGAGATTGCAAAAATCAATGCACCTATAAACCCAAGACATCTTTTAAACAACTGCTTAAAACTCAAGTCCTTACTAAATCATGAATCCAGGTTGCTAACAAATAAAAAATTGGCAGACTGAGGCTTCATCTCCTCTGACTTCCTCTCTTCAACTTCACAAACTGGGAAAATGCAAAATAGATAAGAAGACAGTGATAAAATTAACATTTTACCAAATTCACAGATTTCATTTTTAGCCTCTAAAATAAAATGGAAACAAATTTAAAGGTGATTCAACATCAGAATATCATTTCAACAATGCTGACTTGAGTTCCTACTATGTGCCAGTCATTGTTTCACTAGCTTCTGATTCAGCAAGTTAAATTCAGTGGAAATTGCATCTTCGAAGTCCTCCCCTTCATCTCAGAAAACGGAGTCAGTCTAAAATGAATCTCTGCTTACATAACTGACTTCCTCATTTGCCTTGCTGAAGGGAATGAGCTTATCAGAATCAGCCTAGTGACAAACCCAAAAGTTTCTTGATGAGATCAGATCATACAGTTCCAGTAAATTAGCACATACCAAATACAGTATCTGCTGAATCTTCAGTATTCAGACTCCTATCCATTGTCAGCAGTAGAAAATGACCTTCAAGAAGGCTGCTTAAACTAAGACTCCTGGAGCTAATTGAGGCTGTGACTAGACCCAGAAATGTTGAATCTTTGCTCTACTACTTCACACTGAGACTCTGTGTCCTCTCTGACTTCATGAATTTATTTATTAACTATGGAGAAGTTTTAATACACCAAATAAGTAAGTCCCGAAAGACTTCTTTATGCAGCATTCTAATGTTCTCAGGGTTCCTTTGGCTGCAGCCTCTAATTTAGAACCGCAAGTTGGCAGATGCTGAATCACAAGACTCTTTTATGGCTTTACCACCCAACCTCAGCCCTGGGTTCCTGTCAACGTTTTAAAGTTTTCTCTTGATTCAAAGAATTTCATGAAAGAAGAGGAAGACTATTGAAAATCATATGTAAAATATATTTTAATAAGTGTGAATTCATTTAGAGATCATGATGTACTTCTGATTTTTGCCTCATGTTATTCTAGCTCATTTCATCTGCAAATGAGCAAAAATTTTATATACAAAATTCTCTTTCATGAACTACTTTAAAATTAATTTTAAAATACAACAGTCATACTTAACATCTCACGTAAGTTTCATGTTATGTCAATTTACTTTTATGAAAGATTAAAAAATTTTCCCAAATGAATATGTCCACCATTTTTTTATCTTATTTGTCATAGAGTCTGAAAGTTTGTATAAAAAGCAAAAAGTTAAACTTTCACATTTGATAGATGGACTTCCAAATTACATATTTTTTGTTGTGGCACCATATCTTAAGGCATTTTGTGATAACCCCCATCAAAATACTAAGCTTCTTTCAACATTCTTCTACTGGTAAAAGAAAAGGAAAAGAAACAGTGCTGTGTACTCTTGTGTAAAAGGCTGTTTTATTTTCCAACTCATTTGTCAAGAAATTTCCCTGGATTTGAGAAAAATCTTACGAAGTTCAAGTTGCCCAGTTGTAATATGAATAAGTAGCTTTTCAATGAAATATGACTTAAACAGTAGAAGTACAATAGAGAAACAATGGATATCTTTAAAACAATATGAGACCTAAGTCACATGACAACATTCTAGCGTTTTGTACCCAGAGGTGCCACTGGTTTAATTTCTCTGATATTTTCCTCTCACCTTATTTTGAGCCTACAAGGATGTTGATGGAGTACGGGTAGAAACAGCCAGAATGATTTTCTCCAATGAAGGCAAATAAATCATTACGAGAGAAAACAATATGTATGTCAACAGCCAAGACACCATTGACACCAGGACTGCTAGGAAGAAGCAATGACCATAGCCCCCACTCTAAAAACTTGGATCTACAAAGAGATTTAAATAATGTTTGGGGGAATGCTGAAAAGTTGTGTCAGCCATTTTATTTTTAGGATTCAAATGCTGATATATTTTGAGACCTTCTGCTCACAAACAAGACTAAAGGCTCAGAATAACAGCCAGTTGTGTCCTGAAAATCTGTGAAGTCCAAACAAACCAGTAAGAAGTTCTCTCACTGAGCCTTAATCCTGGAGTCCACCGAAAAGTCCTGCCTTACAGCACAAACATCTTGAATACTTGCATCTAGGAAAAGATGAGCTCTGTAAACTACTACTAATGACCTTTGAACTTGGTACAAGGTCTTGACCATTTCATCCCAAAAGGTACTATACAATGAGCTGCAGTAAGGGAAAGAAAAGGAAGCATGAGATGATCTGCAAAGTTCCTAATTCTTGTTTTCTGTCTGAATATACGATGTACGCTTATACACCAACAATATTTCTACTGAAGACTAAGGACGTTTCTTCTTAGTTGTAATTGAATGCTGTTGCTCTCCTCCATGTAGGCTGCAGATGACTGTCCCTTGGGAAACAGTCGTCAGGTGGTGCCTGCTGAATTCCCTAAAATAGAGGCAAAAGGGATAAGGAGATAATCAAACATAAAGAGACCTCAGCAACAGAGCAGAGAACACACTGTGAATCTTATACAATTACTGCTTAACCTTATTTGTAATAGCAAACAAAGGTGATATTTTTGAAAACCCCTTGGGATAATTTCTGTCTCCTAGAATTCTGGCCATTTTGTCTCACTGCCTTGTAAAAGAATCTATTAATTGTATAAGAGAAAGAATTCTTCCTTGATCTTTCCAAGAATCCTTGAAAGGTATATTTCTCACCAAGTACCTTGAAAGCTTCTTTCTAGCCGATGCCAGGAGTCCTTGCTCAGAGATTTACGTTTCACAAATGGAATCAACAGCCTAAGGAGGATACTGGTGTTTGTACTGCAGAGCTGTGCTACCTGACACATTACACCATCCTAAATGCTGCTGTAGAACTGCCATGGCTGTAAAGTTTACATAAAGTGCTCCGGGGGCACTTCCTGACAAAAACCAAAGCAGATGTGTGTAATAGACCAAAAAAACCCCTTCAGTATTGAGATGGTATTCCCTGTGCGCCCTAACTTAAAGAAGTGGTCTCAAATAAAATACATGACCATCACATAAATGCTATATCTTATCAGCTGTTATATATTGTCCCATAACCTCCTACTGAAAATAAGCCCTTGACCTATTTCTTTTTCATCATTGTACTTATCACTCTAGAATTACATTATATGCTTGTTTCCACGTGTATTTCCCCTCTTCTCCACTAGATGTAAGCCCCATGAGGACTGGGGCTTGTCTTGTTCACCATAGCAACCAGAGCATAAGAGCGTGCCTGGACCACAATTGATGCTCAGAAAGCATCTTTTGAACAAATGAATGATAGAACATTCTCACCAATATGGCAGTTAAACACAGAACGTAAGTGCTCCAAACGATGGATAGGTAGGTTCACACATTCAAATATCTGCCTTGCATGTGAAATTTACACCTTTGTTCCACTTATGACTAAAGGATGCAGAGCACAGAATCTATGAGAGGAAGGTTCAACTTAAAGTGAATCTCAGGACTGTCATCCCAGCTCACTCTCCCATGATCTGTATTATTTTGCAACTGTAGCCCAGAAAGGGGGCTTCACGCCACTACTGAGTTTACAACAGGGTTCATCCAAATCATAGGCCTCTGGGGAAGGCACAGTTGATGCTAGTAAATAAATTGAGGAAAATGTCTTCCAAAATATTGTTTCACAGTGCCCTTTGCCTAAGTGTTGAAATCACTAGGAGTTCTTCAAAATTATGGCATAAATATTCCTAGAAATTACGCACTGAAAATGTGCAATATAGATGTTCATGGAACTTAAAAAAACACACCCATTAAAAGCTTATCTTCTACAAGAAAGTAGGAAGGGGAGAAGAAGATGCCTTGCAGATAAGAATATTCTTTAGTCTTTAAGTTTAACCTTTATGAAAATATAGCTATAGACCCTCAGAGGACTTTGTATCTTTGAGACTCAATGTTTCAGAAAAATCCTAAAATAGCATTGAAGCCTGAGTAGCTCACCTCTATGAAACCACAGAGAGAGTCTGATAAAACCTAGAGAGCGTGGGCTTCCTTGGTGGCGCAGTGGTTGAGAATCTGCCTGCCAATGCAGGGGACACGGGTTCGAGCCCTAGTCTGGAAAGATCCCACATGCCGCGGAGCAACTAGGCCCATGAGCCACAACTACTGAGCCTGCACGTCTGGAGCTTGTGCTCCGCAACAGGAGAGGCCACAATAGTGAGAGGCCCGCACACCGTGATGAAGAGTGGTCCCCACTTGCCACAACTAGGGGAAGCCCTCGCACAAAAGTGAAGACCCAACACAGCAAAAATAAATTAATTAATAAACTCCTACCCCCAACATCTTCTTAAAAAAAAAAAAAAAACCTAGAGAGCAAACAACTAGAGAAAGGGTTTTGATCCATGGTCTATTTTAGAGTTTTCTGAACAGTAGTGTCTATTCCTAGGGTATGATTTACAGTCCTCCCTAAATCTGGTCTCCAGAGCTGACTTAGGCTAATTTCTAGATCCTACTGCATCTACTTAGATCTTGTGCCCCATATATTTTGAATGCTAAATGCAAAACATATACACTACTGGTGGCTATATTTTAGATGGAGAATGCAATTCTTCCCTATAGTGGCAATATAGCATTCTCTCGGTTATAAATATCTTCACTTCAATGAGAAAAGATGATGAAATTCTTCTTGAAGACTCTCAAAGGGCTTGCAGATTTTAAAAAATATTACTGCCACTTTGTTTGGAAGAAATACAGTTTGGTCATAAAACCATCATTTGTGATTGGATTTATGAACATGACATGCATTTGCATGCTGTACATGAAAACCCTGCACCAAAGAGTGGTTTCCAACAAGGAAAGTGTTGCTAGTCAGAATTTTCTGTATTATCATTAGCAAATTTCAGTTCCCCAAACCTGTTGAAAACAAATATAATTCAAAGATTCTTCCTTTGCATGGACAAAGGCTATCACTTTTCAAATTCCTCATACCCTCACTGAAATGTTTCCAATAAGAAAGGGAAATTCTTTTTAATAGATGTCTCAAAACACTTTCTCTTTTAAAGTTAGATCAGGAGAAAAGCATCTTTCTTTTTTAGTTGTTCTATTTGTGACATGCTAGGCTCTTATGGTCTACCTGTAACTTGCCTGGAACATTTTATTATCACTGAGCACAGTGATAATAGGAGTATGTGAATTAAAAAAAGGAATTACTTACTAAATCTAATTCATTTATTCAGCAATCTTGATTAATCACAAGAAAATGTACCAGTACTGGATTTTTTTAAGGAAGAAGTTGCCTTAAAAAAGCTTATATTTAATATTCTTATACTATAACTTAGAAGGAAATAAAGGTAAAGTAAAGGTACATGTGATATTTTGTGATTAAAAAAAATGTAGGGCTTCCCTGGTGGCACAGCGGTTGAGAGTCCGCCTGCCGATGCAGGGGATGCGGGTTCGTGCCCCAGTCCGGGAAGATCCCACATGCTGCGGAGCGGCTGGGCCCGTGAACCATGGCCACTGAGCCTGCGCCTCCAGAGCCTGTGCTCCGCAATGGGAGAGGCAACAACAGTGAGAGGCCCGCGTACCGAAAAAAAAAAAAAAAAAGGAAAGTGGCAATTCATTAGCATGTGGGAGAACTGGTAAATGTTCCTGAGAGGTTGTCATTTGTGTTTGGTTTCAACAATTGGTAGATTGGTAGGATTTTGCTAAGTGGAAAATGAGGGCAGTCTGGGGCAAGTGGGAAGCTCTGACTCAGTGATTGGGGGGCTTCTCTCAAACCTGGTAGTGGGCTCAAATCAAAATTTCATGAAAGCAGATACCTCAGACTGACATTGGAAATATGAAATGAAACCCAAAGTTTAATGTACATTTCTCAATAACCACAGTAAGACAACTATTAGGTAATTTGGTGATTGACTAAATTATTTGCCCTGAACTAGTCTTCAGAGATGAGATCCGTATTTTAATTATCCAATGTTTATATGCAGAGAAATTAAAAATTAAGATGCTATATTTTGAACATTTTTTACTGTACTCCTTAAGAGAAACAAGAATTCCTTTATGAAATAAAATGCAAATGAGAATACAGCTGGCAGAATCACTCCAAGCACATGTAAAGCAGCATTATCACACCAGCAGCTGCTTTGGTCCCAGTGTTTTATCCTGTCAATAGGAAAATCCTTGATGTGCTATTGAATACACAGTTATCTTGACAGCCGTCTTCATCTAATATTCAAGATAGCTTTTACAAAGTCTCAGTTATAATACTAGCCTGAAATCGAATGTGTGCTCTTTAAGGGATGATGAACTTGATTTGATGTTTTCTCTACTGTGAGTCAATTCAGACTCAGAATTCTCATGGACGGGTTTCACTGTCTTCAACTGACCGTCAACTTTAGATGTTCCTAACCAAAACCCTATTCTTATCAATTACGGTTCTACACCACCAATTTTACCTAGATTTAACTCAAGAGCTATTTTCATCAGCTTTCCACCCCGTATTGGGTCTGACCTTTGAAATAACGTAGCCACTAAATTCCTATCATCCAAAATAAGAAAGAACTGTCTTAAAAGCTGTATCTTGGTTCAGGAGGGAAAAAAAATCTTCTATGACATTAACTGTCTCAAAGCCATTTTACTATTTCCAGTCTACACAAGATTGTTGGGATGGAGTTTACCAGATTGAAACTCATCATTGAGAGGGAAGAAAGGAGAGAAGGAAGGAAAGAAGGAAGGAAGGAAGGAGTAAAGGGGGAAGGAAATAATAGAAAGAGGGAGGGAGGGAGAGAGGGAGGGAGAGAGGGAGGAAGAAACTGAGCAAATACTTAAAAGCTCCCAAAATGTGGTCTGAAATGCTTCCCCCTTCACTGGTTTTAAGAAGCTAGAAAATCAAGCTCTAGATTCAAGAATCAAACAATACACTTAACTTAAATCACTTTAGATTTTGGATTCTAGATGCACCATCTATAAGATAAGAGGGGCTTCTGTTACTACTGAGAAATTACTACAGAGCTAAATAAAATACTAAGCTACTGAGCTAAATAAAATACTACTGAGCTAAATAAAATACTACAGAGCTAAATACACATATATTAGTCACAGTTCTGGTAGGAACAGATGGCTCACCAGGCATCACCAGAGGATGTTCAATAAACTATTTACAAAGCTGCGGGCAGAATGTAGGGACGCCACCGGGCGAGTGCAGGACCCAGGGCTAGTAGGAGTAGATGGCCATTATCATCCCCAGGCCTAAGGGAACCGGGAACCAAGAAAGGCTGTGAGCAGAGGGCCAGCCGACACAGCTTGTGACCTCAGATTAAGGTACGCAGCCTGGGCTTCCCTGGTGGCGCAGTGGTTGAAAATCCGCCTGCCGATGCAGGGGACACGGGTTCATGCCCCGGTCCGGGAAGATCCCATATGCCGCGGAGAGGCTGGGCCCGTGAGCCATGGCCGCTGAGCCTGCGCGTCCGGAGCCTGCGCTCCGCAACGGGAGAGGCCACAACAGTGAGAGGCCCGCGTACCGCAAAAAAAAAAAAAAAAAAAAAAAAAAAAAAAAGTACGCAGCCTGCCCTTGGCAACTCCGCGAATGAGGAACCAGAGAAATAAATACCCCAATCTCACTTTTCACTGTCCCTCTGATACCCAGCTAGTGCCCCTCAGTGGTGAAACTCAGTGGACGAGGAACCAGTGAGCGAGGTAGCCCAATTCTCTGTTCCAAATAAATCCTCTCAGAAGCATAGAGTGGGGGGGCGGGGATCAGTGAACAGGATGGAGAGCAGGTCTGGAGGGAATAACAGCAGAAATCCAGGACATAACACAAGTCAGGCACATTATTGCAAGCAAACAGCAAATTTATACAGAAAGAAGAAAAATAACGGGAAAAACCCAAACTCCTAATTTCATCGATAAAAATGCTTTGGCATTTTTAGAGTCTTAACAACACAGACAATTCAAAGCTTTTGACTATAATGTAGTATCAAAATTATACCTGCACACATAAATAGAGCAAAGTAGTGCATTCTAGTTATTACAAACACAAGAAGTTTGACCAAGAGTTCACAGATCAGAGACCTTTGCAGGCTCTATATTCAAGAGAAAGTATGCATGAGAATCTTGTTTGGGGCTAAAAGGAAATGAGAAGTTTTGAACATGGAGACACAGGGAGAGGCAAGGGTAATAGCGAGTTAGTAGTACAACGTCTTTCTCCTCTTACAGGCTTCTTGGATTGTTTTGAGCTGTGGTGGAGTTACTAATGTAAGCAGGGTCACTCAAAGAGGCAAAGAAATATAGTGTTTTTATAGTTTCTATGATTATCTGAGCTCAGGTATAAGGTCCCAACACATTAAGGTAACAGGGGAAGAGAAAACAACTATATTTAGTAGTATAATCCACTAATTTCTGTCAATCTATTAATTTGAATTTTTTAGAGGTAACAGCCTTTTTTTTTCTTTTTTCTCCTTTTTTTAATTGAAGTATAGTTGACTTACAAAATTATATTAGTTTCAGTGATTCAATATTTTTATAGATTACACATCATACAGAGTTACTGTAGCATAACGGACTATATTCCCTGTGCTGTACGTTACATCCCTGTGACTTATTTTATAACTGGTAGTTTGTACCTCTTAATTCCCTTCACCTATTTTGCCCCATCACCTCTGGGTATTATGCTTAATGAATGAAATAAGTCAAACAGAAGAAGACAAATACTGTTCGTTTTCATGTGTATGTGGAATATCAAAAGCAAAACAAAAGAACAATATAACAAAACAGAAAGAGATTCCCAGATACAAATAACACGCTTCGCTTTTTTTTACATAAATGTCCAACCTGTCTGATTTCTTCCACCACTCTCCAAGATAGCAACTGGGCGTGTGGAGAAGCAGAGTCTAAGGGGCCTTGCGGGGGTGGGAGGAAGGGGAATCACATGCAGGTCTTTCCACTGTCCTCTGGCTGCCAATCTCAGCCGCGTCCCGCCCTTTGGCTAGTTTGTGGGGTGGTTCTTTCCTCATCTGGTCGGGGTCTGCAGTCATCCCTGCTGATCAGACCTCACTGGGCTTCTGTGAGTGCTGAGGGGCCCTGAGATGGGGCTGTGTCTCCCCTTGGTCCTGTCCCAGTTATTTATGTTAACATGTAATAGGTTTATTATTGACCTATGAAAATGAATTTTTAAATAAATATTTTCTCAGTTTTCAGTTCTATTAAGTAAATAGCAATAACGCATGTAATCAAAAGCTTTTTCAGATCCTCAATAATTCTTTAACGGTGAAAAGGCATCTTGAGACCAAAACTTTGAGGAATGCTGCTCAGTCTTTCAGTCCACTCCTTGACATACTTTTTTTTAACTGTTATTTGGAGGACCCTCCACCAAGCCATAGCCTCACTAAGAGCTCAAAAGAATCAATCTGGATGTTAATGCTCCTTTTCCAGGAAGCATCAAGATTCTCCTTCCTGGGATATAAGCCCATGGTTCACACTTGAGGGTAAAATGTTGAAGTGTTGAAGACGATGTGATTCCAAGGGGGGATTTTAAAACTGTTTTGGCATCTGTGCGATATTGCCTGTAATACTGTTCTATGTGAGAGGATTAGGGAGACAACAAATCAAGATGCTGGGCTCAGGTGGTGCTGACCAAAGCAACAAAGGTGACAAGAGTTGGGGAGCCATACAGCTGTGGACACTCCTGGGGGCTTCCAGAATGGGGCCCTGGTGGGGCCTCTTGATAAGGAAGCTTAGTTAGTAAAACATAAGCAAAAATTTTCCTGACACCTGGGACTCCTAGAAGAAATGTGAAAGGTTGGGAGCGGACATCCTGGGTCAAACAGGCAAGATCCACGTACTATCAAAAGTCAGTTGTTAATCTTTGAGATAACACTGTTACCTATGGGCTGGTGAAGCCTGGAACATAGATATGGATTATACCTATGATCAAGTACTGATGCCCGAAAGTTGTTATAGGAATATAATACAACCTGTATATTGTAGTTCCTGAGCCAGCCAAAAGATTTTTAATTTTTTATTCTTATGAACATAGAATGAACACTTTTATTTCAAGTGTTAAAATATAATAATTAGAATTAATATTCTTTGAATACTGCATATGGTTTTAAATATTTACTTAGAGTGAATCTTCATCTAATTGTCTGATCAACCCTGAAATATAGATATTAGTATTATGTATAGTTAATATTAATATTATTATCCCCATTTTAGAATTGGGGAACTAAGAGATTTGTTCACACAACAAGGAAGTGTTAATAAAATATGACTTTTGAATTTTTTTCTTCTCGAATCTACTTAAACAGAGAAATCAGACACTCTGTAATGATACACATTTACATTCAGTATATTTCTAATATAAGAGTCACTCTTCAATTCTCCATCATACCCTCCCCCCTTGTCACAGATATCCATCTGAAATGGTCCTGAGAAAAGCAATCTGATTAAATTTGCTAAGAGGGCAAAAACTCCTAGTAAGATTTAGTGATTGCTACAGTTGGAATGTTCTGAAACCAGGACCATGTTCCTGTCATGGCAAATTCGGTCACCATGGCAAGACATGGAATCATGGGATGACAGAAAGTAAGAGTACATTATTAACTGATGTCCTCTGTTTTATTTTTCCTTGGTGACATTTAACACATTGAATGCAAATGTTCAGAAACACAAAATGCTCTGTTAGATGGTTTAAAAGAGGTGGGAGAGGGGGAGTAGCACATAAACTGGCAGGCAATATAATAATAAGACATCGACTATCATGAAAATTTCAGGAAGTGTTCTTTCTCTAAGAATGTCTTTTAGAAGTTATCTTTTAAGTAATCAAGTAGTTTTTTGGTTTGTTGAAGCTATTGCTTTTTAAAAATTTTATTCAAGTACAGTTGATTTATAATGTTGCGTTAATTTCTGCTGTACAACACAGTGACTCAGTTATACATATACATACATACTTTTCTTATTCTTTTCCATTATGGTTTAGCACAGAATATTGAATATCGTTCCCTATGCTGTACAATAGGACCTTGTTGTTTAAACTACTGTTTTTAAGTTTGGCAAAATTGACTTTGTAAACCTCTGGGTGGTAAACACAGGGAGGTTTTAATATATAACCTTCTTATTGTATATGATAATATTATACAAGAATTAATCAAAGCATGAACATCTTAAGCTACTCTAAACCACATTGAATGCTAGAAAATGACAAACTTTTATTTTAAATCTCATACATTTCAGATAGTATGTAAAAAAGAGAGGTAGTATATCTTAGTGGCTACACTTGTGGGCTCTGGAACAAGATTCCTTGGTTAAAATCCTGGCTCTATTATCTATTAGCTGTGCGACCGTGGGCAAGTTACTTAACTTTTCTGTGTCTCTATTGCATAATGCGAAAACGAGTTTAATAATAACCGTATTCACCTCATAGGAATTTTTGTTATGAGAAATAAATGAGTTAACATATGGAAAGCACTGAGAAAACTTCTTGGTACATAGCAGGCATCCAATAAAAGTAGGCTACATCTTAGAGCTGCTTGACTTTTACTGCAGCTCTAATCTAAATGTCTTGCAGGAAAAACCCAAATGAAGCATGATGTTTCTCACCAAATTAAAACAAATCAAAACACAGATATGTATTAAAAAGAAATATAAATCCAAACTCAAAAGACCTGAAAAAAACTAAGCTTTTACTTATGGTTTTTTGCAGATACAGGATTAGCCACAGCAAAAAAATCCAGCATGTGTGCTTTTTGAAATAACGTTTGTATTTGCCACGTTTTTTTAAGAGATCACTCTAACTGTAACAGGGAGGATACAACAATGGGAAGCAAATAAGAGGTGGCTGTAATTATTCAAGGAAGAGATAAGGTTGAAATGGACTAAAGTCATTGGAACAGAGAAAGGTAAAAGCAGAATTTCTTCATGAAATATCTAATAAATGTAATTTGGGGCTGCTCCCCCATAGATACAAACAGTATAGGTACAGACAATAACAAGTGTTGGCTAAGATATAGAGAAATTTGAAAACCCACATACTGCTGGTGAAATTATGAAATGGTACAGCCACTTTGGAAGACGGTTTACAGTTCCTCAACTTGTTAAACATAGAGTTACCACACGACTGAGAAATTCTACACTTAGGTATATGCCCAAAAGAATTGAAAGCCTATGTCTGCAAAAAAAACTTGTACCCAAATGTTCATAGTATCATTATTTACATTAACCAAAATGTGAAAACAACCCAAGTGCCCATCAACTGATGAATGAATGAACAAGATGTGGTCTATCCATACCATGAAACAATACTCAACATAAAAGGGAATGAAGTACTGATAAATGCTACAACATGAATGAACCTTGAAATTATGCTAAGTGAAAGTAACCAGTCAGACACAGAAGGCTACAAATTCTCTGATTCTATTTGTATGAAATATCCACAGCAGGCAAATCCATAGAGACAGAGAGTAGATTAGTGGTTGTTAGCACCTACGGGAGGGAAGGATTGGAGTAAGTACTAATGGGTGTGGGGTTTCTTCTTGGGGTAATGAAAATGTTCTGGGATTAGATAGTGGTGATGGTTGTGTGGCTGTGAATTCACTAAAAAAAAAAAAAAAAAAGCCCTAAATTGCACACTTTAAAAGGGTAAATTATATCTCATCAAAATTATTACTAAAAATTAGAGGAAAATGAATTTAAATAAAAAGATATGAGGGCGGGGCTTCCCTGGTGGCTCAGTGGTTGAGAGTCCGCCTGCCGATGCAGGGGACATGGGTTCATGCCCCGGTCCGGGAAGATCCCACATGCCGCAGAGCGGCTGGGCCCGTGAGCCATGGCCGCTGAGCCTGCGCGTCCGGAGCCTGTGCTCCGCAACGGGAGAGGCCACAACAGTGAGAGGTCTGCGTACCACAAAAAAAAAAAAAGATATGAGGGCCTATTTCTTTACCTTTTCAATTCAGAAGTTGGATGGTGTTTAGAGATACACGCAGAGAGCTCCCTTAGGAAATCTTACGGGGGATAAGACATTTAAACTTCTGGCAACATAGACTAGTAGTGTTGGTTACTTTCAGAAGATGCAACCTGTAGACAACAATTTTATTTAGTGATGTTTTATGTAAAAGCAAATAGTTCTCAGATCAATCATACGAAGGAAGGGTAAAAGGTTAAGCAGCATCACCAAAAAGTAGGTAATTTTTTTCATAGCACTCGAAGCAGAGGGGGACTAATTAGGTCTGAAAATGGAATACATTATTACACCATTAGAATGATTACCCAAGAAATTATTAGCAAATTGTCTGGTGGAGTAAAGAGCACGGTGATGTTCTAAGCTTTCTAAGTCACCTTTTAAAAACTCAATTGGATAAATTCACTAATGAACTCTTAAAGCCCTCCAACTTGTTTCTTTCATCGTCATTGAAGCTTGTACACCCTTGAGTTTTATACAAGAGGAAAGTGCACCCGAAATACTTGGAAGTTGAAGAATAAGAAAAATTTTAGCTTTACAAATTACAGCATTATTAAAATGGTTTGGGGAATCTATTACTTGCTGTTTTACTAGATACTTTACTTAATTCATTTACCTTAGCTTATTAGCTCTGTATATATTGCTATAAAAGGAGGCTAGAGTATTCTTGCCTTTTTTTATTCTTAGGGTTAAATGCCCAGAGATGCACCAAAGCTCAATAGAGGGAGCCACAGAGGAGTCAAAGAACTAGTTCTTTCATTTTTGTGTCTATTATTTTGAGGCTCTTTCTCACTTCGTTGTGGACCAAAATCTCTCTATAACAATTCTGAATCTGATCAAGATGTTTTTTCCTTTCCTAATTGTGAGAAGATAGGTGAATAAAAGAGAAAAAAATTACATTGTGCTACAGGAATCACGTCTACTGGAGAAATATAAAGATGTTTCAGTTAAATGTGCCAGGTTATCAAGGTGGTAATTTCATACTTGCTCTGAAATATTAAAAATATTGAAAAATTTAAAATGTAGGTGTTTGGCTGAAAGAATGAGCTGGAATCAGTCCTAAAAACTTTTTGACAGAAAGAATAGGAACTTGATTCCTCAAATCTTATAACGATGCCAAATGTTCTCTTCTCCATTGACTTTTCATTTAAAATGTTCACCTTCCAAGTGCAAATATATATATATATATATATATATATATATATATATATATATATATATATATATATATATATATACACACATATATATATTAAACGTAGTGCAGCAAATGTTGTATATATTTTTCTGAAATTTTAGTAACAATGATGTATATATTTTTCTGAAATTTTAGCAACAATGATTTCCATGCCAAGTTTTCTTAACCTTCTTTGTACTATAAAACACAGCTATATTTTCTATAATCAGCTAAATGAATATAAGCCAAGCTGATCATCCTCCTTGGCCTAAATAGATTTTTGAGGAATTTCTTTTTTTAAGTGAAGGATGCTTTCCTCTTTTTTCCCTTTTTATTTATTTATTTTTTTCTTTTTCAGATGCACCTGTTACATTTTTACCGCCACATATCAGGCCCAGTTCTATATCCAAACAATCTTCTTCTAAGCATTTTGTACCACTGCTATCATATTTGATCCCCTAATAAAAGAATTCTATGGGACCCATGGGTCTGAAGATCACAAGTCTGTGGCTTCAAAAACAGAAAATAGGACACAATTGATTTGACAGGTAAATTCTCCTGTATGGCTCCCAGTGGAAATGACACAGTCTTTGTATTTTGCAAAACCTGGGGTCAAATCCTAATACACACACATGTGCACACACACACACCAACAACTCACCAGTTTTATGATTTTCTTTGATATTTTAATTTATCAGAAGTTACTTTTCTTTGTAAATAAAACAGAAAAAATAGTATTTCCATCAAAAAATGGTAGCTTTTTTTTTTTTTGGAGAGATAGTAAATTCAACACAATAGGCAGAAAAGAAGAAGCTGCCTGTCCAGCCCTCTAATCCCTCTTGAGAGCTCTCTCCTTGTTTACCTTGTTACTTGCTGTGTTTTAGCCTCTCAGGCCTGGGTTTATGTCCTCACAATCTTTCAAGCATTTGGGGTCTGTTATCATATTTGATCCTCAATTAAAAAATGGCTCCTTGAATATTTATATATTTTCTCTTTATCTCTTTTTTTATAGAAATAATGGCATTATTTTCTTTTCCCAATTGTAAAAAAAGTGTAGAAACAACACATTTTTTGTTTGGTTTGTTGGTGTTTGTTAATTTGACTTTCTATATGATGGCACCTTTCATTTTGCATGACATTTTATGCCAAGTACGTTTTTCCATTATAAGTTAAGCTTTGGTGAAAATTGTACTAAGGACTTAATTCTATAAAGATTAAAAAGGGCAGTTATATAAAGACATCTTTATGGATGAAGAGGGAGCTTTCTGATACACTCCAATTTTAAAGAGACATATTCAAAAGAGAAGGCAAAATTCAAAGAGATGGCTGCCAAAGGCTTATCAAGAAAGGCTTTCCAAGCTTTCATAGGCTCAAGAAGTTCAAAGAGGAAGAAGTCCACTCCTTAAGAACATGGTTACTGGAGATCTTCAATTTTACATGTACCGTCATTGTGAAGGGAAGACCCTCAGCACTGAAAATGGTCCCTCCTGATGCACAGTTCTGTGATTCTATGATTTAAATCCTATCCTGATCCCTGACACAGGGCCTGCCACATAGTAAACACTCATTAGAATGCAGAAAGAAAGAGTGAATGAATGAATGAATGACCAGGATTAGCACTGTCAGAATTATATAGCTTTAAAAAGATACACATTTAAGGAAATGATACATCAGTTACATTAAAAAGATCTCAGAGACTTCCGGGTAAGATGGCGGAAGAGTAAGACGCGGAGATCACCTTCCTCCCCACGGATACACCAGAAATACAGCTACACGTGGAACAACTCCTACAGAACACCTACTGAACACTGGCAGAAGACCCCAGACCTCCCAAAAGGCAAGAAACTCCCCACATACCTGGGTAGGGCAAAGCGGAGAGATTCCCGCACAGAGGATCGGTGTCGAGCGGCACTCACCAGCCCGAGAGGCTTGTCTGCTCGCCCGCCGGGGCGGGCCCCGCTGGAAGCTGAGGCTTGGGCTTCGGTCAGAGCGCAGGGAGAGGACTGGGGCTGGCGGCGAGAACTCAGCCTGAAGGGGGCTAATGTGCCACAGCTAGCCGGGAGGGAGTCAGGGAAAACTCTGGAGCTGCCAAAGAGGCAAGAGACTTTTTCTTCCCTCTTGGTTTCCTGGTGCGCGAGGAGAGGGGATTAAGAGCGCTGCTTAAAGGAGCTCCACAGATGGGCGCGGGTCACGGCTGAAAGCGCAGAGCCCAGTGACGGGCGTGGGAGGCTGGGGTTGCTGCTGCCACTGCCAAGAAGCCTGTGTGTGAGCGCAGGTCACTGTCCACACCGCCCTTCCGGGACCCTGTGCAGCCCACCACTGCCGGGGTCCCGGGATCCAGGGGTGGCTTCCCTGGGAGAACGCACGGCGTGCCTCGGGCTGGTGCAACGTCACGCCAGCCTCTGCCGCTGCAGGCTCGCCCCACACTCCGTGCCCCTCCCTCCCTCCCGGCCTGAGTGAGCCAGAGTCCCCGAAGAGGCTGCTCCTTTAACCCTGTCCTGTCTGAGCGAAGAACAGACGCCCTCCGGCGACCTACACGTAGAGGCGGGGCCAAATCCAAAGCTGAGACCCAGGAGCTGTGAGAACAAAGAAGAGAAAGGGAAACCTCTCCCAGCAGCCTCAGAAGCAGCGGATTAAAGCTCCACACTCAACTTGATGTACCCTGCATCTGTGGAATACATGAATAGACAACAAATCATCCCAAATTGAGGAGCCAGGAGTCAGTGCTGTGCCTCAGAGGTGGGAGAGCCAACTTCAGGACACTGGTCCACAAGAGACCTCCCAGCTCCACATAATATCAAACGGCGAAAATCATCCAGAGATCTCCACCTCAACAACAACACCCAGCTTCACTCAACAACCAGCAAGCTACAGTGCTGGACACCCTATGCCAAACAACTAGCAAGACAGGAACACAACACCACCCATTAGCAGAGAGGTGGCCTAAAATCATAAAAAGTCCGCAGACACCCCAAAACACACCACCAGACGTGGACCTGCCCACCAGAAAGACAAGATCCAGCCTCATCCACCAGAACACAGGCACTAGTCCCCTCCAACAGGAAGCCTACACAACCCACTAAACCAACCTTAGCCACTGGGGACAGACACCAAAAACAACAGGAACTACGAACCTGCAACCTGCATAAAGGAGACCCCAAACACAGTAAGATAAGCAAAATGAGAAGACAGAAAAACACACAGCAGGAGAAGGAGCAAGATAAAAACCCACCAGACCTAACAAATGAAGAGGTAATAGGCAGTCTACCTGAAAAAGAATTCAGAATAATGATGGTATAGATGATCCAAGATTCTATTTCCCAGATCCAAAATCTTGGAAATAGAATAGACAAAATGCAAGAAACAGTTAACAAGGACCTAGAAGAACTAAAGATGAATCAAGCATCGATTAAAAACACAATACATGAAATAAAAAATACTCTAGATGGGATCAATAGCAGAATAACTGAGGCAGAAGAACGGATAAGTGAGGTGGAAGATAAAATAGTGGAAATAACTGCTGCAGAGCAAAATAAAGAAAAAAGAATGAAAAGAACAGAGGACAGTCTCAGAGACCTCTGGGACAACATTAAACGCACCAACATTCGAATTATAGGGGTTCCAGAAGAAGAAGAGAAAAAGAAAGGGACTGAGAAAATATTTGAAGAGATTATAGTTGAAAACTTCCTTAATATGGGAAAGGAAATAGTTAATCAAGTCCAGGAGGCACAGAGAGTCCCATACAGAATAAATCCAAGGAGAAATATGCCAAGACACATATTAATCAAACTGTCAAAAATTAAAAACAAAGAAATCATATTAAAAGCAGCAAGGCAAAAAACAACAAATAACACACAAGGGAATCCCCATCAGGATAACAGCTGATCTCTCAGCAGAAACTCTACAAGCCAGAAGGGAGTGGCAGGACATAATTAAAGTGATGAAGGAGAAAAACCTGCAACCAAGATTACTCTACCCAGCAAGGATCTCATTCAGATTTGATGGAGAAATTAAAACATTTACAGACAAGCAAAAGCTGAGAGAGTTCAGCACCACCAAACCAGCTTTACAACAAATGCTAAAGGAACTTCTCTAGGCAAGAAACACAACAGAAGGAAAAGACCCACAATAACGAAAACCAAACAATTAAGAAAATGGGAATAGGAACATACATATCGATAATTACCTTAAATGTAAATGGACTAAATGCTCCCACCAAAAGACACAGATTGGCTGAATGGATACAAAAACAAGACCCATATATATGTTGTCTACAAGAGACCCACTTCAGACCTAGAGACACATACAGACTGAAAGTAAGGGGATGGAAAAAGATATTCCATGCAAATGGAAACCAAAAGAAAGCTGGAGTAGCAATTCTCATATCAGACAAAATAGACTTTAAAATAAAGACTACTAGAAGAGACAAAGAAGGACACTACCTAATGATCAAGGGATCGATCCAAGAAGAAGATATAACAATTGTAAATATTTATGCACCCAACATAGGAGCACCTCAATACATAAGGCAAATACTAACAGCCATAAAAGGAGAAATCGACAATAACACAATCATAGTAGGGGACTTTAACACCCCACTTTCACCAATGGACAGATCATCCAAAATGAAAATAAATAAGGAAATACAAGCTTTAAATGATACATTAAACAAGATGGACTTAATTGATATTTGTAAGACATTCCATCCAAAAACAACTGAATACACATTTTTCTCAAATGCTCATGGAACATTCTCCAGGATAGATCATATCTTGGGTCACAAATCAAACCTTGGTAAATTTAAGAAAATTGAAATTGTATCAAGTATCTTTTCTGACCACAATGCTATGAGACTAGATATCAATTACAGGAAAAGAGCTGTAAAAAATACAAACACATGGAGGCTAAACAATACACTACTTAATATCAAAGTGGTCACTGAAGAAATCAAAGAGGAAATTTAAAAATACCTAGAAACAAATGACAATGGAGACACGACGACCCAAAACCTATGGGATGCAGCAAAAGCAGTTCTAAGAGGGAAGTTTATAGCAATACAATCCCACCTTAAGAAACAGGAAACATCTCGAATAAACAACTTAACCTTGCACCTAAAGCAATTAGAGAAAGAAGAACAAAAACATCCCAAAGTTAGCAGAAGGAAAGAAATCATAAAAATCAGATCAGAAATAAATGAAAAAGAAATGAAGGAAACGATAGCAAAGATCAATAAAACTAAAAGCTGGTTCTTTGAGAAGATAAACAAAATTGATAAACCATTAGCCAGACTCCTCAAGAAAAAAAGGGAGAAGACTCAATAGAATTAGAAATGAAAAAGGAGAAGTAACAACTGACACTGCAGAAATACAAAAGATCATGAGAGATTACTACAAGCAACTCTTTGCCAATAAAATGGACAACCTGGAAGAAATGGACAAATTCTTAGAAATGCACAACCTGCCAAGACTGAATCAGGAAGAAATAGAAAATATGAACAGACCAATCACAAGCACTGAAATTGAAACTGTGATAAAAAATCTTCCAACAAACAAAAGCCCAGGACCAGATGGCTTCACAGGCGAATTCTATCAAGCATTTAGAGAAGAGCTAACACCTATCCTTCTGAAACTCTTCCAAAATATAGCAGAGGGAGGAACACTCCCAAACTCATTCTACGAGGCCACCATCACCTTGATACCAAAACCAGACAAGGATGTCACAAAGAAAGAAAACTACAGGCCAATATCACTGATGAACCTAGATGCAAAAATCCTCAACAAAATACTAGCAAACAGAATCCAACAGCACATTAAAAGGATCATACACCATGATCAAGTGGGGTTTATTCCAGGAATGCAAGAATTCTTCAATATACACAAATCAATCAACGTGATACACCATATTAACAAATTGAAGGAGAAAAACCATATGATCATCTCAGATGCAGAGAAAGCTTTCAACAAAATTCAACACCCATTTATGATAAAACCCTGCAGAAAGTAGGCATAGAGGGAACTTTCCTCAACATAATAAAGACCATATATGACAAACCCACAGCCAGCATCGTCCTCAATGGTGAAAAACTGAAACCATTTCCACTAAGATCAGGAACAAGACAAGGTTGCCCAATCTCACCACTCTTATTCAACATAGTTTTGGAAGTTTTAGCCACAGCAATCAGAGAAGAAAAGGAAATAAAAGGAATCCAAATTGGAAAGGAAGAAGTAAAGCTGTCACTGTTTTCAGATGACATGATACTATACATAAAGAATCCTAAAGATGCTACCAGAAAACTACTAGAGCTTATCAATGAATTTGGTAAAGTTGCAGGATACAAAATTAATGCACAGAAATCTCTGGCATTCCTATATACTAATGATGAAAAATCTGAAAGTGAAATCAAGGAAACACTCCCATTTACCATTGCAACAAAAAGAATAAAATATCTAGGAATAAACCTACCTAAGGAGACAAAAGACCTGTATGCAGAAAATTATAAGACACTGATGAAAGAAATTAAAGATGATACAAATAGATGGAGAGATGTACCATGTTCTTGGATTGGAAGAATCAACGTTGTGAAAATGACTCTACTACCCAAAGCAATCTACAGATTCAATGCAATCCTTATCAAACTACCACTGGCATTTTTCACAGAACTAGAACAAAAAATTTCACAATTTGTATGGAAACACAAAAGACCCCGAATAGTCAAAGCAATCTTGAGAACGAAAAATGGAGCTGGAGGAATCAGGCTCCCTGACTTCAGACTATACTACAAAGCTACAGTAATCAAGACAGCATGGTACTGGCACAAAAACAGAAAGATAGATCAATGGAACAGGATCGAAAGCCCAGAGATGAACCCACGCACATATGGTCACCTTATCTTTGATAAAGGAGGCAGGAATGTACAGTGGAGAAAGGACAGTCTCTTCAATAAGTGGTGCTGGGAAAACTGGATAGGGACATGTAAAAGTATGAGATTAGATCACTCCCTAACCCCATACACAAAAATAAGCTCAAAATGGATTAAAGACCTAAATGTAAGGCCAGACACTATCAAACTCTTAGAGGAAAACATAGGCAGAACACTCTATGACATAAATCACAGCAAGATCCTTTTTGAACCACCTCCTAGAGAAATCGAAATAAAGACAAAAATAAACACATGGGACCTAATGAAACTTCAAAGCTTTTGCACAGCAAAGGAAACCGTAAACAAGACCAAAAGACAACCCTCAGAATGGGAGAAAATATTTGTAAATTAAGCAACTGACAAAGGATTAATCTCCAAAATTTAGAAGCAGCTCATTCAGCTCAATAACAAAAAAACAAACAACTCAATCCAAAAATGGGCAGAAGCCCTAAATAGACATTTCTCCACAGAAGATATACAGACTGCCAACAAACACATGAAAGGATGCTCAACATCTTTGCTCATTAGAGAAATGCAAATCAAAACTACAATGAGATATCATCTCACACCAGTCAGAATGGCCATCATCAAAAAATCTAGAAACAATAAATGCTGGAGAGGGTGTGGAGAAAAGGGAACACTCTTGCACTGCTGGTGGGAATGTGAATTGGTACAGCCACTATGGAGAACGGTATGGAGGTTCCTTAAAAAACTACAAATAGAACTACCATATGACCCAGCAATCCCACTACTGGGCATATACCCTGAGAAAACCATAATTCAAAAAGAGTCATGTACCAAAATGTTCATAGCAGCCCTATTTACAATAGCCTGGAGATGGAAACAACCTAAGTGTCCATCATCGGATGAATGGGTAAAGAAGATGTGGCACATGTATACAATGGAATTTTACTCAGCCATAAAAAGAAACGGAATTGAGCTATTTGTAATGAGGTGGATGGACCTAGAGCCTGTCATACAGAGTGAAGTAAGTCAGAAAGAGAAAGACAAATACTGTATGCTGACACATATATATGGAATTTAAGAAAAAAAAATGTCATGAAGAACATAGGGGTAAGACAGGGATAAAGACACAGACCTACTAGAGAATGGACTTGAGGATATGGGGAGGGGGAAGTGTAAGCTGTGACAAAGTGAAAGAGCGGCATGGACATATATACACTACCAAACGTAAGGTAGATAGCTAGTGGGAAGCAGCCGCATAGCACAGGGAGATCAGCTCGGTGCTTTGTGACTGCCTGGAGGGGTGGGATAGGGAGGGTGGGAGGGAGACGCAAAAGGGAGGGGATATGGGAACATATGTATATGTATAACTGATTAAATTTGTTATAAAGCAAAAAAAAAAAAAAAAAGATCTCAAATACAGTTACAGTTTAGGAAACCAAAGAACCCTTGCCACAAATATCTCAAAGAAATGACACATTCAGAAAGTAAAGGAAGAATTCTAATTGATAAGATAAATATGATTTTAACATTGGAAAAGTCAAAGAAATCATATACACACATGTATAGTTTTAAGCAAGGTAGGCACAGGTATATTCAAAATAACCCCACCTACCTCACCTGTACCGGAAATATCTCAATTCCCATACCTGATTTCTATGGTTTTATGTCTATAATTATTTTGGTTTATATTCTTCTCCCCATGAGATGTAAAAAACTGTATCTATAATTGCATGTATCATTGGTATTTAGCCCATCATGTTTCAAATTTACTGAATAAACAAGCAAATTGCTAATCTTTTTTCTAAGTAAATCTTATTTTTCCATTTACTGCAAATTTGTTATCAAAGATCTCTTCCCACAGGAAAAAGTTACCAGCCCAGGGGACTGAGTGAAGATTTCTGATGAGGGAGAAGTTAAAGGATAACTTCTTCCCTTGACAAGAACATTGTCCTAAGCCATTAAGAACTTGTATAACAAGGGTTTACTCTTTAGGTCAACCAATGCTTTCTTAATGCTGTTTTACTTCATTTGCATTTCTTTTGGAAACAGTCCACTTCATTTTAACATTTGACATGCTCCTTCCCTTTTTGCCTCACCCCATAAGTCAGAGGACATTCTCCTGTGCCTGGAAATCAATTCTGTTCACCTCATTTTCCATTATGTGTATAATAAGACACTAGGAGTTAGCCAACTACCTCATACATCTGCCCTCCACACTGCCATCTAACATACTGTACTGCAACCTGAAAGCCCTATAACTTCAATGTTAATATGAAATGAAATAGTTCCTATGTTGGAGCCTATAAATTAACACTATCACCTATTTGGTTTATTTGTAGTGAGAAGAATTAATTAAAATAGAAAATCAACAACGTTTTAGCAAGTTGATATGCATTCTTTATTGCAGCAAAATGACCTAAGAGATTTGGTCCTAACAGTCAGTATTTCAGGAGCTGTTATCGTGTATAACACATGGTAATCAGTGTCATTAGGAGGAATAGTAAAAGAGAAGAGGTGGTCTCTGCCCCACAAAATATAAAATCTAATTGAAGAAACAAAACCATTGAAAAGTTTTTAAATTGCATAAAATAGTAGAACTATATTCTGGGAAGTAGAGAACGGTTTAATGAATGGGACAGAGGAAAAAAACTATAGTAATTCAGAGGAATAAAAGATCAGTTGGGCTGGAGTGAATATGGAAGTCTTCACGGAGAAAAAGGGACTTGTATGATGACTTGAATGATGGATGGGATTGAGAAAGCAGAGAGAAAAGAGTGCATGCCAGGCCAGCAGGGTTGGTTTCAGCAAAAGCGTTGAATCAGAGTTCAAGGCCACTTAGAGCAGAGCTGAGCTGGGGTACAGGGCCAATGACACGAATAGTTAGAGCTATCTGCCAAGCTTGCAGTTCAGTGGTCAAGGTTTTAAACTGTCAGAATAAGCCCTTTGGACTTCATCTGGTAGGCTGTGGAGAGTCACTGAAGTCTTCTAGTGGAGGAATGACAAGTTTGAAAGTGTTCTATGAACAATTTGTCAGCAATGTGAATGATGAATTAGCAAGAAGAGAGATTGGAAGTAGGGAGAACAATTAAAATTAAAAAGCTTCTATAATGGGAGAAATGGGGAAAGATGATAAGAAGCTCAGAAAGGATGGGAGGACCAGGGCTGGGAGAATTGGGAAAAGAAATGGAACAAGAGATATTTTGAAGAAAGAGCTGACAAAAGTTGGTGACTGCTTAGATTTGGTAAGAAGAGTATCTGTGGCATCAAACATTAAAGCCTGGATGACTAAGACAGTGCCACCTTTGTGTCTCACACTACAGTTAATTTGCAAAATATGTTCATACTGGAAATAAAAAATGGAGTCTCTTGCAGTAACCATTATCCCTTTGGGGGATGCTATAAAATGTCCTTTCAACTACATAGTAGATATTAGAAGGGTGTGCCTCTGCTCAGGTTTGCCTGTCCATAATGACCCTTCACAAGAGTGGACAATAGCTATTTATAGTACATCATATTTATACCGAAAAACCTATCCTTCTTTTAACTGAGCTTGGATTAAATTGGGCTGCACACTGAACACCACATGAGGCCATTGTGGGCCATCTAAACCCAGAAATTTGGAAATGAAATTGGGGAAGATTGACAGCTGCAGGTACTAGAATGTTAAGGTGATATAAATTCAGGGCTGACAGAGCCACTTGAGGGAATCTGTGTGTTACTGAACCAAACATGTGTCCTTTCACCAGCAGGCAGTAAAGCTAATCTACTGACACAAGGTTGTGCTGAAGAAGAGTGCAGTGTTTATTGCAAGGCACCAAGCAAGGAGTCCAGGCAGCTAGGGCTCCAAAGACCCTAACTCTTCGATGGCTTTCAGAGAAAGACAGGGTGAAGAAGGGGATTTGTGGGGTGTGTGATCAGCTCATGGTCATTCTTCTGATTGGTTGGTAGTGAGGTAATTGGGAGTCAGCATCATCAACCTTCTGGTTCCAACTGGTGTGGTGTCTACGTGCTTGTCGGCAGCATATAGGAGGTTTCAGTGTCTGTAAAATAGCTCAAAGGACATGGCTCAAGATATTATCCATAGTCCTTGAGGAGGAGCTAAAGGTCCTTGACATTGTTTAGTGGCCCAACTACTATTATTTTGTCTTGTTTGACTGTTTTCCTTTCCTTCTGCATTTTCTCACTTCTCTGATTAAATTTACTCATTGGAACTCAGGGAAGGCCTAGAAGGCTAAAATTTTCGGTGAGTCTGTTCCAAGAAGGCACCAAATTGTCCTGCTCAGTTACACTATGAAGGGGTCATGTAAAAATACAGTAAAGGTCATAGCTAAAAGAGAGAAAAGGAGGATAATGAGAAACTGGCAGATAAACAAAGAAAAGTAATGAGGAGAGATGTTAAACTCAGAGGGGAGAGAGATTATCTGCCTTGGTCTGGCTTACTCACCAGGTCCTGGTTCCCTTGTGAAACCCAGAAGCACTTCCTGCCTGTGGGTCGGTCAGGTACTGTGCATCCTTCCTCAAATATCTTCTTCATTTGCAAATATTTTCTCCCATTCTGAGGGTTGTCTTTTCATCTTGTTTATGGTTTCCTTTGCCGTGCAAAAGCTTTTAAGTTTCATTAGGTTCCGTTTGTTTATTTTTGTTATTATTTCCATTTCTAGGAAGTGGGTTAAAGAGGATCTTGCTGTGATTTATGTCATAGAGTATTCTGCCTATGTTTTCCTCAAAGAGTTTGATAGTGTCTGGCCTTACATTTCGGTCTTTAATCAATTTTGAGTTTATTTTTGTGTATGGAGTTAGGGAGTGTTCTAATTTCATTCTTTTACTTGTTGCTGTCCAGTTTTTCCAGCACCACTTATTGAAGAGGCTGTCTTCTCTCCATTGTATATTCTTTCTTCCTTTATCAAGGATAAGGTGACCATATGTGTGTGGGTTTATCTCTGGGCTTTCTATCCTGTTCCATTGATCTATCTTTCTGTTTTTTGTGCCAGTACCATACTGTCTTGATTATTTACAAATGAAGCAACTGACAAAGGATTAATCTCCAAAATTTACAAGCAGCTCACGCAGCTCAATATCAAAAAAACACACAACCCAATCCAAAAATGGGCAGAAGACCTAAACAGACATTTCTCCAAAGAAGTTATACAGATTGCCAACAAACACATGAAAGAATGCTCAACATCATTAATCGTTAGAGAAATGCAAATCAAAACTACAATGAGATATCATCTCATACCAGTCAGAATGACCATCATCAAAAAATCTACAAACAATAAATGCTGGAGAGGGTGTGGAGAAAAGGGAACCCACTTGCACTGGTGGTGAGAATGTAAATTGATACAGCCACTATCTACAAATAGAACCACCATATGATCCAGCAATCCCACTGCTGGGCATATACCCAGAGAAAACCATAATTCAAAAAGAGTCACACACCACAATGTTCATGCAGCTCTATTTACAATAGCCAGGACATGGAAGCAACCTAAGTGTCCATCGACAGGTGAATGGATAAAGAAGATGTGGCACATATAGACAATGGAATATTACTCAGCCATAAAAAGAAACAAAATTGAGTTATTTGTAGTGAGGTGGATGGACCTAGAGTCTGTCATACAGAGTGAAGTAAGTCAGAAAGAGAAAAACAAATACCGTATGCTAACACATATATATGGAATCTAAAAAAAAAAAAAAAATGTCGTGAATAACCTAGGGGCAAGACAGGAATAAAGATGCAGACCTACTACAGAATGGACTTTAGGACACAGGGAGGGGGAAGAGTAAGCTGGGACAAAGTGAGAGAGTGGCATGGACATATATACACTACCAAGCGCAAAATAGATAGCTAGTGGGAAGCAGCCGCATAGTACAGGGAGATCAGTTCGGTGGTTTCTGACCACCTAGAAGGGTGGGATAGGGAGGGTGAGAGTGAGGGAGATGCCAGAAACTGACACACCATTGTAAAGCAATTATACTCCAATAAAAATGTAAAAAAAAAAAAAGTCTTCTTTGGCTTAAGCTAGTTTGAAAGGATGTCTGTCCCTTGCAATAAAATGATCCCTAGTAAAGAAGACTTTATCCTACTACCTCGGGGTATCATGAACTGAAGTGGAATAGACAAGAGGAAAAGCTGATTTAAGAGTCAATAGCAGGGAGATGTTTATGCATGGAACACACAACTGGAATTACAGGAGGGAAGCCAGGGCAGGGGCTGGAGATGACAATTTTTTAGCCAGTTAAGTAAAGGTGATGGCTGAAATTCTCTCACCAGTGAGCACATGCAAAAGAACACAGACAGCCTTGGCAGGAAGAAGAGAACTTGGTTGAGTGGTCCAAGAGGTCACCAGGATTTCCAGCGAATGCCCTTCAAAAGCCAGGTGAAAAGGTGGGTGGGGAGGAAATGCTTATCCTGAGATATGTCATTTACCCTTTGTTAAAGACACAGGGGCATATTTATTTTGACATATAAGAGACTTACAAAACAAATTTCATTGAAGTGAATAGCTCTTTTTAATGCGGTCAGAAAAAAATAAATGCGGGTTAAATTTCAGCTTCTAAACGTTAGTTTAAAAATTTATCTTGGCTATAATCTAAGTCTATTTCCATAAAGATTTTCAAACCTAGAATGGACAAATCTCTTTTCTCATATAAGATGAAGTGCCTTCTTCTCCATGAAATCTTCCCAAGGAATAAGAGGAAAGAAGTAAAGCATACAGTTTTGCACATGAAACAAAAATGTTTTTCAAAACTACCCCCAAACAAGCATATTTTTAAATTGACTACTAACGTCTCAATTACATTTTTAATGCAATATTTAAAGTATAAAATATAGGAACAGGTCTGACCGTCAGTGGACAGGGATGTGACTCTATGAACAGTATTCAGAGTTTGCCTGCTATGTAAGGACAAGGAGAAATGAATCAGTTCTAAGTGCCAAGAAACAGATTTGCAATGACTTGTTTGCCTTGCAATGGTCAGAACCTAGCGCAATGCAGGAAGTGCATTTGAACTTTTTGATCCTGAAAGAGTCCATGCAAGAAACTCTCCAAAGCTATCAGTACACTTGACCTGAAATCCTGGATCTATCTGTAAAAACTTGTCAGTTTTCAGCAAGCGTCTAAGAGCTACATGGAACTCAACTAAATCAGCTGTGCTTCTGGTCAGTTACATGCACTTTGGTGGAAATATTTCTTCTTTGAAATACAAATATATTGCACTTTAGCTCAGAGACAGAGCTGAAATTTTGTAAATAGTAGCAATGAGGCTCCCTTATTACAGAGGTAAAAATAGGCTGTTTACACCGTAAAAAATCAAAGAGTTCATCTTGTTTCACTCTTACAGGAGTAAAACCCACTGGCAAGCTTTAACTATGTTAATTTTCAAACTTTCAAGTCTGTTCTCAAACCACAAAGCCAGCAACCTAAAGGTAACCAAAGGAGTTGTTTAGTAAAGACAGAAATGAACTATGCCTTTTGAAGTGTTTCCAGGGAAATGTGTTTGGAATATTTAAGTCCCAAGTGAGTTACAAAGGTTATTCATTCACAAGTGAGATAAATTCATAGCTGTCAAATTGTCTGGATTCTCTGTGTGATCACTAGGGCTTCAAATCATTTATTTTTTTCTAGCAAAAGTTCAGTATTTTCACAGCTTCAAATTTGATTGTACTTTATAATTTGGAAATAAAGAATTGCTTCTCTTCCTCACCTGCTCACTGAAGCAGTAAAAGTCCATGAGTATATTAAAGCAGTTTTTCTCTTCCATTGTAGTTGTATTTCGTTTCTTTTAATAAAGCCGAATGTTTCTAAACTGGATGTTTCTCCCAGTAAACTAGCTGGATATAATTAACAAAGGGCCTGGTTTCACCAAACAGATGGGGGGATGGAGGATAGATTACTGCAAATATAAACTTTACAATGTTTTATATTCAGCCACGTTTTCTTGAATAATTGTGAATGAAATTGTTCAAAAGTCCCCCAAAATAAGTTTTGCCCTTTTTTGCTCTTTTAGGAGCGATCAGAGGTGGTTCAGAAAGAAAGAAAATAATTTTATTTTAATTGCTTACTAAAACTTAAGTTAGGAATTAAGAGGAGAGTAAGAATCCTTAACAAAGACAGATAGGTAAAACGCAATTCTTGACAGAATATTTCACAGGAGACAGAAATGAGCAGTGGCCACATGCCCGGTTAACTTGAGGTTCATTTCAGGTTAAAAAATAAAGACAAGGAGATGGTTCTAGGGAGCAGAGTCCAGACTTGATCTTCTCTGGGAGGGGAGCAAGGACTTCCGGGGGCTCTGACCCAGGGTGATTAAGTCAAGGAGCTTGTGGGCACATCTGCATGAGAAAGCAAGACAAAGCAAGAAGCCGATACGTAACTGCTCTGTAAGTCCAGAGAATTCGTGGTCTAGTGAGGAGAATCATTGTGACTCTTATTCATGACCTACCATGTAGAAGGCAAAGTCAGAGGTGATCCTGCCTTCAAGAGACATCATCTCTCTATGGAGAGGAAGGACATATGAAAAAGGCTACTTATAATATGAAGGAAGTGAATACTTAGTGGAGTATCAATAACTGCTGAAGGAATATGATATTGGAGCCTGAAGGAAAGAGAGCACTGAGGTACATAGAAAGGAGAGGAGGGAATTGTAGATAAAGGGAAAGATTCCATGAAGTTGAGCAGATTGGGTTTGGGAAACTATGAGTAGATCAATTACACTTCAGTAGAGGATCCATGTGGGAAAGAAGGTAGGGAAGTAGGTAAGAGTTAAATTGAAAGAGAAGTTAGAGAAGTTAGAGTTTGAAGGCCAGAGTCCTTGAAAGCCTTTTGTAGAGAGATAGTGTATGTAAAGTTGTATAGTTAACACTATTATTTTGGTACCGGCCTATGGGATGGAGGGTAAGAGATTGTAGCAAGGAAGACATATATTAGAAGGTTATAGTAGACATGAAATGATGATGGCTTAGATTTGAGGTGTGCAAAGAGGATCAGAAGGACATGAATAGCTAGAGTTTATCAAGTATTTGTTAATTGCCAGACACACCGCTAAGTGCTGTAAAACACACCACTGTAAAACAAAGGACTTAAGACCGACAAAAGGTAACAGGTAAGGTTAAGTCTAGGGTGGCTCTATGGACAATAACATATTCCACATTCTTCCTTGAAAGGTGATATCCAGATATATCCAGATACAACATTCAGTTAGAGATTTAGTTACTCAGGTCATATTCCATTTTCTATCAATTATATATATATATAATTGATAGAAAATTGAACTATATAGAGAGATTTATGTATATGATATATGCATATCTTATCTATATATATACATATATATATATGATTCTATCTCATAAAGCAAAACAATTTACATAAGTTTTTAAAAAGATCAAACATTGTTTTTTGACATATTTCCTAACACTGGCCAACTTTAGACCAGGTGTCTCACACTTCACAAATACGTATGTCATTTAGTTGTTTATAAATCAAATGATATCTTAATGATCTAAGGAACGATGGCTTTTTAAGAAAGTGTATTGTGAGTCAGTAAATTGTAATAGAATTTTCATGATGTGATTTTACTTATTTTCAGAAATTGAAGTTTTATAATAAGGAAAGAACACCTGTACAGTCTCCTAAGTTCTTTGCTCAGAAAGCTGAATGAATTTGAGTTCAAAGGAAAAAGGAAAAAAAAGAAACATTATGGGCAATTCGAGTCTGATTAAACAGTGCAGGGTGACTACAAGTAGAACCTTTATCTAAAGGCAAGACCACATTGAAGGCTGCTTTCAATTCGTAGCTCAAGAATATCACAAGATATCAAAAATCACAATTGACTTTTTAAAATTTAAGGAAATGGAATAATAATCATTGGACTCAATTTGAAAATATGGTAATGAAAATTAATACAGCCATGGACAAAGGAATAAGAAACATTCAACCGATCATAGTATAAGAAGCAGCAGACTTGAGGAGTGGAAATTGACAGTAAAGGAGTTCTTAGTAAAGATATAAAAAAGTATAGGGACTTCCCTGTGGTCCAGTGGTAAAGAATCCACCTTCCAATGCAGGTGACACAAGTTCAATCCCTGATGGGGAAACTAAGATCCCACATGCTGCAGGGCAACTAAGCCCACACGCCACAACTACTGAGCTCATGTGCCTCAATGAGAGAGCCCATGTGCCACAAACTAAAGAGCCCACGCACCCTGGAGCCCCCATGCCACAACTAGAGAGAGAAAACCCGCACACCACAACTAGAGAGAAGCCCGCCCCCCACAACGAACAGCCCGCGCCGCAATTAAAGATCCTGCATGCTTCAAAGATCCCATGTGCTGCAACTTAAACCTGATGCAGCCAAAAAATAAAGAAAAAGAAGGTTTAAAAAAAAAATTAAAGGGGAGGAGCTTCAAGATGGCAGACGAGTAAGATGTGGAGATCACCTTCCTCCCCACAAATACACCAGAAATACATCTATATGTGGAACAACTCATACAGAACACTTACTGAACGCTGGCAGAAGACCTCAGACCTATCAAAAGGCAAGAAACTCCCCCACGTACCTGGGTAGGGAAAAAGAAAAAAGAAAAAACAGAGACAAAGGAATAGGGACGGGACCTACACATCTGGTAGGGAGCCGTGAAGGAGGAAAGGTGTCCACACACTAGGAAGCCCCTTTGTGGGTGGAGACTGCGGGTGGCAGAGGGGGAAGCTTCGGCGCCGCGGAGGAGAACGCAGCAACAGGGGTGCAGAGGGCAAAGCGGAGAGATTCGCACACAGAGGATCGGTGCCGAGCGGCACTCACCAGCCCGAGACGCTTGTCTGCTCCCCGGCCGGGGTGGGCGGGGCTGGGAGCTGAGGCTCGGGCTTCGGAGGTCATATCCCAGGGAGAGGACTGGGGTTGGCTGCGTGAACACAGCCTGAAGGGGGCTAGTGTACCACACCTAGCCGGGAGGGAGTCCGGGAAAATGTCTGGAGCTGCCGAAGAGGCAAGAGACTTTTTCTTGCCTCTATCTCTTGGTGCGCGAGGAGAGGGGATGCAGAGTGCTGCTTAAAGGAGCTCCAGATACGGGCGTGAGCTGTGGCTAACAGACCCCAGAGGCGGGCATGGGACAGTCTGTGTGCAAGCACAGGTCACTGTCCACACCTCCCCTGCCGGGAGCCTGTGCAGCCCGCCACTGCCAGGGTCCCGTAATCCAGGGACAACTTCCCCGGGAGAACGCATGGCGCGCCTCAGGCTGGTGCAACGTCATGCCGGCCTCTGCCGCCGCAGGCTCGCCCCGCATCCGTACCCCTCCCTCCCCCTGGCCTGAGTGATCCAGAGCCCCTGAATCAGCTGCTCCTTTAACCCTATCCTGTCTGATCGAAGAACAGATGCCCTCAGGTGACGTACATGCAGAGGCAGGTCCAAATCCAAAGCTGAACCCCGGGAGCTGTGCAAACAAAGAAGAGAAAGAGAAATCTCTCCCAGCAGCTTCAGGAGCAGCAGATTAAATTTCCACAATCAACTTGATGTACCCTGCATCTGTGGAATACCTGAATAGACAAGGAATCATCCCAAATTTAGGAGGTGGACTTTGGGAGCAATGATATATATATATATTTTTTTTCTTTCCCTTTTTCTCTCTTTGTGAGTGTGTAAGTATATGCTTCTGTGTGTGATTTGTCTGTATAGCTTTGTTTTTACCATTTTTCCTAGGGTTCTATCTTTTTTTTTTTAAGTATAGTTTTTAGTGCTTGTTATCATTGGCGGATTTGTTTTTTGGTTTGGTTGCTGTCTTCTTTCTTTCTTTCTTTCTTTTTTTATTACTTTTTAAATTTTTTTAAATTATTTTTTATTTTTTTATTTTAATAACTTTATTTTTTCTTTCTTTCTTTCTTTCTTTCTTTCTTTCTTTCTTTCTTCTCTCTTTTATTCTGAGCTGTGTGGATGACAGGGTCTTGGTGCTCCAGCCAGGCATCAGGCCTGTATCTCTGAGGTGGAAGAGCCGAGTTCAGGACATTGGTCCACCAGAGAACTCTCAGCTCCACATAATATCAAACAGTGAAAATCTCCCAGAGATCTCCATCTCAACGTCAAGACTCAGCTCCACTCAACAACCAGCAAGTTACAGTGCTTGACACCCTATGCCAAACAACAAGCAAGACAGGAACAGAATCCCACCCATTAGCAGAGAGGCTGTCTAAAATCATAAAAAGTCCGCAGACACCACAAAACACACCACCAGACCTGGACCTGCCCACCAGAAAGACAAGATCCAGCCTCATCCACCAGAACACAGGCACTAGTCCCCTCCACCAGGAAGCCTACACAACCCACTGAACCAATCTTAGCCACTGGGGACAGACACCAAAAACAATGGGAATTACGAACCTGCAGTCTTCGAAAAGAAGACCCTAAACACAGTAAGTTAAGCAAAATGACAAGACAGAGAAACACACAGCAGATGAAGGAGCAAAGTAAAAACCCACCAGACCTAACAAATAAAGAGGAAATAGGCAGTCAACCTGAAAAAGAATTCAGAATAATGATAGTAAAGATGATCCAAACTCTTGGAAATAGAATGGAGAAAATACAAGAAATGTTTAACAAGGACTTAGAAGAACTAAAGAGCAAACAAACGATGAACAACAAAATAAAATGAAATTAAAAATTCTCTAGAAGTAATCAATAGCAGAATAACTGAGTCAAAAGAATGGATAAGTGACCTGGAAGATAAAATAATGGAAATAATTAAAGCAGAGCAGAATAAAGAAAAAAGAATGAAAAGAATTGAGGACAGTCTCAGAGACCTTGGGACAGCATTAAATGCACCAACATTCAAATAATAGGGGTCCCAGAAAAGAAGAGAAAAATAAAGGGACTGAGAAAATATTTGAAGAGATTATAGTTGAAAACATCCCTAATATGGGAAAGGAAACAGTAAATGAAGTCCAGGAAGCTCAGAGACCCATATAGGATAAATCCAAGGAGAAACACACCAAGACACATATTAATTAAACTATCAAAAATTACATACAAAGAAAAAATATTAAAAGCAGCAAGGAATAAACAACAAATGACATACCAGGGAATGCCCATAAGGTTAACAGCTGATCTTTCAGCAGAAACTCTGCAATCAAGAAAGGAGTGGCAGGATATATTCAAAGTGATGAAAGGAAAAAACCTACAACCAAGATTACTCTACCCAGCAAGGATCTCATTCAGATTCGATAGAGAAATTAAAACCTTTACAGACAACCAAAAGTTAAGAGAATTCAGCACCACCAAACCATCTTTACAACAAATGCTAAGGGAACTTCTCTAGGCAGGAAACACAGGAGAAGGGAAAGACTTACAATAACAAACCCAAAACAATCAAGAAAATGGTAATAGGAACATACATATTGATAATTGCCTTTAAGGTAAATGGATTAAATGCTCCAACCGAAAGACATAGACTGGATGAATGGATAAAAAAATAAGACCCGTATATATGCTGTCTAGAAGACACCCACTTCTGACCTAGGGACACACACAAACTGAAAGTGAGAGAATGGAAAAAGATATTCCATGCAAATGGAAATTAAAAGAAAGCTGGAGTAGCAATTCTCGTATCAGAAAAAATAGACTTTAAAACAAGGACTACTACAAGAGACAAAGAAGGACACTACATAATGATCAAGGGATCAATCCAAGAAGAAGATATAACAATTGTAAATATCTATGCACCCAACATAGGAGCACCTCAATACATAAGGCAAATACTAACAGTCATAAAAGGGGAAATCAACAGTAACACAATCATGGTAGGGGAATTTAACACCCCACTTTCACCAGTGGACAGATCATCCAAAATGAAAATAAATAAGGAAACACAAGCTTTAAATGATACATTAAACAAGATGGGCTTAATTGATATTTACAGGACATTCCATCCAAAAACAACAGAATACACATTCATCTCAAATGTGCATGGAACATTCTCCAGGATAGATCATATATTGGGTCACAAATCAAGCCTTGGTAAATTTAAGAAAATTGAAATCACATCAAGTATCTTATCCGACCACAGTGCTATGAGACTAGATATCAATTACAGCAAAAAAAACTGTAAGAAATACAAACACATGGAGGCTAAACAACACACATTCCATGTAAAAACTACTATGTATAAAATATATAAGCAATATATAAGCAAGAAGGATATATTGTACAGCATAGGGAAATATAGCCATTATTTTGTAATAACTTTAAATGGAGTATAATCTATAAAAATGTTGCATAATTATGTTGTACACCTGAAACTAATATAATACTATAAATCAACTATACTTCAATGAAAAAAGAATAAGAAGAATGAAGAAAGCTATGCAAGCAGGTTTGTGCTTTTTTTTCCATCCAAATTCCAGATGGTATCTTAGTCCTGCAATTTCCTCCTTTACCTTAAAGTCAAGTACAGGGAGTGATAATTTGTTGAATTTTGACTAAAGTTTTAATTGTACTTTAAAACACTTGACACTGAATTTCTCTCTTTTTATACTATAATTATTAGCAGGTATAAAATAAGACAGCATCAGTATTTGGGAGATCTAATTTTCACCATATATACATTCTTCTTAGGAAAGAAACAAGAAAAAGTAAAAAAAATAAAAGGGTGGGGGAATCAAGAAGAGCAGATAATACAATGAAGTATCATGTCAATTCCAGTCTGCCCTAATCTTTCTCCAGAATCAGTTATCACTATTTGTTGTATTCTATGAGGTGTGAAGAGCCTGCCATACCTTTCCAATGATTAAGAAAAACCCTCCTTAAATAATTTCATATTTAATAATACCTAATGCTTATCCCTAAAGTATTGTCAGAATTTACAAATTGCTCACATATAGTAACACTGTTCTAATTTTTTCCTTGAATGTCTATTGTTCTTACCTTAGAAATGACAAAGAATGTTTCTAGGCTTAATGATTTCTGGAACATCTCATCTAGTGCAGAGATGTTAGTGTCTATTTATTTCTTTACCCTGGGGTCCAAAGGAAGTGAACTATTGGAAGAAGATGTAGATGAAGTAAGGAGAAATATTATTTTCCATATCATAAGCTTGGAGATAAGTAAAAGAAACCTTTTCTTAACCTGTTGTTGTACATTGAGGCAAGTAGCTGTGTTAATGGGCCAATCACTGAATTTTTAAGAAAGTTTTAAAAGCTCAGAGGTTGAGCAGTTTGAACTTCCAGAAGCCATAGTGATCTGCTGGCAGAATTTCTGAGGACAATGTGAGTGTTAAAAGGGAAATTATGAATGGTGACAAGCAGAGCATTTGCAGTGAGCTCCAAGGTTTGAGGCAATATTTGGGTCCTAGAACACTTAGGAAAATTCTGTACATGATTTTTTTCCAACCTAAGAGGGAAGTTTATTCTACATCAAAAAGAAAAATTAGGGCTTCCCTGGTGGTGCGGTGGTTGAGAGTCCGCCTGCTGTTGCAGGGGACACGGGTTCACGCCTCGGTCTGGGAAGATCCCACATGCTGAGGAACTGCTGGGCCCGTGAACCATGGCTGCTGAGCCTGCATGTCCAGAGCTTGTGCTCCTCAATGGGAGAGGCCACAACAGTGAGAGGCCCGTGTACCGCAAAAAAAAAAAAAAAGAAAAGAAAAGAAAAGAAAAATTACAAAAATCTTTGTGTAGTTCACAAATCTTCTGCAGCTCTGTCCACTCCTTTTTTCACCTGTTACATCAGAGAAAATGTGTCTTCTACTAACAAAGAAAAACCCCTCCATGTAGGCTCCAGGTTCCTCTCCTTCTCATCTCAGCAAACTTTATTCTTAAATTGTGCTCCTTTTCCTGTATCTTCCACTTCTCCATCTAGACCAAGTCATTCTTGGTCTACACCAATGCGTTCGAGTATCCTCACATCTTTCAAAAAGAGCATTCATCTTCCAATGGCCACTCCTTTGCTCTGCTCTCTAGCATAGTCAAAATTCTTTAAAAACTTGACCCCAAACCCTGAATCAAAACTCTCACCCCCTATGTATTCTTCAGCCACCTTGATGGTATCTCCTTCCTTATAATTGCACTGAAATTAATTTTGTCAAGGACAGTACAACTTCTGTATTGCAAATCTAATTGGCACCCTTCTAGCCTCATTCAACTTCAGCTCTCTCCAGTGGTTCTCAATGTGGTTAGCACTTGATCCTCTTTTAAACATGGTCACCAGTTCTTAGTATCTTTGGCCAGCTTCTTCTACTCTCCTGACCTCCAAACTTTGAAGTTATTCCAGGCATTGTGTGACACATCTTGTTATCTATGCTCACTTAGGTGATTAAGATTTCCAGTACCATCTTTAGTAAACAACTTCTAAAACTTTCAGCTCCAGCTTAGACCATTCTACTGAGCCCCAAAATCCTTTAGCTAATGACTTATTTGAATTTCTACTTCTCCACTTGGATGTCTCATAAGCATCTTAATTAAATGTGCTCCAAACTAAAATTCTACACATTCCCCTTCCTCTAAATACTCCACTTTTAGTCTTTCCTGTCTCAGGAAATAGTATTATGATCTATCCAGTTTCTATAAACAAATGTTTGACATCTTTCTCTCTTTCAGACCCACATCTAATCCATAACAAAGTCCTGTCCATTCCATCTAAAAAACATACCTTGAATTATTGTATTTCTCTAGATCCTCTTTTCTAATAGAAAAAAGTCACAGAAAAGGTTACATACCTTTTATTCTCTTCTTTTTCCCATGTATTTTGAATTCTTTGAGAAGTAGAGTCTATTTTAAACAAATGATTTAAATAAATAAATTTGATGCAACATAGTGTCCTTGAAGTTTTGATTATTAGTACTTTCTATATAGGGAATGGCTTTGTTTGGCTCTTGACACCTCAAAGCTAATTTTTTAAAGGAAGACATATTTTCTCACAGAACTCCAAGAAATTTGTCCTGGAAATAAAGGAATGATTTAAGTTTTAAAAAGTTCCTTGCATGGTGTTTCCAAAGAATAAATTTAGTTTTAAGTTCAAAAACTGTCTGAATATTTCTTCATTCTGTGCAGCATGAGACTTATAGATTACTCTTCACCTCCTGAACTTTCTGCTGGATAGAAATAAAGGTCATTCACTTGGCCCAAAGTAAAATTTAGCCCTGAAGGTCAAATTCAGCCCACCCCTCCCCTCTGGAGTGGGCAGGAGACTTCAATCAAAGATTTTAACAGGGAAGGAGAGGAGGAAGGGAGGGAGGGAAGGAGAGAGGAAAGAGGAAGGAAGGGAGGGAGGAAGAGAGGGAGGGAAATAAGGAAGGGTACAAAAAAAATAAAAGAAAGGAAAGAGAAGAAAGGAAAGGAAAAAATGCTTTATCCAATCAGCTTGCACTCAAAAACTAATAAAATCTAATGGCTTGGAATCTAAGAAACTTGAAGAACAAGATTTAAACAGGAAAAGTCAAGTTCAGGTGCCAGGATTAGACACCTGAAGTGAAAAGAAAAGAAAGGTTTCAACAATTTACTCCAGTCAAAAAATAAGGATGACATATTCTCTTTCCAAAGCACCACTGTGTTATGAACTGTATAACTAAAGTTCATTGCACAATATAGAAGTGATCAAAACTGAATTTTCTCCATCGTATGCCCTTAATCATAAAGAGTTTATATACTTTTGAAAGAAGAAGAATTTGGATAACAAGAGCATGGAGACTTATTTTAAAGCATTCAGTTGACTGAGTCATAGAAACTTGTTGAATATATTTTTTGAGCTGATACCTCAGATGAAGGACTTCTTAGAATTAATAGGCTCTGAGAGACCCAACTTGTCAGACCCCCAGTGGCTGAGTAGGCTGTACATCCTTGTGAAATTGACAAGATGTTTAAACACTCTGAACCCAAGACTGCAGGGGAACAAAAGAGCACTGCTGAATTGTTCAAAGTACGTGTATGCAGATTCCATGTGGACATGTGGACTGAGCAGATGGCAACTGGGGATGGTTGCAACTCACTTCCCATGCCTGAGCATTCAGAGTTCAAAATATTCAAAACTTTTGAAGAATTGCAGAATTAATTGATGGAAATAACATTAGAAGAGAGGGCTTCCCTGGTGGTGCAGTGGTTGAGAGTCCACCTGCCGATGCAGGGGACACGGGTTCGTGCCCCGGTCCGGGAAGATCCCACATGCCGTGGAGCGGCTGGGCCCGTGAGCCATGGCCGCTGAGCCTGCGTGTCTGGAGCCTGTGCTCCGCAACGGGAGAGGCCACAACAGTGAGAGGTCGGCATACCACAAAAAAAATAAATAAATAGAAGAGATTCATAGAGTTTACTGAATACAAATCATGCTAATGTCTGCCTTTAGAGGTAATATCCAGATGTGTCTAAATTAACAAATGTCTGCAGTATCAGTATCATTCAATTTCATGAGGAAAGGATTGTGTGAATTGTGCCGACCTGGAAGATAAAGTATCCCTGAAAATTTAACTTAACTGATATTTCAATCCATTTGGTCAAATTCTCTATCTTGTTCTGAAAATGTATTTCTTTCTGTAGTGAATGTTGCTGGTGTCTTGGCCAGATCCCTTTGACCAGGACCAGTGTAGCCATTCCCTAGTTGGTGCTGTTGGCTACTAATGGCATGAAATTAAAACCTTCTCCAGGTAATTGCCCTCAACTAAACAAGAGTTGACTAATCTGGGAGGTTATGTCTCACCCGCACTCCTAGGAACAGATCGCAGCCACTGACTCCCTGGAGGCAAGGATAAGACTGCTTCAGAAACCAATTTGATGTTGCAGTGCATGCTCTAGAGCTCCCCATGGAATGGGCTAAAGCTAGACTCCATCTGGAATTGCATCCTAGCATTAAGTGCCAGTTTCTCTCCTTTTCTCCTGATACAATAAATAATATCCACCTGAAACCCTGTCTCCGACCCTGCTTCTAGGAAACATGACCTAAAACAGTTGGTAGTAGGAGTGGTCCTTTTGCTAGTTGTTAGAAGATAGACATAAAAATCTATATAATAAATATGTAGATAGGTCTTTTAAATTCATTCTTTAAGCTTGCCTTGACCTCACTGCATCCACTTCTCACTCCTAGATATCTTAGAGGTTAAAACTATAGATTCATTTTTCTGTTAGTCTAAATAAAAGGGGGACTCATTCATTTATCTGTTTATTAAGTACCAAACACTTATGGAGTGCATCCTAATTGCCAGGGACTCTTCTTAGGAGCAGTGATATAGCAGTGAACAGAATCAAGAGTGAGCCTGCCTGTTGACCGTGTTTTAGCCAGGATTCCTCTGTGAGCAGAGCTTAAAACAAAGATTTGCATGCAGATAGTTTGTTTGGGAAGTTATTCTAAGAAGTAGAAGGAAGATGTAAGGGGAATGAATACTAAAGGAGATAAAACCAGTGCAAGGATGCATTATCAATTTGACTACCAAAAGGGGTGACGGTTTTTTTAAGCTGAAGGGCCATCTGAGGAGACCAGGAAATGCTTTTTGAAACTGTCTGCCTCAAGGTTGAAAAAGGAAGGCATTCTTCTTTGGTTCTCATCACCCTTTGGTCAAAGGCATTAGCTTCCCTGCAGCTCCAAGCTGAACGTGCATACAAGTTTCCACTAGAAGTAAGACATATACATGTAAACCCAAGGTGAAGTACCGTCAGGTCACACTTGTACAAAGACAGTCCAAGCCTGCACAAAGATGCTCAGAATATGCAGAGAATTGGTAACCTAAGAAGTGGCTAAGGTAAAATGTGGGGACCAGGGGATTCACCTATGCCTGCCATTACAGCAAACTTTGTCATGGAGCCTCCCTTATGGTGATGGCATGTGGTATTCTCTGCAAGGATTTAATACAAGAAGTTTCACAGAACAAACTATAGTCCTTATTGCTGCAGGCGGTTTTGAATCTAATTACTTTTTTAATCACCCACTCTACATTTTCCTCACCCTTGACCAGCATTTTGGCTATTCTAGTTCGCATGCCTGGGGGATAACAAGACCACCATCCCTATGGGGTCTGCAAGTTAACCTTAGTTAACTTGCCCTCGTTGGGTTGACTTCAACTGCTTGTTTAACGGTGTCACCAGGCATTGATGCTCCAAGAGACACCCCAGTAATGTCCTCTTTCAGGCACACCTCTCTCTACCTTACTGTATAGCAGGAACATTAATTAACTCTTCAGGACAATAAGGTTCAATTTCCCCCATCAACATAATAACAGAATTTTTTTTACTGCTGGTCCTTTGGCATGAAGTGTTCAGAACACCCAGGTAGTAGTAGTACCTTCAAGTCGCTACAAAGAAAATATTCCCCACCCCACTGTAAATCAGAACTTCTAATCCAGCAGAACCAGTTTATGAGGATGAGAAGTACAAATTCCACAAATGGGTCCCTGGGAGTTATTGGGAGAAGGGCCAATCTTACTTGTACCCACTGGCTTCCAGATTCATATTCTAACTATTGAACTCACAACCAAACCAAGGGTTCAATGCATATACAAACTCCTGGAGGACAGCACCCCATTCCAGCAGTGTTATCCCCAAGCTATTGCTTTAACCACCCACCTACCAGGCCATTCCACCATTCTACTAGGTTGATAAGGTTTAGGAAAGACCAGTCAATAGTGTGCCTATTGTCACATCTCTTTATGTAAAGGGCTGTAAAATGGGTCCCTTAGTCAGAAATAATGTTGTGCAGGATATTATTCATATATTTCCTGCATTCTTTAAGTCTTCAGATGGTGGTTCTGAGAGATCCTCTACAGGTAAGGAAGGCAAACCCAGGTCCACAATTGGTACCCATTCTAATAAGAAGGAATCACTGTCACCCTCTCGGTTGAAAGGAGTCCATTCTAATCAATCAATGCAGCATCAAGTAGCTAAACCCCACTGCATACACCTTGGTTTATAATTTTGACTTTGGGAACAAGTACATAACATATACATTTTTAAATTAAATAGAAAAGGACACTAAGCAAATGCTAATCATCAAAAGCAAATCAAAACAAGGGAACAGGGCTTCCCTGGTGGTGCAGTGGTTGAGAATCCGCCTGCCGATGCAGGGGACATGGGTTCATGCCCCGGTCTGGGAAGATCCCACATGCCGCAGAGCGGCTAGGCCCGTGAGCCATGGCCGCTGAGCCTGCGCATCCGGAGCCTGTGCTCCGCAACGGGAGAGGCCACAACAGTGAGAAGCCCGCATACCGCAAAAAAAAAAAAAAAAAAAAAAAAAAAAAAAAAAAAAACAAGGGAACATTACTTAATTGTATACCAAATTAGAATCATAATCACGCAGAGACTAATTACATCAAGTGCTTTTAAAACGCAGCACTATGACTGTCCATTCTTGGTTGAATATACCATAAGGACCAAGAAAAAACATAGTATTCAGTAGTCTTATTGTTACTGGTAATGTTGTTATTTAAATTATTATGTAGACGCAAGAATCAAGCAAATAAGTTTTACACTGATGTCATTAGTAAGCAAGATTTTCTTCTAGCTGTATACACAAGAAAGTTCTAGAAATCATGTGAACTAAGTAGTATAGATTATCTCTATCACTATCACTTAGACTTCCATCTCTACATACCATTTCCTATTAAAATAAGTCAGAGCTCCTTAGAGAAATGGCCAGTTGTCATTCTGAGACAGGAAAGGTACCAAGTTGTGTCTGCAATATGTGGCTGTACCTTAAAGCAAAGAAGTTGTCAGAGACAAATGAGGTTATGTTTAAAGACACAGGAGGTCACTCAGTTGTGTTCTCTCTAGCTAAAGATGGAACAATTTGATGGAGCATCAAACAGAATAATAACCGGGTTGAATTAAAATGTTAAAATGAACCAAATATTTTAAATCCACAAGTTCACAGTAGTGTTTTTCAAAACTTTATTCATCTATTTTGCAGGTTGATGGGGCACCAAATTATTATTCTACAACTTAGTAAATAAAAGGAAGGAATCAAGCATTAATCTTGCTTTTCTTGATTGTGTTTTGGGGAAACCAAATAGTTAATAAGGTTACATTGGGGGGATGGAATATTGAATATTTTACAGGGAAAATGTAAAGTCTTCATTTTGCAGAAGGAGAAGCTGAAGTACAGTGAGGTTAAACAATTTGACCAAGGTCCCTGGCTTATAAGATCTCAAATACGTATTTGGGATCATACATATAGTTATACATAATTACCTATAGTTACATACAGTTTGTATTTTGCTTGCTTTCTCTTTGTTTAACATATGAGCATTTTCTATGTCATTAAATATGCTTTGATAACATAGTTTTTAGTCATAGTATAATATTTTATCCATTGGATGCATTTTTAATTTGTTAACTCAATATTATTGCCTGGGTTGTATTTGTTTTCTATTGCTGTATAATGAATTGCCACAAACTCAGTGGCTTAAAGAAATAACCATTAATTAGCTCCCCATCTATAGGTTAGAAGTCTGGCATGGCATGGGTGGATTCTGTGCTTCGGGTACGTCAAGGTTGAAATCAAGGTGTTGGCTAGACTGAGTTACCTTCTGGAAGCTCTGGGGAAAAAAATCTACATCCAAGCTCATTCTTGTCAGAATTCAGTTCCTTGCAACTTTAAAACTGAGGTACCTATTTTCGTGCTTGCTTTCTTCCAGGGGTCTATCTTGGCTCCAAGGGACCACGTGCATCCCTTGCCATGTGATGCCCTCCATCTAAACACAAACAGCAAGGCATTGAATCTGCTTTGAATCTCTGACTTCCTATTCTGTGACCAGCTAGAGAAAACTCTGCTTTAAAAGGGCTCATGGGATTAGCTCAGATTATCCAGGTATAAACTCTATTTTAAAGATAATGGTGCCACATCTTCTTTATCCATTCATCCGATGATGGACACTTAGGTTGTTTCCATCTCCTGGCTATTGTAAATAGAGCTGCAATGAACATTTTGGTACATGACTCTTTTTGAATTATGGTTTTCTCAGGGTATATGCCCAGTAGTGGTATTGCTGGGTCATATGGTAGTTCTATTTGTAGTTTTTTAAGGAACCTCCATAACGTTCTCCATAGTGGCTGTATCAATTTACATTCCCACCAGCAGTGCAAGAGTGTTCCCTTTTCTCCACACCCTCTCCAGCATTTATTGTTTCTAGATTTTTTGATGATGGCCGAAGATGTGGCACATATATACAATGGACTATTTATCAGCCATAAAAAGAAACAAAATTGAGTTATTTGTAGTGAGGTGGATGGACCTAGAGTCTGTCATACAGAGTGAATAAGAGTGAAGTAAGTCAGAGTGAAGTAAGAGTGAAGTAAGTCTGAAAGAGAAAAACAAATACCGTATGCTAACAAAGAGAAAAATAAATACCATATAGAATCTAAGAAAAAAAAAAAAAAGGTCATGAAGAACCTAGGGGTAAGACGGGAATAAAGACACAGACCTAATAGAGAATGGACTTGAGGATATGGGGAAGGGGAAGGGGAAGCTGTGACAAAGTGAGAGAGTGGCATGGACATATATACACTACCAAATATAAAATAGACAGCTAGTGGGAAACAGCCGCATAGCACAGGGAGATCAGCTCAGTGCTTTGTGACCACCTAGAAAGGTGGGATAGGGAGGGTGGGAGGGAGGGAGATGCAAGAGGGAAGAGATATGGGAACATATGTATGTGTATAACTGATTCACTTTGTTATAAAGCAGAAACTAACACACCATTGTAAAGCAATTATACTCCAGTAAAGATGTTAATTTTTTTTTTAATTTAAAAAAAATAAAGATAATGGTGAGGGTGGGAGGGAGACGTGAGAGGGAGGAGATATGGGGATATATGTATACGTATAGCTGATTCACTTTGTTATAAAGCAGAAACTAACACACGATTGTAAAGCAATTATACTCCAATAAAGATGTTAGAAAAATAAAAATAAAAATAAATAAATAAAGGTAATGGTGCCATAAAACATAGCCTAAGCATGGGAGTTAAATCCATTATATTCCCAGTCCCCAGGACTCAGCAGTGTGTACACGTGAGACTGGGTGGGGTGGTAATATGGGAAATATTCTTCTCTCTGCCCTTTTTCTCCTGCCTTGAATGTAGTTGTGTGAGACTATGATTCTTGGTTGCTGTCATCTTCCTATCCTGAAGCAACAAGGCGAAGGAAAGAGATGCAGCTTCCTGAGCATAGCAGAGCAGAAGGATATAAACAGCCCAGATCTTTGACAATATCTCTGACTGCTATACTTCACCTGGAATCACCTACCTCCAGAATTCTTGATCAGTCAGATAATTACATGTTCTTAATGCTGAAATCATGTGGCTTCTCTTTTTTTTATTGAAGTATAGTTGATTTACAATGTTGTGTTAGTTTAGCAAAGTGATTCAGTTTATATATATATATATATGTATGTATTTTCCAGAGTCTTTTCCCATAAGTTATTAAAAAATAATGAATATGGTTGTATGTCTCCCTGTGTTATATACAGTAGGTCATTTTTGGTTAGCTATCTTATACATAGTAATGTGTGTCTGTTATGTGGCTTAATTTTGATATTTAGATATTTTTTAATTTGCTCCTGAATAAACGCTTTCAGGCTCATGAGTACAGCATATCATTTATTTGAAATTTTAAAACATGTGAAAATTTTATATTTATTTCAGAAAACATGCATATGTAGTAAAAGTACAAAAATACAAATAAGAGTGATACAAACCTACTTCAACATGATGGATCCTCTAGGGTAAGGAAAATTAGTTCCGAGAGTGGTGTAAAAAGAGGTTTCCTCTGTAACTGAAATAGACCATTTATTTCATTTTTTAAAATCCTGAAGTAAATAGAACAAATGTTAAAATCTGTTAGAGCTCATAAATGGGTAGAGGCACTTACATTCTTTCCCCTTATTTTTCTCTAAGTTTGAAGTATTTCAAAGTAATAAAATTGGAATATTTCAATATTCTAAAATAGGAAAAAAAACTGAGGCAAGAGATGCAAGAAACTTTCTCAAAGTCAGGAACTTTCTATACTCTCCGAGCAAGAAGGTGTTTACACACCCGCCCCCAACCCCTCTCACCCCTCATTCTTCCTCTGTGCTCCGATTTGGAGAGAAGGACAAGGATAAACCATAAATAGAGTCATATGCTGATCTTACTGGAAGGCAGACAACTGCCTACCTAAGGACCACACCAAGGAGGGAATTTTGAAACAATCAATAATCCTTCCCTTTAGCAGGGGAAGTGCTAGGAACCAAAAATGAACCTTCTCCCTGGATCACCATTCGCCTAACAGGCCCCTAAATTCTTGACTTAACTATGCAAAAACACCACTAATTATATTCATTTATGTGAGTGACTTACCATTTGAATCTAATTGCCATGCAGCAAAATAACTGTTAAAGCATATCATTAAACAACGTGAATAATTAGAGAGAGATTTGCTTGTTCTCCTAATTTAACACTAAACTTTAGGGCAGAGACTTCACCCTCTACCTTTTCTATCTTAAATTAGCTGGAGAAGAAGGCTGCGGAAACACTGTCTGACCCTCCATCTTATCAGAAACACGGGGTTTGCTGAGCATCCTGGGACTTCGAGATGCAACTCCACAACCTTGCTTGGGTATATTCATCACAGTGAGCATTTTTCCTCTCCATTCCACATCTTTCCTCAGGGACTTCCTCATTTCACACTCTCCACACCTGCCACTCTAGACCCAGTTTCCCACTCATCCAACTTCCACTGAAAACGTGCTAATGTCCATCTCATCTTTATTCTTTCTACCCCACCCCTGGCTCTCTCTCAGCTCATCCCTCCTCTTGTCCTTTGAGACTACAGCTCCATTGTGGGTTCATTGCCTTTTAGCTAACCTCATTCCTCACACTGTTGTCTCTTGGAGAACTTGACTCTTGAAGTCACAGTATCTTCCAATGCCTTCTCTCATGAAGAGCATCTTCTCTCAGTATCTGCCTGCTCAGAGAGTGAAGCCATGGGCAAAGAAGAGGAAGCAGCTTTCTCATTTATTAAGGGCACTTCCAAAACAATATCATAGAGCTACCTCTTTTCCTAATTCTACTGACTTAAAGTCAATTTGTCTGTTCCCAGTTCTTCAAACCACACTGGTTGTTGGTTGCCTCTTTGCCCACAGCCCACAGCACCAGATCTATTTCTTCTGTTCTCCATGGCCTCTGATTCACATTCTTCCTCTCGACTGTACTATCCAGTTTTATGCTCAACAAATCACTATCCTCACTGATTACCCTTCAGATTCCTTGACATTATTCAGCCTTATTCTCCTTGACATTTTGAAACTCCTGAATGCCCAACACTGTGCCAAGCACTGGAAATATAGTAACGTACAAGGTGAACATAGCCCTGCCCTTACAAAATGTAAACACACCTACAGACACAATAACAATTTTCTTAAGTGTTGTGCAAAAAAATCACACAGTACTACAAAAGCATATAAGAGAGAGAAAATCTATTCTGCTTCTCTGAGATATGACTTGAAAGATGAGTAGAAGTGAGCCAGATGGAAAGGTGGGAGAAGGGCATTCTGAGCAGAGACTAGCATTCACTCCATCCCAACTTTTCCAATATCTTAACACCCTCTCACAACTACTTTGGACTCTCTCCATCCTGGATCTACAATTAGATATTTTAATGTGCCTTCCTAAAGCAACCTAGATCCCTTTAGCTATTTTCAAACCTAACCACTCATTCCCAAACATACATTCTAGATCACCTCCACAATTCATTCCTTTACTTCTTGCTCCTAGGAGAGCTGAACAAGATGAAATCACCATTTCTGTAGGTCAAGGGCTGGAAAATATCAGAAGTTCCACATGGTTAAATTAATACATTATCAAATAAACTTATAGGGTAATTGGCCACCATTATAACCAATTTCAACAAGTTATCTTCCTCTAAATTTTTATTGTAACCCTGCACTGAATGCGTACTTGTCCTGGTCATTAAGACTTCCAGGGAAAAAGCTTTGTAATCAAAACTGTCACTCATCTCACTACTTCATAACCAGTAAAATCTTTTTAAAAATCTAACCTATTCCTCTCTTTCTATCAATATTTCTCCTCAAAAAGTGTTTCTTTCTCTTCTGTAGGATAGCTCAACAGACAATGATAAACTATTATTTAGTCCTTTTTCTCAGTCATCTTACTCAAAAGAGCTACTCTGGAAGACTCCACTAGCACTGTATTTGTGGCTTCTGCACAAAATGAGCAAAGAAGAACACAAGATAATAAAATTTGTGTAAGGTTTTCACATACTTTATCACATTTGAGGCACAATCCTGAAAATTATATAAGGCAGGTGATGTCTACACTTTACAGACGGGAAAACTGGGTCTCAGAGATGTAAGTGATTATAATGGAAGTGATAAAGTCAGACTAGTGCTCACTTCTCCTGAATCTAATTCATAGAATCAGAGTCTTTCCATGCCACCGCACCTTCCTCTTGGCTTATATTTTTCAGGAAGGAGGAGAGGGCTACTGAAGAAAGCATCCTTATTAAAGTAAATCCTTTGGCTTTCTTGGGTTGAATGGTCTAGCTAGACTGACTAGGCTAGCTGGACTAGGTAAACTAGGACTGCTCAGAGCCTCTAGGCATTTATCCTTGTCCTCTGTTACTAGTCTTTGTAACATTATTACCATTGCCCCGACACCCTACTCCACTGGTTAACTTGGGGCTACTCTCCATATCCCCATGGCTTCTGAACTCTTGGGGGAGTGGGTAGAGGAGAGGAGTTTGGAATTAGTGTTGAGCCAAGTTTTTTCCCAAATAGTGAAGAAAAAAAAAAGAATTGGAGAAAGAACAGTGTGAAAGTGTTACTGAGTCCAAACTCATTCTGCTGGCTGCACGACAGACCAATCAATCGGGGAACCAGTTGCTGGGCCAAGGGGTAACAATTTTATTCAGAAAGCCAGCAGACCGAGAAGCTGGCCCACTAGCGTCCTGCAGAGCCACCTTACCCACGTTAGAAGTCAGGCTTCTTTTATGCTAAAAGGGGAGGAGGTATGGCTGTTCGTGGCACACTTTTGGTGTCTGAATCCTTTGTTCTTGCAGCTGTCCACATAGGTCAAGTCATGATGTTCCTGTAGACCTCCAACAAGACCAATGTTATTCTCTGTGCTGCAATTTTTCATCTCTATCTGAATGGACGAATGTTATACCTTAAAAGGTCAGAGCCTTGAGAATGGGTTATCCTGTATATTTCAAGCTAGAGGCAACATTCTTTTACAAAAGGTGCAGAGCCAGCATGACTAGGCACAGGCAACAGAGCACACACAGCCAAAAACATAACACTTAACTCTCTGCCTAGATTTTACACACCTTTATCTTACTCTGCCGCCCTGGAGTCCCAGAGGTTAAAAAAGCTTTCCTGCACATATCTTTCCAAGTTTTCAGATCCTTCTTAGACAAACAGCTCTACAACCCCATAAGTTCTAAGTCACGTGTAAAGAGAAAGGATTGCAATCTTTTTGATCGTTATAAATTGGGTCCCCTTCGTATGTATCCTGTAGCTATGATACTCATTTTTCATTTTCTGAGGCCTGAAATATGCTGTGTCCTTGAGAAAGGGAAGGGAGCAAATGCTTAATTAAATTGCTATTATGTGCCAGGCACTGAGCTAGGAATTTTACATAGTGATACTTTCTCTGGAAAATGAAAGCAAGGAGACTTAGGAGGTGGGGGAAGAAGAGGAGGAGGAGAAAAGGTGGAGCTGGTGCTGGTGGTATTAGTTTCATCAGGGAAAGTGGAAAGGGGAAGTTGTTTGATTTTTTTCATTTTCCCAAATACTACGCAATGATGGGTATTTCCTAAGGACCGATATAGTGACCAGATAGAATATGGGGCAAATTTGGACAGCTCTCTGAGCTGGAGAAAATACTGTAAATTTGCCATCTCCCTTCACCCTCTCATTCCACCCTTCCTCCCCTCCCTACCCTAGGATGAAATGATCTGGGACAAACTAATTGAGAAAACTAGTAGTGCATGCCTTCGGGAGGTTTTATTAGTGGAACCAGACACACTGCTATAACAGAATGTACGACTGCTCTTTTACATTGATCTAATTAGAACATTTACATACTGAATGCCTCCTGGACAATTCCCTACCAATGACACTTACAGTGTGCACCAGGCAAGACTACTCTTTAGGTGAAATTGAACAAAGAAGTCATCAAGTCTCCTTTTTCTCTAAGAAAAATAACGTTGTCAAGGTTATTAACAATCAATCAGCTGTCACAGGCTCAGCATAGATGGGGATGTGGGTTTCCTCGTACTTACGAAAGATGGGGAACCGAAAGCCCTTCTCACCCTGAGAAGGAAGACACCCTAACACAATGAGAAGCAGTGGTTTCTTGGTTTTGAACAAAGAATGGGAATAAGAAGAAAGTCATGTTGAGCAGATTATCTGAGAATAAAAGGCAAAAATATGAGATCATTTCAGTAATTATAATATGGTTAATATTCATGATTGGGTGGCATTTTACAATGACTTAAGTATTTCCCAGGTCTTAGCTCTTTTTATGTCCGCACCAACTCTATGAAATCAATGCTTACCTTAGAGATGTGAGAAAGTATATATGACAAAGTCACCCATAGCGTTGGAGCAGAGTAGGGCTAGAAACCAGAATATACAACTTCTCATTCAAGCTCTCATCAATACATATGTGTAGAAAGGGATATTTCCATGTTTGATCTTTCTACCATTCCCACACACCCCCAGCACCCCTGCTCTCCCAAAATAAGCTATTTTTGCTGCTCTTCATGGCTTGAGGCTTCCTTGAAGTGGAAGACGAGATCTACGTATAGGTTTAGTCCATCATAGATATTCAGAACTCATTGATTGGTGGCTCATAACAGGGGTTATCTGAAAAGGGACTTGAAAGATACATAGATATTTTCAGAACCCCTATCTTAAAAAGAAATTAAATTGAGTGCAGCTATTCGGATTACATCCTTAAAGAGAACTTCTTCTCTGTCCTAGTTTTAGAAAAAGTTTCAAGGTTCTATAAAGTTCAGAAATGTGGTGGTATAAGTAAAAATAGATACCTGCATAAACTAATATATGCAATGCTAAAAGAGGGAAATAATTATACATTTCTTTGCCTTCTCTCTCCATTCTACCTCATTCTCTTCTTAACTCCTCATCTCTACACACAAAAGAGAGGAAGCCAACCCATTTAGAATGAGATTAAGTTAAAATTCTTCATCAAGTGATTGAAGCACAACCTCTTATCCCTAAACGAAAGGAATCGCCAGCATCTTCTTTTAAGCAAAAGAAGCAGCTCACAATTCAAAAGAGAGATCGAAAGAAAGATATTTCTCCAGTCAAAGGACATTAGCATGCAAAATATATTAAGTACTGGAATCACATTAAAGAGATGGAAGACCTGATCCAAACAAGACTGTTTACATTGTTGACCAACAGCTGAACAAGCACTGTTCTGACCATGATGAGTTTTTTATGGATAGGCAATACTCACAATAGTGGAGAAACAGATCATTCAGACACAAGCCAGACATTTACAGAGAAGTCATTCATCCCTGATGCTCTCATTTTCAGATTGAAATTTTCCACCAGTGATTTAATAATTATGCTGTTGCAGATACCCTGAAAGCTAGACATATGTGTTCCTTTATGGGACCTCAAGGCCTTGTCTGGGCAGCACTCCATTGGCCCCGAGCCTAATGACCTCATTGTAGAGACTCCATCCCACTGGTCTCTCCAGCTTGGTTCAGGCTCAAGAAAGAGGAGCTCCTCTTAGTTTCAACCCATAGAGAACTAACAACTACTGAGATGATTAAATTTTCTTCCCCATTACATATGTTTATAATATTACAACTCAAATATGCAAGGAAAACATGGCTCCTTTATAAGTGATTTGCTCTTTCTGTCGAGAGACATTTCTGATAACTTTCCTCCCTTAACCCTCTCATCTTTTCCCCACCAAATCCCCAGCCTAAAGTTTAAGGGAGTTGGCAGGGAGAGTGGGAGTCCATTTTCTCTTCCTAAGTGAATAGAATATTCTCTTAGAGTGTATCTTTCTCTTTACCAAAATGATCTCCTCATTTCCCTCTTACCTGGACCTAGTGCTGATAGAAGGAAACTGATCTGTTATTGGGGCACATAAGTCAGGAAAGTTTCTAAGGTATTATACTTCTTGCATAGATTTAGGAGAAATCTCTGAGGCAGAGAAGAAAGAGGGAAAATTCTTTCAGAACCCAGCATTTGACATGAAGTGGATTTCAGGATAAACAGGTAAATGCTATATACCATTTGTTGTGTCTCAGAACTGTACTAAATGGCCACATTTTACAATCTTGTCCTAAGGCTTATGATGAAACACTAAAATAGCACTTTTTATCTTCTCTTCTGACTGTCTATACCCCTCTGCCATAAGCAATTTCTAGATAACAGGCCCTGCATGGGCTGACAGAATATCCTGTCCTGTTTTCGTAACTGTTTATTCTAGAAATTGTTTTCATAGTTTCAAGGACAAAGTGAATACATGGCTTTTTTATAGTTCCCTTTGGTCTTTCAGTATTTGATTTGTTTGTTGTCCTGTGTTTCACTTGGATAGTCCAAGACCTTCATAAATGTTGGGTGAAGGGGAGAGGCTGTTCAAATTCATTTTTATGGTTACTACTAATAATATTCTTTCCAAAAGAAGAAATGTCTTAAGTATTTAGCCAACTTGAATAAAACTCCATATCCCTGAGGTAAGTGGGGAAAATCCCAAAGGTTAAGCAGACTAATCAATCTTAAAAGCTTTCATTGAACACATTTTCTCTTTTCTTATCTTCAATTGGACTTTTCCCTCAAACAAAAGCATTTTTATTTTTACAAGAAGGAATAAATAATCTCCTTCTCAATGTTCCACTTCAGGACCCAGTAGCCAGAATCAAACTATCTTTGTCTCTTGAGGAAAAAAAATCCAACCTTCTCCATCCTGGACTAGTAAAGGAAAGCAGTGCTTGCCATATGCCTTCCATGAATTGTCTTTACTAGCACATAGCTTTTGCTTTCATAGAACTTTCTAACAGATAAATCATGAAAACAAAGGACAGGATCCCCATGATCCCCCTAAGTCTGCAGTTCTGTTTTGCACTCTCTCAGCAATTTAATTGTCGTTGCTCTTGCCATTCTCCCAATGGACATAAACAGGCAAGTCAAAAATAAAAGTAAAAATCCTGACCCCAGAGGCTATTCAGTACACCTTGCTTGATAAAGGTTAACATGTGTGCAAGATTCTCATCTGAATGTCTGCAGTGATTGACTGATATAATTGTCTAAAATAGGTTGCGTTACACCCTGAGACTGATCAATTGCCCCGGATCCGGAAGTTGGTATAACATGTCTGAACACTCCAGGCCAGCCTCTCATAATCTTCATCATTTGGCAAACATTAGTGTTTTCCTGACAAAGAAATAGCGCTCTTGGCTAACAATGTGTTAGAGATACCACATAGCTATTCGCTGAGCTTTTCAGTGTTAAGCTATTAAAAATCATAACGTCTTACATACTCTATTCTATATAAAAGACCTGTGGGCAGATCTACTTCTGGCCCAAAGAAAGGATCGCCTTTCATATTCCAAATCAAATATGCAAGAAAAGTACTCTCAAATGTGAATTCCCCAGGTCCCTAAGCAGCAAAACTTATGGATTGTGAGGATCCAGCTTATATTTAGCATATTTAATTTTATATTTTATAAGTTGCAATACACAGATTTTCACACGAATAAATACTGGCGGGTAAACACTAAGACAATGCTGAGATTCATGAAGGGTGTGATTTAAAACATCATTAATGATTTCAGAATTAAACCTTCTATTCTTAGTAGCTTTCATGGAATCCCAGTCAAAATTTCATCCAACCATAAAAATCATTTTGAACTAATCTGATAGGAAATTAGTTGAGCCGTAATGTGTAGGCAAAATCAGCTAAGTTTAAAATGTAATGGCATATATACATGTATATATTATAAATATAAATGAAACAGATCACAGGGTAGTCAAAAAGTGACAGCTGCTTTAATTCGTAGGAGTTTAGACTTCCAACCCCTCTGGAAATTATGAAATGAGGAATAACAAAAAAAAAAAAACTACCCCCCATTATTATCCAAGCACAAGCAGTATAAGATCATTTATCTTGATGTATGTCACCTTAGAGCACATATTATCCCTAACTCTCAAAGTGTTTTTTCCCCCTTATTTCATCTCTGACATTCATTGTAAATTTAATGATCCACATACGATTTGCTGGTGTCTCAGTCTGCTGTTTTGAATCATGAAACTAGTGCTAAATTTATGGCACTGTGGTACCACTTAGTGAATCATTAAGCAGTACAGTGATTTTAATGATTTGGATCATACTGGACCTCATCACTATATAATGAGGTTCCATTTAGTGTAAATTTTATGTAAAAATTCAATTTGCAAACCAACAACATGAAACTACAACATTTTTTCTAACTTGACATTGTATTTATTTATCATATATTTCTACCAGGATCTACTTTTAAGTTCATTAACAGGATAATACTTTATTCCATTTTCTTTTCATTAGCATAATATTTAAATGACCCTAAGAATGAAAGTGACCAGTGACACCTTAAACCGCCTTAAACTCTTTCATTGTCAAGTTTGCTCAACTCAAAGATCTCAGGAATAATTGAAAACTTTTATATGGTTTTATTATCTTTGATAATATATATTCACCTTACCATTCCCAAACTTAATTGCTTTAGAGCCTATCTTTTATTACCAGGTCAGGTTACGAATGCAGAAAAGAAACAATCGTTACAGTATGCCTCTCTCATCTCTTCGTCTGATAAAAGCCTGTGACCTTCAACAATTATGATTTTTCTTCTGAGGAAATAAAATAGAACATTCCAGATGGTTAAAATGCCAACTACAGTTCATTTGTGCCATATCAAACCATTAGTCAGAAGTTTCCCTTAAAATAAAATTTGGGCCTCAAAAAATGCATTGATTAGGATGTATCAGTATGGATGGCAAGAAACCTTATGACTGAAATTAGCTTAGTGTTAATTTTTTAATTAGCAGAAAAGAAAACTGAGGCTAAGGAAGGTTAAGTATCTTGACCAAGGTTATGTAGCTCTTATATGATGTCAGGAAGCAAACTCATGTTCCTCGACTCTAACTGCTTCCTCCAAAATTCATTTTAAAATTGAAGAATAACATAACAATATAGTCATATTATGTCTGCAGAATAAGTGTCTGATTTTATCTTTTATATTTCAGTTCCCTCTGAATCATTGATAAGCATGTCTGCATCATGACCTGTTTCACCCTGTATTAAATTATGGTTTTAAAAACTTAGTTCTAACATGCGTACTAACAATAGTAGGTTCACAAGGTACTCTGAAACTGAATTTTTTACAGTCTGCATGCATAGGAAATAATAATTTTTTAAAGTAGTTCCTTAACCTAAGCAAAAGTTATTCAAAGGGCTACACGCCTAGATGATGTAGAATTTATTTCTTACTCAAACTGAATAATACATTTAAAAAAAGATTTAGGAAGGATTAAAGAGAAATCAAGTTCCTAATTTAAATGGACCCATGTTTTCAATAGAAACAATAAGCTATGTTGTCTTTTAAAGTCACAAAGAAACATGAGGTCCAATCTCCCTAGAAGTTACACTTAGACCTCAATATACTAAGGACCAAAATAAAAAATAAAATATAGTCATTTCAAGACTTTCTCCTGTGCATCAGGAAACATGGTGTGTCTTGCTTGGTTCTGTATTTATATTGAGAGGGTTAAAATGTTGATAGAGGTTTTAACATTTCCTCTTCTCAGGTAGATGAAGTCACAAAAGCCATTAAAGACACTGATTTTCAAGAGGCCCCCAGTGTAGAGTGCCCAGCTTGGACAGTGGCCATCATATGCCCTGAGGACCCTAACAGCTTAGGTGATTTTCTTTTTATTTTTTATTTATTTATTTATTTTTAAATTATTCTTTGGTCATGCCATGAGGCACGTAGGATCTTAGTTCCCCAAATATGGATCAAACCCTCACCACCTGATTTGGAAGCACGGAGTCTTAACCACTGGACCACCAGTGGGAAGTCCCACTTAGGTGATATTAATCATTTTTCCAAGCTCTGTTGTCACTTTTCATCTTGTTTGGACTTCAGCATCTGTCTCTTTTGGAAGGGTTCATACTTGGGTATGAGAATATGCCTGGATGAGAGTAAGAAAGAAGGGCTTGTCAGGCAGTGCATGGCAGGCCAACCTAGTATTCTATTTATCCCAACTTCTTCCCAATGTTTCTTCCTATTTCTAACCCCACTCAGGTAAATGCCTACATGTTACATGAATAGTACTAATTTTTTCAGAATTACTAATCATCTTAAAAATGAAGACAAATATTACTCTTCTTCTTCACATCTGTACTTACTCCTTTTTTAATAGGAAATGAAACTATTTGAGTAGCCAAGACACTTAATTCATATTTACCACAGTGACATCGAGTTACAAAGCCCTCAAAACAATATGATTCCAGTGTGGCCACTCAAATCTCCTAATATACATGGGAAGATGCTGGAGAATAAAACAAACTTGGATGTGGTCAAATGTGGGAAGAGTGTAATTGGAAATAAGGCTTGAAAAGCAGGTTAGGTTCAGATTCTGGCAGACAACCAATGTCCAAAAGAGGAATTGTGGAGATACTTCAGGAAAAAAATTGAGAAAGTCTGGAAGGGGTTTGGATTTCAATCCCTAAATCTCCCCATGGGATATCTATTTTGATCTCATTTCCATAGCATCTATTTGCACTTCACTTGGTCTGTACAGCCATTGTCTTGGTGTCATGTTTTAGATAAGCCTTTTAAACAGAGTTTTCTTATTTTCCAATAGGGTGTTCTTCATTATCCACTTGTTCTGGGAATCTCAGGGGGCTTCAGGAAGCAGAGTCATTATGAAAGATGTTTACTGGTCTTCAAGACACTCGGTCACTCTTTGCTATTGTCTTAACCTGAATGTTCTCTGATTGGCGGTTGGAGGGATGGATGCTCAGCTGCTAGGTCACAGGAATTCTTATAAAGCCTGAAGTCCCATTGCCAAGAGCCCTGCCCCTGAGATGCACCATAAACCTTCCCACCAAGTCCTGTATGTTGCCAAGGGACCAAGGAATATGGTCTGTTCCTTCTCAGTCTTGAGGACTCACTCTAATCCAGATGCAGCCACTCCCGCCTTGCATTCTCTGAGAATTTTTCCCACCCATTGTCCCCTCTGATGGAGTCTGTCATAATGTCCTGAAAGAGAGCTGGCTTTTGAAAACTAAAGCCAGTAGTAAATATGGGTTGGCTGCCGGAGAAGCAGTTTAGCAGTATCTTCAAATGAAGTCTATTTTCTGCTCTTCAAAACAATGACCTTGAAGCAAGGGAACAAGAAGTTCTGGTTAATTTATTGGTCTAGAAGAAAGGAAAAAAAGAGACTGAATTTTTAATTTCTCAATAAATAATTATCCTGCCAAACAGATCAATTAAAATAGCATTGAATGAGTATTTACCCTGTACAGAGATCGGTCCTCACCCCTATGAATAACAAGCATTTATTGAGCATCTACTATGGGCCAGATACAGTTCCAAAAGTCCCGGTCGCTGTTGCACTCACAGTCAATTGGGGGGACAGTCTGTATTTACAATAGAGATAATAAAGGGGCGATAAAACAGAGACAGATGGATTACCTATCATAGCTTCAAGTGGCATGTCCATAAGTGCTAAGGAATCACGGGGCTGGTTAAGTAAGTGACTAGTGCAAGGTAGATTACATAAAAATGTCTCAGTTATGTTAATTATGTTAATAATATTTTTGCATGTTTATCCTAGTTCATTGAATGCTTTCTACAACCCATTGACTACTGCACTGGGAAGCAGGCAGCAAAAGTTACATTCACAATGTTATCAGCACAGAGGGATAAAGTGCCTGGGTCCAACCCTCCAACCATTCAGTTGCAAATTCAGGCCTCTAATGTTAAATTTTGACTCCTGATTTATTGAGTTCTACTCCGTTCATGAAAATGCTTAGAGCTGAGAAAAATAACTTCAGTCTATTTTCACAAGCCTCAGAGACACCTCGGTGTGACTGGTCTCTGATGTAATTGCCAGTTTGGGAAATTCATGCAAGGTTTAAGCAAATGTAAGAGACAATGACCTATGTTCAGTGATACACACTAGAAAATTTCTCAGTTCATAATCACACCAAAAGTTTAGTAAAATGCACCCCTTTTAATACTTGTCAAAAGTTGGTGCTTTAAAAACAATCTTGAAAAATAATTTAACTATATCTTAGTGATTGGATGAGTATTTGACTTTATATATTATAGACTTGCAATTATATCCAATGAGTTGGACTTTAATGCTTTTGGTGAGATGAAGATCAAGAGAAGTGAAACAATATTTAAACATCACTAATTAGGCTACTATGTTAAGACTCCATTAGAGTGAATAGTGAACTCTCACCACTGTCCAATTTTCTCTTTTTACCCACTGAAGCCAGTTTTTTTTTTTTTTTTTTTTTTTTCTTTTTTTTTTTTCTTTTTGCGGTACGTGGGCCTCTCACTGCTGTGGCCTCTCCCATTGCGGAGCACAGGCTCCGGACGCGCAGGCCCAGCGGCCATGGCTCACGGGCCCAGCCGCTCCGCGGCATGTGGGATCCTCCCAGACCGGGGCACGAACCCGCGTCCCCTGCATCGGCAGGCGGACTCTCAACCACTGCGCCACCAGGGAGGCCCTGAAGCCAGTTTTTAAGACAGGTTCCCCTTCACCTCCCTGACCTCTGCTAAAAAGTTCTAGGCTTCAAAAGTTCTATAAGAAGTATTATATAAACTTAAGTGGACAAGACTTCTTGTTAATTGCACAATACTAAACCTACCATCTTCAAGAGTCTTGTGTTCAGCTTCACTTCTTGGTATATCATTTATCTTAAGAATTTCCTAAACTCAAGAAGTTAAATTCCAGTAATTTGGAGTTTAGGACCAGGTCCTAGTCTGATTCCAGTCCCTAGCATGCAGCAAGCTACAGGAGTAAAATTCCCTAAACCAAAATGGTAGAAGTCTTTTGAAAAAAGCATGTGTTCCAATTAGGCCAACATGTGTAAATAGTCATAAAACTAAAATTTTATAGCAAAGACAATCTGTAATATTTACGGCCTAAACAATTCATTGCAGTGTTCCAGGATACATTTTTAACACATGACAGCTTCCTCAGTTACTAAGACTTCATGGAACATGAAACTTTACTTTTTAGAATTTTTTCAAATTTTCTAAATAAGTGATGATTTGCCAGCTATAGGTAAAATATACTTAGCAACAAACCTGAACAGTAGTAAATATCTTTAGAATTTTAGTCATTTGTAACCTGGTACTGGGACAAGAATAGCATTAAACATTAGCGTTAAACAGCTAGACAGAAGAGTCTCCAAGCCTGGCCCACTCCGTACAACTCTGAGGGCATGAGTAAAAGCCCAGATGCTCCAGGAGTTTTGGATAAGGTCACCCTCTTACCAGAGTGGGAGAGGGGATCCAGAATGCCAGGGGCCCGTGGCAAGACCCTACCACTTTGTCTTTCAACACCCACCTCCTCCCCACTTACCATCTGCCTCCAGACGAGTCTCAACCCTTTATGTTGAGACCAATGTTTCCATTGGTCACATGAAGCCCAGGCCTCCCTGCTGGTCCCTCACCTTCTACACTCTAATCATCATATGGCTCATGAGCAGAGAAGCAACAAATCCCCTACCCAAGCTCCCTGGTACACTCTTACTCCCTTCACTGCCTTGATTCTCTTCAAAGCATTTAGCAGCATCTGAAAAACTACACTTATATTTGTCTCACTATTTTTCTCCAGGGTATGTACAGTTGGTAAAGGCTTGTCTGTTTTTCACACTGTTGTAGACCAAACACTTAAAAGAGTTCACAGCAAATCATAGGGGGTCAATAAACATTGTCATGGAAAAGAATGAATGGATGAATGGATGAAATACAGAGAAATCATGTGAAGTGGATTTAAATCAAGTTATATTTAACACGCACTTAAATGTGTCAGGCACTTGTATGACCATGTTACTATAGTGTGAGGTTGCTACCACAAGATAGGTATTAGAGATATGGAGATAAAGGGTGAGAGAGTGAGGTCTCTCTCACCCTTCTGGGGCCTTCACTCTACTAATTCTTGATCTTTCAAACTTGATATTTGTCTTACAAATGTGTGTGTGTGTGTATATATACACATATATACATACATATATACATTTGTGTGTATGTGTATACATAGAGATATGTGTTTCATATATGTAGACAGAAAATGAAATATATAGTCATTTACACATATATAGAAATAGACACATACACGCACGTATATACACACACATATGACTTCGAAGCTAAGCTCTAGAGAAAATATTACCAATTTTGACTATTAATTCCACCTCCATAAGTGAAAGAAGAGAAAGTATAGACATGGTACTCCCTTTCATCATCTACAATTTTCAGTATGTAGGCATGTAAGTCTACCACATTATGGGGAATATTTAGTGAGAAATGAATATTTTGCAAGGACTCAGATCAAATTCCCTTATCTGGTGAGTAAAAATAATTTGTTTGAATGAGAAATTTTCAATAAGGACAATAATGAGCCAGAAGACATTGAAAGCCAGAAGAGAAAACAAGGTTATTAGTAGGCCCTTATGTAATTTATAATCACCTATCTCTGGAGGGGTAAAAATGGTCCCATTTCTCATTGTTGGCAATTCTTCTCAATGACCAATATGTCTACCAACATTTTCTTCTGGAAAATACAGTCAAAGTTGTAACAGAAAATCACAGATGCAATCAAATTCATACTAATGGTTGAAATGCACCATATGTCCTCTGATACCTATGCACAATAGGGTGCAGGTTTAATGACTCTCTTATTGTGCCCCTGTTGTAATTAGGTATTAAAGGACATATGGTATGTTCCCGTTTTTACAGTGAATTTCCTTGTTTTTTATTGTTTTCTATCAGAAGCTTAACAGTCTTTCAGGGTAGTATTAGTAGTGAGAATTAAACCACATGTTGATTTCATTTTTCTAAGGCTTGGAATCTCATCTTGATTGGCCTTATTAGCACAGTGCCAAAGAAAACATCCAAATCAAATCTATTTTCAGTTAATATGGAGTGAAACAAGTTTGAATTGGTAAGAAATAAGTGAAAACTCTTGGAGGAATAAAGACTTAGGATACTCCATGTAGAGTTTAGAAATCAAATAATAGCTTATTTGTCCAGAAAGACATCACAGTGTGATGATTTGGAAATTTTTCAACTTTCTTGCAAGATATTTACTATCAAAATCATTTTTTAAAAAATAAGCAACTACCTTATAAAAGATCTCTGTATAATAAAATCCCCAAACAAATATACAACAAAAATCCAACTGAAAACAAAAGTCAGTGGAATAAGAGCATTGGAAGCTATGACTCATATTTAATTTAGCTTGTTCAAACACAAGCTGAGATTTTTCCAAGACCCAAGGAGCATGATTTATGCAAATTCACTAAGTTTGAAAAAAAATCTGCATCAACTCAGAAGACTATTTTTATCCACACACACACACACACACACACACACAAATAATTTGAGGAAACAAAGATATGATGGCAAACATTACTACTTCAAGGCATTTCAACATTCACCTTAAACTTAATTAAATCTATCCTCAGATTTTTAGCATATATATCAACCAAGCACTGAGTAGTTTTAAATTCAAATGTTATTTAGCATCTAGAAGGCATGTTACAGATTCTTAGGAAGGAAATTTTCACTGGATACTACAGCCTTTCACGTGAGCTTTACTAGTCTGCATTTCAGGTCAAAGAAAGGGAAAGATCTTATCATGCAAGTTTATATTCTTCAGTCGTAAGCATGGCTACACATCCCTGTCCCAGTCAGCACGAGGGCACATTACAAGATAGCCAGCCAGGCTTCCAAATGAGCCATGAAGATTAATAAAATACAATCTCCAGTAGATGTTGGCACCTCCCTGTCAAGCTAGCTAATGAGTACTGTGTTACTGTAAGAGTCAACTGTCACATTATCTCTGGACTAATAAATGAACTCTAAGACAAATAACAATACACAACTAAAATTCAGTCTGAAAAGAGCTTTTCATTTATTGCAGACTGGTGCAGCCCTAAGAGGCTCTCTGGCTGTCGGCACCATAAGCGTTGTCAATTTTTATAGGAAGCATTCAATACAGACAAAGTCAGTTTAGGCAAAAGACATCTAGAATTGTTTTCCCAAATCCAAGGTTTAAAACTCACAGCAAGCAATTATTAAGTTTAACCCATATATATCCAAATATCTAATATCTAGAGAAAAGCGTGTCTACCTTGAGTCTACCAAAAATATAGTGAACGAAGCTTGTTTTGGGGAAATAGTTCAAAATTTGGGGAATTTTTAATTTAAATAAGAATTTATACCTCGTAGTGATAAGTTTATTAAAAATTAGCTTCATGTAAGAAATGAGAGGCCACTATAGTCTTTTTGTGTCTGTGTGTCTTTCCAGAACCTGTACCAGAGGACGGAGGCTGTCCAGGGACTATAAATGCAATATCACATCATGAATCCTATTTCTGAACATTGTAGTTTGAGTATCCTTGAAGTTACTCTGATTAGGAAAATATATTTACAGTATAATAATAAGAAATCATTACTGAACAGTTATAAAAGATCAAATTTTGTGACAAGAAGTGTGATGGACAGAGTAAAGTGTAGGACATGGAAAGCATTTTATCTAGTTTTCAATTATTGAGAAGAGGAAGAAGAACTAGAAGGAAGGAAGGGAAAGAAGAAGGAAAGAAAGGAAAAGAAAGGAGGGGAGGAAGGGAGGGAAGGAAGAAGAAGGAGAAGGAGGAAGGGAGAGGAAAGAAAGAGAAGGAAGATATAGGATCCACTCTGTGCTTTCAGATACCCAAAATACATTACCGTTATTTGTTTTAACACATCAACTTTTCATAGTGTTACTCCTGATCTATCATGTATAATAATAATACAATAAACCTGAATCCTCCTCTTGGCATCAGGGAAAGTATGTTCCCAAACACCAATGGTAAAGAGGTTCACTTACTCTCTGCCTTCTGTGAAAATTTCGGAATGGGGAAAAAAGATGAAAGAATGACCATAATGGGTCTGATCCTAGTCTATCCAGTCTGATATTCTAAATTATTCAAGTAGCTTAGGACTTTGGAATAGGAGGTGCTTGTTCTACTTGTCTTCAACTTCTATTACTTTCACACTGAAAACTGGATTCCAAAGACCTAAGAGGTCTCTCTTATCCCTTACAATGTGTGTACACACATAACGTGCTGTGTGCGGTACTGGCTCATAGTAGGTGCCTGAGAAGTATCAGTCTTCCCCTCCCTTCCACATTAGCTCTTTCTCCTCCCTTTTTCTCCCTGCCTCTACTCTGGATTCAACTTTCAAGAACTAATCGCCTGGAAGATGAAGTCAGTTGTTCTGCAGGTGTTCATTCTAAATCTCTCCCTGCCCCTCCCTTCTCCACCAAGATAGATAGCAAACATGACACTTCCAAAGATTTTTTCATAATGAAAGGATTGATTTTTCATTCCAGTCCTGGAATCATTCCACAATATTCTGGTTTGGTTTAATAAGCAAATGAGACAGTGAAAATGTTTGCTACTATTATTGTCATTACTATATTGTTGTTATTGTTATTATTATCATTATTGCCCCAAATCTCCAAAGTATTTTCTTCAACCTGTGTCACCCCTGAAAAGTGATCTCCCTGGGTTTTCTTCCTTCCATTTGAAATACTGCTTCCCTTTACTTATTTGCTCCTTGTATTTCCTACAGACTTATAGAAAAAAGATTCTAAACACAGACTGTTAGGTTAGTTGGTTGCTTCTAAATTGACATCTTTTCAAGTTTTAAAACCTGCTTTCTCATTCTCATTCATACTCACCTTACCATTCTTCCACAGTTTTGAAGAACTTTAACATTATTAACTTATTATTTAGTTATCTAATAAATTATTATGAATAACTGTCATGTAGGCGGTATTCATAATCTCCACAGATTTTCATGTGAAATCAAATCATTTCCTAGATTCTTACACACTTGTGAGGCAGGTATTAGGGTTATATGAATGAAAAAATTAAATATCACAAGGGATAAATGACCTGTGTAAGGTCATAGTGCCAGAATGCAGAGGGTTAACTGAAACGCAGGTCTTCTGACCTCCTTACCAGCCCCTTCCAGCTCAAGTGTTGTCTGAATCCATATCTCTGTCCATTCCACTTTTAGAGGAAAGAGCTTTTACCTTTGCCAGGCTCCCTCCTGTGCTTCCTACACACATACAGCATCGATCGTTTTCACTAACATATCAAGGCTTTCTCCATAATGGAGTTTTTGAGGTGCATTTATATTGTAGATGTAGACACTGGATGGTCTTACCCAAAGAAAGAGGAAAGGAGAAAGCAAAAGTTAGGGTAGCAATAGATGGGGAGAAAAATTGCTTACAGCAAACTTTACTACTGCATAGATGTGCCCTATTCTTATTCCTTATGCTACCTTTACAAGAAAGAGGTCAGAGATACTCAGAGATCAGAGGTAAGTCCTTCAAATATGACACATGTTGAGAACACTTCAGCCATCAATCTACAGAGGAATATGACAGCATCCTCCACAGTGATTCCTTCCAGGTAATGTGTAGACTGGCAACAATGAAAACATAGGTTAAGATCTGCGTGCCTGGCACTTTACATGTATTATTATTATTATTATTATTATTATTATTATTATTATTATTATCATTATTTATTTATTTTAGCGATACACGGGCCTCTCACTGTTGTGGCCTCTCCCGTTGCGGAGCACAGGCTCTGGACACGCAGGCTCAGCGGCCATGGCTCACGGGCCCAGCCGCTCCGCGGCACGTGGGATCTTCCCTGACCGGAGCACGAACCCGTGTCCCCTGCATCGGCAGGCGGACTCTCAACCACTGCGCCACCAAGGAAGCCCTACATGTATTATTTTATTTAATCCTCACAGTAACTTAAAGCTAAGTGCTGTTATGGTTCCAATTTTACAGATGTGAAAACTGAGGCTTTGCAAGTTAAATAATTCAATTAAGGTCACACTAAGATACAGTAGAGTCGGGATTCAAACTCAGGCTATCAGACCGCACTCCCTCCTCTGCAAGAATAATATTCTGCCACCAAAATGCCACTTGGGCATTTTCTGTTAGGATGTTTCCTGAGGGAAGGATTATGATCAATATTTGACATTCTCCCTTTTACAAAGCAGCTGTCCTCAAATCCCCAGGCAGGGAGTGTAGAAACATAGCGGAGAGGTGGTCACATAATTTCATCAGCCCACTGAGAGAGTGGCTCTGCTCAAAGGAATCACTTGTGCACACACACTGGAAGAACCACCCAGGAAAGATTTTCCCCTCTTCCACCCAGTTCTAAGTAATGCATTGCTGTGTGTTCCAGGCCTGAAGGGAAGATTCTCAGTAAATTACATATGCCAGTAACATTTGTGGGCTCTTTGTCAGCGAACAAGACTTCAAATGGCTGAGCCAAAAGCCTGAATTCATTGGGGAGGACACTTTTCATTCTCACTAAGCAGGCTCTCATAAGCAGTGTCAGAAAAACACACTGTCTTTGTTGCATCTTCTTTGTGTAGGGATGGGCTGCTTCTCCAGCCCTGTCAGTTTCATGCCAGTCTTGTGGGCCTGGAACTTTTTAAAAATTCACTTAAAAAAAATAAAAAGCATGTCCAAGAATAACAAATGAGAAATTTATATCTTCAAAATATGTAGATTTGAGATTTGTTTGGGGAGAAATAGTGCACAAGCTCTACCGAGCATCTGTAACGATGATATATCTACACATTATATGGCCAGCTATCTTTAGTTTGTTTTTATATCCCGTGGAGTGTGACATCTGTGCAAAAATTATGAACTGGCTCATCTACATGAGGTGCTTATTCAGAGTTTGAAAAATGGGCCTATTCTTGTACAGTCCAATTATTTATGAAGAAATTAGAAAGAAACTTTAAAATCTTGGAATCTTTCTCTTTATTTGCTTGTGACTCTAGTCGGTCTGATCGAGCAGAAACCGTCTGTAACAAGGGTGAAGGTTTTACTAAGTGGGTTAATTATATTTATTTTCATGGCCTCCAGTCCCTCATTTGCTTTTTATAAATTACTCAGGGCAAGGGGCTAATCTCTGTGATCACTCTCAATCTAGATGTAACAGCTCAACCTTTCATTTGAAGTGGATCTTTCCTATTACAACCCTTTTATGAATCACCTGTAAAAGAAAGGCAGGCTATCTCCACATGGAGATACAGATATATGCATATAAAAATTTATAACTATTCCCTAATCACTCAGACGCGTAGGCTAAGCATCACTTATGATTACTACACAGATACTATTATACAAAGAAGTACATTTATATGGAAACCTAAAGAAAGCTTTTATTATAAGAATAAATGTTCACTGATCCTTAACTCTAACTATCCTATTAATGCAACAATAAGGAGGTTCATTCATCTTTGCCAGTCCATACTTAAGCCCCCTTAAGTGTGTCTTCAGGCAACGAAGAAAAATGAGATGATTTTCTCTCTCACTTTGCTACCCTGGCATGGAATTCTTCCCCCCGCCCCCTTCTGGATTTTTCCCTCTACTCCTAAATAAGTTTTCAATCAGCATTCCAGTACTGGAATGGAAAGTGAATCCTTCATTTAAAAATCTTTGCGGGGCCTCCCTGGTGGCGCAGTGGTTGACAGTCCGCCTGCCGATGCAGGGGATACGGGTTCGTGCCCCGGTCTGGGAGGATCCCATATGCCGCGGAGCGGCTGGGCCCGTGAGCCATGGCCGCTGGGCCTGCGCATCCGGAGCCTGTGCTCCGCAACGGGAGAGGCCACAAGAGTGAGAGGCCCGCATACCGCAAAAAGAAAAAAGAAAAAAAAAAAAATCTTTGCAACCAACTATTTGTTCCAGCTGTTTTGACATGAACCATGGTGAAGGGGTGAGGGGTAGGGGGATCAGAGAATGCACACCTCCAGACTAACTGGCTTTCATTTCTGGACACTTCACCTTTGAAAGTTGAGTCCAGGGTAGGGGGAGTGAGGGAGGGAGAGTAAGAAGCAATAGAGAGGATGGGAGGAAGAAAACTAATTCTCCTTGAGCAGCTATAATGTGCCAGTCACCGTACACTGTACCTTTATGTACAAGGTCATAAGGGATGATTTCTTCCCAATTTTTCAAGTTTGAGGAGTTAACTTTGTAACCCGAAAGTAATAGACAGTTGGATATTTATGAGTTGGGGTCAATTTTCCCTTCAGCTTTGGGAATCCTCTTTATGTAAGACTAGACATGCACCTCTCAGAGACAAGACTGCATCCTCCTAGGCCTGTAGTTTTCGTGTCTCTAGCATCCCAAAGAGCAGGGAATGCTTTACAGATGAAACAGATAACTGCTCTGTTGGGTTACAGGAATTATTTAGCAGAACCCTCATCCACACATTGTTACCCCAACCTACAGCATTTTACTAGTGTAATTTTGTTTTTATATTCTCCAAGATTCCCTTTTTAAATCTATAGATGGGGGTCACGTGTTGATTCTGTGTGGAGTACTATCTTATTTGTCAGTTAATAGTCTAGAAAGGACTAGTGGGAGATGATGAATCCCTTTGGAATATGGGACATGGGCCTGACAGGTCAATCCAGTCTAGGAAAAAGGGTGGATATTAGGAAAGGAAGTGTGCAGAGAAGTAAGTGTGTGGGTGCATGGGGACGAACGGGTGGATTGATACATAATCAGTTTTGGCTAGCTGTCTACCTTTTGCTGAAGTGGTGTGTGGAAGAATTGTATAAAAACACTGAAAAGAAATAAGGCCATGGATGAACCCAGAGATTATCATATTAAGTGAAGTCAGACAGAGTAAGACAAAAATCATATGATATCGTTTATATGTGGAATCAAAAATGCGATACAAATGAACTGATTTACAAAACAGACACAGACTCACAGACATAGAAAATAAATGTATGATTACCAAAGAGGGAAGGGGGGTGGGGGAGGGATAAATTAGGAGTTTAGGATTAACAGATACAAACTACTGTACATAAAATAGGTAACAAAGACTTACTGTACAGCTCAGGGAACTATGTTCAATACCCTGTAATAATAATGGAAAAGAATATTAAAAAGAATATATATATATATATAAAACTGAATCACTTTGCTGTACACCAGAAACTAACACAACATTGTAAATCAACTATACTTCAATTTAAAAAATAAAATAAAAAAAGAAAGAATTCCACAACAATTGATATTTTTACAAATTCTACCAGTTGTTTTGACTTTTACAAACTGCCATAATCATGCAAATTCAGTCTCTCCCACCAAAAAAGGAAAGCTGTTTCCCCCCCCGCCCCCATAGGCACTAAGCTTCTATTGAATATCTCATGAAAACTCAGTAAAATCACCTGTGAGAGGAATATGACTATGATACTTGATTGCTGGAGAATCCCTGAAAGCAAGATTGCCAATGAACTGGCGATAGTGGGTTGTGAAATAATGCTATTGCTTTTTTTTTTTTTTTCTTTTGTAAATACCTTGTTATAAAAAATGTTTTTCAGGTCACTAAAAACAAGAAAAAGCAAGCCACGGGGACAGGGCCCCTTTACTATTTTGAAAGGCTGACATCATCGTTGTTAATAAGGCAGTTATTGGGGACCTACTGAGCACTGTGACATTCCGCGCCTGCACTCCCAGTTCCCGCTACGCTCTCCGCTGGACGACGGCCTCCCCGCGCACAGTTAAATGTCTGCGATGAAGCCCTCTTGGTTTATTGTTAATTAAGTTTAAGTCTAGATTCCCTCCGCATACGACTTAAAATACAAATTGTGTGCACTTTGAACATAAAGTCTTTGAACATTCCTCACTAATTGTTTAAACGATGTGTGGATTTTGTCTCTAGCAGTTGGTTTCACTCTTTGGACAAATTGAAAACTTTTTTCCAGTAAAACTCCACTCCTCTTTGTAGTCTTAATTTTGTACCACAGGGACTGTTTGATAAGCACTTTTCAGGTAGAAAAGAAAAACATGATGACCCAATATTCTCTGTTTTCCCCAATGGTTAGATGTAGAAATTATTCAAAAAAAAAAGAAACTGGATTATGATTGGTTACATCTATCCAGGAGCAATTCCCTGAAGTCGTTAAGGGAGCAATAACGAGAGAAAGTTGTTGCTAAAATTGATTTTAGGCGGAAGCCAGGTTCATTTCCCTAAAAAATCTTTTGTATGTTTATTTAGTAATTGGTCATGAAATAATGCTTTAGACAGGCATTTTAGAAAGCATACCTCCTGTTTAATAAATCTGAGACTTTGATAATCATTAATGCACAAATGCCAGCAGAGAGATGCTTTATTCCCCATGTCATAGTACAGCTATTAATGATACTCAAAGGAGTGAAAATTACCATTTCGGAAGTGTCCAAAGCAGTAAACGGGTAAACAAGCCTGCAGTTAGGGCTATGGATGATGTGAATCAACAAGGGTGAAAAGATTTGGTTACTCTGTGTATTAGTGTTAATAGGAATAGATTATAGAGGAATATTTGTGATGTGACCTTCTGTGCACTAATTGAAATAGTATTCAGAGTCAGCATTGGCGTAATCAAGTTAAACACGGAATCATAAATCATCATGAAAAGTGCTGTCACAACTTCGCCATTAATGCCCTAGACTGCTGGGCAGCATCAAGAAAATATCTGCTGTGCCGATCTTTAGGTTAATAGGAACAGAAATGGCATTTAAAGACTATTTGGATCAAATCTGCTCTGAGGTTGAAAGTGTTCCTCTGTTAATTTACTGGTAATTTGAAGTGATGTAGTTAGGGTTAGAAAGAGCACAGCTGAGCCCCATATAGCACAACAAAGGGCTGTGGGAGTTTCTTCTAATATTTATTTAATTGCTTTAGGGTACAATGCTAATCAGTTTTAATACACATGTGTAGTTTCCTTTGTTTCTCTATTTAAAACAGTTGGCAAGGTGATCAAATGCGTATGGTTAGCTATATAGCTTGAGGTGATCATTTGACAAAACAACTTGGGCATCCTTATATTTGTCAAACAGAAAAGTCTTATTGTGTAGACATGGAAAGACTTCTGACAAGTTAAACTATGATGTGTCCCGAGAAAGAATAAGAATTTACTAGCAATATTTTTCTTACATTTTCTATTGATTGAATAGAATCAGGTGAACAGGCTTAAGAAAAATCACAGAGGAATTTGTTAAGAAATGATATATACTATTGCCAATAACTCCCCATGTCTCAATGCAGAAAAAGGTTTTGCTAATTTAATCAGTTACTCCTCAGGTCATGGAGACAATAAGATGTATGATGCTAAGAAGTAAAGGGCTTGCTTATTATAATTTGCTTCAAATGCTATAAATTAATACAAATTCCAGCAATTGATAATAGAATCTTTTCAAAAGTACCATATTTTACTTCAAATCTGAAAATACTTCAGGTCTACCCAGCTTTAAATAATGTATTTAAAACTTGCAGGCAATTTAGGTGGACAAATGTAGATCTGTTTGATAAATAATCCTAGGGGAAATTCTTTCTAATTGCCATTCACACAATTAGAGGGAATGGAGGAAAGGATGACTCACTTGTAAATAAAGTAGGATATTTTTAAGTCATCACTGAATTTTGAATGACCTTACAATTTACCTGCAATAGACAAATAGATGCTGTAGGAAATCTCAGCTCCCTTTGCAGTTTGAATGTGAGAGTCTTTCTCTTAGGAGAAGACTTGTGATTTTTGCAACCCTCCAGGTTACTTGAGTACCATTTTTAGCATCTTGAACCAACAAGTTGCAGAGCCCAGGTAGCTCTTCTCTGCACATGCTCAGTTTATAAATAAGGTACCTGACACTGGGGGTGAAGCAGCTTGTCTAAATTCTCATAGCCAGCCAGGGTTTGCAGCATTGAATAACCAATCGACATGAATGTCCCTAAAACACTACTCTGAAAATTCTCACTTTAGAGCCTTATAAGTGTATTATCTTTTCAGTGATATTTTGCTTCTTTTATATGCAATACTTTTCCAACTTTTCTACCTTTGACAATGTTTAGTAAGAACCTTCAATTCATACTCTCAGCAGCTAATCAAATTTCATAGAATTGGCAAGGATCTGAAGTGATTTCTATAATAAAATGACTGAAATGCTGGCTAACAAAATATGTTCTCCACTTTTAAGAACTGGTGGTTGTATTTTTGGAAAATTACTTAAAAGAATGTTGAAAAGAAGTTGCAATCTGCATTGAAATGGGGTGTTGGTCATGGTACCATAGGCTGATGATCTGTTTGTATTAATTTCTCTAGCAGTAAAATGTACTGGTTGTCATAATACAGGGAATTATCTGCCCTTTGAATAAGAAGTTAGAGCTACATCAAGTAAGCAGGGTGAGGAAAGGTAGAAGGAAGCTTTGCCCCGGGTGGGAAATTTTATCTCCCACACTTCTTCCTTTATCACTAGAGATGCAAACATGAATTAGACATAGTTGCTGATGTTGATAAACTCCCAATCTAATAGACACATATCCCTAGTATTACACAGCTAAATATGACCTTAAAGAGCTTAAAGATGTGGATTAGTGATAGGAGCAGGACATTAAGCCACTTCTCCAGACTCCAAGTCTCGTGGCCCTGGTTTCTCCACTGGGCACAGCGGAGAAGAGCACAGCCCATCCCGTAGATCTGGAAGTGAGTGGGAACAAAAGAAAAAAGATGCTAGAGAGAGTCCCCATATATCTGGGGACTCTACAAGTGTACACAAGAGCATCAGCACTGGCTGGACTCAGCCAATAACACATCACCTTTTCCCAGTGGAAGTGGTCCTCTAACCAGAAAATCTGAATGGGGGTGACAACAGAAAACCTCTCGATGACAACTAATGATTTGATGTTTCTCATCATTGGGGGGCGGGTGACACTGCATAATACCAATTGATATGTAAGGTTGTCAAACATATGTTTTTTGGTTTGTTTTTTATCTTGCGGTCCACGGGCCTCTCACTGCTGCGGCCTCTCGCGTTGCGGAGCACAGGCTCCGGACGTGCAGGCTCAGCGGCCACGGCTCACGGGCCCAGGCGCTCCGCGGCACGTGGGACCCTCCCGGACCGGGGCACGAACCCGCGTGCCCTGCATTGGCAGGCAGACTCCCAACCACTGCGCCACCAGGGAAGCCCAAACATATGTTTTTAAGGCACTTTTTTTCTTATTTATTGCTCTCTGTTGTCTTCTGGAAACAGCATGCTGTTCCTAATTTTGGGTTTTCTTTCTCATTAAGGACCTAGAATAATGCCTGGCACATAGTAAATGCTATATTAATATTTGTTAGATTTTTTTAAGTTATCTAGGGTCAATATTTTACATGTCTACACAGTAGTTGTAATTTGAAGTTTTTAAGATGTGTTTTCATAGATTTTTAAATGGTGGCGGTTTGAGAGGTATAATAGAAGTGTGAATGGAATTGACATCTGAGTGGAGATGTTGTACTTCCGCATAACAATTCCACATCTGACACTAATTTTAAAATGTTTTCTCCCAAATGCCCGCTCACTACCTTGGCTTTACAGGCCAACCTGCCATCTGTGAGCAGAGCTGCGTGTCTCCTCCACTTGAAGAGCCCCAGGAGCATTATATAGTCAGTGGGAGTGCAGGACAGAAAAAAATATACACTGCTTTGCACACAGCCTGAAAATCAAGGCATAAAAGAGGGAAAATAAATCAGTGTGCCTCATTTGGCCTTTGCATGCATAATTCATCCGTAGAAATAAGTATTCAAAATGTTTCACCAGTGAGTATAGGACAAGTTACTTTATTTTTCATTATTTCTAGAACCCAGACAATTCCAGTATAGATCATTAACTGGATTATACAAGGTATATATTTAAGGTATATAAATATCCTCAAGTTGTTGATTTTAAGGGTATATTTACTGTTTTTAAATAGAGCCCATCAGGTTGATTTATTAAACTGAAAATCATGCAAACCAGGTAGACCCTTTTACAAATACCTGAAAGACATCAAAACGTTAGTGCCCAAGATTGTGAATGGAATTAACATGTATTGAACTCCTGCAATATTTTGATCACTATAGTAAGCATTTCCAAATACATTATCTCATTTAATTTTCCTAACTGCCCATGAGATTAGGGCTATGTTCTCCATTTACAGGTGAAGACACTGATTTCCAGAGAGATTGAGCAACTCACCCATGATCACACAGATGCTAAACAACAAAGTCAAGGTTTCACCCCAGGTTTCTTTGATCTAAAGCCAAGTGCCTTTTACTACCCCAAGCTGCTTCTCTAATTGGATCAAAAATAGTACATAAAATAAGCTATATTCTTGAAAATAGATGTGCGTGTATGTATACCCATACTATTAGGTCAGTGAGTAAGTGGGCAGCAAAATTGAAAGACCCAAATTTGGGGTCTATTAGCTACTTATTCCTCCTTTGCCCAGCAAGTATACCCCTGCCATTCCCTTGTGAACATTTGCTACTTTGTAGTTTTAAAGATTCGAATATGTCCCCCTGCAGATAAAAATGTTATTATAAAATTTACCCTAATTCCACTTCATCCTGTGGTCTTTGAAGAAACCTGTAGCCAAAACCATAGCTGACATTTAATACACTATGTGAACATCAGCTTAAAGTTACCATTGTTATGAATACCATGTAAATTGCATTAAAATCCCCCTAATATTAAACAATTACATAGTTAATACAGACAAGTTTTATCACGTATTTTTTAAACCTCCAAAATTTAGAAATGCAATTATTCAACTCATGAAATAAGTACATTCATATCAACGTTGACTATGTTGCATTTTTTCCTGGTCTATTTTCCCAAGATAGTTTGTCTCTATATTCACATTATGAGCCTGCAACATCTGTACACAAAAGACCCTAACTGAATTTTCTTAACGTTGAGTTTTGACATAATGATTATATTCATCTTTTGAGATGTTGTCCTACATCCTACTTCATTTAAGGTGAAGTCCTTAAAGATTTTCCAATCAAGTTGTTCAATTCTAAAACTCCAAGCATGGTTATTTTAGTGGAGAGGCAAAAAAGAAAAAAAAAAAATCTTGAAATATGAATTCATAAAATTCTATCCCATACCTTATCTGGCTTGGCAATGAACAGAGTGCTTAAAAGAGAAAGATAAATCTAATTTAACATTATAACTCTGTTAATAATAAAAATGTATAGATTCCAAACCTCTTCAGTGACCCTGTCTCGCACAGTATAATTCCCTAAAACTTCTAAGTCACTCAATGATAAGAGGCTGATCTAAACGCTTCCACTGCATTAATCAAATACCAGGTCTAATTAAAAGAGCCATGCACAAAGCTTTTTCAAAATGTTGCTCAGGTATTGCAATAATTTCTGATCACCCAAGCCTGGAAGACAAATAATTAGAGCTGCCAGAGCATTCTGATGAGTGATGTCAGCATCTCCAAGTGACCTTCCCTCCACTAATTAATTTTCATCTTAAGAAAAGAGACCCTGTTGTTGCACATTATTAATTGAGTTCACTAAAAGATGCGCCTGATTAATTTTTGTTGATAATACTTGTCATTCTAGGCAGTGGCTGTAATCATTCTATTGGGTTTTATTTTTTTTAAGTTGATCTAAGTCCTTTGCAATGTGACTGATATATCTGATACAAAATATCATGCATAAGGGCATATCCTATAATGTGTCTGAGCTATTTTTCATTGCAGTTGTTGGCCAAGGTAAAATGAAATGTCAAAGTGGAGTCTTCTGAGCTGTTGGAAACTGCAAAGGTGTCATTTCACTTTGTCCTCATAACTTAGGGAGGCCACTCATTCTCAAGTCCCCAAAAGAGACCACTGCATCCATTTGATAGCCTCCTCTTGGGTTTTACGGTGAATTGTCCCTTCAGCAGAGAAAACCGTGGTTTGTCTTACAAGACTTCTTCATTGTATTTCTGTTGTTACCAAAATATTTTGTGCAACTTCCTTTGTCCTCAAAGTGGGATGAACAGTCTGCTAAGTAATTCCAGCCTTCTGACCCTGTGTGAGAGGCCCAGAACTTGGATTGCTGCCTTGTTCATTCATAAAATATCAGGATTAGAAAAAATAGAGAGCTATATTAAAGTATTTATTTTGTTAACCTAAAATTAAACAGGAAATTCAGTCACACACCTAATGAATGTAAGCTGTACTCTAATATGGGAACAGTCACATGTCAGTGAATTTCAGGACCCTTATTAAAACCATAGTTCATTTTCTGAAGAACCTTCTAAATGTAGAATTAATTTCTTGGGAAAATATCGTGTTCCAGTTTCAAAGTGAAGATATTTTATTTGTATTGGGAAAATGAACTCACAGGCTTCTTAGATTTTAAAGTTGTCCCATTAGTGAATTTTGATAAATTAGCCTAAATGATCAAAAAATAAATGTAATTTTGTGGGTACATGTGCTTAACAATTAAGAGAAAATGCTTATTGAAATGCCTTTTGTGTTTTGCTGAATCTGAAATCTTTGTAAAGTATCTTGAATCTTTGCTGAAACAGGCAAGGTTAGATTTTTATCATCCATGCTATACGCTATTTGCTTAAAAGTTTAAAGGATTTATCAAGCATATTATAGTATAGAAGGAAAACTAAATAAAACTCTGTCTCTTATATATCTCTTTTGAGGCATCCTTCTCCTCCTCAGCTGTAAACTTGTTTTTTGTTCTATTTCCCCACTGGGTAAATGCAAGATGCCCCTAAACCATCCTGGAGCTAAAATCAGATCAAGTTGCCCTATCTTTTAAGCCCAATTCACACCTCTCCATGAATGATCTTCAGTGGGGAGAAATGTGGCAGTGATTCTCTAATAGTAGAGTTCAGGCTCTATATTATTAAATATGACCAGGAATTAGGCATTCTGTGTATCTTCTCTGAAATTTGGAAGACCTAAAGCTGGGAGATTCCATGCCTTGTCATTCCCAAGGAAACAGGAATTGAAAAACACCCTAAGATTTGGGGGTAAAGGTAATTCTTATGAGAGTAGAAACATGGATGCATAGTGCAAAAAAAAAGCAGCATGTATGGACACCAGATGTTTCATGAGATGTTTCATTGCCACAGTATTTTAGATCTGAAAAGAACTTTATTTTTTTTAATTGAAGTATAGTTGATTTACAATGTTGTGTTAGTTTCAGGTGTACAGCAAAGTGATTCAGTTATACATATATGTATACATATATATATATTATATATTATTTTTCAGATTCTTTTCCCTTATAAGTTGTTACAAAATATTTAGTGTAGGGCTTCCCTGGTGGCGCAGTGGTTGAGAGTCCGCCTGCCGATGCAGGGGACACGGGTTCGTGCCCCGGTCTGGGAAGATCCCACATGCCGCGGAGCGGCTAGGCCCGTGAGCCATGGCTGCTGAGCCTGCGCATCCGGAGCCTGTGCTCTGCAAGGGGAGAGGCCACAACAGTGAGAGGCCCGCCTACCGCAAAAAAAAAAAAAAAAAAAAAAAAAAAAAAAAAATATTTAGTGTAGTTGCCTGTGCTATACAGTAGTAGGTCCTTGAAAAAAAATTTAGATACCACATGTCCAATGCCAATATTTCACATATGTAGAAACTGATTCTCAGAATATTTTGAATAATTGAATAACAAAGGATGTAATTTGTTATGCAAAGGAAATGAATGGAAAGAACAATGATAAACACTCGATTGTATTTAGTTAAAACACCTCGATTTAGACTCACGAGCAGTGCGTAATTCTCATGAAATAGTGCACACTTGTTTCAGACCATTGCTGGGTACCCATGTATATCACCACATATCTATTTATCAGTGTTGATGTCTTTTTTACATTGTGGTGTTAGGGGGCCATACCTATTTATTCTACCTTATCTATTCTCATTATTGCCTTTTTCATGTAGGAGGGTAATAAATAGAAGAAAAAAGCGGAGAGAGATGAAGGGGAAGAAAAAGAACAGAGGAAGAGGAGACAAGGGAGGGAGAGAGGCATAAGATCATTTGGTCCCATCTCAATTTTTTTCTCATTATGCTTTCAAATTTTAACATGCAAACCTAAGAAAGGCTACATCCATCTGACAATTTGTGGACAAGTGTACTTTCTTTCCTTCATGAAATTAACCCCAAATATTAAGTAAAAGAGGGGGAAATGAAATTGGGAAGGTTTTATCTTGTAATATTTCCTGTAAATTCACTTTGTGTAACTTCTACAAGGTAGAGTCTTACTGACTGCTAGATACACCTTAGAGACTGATGTCAAGAAGTGATAGTGTATGTCCAAAATAACATAAATGACACATATTAGGGTATATGATTTTAATTAGTGGGGAAAAATTAAGTTTTTTCCTTTTTAAGTTGAAGAAAGTATAATGATCTTGAGGGAACAAACTTTTGGACTTTAGGGAAGGAAAGAAAAATAGGTTCCCCAGGGCAATGAGGAGGAGGACGAAGCCAAATGTCAGGTATTGCTCTGAATCCAGATCGGTATGGCTGAAAGAACACTGACACTTAGGAGGAGCCCTTCTTTTGAGTGATGCAATTTAAATCAGTATGGAGAGATCATCTCTGGCTAATGTATCTGACATTAATTTTCTAATCAGATTTTACCTATAGTCTGTCAGTGTTCCTTCCAGAAGTCATCAATATTTTACTTGGATGAATATATCATAATCTTTTTACTTTTTCTTATGGCTTTATTTGTGTTTTAATAATATGGCATTTTAGTAATTATATTTAACCAAACTAGAAACTGAAAAAAGAGTTTCTCCGAACTTGGATTCTGACTTTTAGCTATGCCATCACTCTTCATGGCAAATGGAGTCTTGGGTTTTGTACAAAGAACACTTGTATAAGGTAGGTGTCATTGAATAACACTTGGCTCTGGGATATACATCTATCTCAGCTAATTAACTTCAGTTTTCACCACAATTTATATTGACTGAGCTGTCCTCAATCCAATAGACATTTGCTCAGTGAGTGAATGAATTTAATCTATAACTACAATATGTGTGGACATGGCATCTCCAGGCACCCAAAGGCATTCACATCTCTATTCAATATGAAAGATATAATAGCAAGTGGGGCTCAGAGGATTATGCATAAGATCTGGGGTTAGATTATCTTTGCAGCAGTATGGCAAAAAAATCTGCTCTGTGAGATTTGGAGTCAAACAATCTTTAGTGAGAATATTTTTTCATAGAGAAGTTACTTAAATTCTCTGAGACTCAATTTATATATCAATAAAATATAAATATATTTTACATTCCCCTCACAGGATTGAAGGAAAATAAACAAAATAATAAATGTGAAAGCATCCAACCCAGTGCCAGACAGATTGTAGGAGCTTTATAAAAATTATTTTACACTCAATCTAGGTTGATTAGTCCATTTTATTTACAGAGAGACTCTGCTATTTTAGTATCCCAGCTGTTCTAATTTTGTTCCTCACACTTCTCTTCCTTCTCAAGTAGGGGAAACATGGAGAAACAATGAATTCTCTGGAATCACAGTGGGACCCGTCCAAGTGGGCGTACTGGTCAACCTGGAAAGTGTGGTCTCTAACACTGGTCAGTGTTTCATGATGGTGGTGGAATCCCTGAGATGTAGGGCAAAGTTCAAACCTTTACTCAAGGTCAAACTGTTAAGGAGTTTGAAATCATATATCATGAAATATCTTGTGTTCAGCAAGTATAGGAGGGGTTGCTCAGAGGTTTTGAGATGCAAATAGGGTAGGGAAAGGACGGCTGTTTTAATGAAATTTAAAGTAACAACTGGACTGTTTTTCAACTTGATTTGGAACAAGTTTTAAAGCTTAAAAACCTGGCAAGCATCATGATCTATGGTAGTATAACTTCTTAAATGGAGTTCCACAGATCTTACTAATTTTTGACAATCTCACATCATTTAATTTTTTAAGAGGTGTGTTTGACCCAAGGTTTTTTCAATACCTTTATATTTGACCCAGAAGACACCTTCAGCCTAATCTCTTTTAAAGATAATTTTGACAGAAAGTTAGCTTTGGCTGGTAGCCATACCACTATAACTTTTGACCTTGAGTGAGCTCCAATTTCTAGTAGTAGTTGAATAAATGACTTTTAAGTGAAAGTAAGAGGTCAGGAAATAAAGTACCAAAGTTATCAGGATTGATTTTTATTATTTCTTTCTCATTAATTGCCTGTACACTACTTCTTCCCCTCCAATTTAATACCTTCTGAAAATTTCCTTCATTTGAAAGTCATTAACAGTAATTTTAATGTAGGTCATGTCCTATTATGACAAATTTCAGACTTGTCTGAAGCAAAATGATAGAGTGGAAAGAGCTTGGAGCTTGGAGTAAGAACACTTGGATTCCCATCCTGGTTCTGCCACTAACTAGTTTGATAAAGTATCTTTACCTTAGATGAGATGAGGATAATCATCTCTCCAACCTCACAGGGTCTTTACATGGTTTAAATAAGTTCCTGCCTTGTGAAGGAATATGGAAAGCTGTAAAATATTGTGCACATAAATCATTACACTAATTAAATTATGTATTTGATTTATGGTCTTGAAATTTTGAGGATCAAATATTGTTTCACTAGATGACTCTTGGAAATAATTTCCTTTTAAATATATATTGATATAAAAATATTTGTATTCATGGACTTTAGGCTATAAAATTCAAAGCTGCAATTCCTAAAATAATTATATTCTATAAAGTTAACCCCGTATAGTAATAAGAGCCTCCTAGAGGTCATGCTGCTCTTACCTTTGTCCACTTAAAGTCTATTTTCAGCAGTTGCCCAAATGATGTAGTCAAATCATGTCAGATCATTTCACTCCTCTGTTTAAATTTATCCAATGACTCCCCGTCACTCAGAGTAAAAGCTAATGTGTTAACAACGGCCAAAAAGGCAACATGATTGGGCCCCTTGTTAACTCTCTGGCCTCATCCAGATTCACATTCTGTCCTTAGGTCCTCTGTGTTATCTGTTCCCCTACCTGGAACACTTTTCTCCCTCATGTGGCTAATTCACTCGTGGCATCAAGTCCTTGTTCAAAGATCCTCTTCCCAACTGGAAATACCCTGACTACTCTACTTAAAATTGCACTCCTCCCCAACAAAGCCAATGCACTTTTCTACTTTTTTTTTCTATAGCATGGATCACCTTCTAACACCTTCTAACACACTACATAATTTGCATATTTATCTTGTTTATTTTTGGCCTCTAGCCACCATAACATAAACTCCACCAGGGAAAGGATTTAATCTGTTTTGTTCACTGATATAGCCCATGTACTTCAAACAGTGTCTGGGCAATATGGTAAGTGCTCAAAAAATTACTCGTTGAAAAGAATGAATGATATAATGATGATACCATATAAACCTTTGTCAGTAGGTGTGCTGTCTTCTCTGGCTCATCCTTGTGACCAACCACAAGCATTTACAGGATCTGTGCATCCAAAACAAGGTGAGAAACGTGGCTATAAAAAGAGAATAAAAGAAATAAGAGGGCTTCCCTGGTGGCGCAGTGGTTGAGAGTCTGCCTGCCAATGCAGGGGACACGGGTTCAAGCCCTGGTCTGGGAAGATCCCACATGCCGCAGAGCAACTGGGCCCGTGAGCCACAATTACTGAGCCTGCGCGTCTGGAGCCTGTGCTCCGCAACAAGAGAGGCCGCGATAGTGAGAGGCCCACGCACCGCGATGAAGAGTGGCCCCCGCTCGCCACAACTAGAGAAAGCCCTCGCACAGAAACGAAGACCCAACACAACCAAATATAAATAAATAAATAAAGCAAACTGTCAACAAGTAAAAATTTAAAAAAACACTAAAAAAAAAAATAAGAAAGAGAGAATGAAACTATTCAACTCTTCTAGACACAGCATTCATGACCTTGGAATCTCTTTACACATTTTTTCACCAATGGCGTTATCAGGATTTTCTTTGTCCTAAGTCTATAGAATATGACAACATTAATCTCTTAGTAAATTTACATAAAATTTGCAAATATAATTTCATGATCTGTAAGACCAAAATCAAAGTATAATATAGCAATTTCATTGACTTAATCTCACAGAATTCTGTCAAAAAAGTAATCAGATTTTCTTATCATTATTTATTCTTTTTTAAATGCTTATGGCTTATCATTCTGCTATTATGTAGAGGTTGATTAGTAATTTTCCTCTTTATATTCATTCCAATATTTTAGTTGAGATTGAATTGATTATATCTAGTACCTTTGAACTGATTATATCTAGTACCTAGAATTACATGACCCATAAGACATTGCTTTCAACTTGTATTTAGAAATCTCAAGTTTCATACTAGTTCTCTAAAACCCAATCTGTGCTGCATCAATAACTTTACTGCTTGGGTGTCCTATACTAATGGGCAAGTTAGTGCCTATAATTAGGGCTGTATTACACCTCTCTTACTTAACACTATCATTTCGGTGGGGGCAACTGTGGTGTTTGGTTTACAGTTCCTAGTATCAGTCTTCCTTTACAATTCACAGCTGTATACTAAAATTTTGGTTCTGTCCCCAAATTTCCAATCTGAAGCCAAGGCATACAGTTTGAACTGATCATTGTACATACTGATGAGAATCAGGCAACAGAACAAGAGACGGTCTTATCAATAAGTCTTAAAACAACTTCTACACATAGTCTCCATACCATTAGCAATGTTGCACCACTTAATACCATACAACGGTATGAAATCCATTTGTGCAGTCATTGTACTGTGAAAGTTACCATTTTTAACTCAATCACTCAGTAACTTATTTTTAAATATGTTGCCCATTTTTCTTTTTTTTTTTTTTGGGGGGGTGCTGGCTGAGCAACAAGAGTACCAAAGGTTTACTAAGCACATTTTCTAAGGATTTTCATTTTTCCTACTTCTAATCTAAAGCTTGAAATTTCCTCTTTTCTCTTCTGTCTTTACTAACTGTGATGCACTCAGACATAATGCACTCTCACTGGATTTTAGGGGAATTGAAATATTTATCAAAATAGAAATGAAAGGTAAACCTAAATCTACCTCACTAAATGTCAACTATATGTTGTATGTGAAGAAAACTGAAGTATTAAACCTCCTTAGTCTGTTTGTGTAAACAGTACTTTAAATACATGTAAAGAAAACAACAACAGCACAAATTTCATGGTGCTTCTTATTTTCTATGCATAACCTGGTTTGTCTTCTAAAGCTTCAAACGTGATTATTATACAACATCATTCTATAGATTTGTTTCCTAAAATTTCTCCATTCCCCTCATGAATCTTTAAAAATTTCATTATTTGCTTCCTTACCAGAATATATTTCTCTAGAAACATTATATGGATATTATCCAGGTGTGCTAACTCCAGGGTTTTGGCTATTGTCCAGCTTGAACAATTAAAATTCCCTTTTAGCTTTAACCAGATGTTATAGTCCTCATTTCCTGAGCTAAAAGGCTCTTTCAAATTATGAAGAACTTTTAAATATATGTCCCATTCTCTTTCTGTGTTAGCTGCACCTTAGTGCTAATATGGTCTGATTTTCAGTATGTATGTCTAATTAGTGTGGTTTGGCATAAATTACAAATTTAAGCCAGATTTATGCCAAATGTTACAACATTTGGCATAAATCTGGCTTAAAAATACTTTAAGTATGAGAAGGCAAGCATTAATTAGCAAAGATTTACCCATTATATATCTTTTGACTTTAAGTCTCCCTTTCCAGGGTTTTTAGTTGAGATTTCAATTACTAAAACAAATCAGTGCATTCATTTTAGAATTTTCTAAATTTCATGTAGTTTCATCTATTCAATGAGACTCTATTCCTTCTGAAGATATGCCTTTTATCCATTTTTCATCTTATCCAGCACCCAGTAATGTTGCTAACGTTATGTAGTCCCCATATATATACTTACTAACTTGTAATATGATGAGTAGTTATATATATTATATTTAAAGAATTTTGAAAAGCCACCAGCAGAGTTAAATTATTTTTTAGCCCTAATACACACTAGTCATTCATGATCACAACCATTTAATAATATTTCTCTTAGCCTTTTATTTACTGTATTTAATTCCTTATAGATCTTCAGGAGCCCAATTAAGGTCACTGTCCTCCCTCATCATTGATTACTGAAATCACACAAAAGAGTAGCTGCCATTATGTTGTACACCTGAGACTACTATAATATTGTAAATCAACTATACCTCAATTTTCTTAAATATTCTTAGTTAAAAAAAAAAGTAAAGAGTAGCTGCCCACAGACCTAAAACAGTTGATGGGCAAAGGCAGCTCCTCTCATTTCTGAACAGCCAGGAACAAGGGTGATGGGTGGGGTGGAAGGAAAGGAGTACAAGGAACATTTTAAAAGTCTAATTAACTTCTTTGGGAAAAATCCTCAAGATACGTTGCACAAGCAATAGACTTCTGAGGGAAAAGACTGGCCAGAAGCTATGCTTAACCTTCCCTGTTCCTTACTTCTATTGAAACCAAATGCTTAGGTTTTTAAAATACAGCCTTTGGGTTTGTGGTGTTCTGTGTTTACATAAATATATGTTCAATATTTATTAATTTTAGTGGTACAACAGGAAAGGTGTAACGTTTTGACACAAGGAATTCCAAGTTATCACGCAAGCATTCTTCCATTAATCTTTAAAATATATTTGTTGGGTGAGCAGCCAACATAATCCTGACTAAACAGATAAGAAAATGGAGAGCTGGTGATAAGGTGACTTGTTTAAAGCTGCGCAACAAATCAGGGAGAGAGATGAAGCCCAAGTTCACTCCCCTGCTCTGGGCCGCGGTCGCCCCTACTGGCTCAGGCGTGTAAGAACAGCTAGACACTGGTGCTCGTTGGTCACAAAGCACTTGATAAAAGGGCCTCATACTGACCATTTCTGGAACGTTCAGAAGGTAAAGCCACAAGCGAAATTTCTGGAAAGTTCAGAAGAGAATACCACAAGTGAAAAGATATATTCTTTGTCCTATCAGTATTTTGAGTTGTATCCCTTGCATAGCGTCAGCGTTTAATTATCTAGAGAATGATTATCCATTAGTGGCTTATCAAGGCCCCTTTCTTCTCTCCTGCTTCCTGCCTTTGGGTGGTTCCACTGCTCATTAACATTTGCGTCAGAGGCCAGATCTGCTGCTTTGCCAGTGAGTCTGGTAAAAACATCTGGTGGGCAAAGAGGTAAAAAGTATTGAATATGTAAAATTTTGTGATTCTCTTAAGGTTTAATTCATCCATACTAGACTAGATAGTTGAACTCCATAACAAATGATAATGTAGTTCATTTGTCAGAGGAAGGTCCACTCCTTTTTGCCTTTTATTCTACATATCTACTTTTCCTTAATTCTTTATTTGATGCTTATTATCACAGATAATTGAAATTTGACAAAAGACACAATCCTCTACTGATGATTTGGACAATGTTCACGTTTTTGAACTTGGCATTTCCCTACCCCTCAAAAAGAAACCTCAATAAATACATCTTACATGTATTAAGGAATAAATGAAAGGTGCGCTTGTTCCATATTATTTGTGGGTTGGAAGATAAAATATGGCAATCAGCATCCTGCCACTCCACCCGCCTCAAGGCTTCTCCCTGGTTAAAGAGCCAGTGTTGGTGGTAGCAGATTAGTAAGAAGTCGTGATTGCCTCATGAATCAGGGTGAAGCCACTCTCTGGTGGCAGTTAGTTTGATCTTCCTAGTCACTCTAGGAGGTTATATATCTTTTGTGATGATCACTCACAAGGATAACCTTGAAGGAAAACGAGACAGCCTCACCAAAACACAACTAAATGAAACAAAAAGGAACAGTGACCAGGTAAGAGGGGCAACAGAAAGGATTCTTTTAGCATCTACACAAATAAAATAGAGTTTGTTGATAAACTTTTACTGCAGCTCAAAGCCCTATTCCTAGAGCCATGCTGACCACATCAAAACAATGCTGCTGCCTAAGCAAAGGAATAAACAAAGCAAAGACCCATTAGCTCTGCTTCCATTAGACACGCGGAGGGTAAAAAAAAAAATCAATAACAGGCAAATAGAAGATAAAATTGATAGGAAAGACATGTTAATTTTAGAGCTTTAAAATGAGGTATTGCAACAATGGCATGCAGTAAAACATTAAAAACTATTTTTAAAACTTTCAAAATCATTTACATGGGGAAAAGAACTCTAGCGGGAACATATACAGCATATTAAACTTCAGTGCATTTTTAATGACTTGTCTTAAACAAATTATGCATGAGATGGATTACACATCCCTCACTCACTTAACCAAAAGGCGTATGCATGAACAAAAAACAAAACCAGGTGGCTTTTAAAAAGAAATTAACTGTATACTTGGTGACTGATTGGGAGAAATGCCAAGCAATGTAAAAGACCTCGCAGAATAGAGTTCTTTTGAAAGAAGCTAGATTGATGGGCTTTTCTGCCCAGACAGTAGGCAGAACAGTACAAATGATACCAGTCTCTGCTTTTGGATTCCATCCTGTAAATGCCCTCAGCAGTCAGAGTAGGGGAGCTGAAAGAACAAGAACTCTGGGATGACAAGTCCTAAATTCATTCCAAGCCCCACCACTCATGAACTGCAAGGCTGAATGAGCACTTTACCACCCCTACTTTTCCTCATTTGTAAGATGGAGATGATGATGATAATAGTAATAATAATAATTCTGTCTTATGTTCCTAACTTGGAATAAGGTCCAAGCCTTGGTATTTTTTTAGGCTCCAGCTCACTATAATATACAGGTGTGGTTCAAAACCATTGGTTTAGAGCACTGGTTCTCAAACTTCTGGATGCATCTGAATCATCTGGATGAATTTGTTAAAACACAGGAGCCCTGCCCCCAGAGTTCCTGACTCTGTAGGTTTAGGATAGAGGAGGAGAATCAGTATTTCGAACAAACTACCAGGTAATTCTGATGCTGCTAGTACGGGGCCCACACTTTAAGAACTTCCAGTCAAGCCCTGAAATGCCAGCATGGTCCACCGACCAGCAGGGTCAACATCACTCTGGAGCTGGTTAGTCATACACACTCACCCAGACCTTGTTAGAAATACTGACCCATTCTGCTAAACCAGAATGAGCATTTCACAAGATCACCAGGTGATTTGTATGCCCAGTAAAGTTTGAGAAGTTAGGTTCTAGAGCATCTTTGAGGGAAGTAGAACCAATAAAAGATTGTGAAAATCTGCTGTAGTGTGCTTGTAAGAAGGGCAACAATTAGGAACAACACAAATCCAGGGTCTTGGCATAGGCATTTCCCCAGGAAGTCCTGTTTGTGAAACTGACTATATACACCAGTTGGAAACAGCAATTATCAAGCAAGGGGCCTAGACACACTCTTCTAGGTACCATATTGCTGGGCGCCCAGCTGAGCAGGGAGGCCAGGGTGAACAATTACTAGAGTATCTTTTCACTACTAATAGGAATTTTGTTTCCTTAAATGATGGTCTTTGCAGTTCTTTCTTGTTCTTTTTTCTGTCATCCCGGTGTTTCCCCTGAATTTGCTTGTTTCTTATCTAATTATGGACTTGGCGGTGATATGAATGTGGGTCAGAAGCAAAGTAAGCTGAAAACACCAAGTGCATTTCCATCAAAGGGTTCCTTTAGGCTGAAGAGTCACTGGGTTAAGTGTCAATGATCTAATATCAACCCAGCATCACAACAGCCCCTTCACTCAAACAAGGCTTCCCATTACGTGGACTATAAATCGGAGCACCAGCTTCACATTTGTGAGATTTATACGACCATTTAGAGAAATTCTTCCTGTAGCTTTCGAATAACATCATTGGCAATACAAAGCTGAATTGTTCAAATCAGATTTCATCTCTACTATGTAGTCGTTTAGTGTTTGAGGATGAACTCACAGGCTATTAAATTTATAAAAACAAAGACAAATATACAACATAAAACAATTCAAGCTCCAAATCTTTCTATTAGCTTTTGGAAAAGAATCACTACCAAAAGAAAGAGGTAGTGAAGATTAGATCTTTTAAGATTCAATTTGTCTATCCTGCTATGTAAGGCTTAACCTGCAAGGTCTTTGCAGACTGGAATTACGACTTTATTTTAGTCCGCAGCTAAGCAAGCAGCAGATACCATTTCGATGATAAGTTTTACAGTAAAATCAATGAGAAAATATTCTGATTTGAAAAACTACCCCCTACAAATGATATTAATAATGTAAGTATTATGGCAATAATGTATGTATTACATTAACAATGTAAACATATAAACACAGGGACTTTTTAATTTTCATATGTGATTTCCTTTTTAAAGGTGAAGACATGGTGAAAAAAACTAAGTAAACTATTAGAACCTAAGAGATGCTTTGAACTGAATTATTTACCAGCCTTACAGTCTATCTTTTTTCTTACCAATATTAAAAAGAAAAACGATATCTTTCTCACACAAATAAATCAGAACTCTAAATACTCTCTCCCATGCAAGAGAATGCTTTCTACTTCTATTAGTTCTGCTTTTCTAATCAAATATTTCTCTATATAAGCCTTTTTTTTTCTTGATGCTAATTTGCTGCGGCATTTAAAATTCCTCCTTAGTTTTGTAGGAATTCGAGATTTCATGTTTCTTCATTGCAAGTGATGGAAATCTTTCTGCTACCTACTTTCAGGCAACAGACTTTATTAATAAATCACGTTGCATCATCCACCACCTACCTTCGGGAAAAAGTGGGAACCCTCCATCTGAGCTATGTATAGAATTAAAGCTGCTCAGTTATCCTATTTGTGTTCTGTGTATTTATCCCATAAATGACTTCTCCCTGCATGAAGGAATGATTTGTCTAAAAGATACCATACACATTTGAAAGATTCCTATTTATGCATTATACTAAACCTTTAGGAATATTAAATGTTGCTGAATTACTGTTGCCCTAACAAACAAAATCTCCTAGACCACATTTTTTTTTAATACAGTAGCCCAAATATTCTCTCAGACATCAGGAGACCCAGGAAGTTCAGAACTGAATATATCTCCAGGTGGTAAGGCCTTGAGGGCAGGAACTCTGCGTGCTTGTCATTGATCACCTGCACGGGGCCCTCAGTAGCAGGTATTCTGCTGATGAGAGAATGAATGGAAGAACAGAAAGTCCCCCACTTATAACCCCCGTGTTTAACCACTTCCCCAGCATATAACCACTTTGTTGTATGCTGTTTCCAGCTAGCAGTGTTGGACAATGGACACCAGGTTAGACCCTTGTCCAAATAAAGGGAGGCTTTGAACTTTTGGAATAGCTGCTGTTAAAGTGGTTGAGGATATTAAGCTCCTTGATGGCAGGTTCTGTGTCAACCCTTCCAGGCCTCCTTCAGAGCTTTGCACATAGTAGTTGTTTGTCACATTGAATTGAGTTGACTCAGTAAAAGCCATTAGTGTGAACAAAAATAAATACATTAATACACTGCTCCAAATCTTACTAGAGTCATCCTGTTGGAAACCTCCCTTTAAATTTTAAATTAACATTTTTGTTAGGTAATGCATGCAGATGATACAAAATTCAAAAGGTATAAAAGGGCATATGGTGAAGAGTAAGGCTCTTACTCTGATGCCCAGGGACTCACAACTCATGGTGAGGGGGAAACTCTGAAAACTTACCATTTTATAACAGGAGATGTTTTGTTGTTTTTGTTTTTAAGTACCATGGGAAGCCAATGCTTTTTCCTTTGGCACTTTAATGCTCAACTTTTTCTTAGTCTTTTTAGATCTGGAAAATAATTTCTTTTGTAAGATAAATAAAACCTAGCACACCAACTGAGATCCACAAACAGTATTAGTAAGGCTAAAAGCCATCCACCTGTGACCAAATGGCCCTAGCGTGCTTTCTCCTCTCCTGTCCACAAAAATCATATCACAAACAGTACCATCAAGGGTGGTTTTTAGGTCTAACAACCATATGCCGTAGACTAACCAGCTGTCATAGAAGTTTGCATTGGAAAGTTTCTGTGTTTCCAAGGTTATTTCTCAAAGAAATTCAGACAGTCAAGCAGTACTTTAAGAAAGCGGTGAGCGGTATGCTGCTTTTTCTAATCCAGTGGGGGGAGATAAGCCACTCTAAGTAAGAACAAAGATTGAGGGTTAAGAGCCGCAGACAGAGCACTTATACTACAGCATTTCCTAATCTTCCAAATCTCCAACTTTTGTTTTTTGTTTGATTGTTTTGCTTCGCTTTGTTTTATGAGATTACATGGACTTTTCACCTATATGTAGGAGCACAAAAACTTCACTGAAGCCCAGAAGAAAATGTATGTATTTGTGTGCTTAATTAACACAGGCACAAAAATGCATTTCGACCCTATAGGAAAACAGTAACTTTACTAACACCATTTGTGATTTTACATTATGTTTTAGTGACTTTATAGAAACTCTAACATTTCTTGATATTTTTAGCAACATTTGCTCTAAAATTATTTTTAAAATTTTTTTACTGAAGTATAGTTGATTTAAAATGTTGTGTTAGTTTCAGGTGTTCAGCAAAATGACTCAGTTGTGTTTGTATGTGTGTGTGTGTATTCTTTTTCAGATTCTTTTTCCATTATAGGTTATTACAAGATATTGAATATAGTTCCCTGTACTATACAGTAGTTCCTTGTTTTTTATCTATTTTATATATAGTAATGTATATCTGTTAATCTCAAACTCCTAATTTATCCTTTCCCCTCCTTCCCCTTTGGTAACTGTAAGATTGTTTTCTATGTCTGTGAGTCTGTTTCTGTTTTGTAAATAAATCCATTTGTATAATTTTTTTAGATTCCACATATAAGTGATATCATATGTTGTCTTTTTGTCTGATTTACTTCACTTAGTATGATCATCTCTATATCCATCCATGTTGCTGCCAATGGCATTATTTCATCCTTTTTATGGCTGAGTAATATTCATATATATAGCACATCTTATTTATCCAGTCCTCTGTCGATGGACACTTAGGTTGTGTCCATGTCTTGGCTATTGTAAATAGTGCTCTTATGGACATTGGGTTGCATGTATCTTTTCTAATTAGAGTTTTTGTATTTTCCAGATATATGCTCAGGAGTGGGATTGATGGATCCCATGGTAACTCTCTTTTCAATTTTTTAAGGAAACTTCATACTGTTCTCCAAGTGGCTGCACCAACTTACGTTCCCTTTTCTGTGTGGAGGAGGCTTCCCTTTTCTCCACACCCTCTCTAAAATGATGTCAAGGAAGGAAAATAGAAAGGAAAAGAGTTAATATTGACAATGCATTCAATGAAGAGTCATGAAGTATTTCATACCATGCCTGCCTCTTTCACACCATCCCATAACACTGGCCTCAACCAGAGATAACTATTTTTTTAGGCATTAGATGAGCATTAAGCTGCCTTTGAATTTTTTAAGCACTGAGATTTCTCAGGTAATACTTCATGCTAAATTAAGTAAGAGAATACTGCAAGCAGATCATCCCAGGCATTAGGAGTTCGCAAATCAATTTCACAACTCGGGGTGCTATTTTGTTCTCTGAGCAGTTGGTGTAAAGCGCTCCATAATAACTTGAACAATCACCTACTAAAACTTGCAAGCACATGCCTGACACCGATTTTTCCAAAATATGTAATAACACATACTGTATATTAGAAGGTAAGATAGAGCCCTTAACTTTCCCCTAAAGATGTCTCTCTCTCTCTCTCTTTTTCTTTCTCTATTTTTCCAACAGCAATGGTCTTTACTTCAGGTTCTCTAGCCTAAAAATGCTTTATAAATTATTTCAGCTTTGGGAAAGTGAATCAGATTTAATCCAAAAAGGAAAAAGGGAGATAGTAGCATTTATACATTTCTGGAGGCTGGCAGCAAGATAAATCCAACGTGACAAATCTCTGTGGGCTATTAAGTGGATTTTGCTATGGAAAGCCCACATAAGGCATACCTAATGAGAAAGTAGGGTGCTGATTTTGAGAAACAGGCTATTATTTATAGATACTAACTAGGTAACATTCAGAAAAAACAATGCATTTAAGGATTTAAACACTGATTTCTCCGGGGACTGGACTTGGTCTAAGCATTACTCAGGACAGAAAACATGGCATGTATGTGATCCTTCAGATAAGCACACATTTCATAGGACAATCCATAAGTCTTTAAAGCCTCTGGGCTTTTCGTCTTACTAAACAAGATCCTAGTTCAGGATTCTCAAGGAGAAAATCTATGCCATAGTGAAAAGAGCTCCAGGAGTTAGAAACTTGGGTTCAAATCCTGCTCCAGGCCCCAGTTTTTCTGTCTATAAAATAGTAGGATAATATCTGTCCTACCAATTTCACAATGTTCTTGTGAGGTTCAAGGAGTTTATACAGTAGAACGATATTTTGAAGTGTGAGTGCTTTAGACCTGTAAATGTTAGCATCGTTAATACCTGGGAAATCATCATGACCATTTAGAGCTTTCCTGTTATCAGAATAACCTCATGGCAAGAATCTAGCCAGGCAAGCTCCCCCACCAGCCCAGGGGAACCAACCCATCCAATTTCTTTGCAATGAAGACCACAGAAGCAGAGTTGCCTGGAGCTAATCACATTAATATAGAAGTTTTACTCTTGTTCCACTAGAGTGTGTACAACTTGTAGGCCCAGATCCTGCTTTGTTTATCTCTGTACCCCAGGCATCCAGCAGAGTTAACTCACCAAATGACGGTGAATGAAGTGAAATGAATGAGATGTCTGCTATGGGCAGAGGACCACGGTAGGCACTTTGACAGATATATGAGTCAATGTTCAAACAAAGAGGCAGAACCACTAGGAAATACATACACGCTACGGGATTTACCATAGCTCTTGGCTCTGCTCAACTGTAGGAGCTGGATAAATGGTACACGGAGGCTGTTGCTTCTGTGCTGAAGCTTGAAGTCAGCAGGGCAGTCAGTCAGGAAGAAAAGATGGCTGTGAAGAGGGGAAACAAGACAAGCTGGAACCTGCAAGGATAACTGGAATCTACAAAGATGAACCAGAACCCACATCAGTGCCTCACCACCTCTGAGACTCCACCTTCAGTGATAAGGATGTTCCACAGGCAAAACCATGCTCTTGGGCTTCCCTGATGGCACAGTGGTTAAGAATCTGCCTGCCAATGGAGGGGACACAGGTTCGAGCCCTGGTCTGGGAGGATCCCACATGCCACAGAGCAACTAGGCCCCTGAGCCACAACTACTGAGCCTGCGCGTCTTGAGCTTGTGCTCCGCAGCAAGAGAGGCCGCGATAGTGAGAGGCCCACGCACCGTGATGAAGAGTGGCCCCCGCTTGCCACAACTAGAGAAAGACCTCACACAGAAACAAAGACTCAATACAGCAAAAATTTAAAAATAAAAATAAATAAATAAAACTATGCTCTTCATCAGGGAAGTAAACACACACCTGGCCTGGGAGTGAGAGAAGCTGAAGGAGGAGATCCAGCAGCCCAAATGCTGCCCCACACCAACCAGGTGAGCCAACAGATAAGTGACAACATACACAATCTGCAGCAGCCTCCTGCCTGTTTAAATCTTCCAACCCAAAAGAATATGTTCGCAGTTTCACTTGCATCTTCCAGATGTCGCTCAGAAGGTCTCTTGTGGTCCATGCACTATGCAGAGAAGGGAATTCTGGGAAAGAAGTGTCAAGCATCTGCTAGTTGCCTGGCACCGTGTGTACTCATTGGAATCCTACAACTCTATTCTCAATAGTAGAATGGTTATTTTCCTTGTCTCATAGGTGAAATCTCTAAAATCACTTATGTAATCCTCCTCAGGGCTTTGAATGCACCCACCTCTGGGCTCTGCAGTCCCTGCCCTTTTCCTGCCCTTCTACCTGGAGCAGAAGAGCTGGAGCATGAACACATGTCCTCAGCCTGATTTTGATCATTCCTCAGGACAACCCTGAGGAAGAGTCACAGCATCTAGAACTTCTTTCAGTTTCCCCATCCTCAACAGCAATGTAGATACAGAGCTGATGACACACACTTTCATATTGTCCCTTCAGTGTCACTTAAAAAGGTCTAAGGAGGAATGAATGAAGAACCCTGGAGAGCACACCCTTGGAGAGTGGGAAGAGGTGGGAAACACTGATGGAACGCTCTAGCCAGCACCCCTAAAGCCCTCCCCTCAAATGTTCCCGTGTGCGCTCAACGTACAGGTAGAGAGGAACCTCCGTGTGCCTGGATGACTTGGCTTGTGTCTCTACCGCAGAGTGAACACCAAGACAGCAGGATGTCATAGCACCTGGAAGACACTTGTTCGCCACCTGGGGGCCTCCTGGAAACCAGCTCATATCCCTGAATATCATTATGAGTCATGCTGGGTGCATTTTCTAATTCTTAGTGTCTTAAAAGTACAACTGCTCACACATCCATTTCCGGTAGTTCTGCCTCTCTCAAGTATACCCCTCTGGCATCTCCTCAGGCTAGAATCTCTTCTGAAAGTCACATCTCATTTCATCACAGAGTATTTTTAAAGTTAGAATGAAGACAAAGAAGTCTGTGGGAAGAGAAATACATGAATCTATGAAATTGAGGTTCATGAATTTTTTAAGAAAATTTTAAACATATCTTTCATAGATTATAGGTACCAATAATGTTCCAAAGAGTGTGAGTTTTGAAGTCTCAAATATTTAAATAGAAACACTAAGAAAATCAACTAAAACATAAGTGGTATTTTTTATGTCTCTGTTTGCTATTAATTGTGTGCATAAACTGAGTAAGGAGTAGAATCAGTTCTATTTCATTTTAGAATCAGTATGTCTCCCTTCTATCCAAGGCAGGCCTTAGGCAAATTGGGAAGTAAATGGAGTTGAATATTTCAGAGCCCTCCAAACCTGCATCCTGCCAGAAGGCATTCTAAAACCCATAAGCCAGAAACTTCCAAACACAAAATTAATCTCTCCTGGGTCCATTCTCTCTGAGTCTGTCTATAACACACAAAAGATTGGATTCATACATGTGTGTACCAGGGATGACAATGACCAGAGTCGATAGCCACATTTCCTTTATACAGAGACCTTCAAAGTCGTAAAAAGTGTCTGATGAAGGGTTTTCAAATTTTTCTGGAAGGCAAATGAGGTAGCTGTTTTGTTAAAGGGGTCAAGGAAAGTCAGTCACAGCCAAAAAGGAAATTTGCATTTTTAATTAAAGAAAGATGGAAATTATACAGAAAAAAACTGTGGTCGTAAAGTAAATAAAATGCGGCTCATGGCAAAATGCACTTTTATGTCATTCTCCTTTAGGTAAGACAGTATTTCCATGCAGTAATATATTTTTAAGAGGGTAGCAATCACCTTTTCCATCTCCCTTCCTATTTCATATTAGAGTTTTATTCCAAGGTCCTTAAAATGAAAGAATGACAGTAGACTTTCTTTATCAACAGCTTGTTCCAACAGATACAATACATGGGTTGGGGATCAAAAAGAGCATGAGAAGCATTTCTGCCAACATTGTAGAAAATATTGAACATCTGCTATATCTGGGATCCTGGGAGTTGTAATTATAATTTTTTGAAATCTGTACACAAGAGTTATAAATATTAGAACTGTAGCCTGTGAACGCCATGAAATATTTAACTTGTTTGGCAGGCTTAAGCAAAGCTCATAAACTTAATTTAAGCAAGCCAAACACTACAGTTTTACCAATTTTATATCTTTCATGTCATTAGTTAGATAAATTAAAGCCAACCCTAAAACCACCTTGAGATTGCCGACTAGAAGTCCTGGGATATACCCCCAAAAAAAGTGCATTTCAAGAATTAACTCATTTTACTATTGGTTTACCTTTCACCTTTCCCTGTTATCCACACTTGTCAAAGACTCTTTGGTTTGGGGATGGGAAGGTGGGGGAGATTTGCTGTTAGGAAATTGCTTCAGGGTAAGTAAAAAGAAAAGCAGACATCAGGCATCTTAAAGGGGTTCGCAACAGCCATGATAGGAACCAAAGGCCACTGGTGATTTCTGCAAGTGTCAGTTCAATCTGTGAAAAACCCATTTGCCACCCTGAGTGAAATCCTTTCCAACTTGAAAGCAGAGGCCTGGTAAAGTAAGCTGAGGGACTGAGGGAGCAGAGAGAACCCAGGTTTCCATCTTGTAAGCGCTGTGGCCCAGTTACACGGCTGAGACTTGTCATTAGAATGGAATGTGGGCTGGAACATATTCTGTCTTGCACATGTACAGATTTAACACATGGCGGTGATAAGCAAACCGACTTAGTGCCCATTTTTTCAGTTAAAAGTGCTATACGGGCTTCCCTGGTGGCGCAGTGGTGGAGAGTCTGCCTGCCGATGCAGGGGACACGGGTTCGTGCCCCGGTCCGGGAAGATCCCACATGCCGCGGAGCGGCTAGGCCCGTGAGCCATAGCTGCTGAGCCTGCGCGTCCGGAGCCTGTGCTCCGCAACGGGAGAGGCCACAACAGTGAGAGGCCCGCGTAACGTACAAAAAAAAAAAGTGCTATACAATTAGCTTCAACATTTCTTCCTCTACATCCCCTCCATGCTCCATACCCTTATCCCAGGCCCAGAATGGTCCTCAGTAAGATACTCAGCATAAGAATATTCTCATTATAGATTCTGAGTGAGGAAATTCATCGATGATGCTACATTTCTTTCATCACACGTTATTTCTACGATACCTTTTTGCAATTGAACCTCACGTTTATGTGTAAATGACTTTTACAAATTAAAAAGTAAATAGCCACAGAAAAGTGACGGGCTGTGCCCACGACCACACAGCTGAAGCTCCTGAGCCTGGCCTGGGTCTCCTGAGACTTGTTTGGTTCAGCGCGCTGGTCACAGGGGAGGCAGCCGAGTCACAGAACATCTGCCCAACAGGGGAACAAAGCAGGAAGGAGCTGAGGGTCTCCCAAGTCCAGGGTCCTGCTGGCGGTGCTCCCAGGACCCCCGGCTTCCCTCCTCCCAAAGCTTTTCAGACTCAGTATCTCTATTAAAACTTCCTCCTCCTCCATCCCCGTCTTGTCTCCAGCTCTTAATCCCGACAAAGGACTGAAACTGGCTGTCCACTCCGGGGCTCGCCACAGTCACCACAGCCTTTGTCAACGAGCTAAGAATCTACAGGAATCCCCTCTTTGCCGTCTCTCCACTCAGTACATGAGAGCAATCAAATGCATCGGCTCGAAACCCCTGGCTGCGAATGCACAAAAGAGCCAATGAATAGGAAAGTTCAAACGAGATAGTTCACTAAAATATCCTGCTGATGCCGTTTTATTCTGCATTTAAGAAAATAATACCCATGGCCAAACAGCCTCTTTCTCCCTGAAGGAGAGACTTGCTATCGCACAGACTTGTCGACACAGGGGAACCAATTCAAGGCAGAACTGAAAGTTCCAATTCAATCCGATCGGCCTATGTCATATGTCTGGGGCCCGTCCAACCGGGCTTAGAATGTGATTTGAAAGAGCCCACGTGAGTTGTCAGAGGCCCACACAGGCAGGAACTGATAGATACCTCAGGTTTACTTGGATGGGAAGCGCACATTAAGATTTTTTGAGTGTCTCCTGTGTGCAAGGCTTTTTATATAGGTTTCTTAATTCACGTTCCCAGTAAGCTTATGTGATAGATTTTAGTAGCAGTATCTCCCTTTTAAACAGACATTAAGTCATTTCCTTAAGATTGAAAAGCCAGTAAGTGGAAGAGATAAATATGGTATGCAAACCTGCAGCAAATGGGAATTTTAGTGAGAATCTACATTCAACTCACCCTTGAGAACTGTGGATTACTAGGCCTGCCTGGACCTGGGATACAGAGCCAGGATGAAAGGGCATAAGCTAATTAGGCTGTCCTACCCCTTGCCACATTCTTGGGACAGCTGTGGAGAAGCTAAAAACATCCCAAGTGCTAGTTCTAGGAGGGTCCCCATGCAAAGGGTTGGGCCTGTATTCCCTCTGCAATGCCTCTCCTCCAGTCCCCCCACAAAACAGCCATGGTCCCTGGATGGCATGGAGACCGTGGTCCCATCTCCTAGCAACCAAGTGGTAAGGTACATGACAAAGCAAGGCTGGTGAACCAAGGGCCTTGTCTTTTTTCTTCTTGTCTTCTTTTTGATCTCCATCATGGGTAAAGTTAAAAAAAAAAAAGGACCAGAATCAATGCACAAAGACTTTCAAACAAGGAAATTAAAAGACATAATTGCTGTGATGTGACATGATTTTTTTCTTTTACAAAAAATAAGAAATCGGAAATTCCAACAACTTGCCGAGGTGTTCAGCTCAGTTCCCACTTGAACTTGAGAACTGCATGTCTGCTGCCCTGGTATCGCGTCTTCTCACCCACAGCAGGGCATCACCTCTGGTTACACAAACAGGATCGAGGTCCTGAGGGTCAGACCCACTGGGTGAGTGCCAGGAGAAAAAGAACAGGAGTTTTTGGCGAGACTTGAAGCCTGTGAGCCTCAGGCTCCTGGGTGCTGACACCTCACTACTTTCATCCTCTGGCTGCACACAGGCAATGCAGACTCGGAAGCTTTCCAGGATGGTTGTGTGAAAGGGAAAGCTGTGACTCCTCCAAGACTGAGAAGGGACACAGGCAACTCCACTAGGCTTCCTGATCAAGCCACCACGTCTGGTGGGAACCACATTTTTCACTAAGATTTCTGGGCTTGTTTACATGTGTTTTCTTCTGAGTTACAGTAATTTGTTCACAAGAGACAGAAATCCTGGTAAATCAATCCTGAAAGCCCGTTGACATTTGTCCACTTGGCAGATCATAAAAGCCCCTTGAAAATCACAGGAGTCAATGTGTAAACCGCTTACCAAATTATATGATGTCAACGCCAAGAGAAGGCGTTCTGCAGGATAAGATCACTGAATCGTGACTGCCTTCTGAACATAACTTTATTCTGATCTTGGATTACATGTGAGGTGTTGCCAAGATCAACTGAAAGAGAGACAAAGACATATGAATTCAGCCCCAAAGCTGACTTTTAAGTTGTCTGTCTTCAAAAAGACTGGAGATTCTTTATGAGATGGAGTTTTGCATAAACAATCTTTTCTAACAAAAGTTTTCCCTAAATATCAGTTAAAATTTAACTAGTTCCCTGTAAACGTTTCAGGGAACTAGTGCCAGAAATGATCTCGCAGTTTGGAAAGAAAAGAACTAGAGAAAACAAATAATATACACCCTGAAATGGTTTATGACAATCAGACTGCAAAGGGCTGAGAGTTCAAAATCACTGCCACCACTTTCCCAAGAATATCTCCGGAGAGATTGCTCAGAAGACTTGAAGAGGAATGTAATAGAATAATTATGCATGAAGCAATGATAAGTGCTCACCATCTGTATAACAGTGCAGGTGAATCTCTACCAGAAGCTGTTATGCCTGAAAAGAGGCTTTTCCCAGGCTCTTTGACAAATCAGGTACAAAGTCTAAAACCATCTTTATATATCGGGGTAATCTCTCTAGATTCCACTTTCAATATTTTGCCTCAGTTACCTAACAGTTCATTACATGTATTTGAGTCTTCTGTAGAGACAGGGTATTCATTTCATTACATCCCTCCACTGTTTTACACATTCGGGTAGAGTGAGAACCGAGACTCAAAGAAGAAAGAGGGAGACAGAGAGGAGAGGGGCAGGGGAGGGAGAGGGAGAGAAACGGAAATGGCTGCTCTTATGTGTACCTGGGTAAGGAATTCCCTTGATATTCACTCATGTCTTGTATCAACAGTAAAGCTAACAGGTAAGGAGTCGCTCCCAGGTCTCTGAGGTGACAGGAAGCCCTTCCTGTGTGGCACTTCTTATTGACAGAAGGGGTGTGACTTCCTGTGAGAAGAGCCTGGCTGAGGTTTCTGACCTTATCCAAGGATCCCACCTCTTTACCAGGGTGATGACTGTACGTGTACTTCCTGGCATCCAGGAAAGTTTTGCTAAGAGTTTGTAAGTTCTTTTACAACCATCATGTATGACACCAGTGAATCTTACAGTGATAAGGGGCCTTACAAGAGCACCTGTTCAACATCCCCTGAGTGCACACATCCCCTGTCCAAGGTCTTCACCCACGTCTCACCCAGCCTGCATGGATAGAGACTGGTAATACCCTGTCTCCAAGGCAGTCCTTTTCATCTTTGGACAGCTTTGAGTTCCCAAAACCAATTTTTCTGGGAAAAAAAAACAGTGTATTATCCACCCATTGTCATTAGTTCTATTCCCACAAGATCCTAAAGAACAAACATAATTCCTCTTCCTGAAATATGAAGCAGAAGTCAGGGCTCCAGAGCCAGCTGTCATGTGTGACTTTCCCCCCCAAGCTTCACAGTTTAGGAGAAGAGACAGTGTCTAGGCTGCATGCAGCTGCCCCTGCCTGGACCCCTTGGTTTGGGGACTCTGTGACATGCCTTGGTAGTACCCTATCCCTGTGCCTCTTTACAGAGAACAACTCTTCACAGGTCTCTAATATGTCAATTGTGCTACCTCTACTGATAGAGGAAGCTTTCAATTTAATCCAAACGACCCGTTCCACTTTTCCTCTCTTCACACCACATGCATTTGATGGGTAACAATTACATGCCAGTTCCACATCCTATGCTAAGTTCAGGGCCATTTAATGGTGGTCAAGACACAACACCTGTCCTCAAGGAGCTGATTGTCTAGAAGCAAAATCTAGATGAATACACAGGCAGGTCTACTACATCGTGGTTAGGACCACAAGAGCTCAGGGAAAGGGCTCCAACCAAGTCATAGGCAATCCTAGAGGATCTGATGTCTGAGAGAACCAAACAGTGGACCAGTAAGGGAGGAGACAACAGAATGCCTCCCCAGCAAAGGGAATCGCTTTTATAAACACCCAGAGTGGGGAGAGAGCATGCTGTATTCCTGGAACTGCATAGGACATCAGGTGGATAGGAAAAGTGTTCATCAATATTGTATGATTGTATCTCTGCCTGCAAGACATGTATATGACATTGTGGTCTCCACAAAAGACTTTAGGCAGTAAATTGTGTGCTTGTCTTGTTATTCTTGAATATTAAGGATTAAAATAAAATTCACTCACTTATTCAAAGATCTAAGCACTGAGATACAAAAAAAAAAATCAGATAAAATGTTGTTCTTGGCTTTGTGGAGCTCACAGTCTGGTGGAAGCAATATTTTTTTTAACTTGCATGTTGTCCAAAGCAACATTATTAAATAGTAACTCGGGTTATTCATGAAAGGTTTTGAAATTGTTTGAGGTACTTGGGTTGAACTGATAGTCTTCTGAGATGGAAATCCAAAATAGAAGTCTCCTACTCTGCAATGTTCTCTCTCCTCCTAATCAAAAATAGTAATAGTAATCAAAAATAGTCATTCCTCTCCTTGAATGTTTATCGAACATCAGAGTGTATTTTGGTCAGCAATTAGCTCAGTGAGTGTTCCTTCTGTTGATCCTCGAGAGTCTACAGAGCTAAAAAGAAAAAGAGCTGAGTTGAGTTGGAGGGGAAACTAATGTGTGTAGAGTGTGGACAGGGCTGGAAGAAGAAGCTTCCTGGGAGAAAATTCTGAAAAGAAAGGAAACCATCACTGGCAGTTAAATGTTTACCAAAAAGGAAAGACCAGTGGACTAAAGTAAGGAGGCAAATGTGATTAAAGGAAAATGTTCTGGATGCTACTTAAAACCTCCCCTTACTCCGATTCAAGGACTGTTTTCTTGAAATCTTATTTTAAACCAAAGTGTCTCAACTTTGGCACCATTGACATTTGGGCTGGATCATTCTTTGTTATGGGGGGTTGTCCTGTGCACTGTAGGACATTTAACAACATCCCTGGCCTCCACCTACTTCATGCCACTAGCATCCCAAACACACACAAGTTGTGACAAACAAAAAATGTCTCCAAACATTGCCTAAGGTCCCCTGGGAAACAAAACTGACTTGTTTCAAGAACCACTGATTTAAACTAACAGGGACAAGGAGACAGGACATAGTCAAAAGAATATAGTGAGACACTGGAAGGAATCTTTATGGTAAAAATGATTGTTACCCTGCTATTGTAGATTATAAATGTTCTCTCAGATTCTTAACCTGAATAATCTTTATGGTCTGTTTGACACACATGCACATAAACAAACACACACAAACACAAATAAGTAGATTTTTCCTAACCATCTTTATATTGTGTTAGTACTAAGAAATGTCATGTGTTCTGTAATATAAAAATTAAATCAGCTTCCTGGGGTTTCAGAATAACTTCATGTTACCATATCACTGTTGGAAAAAAAACGTATCTCATCAAAACTATTCCAAAAGCACCTCATTTTGATAGGAAAGTACTTTGTGATGATTACCTTATAGGCAGCATTTGTTGAAATGCTTTTAATAGACCTTTTTTATCACATGCAAAAGAATTTCAATGCTAGTTCAGTCTCCTGTTTCATTCTGTCATGAATCAATTTGTAGAGACATTTAGAAGTCAATAATCCACTGCAGCTTTGATGACAGGTGATTAATTTCTACATTTTAGAGACATAATAAGATTTAGCAATAAAAAGGCCTTGAAGTAACCTACCAAACAGCTTTAATCTCAGCCTTGGGACTGTTGCTAAATATGAATGCTTGTACACAAATGTGAATGATTTAAGTTAGTAGGTTTTATTGCAGACTCCTTGTGTTTTCATATTAATCTTGCTCTACAATCAGGCTATCTATACAATCAATTTATGTTGGATATTTTTTCCAACACAGTGCTTGGGGGGAGGAGGTCGCTAACAAATTATTTACACACAAAGGATTTGTTCTACAAAAGAAGTCATTTTACATGCTTATTGCTAAGGGAATGACTGATTTTACTGGTATGGCAAGGAAAGAGAGAAAAGAAGTGAAGGTGGCCTTCAAAAGATTTAGATGCGGGATAGGTTCGGGAAATGGATGGTGAGGAATGTTGAAGGAATGTTAGCTCATGTTGATGATAGCAAACACTTCCTTCCCCCAAATCAGCTGCCCTCTTCTTCATAATGCCCGTCTTTCCAACTTCTTTATTCTTAAAATGAACAGAAGCCTCAGAATTGTTTCTAATCCTTATCAAAAGATTTATAGAAATGCAAGTGCTAATAAACAGAGTGAAGTTAATCTAAACTAAAAAGAAGAGTTTGTGTCCTACTGCTGAGGGATGGTAAAGACCCAAGTGGACATCTGTTTAAAAATAAATATAGAAGCAAAGATGGATACATCTGATGTTCTACATAGCTTCTCCTGTCTGACCAATAAATGATATGTTCTTAGAAAACACTCTAAGGCAGACGTTCCAAGTTCCGTCAGGTTGTGCCGTGCTTGCTAAATCTTGGTAGCTGGAAGTTTTGCTTTGTTCTGACATGCTTTAGATGTAAGTGGAGGATCGCTGCTGAAAGCCTTTATGGAAAAAAAATGTTTTCTTTTTCCTTGTAGAAAGGAATGACTAGAGAAGAGGTAGCTGCTTGACACATTACCAAAAAAAAGTGGGGGGGAGAGGAAACAGGCGTGCTTCTGGGAAAGATCCAAGAACAGGACATGGAGACAAAACTAAAAGACTACTCAGGAGACCACCCAACAAACCGAAACTTAAACTCCCCTCCGACCACTGGGTTCTTTCCCTTCCCCAGACCCCACGATCCAGATTTTGCTTTCCTCATTATTCTTCTTGTTTTAAAGATTAGACATCTGTTGTCTTTAATTCTTTCTCCTTTTTTATCCAAACTTGGGCGTGTCTTCCACTAAAGTGGTTCTTAAAACAGCTCCTTCTTCTTTAGTCCCTTATTTGGGGGACCCAGCTCTCCTCACTAGGTTATCTCCATACCCTCGAGTGGGCTTCACTGTCTCCTCCTTCACCCTGCCTGCCCTCCTCTACATCTCCAACCCTGCTGCCAGACTAACCTTCCTACAGGACTCCTTGCTTGCCTGTTTACCTTTTTTTATTCATTCACACATTCAAGGAGCAAGTCTGAGAAGCTAATACACGTTGGACACTATGGTAGAGACTGGTAATTTAAAGATGAAGACATGGTGTCTTCATTTAAATAGATCAAAACCTATCCAGAGACAAACACCAAAGTGACTAGCAGAGTGGTGAGTGCTGTAACAGATCTGTATGTATGTCTTCACAATGTGCAGTAGGTGCTTGGCTGAAGTTGTTATTAACATCTCCTAAGTGGAAGACATCAAGGCTGAACCTTGCCTAGTCTTACCAGGAAGACAAAGGCTATCTAGACAGGGCAAATAATAAACATAGAGAGTCATCCTTTCCTTAGGATGGCCAGACAGACAGACAGGATTTCCCCCTTTCTCCTGACTCTCTCTCTCTCTCTCTCTCTCTCTCTCTCTCTCTCTGTCTCTCTTCCTTTCTCCTCCCATCTCCTACAAATTTCTTGAAAGACTAGTCTACGTTCACTGCCTTCCCACTTACATCTCAGTCTACCACTACATTGACACACCGTTTCCCCCACTTAGAAAATGACCTCCTAGATGCCAAATTAAACCATCTCCTTCCTTCCTTCCACTCTTGCACTTAAAACTTTTCTTTATGCCCTCATTTTAAAGACTCTTTATTTCCTTCACTTTGACACACAATGAAATTTTCTTGTATGCCTTCTTCTATCTCTCGGGATCCTTTGTGGGTTCTGCTTCTTTACCTACCTTTAAAGGTTGAGTTCCTGAAGGATCCCTTTTCTCAGTATGCACTCACCTTTAGGGCGAGTCATCATCCTCATGGTCATCACCTGCACCTTTCATTATTCCCCATTGGCCTCCAGCTCCAACTGAAGTCAGAACGATTATACCCAACTACCTGTAATACAGCTCAAAATGTTATATCTAACACACGTAGAATATCTGTCAATAGCCCACAACATATTGTTTTTCAAAGGGAAGGCAGAGAAGACACAAAAAAAATGACAAGCATGCTTTATCCAGATTAATCAAATCCATTAGTCAGAAAGGTGGTCTGTAAAACAAGGAACATACACCCAGGAGTTATGCAAGATGTTCCAACTAAAGCGAAGGGAGATGGTATGCTAGTACATGAATCTAGTAAGTGAGTGTGTGTGCTGTAAGCATAAATAAGAGTTTTATTGATAGAGTGCATGATCAAAAATGCTTGGAGACCACTGAAATAAAGCATAGTTCCTGTAAAGACAAGGCTGTGAGGGACTTCCCTGGTGGTCCAGTGGTTAAGAATCTGTCTTGCAATGCAGGGAACACTGGTTCAATCCCTGGTTTGGGAACTAAGATCCCACATGCCGCGGCCCGTGTGCCACAACTAGAGAAAAGCCTACCTGCCGCAAAGAAAGATCCCACATGCTGCAACTAAGACCAGACGCAGCCAAAAAAATAAATAAACATTTTTTTTTTAAAAAAGACAAGGCTGTGAGTTGTCTTGTGGGGGATTGTTTTTTTATCCTGTAAATGACAAAATCTCCTCTGTCACACGGGTTTGTTTTCCCTTTGCTTAAGAATCCAAAAATCCAAACTTAAAACTCTAATGTAACTGTCATCCTTTCCCTATAAAACTTTATTTCTCATTTCAGGATACCCTTTGAGTCCCAGGAACTAAGTTCCAGAGATGCCACCAAAATTAACAATCCCATGAGTCTTTGCACCAACACAAAAATCTTGAGATAACTGTCCTTTTTCCTTCAATGGTCTTTCAACACTTCTCATTGGCCAAATAGAAAGCTTTAAACCATACACACACACATGCACACTCATGCATACATCTGTTGATCTCTCTTTTGTTTAAATAGCAAATATAGCATTAATTAGTTTTTCCAATGACAACTTCTAGGTGCATTATATGCATTAACTTATTTTAACATCAGAAAAACCTTATGAGATAGATACTATTATCCCACCAATTATATACCATACAGAAAACAGAGAAACAGAAAATAAGTAATTTGCTCAAGGTTTGGCTGGATTCAGGTCCGTCCACAAGATGCTTCAGCTCTTACATAATTAACAGGCAATAAGAAGACAGAATCGACAAGGATGAGAATCTATATGCACTGAATCCATTTCTTCTTGGGGGTCCAATGTAATATTCACTCCCCACTGTGCTCCATCCTTTCCCCAAGCTCCAGGGAAAAAAATTTCTTCAGTATTCTCCCATATTCAACACTTCAGTCCATTGATCAATCTATTCTTGTCCCCCCTCAAGTGCCTTTAATTTTCTCTTGTCCAAATCCTTCCTTCCCTCAAGCACAATTTATATCCCTGACTCTGAAACCTCTCTAGGCTCCTTTTTCAGTTATAATAAATATTACCATTTAATAGTTACTTGTTCTTGAATTGTTTTCATGTTTTCAATTTTTCCGCATTGGAGTACAATTATCTTGAAGACAGAGAACCATCTTGTGTGTTTCTTCTTCTCCATAACTTCATGGCTGGCATATAATGTTATCAATAAGTACTTGTTTGAATGGTTAACTGGATGAAGGATAATCAAGAGTAATAAAATAAATAAATAGAGACAGTAAGAAATAAAAGATCTTGTACAAGTGTATCTTGAACTTAATGTGGTTAAAGCATTTTTAAATTTTGTATAATTGAGATATAATTAACATAAAACATTGTGGATTAAAGCATTTTTAAAAGCTCATCTCATATAAATAGAAACAGGACACTTCTAATAGTTTCAAAAGTTTCATAAAATCATTTTTTTAATGTTCCCGCTTATAAAATGAAGCTGATATAAGATGAAGGAAGGACGCTAATCTTGATAAGAGCACTTACTATGTACAAGGTCTCCACTGTGTATTTTGAAGTGTAGTACCTCAGTGAAGCCTTACAACAGTCCTGCAAAGCATTATCAACTCACTTTTACAGGTGACGAAACCGAGATTCAGGAGGGCAGCTAACATTCCCAAGATGAGACAGCCATCAAGTTGAAGAACTGTACTTTGAACTCAGGTCTAGCGGGATCCCCAGCCAATCTCTTTTTAACTGGTTGTTTTTTACACACTGTAAGACAATTGTTGTTCCTTGACTTTTGTAAAGTGAAGCCAACCAAATGCTTTTCTAAAGATGCACACAGAACATAATAAAGAACACTCAGCTCTTATTCTCTTCTTTGCAGGTCAACCATGGCCAGTCAGTATCAATATCCATTTAAATCACTACAAATACCAAGAATCCCCAAACTTTCTCTGCACCTATTGCTACGTATGCTGAGGTCCCACGCTGGACAGTAAAACTGCAAAATTTATATATATATATATATATATATATAATATCTTAATTATATATAATAATTTTATACATAATCTAGCTAATGATACTTAATTTTGTATAACTTAGATTTTATGTATATATATATATTTTTTTATATGTATATAATCTAGAGATTACCTCTTCAGTGACACTTTCAATACCCAACATGCAAAAGTAAGACAGACTTTTTTGGAAATCGCTTTAATGAGAAGGGGGCACTGAAAACCATGCTGAGTCTGCCTCCTTCCTGCAAATGTTCAGCTTGAGACCCACACCTGACTCAGAATCACAGAGTCACTTGATAGGTTGGAGAGAGCACAGGCTATGCTTTGACAGAGCTGGGTTCAGTTTCTGGCTCTGCCATTTCTGTGAGCCATTTCCTGTTTCCTCATCTGTGAAATGGGGATAATAGATGGGAGGTTGCCACAAAGATTAATTAAGATAATTTACATAAAGCACCTGGCAAATAGTAGGCAGGCATTCAATAAATATTATTTTCCATCTCCAATGACAGAAACTTTCTCAATAGACGATATTCATTCTCAATGTGTATGCAAGAAGAACACATAAACGAGAATACAGCCAAGTTATTATTCAGGCAAAATCTGGCTAAAATATAAATTTTGACTATTGCTATAATAGACGAAAGGATCAGAGCACATACAAATATGATAGAAGTATAAATCATCAAGAAGTATAAAAGGTAAAAAATTCTTAATTTGATAGATATTGAAAGAGAAAATATTTACTCCAACTTCTTTCTTTCATCTTCATTTACTTACTTTCATAGATTTACCACTTGTAGATGCAACATAGTTAAGGGACAAAGAAAATTATTAAAAACCATAAGAACCCTCGTATCGACTGTTTTGCAATTTTGCCTGATTTTTCATGAGCTTAGGTACCAAAAACATATATGAAAGGTGAAAACACTGCTGAGACAAAAGGACAACTGTTTGCTGGGTTAAACTCAAAGAGTTTGCAGCACAGTAACATCTGTAATAAAACGATGGCTGCCTGTTTTTTCACCAATGTCAAATCACCATGAAATACTGAGGAGAAGGGAGAGATGAAATCTTGCAGTCCTAGAAATCTGATATGAGGTCTATAACCAACCCTGTGCAAGACAGGTAGCTTTTACAAGAGGACAAACACACTGTAAGGGAATGAATCAAAGCACAGGATTAGATGATTGAGGAGGTGACAGCACATCCGATAACGGGTGGCAGAGTGAGGTATGGAACAGGAGTTGCCTGCACAGTAACACACAAGAAGAGTTATGACATTTATACATTTTCATTTCTACAGGTGGGAACCTCAAATCATCCCATGGGCTGGCTTCTGAGTACCTCTAATCCAAGCCTGCCAAGGCTCCGTGGATATACTCCTATAGCGTCAGAGATGGACCGCACATATTTTCGACAATATTTCTTTGGTCCTAACAAGATACGTTTTAAGTCTAAATAACCCGTAAATTCAGAGATTATTTTCTACATTTAAGAAATATGTCCATACAGGTTCTATTGTACATGGCCATAGATCCAGGAAATATTGTTTGACCACCTACTCTGTGCTGGGTTTGTGCATGACTATTGTCTAATAATTTCACATTGAGTCCTAACAGCCATGCTCTGCTGTATGCATTATTTTCTCCTTTTAGTAGTTGACAAAATAAGAATGAGAAAGGCTGTGACTTGCCTAAGATGATGGGGTTCTTTTGGGTTTTTTTGTTTTTGTTTTTTGCAGTACGCGGGCCTCTCACTGCTGTGGCCTCTCCTGTTGCAGAGCACAGGCTCCAGACGCGCAGGCTCAGTGGCCATGTCTCACGCGCCCAGCCACTCCGCGGCATGTGGGATCCTCCCGGACCGGGGCACGAACCCGTGTCCCCTGCATCGGCAGGCGGACTCTCAACCACTGCGCCACCGGGGAAGCCCAGATGATGTATTTTAGAAGAATGCTTTTTCCCCTCTGATACAGTAGCTCTGATTGCAGCCGCATTGTTGGAGGATATGGGCAGGACTAGCACGTGCTTGCCTTCTGCCTGAGCTTGGAGCCTTAGCCCTAGTTGACTCCTCTGTCCTCCCAGGGCTTTGAGTAAGGATCTCACATCCAGGAGTACTCAGTCAAGCCTGTCAGCTTTTGGCAATGTGTTTTCCATTTTATTTCAGACAATGGATTTGCCCTTTGTTAAAACAAATGATACAAATGAACTTATTTATGAAACAGAAACGGACTCACAGACATGTAAAACAAATTTATAGTTACCAAAGGGAAAGGGGGTGGGGAGAGGGATAAATTAGGAGTTTGGGATGAACAGATACACACTACTAGATATAAAATAGATAACCAACAAGGACCTACTGTAGAGCACAAAGAACCATATTCAATATCTTGTAATAACCTATAATGGAAAAGAATCTGAAAAAAAAAAAATATATATATATGTAACTGAATCACTTTGCTGTACACCTGAGACTAACAACATTGTAAATCAACTATACTTCAATTAAAAAAAAACATATTTTTCTGCTTTAATTCGTTTGCTACACTTGACAAATTTTCAAGATTTTCTCCTCTTAGTCTTTAGCAAATGAAATAACAGCATATGGCTCAAAGGCCTAAGGATAAGCCAGCAACAAAGGACAATTAGCCCTCAAAATGGATTCTGACCCCTCCTAACAGATCTCCATTCCAATTTTAAATTATCCTCTTGACCTTAAAGACAGTGCTCTGTGGGAGTGAGACACCTAAAACCACTGTTCTTCATAACTCAGTCGAGTTCTGAATTTAAAGTTTCTCACAAAATAACAATAAATCCAGATCCGAAGGCAGTCTGGGAAAGTCACAGGAAAAGTGTTGTTCTCTCATCTCAAGGACTTTTCAGTCCTTAAATGACTTAATTGTTTAAAATCTAGGGTCTTGGACTTTTAGGACCTCTTTGAAATTAGCTAGATGTCTCCAAAAATCTGCATCATAACCTTAAGAGACATTAAGGAAAGCTCAGACTTGGGGAACCCCTCAGTGCGATCTTGATGGAGATTTAACCTGGAAGACAAAATGGTCCAAGTTTTTAATGGGAACCAATATAGGGAATCATGTTGAATGAGAAGCAAACGCTGAGGTGAGTGAAATAAAATTAGCCCCCATCCTTGCATCAGTTCTACCAATGATTCATCCTAAGATTTTGCACTCATAACTTTTGGGGTGCTTTGTTGCCTCACCTGAAAATGTAAGCTCCTTGGCTAAGTTACTTAGAGACCTCATCTTATGTTTTAACTTCAGAATATCCCAATGAGACTTCTTCATCTTGGCTTCAGAATGGAATTATCTAATATCAAGTTCTCACCTCATTTCATCCTGAAAGCCAAATAGAAGCTGGCTGGAGTTAGGATAATTCCACCAAGGTCTTTAGGATAAGGTTGGTCATACACTCCTTTCAACAGAACAAATTTCAGATTTTTATTTAACAACTGGAGCATGACTGGGAAAAAACACCATAATAATAATATAAGATAATAAAAAGCTCTGTTCTTCCTTCAAGTACCGGATGCCAAGTGGGTGGGTGATAATTGAGAAAGGAGCCAGTTTTGAAGCCAGGCAGTAATTGGGTGCTTCATTCTCTACTGTTTCCCCAGGAACTAGAATAAGAGCTAACACACAGTAGGGCCTTGACGCATATGTGATAAGTGGATAAATAAATGAACAAATTAATGAAAGTGATTCCATCTCTGTTTTACATATAAGACCCATAGAAGCTAAGGAACTTATCCTGGACTATTAGCAAACTGAAATCAAAACACAGAATCTCTATATTTTCACCTGTGTCACATTGTGACTTTCCCTCTTATTAGTTTGGTTTGGTTTTAATATTTAGAAAATGTAAGCTTCTATTGAGCAAGATATAAATCAATTGAGCTACTGACTTATCTCAAAAAGCCATAGCACAGAGCTTTCCAAAGGTGCCTAATTATAGAAATCACCTGGAATATTTATTAAAAATAAAGGTTCCCAGGCCTCTGATTCCATATCTCTCACCAGGCAAGTCCTAGAAACATTACCCTAACCAGGTCACTGGAGAGGGGAAGGATTTCCCTTTGCCCCCCACAAGGACATCTAGCTCCAACCAGAGAGGGGAGGGTGAGCAGACACTGGTCTGCTCAGTTGGGGTGCAGTAATACAGGATAATTTGTTTACTGCCGGTAAGTCAAAGGAGGCCGATGAGAGAAGTGAGGGGGTGATTTTGAGGGCAAGAAAACACCTGGGAGGGAGAACCCTCACCTTTGATTCATTAATTAAATTTGTAGAAAGGTAGCTGCCCAAGAGGTCCTGCAGCTGCACATGTTTCCCTCCACCTTTTTATGAAAAAGAAATGAATGACCTAAAGGCAGACTGATGTAGGGTTTTTCTTTTTCCAAAAACTAAACTTCAACCCCACTGCTAGGATTGGTGCTCAGCCATCTCTATGTTCCGTATAACTCACATGGGCACATTCACTGTGGTGACCGTTGACCAGAAAAGGTGAAAATATAATTATTTGCTGAACACATGACTGGAGAGTTTTCTCTTCAACCATTCGTGCTAGTATATGAGAATTTATCTTGATAGTCCTTTTCTGGAATCATTATCATTTCCTTTCAAGACTATGCAGACTATAAACTATATTATTGTTTATATTAGAAGAGAAAATGGAGGAACTCAATGACAGAAGAATAGGAGATAGACAATTTAGCAAACACACGTGCTAAAAGCCTTAAGGAAAATAAAATGATCAGAAAAAGTAAACTTAGGCATTGTAATAACAGTCTAGACACTGTACCAGTAAAGAAGGATGGTATGTAGATCTGCTTAAAGGGGGTTCATATCTTTTTGTTTGCAGCGTTCATGAACTGAACTAATGTAATCCTAGCAAACTGTATGAACACTGTATGTATTATAATTGCTACAATGCACGTTTTACGAGAGTAAAACCAATGTCTGCTTTACCTACTGAACCCCAGAGCCTAGCACAGAGCCTGGCACATGGTAGACACTCAATAAATATTGGATGAATGGACAAATGGATAGATGAATAGATGAATCAATGGGGGGATAGATGGATCTTGGATATATGAGGGGTGAGCATATACATACCTACAAATATCCTAAGCTCTTTTCATCTTCAGGAGCCAAGCTGTTCTAAGTCTCTGAAACCATGGTGAGATATGGAAGATGGGACCTATGGGGTCAAAGTCAGTAATCCTCTTCATAAAGTCATCAAGGCATTAAATGTTGATGGAAGACCACTGTATTGGTCTACTAAGGCTGCCATAACAAAGTACCACAAACTGGGTGGCTTAAAAAACAGAAATTTATTATTTTACAATTCTGGAGACTAGAAATCTGAGATACAGCTGTCAGCAAGGTTGAGTCCATCTGAGAGTTGTAAGAAAGAATGTGTTCCATGCCTCTCTCCTCTGCTGGCAATCTCTGGCATTCCTTGGCCTGTAGATGCATGACCCAAATCTTCACCTTAATGTTCATATAACATTTTCCCTGTGTGTATGTGTGTGTGTGTGTGTGTGTGTGTGTGTGTCTGTATGTCTCCACATTTCTACTTTTTATAAGGACACGAGTCATATTGGATTAGGGCCCACCCTAATGACCTCTTTTTAGCTTGATTACCTCTGTAAAGACCCTTTCTGGGATACTGGGGGTTAGGACTTCAACATACAAATTTCAATTCACAGTTCAACCCACAACAACTGGTTATGAAAAATAAGTGCTGCCTAGAATGCTTATTATATGCAACAAAGTGAAACTAAATTATTGTTTTAAGTTTATCATTGATGGGGAGCCTATATCCCAGTAACAAAGCGAAAGTAAGTAAAAATCAGTACAAATTACCATTGTTACTTAACATTTCTAAAACATCATTGATATTCTCTAATTTGACTGCTCTCTACTAGTTTAGTGAGCATATTCACTCACTGTTTAAACACACAGTTCTAGTGTAAACATATTTATAAGAGCCTTAATAGCTTTACTTAAACATCAGTTCCCTCTCATCCTCTTTTACATTTACTGGCTAAATACCTCCAATGCAATGTTTTTAAAGAATCTAGCTACCATGGTTGGGAAATAAATATCATATATAGTGTTGCATATATTTTGGAAAGATGTCAATCTAAAATAAATTTAAAGTTCTGACCCTTGAAGAGATAATGTCCTCAGAAAATTTACTTACCCAAATAGCTTGTTTCCTGACCATGATGAATAACTGAGATTGTGCTATTTATAGAAGTGATTTAGCTGGATATATACAAATGATAAAGCTCAGCTCATTTTTTGTGAGAACAAGTCCCTTTATGATGAAGGCAAAGGGTTGTTAAAGGAATATCCAACAGAAACTTTTAAAAGCCTAGATATGTTGTATAAGTCACATCCATGGGGAGTCTGATAAACATTTAGAGGAAAAGATCAAATTCATTGTCATAGTAACAATCAAGGTCTTTGGCACTTTTGCTCTATGCAAGAGGCATCAGACATATCCTCTGAGTACACTGCACTCGAAAAGGAAAAAATTATGAGGGCTAAATGTTAAGTCATACATTCAGAAAATTCAGGGGAAATATAGCTATGATCACACAGGCATAGATTCTAACTGGGAAAGTAAACTAAGAGTGAAGAAATTCTGAAAATAAAATTTATTTCACTTCCCAACAATTATCATTGATCCTGAAGAGGAAGGAAAAGTTTTGTTTTTGTTTTTGTTTTTTTGCGGTACGCGGGCCTCTCACCGTTGTGGCCTCTCCCGTTGCGGAGCACAGGCTCCAGATGCGCAGGCTCAGCAGCCATGGCTCACGGGTCCAGCCGCTCCGCGACATGTGTTATCTTCCCGGACCGGGACACGAACCCATGTCCCCTGCATCGGCAGGCAGACTCTCAACCAGTGCGCCACCAGGGAAGCCCAGGAAAAGTTTTTTAAATCAACAAGGCTTTGATATAAAATCAAGGATCCATGTATATTTTCTACAAATGCTCAGATAAAGAAATACACTAAAGACAGCAATATTTCTAAATATCAGCAATATTCAATTAAAAAATATGTAGTTTTTAAATCCCACTCACAATTGCATCAAAATATATAAAATATCTAGGAATAAATTAAGCACAAAATACACATATCTACATGCAGAAAATACGAAATATTTTTAAGCAAATGAAATAGAGAAGCATATCGAGTTACTGAGATGATTTAATACTGCATAAATGTCAGTTCTTTCTTAATCTACAAAGTTAAGATTTTTTCCATTGAAAACTTCAATAGAATTTTTTACAAAATGAATCTAAAGTTCATCTGGAAGAATAATGTGCCTGTATAATCAAGAACATTTTTAGAAAGGAAACTGCATGGGGATTTGCTCTGGCAGATATTAAAAGTATTTTTGTGAAGCTGTTGTGAGGCTACAATAATTACATGAGTTCAACGGACTACAGTGGTACATTCTGACACAATATACAGCTGGCAAAAAAAAAAAAAAAGTTCCTATAAACTTAGACTGCATTTTCAAAAGAGTGGGACAACACTGATGAACTAGAGTTTATCTAAAGAAGGGAAAGCTATATACTGGATAGCTTCAGTGGTAGAAATTTGGCCTAGGGAGATTTCTGATGTTTCCACCCACTTTAAGACTCTATGAAAACATGGACTTCCACCTGCCAATGCAGGGGACACGGGTTCGATCCCTGGTCCAGGAAGATCCCACATGCCATGGAGCAACAAATCCCATGCACCACAACTGCTGAAGCCCATGCACCTAGAGCCCGTGCTCCACAACAAGAGAAGCCACCGCAATGAGAAGCCCGTGCACCGCAGTGAAGAGTAGCCTACGCCGCAACTAGAGAGAAAGCCCGCGCAGCAACAAAGACCCAATGCAGCCAAAAAAAAAAAAAAAAAAAAAAAAGACTCTATGAAAACAAAGTAGAATGTATGCAGATGACTCCAAGTCTTTTTCAAAATTTTCATCACAGACCTTATATTTTCTTACAGTGCTTTAGGGGTTCCTGTGGCAGGTAAGTGGGAGGAGAAATGGGTGCATTCAAGTTTGCATACCATAAAGATCACTTGGCAGTCAGGTAATGGATTAGAGAGCGAAGGATAGGCAGCAGAAAAACCAGCTTGATGGTTATTATCATAGTCCAAGCAAGAGGGTTGATGGAGCAGAGTAGCAGTGGAGGTAAACAGGGAAAAAAGGAATCATGAATCTTACAGAAGATAAAATTATCTGGGTGATCAATGGCATATCAGAGAAAGTGTGAACAAAAGTCCAAGATAATTCACAGGTATTCAGTCTTAAGCAACTGGGTAATAAGGAGTAAAGAAGAGTGGGTTTAGGGAGGAAGACAATGGATTCAATTTCTAGGTCTTTATTTTTAGGAAAGAATCTGCATTTTTACATATTTTATGTATTTGATTTTTTTTTTTTGCATATTGGGGTTCCCCACATAACTGTATTTGTAAATGGATTATGCTGCTTTTTAAAAAAGATTGAGAGTTTCTGGACTTTAATGACAGTCTTTGCATAGTTAGGTCAATTCTCATTTTTTTTTTTTTTTTTTTTTTTTTTTTTTTTTTTTTGCGTTATGCAGGGCTCTCACTGTTGTGGCCTCTCCCGTTGCGGAGCACAGGCTCCGGATGCGCAGGCTCAGCAGCCATGGCTCACGGGCCCAGCTGCTCCGCGGCATGTGGGATCTTCCCGGACCGGGGCATGAACCCGTGTCCCCTGCACCGGCAGGCGGACTCTCAACCACTGCGCCACCAGGGAAGCCCGGTCAATTCTCATTTTTAAAAGGGGGAAACTAGGTGCTTATAAAGTTATGTGCTTTTTATCCTTCTATGTACCTAATCAGTGTCAAATGTGAACATTTTAGCTCCAAGACTTGTGATCCTAGCCATGTGTTCAGATCACTAGACCGCATGTGATACAGAACGTCACGATCATTAAACCTCTGACGTGGTAAGGACCTGAAAGTTCTCCTAGTCCAGCTCTTTGATTATACAAGAGTCTGAGTCCCAGACATTTGTCCTGGCTTGCACGGTGAGTATAGTAGTAGAGCCAGATTAGAATCCAGTAAAGTAAATCCTAATCAAGCATGTGACCCATTGCGATATCCTGTCTCACTACTGGATACTAAATCAGGCAATAGAATTAACATCACTTGATGACACTTTGAAAATAAATTGCATTTTCTATTAATAAAACAGATTAAATGTATTATCTTACTCAATCCTCACAACGCCATGAATTAGGAATAAGATTCCTGCTGTACAGATGAGGAAACTAAAGTTTGTAGAAAATAAAGTAACTTGCTCAAAGTCACATCGCTAGTAAGTGTTAAACGTGGACTCAGATCTTAAAACAACAAGCTCTTTTCCCTAATGCCCCCGTTTACAAAAAATGAAATTAAGCACATATATATACCCCTGGAAGAACTAATGCTAATTTCACATAGGTCTGTTGCAAGATAGTGAAAAATAAACAAACCATACAAAGTTTATATATCCTACTGAAATCAAAATTTTAAATATTAATTACCTGATACATTTACATTGACATCATAGATTACCTTTAATACTACCCTTGCCCTGATATATTTGACCTCTATTCATAGAAAATGAAACACAGCTTGTAAGGATTGATTTTTAGATCTCTTTATTCAAAGTAAAGGATGAGCCACAATCAAATTTTGGTATGTCTAATATTTATGCTTGCAAAGACAGTCTAGCAAGTGTCAACATTAGGTGTATACCAGCATTATGGAAAATCAGCAGGTACTGGGTGAAAAAGCTATCATCAATAAGAAAGTCCTATGCAACAATAAATAAGCTTCAGAATATTGTTTTAAACATATACACTGCCCCTTGTTTAGACTGTGGTTATTTTCTAACAGTATTCCTGAAGTTCATTTTTCTAAAATGAATAAAACTAATTATTTTTCAATGCCAGATTCCAGAGAACTTTTTTCCTAATCACGAATTGAAATAATTGGCCATCATGGTAAAAGGAAAAACGAATGGAATCCAAGCGCCCTGGATTCTTGTTTGAGGCAACATGGCAAAGTGATTAAGGGCAAAGACTTGACCAGTGACCAGCATTCCAATCCTGACTGTCACTTGCTAACTATGTGACTGTGGCCCTGTTACTCAACTTCAGGATGCCTCAGTTACCTCATCTGTTCATTGGGGATGATAAAAATTGCACCTGCCTCAATTAGTTAACATCAGGATTAAATTAAGCACATAAAACAACATCTGGAACAAAGTAAATGATGTATAAAATTTTGTCAATGAAACAAAATGTAGACAAGTCACCTTGTGCACTTGGACAAGTCACACTTAACTGTCTGATCCTTGATTATCTTCTCTAGAATATGAAGTGATTGTACAACATTTAAGCTCTGCTTGAGTCACCCTGTTTGGGGATAATTAGAAGAGGAAACTACATAATATAAGAAAGGTAAATCCAAGGAAAAATAAGAGTAGAATCATTAGAAATTAAATCTTTGGAGACTGCTAATAGGATCATATTGCTTTGAAGTTTGAACTTTGTGGGCAAATTGACTTTGGTCAAATGCCAGCTTCTCCTGAACCTGTGTGATGACTGACAGATTCCTTGGCATCTCTGAGCCTCACAATCCCCATCTCTATTATGGTTTAACAGCAAACCCTACTTCAAAAATAGTGGGAAATGAGATTATACATGTAAAGCATGAGGTTGACACATAGTAAGAATGTAATAACCAGTGTTCTAGTGGTGATAAGAATGATGATGATATAATGTCAATAACGAAATTTAGCAATTTTATAACTAACTCTCTTATCAACTCACAAAGTCATTATAAACTGTAAAAATGATATTAAATATGTGGCACAAGGCTTAGCTCAACTTAATTCCTTCATTTAGGTGTCAGGGATACCACTCGAATTATAAAAACAAAATGTGAAAGTAGAAAAAATAATTTGCCATTATAATTTACCTCTTTTATTTAAAAATTTTTTATTTAAATGATCACAACTTTAAAGTTTCACATGGAATTTTAAAAATAACCAATACAGTATTAGATGATTTAGTTTTCAGTTGGTGTGAAGCAGAGTGCTATCAATAACTCAAGGATGTACACGTGATTGCACAGCAATAGAATTAGTACAAGTCATCCTGTTCTTCAGATTTGAAGATGTTTTTGCGGGCGTCACTGCCAATGTGATTGGTACAGCTTAAATAAACAGAATTACTAACAGTTTTGCAGGCTGAATAGATTTTAGTAGACCTAATAAAATTTTAAACTATTTTCAAGGGTACCCATAAACATTGTATCAAATCCATAAGAATGTCTTTGGAAGAGAAAAAATGATGCTAAGTCTTAATTTTATGTGTTTCTTTTTAATCCTTATAAAATTTCTAATGTTTTCTATTTGTGTTTTACTACATCACTGTTTTAGTAAAACATGGTATATTCTACTGAAAAATAATGTGCAAAAGAAGAAAAAAATCATCCAAAAACCTGCCACTCAGAAATAATCTCTATTAATACTTCGGAAAATAATCATGTTAGGCCTCCCTCCAAACATATATACACATATGAATTATGTACATATGGTGTTTCATTAATTATATCATGCCAATGGTATTCCTTAATATGTTTTTCACTCAACAATATGCTGTGGTCATCCTTTTTATCTCAGTAAATGTGGATCTATGTCATCATTTTCATTGCCATATTGTATTCATTAGTACATGTTAGCAAAATGTACTTAGTCCACCATTGATTAACACTTAAAACACTCCTTTGTAATCATTTTGTGAAATATGACTATCTTCTCCCTCTGGTAAACTTCTAGCCAAATAAAAAATATTTTTTTAAAAATTTGTAAAAAATGAGATCCCATTCACAAGTAATTTAAATATCTAACATGTTATATATTAACCTGGTATATAATTTAAAATGTTTTTATTCCCAAAAATATATAGATAAAGAAATATGTAGGTGTGATAATAAGAAAACTATATAATTGTACTGAAGGACAAAGACAAGACGAATAAATGGAAAGATAAACCTTGTCTTAGATATGAAGATTCAATGTTGTAATAAGGTTAGTTCTCCCTAAATGATTGCATGAATTCAGTGCATCCCCCTTTTAAATCCCAGAGGTTTTTTTTTTAATGATTCTGAGGGTTATCTAAATAATAAGTATGCAAGAATATTTAGGACAATTTGAAAAGGAAGGAGGAGGACCAAGAAGAGAAGGAGGAGGAGGAAAGTGCAGTAAAAGATATGGGAGGGCTTCCCTGGTGGCACAGTGGTTGAGAGTCCGCCTACCGATGCAGAGGACACGGGTTCGTGTCCCGGTCCGGGAGGATCCCACATCCCACGGAGCGGCTGGGCCCATGAGCCATGGCCGCTGAGCCTGCACATCCAGAGCCTGTGCTCCGCAACGGGAGAGGCCACAACGGTGAGAGGCCCACGTACCGCAAAAAAAAAAAAAAAAAAAAAAAGATATGGGAAAGTATTATATAGCTATCATGATTAGAACAAGGTGGCACGAGAATATGTAATGAGATCAGTGAAACAGAATACATATCCAGGAAGTACATAGCGATTTATCATAAGATAAACATGTCATTTGGAACCAAATCTAAACTATTCAATGTATACGACTAGGGAAAATTGTCAGTGTTTGTAAAAAATAATACTAATAAAGCTAGATAATGGCCTTAGCCTTTACACTATAACAGACTCCAAATAAATCAGATATTTGACTGAGTAATATTCCATTGTATATATGTATTATACCACATCTTCTTTATCCATTCATCTTTTGATGGACATTTAGGTTGCTTCCATGTCTTAACTATTGTAAATAGTGCTGCTATGAACATTGGGGTGCATATATCTTTTCAAATTATGGTTTTCTCTGGATATATGCCCAGGAGTGGGATTACAGGATCATATGGTAACTCTATTTTTCATTTTTTAAAGAACCTCCAGACTGTTCTCCATAGTGGCTGCACCAATTTACATTCCCACCAAGAGTGTAGGAGGGTTCCTTTCTCTCCACACCCTCTCTAGCATTTGTTATTTGTAGACTTTTTGATGATGGCCACTCTGACCAGTGTGAGGTGACATCTTATTGTAGTTTTGATTTGCATTTCTATAATAATTAGTGATATTGAGCATCTTTTCATGTGCCTTTTGGCCATGTCTTCTTCGGAGAAATGTCTATTTAGATCTTCTGCCCATTTTTTTTATTGGTTTTTTTTTATATTGAGCTACATGAGCTGTTTGTATATTTTGAAGATTAATTCATTGTCAGTCCTAGAATACGCCTACAAGCTGTTAGAAGAAAACTATGATGAGCTGTAATTTTAGGACACACTTTTTAAAATATCACAATAAATGGAAATGATAAAGGGAATGGATGTATGTATCTGGCCATGTAAAATTTTAATTTTCTGTATGATTTTTTTAGGAAATAACGTACATAATGTTGAAAGTCAAACCACAAACTGGTGTCCTTCTTATAGCATTTTTTCATGTGAAAGGAGTCTTTTACTTAATACCATTGCCTAAAAAATTGTTCTTTCATACCTTAGAAATCCTAATACAGGCTGGATCTTTGACCCCAACATGAGCCATTTACCTGATATTAAAAATAAAAAAAAAAAAACTACTCAGTTCCCTCAGTTCTTCCAAATAAGCACCCACCTACAACTTACTGATACTGCCTTTTTGTTTTAACAATTACACAACAATATAAACCTATTCAATCACAAAGTATTCCAATATAGTCTTATTTGATCATGCCAATAAATATCACATTTGTTACCGACATTTTAAAAAGTTATCTGTTCAGACTCTGAAGAAATATTTGTAAAGTGTTTCTTTTCTCTTAGACAAGCTTCCTTAAGTACCAGGGCCCTTGTGTAATTATCACAATTGATACATGATTTCAACACAAAACATTTTGCGATCACTTCCACTCTAACACAGGACACACAATAGAATCATCATACTTTAGCCTAAAATATCTTTTTGTTTATTTCACCCCCTCTTGCTGCTTGAAACATAGAATATCAAGAACTTAGATGAATATCTATTTTCTATGTTCTGAGAATTAAATAAGCTAAAACATTTAAATCATTTAAAATGATGTCTTAGCACACTGTGTGTTCAATAAATGTGAATTGTTAATATCATTATTAGTAAGAGCTATTTAGTTCAAATTAAGGCAGGAACACCTGAGGGGTGGGAGACTATGGCCTATGTGTCCTGTTGAAGACACAGCACATATATATCTATCTGATGATACTGGAACCGAAGTGAGGAAACACATAATGGCTTTGAGCCTCAGGTTCCCGACAATGAGGAATGGTGTCTCACTAGTAACCTCATGGAACTATGCAAGGGAGGGTTGGGGGAAGGAGAGGGGAGGAGGTCCATTGGTGCTCTTACCAAATTGTATTTAAATTGTTCCTCTCACACCAAATGCACTGCTAGTCATGGAAGACGGTGAACACAAGGAAGAGAACAAAGACATTCAAGTTGCAAAGACAGCATGGCAGCGTCACACGGACAGCCCAGTCACTGATAAGTCAGGCAGCTGGGGCTTTTAGAGCAACTGCAAAAGATGCTATTTAGAGGGGACTTCTTGCAAGTAGAACAGGAATCGGTGACCTGAGGCAGACGGTCTGAGGCAAGAGCCATGTGGGATCTCTGAAGGGATTCCGGGGTGGAGCAGAACAGAGACTAATCCCCTTACCATGCCAGTTAAGGGTTAAAGGTCATATCTGCTCTTTCTAGCAGAAGGACTGGAAATAGATATCAGAACTAGCTATATTTCCTTTAGTGTATCTTGTATATTCAGTAAAACACGTGCTATTTTTCAGAATATGGTTTCAGCCAGTCTCAACAAATCCTATGATCTTTTTCAAAAATCCTTCAATTTAGTTTAAAATTTAATTTCAAAAATTAAAAGACAAATGAAGATTAAAATTCTGGTGTCCTGAATGGACCAAGCCCAGAATAAAGACATATTTCCAAATGGTATGTGAACAAACTTCTGGAAACCTGAGTATACTGCATATTGAAGAAAGATCTCTTAAGAGTGTAAGACACCTGGAAATTCCTGATGACTTAACATATTTGCCTGTTTTGGTTCAAATAACATTTGCTTCAAACGAGGCTTCCATACCACAGAAAGAGGAAGTTTCCAACCACAATACTTAATTAGTACCTAATTAGAGCATCAACATAATAAGCGATGCAGGTTTGGGCCCCAATGTTTGTACCTGGATATGGGTAAACAGTTTCTAGTGAGTCTTGGCTGTGTGACAGCTCTTGGCACCATGGAGTCCAGGGAAGGTGCTGAAGCTCATTGGCAAGTGTTCACTAGTAAACATTCAAAGCAGTTGGAGAAAACCAATCGCACCAAGTAAACTACTGAAGAGAAAATATGGGAGTCTGGATATGACAACATATTCACATGTATATGCTTCATATTGAGCCCGAGTTACCTGAAAGAGTTCATCAGTTCTTTTCACACTTAACTGAGGTATCAGCTATTCCAAGGGTATCTTCAAGAATACTGTTCACTCAGGGGGAGTTGGCACAACGGCCAAAAGTCAAATATTCATTTGATGCAAGTAAAATCCTTGATGAACTGTAATTACCAAATTGACTTGTCTCTGGGGAGCAACCTGCCTTATGTCAAGTCACTAAGGGAATAACATCACTGGATATCTGGAAGTCTCTGGGGTTATTCATCTTTTTTCCTACTACTAAGCAGCTTTTTTAAAAACTGAAAACAGGGTGACTGAGCTTCCTGTACTTTGTTACACACTAACCAAGTACATGACCTTAGACTAGCCAGTTCACCTTTCCGGACCTCAGTTTCTTCACCTATAAAATGAGGGGATTAGCCCGAGTGCTTTCCATGAGGTATCTAAAATGATATAATTTGGTGCTGTGTATTTATATAGCATACTCCTTCTGCAGATTTCAAGATCTCTCAAGAGACTCTCTTTAGTATTCTCAACATTGCTGTGAGACAGGCGGGTGGCAAGGTTTATTATCCCCATTTCTTTATAAAAGAGACGAGACACTTTGCTGACACAGCTCTCTTGACCAAGTAAAGACTAGAAGTTAGGTGTCCTAATACTAATCAAGAACTCTGTTAAACCACTTTGCTACTAAACTAAATGGAAGGTCTCTGATGAATAAAATATTCTGTTCTCATGGCGGGGGAAAAATGGAGTTTGATCATCTTACAGAGATGTAATGGTTTCCAACAATGATTTCCAAATTGTTGCCAATACAATCTTCCAGGTGGTTTTCTCAGTTCTCTTTGACACAGCCCTATGCATAGTTTTTCTTCTTGGATATGAATACCAAAATGGGAATCTGCTAAAGTAAGAGAGTGTTAAAGAATGTGTCTAGGAAAAGGAAGAAGGTAGACTGAGGAAGAAATCATTAAAGTTGCCTGGAAATTTTTCAAAGAATAAATGATGTAATCTATATGAATATATAAAAGTGATAGCTAAATTCAATTAAACCCATCAATGAAAGGAGATTATCATCCAAGAAATAATCCAAGCATCTTTCAATAATAGTATGTATTTCTCAAGAACTATAAAGTGCCTAAAATATTGCCCTATTTGCAAGCTACCAAGTTGACCTGCCATAGTTTCACAGGTACCGGCAGAGGACACAATACTGCTAGATCAGAAAAGAAGGATGTTAATAGCAATAGCTAGAGTATCATTATTTTTACTTGGATTTCCCAAGCCCCAGTTCCCACAGGACAATGCAAAGAGGGTCAGGTGACACCTACACATGCAGGAGGTTGCCTTAGAGGAGAGAAACCCTGAACTTGGGTTTCCTGGATTATTTATTGTAATGGGCAGTAAGCATGCCTGCCCTTTGCACTAGAGGGAGACTCTATCCCTATCTTCCAAGGTTGTTCACTAAATAAACATGCCTGGAAAGATAGTCCAGAACAAAAGCAGTGAGTGCCTCCACCTGCAAAAAGTGCAGAAACACAAGAGCCCCATGAAGAAAATCTCCCAACAGTATTTTCTGGTTTTATTTGACTCTCTGTGTATGTATCTGGTGTTCTGAGAATTCTTCAGTGATCAAAGCAAGTGATGTAGCAATACTGATGAAGCGGCACAGGTCATTTTTTCCCCAGCCTCAACTCCTGCTGGCTCCTTATTTCTGTCTCCATCCTAGTAGTTCAACGAATTCAAAGCAGAAAATAACTTCTTGGGTTCACACTTCCCTGTCTTACGTTCACTCCCTTCTGCTTCTGAAAGTAGTCTGAAGTTCTCCCACAAGTGAGAAAATGCACGTAAAACTGCCTTGAAACACATACAATCCCACCTGAACATAAAGCTGGGATTCCAAATCCCTTGTCTTAGCTCCAGGTACCCTGCAAAGTCATTTCATAATCACTTGAAACTCCCTTTGTTTCTGTTTAGCTCTGAACCTCAAGTCCTAGTTAAAGACCTATTATGGCCAGATACCCAGAAAACAAAGAAAATCCCTGGGAGCCCCCAGTCATAGAAGTAGGCTCATCTCCAAACATATGCTCTTGTGTAAAACTGTGGCCAGTGTTCCCCCAAAGTTTGGTAGCACCTGAGAAGCCGCCTGGGGTGTGTGTGAGGGGAGTGGCGGGGGGGAACGTATACCGTCTAGAGTCAGGTGGTGGCCGTCAGTTCCGGAAGTGTCAATCATTAGCTATGGAACCTCACTCACCCTGGTTATTAAAACTCTGTGTCTCAGCTTTCCATTTGTAACATGAGCCTGATAACACCTACGTCTCAGAGTCTGGGGGAAGATTAAATTAATTCATATATTTAAAGCACTTAAAACACTGCCTAACACCTAGGCTTTTGATAAAGTTTGCTGATGAATGAACTTTCCTAGCTAACATGGGTGCCATCTTATCAAACTGCCGATGTGAACAGCATCATTGCTAAAATACTGACATTAAGGGAAAGATGGAGATAATGAAAGTGCTGTTTTTTGGAAACTCCCTATCATTCCTAGTTTGTTCTTATAAACAACAAAGGAGGGGGGAGGACAATGCAATGTTAATCTACTCACCCATTAAAAAAGAAAACTCAGAAATTTTGCTGTGTTAGATATATCTCATTGACTATTAAATAAGCATTTTCTGCTGTGCTCAAGATTTAGCATCAAACTGCTAATTTTGTTTTCTAAAAGATCATGTATGGAATTATGACTGATAAACCATGACCTTACCTCTGACAGAGAAAGTTTGGTTTCTTGTAAATGTAAATTGTTATTTTAAGGGGAAATGTGAAGGTCTTAAAAGTGGTACAACGAAGCATTTGCATTCCATACAAACAAATATAGAACAAGAAGTAAATAAATGGCAATGACATTTTTATCATGACATTTTAGAACATTTAAAGGGACCACAAGAACAATAAGTGCATCTTGTGTGCAAATGTCTTTGAAGTTCTAATCTCAGTTCATGCCACTAAATCATCAAAGAAGGTTATTTTTAACTTGTTATGTAAAGGCTTGAGAAAAAAATCAAGGAGCTCTCTCTGAATATGAAACGTCAAACTGAAAGAGGTTTTTGTTCATTCTTAGTGCGCTAAGGTGATATATGTTTGCATCAGAGGCAAATTCATTTATCCCCCAATTTTCCAAAATAGCATAAAGAGATTTACAGAAAGGGAGCAATGTAATTTCCTCAACATCTTCTTTGAGATACTTGGTAAGCAGAATATTTGTGTGTGGCTTAACCACAGTACAGATTTAACCAATTAGCAAAATATCATCCCTTGAAACTAGATGTGAACCAGATTACGAGGCCCCTCTGCAAAGAACACCAGTATCCCTGGAGTTCCCCCAGGGCAGGAGGAAAGACCCTGCCATCCTGGTGACAGCCAATCAACTTGCTCCTTAGGAAAAAGTCTTTCTCCTCTCTCTGTTCCCTTATCTCCTCTCTTTTCTTTCATTGTCTTCCTGTCACCACTCTCAAGTACACATGCAGATCCTCACCTTTCTTTTTTTTTTTTTTTTGCAGTACGCAGGCCTCTCACTGTTGTGGCCTCTCCCGTTGCGGAGCACAGGCTCCGGACGCGCAGGCTCAGCGGCCATGGCTCACGGGCCCAGCCGCTCCGCGGCTTGTGGGATCTTCCTGGACCGGGGCACAAACCCGTGTCCCCGGCATCGGCAGGCGGACTCTCAACCACTGCGCCACCAGGGAAGCCCGATCCTCACCTTTCTTAATCTAGTCTGTCTCTTTCCCCCAAATTAAAATTTCCATGGTATCTTTCCTTCACCTGAAATAAATGATAATATGTATAATGGGTAATGTTTCTTCACATAATGAATTTTGGCAAATTCATTATTTGAGTAACATTTTGATTTGTAAACACGCCCTTACTTGGGTTGGTGTGAGAACTGCTCATCCGTCAGCTTTCAACCAAAAGAGTGAATTTTCTCTTTTAGTACACTGTCCACCTTCCTTTAATCACGTCTTGAAATTTTTATTTTGAACATGGGAAACATAAAGGGTGCTATCTCTGCAGCTGGGGAGAAAACGGAAAGATCCAAATTTCTCTCACACTTCTGGTGTGGATAAGCCGTGATCTACTTATTAAAATTCTTGGATTGCTAATAAAAGTCATAATATACCAAATGGTGGTAATTTGGATGGAACAAGCATATCAGTCATTGAAGAATGGGCTCATGGCTCTTTATCTGAGCAGAATCATTAAGTAGAATTTATGATATATAATGTATACTATTAAGCAGCTTCCATTAAACTTGTCTGCCAAGCTCAGTCTACGTAGAGGGATGTTTCTAAAAACAAGATGTATGCAAGAGCGCCACCTATAGTAAAACTTCCACATTTATTTTACAATGTTTAAAAACCCAGAAAATGACGAGGATTGGAAGCAGAAATTTTAAAGAAAAAAATAACGAGGAAATAAGATGTTTAGTTTAATTTATAAGTCCAAACCACCTCAAAAAAGGAAATTGTATAAAATTTATCTGAATAAAAAGTAGAAATACTTTAAGACACAACTTTTCCTATTTAGGAAGAAGTGCTCTGATTCTGCAGATAAGTTAAGACCACGGGAATAAATTTTCTTCTAATTTAAATAAATAATAATTCAAACAAAACCATTACCCTCTTTGTTATTCTTTAAACATTCCTCTATTTTGCTTTTTGTTAACTGTACTTTTAGCAATCTGTCATTTTGAAACCTGAAAACAATAACCATTTAAAGAACAAACAAATTTCCTTCTGATGTTTAATTTTTTTAGAAAACACACGGCCCAAATACTTTACCTCAGCATAAATATAAGATAAATGAAAAATCCTAAAGAAATAGTGACTGTTACTACTGCTGTGAAATGTCCTTTAGGAGTTGATATCCACAGAAATTTAGACTTAATACTTGTTCCTTTGACATAAAAGCTAATTATGAGGGACTTGAGCCAAAAAGTAAGATGAATAAAAAAAGACATTTCATTGGTATTACAGAGATAGTTGCCAGAAAGAGCTTACAAATCACGCAGAGATGAAAAGTTGAGTCTAAATGATTATTCGACTGGGTCCTTAAATCAATGAAGAGCAAAAAATGATTACAGTGGACGTTTAATTTTCACCTATCAAAAGTCAACATGGTGGCTTGTTCAACAGTGTTTTACCGCAGGCCATTAAGACAGCCTTTTGCTTTTTCATTTCCAAACAGAGGATATTATTTTTTAAGCCCAGGTTACAATCAGTCATGGCTGCAGATCACATCGGAAGCTGCCCAGCTCTCTGACCAACTTCTTTCACAAGAAACAAACCAGAGAAGGATGGTGCCCCAGAGATACCCCTCCTTATCTCACACGTGGGCCCCTTTGCTTTTCGGAGGCCCATTGTTTAATTTGGCGCAGCTGAATTTTAAGTAGCTTCAGTGCTCATCAAGCAAGGTGCCAAACAGTGAGCACTGCGCACGGATGCCGTCTGTTTGCAGAGCCCGAGGAGCGGGACGGCAGCAGCTTTCCCACAATGCCCTGCGACGGTGCTTCATCTGGGCCCTGGGAGGCCCACGTCTCAGGATGAGAGGCTAATTCACTCGCTATAGCCCATTCAATCTTCAGCCTCTCGGCTGACGCTGCCAACAGAAGTGCCAATTAATGCCAGTTACAATGGTGACTTTTCTGATATGGGCACCTACTCATATAGGCCATCAAACAGCCATCATCTATTAATGACTGTCAGTCATTACCAAGATGGGCAAAGTTTGAACTAGTGACCTAGAGGAGAGCTGCTCTTTATCCTACTTCCAACTCCCTGAACCGTCCAATTCCCCTCCCCCTTTCTTGGCCAATGTTCTTAATTATAGTTTTGTACCTGAATAATGAATGTGCTACATTTTGACAGTGACAATTCCTGAAACCGTGACAACAGAAGCGCAGCCACTGTCTGCCATTTAGCAAGGCCTGTCACAGCCTTCAGGCCGGGGAAACCCCGCTCAAACCTTCAGGGGGCACCACTATTTCCTTTGTCATTCAACTGAGTGTATTTTTTATTTGTCTCTACTACTCCTTAGAAATAAGAAGAGATTTTTGTGCGGATAAATGTGTCATGGACTTCTATACAGGTGCCACCGTTAGGCCTTTCTTATCTGCTCATTATTTTGTGGAGGCTTGCGATACAGAAACTCCCCGTACAATTAAAGAAGCGGCAAATTAATCTGGAATTGCACCTTTCAATCTCAAAAAGGGAAAGCAAGTTAAACACAACAAACACTCTAAATGATAGAAAAGCTTCAGGTTTCTTTTGTAGAAAACACATCTTAAACTTTCTTTCCTTTGAATAGCTTTTTAACCCAATTTGGTGTGCAACCCCTAAAAGGCCAGTTGCCATCTGCTGTCTGACTGGAGCGTTAGCATGTTTTCAGAAACTCTGAAACACTTCACTTAACTCTCAGAATGCACTTCAGCCTGTAACAGTCAGGAATATCTGTTTTAAGTTTGAATTATTTCTAGATTTTCGATTAAAAAAAAAAACTTTAAGGGAAAGAAATTGTTATCCAGCCCTTCACTCTACCTTTCAAGGAGCCCAAATAAAGACCCAGCAATTGCCCCACATTCCTCACACATCAAAAGAACAAAATAAGTAACCAAATGGTAGAGTGTATCCTGCTTCCAACTCCTTCCTCTTTCTCTGAAAGTGGCACCAAAAGCCAGTTTGTGAAAAAATATTCAGGAATTTCACTTAACTTCTCTACACCCCTGATACGTTTGGGGAAACATAAAAAAAGAAAATGGTAATTCTTTTAAAAATGTTTAATTCCAACATATCAGTTTAGAGATCAAGGTTAAGTAATCTGTCCTATTCATCTAAGGAAATTGTGGCAAAATTAAGGTTAAAACTCAAACCCAAGGGGTTTTTTTCATGTTTTTCAGAGGCCACTTTATGTTTGCAATCTCCTCTGGATGCTACACATACCCAATTCCATACACCTGTCAATCTGAATAGGAAATACCATTAACACCATTTGCAGACAAGGAAAGGGAAGCTGGGGGAAGATGAGGCAAACTGCCCAAGACACCACAGCCTTGATGGCAGAACCAGGATGGGAACCCAGCTATTGCTGGCTCCAAAGAACGTGATTGTTCAACTGCACCATGTAACCTTAGTCCTGTGGAGATTTATTTGAGAAGTAGGTTGCGGTTCCCTAGGCCAATTCAATTTGCTCTGCACAATCATCAGACAGCCTATGAGTCACAGAGATTTCAACTCACTCCAAGTTACAGTAGAGTAACCCAGCCAGGCAGCATCCTGAACTACATAAACGTGACAGAAAACACTCTGGTTTCCATTCCTGCTCAGTGATATTTATGTCAAAAGGAAAAGAGACTGGGAAGTGAGAAATGCGGGAGACACTTTTTGTTTTCTGTTTGTTTGTTAATGCTCCAAGAACGTGAATCCCAGGAGACTGGAGACAAGATGGGGAAGGAGAAGAACCTTGAGCTCACCTCCTCGCATGAGAATTTTGTGACCAAAGTCACAACTAACTGCTGAACAACCATCCATAAAAAAGCCTGGAGCCTACCAAAAACAATATATTCTACATCCAAAGACATAAAAGAAACCCAGCGAGACGGTAGGAGGGGCGCACTTGCGATATAGTCAAGAATGTGAATCCCGGGCTTCCCTGGTGGCACGGTGGTTGAGAGTCCGCCTGCCGACACAGGGGACACGGGTTCGTGCCCCGGTCCGGGAAGATCCCACATGCCGTGGAGCGGCTGGGCCCGTGAGCCATGGTCACTGAGCCTGCGCGTCCGAAGCCTGTGATCCTCAATGGGAGAGGCCACAACAGTGAGAGGCCCGCGTATCGCAAAAAAAAAAAAAAGAATGTGAATCCCAAAAGGCACCATCTAATAAGACTTAAATAAAACACAATGTTTTTATTGCTAGTATCAGTGACCATTCACTGAAGTCTACAAAGAGCTTCACATACATTACATGCTATTTAATCCTCACAATGCATATTGTTACCCCATTTAATACATGAATAAACTGAGGCTCCACAAAGTTTAGCAAGTTGTCCTAATGCACCAAGCTCAAGCTGGCATCTGAACCAAGACTATCAAACTCCAAATCCAGAAGCTCCTTCTCACCACACTGCTCCTCAACAAGATCTTTGGTCTCATAGCTTTCTGGATTTGTTCATTTTAGGGGTAAAAGAGCCCAGGAGGGTATTTCAAAATAGACTAAGGAGTCTGTTCTTACCTGAAAGGAATAACAGGCGGATGAGTGTCTGGAAAACAATATTCTTGAAAGTATCAACTTCAGGAGAAAATATGTAAAATATCCTAAGACAACCCTTTCTCGGGGTAGCGTATTTTAAATGACAGATTGTTCCAACTTTGAGAGAAGATTGGGAACAAAATAAGACCAGTGTATACAACAAACAGATTGTAGAAGTCTAGAAAATAAAAACAAGCAATCTCTTCCTATCTTCACCATGCCTCTCAAAATAGTAAATTCATTAGCTTGTCCGAAATACAGAAGAAACTCCCTCAAAAACACACTAGTGACTGCTTTTTGAAAAACACATGTTCAGCTGTTCCTCCTATCATATTGGACAGGCTCAAACACAGTATTTCCTTTACATCAAACCTAGTAAGGCTCAAGAATCCCCCCCAAGCATTGTATTAAAAAGTATGAAATATTAGAAATAATCCTGGAGATGAATTTTTCCTTAAGACTAAAATTCTAACCCCTGATGTAACGGATCTTCAAAGGGCACAGGACCATAGCAATGTGAGGCCATTCTAGACCAAACACAAGAATATTAGCCTGGATGAGAAGCAATTGTAAGGTCACAGTAAGGAAACATCTAGGATCCAGGGATCATAAATATTACAGGGGTTGAAAGGCAAAGTCATGAAAGAATAAAGGAAATAATAAAATGTTTGTGACTTCAGGAAATCTGACTTTGAGGAAATGTGTCACACCCTGAGGAATTCGCTAATAGAAAATCCACTACCAAAAAGGAGGCATTATTTGTTGGTACAGCTGAAACTAAATAGCTTCTGCTTCTGTGGAAGACTTACATGGGACAGAATGTCAAGAATTTCTACAAGTGTTCTACAGAAACAACTGAGGATATCTTTAAACAAGCCAGAATTTTCAATGTGTCATTCTTGAAGCCAGGCAGGAAAATAAATACATGAAACAAGGAAAGACAGAAAGATGGGATTTTTTTTTTAAGAACTCAATGAAAAGATGGGAACATCAAGATGAAAAGAAAAGATGAAATACGATACTAAACAAACTAGTTTAAATTTAGGACAAAAATTAAAAGATAAAGACAGCTGTGTACCCTTCCTCTCTCTGTTTTTACTCACAGGAACTAGCAATTCCTCATCTTTTAAGACCTTGAAGCTCTTCCCAGACATCCAAATCTTAGCTGGCAGCACTTTTCTCCTTTACCTACATTTTCCTTTCTAAATTTAACTACAGTTCCCTTTATCTTACTCCATTTGGAATGCCACTAGTTCAACTTTTAAACAGTTTGTATGCAAGATGTTGTTTTACGTAAAGAAGGGAAAAGATTGACAAATCTAAACCAAACAGGGGAAAATTATAAATATTTTGCTTCACTAATGCAGCTTTCTCCATATGCCTCAAATAAAACATTTCCAATAAAGCTCCACTTCTGCAGAAAGCTTACCAACAAAATAAGTCTCTATTAGTATGTAACATGTGTAAATGTAATTAGCTTTTTTAAAAGAAACAATTGAAATATGATGTTTATGGCAAGGAACTGATTTTTTTTTTTTTTTTTTTTTTTTTTTTTTTGCAAATGAAATCTGAAACTGCACAAGCTATTGACAGACTGATGGCTGGGTCAGTTGCCAGAAGCTGGTTATGGAAGTCAGTATGAAGGTCACTAATTTCATTCTGTTTTATTTCAACAGGACCTTGAAACAAAGAACACAGCCTTAAATAGATGGTGAGGAGGGAAGGGTGATTAAGCCAGTGCTTCACTATCAGTTCTGTGTGATTTTAAGAATAGGAAGATAGTATTTTACCATGATATATGTTCTAAATTTTATCAGAAACTAAGATGATTGAAAATGGGGTAAGGAAATAATATTTGTAGCTGTGTCTGATTTTAATTTCTCCAATGTTCCTTGCATTTTCATTTCTATGTCCCCAAATTATGATCATTTGGAGCATATCAGCTTGTGCTTTTTTTTAAGTGGATGTCTGGGTTATGTGGTGTATACTCTTTGGGAAGTTTCTGGACTTCTTCTATTTATTTTACTGCAGTTTCTAAGCAGAACTAAAACAGTCTTTTGTTTTGTCAACTTCATTTTTCTTATTAGTTAGCAATGGAATCACACTAAGGCAATCCATTTCCCTACAGTGGTCACTCATAAATTATTCTTGTAATAAATTTAACTTGTTTAAAGAAGGGGAAAATTATCATGCTCAATGTCGGTAACAGCTAAATAGATTTGTTTTGTTTTTATCTTTTATTAGAGTAAAGAACTCCAAGTAAACTCCATATGATCTGCGTTGTGTGGTATACACAGTAGAGTTGTAGTTTGAAGAGAATCCCTGAAAATCTGAATGCAAAACCCTAGATAGTATAGTTCTCCTAAAAAATTGCACTTTTTAACTGAGAGTCTATTTTTAAACATACATTATGTTGTACATACACACAGAAAGACTGAGGGGATAAATCTAGTAAGTAGTACAAAAAGAAATTAATTGAAAAAATAAATTAGTCAAAAAAAAGCAAGAGATATCCTCAGATGTTCTACTGAGTAGACACAAATCCAACAGATAAATCAAGAATCAGGCAAAAATATCAAACAGGGCCTCCAAAGCCCCATTAGTCTCAAGTTGACATGGTTTTCCATTACTTGAGTCAGCACCCGACCTCAGCAGTGTCCAAATCCACCCTCACCATGGTATGGGGACGAGGCCCAACCTTTCAGAGGCAGTGTGGTCAAGTCAGGCTCTAGAAATGTGGTCCACTGAGTATCTATCTGCCTCAGGACAAAAAAAGAGAGTATCTATGTTTTCCCTTCAGCTACAAAAACTTTTCTTCATTAAACAACTCCTTCCAAAACCACAGTCAGAAGACACCATCAGCCAGTGCTATGGACCAAATGCTCACATCCCCTCAAAATTCATATGCTGAAACGCTAATCCACAATGAGATGGTATTTAGAGATGGCCCCTCATGATGAGACTACTGACCTTATACGAAGAGACAGAGAAAGCGTACTCATTCTCTCTCTCTGCCATGTGTGGACATAGCAAGAAGGTGGTTGCCTGAAAGCCAGGAAGAGAGCCCTCAGCAGAAGTCTATCATGCTGGCTCCCTGCTCTCAGACTTCCAGGCTTCAGGTCTGTGGGAAATAAATAGTTGTTGTTTAAGCTACCCAATCCATGGCCTTCTTGTTCAAGCAGCCCTAACTGACAAAGACACCCAGTTTGATACACCCAGTGATGGGCTAATTCCTCGTGTATCGACAATATCCCCCTCTACCAAAGATTTTTCAAAGCTTACCTGAAACCTCCCTCCTCACAGTTGCCAGGCATGTGGGGCTTCTGGCATCCGTGATATAGAAGGCTGAGAATCCCAGTTTGCCCTTCTCTTCTTTAGGCTCAAGGCTGGGCTTGCTCGGAGTTATCCCAAGACTACAACTCCACAGGGTGGTACCTCTCAGCCATTCCTCTGAAACAACTCTACCTTCCTGCTGTGGACCTAGCAGACCTGAAGAGCTCCTGGCCTAACCCTTGCCATGTGAGAGGGGTAAATACATCTCTGCAGTGTTTGCTTTCTATGCTGATTCCGGTGCAATCTCACACTTTCTCAGCTCCCTGTTTGTCCTCTCTTATCCTGATTCACCTCAAGAAGCCAGAATCCTAATAGCCCAGCCTGCTTTATACCCAGTCAAGGGGGTTCGCTTGTGGCCGTGGCAAGGAGAGCAGCTCAACAGGACCTGCATATGCGAAGTCCCCCCTCTTCCTTCTTCTGGCTCTTAAACTCTTCAGCTATATTTGCCAACCCACTTTCAATAAGGACAAGCCCCTCTCCATGCTATCTGTGGAGGGCCAGGTCCCTTAGGCTTTCTCCTCCAGACCCTTAAACTCTCCTTCTCCTGAACTACATTTTTGGATGATCCCCAGAGCTCCCGGACTCCCCTGATCATCTAACACAAGAAACAGACACACACTTAGATTTCATAGACTTCATAGCTTTGGGGTACACAAAATAACTTGTTTCCTGCCGATACTAACTTAGTTATCAGATTGCACATTTTTACATAGAAATTTTAATCAGTTAATTATCCAAAATGTTCTTACTTATAAAAATGTCCAGCGAGGGTGTGTGTGTGGCGGGGGGGGGGGGGGGGGCGGGAATCATGAAAAATTTAAAGGAGCCTAGTTCTAAACAGTTAACAACCTATCTGAAAACTTACACACAAAAACACACAAAACAGTAACTACACTAGTGACTAGAATCTATAATCGGTGTTGATAATCTCTTAAACTTGGCTGTGTATTAACTTCCCAAAAGAATATTACACGAAGAACTGCATCTTCATGATCTTCACATAGGAGGCACTGGCTTACATATCTTGCTTTTCAGAGTTTCTGATTAAATGTTTTAATTTAAATGGAAAATAATATTTAATGTAATATCTAGCCTAAAGTGTCCCCGAAGCTTCAATTGCAAACAATCATAATAAAGAATGTTCTTGTTTAATCTACAAAATAAGTACATTTGATTTTAATTACTTGAATAATGACTAAGCAAGTACATCAGGCACATCCCTTCCAAGAGATAATGAAAGACACAGAGGAGCAAACAATATTCCTGCGAACAGACCATCACATTCTGACTCTGAGGACGAATCCACTAATGAAAATCTGTCTTTGCAAATGACTTATCTTCTGAAGATGGCTCTGAAGATGTTGGAAATCAGAATGATGCATGTGAAAATGAAATTAATCAATATGAAGATGGGGAACAGCAGTCTATCACAGAAGGGCTATTTGATAATAATGAAATTGAGGAAATAGTCAGTGGTAGAGAAACAAATGAAAGCACAGGAAATGTCAATGATAATAATGAATAAGTAACTAATTCTTGAAATTCAAGAGGAAGAGTTAGCAAACAAAGACAAATTATCACCCAGGAAAATGACAAAGACATGAAACTACAATTATCCAAATTTCTAAAGATATGAAAACACTAATATGGTAATAAATTTAACAGAAAGGGGGGATCTGAAATTTTTAGAACTTCACAGCAATAGTAAAGCTATAAGTTTTACTGCCTAGTTTGGTTGGAACAATGAAGCAAGCATAAAAGGGTAGGAGTGGAAGAGAAGACTAGAAAGTTCTACTGGATTTCCAGGAGGCATTTGGAAGTGCCATATAAATCTTTTTTACTTGACTTTGCCAGTTTTGTAATCACATTGTTCTAAGTCCACAATCCTACCCTAGTCTACTTTGTCACAGCAATATGACTCAGTCTCTGTTTTCAACAGTTCTAGGTTCAGTCTTTAAGGTGTGGATTTTTTGTCTCAATTTCATGCTGTTTATCAATTCCATTTCCCTCAAAAATGTTATAATTTGTAGTATCAATGGTGAATTCACACATCCATAGAATGGCATCTGGAGAAGTTGTGCTTACTTGTGCACCTAAAAGGCAAATTCCTTCTGCTGTGTCTTGAATGCTGTCTCGAAGGATCTTTGCTACTGTGCAAGTAATCTGTTTTCTATACCATAAGTAGTCCCTTTACTCACTACCAAACTCCCAAAAGAATCATTTAAAACTGAGGCTGAGGGCTTCCCTGGTGGAGCAGTGGTTGAGAGTCCACCTGCCGATGCAAGGGGACACAGGTTCTTGCCCCGATCCAGGAAGATCCCGCATGCCGCGGAGTGGCTGGGCCCGTGGGCCGTGGCTGCTGGGCCTGCACGTCTGGAGCCTGTGCTCCGCAGCGGGAGAGGCCACAGCGGTGAGAGGCCCACGTACCACAAAAAAACAAAAAGAACTGAGGCTGAGTTTAGCCCAGTAAAGCTATTATTTAACTCAGTCAAGTCCTAGTCAAGTCAAGTACACTTGCAAATAGTTCATATTTGTTCATTCTTTCCAGATTTCACATAAAACTTAAGTTTCTCTTTATTTGTTCTGGATTTTTTTACAAACTCAATGCATTACATTTGGATGTTATTTCTTCTTGTCTTATAACTTGCCAGCAATGTTTTCCTCAGACTGGACCTTAATCAACTTATCCTGGCATTTAATCAAGTGTTAAAAAGTTAAGGAAATCACTCTGAATACCAAACCTGAAATCTACATACAAATTTTATGTACAGCTCAGAAAAATGTTTTCCTCTATCGCTATGCACTTTAAATATCAACAAATCAAAAGGATACTGGACTATTAGAGAAAAAAATACTATTGCTTCATCTAAATCAGCATGCTCTCCTGACATGTAGCAGACACGACACATTAAGTAACAAATATACAAATTAATCGGTATGTCAAAGAAAAGACAAGAGATGAGAGAATGTTAAGGATAAATCAGTAAACACTATCAAATGCTGTAAAGAGGTCAGAAATGATGAAACTAAGAAAAAGCCAGTGGATTTAAAGGTCATTCGTGATGATTAGTGATCTTTGTGAAAGTAAAGATGGTTTCTGCTTTTGATTCCCTCCCCCTGAAATTTCAGGGAGAATTAAAGATTGATGGGTATATTTACCTGCAAAATTTTAGAAAAATATCAAATCTAACCTTTCAGGTTATAAAGGAGAATATAGCAGCAGAGCAAGGCACACATATGAAACTTCTCAATTTGGGGGGATCAGAGTAGATCCGATAGAGGGATGAAGTGGATGTGATTATATCATGGATACATAGTCCTTGGTAACAGTTCTGTGCATCTTGAGAACTGACATTGCAATGCAATGAAATAAAGCTAAACGACATGACAGATTTTAACATGCATGTTTATTTTAACTTCTTCCCAAACCACTATAAAAATGATGGTAAAAAAATTTTTAAAAATACAAGGTAAAAGATAATGGGAAAAGAAAAAAACTTGACAAAGGATGCCCCAAAATTTGAGAATAATAGAAAATTAATTGGGACAGTGAGATTCTATTACACACATGTTTTGGCAAAAATTTAAAGTCTGATGGATGAATATACATGTACCCTTAACTTAAAACTTCCCCAGTTTTTCTGTTCAGGGAGACACTGCTTTGGGAAAGATCCCTGGTGTTGTCCTTACTTGCTGCAAGTAATAAATCCTTCCTTCTCTTGCTTAAAAAAAAAAATCTGGTAACACCTAGCATTGGTGAGGATAAGAAATGAGAATTCTTAACCTGCTGTTGGAGGTGAAAACTGGTCCAACCACCAATATCTACTAAAGTTGAGGTTGTTCATACAAACAAACAAAGAAAAACTAGTCTCACATGTGTACAAGGAGACACACATAAGATGTCCATTGCGCACAATGTGTCCTAGCAAAAGTAAAAGCATATATGTCAGGGATTAGGAAGCAGAAGGGAAACTAAGAGAATGTTAATATATTACAAAGTAGGATTAAGGAATAACTGTTGTGAATGGAACAATAAGTAAAAGTGTAAGTAAATTACTTAAACTTACATAGGTAACAACAAAAGAACCAAAAGTAGTAATATAACCAAAAGTAACCATATAACTATTTTGATAGAAATATAAAGAGGAATTGGAAAATGGAACATATCCATATGTCATGGAGAAATTTAGTTGATTATATATATATATATATATATATATATATATATATATATATATATATATATATTTTAATAAGAACATCAGGCAGTTTGGGTTCGGGTACACAATTCAGTCTATAACAAGATTTTTTTTCCTTACAAACATCTTTATTACATGTGTTCTTTTTTTTTTAATGATAACTTTCTTTCTTTCTTTTTGGCTGCATTGGGTCTTCGTTGTTGTACACAGGCTTTCTCTAGTTGCGGTGAGCAGGGGCTACTCTTTGTTATGGTGAACAGGCTTCTCACTGTCGTGGCTTTTCTTGTTGCAGAGCACCAGCTCTAGGCATGTGGGCTTCAGTAGTTGTGGCACGTGTGCTCAGTGGTTGTGGCGCAAGGGCTTAGTTGCTCCGCGTCATGTGGGATCTTCCCGGACCAGGTATTGAACCCATGTCCCCTGCATTGGCAGGCGGATTCTTAACCACTGCACCACCAGGGAAGTCCTGATTATATTTTTAATTATGCAACAAGATATATCAGTCTACTCATGTAGACTGATGCAGAAATTACCGCTGGAAGAAATTGTTGAACATTTTTAAGTAAGTTCTGTTTTGGGAAAAGGAATTGAGATGAGGGTGGGGGAGGGTGTGAGGAAGAGGGTAGAAAACTGTTATACCATGTGCAAATATTACTTTAATTCAATTTTTAAAAATATATCAGAGGGGTTATTGAATAAGAACTGAAACATTGCAATTGGGTTTGGCATTTAGATCACTTGCCAGATCTTCTAGGTCATTTCTGTGAAGTCTGAAAGCATAAACCAGGTAGCAGTCTATCAAAAATTGAATATATAAAACTGAATGAGAAGTGAGGAAGTAGGGATAGCAAGTGTGGACAATTCTTTCAAGATATTTGAGGGCATGGCAGAGGAGAAGCTAAAACTGTGTCTAGAGGATCAGGTGAGGACTTTAGGCAGAACGGGCAAGTACTGAGTATATATAGAGGCTGATGGGATAAAGTAAACAGACAAATATCAAAGATAAAAGGGAGTGTAGGAACAGTTGATGGAGCATTTCTTCTGCTCAGTCCCTGTGACAGGCACTGGGTATTCCAAATGAATCACACCCTACCTGCCTTTGAGGAACCCATGCGTTGAGAGAGGAGACAGATAAGACAATTCTCTACAAGGTGTTAGAAAAGCATGGAAGGTATTAGGACTGTCAGGAAGAGTCTTTAAAGGTTCACAAAGGAAGATTAACCAGTGTAGAAAAGTGAATGAAAATTGCAGGCAAAGAAAATAGCAAGCTGTACACTTAAAAATGGTTAAGATAGTAAATTTTCTGTTATGTGTATTTGACAGGAAGGAAGGAAGGAAGGAAGAAGAAAGAAAGAAAGAAAGGGAGAGGGAGAGAAAAGAGGGGGGAAGGAGGAAGAAAGAAAGAAATGCAAATCAAAACTACAATGAGGTATCACTTCACACTGGTCAGAATGGCCATCAACAAAAAATCTACAAACAATAAATGCTGGAGAGGGTGTGGAGAAAAGGGAACCCTCTTGCACTGTTGGTGGGAATGTAAGTTGATACAGCCACTATGGAGAACAGTATGGAGGCTCCTTAAAAAACTAAAAATAGAACTACCATATGACCCAGCAATCCCACTCCTGGGCATATACCGTGAGAAAACCATAATTCAAAGAGTCATGTACCAAAATGTTCATTGCAGCTGTATTTACAATAGCCAGGACATAGAATCAACCTAAGTGTCCATCAACAGATGAATGGATAAATAAGATGTGGCACATATATACAACGGAATATTGCTCAGCCATAAAAAGAAACAAAATTGACTTATTTGTAGTGAGGTGGATGGACCTAGAGCCTGTCATACAGAGAGAAGTAAGCCAGAAAGAGAAAAACAAATACTGTATGCTAACACATATATATGGAATCTAAAAAAAAAAAAAAAATGGTTCTTATGAACCTAAGGCCAGGACAGGAATAAAGACGCAGATGTAGATAATGGACTTGAGGACACGGGGAGGGGGAAGGGTAAACTGGGACAAAGTGAGAGAGTAGCATTGACATATATACACTACCAAACGTAAAACAGATAGCTAGGGGGAAGCAGCCACACAGCACAGGGAGATCATCTCAGTGCTTTGTGACCACCTAGAGGGGTGAGATAGGGATGGTGGGAGGGAGACGCAAGAGGGAGGGGATATGGGGATATATATACACATATAGCTGATTCACTTTGTTGTACAGCAGAAACTAACACAACATTGTAAAGCAATTATACTCCAATAAAGATGTTAAAAAAAGAAGGAAAGAAAGAAGAAAGAAAGAAAGAAAGATGATAGATAGATAGATAGATAGATAGATAGATAGATAGATAGATAGAAAGAAAGAGAGAAAGGGAGAAAGAAAGGGGAAAACAAGAAAGAAAATAGCAAGCAAAAGGCCCAGTGGTGTGAAAGTATTTGGGGATGTGTTTAATAGCAAATAATCTATGTGTGTAAATGCTGGAAAATGGCCTGAAAAGATAAACTGGATTCAGATAGTAAGAGATCTTGTACACCATTCCAGAGAGTTTAAAATTTGTCTTGCATTCATTTATTCTTGAAACATTTTGAGAAGGAGCATTTTCACTTTCCATTTTATTCAGCTTTGTGTTATTTTAATACTTACATTGAAAGTGAAGTATTTATTTAATAAAAGACCATAAAGAAAAATAAAATGAAAGCTATTTATTGAATGCCAGGCATTGGGGGAAAATATAAACAGAATGAAATCTGTACTTTCCAGAAATAGACAATATGAAGGAAAGATAGGCAGGACCAAATGACCTGCTTTAGCCAATGGATTTGCGTAAGGGGAAATGGCACATGACTTGTGTCCAGAGGGATACAATTAATTGCTGGTGCTTCACTGTCCAGTCTACTCTTTCCCTGTCATAGAAATTGTGGGAGAATATTTAAACAGGGAAGAGTCAAAATGTCAAGCCATTCTCAAATGTTATGCCAAATCTTGTAAGATAGCACACTTTGTATAAGTGAGAAAGAAGCTATAGTGGAGTAAACCACAGAGATTTAGGGTTTTTTATTGAAGCATAACATAACTTATCCTGACTAATGCACCAGACAGCATCCAAATTTCATAAGTAATTGCCCAGTAATGTTGACATCAAGCTTGTTACGTGCTTCATTGGTTTTCACCAGTCATATGGTACTCTGAATTTTTGGCAAACAAAATTTTGAAACCAGTAATTTTTATTACATAAACCATGACTTAATTCACATAGGAGCTTATTTTTTTCAGACATACCGACTTACAAATATTGCCAGAATGGACACTATTATAAGGTGATCCAGGGAACATTCGCCTTAACACTATCACAATTCTTAAACTTTCCTCTAGCCTTATTCCTCACACCACTCTATCACAAACCTATGCTCCAAGAAACTAAACAAGTAGATTTTTTCCCTCATGCAATTTCCTGCCTCTAATTTCTTAAGTTACTCTATGTCCTTTGCCTGGAATGTATTTTACCCACAATCTTCTAATATCTAAATCCAGGAGACCACTTTTTCATAAAGTATTTCATTATATATATATATATATATATATATATATATATATATATATATACACACACACATACAAAATCACACACCTGCAATACACACAAAGTAATCCTTCCAACTAGTGAAAGGAAAGGAAAGGCACTAAATTTTACTGAATACCCTACTATGTGCCTGGCATTGAATGTTGTACATTGTTTGTCCGTGAACTCAGAGTACTTTATCAGCTTCTCTATTATGATATCTAAAACTCTATACCTTATTTTGCTCTGTGTGTGTGTGTGTGTGTGTATGTACCTTTATTACCTTTAAGGACAAAATCAATATCATTTTCAGAGCCCAGCCTGGAGTCTGGCATGTAGTAGACTCTAAATAAATGTTTTTTAATGAACAAACACCTTCAAAATCTTCTGAATGCCTTCAACATACATTTATATTCAAAATAGTTGTGAAGGAAAAAAAAATAAGGTTAGAAATTAACATTATCTTTTGCCTCTAGTATAGTGCCTGATATCCTAGCCTACATTCCAATGCCAGGCTGAAGGATCAATTTAAAACCTCATCGTCTTTCTCTTTCTGACTTCACTCTGTATGACAGACTCTAGGTCCATCCACCTCACTACAAATAACTCATTTTTGTTTCTTTTTATGGCTGAGTAATATTCCATTGTATATATGTGCTACATTTTCTTTATCCATTCATCCGATGATGGACACTTAGGTTGTATGCTAACACATATATATGGAATCTAAGGGAAAAAAATGTCATGAAGAACCTAGGGGTAAGACAGGAATAAAGACACAGACCTACTAGAGAATGGACTTGAGAACATGGGGAGGGGGAAGGGTAAGCTGTGACAAAGGGAGAGAGTGGCATGGACATATATACACTACCAAACATAAAATAGATAGCTAGTGGGAAGCAGCTGCATGGCACAGGGAGATCAGCTCGGTGCTTTGTGACCACCTAGAAGGGTGGGATAGGGAGGGTGGGAGGGAGGGAGATGCAAGAGGGAAGAGATATGGGAACATATGTATATGTATAACTGATTTACTTTGTTATAAAGCAGAAACTAACACACCATTGTAAAGCAATTATACTCCAATAAAGATGTAAAATAAATAAATAAAACCTCGTCATTTCCAAAAAGAGGGACAGGGAGCTGAGATTCGCTGAAGGGACGTTCCTTGTAAAGGCATTTAGGGTTTTGAGCTGAGACACATATCTCATGAACATTAGTACTTAACTCATAAAGTACGACTCACTGTAACCACTGACCAATCAGAAGACACAAGTAAAATTATGGGAAGAAGCCCAGAGAAACAGGAAAACAGCTTTAGGCTTCACAGGACACTAATTAATCATTTTGGCTAGAAAGCCCCTCTCCCCATGGAGCTTAATGATATCCAAGGAAGGTTTGGATGAAATATTTCACCAGATGGATCCAGTAACTACATTAAGACTCTGCCACCCACATCCCTATGTATTCATTTATCTCTCCATAAAATATTTGACACTATTTGAGTCTGTGCAACAATGGACTAAAGAAAATGTAGTATAACAAGTCACCTCTAATTTTTCATAGGTAAGTGTAAACAAAATGGAGAGCCATAATTAAAATTATGTCTTCAAAAACTTAATATTTCAATTTTATGCTTTTTGACTAACATACCAGGGTGGCAGGATGATAGTATCATGCTAATTCTGCATAAAATCAGAGCCTGTTTTGCACTGAATTATTCACATGTAAAGAGATAAAATGTCTAATTGACCTGAAAACCACATGGTAGCAATAAGCATATATTGTACAGCACAGGGATACATAGCCATTATTTTGTAATAACTTTAAATAGCATATAGTCTGTAAAAATGTTGACTCACTATGTTGTACACCTGAAACTAATATAATACTGTAAATCAAGTGTACTTCAATTAAAAAAAACACATGGCAAAAAAAAATCTTTAAAGTACATTTTCCTTTTACCCACTGTATTTAGATTGTAGGTTATGTAACCAGTGTGGCCATTTTTTGAGCACCTACAAGACAGCTGTCATTATTCCATTGTACAGATGAAGAAGGTGAAGCTTAGAGAGGTTAAATTACCCAAAGTTATTTGATTTGTAATGAGCAGAGCCAGTATTCAAACCTAGGTCTTCTATACTCAAAGCCCAAGCTCCTTCCAGAATTATACTTCATTATATGGCACAACACTTTATCAGAGCTTTTGTTTAAAAGTTATATACATATATAAATATGTAAGAAACAGGTTGGACTTGCAAAGAAGACACACAAGAGAAAAACATTTCAAGAACTTAACCTTCTGCTAGGAACAGACTGTGATAAAAGAACTCAGGCACAAAATATTAGTTTTGTTTTTACCTAAAAATTAATAATGATCAGCTTTATTTGCAAGGCTTTATGGCAAAGGTTAAAATAAATGTTGATAAATTAAGACTATTAACACAGACTGGTAATAGTATAAATAGCAATTTACTAACATTGCCATCTTACACTTTAATGAAATGAAAATGTGAATTGATTGGATAAGGAAAGAATCTCTTGTTTATTCCAATCTTAATATTATGGTTGATAATTTCACCAGCAGTCCTGATGAAAATATACGTAATATAACAACGCTTCAGGAAACTAATGATCATAATGAATCTACTTGTCGCTGAAGTACACAGATAGAGACTCATAAATCTCTTTAAAATTACTAAAAGCCAAGAAGTGATCAGGACAAACAAATTATTGTTTTATCATTGTTTATATGTTTTCTACTTGATATTTATTATCTTCTTTCCTGGGGAAAATGTCAAAATATCTTCTAAATTTTTGCATTTTACTTTAACCTCTATTATCTTTACTCCACAGAAGCTCCTGAAGACTGGATTTCAGCAACCTTTGTATAATTATCATTATGAGATGGCTATTTAATCTTTTCTTTTTCATCAGATAATCATAATCAACTGATAAATAATATTAGTATTCACCTCTTAATACAACATTTTGCCTATTTTTAGGACTTTACAACTTGATCATAAATTATTTTCAAACTCAGAGTATGTGTAAATAGCCATGCTTTTTAAAATCTTTTTTCCAATATTGTGCCTAAAAATCACAAAATATTTTTATTACTTATTTTATTACTTTAAATCAGTAATCCATAAATGAAAAGAAAAGTTCAATAAATTACCCAGAAAGTTACATTGCTCCCATCTCCATTAAAGAAAACAAACTAACCAAAATAAAACAGAAACTTTACTCAAAGATAATTGCAATCATTTAGATAACTGCCTCCATCATAAACTTTCTACTTTTATTAATGGATATTCCAAACATGACCAATTTGTCATGAGCAGAAACTAAATTCAGGCATCCTGAGTCTAAATGAATAGGAGGAGGAAGTCATCAATCTACTTTTAAATGAAAATTGGAATATTTTTGATTATTTGATTACAATATTCACTCTTGTTATAGAATTTAACTTTTCCAAAATCTTAGACACTGTCATGTTCATGACCATTACTTACATGTTAACAAGCATTGCAGAATGCACAGAGCCTTCTCTAGTTAATTCGACCTTGATTCGGAATGAACTAGAATTTCTTAGGTTGCGCTAGAAAATGATGATATGAAGGAATTCCCTGGTGGTCCAGTGGTTAGAACTCTGTGCTTTCACTTCTGAGGGCCCAGTTTCAATGCCTGGTTGCAGAACTAAGATCCTGCAAACCATGTGGCACAGCTGAAAAAGAAACATAGACTTCATTAAGAAAGAAAGGAAGGAAGGAAGGGATGGAAGGAAGGAAGGAAGGAAAGAAGGAAGGATGCATAGAAGGAAGGAAGGAAGGAGGAAGGAAAGAAAGAACGAGAGAAAGAAAGAAAGAAAAGAAGTAAGAAAGAAAGAAATGAAGGAAGGAAGAAAGGAAGGAAGGAAGAAAAGGAGGAAGAAAAAGAAAGAAAGAATGGAAGGAAGAAAGGAAGAAAGAAAGAAAAAAGAAAATAATGAGAACAGTCATAAGCACAGATTTGGGGTAAGGGATATATACCTTACCAACATAAAATAACTGTTTAAAATTTGAGTTCTGGTGTCAAATAGACTTAGGTTTGAAACAGAAATAGACTCACAGACATAGAGAACAGACTTGTGGTTGCCAAGGGGGAGGAGAGAGCGGAGGGAAGGATTGGGAGTTTGGTATTAGCAGAGGAAAACTAGCACATGTAGAATGGTTAAACAACAAGGTCCTACTGTATAGCAGAGGGAACTATATTCAATATCCTGTGATAAACCATAGTGGAAAAGAATATGAAAAAGAATATATATATGTATAACTGAAGCACTTTGCTATACAGCAGAAATTAACACAACTTTGTAAATCAACTATGCTTCAATAAAATTATTTCTTATAAAGGGCAGAGGAGTGCTGTAAAATAGATTAGCATCAAAACACATGTTCAAAGACACAGATATTGGTATGGTTTCAAAACCATATTCAGTGATTGAAATGGTTATTATTATATATCTATGTATATATAATACATTCAAACAATGTTAAAAAAAAACCTTGGGTTTACTTTTTAGCCATGCCAGTTATTAGCATGCTAAGTGACCCTGATTAAGTCATTTAACCTCTTTATGCCTCAGCTTCTTGATCTGTACAATGGGAATATTATGAGCATCGTTTCAGAAGTGTGTTGTGAAGATTAAAGGAGCTAAGGCGCGTCAGCAGTTAGTGCAGAGTCTGGTACATATGAAACACCCAATACATATTAGTACTATTGTTATTCTTGTTCCTAAACACACAGCCATGTGTGTGCACACACTGACGATTTCGAATGAGTTAGAGCCTGTTCACATTTTCCTAATCTTAATCATCCTCTCCTTGGTCCATCAGCTGAACTATTTGAGTGTCCTTCTATCTGGTTTTGCAGACTGCAGTCTTGTTCAGCTCTGGTCTATTCCACATTGATGACCTGGAGTCTCAGTTTCCTCCTCTCAAAAACGACTTCTAAATCTAGTCACTCACAAGATTATTGGGATGATGTCATGAACTGATTACAAAAATCTCTTGAAAGTATAAAATTCTTCAAATATTACTGTTAAGAAGAATTCTGATATTAACCAAGAGTGATTTTATTTATTTACCAAAAATGTATCGATGCTTATTAGGTATGTGCAAAATAGTATGCAAAGTGCTAGTGACAAAAACATCAGTGAAACGTGGTCTCTAGCCTTGAAGGAGCACAAAATCGATGTCATAGAAATCCTTTGAAGTGTCTGTCCAGCCCCGGCACTGGCTGTCCCTGCCCTGAGAGCTGTTCTCACTCACAGGATGGGCCTGTACAGTCACGGGTCATGTGACTCCATTTCCCTGGACACAGTGGATTGGATGGAATAGATAAGTAAATGAAGGTTGAATCCCCAGATGCACATCTCCAGAGAATTTGAAACTGAGATTCAAGGACAGCTAGTTTGACTCTGTAGGTGATTAGAATTGCAACTCATGTCAATTTTGAGTCACCATGTGTCTCAGTGAGGACAGAGATGCAGAGAAGCTGGCCTGTAGAATAAGAAAAATGAATCTGACAAGGAAAAAACCACCTGGATTTCTGAGGACTGTTTATTACTTATTTCAAGTCACCACCTGAGCTCAGGTACATTTCCAACTCTTGGGGTCCATGACTCCATCTCTCTTCACCCCAGTAGACTTTAAATCATCTTTTCTCCTTAATGCTACCCTCTGTGGTTTCCATACCTCAAACCAAAAGAACATTTAAAAAATACAATATTCATATATTTAATAGTAGGATAAGAAAATGACTATTATAATAAAGGCACGTAGAACAAGCTTTGGAAGCTGAGAAGTGTCTGTAGATAACTGACTTTGAGATTGCTCTACAGCATAGATGACATTTGGGTTTGTATCCATTGCTAGATCTTCCAGAATACCTGGTACTCCCAACCAAAGAGCCTTTCTCCAGCACCTGGGCTCTGCTTGTGTCCCACCCTAGTGAAAAGGATTATTTCCAAGCTCAGTCCTAGCATACCTGTCACACTCAACTGGACCAGACCAGTTTGAACTCCAACACGCAACACTTTTTTAATCAGGAGAACTAGTTCATCAGTTCTGTGTTTCAGTGATGTGCCCAAGCTTTTAAGAGGTTTGACCCAAGAATTCTGATTCCAAATACTATGATTTTTCTACGGTCCTGGGGTGCTGATTACCTCTCGTGGGGGAGTTAGGTAGCTATGCGGACCCAGATTGAGAAATTCTGCAGAGCCCTATTGCCTACAGGCTCAAGTCCAAACTGTTTGGAATGGCATTCAAAACCTTCCGCAATCTGGTTTCAGTTGATTGTTCCTAGGTATCTCCCCACAGATCACCACACGGCAGGCTTTCAACAACCCCTAAACGCATCACCCACTTTCACACTTCTCTTCTTATTACTGTCTGATAAGCATGGCCTTCCAACCGTTTCTACCCTCCATCAAGCCTTCTGCATTTCTACACAGCAGATTTCATCACTCTCTCCTCTGCCTGACTTAACACTTCAGTCATCCTCCTAAAATAGTAGCTAATGGGAAGTTCTCAAACCTCATTAGACTGTGAGTGTTGACCCAATTAACATTTCTACAGAATCGCAGTTAGACCTATCTACCTGGAAACAGGTAAGAGCAAAGATGGGCTTAGAGAGAAAGAAAGTGGAAACGATCTGTGGTGGAGCTAAAGACTCTGCCAACAGCAAAATATATTTCCCATTCAAGTACCACAGTGCCCCAAATCACCTTGTTAGAGATTTGCTTCTTTGAATCTAGCATTACCTGGTCTTTTATTGGTACAAAAAGATTTAAGCAACCTAAGTGTAAATTAATTGGGGATATATTCCCTCTGTGACAAGGGGAACTAAGGCAGGAAAGAAACAGGTGTCTGAGAAATGAGGTATAGAAAAGAGAAGAAAGGTCAGAGAAGGGGACATCAGATAGCAAAGTATAAACTTGGCAGTCCTTAAGAATCATGCATTTAATTGATTAAAATAGCAGCGAACGACAACCCTGTCACCGATACCACTCAGATCGCGTTTCATTCTCTCAGAGAATTTGCTGCATCTGAAGGATGAAATGTGATTTTAATTGATTTTTAACACATGACAACTTACATTTCCTTTTGCCATCTTGCTGTTGCAATTTAGAAGGCACTGGCTAAAGCACTAATAGATGAGAAAGTCCAATATACCCATTTTATAAAAATGATTTGATAATGTAGTAGAAGTCAACTCAGGTTTTGGCTGGTTAGTACAAGAGATGCTAAATACTGAGAACTTAGTTCCCATTGGTACAAACTGCCTGATATTCTCTTTTATAGCAGCACCATGAAAAGTAGTGAAGCTTGCAAGATCCAGGGAAGAAAGTAGCTCAACCCTGTTTTTTCTTTGTCACTAAACCTAGAATGTAATATCCATCCTATTGTGTAACCTGCATGTGGGTTGCTTCATCTGTAAAGTTAGGATAATAATGCTGTTCCTCCTCAAACAGCAGAAATTGAGAAATAATTATTTCAGCACATTAAAAATAGAAATTGACCAATTTTATGATAAACAAGGTGAACCAAATACATCCTTGGTTGCAAAACTGCCACTTGATGAAAATTATTTCATAAACAAATATGTATGATCATCTTTAATTTCCTAAACCTTTAAGACATATCAAAAACAATTTTAGGGGCTTCCCTGGTGACACGGTGGTTGAGAGTCTGCCTGCTGATGCAGGGGACACGGGTTCATGCCCTGGTCCGGGAAGATCCCACATGCCGCCGAAGTGCTGGGCCCGAGAGCCATGGCCGCTGAGCCTGCGCATCCGGAGCCTGTGCTCCACAATGGGAGAGGCCACAGCAGTGAGAGGCTCGCATACCGAAAAAAAAAAATTTTTTTAAAGCAAACACACTTCATGACCTCATATGTAAAATAAACATTTGTTTTCATTTTACCTTCATTTGGAATCCACGCTGCAGATTATGGTTTTAACAGTTGTAATTAATAGTCGACCAGCAGTAATTATTTTTTCTGAATGTAAAAATCTGGTCTCATTACAGCAACAACAATAATAGTAATAACCTCAGAGGATAAAAGGAGCACTTTCCTTGCATGACCTCATTTAATTCACGCACTTAACTTTACAGGTGAGGAAACTGGAGTTGGAGAGTTTAAATAATGTGGTGACAGTCCCACAGCCTGTAGAATGGCAAAATTCAATGCTCTGGTATGCTCAGCTTTGCCACCGTGTTTCTGACATTGGTGGGCTTTCCTTTTGTTCTTGGGTTATTAGGGAACACGTATCCTGCTATGGTCTGAAGGTTTGTTTCCCCCAAAATTCATATGTTGAAATCCTAATACCCAATGTGATGGTATTAGGAGATGGGACTTTGGGAAGTGCTTAAGCCATGAAGGTGGAGCCCTCATCAATGAGATTAGTGTTCTTATAAAAGTGGCTCCAGGGAGCTCCCTACCCCCTTCTACCATACTCCCTACCCCCTTCTACCATGTCAGGACACAGCAAGAAGGCACCAGGTAGGAGCCAGAAAGAGAGCCTTCGTGAAAAGGCTGGTGCCTTGATCTTGTACTTCCCAGCCTCCAGAACTGTGAGAGATAAATTTCTGTTTATAAGCTACCCAGTCTGTGTATTCTGTTACAGCAGCCTAAACGGACTAAGACACATCCCAACTAGACTTCTTGGAGCAAGTTCTAAGAAGCATGCAACCAATGCATCACACCACATCCACATCAGCCTGCATTGCACAACTGTGTTTTGTTGTTTTCAATTCTCCAGGGGGCCATTGACTCACATTATGAACATTGTAATTCTTAGTTTTGGGGCACTATTTCTTTGACATCTATTTCAGGCCTTTGTATTGTAAAAAAAAAAAATCAACTGCTGGCTGTTTGTAGATGGGACTTAAAAAGACAAGATTACAGGTATGGCTATCAAACAGAACAGAGTCCCATGTGAAATACACTTTAAAAGGAAAATATGCACATATTAACCATCTATTCAAAATCACAACCTTCTTCTCTTGCACTCTGTTGGCTACTATAAGTGACCAACTATATTGCAACAGCATTTAAATACTGTAACATTCCAAGAACAATCCTCCTTTCCTTTTAGGTCCCTCTAATTTTTTGTTTCTGCCAGCACACTCCACGTTGGTGAACTACACTCTGTACATAATTCTAAAATATTGAACTGTATGCTAAATAAGCAAAATATTTTAAGATAATGTCCCGAGGGAATAGTATTTCATATTATAACTCAATATGCCCTAAGGTAATTATTCAGATATCAATATTCAAAAGAGCAGTATGTTGTAGTACTCTATATTTCTTTTTATTTCGCTTCTTTGTAGCAAGCAATAAATTTAAAGGTGCAAAGAAAAAAACATTAAAGGAAAAGTTTGTAGTTGATTTTAACAGCTTGTTTGCCCAGGGAGAGAGGAATTTCACTTGGTCCTTTCCTAATTATTCATGTAAATTAAATTCTACAAGTGAAGAAAGATTCATTAAAGTCATACTTACTCATCTGAGAGGGAGATATGGCATATGAATGGGGCCCATAACCTCAGAAGGTGAAATGTAGAAAATATCACAAGCAACTCCCACATTAAGTTAAGTGAACCAAAAAAAAGGGGGGGGAGATTCTTGGTGTGAAGGAGACTTCAAGGATATCCTCCCTAATCGCCTCTTAATAGTCTCAAATCTCCGACACAGGAAACAAATCAAGAATTCAGAGAACATGAAATTATTAATCACTTACATTTGATACCAAATGTAAGCACTACTAGGCCCATTTTAAATTTTAAAAACCTTTTTAAATGTAACATTTTTAAAAGCACAGAACGTAATTTACATTTTTAAGACATTAGTATTTGGCACATCCTAGGAAAACTTAATTGTACATTCTTTGAATTTTTCTGAAACCCACACTTTTTTCCTCCTGAATAGAATATATGTTAGGATGAAATTTAACAATAAATGACTACAGATTTGTATGCTGACTAATGTGCAATAGTCAAAGAGAACTCAAACCATTCAGCAAATATTTACTGTTTCTTGTGTGCAAGGCATGATGCAAAACAACACAATAGCATGTCTCACCTCGAGTATAAACAGTTTAATCAATCCTTTCACAAAAGACTTAATCATTAAACAGAAAGTATGTCCACCAAACATGAGAATGTCTTAGTTTGTATCTCCTCAGGATAAAGTTTACAACTGTAAAGGAAGGATAAACCAGAGCTGGAGGCTAGTTGATATGGAGGATGAAGCTGGGGAAAATAAAGATAATTCATAGATAAAGCAAAGATAAAGACCAAGATAGTGACAAAAATTGAGAGAGAATTGGTGAGACCAGGGTGACAATCTAAAAGGCATACAGTTGACCCCTGAACAATGTGGGTTTGTTCCACTTGCACATAGATTTTTTTCAGTAATAAATACTACAGTCTACTTGAAACATGGTGTTGAATCTGAGAATGAGAAACCACAGATACAGAGGGCTGGTTATAAGTTATGCATGGATTTTTGATTACACAGAGCGTTGATATGCCTAACCACCCTCCCTTGTTGTTCAAAGTCAACTGTTATATGTTGATTGAGAAGTAACAGTAACAGTACTGGAAGTTACTGGAAGTCAGCTGGAAGTAGCCAAAGACAATGTATTGGAGGCAGCTGAAGGTTTTTGACCAGAACTCGAGAGCTCGAATAGATTGTCTTAAAATATATAGTGAGAAAGAAAGTACCAGGAGTGGAACCATCTGACCGTAGTTTTGGTCACTCACATCTAGTAAAAATAACAAAGAAGATATAGGCAAAAGAGTAATTGTTGAGGAGATTATAAGTCCCTGCAGAGTCAAAGCACTGAGAGATGATACTGAGTTAAGGAAAAAGTACTGATGCACAAATAAATAACAACAGATTCAAGAAGGCTAGCAGCTGAGAGATACCACCAAATCTGACTAGGACAGTGCTAGTGGCTTTAATGAAAATTTATCCAAAAAGATGTACAAATGGCCAATAAGGACATGAAAAGATGCTCAAGATGAGTAATCATTAGGGAAATGCAAATGAAAACACAAGATACCACTTCACATCTATTAGAATGGCATTATAAAAAAAAAGGAATAAGAAGAAGAAGGAGAAGGGGGAGGGGAGGGGGAGAGGTAGAAGAAAAGGGAAGGGAAGGGAAGGGAAGGAAAGGACAAGTATTGGAGAGGATGTGGAGAAAATGGCACCCTTGTGCATTTCTGGTAGGAATGTAAAATGGTGTGGCCACTATGGAAAACAGATAAACATACAATTACCATATGATCCAATAATTCCATTACCGGATATATACACAAAAGAATTGAAAGCAGGGATATGAACAAGTATGTGTGCACCAATGTTCAGAGCAACATTACTCACAATAGCCAAAAGGCGGAAACAACACAAATGTCCATTGACAGAGGAATCAATAAACAGAATATAGTACATATATACATACAATGGCATATTATTCAGCCTTAGAAAGGAATGAAATTCTGACCCGTGCTACATGTGGATAAACACTGAGGACATTCTGCTAACTGAAATAAACCAGACACATTTGTCCTTTTGGATAAATATTGTTCGATCCAACTTACATGAGATACCTAAAATAGGCAAATTCATAGAGACAGAAAGTGGAATAGAGATTGCCAGGGTCTGGGGGTAGGGGTGAGGAGGGAGTTGGGGAGGAGAATAAGGAATGTTTAACTGGTAGAGAGTTCTGTTTGGGATGATGAAAAAGTTCTGGAGATGGATGGTGTTGAAGGTTGCACCACAGAGTGAATGTACTTAAAGCCATTAAGTACGTTGAATTGTACACTTTCAAATGTTTTCAATGGTAAATTTTATGTCACATATATATCTTATAACATTACAAATAGGCGGGAGAGAACAGATCAGCAGAGCTGTGAGAGAAGAAACCAGACCACGGGGATAATGAAGGGAGTGTCCAGGTTGCAATGGAGTTGACACGTGGCCCTCACTTCAGATGCTGGTATACCGACTGAACATGATGGACAAGATACAAACATTTGCTCATAGGCAGCAAGCCATAAATAATATTCTTTGAAAATGGGAAATGAGACACTTCCTGTCAGTTGAGTCACTCCTTTTCAACCCTTGTGGAGCTGAGACTCTACCAGGACCTGCAGATACAGACAATAATTTGTGGTCTCTTCATTGAAAGGTTCACTACTGGTTGAAGAATACTGAACTTGGGGACAATTTTATTAATTCATCAAACCAATTAGCATTTATTGAGCACCCCCGTACACCAAACTCAGAGCTAGTCACCAGAGTTGCTGGAGGTTACATGGAAAGCAGGCAGCTATCAACAAGGCAAGACTTCAGGAGGAAATAATCCCCCCTTCTCCTTACCCAACTCTCACCAAAAAATACTGAACCCCAACAAGGCCATTAAACCTCTTACCTCCACAATCATAATAAAAATTCAAAATTCATATTTGACTCAGAGAAGTAGTACACTAACTCAAATTCCTCCTGAGTTTCAAATGTCAGATATCAGGCTTCTTGAAAAAAGGATTCAGGAAGATTCTACTTTTCACTTTCACCTAAGGCTGGCAAAACGATTCAACAACGTTTAAAGAATCCAAAATTGAAATTGCTGTGAAATTGACTGTGCCAAATACTTTCTACATAATAACTTCTTTGATCCCTACAACAATTCTGAGGTAGATTATGTCAAATTTTCAAAATATCAAATTCAACACAATAATAAACAGCAACAGATACTAAAACATGCCTGTTTTCTTTGAAGAGGCTTCAGCCATTTCAAGGATCAGAAGGGAAGTGTAATCTCAGCTCTATAGTTTTAGTGTGCCAATGGTTCCTTTTGTATTCTACTAGCTACTTGTTTTAATAAATCAATTGATTTATTTTAAAAACCTTCCTCTTAGGTAAAAATGTGAGGGAATTATATCTTTTTTTCCTTTTTTTAAATCCCGTTTGTATGATTCCTTATGATTTTAGTGGTAGACATTACCTCTTATTCCTGTGTTCATTCATTTGTTTCTGAACAATTATTATTTATATACTGATAAGCTATCATTTCTTGAGCATATACTATATGTCAAGCACTGTACTTGGTGCTCCATAAGAAGGAATTGGGGAGGGGGGGACACGGGGACAGGGTGGAAGAAAGGGAAGAAGGAAAACAAAAAGAAAAGAAAAAGTCTCAGTCTTTTTTCTCTCAAGGAGCACCCAGTATAGTAGGAGAACTAGGTGTATACAACTAGTTATAATACAATGTGAGATGAGCTATAATACAGATATGTGAGGGACCATAGGAGGCCAGGGAGAAAATAACTAATTATCTCTCTGACTACTGCATTGGACTAGATATCGAGGGCTTCCAAGGATACAAAGGGATATGTCCCTGCCTTTCAAAGGCTTATAATTCTGTAATAAACTTAAATATATACAAAAATAACTCTAGACTGAAGTAGTAGTTACAAGTGCTATTAGAGTGAATCAAAAATTTACATTCCTAAGGTTGCCCTTACATTTGGCTAGAAGAGACAGTAATACTGCCCCTTATGGAATATTTTCCAAGAGTCAGGCACCTTTCAGAAGTATTCATATACATAATTTTCAAACTTGCAGGTTGAGAACTGTAGCCTCTTGGATAGGCTGTATTCTACTTCCTAATGATTTACCCACACACGCACCTCCTATTACCCGAAAGAAGATTATATATTCCTGTCCCTTGGCATGTCACTTGCCCAAGCCTCCAGTGACAGGAGTATGTATCCTCCCTTGGATGTGAATGGACAATAAAATGTGAGTGTTGGGGGCCTCTGTTACATCTAAACAGATACTTTAAGAGGCATCGCAAGTTTCCATGAGTTTTCTCTTCATTTCCATCTGCCACATGCCAAACTGGGGCTGCCCCTTCCCCTGGGTTCTGACAAGTAGAGAGACCAGTAGGGATAGACAAGTAGCCCAGTGAATCTGAGAAAAGAGAGCCAGAGGAATGCCAATCAAACCGCAACTAACCATATGTTATGTGAGTAAAAAATAGTTATTTTAAGGGACTGCTACTTTTGGGTTATTTGTTACTGCAGCAAGGCTGACTAAGGCACCAATAGAAAACCCATGAAAATCTTCAAGAAAGCAGTTTTTCTAGATTGGTTACACTAAAGATTCCAAAGGATTAAGAAATGAGGAAGGAAGAGCAGTTTCTCTTCCACTTAGGGTATAGAAAGCCTCACAGCATGTCACTACCCTAACAATGAGAAAATCCAGGCCAATATACAGAAGTCATAACCTTTGTGGAGTCCATCAGAGAGTCACAGGGCAACCAAGTAAACTACATTCATAAGGTTGACAAGCCCCTCCAATAAGAGTTGTGACACAGAAACTGTTTTATATTTGACAGAGCATAGGAAGAAGGATGGTGGTCACAGAAATGGGTAAGAAGTGGGTGGAAAAGAATAGGAGAGGTGGAAGTAATGAGCTTACCCAATTAACAATGGTAAGAAAAAAGCAAATCCTAAGATTAGGAAAGCAATTGAAGAGAGAACCTTACTGCTCTGCCAAGTTCAAGTTCCTGGTTCAAACAAATTATAGTCAAGGTTATTGAGAGAACTTGAAAAAGGGATTTTCCAGTCTTTGACAGTAACCTTTGAATAATCAGAGGAAATGGAAAAGAGAATGTTCAAAGAACAGAGATGGGGTGGGGGAGTGGGGGGGATGAGTTACAATTACCAAAAAGAGGAGATAGATTCTTCAAACTCCAGGCCAAGATTCTTGACAACAAATCTAAGTAAGAAACCATAGCAAGTGACTAAAGGGGTATTTGGGAGCCCCTAGAAGACAATGTGAGTTAACCAAGAAGAATTCACTTCATTGCTTTCTTGTATAAGATATTAGTAGGTCAGAAAAATCCACTGGCATTGTATGTGTGAACTTTAAGCAAGGCATGTGACAGTCTTTCATGATATTCATGTACACAAGATGGATATATATATGCACTCAAGTAAGTAGAAAGTAAGCACTTCAAGAAACAAGGACTATAGACATTTGAAAGCATGGTCCTTATTATAAAAAGATTCTAGGGAAACTACTTTGTATGCAAAGAGGCTATTCCATTAGGGTAGGAAATTGGTGCAATCTAATTTTAATCTGATGCAAATAATCTAATCCTTTTTTTATTAAAAAGTTTTTAGTAATCTAATCTTAATCTAATAATCCAAGTTTATTGGAATAAGTTTAATAATAATAGTAATGATTTACTTAGCACTTACTACATGCCATGAATGGGGCTGGGCACTTTTCATGAATTAGCTTTTTTAGTCCTCATCACAAGTCTTCTTAGATAGATATTATTTGCCCCTTTTACAAACAAGAAAACTGAGGCTCAGAGAGGTTACGTGACCTGGCCAAAGGAATACAGCTAACAGGTGAAAGAAGAGAGATTAGAAGCTGGAACTGAGTCCAAGGGCCGTGCCCTTAAAAACTGTGCTGTACTTGGGATAATATGGGGCATTTTTTCAAAATAAGACAGAGTAGCCCCAAGCAATGTGGAGAGACCAATGCAGACATGATCTGTATAGGAAGGAGCCTGGGAAAGAAAGGAGCAGTAGAAAGCCAGCTGTGTTTTAGGCAGAAAGATGATGAGAGGAATGAAAGGAACCAGGGCACAGAAGATAAGTTAGAGGAACTTGTTGGTTGTGGAGATGCAGAGAGAACAGGGTGGATTGAACTGTGGTTAATGAAGCAAACTAGAGTGATGGCGTGACTTAAATTTTCTTCTGATAAGGACATTAGAAACTGCACCTTCATGAATGTCGTGTTCAATCCATTTGGAATGTTCAATATTGCTGGTGGGAAATAAACACCCCGGCTGATAGATATCCTTGAAGTGCTGATATAATAGATATTTTTGCAGTCCTCTTCTTTAATTACTCTTAAAAACTTTATTACTCTTGACAATATCCTAATGAAAATATTTGGTTTTCCTCATATTTTGATCAAAGAAGGAAAAATATCATATACAGTTTAATATTTTTTAAATGTGTACTCCATCAATTTTACTTCTTTCATCTTCACCAATACCATATATAAGTAAAGGCAATTTATTTATATAAACTTTTAAACAGTAAACGACAATGCTATTATACGTTATTGTCAAATAGCACAGTGAACTAAACACCGTAATTGTTCCAGACTTAATGTATAGCAATATCTGTTATTTAAATAACAAATCTGAAATTTAGGGAAGCAATTCAAGTTTATGAGTAAATAAGAAAAGGTTCAAAAGCAACAGAATTTTTAAAGTTCTTGTGGTAAATACACACAGATATTAATACAGCTAAATAATCCAAAGGTAACACTATAAATTGGTAGCTAACATTATAATGCTTGTACACATTATAATGTGTGTGTACTTTATAAATTTGGGGTTCAAACAATGCAAAGGAAATGTTGTTTTTATCTAAACCTATGAAAACAGTTGGTCACCCTCTGAATCCAAGGAGAATCTAAAGTTTTCTGTCGTTTATAAGCGGTCTCCTGCCTTAAATATAAAATCTTTGGCTTATGCAATGAATCATTATAAATCTCTCACAAGCTTTTAAACCAATCAGTCAAGCTTAGAATGCAGTGATTTGGAGAATCATAGTTCTGAAGCTTTGGGGCCTCACTGTGCAAGGGTAATAAATGTAAACGATTTTGTAACTTGTAGAAACATAGGTTAGTTCGCTCTTTACCTCCCAAGGGCAACTGGGTTTGACTAAGGAGGTTTATTGTGATCCTAGGGAAAAAAAAACAAACAAACAAACTATGATGTCATTTTCATTCTTGAATCCTGGGAGAAAGAATAACATAAAAAGCAGTTAATCTGTTAAGCACACAAAACCTACTACATAGAAAACTGCCCCTCAGAAAACCAAGATTCTTTATGTAATTTGTAGCATACCCAGTGAGAAAGGAGTCTTTCTAAAGCAACATTCTCTATGTGGTGTCATTTACCCAGTTTTCCCTGCTCTGGGTAAAAAAAAAAAAAATCTTAATAACAACAATCAGAGAATATTCATTGGGTATCATTGCCATTCTCAAAAAAAAAAAAAAACCCTTTTGTAATCTTTAGGAAATAAATCTAATATTTGAAAATAAATCCTGTGTAGAGTTCAAATGATCTTCTTTAATTTGAAACAATTTCATGAAGACAGCAAAAGGATTTACTAAGAATGGTGACAACATTTTAAAATAAAATTTTTGTATAGGTTTATAATCATGCAATTAACTAAAGCATAAATATATACATTTAACTGATAAATGATACAAAGTGAAATTCTGATTGTACTTATAATTTCTCCTCACTAGAGACCTGGTAAAATCTCTTAACCCCAAATGGTTAATAAAATATAACCACTTATGTCTGATCTGGATTTGAAACCTTGGATTCTGTTAGCTTTATTGATGGTCTTTATGTTCATGCTGTTTTTGACCTAATGTCATCTGCAAGGTCATGTCATGACAGTGTCAGAACACTTACTATTTTGTTTTTGTTTCCTTTCTCAATGTTCAGGCTTTAAATAAACAAATTTCTTAAACAGGCTTTGCCAAATCCCTTGTCATCATCACCTCTGCTTTCTCGAGCCTACCTGAGCCCTTGTGTCCCCACCTGTGCCTTCTGCACTCTTCACCTTAATGCAATGCTGGAGCAAAGAAGACAGTTTTAATGTCCTTTTAGCAGGACTCCTAACTAATGTTCAAACTGGGGGGAAAAAAAAAGGTCTGGATTACCACAATGGACAATGAAGAAATGCAGATATCATGAAGCATTCCAATATAAAATATTTTCCCACCACCCAACACCCTCTTTACTGCCCCTGCTACAACTGTTTGAGGGATGTTACTATTTAACCATTTCGTGCCCAGTATAATGTAAGCAAAACTTTCAAATACTAAAGGCTAAAAACTGTATATTGCTTCATTTAAGCAATGATTTCTGCTTTAACATTCTTTTTTGGACGTCAAATTTCCCTTTTTACAAACATATTCTCTTATAAATTTAGCTTGAAATATTAAACAGGCTTAGAAATAGTATCATTCCTATACACCTGTGAACCAAAGATAATTTTTGCCCTCTAATTATTGAAGTCTTTTTCTGCACCCTGGCTTTTACCTTTATTAATCCCTCTGTCTGTACTGCATTTTCTACTCCCTGCCATATGTATTAAAATCATCTAATATCCAGCTAACATATCATCTTCTTCATAGAATCATTCATAATTATTCCAGCTTTTATTTATAAATCTCTTCTGTCTTATTCAAAAATAATGCATTAAACCACAAAACACACAAATATTGCTTATTTGCTAATTTTGTGCATATGTTAGCATTATCACCCCCAGTTAGACTGTATCTCTCTTATATTTGTATATTCACCACAGTATTGTGACACCTATGAGTGATCAATAAATAAAGATGGATTGGTTTGCTTGATGGATTAAAAAACATTAAAATGTATTGAACATTAACAAGAAAGGAAAATGTATTATGAAATGTTGGTTTAAAATTTGAAATATTTTAGGGCTCCCCTGGTGGCACAGCGGTTGAGAGTCCGCCTGCCGATGCAGGGGACACGGGTTCGTGCCCCAGTCCAGGAAGATCCCACATGCCATGGAGCAGCTGGGCCCGTGAGCCATGGCTGCTGAGCCTGCGCGTCCGGAGCCTGTGCTCGGCAATGCGAGAGGCCTGCGTACCGGAAAATAAATAAATAAATAAAATAAAAATAAATAAAAAATAAAAATAAAATTTGAAATATTTTAGATAGATACATAATGAGTGGATTATGATCCAAATTTATTTTTTAAATTACTAAAATGCTAAAATGAGGGAATTCAAAACTTAGAGAGGTGCATTTAAGACAAATAAAAGAAAATTCTCCCCACAGCAGAGCCTGAACTCTGAAATCTTACATCAAAATGTGGTACAAAATAAAAACACATGAGGTTCATGAGGAGCTGAGATAATTTAATTCATGAAAGAACCATAAATAGCTAACATTTAGGCAGTTCTCATCACATGCCAGAGACTGGGTCAACCAGACTGTTACCTCATTTAGTCCTCACAAAAAGTCAGATCTGTTTTCATCCCTATTTTATAGATGAGGAAACCAACATATACAAGAGAGGTTAAGGAACTTGTTCAAGGTAATCCAAAATATACTGAATTCCTATTTTTACAAAAGCACTAGGCTACAGACACAGAAAAACAAAACAGTGTGAGCAGTGTAATGTTAAAAGTGACTTGGGAGCCCCAGGAAAGGAATGTGACCCAGATGGGGGAATCAGAGGCAACTTCCAAGGGAAGCTCAAACATTTTGAAGGATGAGACTACGTTAACCAGCAAAGAAGCAAGAGAAGATGGTCTACAAGAACATGAACACAGGCATGGTGGTCCAAGGAGGCCTAGCTTGGTCTGATAACCACAAGCAGTTGATGGGACTAAAAGCTAAGTAGCATGAAATGAAGCTCAAATGTACCAGTGACCCATAATGATGTACACATGAATTTATGTATGTATACAAAGGAGTATTACATTGTGAAGTCAAGGCCTTTGAAAATTTTTTGTTCAACAATGTTTATACTGGTTTGGAAACTAAAACAAATGAAACAACCAGAGAAAAAAAACTAATGTATAATCATATAATCCAATTTATTGAGAGTGCTCAAGATCACTAACCATCAGGGAAATACAAATCAAAACCACAATGAGACATCATCTCACACTTGCTAGAATGGCTATCATCAAAAAGACAGGAGATATTTAGGTCTTCTCCCCATTATTGGACTGGGTTGTTTGTTTTTTTGTTATTGAACTGCATGAGCTGCTTGTAAATTTTGGAAATTAATCCTTTGTCAGTTGCTTCATTTGCAAATATTTTCTCCCATTCTGAGGGTTCTCTTTTGGTCTTGTATATGGTTTCCTTTGCTGTGCAAAAGCTTTTAAGTTTCATTAGGTCCCATTTGTTTATTTTTGTTTTTATTTCCATTTCTCTAGGAGGTGGGTCAAAAAGGATCTTGCTGTGATTTATGTCATAGAGTATTCTGCCTATGTTTTCCTCTAAGAGTTTGATAGTGTCTGGCCTTACATTTAGGTCTTTAATCCATTTGAGTTTATTTTTGTGCATGGTTTTAGGGAGTGTTCTAATTTCATACTTTTACATGTACCTGTCCAGTTTTTGCAGCACCACTTAATGAAGAGGCTGTCTTTTCTCCACTGTACATTCTTGCCTCCTTTATCAAAAATAAGGTGACCATATGTGCATGGGTTTATCTCTGGGCTTTCTATCCTGTTCCATTGATCTATCTTTCTGTTTTTGTGCCAGTACCATACTGTCTTGATTACTGTAGCTTTGTAGTATAGTCTGAAGTCAGGGAGGCTGATTCTTCCAGCTCCATTTTTCATTCTCAAGATTACTTTGGCTATTCGGGGTCTTTTGTGTTTCCATACAACTTGTGAAATTTTTTGTTCTAGTTCTGTGAAAAATGCCAGTGGTACTTCGATAGGGATTGCATTGAATCTGTAGATTGCTTTGGGTAGTAGAGTCATTTTCACAATGTTGATTCTTCCAATCCAAGAACATGGTATTTCTCTCCATCTATTTGTATCATCTTTAATTTCTTTCATCAGTGTCTTATAATGTTCTCCAAAGAAGATATACAGGTTGCCAACAAACACATGAAAGAATGCTCAACATCAGTAATCATTAGAGAAATGCAAATCAAACCTACAATGAGATATCATCTCACAGCAGTCAAAATCACCATCATCAAAAAATCAAGAAACAATAAATGCTGGAGAGGATGTGGAGAAAAGGGAACACTCTTGCACTGTTGGTAGGAATGTAAATTGATACAGCCACTATGGAGAACAGTATGGAGGTTCCTTAAAAAACTAAAAATAGAATTACCATACGACCTGGCAATCCCACTACTGGGCATACACCCTGAGAAAACCATAATTCAAAAAGAGTCATGTACCAAAATGTTCATTGCAGCTCTATTTACAATAGCCAGGACATGGAAGCAACCTAAGTGTCCATCAACAGATGAATGGATAAAGAAGATGTGGCACATATATACAATGGAATATTACTCAGCCATAAAAAGAAACGAAATTGAGTTACTTGTGGTGAGGTGGATGGACCTAGAGTCTGTCATACAGAGTGAAGTAAGTTATAAAGAGAAAATCAAATACCGTATGCTAACACACGTATATGGAATCTAAGAAGAAAAAAAAAGGTCATGAAAAACCTAGGGGTAAGTTGGGAATAAAGACACAGACCTACTAGAGAATGGACTTGAGGATATGGGGAGGGGGAAGGGTAAGTTGTGACAAAGTGAGATAGTGGCATGGACATATATACACTACCAAACATAAAATAGGTAGCTAGTGGGAAGCAGCCACATAGCACAGGGAGATCAGCTCGGTGCTTTGTGACCACCTAGTGGGGTGGGATAGGGAGGGTGGGAGGGAGGGAGTTGCAAGAGGGAAGAGATATGGGAACATATGTATGTGTATAACTGATTCACTTTGTTATAAAGCAGAAACTAACACACCATGGTAAAGCAATTATACTCCAATAAAGATGTTAAGAAAAAAAAAAAAAAAGACAGGAGATAACAGTGTTGGCAAGAATGTGGAAAAAAGGACCCTTGTGCACCATTGGTGGGAATGTAAATTGATGTGACCACTATGGAAAACAGTATGGAGATTCCTCAAAAAATTAAAAATAGGACTACCATATGCTCCAGCAACCCCACATCTGGGTATTTATCCAAAGGAAATGAAATCACTATTTCAAGGAGATAGTGCACCCCCATGTTTATTGAAACATTATTTCTAATAGGCAAGACACGGGAACAACTTAGATGTGCATCAATGGATGAACGGATAAAGAAAATGTGAGATATATATATATACTACAGTAAACACTACTGGATTGTATGTTTGAAAATTGCTAAGAGAGTAAATCTTAAAAGTTCTCATCACAAAAAATAAATTGTAACTATGCTAGGTTATGGATGCTAACTAAAGTGGTGACCATTTTGCAATATATACATATATCAAATCATTATGTTGTACACCTGAAACTAATACAATGTTAGATGTCAATTGTGTCTCAGTAAAACTGAGGGGGAAAGCCAAAGGGAGCTGTAAGAGTGGGATATGATCCATATGGTGGAAGAATTTTTGGAGAAGGTAGGTTTGGAATCAGCTGAAAAGGGCCATTTTAAGACAGTGTATTAATGACATTTAAAGATAGACATGTATGGTTGGGGTATATGACTATACACCATTTTCTCTAATGAATAAATTTGTCTTGATTTGCTTTTAACACTATAATGGAACTTAACATGATCAAGGCAGAGAATCTATAAATGTCATTTCTGTAAAAGAATCTTCATTTCTGTAGAAGAATCAATACCCCCCATATCAAAACAGGTTTTTTTCTTTGAAAATTTGAAATAATGATTGCTTAAAAGTGATTATTAACAAAATACAATTAATTTAAAGCAAATCAACTGAAAATTGGTTCAAAAACAACTTAGTAGAGCAAGAAAATTTATGAATAAGTTTACACTTATTCTGAATAGTCTTACTACTTTGACCTCATTTCCCTTTTTTCTTCCAAAATGAAATACAAAAAACACATTATATATTAGTAAAATATATTTAATGATGTGTAAGTAGTCATGAATTTCATTGTTCATATAGCCTTTAAATTTTGAAAGACGTTTTCTTAAATTATATAAATTATCATATAAAATATTGTGATATAGTAAAATTAATAACATCAGGTACTGAAAAGTCTATCAGCTCTGTTCTGTCAAATATATATCAAGAGAAAATGAGCTCAATTAAGCTCTTATGAAAAGTTATTGTTAAATATAAACAAAAAATGTTGGTACAATGGAGTATAAGGGGATAAGTTTATGAGACTATGAAATTCCTTTTCTGGAAATAATCCACCAAAATCATTATTTATATATTTTTAAAAATTGAATAATTACTTTTATGAAATTATGATTTCATATGATTGCTCCAAGATCCCTTACTGTTCACGTTTTTTTATTTTTATTTATTTATTTATTTATATTTATTTTTGGCTGTGTTGCGTCTTCGTTTCTGTGTGAGGGCTTTCTCTAGTTGCGGCGAGCGGGGGCCACTCTTCATCGCGGTGCGCGGGCCTCTCACTGTCGTGGCCTCTCTTGTTGCAGAGCACAGGCTCCAGACGTGCAGGCTCAGTAGTTGTGGCTGACGGGCCTAGTTGCTCCGTGGCATGTCGGATCTTCCCAGACCAGGGCTCGAACCTGTGTCCCCTGCATTGGCAGGTGGATTCTCAACCACTGCACCACCAGGGAAGCCCCATGTTTGTGTGTGTGTGTGTCTGTGTCTGTGTGTGTGTGTGTGTGTGTGTGTGTAGACATGGACCAAGTGAATTGTAGTATTTTTCAATACTTACTACTAAACGTTATATATGTACTAAATATCCTACTAAGATTTTATTTCTATGAATTGAACATTAAATTTCTTGGTCAAGCTTCCAACCATGATTATGCACAATGATCCAATTACATAGTTTATGAGTTAATTTATTAACATTAATTATTGTTAATGTAAAGCTAGAAAATGGGATCTTGAAAAAAACTAAGTTAAATATAAAATCACAGAACCAATATTTCACCAGTAACATGAATCAGGTAATAAATAGCTCCCTTTGATCATTGTTTTTAAAGCCTCTTGAACCATGCTTTGATTAGTTCTATTTAATATTTAACATCTGGTTAGTCAATTTCAATCTGCAGAAAACACTTTTGGAAAAATTCTATGCTGACTAAATACATTTATAATACTACAAAGCTGACATGTAATGGATTTTAGTTCTCATAAAAAGATTATGTTAACTTTCTTTAATCTATATATTTGTATTTTATGCAGTCTAGTGACTTCACACCAGAGATGCTAAATTTTTATTTCTTATCAATATTTTATGTAAAATTGATAGGATTATAGTTTACTCTAAGTACCTCTTACCAATTTTTCCCTTGAAAAGAAAATATACTAAAAAATATGACTGCAGAGCCATAGCACTAATACAGTGGAGGCTGCCTGGCTGGCTGTGGTACTTCTTCTAATCATTGAAAGGCATAGGGTAGTGAAACATTTTCTATTGGCTATCAGGCCCCAGAGAGATTTTTAGATTTAAAAAAATAAATAAATAAATGTAAAAGTTTTTATTTCCTACAGCTCTGGGTTTACTTTTTTTTTTTTACTTATTGGCTAATTTAGGAAATCACGGATTTTCTCATCATTAAATAAAAGGTGCCAATGTTTGTAAAGTATTTGGTTATTAGTCATTTAATATCATTTCATATTATTGCATTAAAATATATTAGTATACCAAATCTGTAATAACCATTTCCAAGTAGGCTATAAATTTTATAAGAAAAGAATTTTAGTTTTATCTTTACAACACTGTCTCAGTTTCACTGGTGGTTTAGTGGTTAAGATTTGGTGCTCTCAACCGACAGAGAAGTTGTTTTTTAGATGGATAAAACTTACTTTTTTGGGGCTTCCCTGGTGGCGCAGTGGTTAAGAATCCACCTGCCAATGCAGGGGACACGGGTTCATGCCCCGCTCCAGGAGGATCCCACATGCTGCGGAGCAGCTAGGCCCGTGAGCCACAGATACTGAGCTTGCACGTCTGGAGCCTGTGCTCCGCAACAGGAGAGGCCACAACAGTGAGAGGCCCGCGCACCGCGATGAAGAGTGGCCCCCGCTCGCTGCAACTGGAGAAAGCCCTCACACAGAAACGAAGACCCAACACAGCCAAAAATGAATATAAAATTTTAAAAAAAAACTTCCTTTTTCTATTTGATTTCAAATACCCACTATGTTGAACTGACGGGTTTTCTTTTAATTTTAGGATTTACATTCTTCTTTAGGAGTGTAATTACAAAGTGATATAAAAATTATGAAGACTGTCCAGATTTCAACACTTTCCCTCATCTCCTCTACGTATGATCTACATTACAATTGTAACAAGTTAGAAAGGCAATACACTAAGGAAAGAAGAAATATTTAAAGCAAAACTAAGAGTAATAAAACTTTTCTTTCTAAAGAAAAAGTCACCAAAGATTTCAATCTCTGGCAGTAAGTAAGCTAAAGGAAATAAAGATCTTTCTGTAATTCCAGTGGTTGGCTGTCCCAACTCTACCCAGGTTTAACAAAGGTCTGCAGTAAACCATGTCTTCTACATACACTTGGGTACTCATAGTGCTTGGACAAATACTGAGCCCTCCTTGGTAAATAAATATTAATAAATAAAGATTGTGCTTGATAAAAAAATATTAATGGATAAAGTGCAATGAAAGCTTGTATATAGGGGGTAATTCTTTTTTTAAATGCACATAGTAAGAGCTAATTTAAAGAAGGTTAACAATTATTTGTTGTCTAAATTCAGTATTTTCTTTCTTCTAATATAATTACAGTATGTTGCTAAAATAAAACTGGTTATGTTTCTGAAATAAAACTGATTTTTGTTGTAAGAGCTTCAGCTTTATTTTGAGTGAAATGGGAAGCACTGAGAGTTTTGAGCCCAGTAATGACATAATATGGTAAATGTTTTTCCCGGTGACTGCTGCATTGAGAAAAGAAAAAAAGAGACAAATGTGGAAGTAGAAAGACAAGTTAGGAGGCTAATACAATGATCTGAGCCAAAGATGATGGTGACTTGGACCAGGCATGGAGTGAAGAAATTAAAAAGTTGTTGGGTTCTGCACACATATTTTGAAAGTGGCACTGAAATATTTGCTCATGGAGAAGATGTAGCTAAAAGAGAGAAGGGAGTTGAAAATTACTCCAAGGACTTTGATCTGAGCACATGGGAAAGTTGAGTTTGAGATGCTTGTTAGACATCAGGTAGAGACCAAGAAGGAATTTGGCCATATGGGTCTGGATCTTAAGGAGCCACTAGCAACTATGAAGATTATTGGACCAAAAGGTCTGTGAAGTCTTACTCTTCTCAGTTTTACCACCATGCTTGGGGCAAATGTCATTTGATATGGTCAGAAGGCTTACAACTGGTCACAATTTGGAGATTTGGAAGGATACTATATTTGCCTTAAATGATAATGGCTTTGTCAATTTCCACCATAGTTCAACTGTCACCTAATACACTGGTGCTCAGGAACCTCCAAAGAAGACAGCAAAAAAGAGCAGGCATTTTCATAGAGTTATTTTTCTTTTTCTGACATCTTGTGAGATTTTCTGGAAGTGTGTAAAATGGCAAATACATTCCATTTCATTTTAACAATATTTATTGAGCATTTGTGATGGGATGGTTGCCAAGGGACTTGCAAATTAAATAGAAATCCCATAAACTTTGCAAAAATATAAAATATTATGGTTCTCAAGATACCTATAGTCTAAAGGGGAAATATACACAAAATAGGGGACACGCTTCAAAGGCAGTGGTTCTTAAACTTCAATGTGCACAAGAATTTCTGTACTCAACCCCAGGGATTTTTTTGGTAAATCTGGAGAGGAGTCTAGTATTCTAACAAAATTCCATGGTATTCTATTGAAGATAATCTGTGGCTCTAAGTGATGAAAATTACAAATGTACCCAATAAAATTTATACTTATTCATTTATAACATTATGTGTCTAACCCAGAAATGAGGTGGGGTCAACCGGTCCCCAGTAAAATCAGTAGAATAGATTTTACTAAAGTTTTGAGGGAAAGAGTTGAGATGAAAAAGTGCAGACACTGTAAAATAGTATTAACTTCAAATTCAGCACTAGACATCACATGCCTACTCTCATTCACAAGTCAGAAATCTTCTGGACTCTAAGCTTTGCTAAAATCACATGATACAATATATTTAAAGAAGAAACGAGTGTTATTTAAAATTAGATATTTGTGGAGACATTGAAATATCAGATCATTTTCCAGAATTATCCTCTATTAAGTTAACAGAAACAGAGTCTACCGTGATTTCTTGGTCTTGAAAAATAGATAACATGTTATGACCTTTCTATCCCCAAGCTTCTATGATTCTACGGGTAGTTATTACTGTTTGCTTAGAACTTTTCTCTAAGGTTCCCTAAAACAATGTATTTACATATGATATCCGCTTAGCTTGAAACTTGCAGTAGTAAGCAGTTCATTTAAAATTTGGGAATCCAAGAGACTAAACAGGAAGTCTGAGAAGCCGTATGCTCTGGAACTGCACAATCAACAAAGGATACTTCTAGAAGTCTGTCAGAGAACTCTGTACATACAAGACCCATTTCCATCTAATTTATAGTACCCATGGCAAGAGAGAAAAAGTCTCCAGACTCCTCGCTATGGTATGGATAACGTCTCACCCTAATTCAAAGAGCAATATAAGACCTTCAAGATGGTGGAAAAGGGGCCTCCCTGGTGGCGCAGTGGTTGAGAGTCCGCCTGCCAATACAGGGGATACGGGTTCGTGCCCCGGTCTGGGAGGATCCCACATGCCGCGGAGCGGCTGGGCCCGTGAGCCATGGCCGCTGAGCCTGCGCGTCCGGAGCCTGTGCTCCGCAACGGGAGAGGCCACAACAGTGAGAGGCCCGCATACCGCAAAAAAAAAAAAAAAAAAAAAAAAAAGATGGTGGAAAAGTAAGACATGGAGATCACCTTCCTCCCCACAAATACATCAGAAATACATCTACGTGTGGAACAACTCCTGCAGAACACCTACAGAATGCTGGCAGAAGACCTCAGACTTCCCAAAAGGCAAGAAACTCCCCACGTACCTGGGTAGGGCAAAAGAAAAAAGAAAAAACAGAGACAAAAGAATAGGGACGGGACCTGCACCAGTGGGAGGAAGCTGTGAAGAAGGAAAGGTTTCCACACACTAGGAGCCCCTTCGCGGGTGGAGATGGCGGGTGGCGGAGGGGGGAAGTTTCGGAGCCACGGAGGAGAGCACAGCAGCAGGGGTGCAGAGGGCAAAGCAGAGAGATTCCCGCACAGAGGATCGGTGCTGACCAGCACTCACCAGCCCGAGAGGCTTGTCTGCTCACCCTCGGGACGGGCGGGGACTGGGAGCTGAGGCTCGGGCTTCGGTCGGAGCGCAGGGAGAGGACTGGGGTTGGTGGCGTGAACACAGCCTGAAGGGGTTAGTGCACCACGACTGGCCGGGAGGGAGTCCGGGAAAAAGTCTGGCACTGCCGAAGAGGCAAGAGACCATTGTTTCGGGGTGCACAAGGGGAGGGTATTCAGAGCACCGCCTAAATGAGCTGCAGAGACGGGCGCGAGCCGTGGCTATCAGCGTGGACCCCAGAGACCAGCACGAGATGCTAAGGCTGCTGATGCCACCATCAAGAAGCCTGTGTGAGAACACAGGTCACTCTCCACACCTCCCCTCCCAGGAGCCTGTGCAGCCCGCCACTGCCAGGGTCCTGTGATCCAGCAACAACTTCCTGGGATAACGCACGGTGCGCCTCAGGCTGGTGCAATGTCACGCCGGCCTCTGCCGCCGCAGGCTCGCCCCACACTCCGTACCCCTCCCTCCCCACGGCCTGAGTGAGCCAGAGCCCCCGAATCAGCGGCTTCTTTAACCCCATCCTGTCTGAGCGAAGAACAGACGCCCTCAGGTGACCTACATGCAGAGGCGGGTCCAAATCCAAAGCTGAACCCCGGGAGCTGTGCGAACAAAGAAGAGAAAGGGAAATCTCTCCCAGCAGCCTCAGGAGCAGCGAATTAAACTCCACAATCAACTCAATGTACCCTGCATCTGTGGAGTACCTGAATAGACAATGAGTCATCCCAAAATTGAGACAGTGGACTTTGGGAACAACGATAGATATATATATATATATATATATTTTTTTTTTCCTTTTTCTCTTTTGGTGAGTGTGTATGTGTATGCTTCTTTGTGTGATTTTGTCTGTATAGCTTTGCTTTTACCATTTGTCCAAAGGTTCTGTCTTTCCGCTTTTTTCTTTTTTATTACTTTTTAATTTTTTTAAATAATTATTTTTTATTTTTTAAATAATTATTTTTTATTTTAATAACTTTATTTTATTTTATTTTTTCCTTCCTTCTTTCTTTTTTTTTAATTTTTTGCTTTATAACAAATTTAATCAGTTATACATATACATATGTTTCCATATCCCCTCCCTTTTGCGTCTCCCTCCTACCCTCCCTATCCCACCCCTCCAGGCGGTCACAAAGCACGGAGCTGATCTCCCTGTGCTATGCGGCTGCTTCCCACTAGCTATCTACCTTACGTTTGGTAGTGTATATATGTCCATGCCGCTCTTTCCCTTTGTCACAGCTTACCCTTCCCCCTCCCCATATCCTCAAGTCCATTCTCTAGTAGGTCTGTGTCTTTATTCCTGTCTTACCCCTATGTTCTTCATGACATATTTTTTTCTTAAATTCCATATATATGTGTTAGCATACAGTATTTGTCTTTCTCTTTCTGACTTACTTCACTCTGTATGACAGACTCTAGGTCTATCCACCTCATTACAAATAGCTCAATTTCATTTCTTTTTATGGCTGAGTAATATTCCATTGTATATATGTGCCACATCTTCTTTATCCATTCATCCGATGATGGACACTTAGGTTGTTTCCAGCTCCGGGCTATTGTAAATAGGGCTGCTATGAACATTTTGGTACATGTCTCTTTTTGAATTATGGTTTTCTCAGGGTATATGCCTAGTACTGGGATTGCTGGGTAATATGGTAGTTCTATTTGTAGTTTTTTAAGTAACCTCCATACCATTCTCCATAGCAGCTGTACCAATTCACATTCCCACCAGCAGTGCAAGAGTGTTCCCTTTTTTCCACACCCTCTCCAGCATTTATTGTTTCTAGATTTTTTGAAGATGGCCATTCTGACTGGTGTGAGATGATATCTCATTGTAGTTTTGATTTGCATTTCTCTAATGAGTAAAGATGTTGAGCATCCTTTCATGTGTTTGTTGGCAGTCTGTATATCTTCTGTGGAGAAATGTCTATTTAGGTCTTCTGCCCATTTTTGGATTGGGTTGTTTGTTTTTTTGTTATTGAGCTGCATGAGCTGCTTCTAAATTTTGGAGATTAATCCTTTGTCAGTTGCTTCATTTGCAAATATTTTCTCCCATTCTGAGGGTTGTCTTTTGGTCTTGTTTATGGTTTCCTTTGCTGTGCAAAAGCTTTTAAGTCTCATTAGGTCCCATGTGTTTATTTTTGTCTTTATTTCCATTTCTCTAGGAGGTGGGTCAGAAAGGATCTTGCTGTGATTTATGTCATAGAGTGTTCTGCCTATGTTTTCCTCTAAGAGTTTGATAGTGTCTGGCCTTACATTTAGGTCTTTAATCCATTTTGAGCTTATTTTTGTGTATGGTGTTAGGGAGTGATCTAATCTCATACTTTTACATGTCCCTATCCAGTTTTCCCAGCACCACTTATTGAAGAGACTGTCCTTTCTCCACTGTACATTCCTGCCTCCTTTATCAAAGATAAGGTGACCATATGTCCGTGCGTTTAACTCTGGGCTTTCTATCCTGTTCCATTGATCTATCTTTCTGTTTTTGTGCCAGTACCATACTGTCTTGATTACTGTAGCTTTGTAGTATAGTCTGAAGTCAGGGAGCCTGATACCTCCAGCTCCATTTTTCGTTCTCAAGATTGCTTTGGCTATTCGGGGTCTTTTGTGTTTCCATACAAATTGTGAAATTTTTTGTTCTAGTTCTGTGAAAAATGCCAGTGGTAGTTTGATAGGGATTGCATTGAATCTGTAGATTGCTTTGGGTAGTAGAGTCATTTTCACAATGTTGATTCTTCCAATCCAAGAACATGGTACATCTCTCTATCTATTTGTATCATCTTTAATTTCTTTCATCAGTGTCTTATAATTTTCTGCATACAGGTCTTTTGTCTCCTTAGGTAGGTTTATTCCTAGATATTTTATTCTTTTTGTTGCAATGGTAAATGGGAGTGTTTCCTTGATTTCACTTTCAGATTTTTCATCATTAGTATATAGGAATGCCAGAGATTTCTGTGCATTAATTTTGTATCCTGCAACTTTACCAAATTCATTGATTAACTCTAGTAGTTTTCTGGTAGCATCTTTAGGATTCTCTATGTATAGTATCATGTCATCTGCAAACAGTGACAGCTTTACTTCTTCTTTTCCAATTTGGATTCCTTTTATTTCCTTTTCTTCTCTGATTGCTGTGGCTAAAACTTCCAAAACTAGGTTGAATAAGAGTGGTGATATTGGGCAACCTTGTCTTGTTCCTGATCTTAGTGAAAATGGTTTCAGTTTTTCACCATTGAGGATGATGCTGGCTGTGGGTTTGTCATATATGGCCTTTATTATGTTGAGGAAAGTTCCCTCTATGCCTACTTTCTGCAGGGTTTTTATCATAAATGGGTGTTGAATTTTGTCGAAAGCTTTCTCTGCATCTATTGAGATGATCATATGGTTTTTCTCCTTCAATTTGTTAATATGGTGTATCACGTTGATTGATTTGCGTATATTGAAGAATCCTTGCATTCCTGGAATAAACCCCACTTGATCATGGTGTATGATCCTTTTAATGTGCTGTTGGATTCTGTTTGCTAGTATTTTGTTGAGGATTTTTGCATCTATGTTCATCAGTGATATTGTCCTGTAGTTTTCTTTCTGACATCCTTGTCTGGTTTTGGTATCAAGGTGATGGTGGCCTCGTAGAATGAGTTTGGGAGTGTTCCTCCCTCTGCTATATTTTGGAAGAGTTTGAGAAGGATAGGTGTTAGCTTTTCTCTAAATGCTTGATAGAATTTGCCTGTGGAGCCATCTGGTCCTGGGCTTTTGTTTGTTGGAAGATTTTTATCACAGTTTCAATTTCAGTGCTTGTGATTGGTCTGTTCATATTTTCTATTTCTTCCTGGTTCAGTCCAGCAGGTTGTGCATTTCTAAGAATTTGTCCATTTCTTCCAGGTTGTCCATTTTATTGGCATAGAGTTGCTTATAGTAATCTCTCATGTTCTTTTGTATTTCTGCAGTGTCAGTTGTTACTTCTCCTTTTTCATTTCTAATTCTATTGATTTGAGTCTTCTCCCTTTTTTTCTTGATGAGTCTGGCTAATGGTTTATCAATTTTGTTTATCTTCTCAAAGAACCAGCTTTTAGTTTTATTGATCTTTGCTATCGTTTCCTTCATTTCTTTTTCATTTATTTCTGATCTGATTTTTATGATTTCTTTCCTTCTGCTAACTTTGGGATGTTTTTGTTCTTCTTTCTCTAATTGCTTTAGGTGCAAGGTTAGGTTGTTTATTCGAGATGTTTCCTGTTTCTTAAGGTGGGATTGTATTGCTATAAACTTCCCCCTTAGAACTGCTTTTGCTGCATCCCATAGGTTTTGGGTCGTCGTGTCTCCATTGTCATTTGTTTCTAGGTATTTTTTAATTTCCTCTTTGATTTCTTCAGTGATCACTTCGTTATTAAGTAGTGTATTGTTTAGCCTCCATGTGTTTGTATTTCTTACAGCTCTTTTCCTGTAATTGATATCTAGTCTCATAGCATTGTGGTCGGAAAAGATACTTGACACAATTTCAATTTTCTTAAATTTACCAAGGCTTGATTTGTAACCCAAGATATGATCTATCCTGGAGAATGTTCCATGAGCACTTGAGAAAAATGTGTATTCTGTTGTTTTTGGATGGAATGTCCTATAAATATCAATTAAGTCCATCTTGTTTAATGTATGATTTAAAGCTTGTGTTTCCTTATTTATTTTCATTTTGGAAGATCTGTCCATTGGTGAAAGTGGGGTGTTAAAGTCCCCTACTATGATTGTGTTACTGTCAATTTCTCCTTTTATGGCTGTTAGTATTTGCCTTATGTATTGAGGTGCTCCTATGTTGGGTGCATAAATATTTACAATTGTTATATCTTCTTCTTGGATCGATCCCTTGATCATTAGGTAGTGTCCTTCTTTGTCTCTTCTAGTAGTCTTTATTTTAAAGTCTATTTTGTCTGATATGAGAATTGCTACTCCAGCTTTCTTTTGGTTTCCATTTGCATGGAATATCTTTTTCCATCCCCTTACTTTCAGTCTGTATGTGTCTCTAGGTCTGAAGTGGGTCTCTTGTAGACAACATATATATGGGTCTTGTTTTTGTATCCATTCAGCCAATCTGTGTCTTTTGGTGGGAGCATTTAGTCCATTTACATTTAAGGTAATTATCGATATGTATGTTCCTATTCCCATTTTCTTAATTGTCTTGGATTCGTTATTGTAGGTCTTTTCCTTCTGTTGTGTTTCTTGCCTAGAGAAGTTCCTTTAGCATTTGTTGTAAAGCTGGTTTGGTGGTGCTGAACTCTCTCAGCTTTTGCTTGTCTGTAAACGTTTTAATTTCTCCATCAAATCTGAATGAGATCCTGGCTGGGTAGAGTAATCTTGGTTGCAGATTTTTCTCCCTCATCACTTTAATTATGTCCTGCCACTCCCTTCTGGCTTCTAGAGTTTCTGCTGAGAGATCAGCTGTTATCCTGATGGGGATTCCCTTGTGTGTTATTTGTTGTTTTTTGCCTTGCTGCTTTTAATATGATTTCTTTGTGTTTAATTTTTGACAGTTTGATTAATATGTGTCTTGGCGTATTTCTCCTTGGATTTATTCTGTATGGGACTCTCTGTGCCTCCTGGATTTGATTAACTATTTCCTTTCCCATATTAGGGAAGTTTTCAACTATAATCTCTTCAAATATTTTCTCAGTCCCTCTCTTTTTCTCTTCTTCTTCTGGGACCCCTATAATTCGAATGTTGGTGTGTTTAATGTTGTCCCAGAGGTCTCTGAGACTGTCCTCTGTTCTTTTCATTCTTTTTTCTTTATTTTGCTCTGCAGCAGTTATTTCCACTATTTTATCTTCCACCTCACTTATCCGTTCTTCTGCCTCAGTTATTCTGCTATTGATCCCATCTAGAGTATTTTTTATTTCATGTATTGTGTTTTTAATCAATGCTTGATTCATCTTTAGTTCTTCTAGGTCCTTGTTAACTGTTTCTTGCATTTTGTCTATTCTATTTCCAAGATTTTGGATCTTGGATCATCTTTACCATCATTATTCTGAATTCTTTTTCAGGTAGACTGCCTATTACCTGTTCATTTGTTAGGTCTGGTGGGTTTTTATCTTGCTCCTTCTCCTGCTGTGTGTTTTTCTGTCTTCTCATTTTGCTTATGTTACTGTGTTTGGGATCTCCTTTTTGCAGGCTGCCAGTTCGCAGTTCCCGTTTTTTTTGGTGTCTGTCCCCAGTGGCTAAGGTTGGTTTAGTGGGTTGTGTAGGCTTCCTGGTGGAGGGGACTAGTGCCTGTGTTCTGGTGGATGAGGCTGGATCTTGTCTTTCTGGTGGGCAGGTCCACGTCTGGTGGTGTGTTTTGGGGTGTCTGCGGACTTTTTATGATTTTAGGCCACGTCTCTGCTAATGGGTGGCGTTGTGTTCCTGTCTTGCTAGTTGTTTGGCATAGGGTGTCCAGCACTGTAGCTTGCTGGTCGTTGAGTGAAGCTGGGTGCTGGTGTTGAGATGGAGATCTCTGGAAGATTTTCGCCGTTTGATATTATGTGGAGCTGGGAGGTCTCTTGTGGACCAGTGTCCTTAAGTTGGCTCTCCCACCTCAGAGGCACAGCACTGACTCCGGGCTCCTCAATTTGGGATGATGTGTTGTCTATTCATGTATTCCACAGATGCAGGGTGCATCAAGTTGATTGTGGAGCTTTAATCCGCTACTTCTGAGGCTGCTGGGAGAGGTTTCCCTTTCTCTTCTTTGTTCTCAATGCTCCTGGGTCTCAGTTTTGGATTTGGCCCCGCCTCTGCGTGTAGGTCGCCGGAGGGCGTCTGTTCTTCGCTCAGACAGGACAGGGTTAAAGGAGCAGCCGCTTCGGGGACTCTTGCTCACTCAGGCCGGGCGGGAGGGAGGGGCACGGAGTGTGGGGCGAGCCTGCAGTGGCAGAGGTCGGCGTGACGTTGCACCAGCCCGAGGCGTGCCGTGCGTTCTCCCAGGGAAGCCGCCCCTGGATCCCGGGACCCCGGCAGTGGCGGGCTGCACAGGCTCCCGGAAGGGCGGTGTGGGCAGTGACCTGCGCTCGCACACAGGCTTCTTGGCGGCGGCAGCAGTAGCCCCAGCGTCCCACGCCCGTCACTGGGCTCCGCGCTTTCAGTCGCGACTCGCGCCCGTCTGTGGAGCCCCTTTAAGCAGTGCTCTTAATCCCCTCTCCTCGCGCACCAGGAAACCAAGAGGGAAGAAAAAGTCTCTTGCCTCTTCGGCAGCTCCAGAGTTTTCCCGGACTCCCTGCCGGCTAGCTGTGGCACATTAGCCCCCTTCAGGCTGAGTTCTCGCCGCCAGCCCCAGTCCTCTCTCTGCGCTCTGACCGAAGCCCGAGCCTCAGCTTCCAGCGCTGCGCGCCCCGGCGGGCGAGCAGACAAGCCTCTCGGGCTGGTGAGTGCCGCTCGGCACCGATCCTCTGTGTGGGGATCTCTCCGCTTTGTCCTACCCAGGTATGTGGGGAGTTTCTTGCCTTTTGGGAGGTCTGGGGTCTTCTGCCAGCATTCAGTAGGTGTTCTGTAGGAGTTGTTCTACGTGTAGCTGTATTTCTGGTGTATCCGTGGGGAGGAAGGTGATCTCCGCGTCTTACTCTTCCGCCATCTTACCCGGAAGTCCCCCCTTCTTTCTTTTTTTACTCCATTTTCTTCTGAGCTATGTGGCTGACAGGGTCTTGGTGTTCCGACTGGGTGTCAGGCCTGTGCCTCTGAGGTGGGAGAGCCAAGTTCAGGACGTAGGTCCACCAGAGACCTCCCAGCTCCACGTAATATCAAATGGCAAAAGCTCTCCAAGAGATCAACCACTCAACACTAAGACCCCGCTCCACTCAATGACCAGCAAGCTACAGTGCTGGACACCCTATGCCAAACAACTGGCAAGACAGGAAGACAACCCCAACCATTAGCAGAGATGCTGCCTAAAATCATAATAAGGTCACAAACACCTCAAAACACACCACCAGACACAGACCTCCGACCAGAAAGACAAGATCCAGCCTCATCCACCAGAACAAAGGCACTAGTTCCCTCCACCAGGAAACCTACACAACCCACTGAACCAACCTTAGCCACGGGAGGCAGATGCAAAAACAGTGAGAATTATAACCTGCAGCCTACGAAAAGGAGACCTCAAACATAGTTAGTTCAGCAAAATGAGAAGACAGAGAAACACACAGCCAATGAAGGAGCAAGGTAAAAACCCACCAGACTTAACAAATGAAGAGGAAATAGGCAGTCTACCTGAAAAAGAATTCAGAGTAATGATAGTAAAGATGGTCAAAAATCATGGAAAAAGAATGGAGAAAATAGTCCCTCCCATCAAGCCTCTTAGATAGCCTCATACACCAGAGGACAGAGAGCAGAAGCAAGAAAAACTACAGTCCTGCAGCCTGTGGAACAAAAACCACATTCACAGAAAGATAGACAAGAGGAAAAGGCAAAGGGCTATGTACCAGATGAAGGAACAGATAAAACCCCAGAAAAACAACTAAATGAAGTGGAGTTAGGCAACCTTCCAGAAAAAGAATTCAGGATAATGATAGTGAAGATGATCCAGGACCTCAGAAAAAACAATAGAAACAAAGATTGAGAAGATGCAAGAAATGTTTAACAAAGACCTAGAAGAATTAAAGAACAAACAAAGAGAGATGAACAATACAATAACTGAAAGGAAAACTACACTAGAAGGAATCAAGAGCAGAATAACTGAGGCAGAAGAAGGGATAAGTGACCTGGAATACAGAATGGTGAAATTCACAGCTTTGGAACAGAATAAAGAAAACACAATGAAAAGAAATGGACACACCTTAAGAGAGCTCTGGGACAACATTAAATGCAACAACATTCACATTATAGGGGTCCTTGAAGGAAGAGATTATAGTCAAAAACTTCGTTAACATGGGAAAGGAAACAGCCACCCAAGTCCAGGAACCGCAGAGTCCCATACAGGATAAATCCAAGGAGAAACACACTGAGACACATAGTAATCAAATAGGCAAAAATTAAAGAGAAAGAAAAATTATTGAAAGCAGCAAGGAAAAAACAACAAATAACATACAAGGGAACTCCCAAAAGGTTAACAGCTGATTTCTCAGCAGAAATGCTACAAGCCAGAAGGGAGTGGCATAATATACTTAAAGTGATGAAAGGGAAGAACCTACAACCAAGATGACTCTACCCAGCAAGGATCTCATTCAGATTTGATGGAGAAATCAAAAGCTTTACAGACAAGCAAAAGCTAAGAGAATTCAGCACCACCAAACTAGCTCTACAACAAATGCTAAAGGAGCTCCTCTAAGTGGGAAACACAAGAGAAGAAAAGGATCTACAAAAACAAAACAATTGAGAAATAGGTCGTAAGAACATACATATTGATAATTACCTTAAACGTGAATGGATTAAATGCTCCAACCAAAAGACACGGGCTTGCTGAATGGATACAAAAACAAGACCCATATACATGCTGTCTACAAGAGAGCCACTTCAGACCTAGGGACACATACAGACTGAAAGGGAGGGGATGGAAAAAAATGTTCCATGCAAATGGAAATCAAAAGAGAGCTGGAGTACCTATATTCATATCAGATAAAATAGATTTGAAAATAAAGAATGTTACAAGAGACAAGGAAGGACACTACATAATGATCAAGGGACAAATCCAGGAAGAAGATATAACAATTATAAATATATATGAACCCAACATAGGAACACCTCAATACATAAGGCAACTGCTAACAGCTATAAAAGAGGAAATCGACAGTAACACAATAATAGTGGGAGACGTTAACACCTCACATAAACCAATGGACAGATCATCCAAAATGAAAATAAATAAGGAAACAGAAGCTTTAAATGACACAATAGACCAGATAGATTTAATTGATATTTATAGCACACTTCATCCAAAAACAGCAGATTACGCTTTCTTCTCAAGTGTGCATGGAACATTCTCCAGGATAGATCACATCTTGGGTCACAAATCAAGCCTCAGTAAATTTAAGAAAACTGAAATTATATCAAGCACCTTTTCTGACCACAATGCTATGAGATTAGAAATGAATTACAGGGACTAAAACATAAAAAGCACAAACACATGGAGGCTAAACAATACGTTACTAGATGACCAAGAGATCACTGAAAAAATAAAAGAGGAAATCAAAAAATACCTAGAGACAAATGGTAAGGAAAACACGATGATCTAAAACCTATGGGATGCAGCAAAAGCAGTCCTAAGAGGGAAGTTTATAGCTATACAAGCCTAACTCAACAAACAAGAAAAATCTCAAATAAAAAATCGAACCTTACACCTAAAGGAACTAGGGAAAGAAGAACGAACAAAACGCAAAGTAACCAGAAAGAAAGAAATCATAAAGATCAGAGCAGAAATAAATGCAGTAGAAACAAAGAAAACAATAGCACAGATCAATAAAACTAAAAGCTGGTTCTTTGAGAAGATAAACAACATTGATAAACCATTAGCCAGACTCACCAAGAAAAAGAGGTAGAGGACTCAAATCAATAAAATTAGAAATGAAAAAGGAGAAGTTACAACAGACACCACACAAATACAAAGCATTTAAGGGACTACTACAAGCAATTCTATGCCAATAAAATGGACAACCTGGAAGAAATGAACAAATTCTTAGAAAGGTATAACCTTCCAAAACAGAACCAGGAAGGAACAGAAAATATGAACAGACCAATCACAAGTAATGAAATTGAAACTGTGATTAAAATCTTCCAACAAACAAAAGTCCAGGAACAGATGGTTTTACAGGTAAATTCTATCAAACATTTAGAGAAGAGCTAACACCCATCCTTCTCAAACTCTTCCAAAAACTTGCAGAGGAAGGAGCACTCCCAAACTCATTCTATGAGACCACCATCACCCTGATACCAAAACCAGACAAAGATACTACAAAAAAAGCAATTACAGACCAATATCACTGATTAATATAGATGCAAATTTCCTCAACAAAATACTAGCAAACAGAATCCAACAACACATTAACAGGATCATACATCATGATCAAGTGGGACTTATCCCAGGAATGCAAGGATTCTTCAGTATACGCAAATCAATCAATGTGATACAGCATATTAACAAATTGAAGGATAAAACCATATGATCATCTCAATAGATGCAGGAAAAGCTTTGAACAATATGCAACACCCATTCATGATAAAAACCCTCCTGAAAGTAGGCATAGAGGGAACTAACCTCAGCATAATAAAGGCCATATATGACAAACTCACAGCCCCACATCATTCTCAATTGTTAAAAACTGAAACCATTTCCACTAAGATCAGGAACAAGATAAGTTTGCCCACTCTCACCACTACTATTCAACATAGTTTTGGAAGTTTTAGCTATGACAATCAGAGAAGAAAAAGAAATAAAAGGAAATCAAATCGGAAAAGGAGAAGTAAAATTATCACTGTTTGCAGCTGACATGATACTATACATAGAGAATCCTAAAGATGCCACCAGAAATCTACTAGAGCTAATCATTGAATTTGGTAAAGTTGCAGGATACAAAATTAATGCACAGAAATCTCTTGCATTCCTATACACTAATGATGAAAAATCTGAACGAGAAATTAAGGAAACACTCCCATTTACCACTGCAACAAAAAGAATAAAATACCTAGGAATAAACCTACCTAAGGAGACAAAAGACCTGTATGCAGAAAACTATAAGACACTGATGAAAGAAATTGAAAATGATACCAACAGGTGGAGAGATATACCATGTTCTTGGATTGGAAGAATCAACATTGTGAAAATGTCTCTACTACCAAAAGCAATCTACAGATTCAATGCAATCCCTATCAAATTACCAATGGCATTTTTCACAGAACTAGAACAAAAAATCTCACAATTTGTATGGAAACACAAAAGACCCCAAATAGCCAAAGCAATCTTGAGATAAAAAACGGAGCTGGGGCTTCCCTGGTGGCGCAGCAGTTGAGAGTCTGCCTGCAGATGCAGAGGACATGGGTTCATGCCCCGGTCCGGGAATTTCCCACATGCCGCGGAGCGGCTAGGCCCGTGAGCCATGGCCGCTGACCCTGTGTGTCCAGAGCCTGTGCTTCGCAACGGGAGAGGCCACAACAGTGAGAGGCCTGCGTACCGCAAAAAAAAAAAAAAAAAAAAAAAAGTGGAGCTGGAGGAATCAGGCTCCCTGACTTCAGACTACAAAGCTACATTAATCAAGACAGTAGGGTACTGGCAGAAAAACAGAAATATAGATCAATGGAACAGGATAGAAAGCCCAGAGATAAATCCAGACACATATAGTCACCTAATTTTTGACAAACGAGGCAAGAATATACAATGGAGAAAAGAGAGCCTCTTCAATAAGTGGTGCTGGGAAAACAGGACAGCTACATGTAAAAGAATGAAATTAGAACACTCCCTAACACCATACACAAAAATAACCTCAAAATGGATTAAAGCCCTAAATGTAAGGCCAGACACTATCAAACTCTTAGAGGAAAACATAGGCAGAACACTCTATGACATAAATCACAGCAAGAGCCTTTTAGACCCACTTCCTAGAGTAATGGAAATAAAAACAAAAATAAACAAATGGACCTAATGGAACTTAAAAGCTTTTGCACAGCAAAGGAAAACATGAACAAGACAAAAAGACAACCCTCAGAATGGGAGAAAATATTTGCAAATGAAGCAACTGACAAAGAATTAATCTCCAAAATTTACAAGCAGCTCATGCAGCTCAATATCAAAAAAACAAACAACCCAATCCAAAAATGGGCAGAAGACCTAAATAGACATTTCTGCAAAGAAGATATACAGATTGCCAACAAACACATGAAAGGATGCTCAACATCAGTAATTATCAGAGAAGTGCAAATCAAAACTACAATGAGCTATCCCTTCACACCAGTAAGAATGGCCATCATCAACAAATCTACAAACAGTAAATGCCGGAGAGGGTGTGGAGAAAAGGGAACACTCTTGCACTGTTGGTGGGAATGTAAATTGATACAGCCACTATGGAGAACAGTATGGAGTTTCCTTAAAAATATAAAAACAGAACTACAATATGACCCAGCAATCCCACTACTGGACATATACCCTGAGAAAACTGTAATTCAAAAAGAGTCATGTACCACAATATTCATTGCAGCCCTATTTACAATAGCCAGGACATGGAAGCAACCTAAGTGTCCATTGACAGATGAATGGATAAAGAAGATGTGGCACATAGATACAATGGAATATTATTCAGCCATATAAAGAAACGAAATTGAGTTATTTGTAGTGAGGCAGATGGACCTGGAGGCTGTCATACAGAGTGAAGTAAATCAGAAAGAGAAAAACAAATACTGTATGCTAACACATATATATGGAATCTAAAAAAAAATAAAGGTTATGAAGAACCTAGGGGCAGGACAGGAATGAAGACGCAGACATAAAGAATGGACTTGAGGACACGGCGAGGGGGAAGGGTAAGCTGGGACTAAGTGAGATACTGGCATGAACATATATACACTACCAAATGTAAAATAGAGAGCTAGTGGGAAGCAGCCGCATAGCACAGGGAGTCCAGCTCGGTGTTTTGTGAACATCTAGAGGGGTGAGAGGGAGACCCAAGAGGGAGGAGATATGGGGATATATGTGTATGTATAGCTGATTCAGTGTGTTATAAAGCAGAAACTAACCCACCATGGTAAAGCAATTATACTCCAATAAAGATGTTAAAAAAAAAGAATAAGAATGCAAGAGTCCGATTTGTGAAATAAACATGATTGATTTCTAAAAAAAAAGCAATATAAAGTTATACTGTGTGTAAAGATACAAATACATCAACTACTTAATCAAATGCAGTTGTACATTAATAATCTACACAGTGTGCTGATGTGTTAATGTTCTTGATGTGATTAGATAGGTAGGAGGAAGGAGTAAATTATTGGAAAGGGCTCCATAGCGAAGCAGAGATGTGAAGCAGGGAAAGGGTGAGTATATATTTTCCAAAAGAAATGGAGGTGCTCAGAGTGGAGGCTGATGATACAATGGTGAAGAATGACAGGGATATTTACCTGCTTGTTATTGGTAATTGTGGGCAGATAGTTTGCATAGATGCAAGTGGTTCATGAGGAATGTCAGAAGTTTAATTTCAAGTCATGATTAGGAACTAGAAGATGATCGTTTGGGGGCCTGGGGAGGATTCAATTCAAAATTGGAAAAGGATCTTGAGCTAAGAATGGTTTTTACATTCTTAAAAGATTATAAAGGGGAAAAATAGTGGATATTCAGTAGGGGCCATATGTGGCCCACAAAGCCTAAAATATTTTCTGTCTGGCCCTTTACAGAGAGAGTTTGCTTTTCCTTGGTTCATACCCTTAAAATCCCTGCACACTATTATCAAAAAGATCACACTCATGTGAGCTCCTAGAGAATGAGAACTCAAGGGTTTTATAATCTCTGTGCCTTTCGGCCTAGCAGGGTGCACGAACACAGTATTGTAGAAGCTCAGAACAAATTTACTTTATTGAATAGTACTTAGAACATGGGAGTTAAGACATTTCAAAGGATAAGAACTGAGAAGAAATCATGGGAGACCATAGACCTGAAGGAATAGAACTTTACCTCCTCTGTTCACTTGGCTCATGACATTCCTGGGTTTGTTTAAACCTAAGACGTATGGACATTTATTTAATTTTCATATTTATTTTCAAATAAATGACATCTTACATAAAATGTCAAAAAAAAGTCCAAAAAACACAAAATTAAAGAAGGAATAACTTAAAAAAGAAAGTGCAATTGTGTTGCAAAGGCCAACTATTGGAAGATGCAGGTGCCATAATAAGTGTAAAGAATAATAAATGAATACAAGATTACTGCAGTTATCCATATAATAAAAATAGGTAAACTTTATTGAGAACTTACTACATGCCAGGCATAGTTATAAGCAGCTTTACATGTATTAGCTTACTTATTTCCCTCTACAAACTGTTTAGATAGGTATCATCATTATACCCATTTTATAGATGAGGAAATTGAGGCACAGGGTGATTAAATAAGATGCCCAAGTTTGCATAGTATATAAAGAATCTGGGATTTGAACTCACGTGCTCTGGCTCCTAAATATGATTTCTTAGCCACTATAACTCACTGGGGGTGCCCAGGGATATAAAGAGAAAGAAAAGAGAGCGAATAAACATTCCAACACAGAGCTATAAGGATTAAGGGGTCAAAAGAGAGAAAAGAACTGAAGATGACTGCAAAGTTTCCAGTGTGAAGAACAAGGATTGATAGGGAGTTTGGTAACTAGTTAAGTTTTAAAAGTTTATTAGTGACACAATAATAGTAAGAGGTGATAATGTAATTGCCAATCAATATGTGAACATCATTTCTTTTAAGTAAGGAATTTTCCACATTGAGAAAAAAGTAGATTAGGAGTTGATTGTGCCTCTTAGTAGCTATATTTAAAGTTCTGCAGCTATTTTTCTTGTGAGATAATACTCTGTATTTATGTAACACCTTTCTTCTAAAGACCTCAAAGCATTTTACCACAACGCCTTACCTTATTCATCCTCATAACATCCCCTTTTAAGAAAGGCAGTGTCAAGTCTAATGACTACAATTTTACAGGTGGGAACACTAAGACAAATGGAGCTAGTGACTTGCCAAGATCAGAGAAAAACCTGTAGCAAAACTCAGCGTAGAACTTGTGGTTTTATAAATTCAAAATCCTTTCCAGTCTCTTCTCAATGATATGTCTCAAATTTGTATTAACTTTGGCATGCCTTTATCTATAAATTAGCATGTATAGAATCATGCTAACGATTATAATCTAATTTTATCTGAGAAGTGTGCATTGTGAATTTGGCATTTTTAATTGAATAAATCTATAAAATGATCAAAAATCAATGTTTCATTCTTCTTTAAAAAAAAAATAAAACTCTCCTCCTCAGTTAAGCATTTACTCTGACTGATTTTAACCCTAAAGAAGATTTGATATGTGTATAAACCCTGAAAGTCCTGAGAAAATGCTGTTTTCTACTTGGAGAAACTTTAGTATATGGAAGCCCCAAATTATCAATAAATGGTAAAGAAAAATAAGACAATACACATACACACAGAGGTGGTGGTAATATAGCAATAAATTAATCTGTCTCTTTAAAGGAAATTAAGTATTCCACCCTGATAGTAAGAGAACAAACAATAACACCCTTAACTCTTGGGGAAAATTTTAAAACTCAAAAACGGTGTTACGACTCACTTCTATACTAACTAGGATTTCTATCTCACTTCATTGCAAGTGCAGTGCAAAATTAATTGATAATCATAACACTTAGATGTTCAGGTCTTAAAAAGAGAGAGAGATGACAGAAAAAGTATTGATTTAATTTTTTTAAGGGAGCTAGTAGAATATATTCACTTTCAGAGTCCTTTAACAAAATCCTTATGTACACATGTGGGTGGTGAGCACAGTGTCTGGTACAAGTTGCCAGTCTAAGATCAAAGGCTCAATCCTTGGCCTATACAATTTAAGGCACGTATGCATTTCTTTTCCTCCTGAAGCTGCACATGCCCAGCTCTTAAAATGTGTAAGTCCTTTTAGAAATTCTACCACAGGTTGGCAGATATTCTAGTTCCAAAAGGAACTGGAACAACTTTTTCAACGACAGTGAAAAGAATAGTATGATGAAAAACAAATGATATATAACAATGTGACAAAAATAGTGTCAAATTAGGTTCATTATTACCCCCAAAGCCAAAGAATTGTTGGGGGAGCTAGGTTGGATTTCCTGTTTGTACTGTTTTCTGTAACAAGTACAAAACCTTATAAATATTTAATATTTTTCTGTGCTGCAAGACTGCCATTATTAATAACTACTATTAACATTCATGAACAGTGGTCAACCATTTCCTACATATAAATAAAAATTCTGAGGAATCAGTGTGAGTTTTCTGGATGACTCAAAGCTTTGTGCTTTATAAAACGCTCAATTTAGTGGTCCAAAAATCAACCCTAGCAAAAAAGTAGTTCTTTAAATAACACACGACACAATGTAAGTTCACTTACGTATTCAACAAATACTTATTAAACACTTGCTCTTGTCAAGCCTTTTTGAAAGCAGTGGGGATAAAGCAAGGAACAAAAATAAAGCACCACTTTCTTGATGCTCACTGTACGGAGTGCAAAAATAGAAAAGAAGTCATAATTAATTAAATAACTATATAGTATGTCTGGTGTTGATAATGGCTGAAAAGAAAAGTTCACGGCTCAGGAGTCAGAATATTGTAGAGGAGGAATTTTGTTGTAGAATATTTTACATTGCTTGAATGGAGTCAAGTCTGAAAACTACCTAAGGAAACCTAAAAAAAGTTGTGTATTATACCTTGCCCTATTAGAGGGCTTAGGAAAATCCAATATAGTTGGAAAAGCCCATCTGTTTTGCCATATTGTTAGTTTCTGGAATTTCTTCCACATGAAGACGGTGAGCATTCTGTCATTCCATAAAAACTTATTGAGAACCTACAATATACAAGACCACATGTTCAGGAGTGTGGTGGTGAATAAGATCCAGATTTTGTCCCAGAAGAAATGTATCGTCATGGGAAAAGGAGACACAAAACTAATTTAAGCCATGTAAGTGACATAAATGCTACCAAAAATGCAAAAAGTTGAAGAATTAGTCTCTTATGAAGCTTCTCTTGAATGGATCTGAGTGGAAATTTGGAGGGTAAGAAAGGTTTAGGCAAAAAGAATGGCATGAGCAGAGGCGGGGGCGAGAAGGGCTGTGTAGTCTCTGGGATCCAAAGCCCAGGAAGTAGAGATGAGGCTGAAAAAGTAAGTTGAGGACAGATCCTGGAAGGACTTGAATGAATAGGTTTAAACTTTATCTTGTAAGTAATTGTGATCCACGGAGTTGTTTTTTTTTTTTTTCTTCTTTGCTGTACGCGGTCCTCTCACTGTTGTGGCCTCTCCCGTTGCAGAGCACAGGCTCCGGACGCACAGGCCCAGCGGCCATGGCTCACGGGCCCAGCCACTCCGTGGCATGTGGGATTTTCCCAGACCGAGGCACGAACCCGCGTCCCCAGCATCGGCAGGCGGACTCCCAACCACTTCACCACCAGGGAAGCCCCACAGAGTATTTTTGAGCCAACAAAAGACACTATCAGATTTGCATTAGAAAGATGTCTCTGGCAACAAGGTAGAGGAGGAATAGAAAATGGATAACAATGAAGTCAGAAAGAGAGTGTGAGCTCTTACACTGAACTCATAGCAAATGAAAAGGGTTTAAACCAAGACAGAAATAGAGACTGAAAGGATGGAATAGCTCAGATAGACCTTTTTATCTGACAGCCAATTTGTGGAGCATGAAGCAGTGGAAAAGCCTTTTTATACACGTAAACAAATCTTCCAAATCAGAGGTGGGACAAGTAAGCATCTCATATTTTTTTATGGAATCAACTCAAATATAAACACTGTGCTTGCAAAGTAAATACAGCTTTCTACTTAATAAAGTATATGTTCAGGTCATAATGGGTGCCCAACACTGCTAGGCTCTGTTTGGAATGAAAATACGAAGGCTCAAACCAATTATTACCCACCAAATAAAGATAATAAACTGCTGAAGTTAGCATATAATAGAGAACTTAATTATGTAGTACTATCTAAAAATGTTATTGGGGCACTAGAGATTAATGTGAGCTCTTGGAGTAATTGGTAGACACTATGTTAACCAATCTCAGAGTTAATATCTTTGACTTTTTTGTTCATGGGGAAAGATGGAGAGTCAAATGACTTGATCAGTCTTTCCACTTGCCAGAAAACCACTACTCACAATCAAGAATCATTTCCTACCTCGTTTCAAATCTTCAGAAAGAATAGGTACTTTTAAATTCCTATTAGAAGAGTTTTCCAAAAACTAATGATTTTCAATGTTGAAGAGTTCTTCTGACTAAATTACTCCTGGTAACTTACTTTTTTATATCATTTTAAATAATTCTACTCCCACCTTTTTAACTTTCAAATGTCTGTAGAATCTTATAATATACCCCACAGTCATTACTTGCCTAGCTATATATTTGTCTACTTAAATCTTTTCTTATAAATTAATCCCTTCCTTCTCTTAATCACTGCAGTTGCTTTCCCCTGGCCTAGCTGCAATTTTTATTCAAATTATTGGTTCTGAGGTACCTAATGTCTAAGACAGTATTCTAGGCTTAAATGATACCTGGATAGTTCCTTTTTATTTATTCATCATACTACCCATGTGTGTACCATTTGATTCCCTGTGTACCATTGCCCTTAGAGATACTTGACCAGGTGGAAATATACTTCATACCTGAAAGATAATCATATGTCTCCCAAATTTGATAAAGAAAATATCTATTTTTATACATCTCTTGTCTACTATTATAAAAAACATAAGGTAGGGCTTCCCTGGTGGCGCAGTGGTTGAGAGTCCGCCTGCCGATGCAGGGGACACGGGTTCGTGCCCCGGTCTGGGAAGATCCCACATGCCGCGGAGCGGTTGGGCCTGTGAGCCATGGCCGTTGGGCCTGCGCGTCCGGAGCCTGTGCTCCACAACGGGAGAGGCCACAACAGTGAGAGGCCCGCATACAGCAAAAAAAAAAAAAAAAAAAAAACATAAGGTAATCCACCATCATTATTAAAGTAAGTTACTTGAATTTGGTTTTAGTGGTTTTTTTTTTTTTTGCTTCAATTTTTATTTTAGCACACGTGTCTTGCTTAGTCTTTGCAAAAAATGGCTACATCGGAATAATATTTCCAAAAGTATGTATCACCTATGGGAAAGGTGTATGTCTCAAAATTATTCTGTATATTCCCCCTTTTATTTTATAATCTATCTAAATTAATATGTGGACTAAGGAAATTTAATTAGAAGGAATGATTACCTTAATTTCAAAAATAAAGGGGAACTGTGAAATTTTTAGAAAATTTTCCATTCTATATCTATTATGCTGTAATCTTTAAAATAATATTTATCCATATTTCAAAAAAATCTGAATCTATTGATTCAGATAAGCTTGTAATTCCAAATAATAGAGAGGTAGAAAGTGAACTAATACTCTATTTCTGGATTTATAGGACTTAAAAATATGTGTTCCCTATGCCAGGGAAACAAATAATCCTTCACCCATGTCCCAATCCTTGGCAACACAACTCATGAAATTATATTCTCCCTTTTGTATCTAAAGTAATGGGATTGAGAGACTTCTTTTTTCTTTTCTTCTCTCCCCTTCATGTTTTCTTGAATCAATTATTTATCCATATTGAAAAGAGTATCTTCCCAACAGCATTCGGAACTCCTTTCAGGCCAAAACCATATTTCAGTTTTCCTAATACTTAAGCAGAGTTATTTGGCATATAGTGGTGATTCAATAAATGCACTGAATTTCGCTGAATTCATGAGGTATGAATTAGTGGGTAAATTGTCATCACTTCTCCAGTGTTGACCCTCTATGCAAAGATGGACACAGTATTTTCACAAGGAATGTTTTAAAGAAAAAAAAAGGGGGGGGGGGCTTTTATTCAGAGAGTAAAACTGCCACACTTTGTTTTCATTATTTTTCCTTCCCATTTTCTCTGACTCCTAGGAATCAGATGTGTTCCAGTGCACATTTCTAAAATTGTTGGCCATTTGGTGGTAGTAAATCTCAGACATTAGAAAGCAACTGGTGAGATTTGAATAAGCTCTGTAAATTGGATAATGGTACTATATTAACTTTAATTTCCATGTTGTGTACTGTGACTATGTAAGAAAATGTTCTTGCTTTTAGGAAATACATACTGAAGTATTTAGGGGGAAAGAGGCATTATCCCCACAATTTATTTTCAAATGGTTCTGAAAAAAATCCATAGAGAGAGACAAAGAGAGACAGAAAGAGAGACAGAAAAGAGAGGGAAGGACTAAGCAAATGTAGTAAAATGTTAACATTTGGGGATCAGGGTGGAAGTATATGAAAGGATTGTACTGATTTATGCAACTTTTCTGTAAATCCGAAATTATTTTTATTTCAAAACAGAGATGTTTGAAATAGTCGTGTTAAAACATGATTAAAGAAGACAATTTTGGTGACACAAACGTTAACACTTTATGAAGTGGACAATCTCCATTTGAAGAACTGCAAAATGGGATAGAAGGCATGAAGCTTGTACAGGACAAAGGATAAAGAACAAGGGAGAGAAAAATAGAAAATATATTTCTGGCTGGGGCTACGTAGCCAACCTTGGTTGGGGTGAGAAAGAATAAGGAAATAAGTACAGAGCCCAGAGTGGGCTCCATGTTTGGGGACTGGCTGACTGTATAGACAGCGTTTCTGGTCAAGGGGGGCAGTTACAGGGACAAAAAGTCATCTAAGTTTCGGTTTGCTGACTTGGCACCCCAGGCAGGAGCAGCTCCATCTTGGATCTAGAAAGTTATTTCAACAGTGCTGTTTATTTGATTGGTAAGTTACCTTTGTAAAATGTTTTCATGTTCTACATTATCTCACCAAATTGTTCTCACAGCTCTTTTCTTTTTTTTTTTTTTTTCCCTAAGAAAGGAAACAAATTCAGAGAGTATCTACATTAAAGTGTCAGAACTGGGAGTCCAAGGCTTCCAACTTGAAGCAAAGAATTGTCTGTTATACATACCATTCTTCTTCTCTATATTTAAAAAATTACTCAAATCGGGCTTCCCTGATGGTGCAGTGGTTGAGAGTCCGCCTGCCGATGCAGGGGACACAGGTTCGTGTCCCGGTCCGGGAAGATCCCACATGCCGCGGAGCGGCTGGGCCCGTGAGCTATGGCCGCTGAGCCTGCGCGTCCGGAGCCTGTGCTCCGCAACGGGAGAGGCCACAGCAGTGAGAGGCCCGCGTATCGGAAAAAAAAAAAAAAAAGAATTACTCAAATCAATTACCTTGAGGCATTTCAAGAGTTTGGCGTCATTAAGGAACATTTTTGTAAACAACTGGTCAAATAAACGAACTTAGTCTTGTTTCTCCACACCTGAAAGCATCAGACCATCAAAAGCCTATCCATCCTATCAACTGATATATTGGGCCCCTCTGATCTGCCCCTCATCTCCCCTCACACTCATCCACATCCCCCTCTTGATCTCTATATCATGAGCTGGGATCACAAATATAGGATGATAGCAAATATGCGATCTCCGTGAAATCTAATCAAAAAGGAATCTGTCGGGGGTGGGGGGAAGTGAAATATATTCATTTGAGGGTGTAGAGCACTTCTGGTTTCTTCTTGGCCCTGAGCTTATGTGAATGGTATCCAAGTGCCTTGGAAAAATTAGGGCTGTCCCAAGAGTGACCTCTTCCAGGCCACTCCATACCCTTTAATTAACTCTAAACTTTCAGTGGCCTGAAAAAGTAACCACAACTCCACACATGTCTCTCTGGGATCCATTTACACTCTGGGAGAATACGTATGAATAGGTCTTTTACCAAGATTTATTTAGTTCCGGATGCCATGCCTTGGTTTCAAGAATTATTTTTATCTCTTTGATTCAAGACTCTTGAATGTTTTAACCACTTCCCAATTTTCTCAAGTTTTTTTTTTTTTTTTTGCTCAATACACACTGATTTCAATAATCTCAACTATTTTGATATTTTACACACTTTGAAGGCAGAATAAATAACTGATCTAACTAGAGTAGATTTTAATACCAAGAAAACTATTTTTCTTACATTTTGGAACTATTCACTAGCTAAATAAATCTCTTTCCTTTTCTCCCTGGAAACATTGACCCTGAACTGACAACAAAACCCTAGGTGGGATATTTAAATCTTAAGTGAGTGGTCAGTTAAGTGCCTATAGAGGTAAAAGGACAGATAGCATATTTGGTATGCTAATGGAACCTATTTACTTCAAGGAAAGTGACAAAAACATCAATCAAATCAGAAGAGGCTATTAAGGATTGTTAACTCTCTTTTAGATGAGCAATGATTTCCATTGGGATCAGAATAAATATTCATGAAAAGGACCAATGACAGAAATTTCACCAAAAAATCATACCATGATAAAGTTTCTACACAGCTTATGACAAAACTTACTTGGCTCCCAATTTCACAGGAGCTTTGACTATTTGGGACACATTTCCCCTTTTAAAATATCGATGAAGATTAGCATTCTTTGTTCATTTTAAACCCAAAATACATTTATTTAAAACTATGCCCTGAAGTATCTCTAATTCTCAAAAGATTGTATATCTCCCCTAACCATAAAAATTACACAATTGCTAATGCATTGATATTATTCAATATGTATTTCAATTAAAACACACACACACACACATACACACAGACTGGAAAGGTTAAAAAAATTTAAGGAAGCCATATTAAGTCATAATTTAAAATTATATGCAAATTATGTGACGAGCAATTTTGTTTTAATTGAACAAAGTCAAGCCTTTGGCAGCTTTCCATGTTTGCTGCCACCTGGTGACAGCTCTGTGCAAGCTTATTGTAAGTACCCCAAAACAAAACCCTACTGGTAGAGTCTAGTTCAATCCATTTCAACTAGATAAATATCCATTGAGCTACTACAATATTTTTAGGATTGGTTTAGATTCTACTAGAAACACAGAATTATAGCATAAGGACTCTTATCTTAATGGTACTAACAATTGAGAGAGAAAAGCAAACAAATAAAAGAAACAATTGTTGTGGCCATTATCTAAAAGATAAAAGCCAACAAATGTTGTCATCATCAAAGGGATTCATGACTTTGAGGCTAGTTGACACCATTAGCAAAAAGAAGGAATGAGAGAAAAAATTTATATGGGAGGACTACAAGTTTCATCTTAGAGATTTTGAAATGGTGATGAGGTAGGCAGAGAGAGATTCCAAACTGAAATCCTGAGGTTTGCTTTTCAGAAGTTAGTTATTAAAGGTAGCCTTCTACGTTTCTTCCTCATTGTTCATTTCTTAACCAAGAGTAAGGTTTTACCTCAAAGAAATCTTCATGAAAATGAGTCTTGGTAAGATTCATATTCAACTAATTGAGTCCCTTCTAACTGTCAATCGCTGTGGTAGACACTTTCACATACATTATCACATTTAATTCTCACAGCAATTGCGTGAAGTTGTTTATCTAGAAATTCTAATTAATTATTATTGTAATGAAAATGCAACTGCCAAATATTAATCAAGTATTCACTGAATTAACTAGACATATATTGTTTGATTTCTAATCCTATACTGCTCCACTGCCCAGATTCCAATTTTCCTTTTAATAGACATTAATAGCACAAAGTAGCAAAAAGAGTAGTTCAATGTCAAATAACGCACATGAATAAAATTCCTTCGTGAAAACAGAAATATATTGGGAGATGGAAAGACCCAACTTACAATCTAAGCTCATCCTCAGGCAAATCGCTATATTTTCTTGAGGCTTAGTGACTTCATCTGTCACATGAAATCAATGACTTTCATTCAGTCTACGTTTTTGGATTGTTGTATGGATCAAATGAGGTACTGGTGAAAAAGTTCTTTACTAAACAGAAGGATGCAAATCAAAGGTTTAAGAGAGGGGGAAAACGGACATTTTTCTCTGGGTCCTTCTTCTTCCACTTTCAAAGTCTTTCCTTGAGAAGGCTTCGTGAATAAAGAAAGGTAGCAAGAAAAGGGACTCCTTTGGTTTCCATCACCTCCGTGCCTCATCCATGTCCACCAACCATCCCTTTTCCTCCGATACGGCCAACCCTATGCCCAGACACATCCCTGCAGCTAGGACTGTCAGTAGTGATTGTTTATATGGTTTTACTCAATCTTGTCTTAACTCTTAACTTTAGCTGCTGATCGTTGACACACTCATCACTGAATTAAAGAATCCATTGAAGGGCTTCCCTGGTGGTGCAGTGGTTGGGAGCCCGCCTGCCGATGCAGGGGACACGGGTTTGCGCCCCAGTCTGGGAGTATCCCACATGCCACAGAGTGGCTGGGCCCGTGAGCCATGGCCGCTGAGCCTGCACATCCAGGGCCTGTGCCCTGCAACAGGAGAGGTCACAACGGTGAGAGGCCCGCGTACCACAAAAAAAAAAAAAAAAAAAGAATCCATTGAAGAGACAGAAGAGTGTCGCTTCTTCATCTCATGCTGGACAGCTCACGTGTCCACCTTGATGCTGACATGCCATCACTGAAGAGGTCTCAGCCTTTCTGTGTCAAATGCTCAACACGTAAGCACAAATTTTCTCTCTGAACCACACAGAGTTACTAATTGTATTTCATCTGCCATTTCTGTTTTATTTCAATCTAATGAATCTTTGTGGGGCAAGAGCTTTTTCATTTCCCTTTGTAACTCCTTCAATATGAATGCCATAGATGGTCCCTAAAATATCTAATATTGCTGGGGTGAGAACATTTTAGAGAACTCTATAGCTTTAGGTATGACAAGTTGTATCTCATCAGAGGCTCTCCTCTACCCCTCAAGCTTTTCATCCAAGACTGCATGTATCTTCTCTGTATACAAGAAATGTCTGACCTCTCCAACTTGCTAAGAGCTGCTTACCTCTGTATGTTGCCTCAGTCTGGCCCTGAGCCAGGGTGAACTGTCCTCTTTAACTTGGACTGAATGATACCAAGGCTTTGCGTATTGGAACTGCAAAGTAGACCTCGTATTTTCCTAAACTTTCTGTGCCCTCTACCCCTATCACTGTGACAAATACCATTTATGGAAACACCACCTATGGCCCTGTGCTTAGCCACCTGACATTACCACTTTTGTAGGTCAGATATAGTCAAGTTGCTATAACCAATCTAATATTTTTCACTCAACCCCTCCGCAACCATGAAAAGTGGACACAATCATCCCCATTTTACTGCTGAGAAAACAAAAACTCAGATCAATAAGTGATGAGGCCACACTCAGACACCTGGGGAAGTAGTGGGACCCAATTTTAAGATAACAAAGTGCCATTGTCACATCTATACTCATAAAGATAGATTTTGAGGATAGACGGGGGTACAGAGGAATTCATGCAAGTAACTGGGTAAAGAATATGGACTAAGATTCAACAAGAAAATTATGATGTAGAGAGAACAAATAATAACAAACTTTAAGAATTCTCCCATGAATAACAATACACTCTTCTTCCCCTCTAACTAGGAGAGAACAGAAAGAAAAAACAGAGATTACAAAATTAGTTTGAAAATAAAGAAAAATATCCTAGAGATTTAATTTCTAAATATTGGAATGGCTTAATTCATAAAATCAGTTGACTTGTCCTCTTCTTTCTTTAAAATGGGTAATATCAAGAACCCTAAATAAAAATAAATAGTCAAATGATCAAAGAATAGTAATAGGCAGGCTTTCACGTTTCAAGGTTCTTAAGTCAGAATGGCAGAATGGAAAAACATAGAGAGCCCAGGAACCTGGTGGCATCGCAGGGGTGCCATTCTGATCCGGAGCTGCCTATCACCAAACACCCTAATCCAGGACTCATAACTGACTGGTGAAACCTTGAAGCAAGGGTAGGGGAAAGAGACTGGATACTTGAATTCTATGCTATGGAGAAAACAGAAATCAAAGTGAGGGATATCAAGGCGAGAAAATGTGAAGGATTAACATCTAGTAAGATTGAATAAGTGTAATGTCTTGGTAATGTAAAAAATCAGTGAAATGCAGGGCCAGTCTTTAGTAAGAGAGAAAGTGGAACATTTGACCCAGGCACTATGTTATGAAGGACACAGGAATCTCTCTCGAAGCTGCTATGAATATGCTGAAGGCAGTTGTCATGATGTCAAGACGAACTGCACACACACACATTCTGTCTAATGAGGTCAACGTTCATTCATTCACTTTGCTTTCTCTTTTCTATTTTTGAAAAACATGTAGATGAAAAGATTTTTTAAAGGGAAAATTATAAACATTCTAATACTAAAATAACTTTTCACATTTTAAACTTCCCTTCCAGGCTTTATCTATGTAACTGTGACCTTTGTGTACATAAAACATTTGTGTTTCATATTTTTCTCCCAATCTTTATACACTAGCATGTTGCCATGTTTCTAGTTATCACTTTAAATGCCAGCATCTGCAGGGCATTCAACCTAGAAACTAGGATTTATTCTGAATATGCAACTGAACAATTGAAAGTGCTTTTTCTTTTCTTTTTTAAAACTTTTTATTTTTTAGGTTTCTCTATGGTTTATTTTTTAATTTTTATATTATAATAGTCTATAATTGATTTACAATGTTATGTTAGTTTTAGGTGTACAGCAAAGCGATTCAGTTATACATATACATATATCTATTCTTTTTCAAATTCTTTTCCCATTTAGGATTATAGAATATTGAGCAGAGTTCCCTGTGCTATACAGTAGGTCCTTGTTGTTTGTCTGTTTTAAATATAGTAATGTGTATACATCAACACCAAACTCTCAATTCACCCCTCCCCCTCACATTTCCCCTTTGGCAACCATAAGTTTGTTTTTTATGCCTGTGAGTCTCTTATTTTAAGCACCAAATTCCAGGAAAGAGATGTGTGATGGGTACCTAGTCCTGTCCAGAAGAGGACTGTGATAAAGGAATCCTCCTTCTTTTTGGAATACCATCCTGTCCCTACCGTAGCCCATTTGGACCAGATAGGGCTGACCCCAAACCAGGAGTGGGATGGTGACTGGATTGTTCAATATCTTCCATCCAGTTGGACAAACTGTTTGGATTGGGAAAAGTTATGTGACCCTAGTCAGTGCAGTGAGACAAAATTATGGAAGAAAAGTTCTATATTTGCTAGATGTGAAGCTGGTAGAATGAGGGGCTGGGTTTACCTAGGCTACCACAAGGCAAGAACCTCTCTGGGACTTTAATTAACAGAGAAAATTTTGGACAAGAGGTGTGACAGAGAATAAGAGAAAAAAGACCAAGCCCTAATTGACTTTTTTGAGTCCCTGGATGCAGCTAGGCCTGACTTTTCAAATATTTGAACTAATAAATCCTCTTTGAGGTTTAAGTCAGTTTGAGTTAGACTTCTATTACTTGGAACCAAAATAGTCTTGAATGATTCTAAACCTGAGAAATGAGGCATGACAACTATAAGAAAGAGGGTATCTACACTTAGGGCCTTGGATTTGGGGAATATATAATAGCTTTCTCTGTGAATAGATGTATTTCACCCAGAAATAAACTAAATATGGTTAATGGGATCTAAGAAGCTGAAATTTACAAAATGCAGTGTCTTGTTACTGCAAAGTAAACCAAGTAACTGAGATGAGTCTGCATAGCTAGCTGGGTTGTTCCAGGGTTTGGCCACATGATTCAAATCCAACCTCATGCTAGCTGCTGTTCACTGCTGTCTGGGAGGGGTTGTCCACTCTGCCTTGCACATTGATTCTATGTACTCTGGCTGGTTGGAACTCCCAAGACAGGTGACAGTGATGCCAGGATTCTGCAGCTTCGTTGGAAACTGTTTGGTTGATCTGATCCAAGGTGAATGGGCTAGAAGAATACTGGGGACCCAGAGACCTACCCTCTCAGGGACCTTCCCGAGAACTCTTTTCCCTACTTTCTCCTCCCTCTTTCTGTCCCATAGAAGAAAACAATTTTAGTTGAGAAAGGGGCTGGGCAGAGGATTGTATCCAATTAGCTCTATTGCAGGGTTTACTATTATTGACTTTGTGAGCTCTTGCTCGATGACAGAGACCATGTAAAACATACATATAAAATCTGATTTAAGGGCTTCCCTGGTGGCACAGTGGTTGAGAGTCCGCCTGCCGATGCAGGAGACACGGGTTCGTGTCCCGGTCCGGGAGGATCCCACATGCTGCGGAGCGGCTGGGCCCGTGAGCCATGGCTGCTGAGCCTGCGCGTCCGGAGCCTATGCTCCGCAACGGGAGAGGCCACAACAGTGAGAGGCCCGCGTACCTCAAAAAAAAAAAAAAAAAATCTGATTTAATCCTAAATCTATACTATATAAGTCAGGGGCTAATGGTATGGTCATTTTATAGGTGAGGAAACAATCCAGTCTCCAATGGAGATGACCCTGGACGTTCCATATTGAGCCCATTGCTTTGCATGTGAGGACCATGAGCCATGAGTGATCAGGTCTGGCCCAAGGACGTCCAGCAAACCAGCAAGGTCAAGGCTTGAACTCAGCTCCCCTGATTCTGTTCTCCTTTCTCTCTCTTAGGCTCACTTTGCTCTTTGCCTTTCTGTCCCCAAACGTTGAAGAACAAATATAGAAATTGGGGAAAACTGCTTTTTGACAACCACAAATAGTGATAGAATACCAAGCTTGAATACCAAGCTTAAATCCAAGTGAGAAGGGAGTTGATAAAGTTTGGGGAACAGGCCATTTTGGTGTCCGGTAAAGGACAGAAGAGAGAAAATGTAAACAATGCCTCCTCAGAGCAGGAAAAGAGTGAATAAGAGAAACTGAAGTCCTTATGCTTAATTGCCATATTTATAATCTCCCCCTCCAGGTATAAAAACCACCTTAATGGGGAAAATAGCCATGAGAAAAAAAAAATCAAGAATTGGTAAGAACAAAGAAACGGTGAGCATAAAACAATAACCAGTAAGACAGATAAGAGTATGTAACTACAAGCAGTGGGTAAGTGGGTGGGTAGCAATCAGGCATTGTAAGATAAGGGCAATTCTGAAAATCAACATAATAGAAATAGTGGGTCATTTACTCACCTAATGAAGGCCAGTTTAAAAACTCAAGTCAGGGGAATTCCCTGGTGGTCCAGCGATTAGGGCTTCGAGCTCTCACTGCTGAAAGCCCGGGTTTGATCCCTGGTCAGGGAACTAAAATCCCACAAGCCCAGCGGCATGGCAAAAAAAAAAAAAAAAAAATCTAGTCAGTGAAGTTGGTACTTAGTTGGCATTTGAAATATGTCTATGGTACTGGGATCACTCCGTGTGCTTTCCTAGTCCATCCCATTCTAAGGAAAACACTAAAAAAAAAAAAAAGAAAAGAAATGGCCAGTTTCTCACCTGTCTTAATGTATCACAAGCACTAGATCCAAGCACAGATCTCTCTGAAAGAGCTTGGATTGGCACCACAGGGCACAAAGAAACCCAAGGTGGTTTATTTAACTAGCTAATTGTTAACTGGTAGAGGTGGGTGGTGGCAGGGAGTGGGAACGGCCTGCCTTTTGCATGAATGAATTCAGCACATGGAATTCATGTTCATATTTACATTTATAACATACAGAATTTCTATGTCATTGACCCCAAGCTGATAAACAAAATTGCAAAGTTCATTTTAATTTCACAGACTCGGCCAGTCTCATCAGTCTCCGCATTAGGTTTTCATATTAAAAGAGAGAGAAAAAAATGAGAAAGCATATGTTTATAGCCAAGAATAAATATAACAATAATAAAGGAAGTAAAAAAGGAAAACTGACCTTGGCACAGTGACTTGAATTTTTCCACCTTTCTCATATGGAGAGTTTCCAAGTTCTACCATTTCAAAGAAAACACCTCATCGAAGACCACATAATTGCATGTTGTTTCCATTCTTTAAGTGTGGGAAATGAAGCCTTTTCACATTCACATCATCAGCTGTGCCCCAGGAAACCTTCCATTCTTTCCAAATTACTTTTTGTATCATTAAACCAATCAGCATTAGGTGCTTAGGATTATTTTCTGGAATAAACCCTGAATCATTACCTACATCATGTATGCAATAAAGGCAAATAATGACATCATTATATAGCACATGAGCACTGACCCTAAATGACCAGGACCTAAAAGGAATCAGGGCAATCCTAATAAGAATCAGGCAGGATGCCTAATGAAAATCCAACAGCAGACCTAATAAGAAATAATGTATTTTGCCTCCCCTTCAAATTCACTTGATTTGCTTCTCATGAGAATCCCTGTTTGAAGTGGAATCCCCGCAGGCTAGAATTGTCAGAGTTAACTCTGCAATGAGTAACTCCCAGGTGGTTCTCTGGACCATTTGATCTGGGACAAGAACCAGTCGCTTATGCAGTATTTGATGGGCATTTACCATAACCACAGGCTTCAACTTGGCTGGTTTTTAATTCAACAAACATTACTGAGCACCTAACACAAGCATGGATGGTGCTAGACTCAGAAACTGAAACAATAAATAAGAAATGTCCTAGACGCCACTTAGACTGTGTTTATTACATGCCAGGCACAAATACCTATGCATTATTTATTAATAATCTGATATTCCCAGCAGTTGTATGAGGAAATGTATGTTTTGCCCCATTTTACAAGTGTGAAAAATAAGCTTTATCCAGATTAAGAGACTTGCCCAAGGTCACACTGCAAAGGAGGAGCAGAGATGGTAAGAATAATTCAATCTGTCTCCAGCTCAGACAGTGTATTGTCTTCTATTGAAACCATTTGAAATTGCTGATACTGGACCTTTCTTTGGACCTACAAAATGACAAATAGGTTTTTCCCAAAAAGAACTGGGGGTATTGTGGGGAAGAGAGAAACAGAAATAGAAAACTTTCTTTTATAAAAATAAAAGATGTTTTGCAGCATGATGGTCATCCACATCACTGCGTGAGTGTGCCCAGTCCCTCCCAGCCACCACTCTGTAACTTTATCTGTGAACCCAAACTCTTCACTTTCTGTCCCCACTAGAAATTCAGTACTGACACAATGAGAACACATCCTATATTCACCTGTGCCCTCCCCTGTCTTATTCTGACTGAGACTCCAACTACTCCTGTCATAACACTTACAGGCTTGGGATGGAAACGTGAAAAAGGATTTGCCAATATTTGCCCTGTCACAGAAGGAAAGCAAAGAGCCTGGACAGACAGGATGTGGTAGGTGTCAAAAGAGAACAAGATCAAGCACACGTAGGATGTCAAATACAGTTTTTACAACATTCTTTTACACAGATTATTTACAAACTTGATTATATGACTCATGTTTTGTAAAGAACCTTGCAAATCTCAAAGAATGGATATAGTTTGAGCACTCTTCCGCTTTGAAAATGCACAAAATATATATTTTTTTAAAGATGGAAATTTTCTGCCATCTCTTGTACACATTGGATGAGCCCTAAATGCTCAAAGCATTTTAGATCTAATCTTCGTATCTGTTTCCTGCTAGTAATCAACATGCATGAGTTTCAAGGGAAGATTAGAAATGTATTTATTCTGAGTATGATTCCCTATAGGCGTTAACTATGTAAAGATGATGGAATTCTTTCTCAGATTCTTTTCCATTATAGGTTATTACAAGATACTGGATATAGTTCCCTGTGCTACACAGTAGGTCCTTGTTGTTTATCTATTTTATATATAGTAGCATGTATCTGTTAATCCCAAGCTCCTAATTTATCCCACCCCACCTTTCCTCTTTGGTAACCATAAGTTTGTTCTCTATGCCTGTGAGTCCATTTCTGTTTTGTAAGTAAGTTCATCTGTATCATTTTTTTAGGTTCCATACATATATACATATATGTATATACGCCTGTGACTGAATCACTTTGCTGTACACCTGAAACTAACACAACATTGTAAATCAACTATACTACAATTTAAAAAAAAAAAGAAGAAGAACTGGTGTAGCAAATCACAATCAGTTCAACATAAAAAAAATTGATGGAATTGGTTGATTAATATAGTTTTACAGGGATCTAATCTTTTGCTTCCAAGACTATCAGCCTCTTGAAAGCAAGGACCACATCTTTAATTCTGAATTTTTCACGGGTTAACTAGCACACAATAAAAATGTAGTCACTTGGTTGCTTTATTTAGGTTATAGCATTTGTAACTACTCGAGAGATAAACCAAGTAAGAAATTGTTTGTAGCCTTGATGTTTGTAATCAAAAAAGGGCTGAGTTGCAGGAAATAATGTTTCATCAGTCAACCATTAAAATATTCCACATAGTATTAGGCCTCTGCAGAGCCCAAACTGACCAACATGAAATACTTCATCTCCTTGGACAATACATCCCATAAATTATGAAAAGAAAATGGTATTTTATGAGAGCCAGGCAACCTCATTTTCCAGGCAGCACATTTCATTCATATTGCCGTTATTAATAGGTCACTTACAGGATTCATGACTGGTGCCACTGCATGAAGGTACCCATACATGGACAATCACCGTGACGAAAGGCAGTATATCTCAGTTCTTTCTAAAACAGTAACTTTATCAAAACTATCACAGGTGTCCTTTGCACTCCACTCAAACATTTTCTAATTGGAAATCTTTTAGGTCATACTCATCAGAGTTCCTAGAAGATTTTTTTTACCTTCAATACTTTCAAAAATCTCCTTTTCACCAATGAATTTTGTCTACTAAAGTTTGTATTTCCTCCATGGCTTACTACATGCAAAAGTGCCTGGTTGTACTTTTGTAACTCTCAAATCAGCTCATCTTTTGCATGAGTAAACATATTCAATATTTTTAAAATTAGAAGTTGAAGAACACACAGGATGAGATGGCACTAGAAAGAGAGCTAGGACAGATAATTAAGGATTAAAATCTAAACCACTGCCTCTCACGCAAGGCAGAGCAAGAAGCATGCATGGCTTCCATCTCCTGAGAGAAATACAGATACAAGGGACCTACCAGACAAGGCATTCTGCAGTTTTCATTATAAAGTTAATATTTATCTTATAGCACTGAGTTTATCTTACCAACATATCTCATTCAGAAAAAGAAGAATTTCTTGATTTACCACATTAAAGTAAATATTGCTAGGAGATGTGTGTTAAATTTTTAATAAAAACCACCCTATCTTGGTTGGATCGAAGAGAGCTGCTTCAGCTGAGATGTAAACAAAACCAAATAAAAATACGTCATTCCAAATACTGAGCAGCGCTGCACATGTTGACCAGCCCGCCCATGACCATTGCAGTTTTATGTAGCTGAGCATTTCAGAGCTTCAGCTAAGTTTACGGTAAGTCATCATCTTAGAACTCAAATGGGCAATTACCTGTAATGCTGACCCACAGGATAACATCTCAGAACTGCATACTCCTCATGTCTGAACTATGCCCCCCAAAAGGCACGAAAGTGACGTTCAATTCAATTATATTTACAAACATCATCCTTTGCCTTGTGTGGATGTATTTTCTGTACGGAAGATTTATTAGCATGGCTTGTTCTTCTTTGTACAGAATAGAGTTAGATGTAAAACCTAGGTTGTTTTCAGTTATCCCATATTCTTTAAGTTAGCAATAAAAATCCTATTACTGAAGAGCAAAAACAACCCAAAATGGTGATCCGGATTCTCCCCCCTCGTATGAAGGAGAATGAAAAGTCAGCGAGCCCCGGAAGGCTCCACAACTGTAAGAAGTGAGCCTTCAGCAGCCTGCAGTTAATGCTCATGGAATCTCTTTCCCATCCTGGAATACGCTGCGTGGAGGGGAGAATGCAAGACAAATGGACAGAGAAAAGAGGACAGCTTCAAACCTTCAGGTTCAGAAGGAAAGAATAAAGCCAAGTCCTCAAGACACTGTCCCTGAGTTAAGTGTCTATATTTTGGACCACCTACCTCCTCAGCCTGCTGAGATGCTGCTCACTGTAATAGACAAGCCCCACAGCCTTAAGACCACAGACTCTGCAGCCAGACCCTTGTGCCTTTGAATCCCAGCTCTGCTGCAGTGTGACCTTGGGGAAGTTTAGGACCTCTCTGCCCTGTGCCTGGACTTCCTCGTCTATAAAATGGAGACAATAATCATATCTATCTCCTAGGGTTGATATGAGAATTACATGAGTTAGTATTTGTTAAGTTCTTGCAAAGAGTCAGGCACACAGAAAATGGCACTGTATTTATTAAATATGCAATATATTTATATTATTAATTAAGAAAATATATTAACACATATTTTAAAGATATTTATTAAATAAAGTAAAATGTTCATTCTACCAACTTCCTTGATTTACATGATAGGAGAACTAAAGGTAAATTCAAACCCTACCTCTTTCTCCAGCTCTATGCTTTTCCCCTCCCCCTCTACCCAGCTCATTAGCCTTTTAATCATAATAAGAGAATTTTTTCTCTTAATAACAATAAATGTTAACATTTAGTAACCACTCTACATGCTTACCTCATTCAGTCCTCATAAAAACCAATGAAATGAGTCATTATTATCCCCACTTAACAGATGAAGAAATGAAGGCATTGAAAGATAAGTAAATTATCCAGGATAACACAGTTAGGATGCAACAGAGCCAGGATTAGAACTCAGACTGTATTGAAGTTTGCTTCATAGAAAGAAAGTGTATCACACCAGGAAAAATTTCCTATTGAACTGACCTCTTATAAAACTAATCATCATTCAAAAAACCCTCTTACCTGTAGTCACTCTATCCCAGCTAATATCCAGACAACCTGCAAATACATGAGAACGAGTGATTGCTGTTTTTCTTTTTTTTTGTGGTACGCAGGCCTCTCACTGTTGTGGCCTCTCCCGTTGCGGAGCATAGGCTCTGGACGCGCAGGCTCAGCAGCCATGGCTTACGGGCCCAGCCCCTCCGCAGCATGTGGGATCTTCCCGGACCGGGGCACGAACCCGTATCCACTGCACTGGCAGGCGGACTCTCAACCACTGCACCACCAGGGAAGCCCGTGATTGCTGTTTTAAGCCACTGAGTTTGGGCTTACCTTACTGATAAGGCCTTTGTATGCTTTTGATAAATGGAAACAAAACTGAATTTGAAAATGCTTTAAAACTATGAAACAAAGATATGTTGAAAGCCTGTATGTTTTCTTATACGGTACACACACACACACACACACACACACACACTCACACAGATTTTAGGCTGATTGTTTAAATACAACACAAATAAAGCCCCTCCTAGAAAAGTAATTCTTTTTCCCAAAACACTAATGTCTATACCCATATTTCAGGTTAACATGCTTTTGTAAACAACAACTAAACAACTACCAATTGTCCTCAGAAAAAAGTAAAGAGGACTTCCTCTCCCACATTTCTCTATCAAAGAATCTCCAAAAAGTAAACACATCTAAGTCATAAAAAAATTATAACAAGAGTAATTCTGCTATCTGGTGGCAAAACACATAAACAACCAGCACAAGTGACAGGATTATAAGTACCAAAGAAGGGTCTAAATTTTTATTACATTTCCCTAAAAATGACAGATTTTCTAATCTGAACTAAAAACAAAATACTTAAATTTTGCCAAGGAATCATTAACATTAGGAATAAAGAAAAGAAAGGGAAAGGATAGAATATTATTGAATACTGTGTGTTAGGTACTGTTAGAAAATTTGCATTCAATTTCCAAGAAAATATCACTAAGACCTTCTTCCATTAATAAAGAACAACTCTCCAAAGCAATACAATTTCCACAAAGATAAACTGGTCAATTGCCATTGTGATGTAAATGCCTCCTCTGACTTAGAATCATACAAAATGAATTTTAGAGCAGGAAGAGATCTTAAACATCACGTAGACTGACAGTTTCATCTTACAGATGAGAAGACAGAATCCAGGAGATTAAGTGACTTGTCTAAGACCACACAACTGGTTAAAGTCAATGCAGGGTCTAGAATCTATCTCTCAACTTGAGGACCAACATTATTTTTCCCTTTCTCTTCACCGAGAAATGGTAGCAGTTATGAAGGAGAATTTCAACGAAAGCCTATTTCACTCCACGGGTTTTCCTCATGGAGTCTATTTCCCCCATTTGAAAAAGGGTAGTGGGTTATATCAACAGTGAGTTTAATACCATTTTCCATACTTAAGCATAACAGAATCTTAAACCAAAGCGGGGCTGCAGGGGTTCCTTGGTGTGACTTCCAGCCAAGACAGCCTATGGAATACATCCTCCACACACCGCCCCATGGCCAGGCACCCTACTGCAGAACGCAGCCTGCACAATAGTTCTCAGAGTGTGGTCCCCAGACCCACACAGCATCAACATCAACTGAGACCATGTTAGAAATGCATATTCTTGAGTCCAATCCCAGACGTACTGGTTCAGAAGCTCTGAGAGTGGGACCCAAAACAATGTGTTTAACAAGTCTTCAGGTGTTTCTGACGCACACTAAGGTTTGAGGACCACTGATCTACACAACCAGAACAATAGCTACCTTAATAGAATCTGACGTGTTCCACCTGAGAGGCAGGTCTTTATCATGTATAGAAATGCCAACTCATTTGAGAATGTGTTTTGTTACCTAAATTTTGAAGCATTGGCACAAAACTTTCCTGACAGCAATTGTTTCCATTTGCCAGTGGAATCCCATTCCCAGCTTTATTCAAGATTTGGGGAGTTAAGAATGAAATAATGCCATTTGCAGCAACATGGATGGACCTAGGGATTATCATACTAAATGAAGTAAGCCAGGCAGAGAAAGACAAATACCATATGATCTCACTTATATGTGGAATCTAAAATATGACACAAATGAATTGATCTACAAAACAGAAACAGTCTCACAGACATAGAGAAGAGGCTTTTGTTGCCAAGGGGAAAGGGGTGCTGGGGAGGGTTGGACTGGGAGTTTGGGATTAGCAGATGCAAACTATTATACATAGAACAGATAAACAACAGGTCCTACTATATAGCACAGGGAACTATATTCAATATCCTGTAATAAACCATGATGGAAAAGAATATGAAAAAGAATATATGTAGTATAACTGAAGCACTTTGTTGTACAGCAGAAATTAACACAAAATTGTAAATCAACTATACTTCAATAAAATAAATCTTTTAAAAAAGGCTTGGGGGGGGGTTCTTTTGTTTTGCCTTATTCCCCAAAGATAATGTGCTCCTATCAAAGCAGAAATGAGAGAGGGGAGGAACGGTTTTAAGAGCACAGAGACGAGGACAAAGATGTTGTCACTTCCTCTTCTCTTCCTTTTCATTTATTTATATATATTTAAATTTTTGGCTGCGTTGGGTCTTCGTTGCTGCACGCGGGCTTTCTCTAGTTGTGGAGAGCGGGGACTACTCTTCGTTGCAGTGCACGGGCTTCTCATTGCAGTGGCTTCTCTTGTGGTGGAGCACAGGCTCTAGGCGCACGGGCTCAGTAGTTGTGGCTCGCGGGCTCTAGAGCAGGCTCAGTAGTTGTGGAGCATAGATTTAGTTGCTCCGCGGCATGTGGGATCTTCCCAGACCAGGGCTCAAACCCATATTCCCCGCATTGGCAGGTGGATTCTTAACCACCGTGCCACCAGGGAAGTCCCCTTCCTCTTTGTTTTCTACTTCCTCCACCCACTGCTCCATCTCAGCCTGCTCAGCTACATCCATCTCTTCAACCACTATTGGCCCTTGTCTTATTGGCTCTGTCCCTTCAGCTCCCATAAATGCCACCTCTGTCCCTCTCCCTCCACTGGTTAACTGCCATGACTTCCATTTGACTGCCCAGTCCTTAGCTTCAGAAGATCAAGAAATCTTAGTACCTACAGGTGACGTAACATCTAGTCAGGTCCATCTAATACAGAGGAGAAAAAACTCAGGTCTTAGAAAATTAAGTAAATTATTCACTGCTATACAGCTCTTTTAATTCAATAGATAAGATTATATCTTTTTTCTATTGTGCTTTAGCTTTCTTGCTTGAGTTCAGCATTTTAGCCCCTCAAAAATCAAGTTAAAGTTGGTTTTGTCATTGTATAGCAATTCTTCCTGGCTTAGGTGTATCAAAAGTTTTCCTAAGCCTGCCTTTTATCTTTTCAACAGACTTTGGTGAGAATCATCAGAGTTATAAAGTACTTAGTGCATCCAAGACCTGCCTTGAGATTGTCTTTAGGACGGTGATCTTTCAATCCGAATAACAGTATTATCATTCAGTCTGTATTTCAATATCTTTGCAGAGATATTTCTGCCTTCAGCACCTAGTATGTAGCATGGACTGTCCTAGATACTGAGAATACAGCAGCTAAGAGAACAGGATTGGGGGAGGTGGGGAGAACCTTTCTTCATGTAGCTTACATTTTAGAGGAAAGCACAAAGTAGGTAATAAAATAGTGAATTAGTTAGTTAGCTAGTGGGAAGCAGCAGCATAGCACAGGGAGATCAGCTTTGTGCTGATCAGCTTTGTGCTTTGTGACCACCTAGAGGGGTGGGATAGGGAGGGTAAGAGGGAGGATCAAGAGGGAGGGGATATGAGGACATGTGTATGCATATGGCTGATTCGCTTTGGTGTACAACAGAAACTAACACAGTATTGTGAAGCAATTATACTCCAGTAAAGGTCTATTTAAAAAAAAATTTTAAACCAATAATGTATTAGATGACAGAAAGTGCTAAGGAGAGAAACAAAGCAGGGGTGGGGAATACAAAATGTTAACAAAGGTTACAGTTCTAAGGGTGATCAATAAAGGCTCATTAAGGCAGGAATATTTGAATATCTTAGGAGACCCTCACATGTTTTGTTGAAACATTTGTTTGACATAACTAACTCTTAGATAGTCTTGTTGAGTTCTAAGAATTAGCAAAAAACATTTGTTTTTCAATTACTCAGAAACCATTTGTTTAGCCATACATTCTGGAATTTTCTAGGAGTTAACATCAACCTTATAAATTTGCCCTGTGTTTTCCCAGAATCAGTAATTTCAGAGATAACCGTAAGAAAACAACAAATACTGGCATATATAAAAATAGAAAATGCAAGGCCACATTGCAACTACACAACTACTTGTTTTCCAACATGGAAAAATATCATGAAAGTTGTTATTTAAAAAACAGGTTTTGGTAAAAAAAAAAAAAAAAAAAAAAAAAAAAAACAGGTTTTGGGCTTCCCTGGTGGCACAGTGGTTGAGAGTCCGCCTGCCGATGCAGGGGACACGGGTTCGTGCCCAGGTCCGGGAAGATCCCACATGCCGCGGAGCGGCTGGGCCTGTGAGCCATGGCCACTGAGCCTGTGCGTCCGGAGCCTGTGCTCCGCAACGGGAGAGGCCACAGCTGTGAGAGGCCCGCATACGGCAAAAAAAAATAATAATTAAAAAAAAAAACAGGTTTTTCCCTTCTGCACTTTTATCTACTGAAAAAAAAATCCATGTTTATTGTTATTATTATTATAGCCAGCTACCCAAGCTCCTAAGAACTCAGCAATAAACTGTGAAGTGGCCACCTGGGTAGATGAGAAAAATTGTGGGAGAAAAAACAGAGTGAAACTTTAAAACACCTTTTTGCAGAGAACTGTATTTCACCTTTTTGTCTCAGCCTGAACTAATAAAGACGTAATTTATTTATCCTCAAGCACCTCAAGTCAAATATAGAGTCTTCGGGGCGCAGTGAACGTCTTTTTATGCCACTTTACACTTGGTTCACAGAAAACCAATGAGTTCAAGTAATTTGGCCAAGGTTACATGCCATTGAGTTTCTGGCTTTGTCTATTTTAAAACTGGAAAGCTTAATGGTTTCCCCTTCTTATTGTACTCACCAGAATCCATTGTCTCTTTCTTCACTTCTCTGCCCAGTTCTTCAGAAAACACTTAAAATCTTTAACTTTGCTTTGGTCATTTTAGTTCTTCCAAATTGGGCAATTACACAATTGCTTCATGTCCAATATAATTAGTTACTGTAAAATGTCCAGAAAAAAAATGGGGCATCGTTGTTAGGAAAACAAGGGGGGACTGGGAAAAAAATAAAATGAAAGAAAATCAAAAGAACTTTAGACAGAATGAATAATATCTTTGAATCAGAGTTCTCAGGGTCATGCACAAGATCTGATAATTTATTCAGCTTTGTTTGGGCAAGGCATCCAATGATGAGTCAGAAAATTAAGCTATCACCTCTTCTCAGTAAGCTATACTAAAGAATTCATAGGCTGCTTATTAAACTTCAAGCTATACTGGCCTTTGTATAATAGGAAATCTTTATTTTTTGCTTTCTTTCTATTTAGCAAATTTTCAAGATGATTGATTGTCTTACTACAGCAAATTAGAACTCATCTTCTAGAATTTCTTTTCTCCATGCCTGAATTATCTTCTCTATTTTTTCCTGGGTTTTGGAATCAGTCCTATATTCAGATACTGTGTCTTTCAGTTGTGTGCTGAATGCTGTGTGTGACGTGGGCTTGTTATTTACCTCTCTGAAATTCATTTTATGCTTAAATGGCAACAAATAGTACCAAATTCTTCCAAAGGTTATTTCAAGAACTAGATAAATAATAAATATGATACTACTCACAGTTATTGTTAAATCAATGTTCATTTCATTTCCTCCTCACCAGAAATTTTCCTTGTTCGCTTAAAACAAGATTTCTTATTACAAAAGTTTTACAGGATAATTGTGAAACATCTAGAAAACAGAGACAACTAAAATGAAGAAAATTGAAATTATTCCTATTCCTCATAATCAAAGATAATCAGACTAACATTTTGTATATACCTTAACACTCTTTCCTTCTGTAGGTACATAGAATATTTTTTTTAGTTGTGGCACTAACTTAACTCATTATTAAAGTATAACATACATACCCAAAATTGCATAAATCGATGAATTTTCACCAAGTGAACACACCTGATATCACTACTTGTGATGTGTTTTTGGACTTAACAATGCATCAGGACCACGACAGCATGGGAGCCAGGCTCTGAGGCCAGGTTTCCTGAGGTTGAATTCTGCTCTGCAGTTTCCGGGTGATGTGACCCGAGATGAGCTATTTAACCTTTTAAGGGCACAGTTACCTGTTAAATGGGAATAGTTTCCCCAATTATGAAGATTAGGTGAGTTAACAACATGAGACATATAGCATGTACCCAATAAGGTATGCTATTATTATTATTCACTAACTGGAGAACCACAGTAATTACACATTCCCTGTGTGCATACGAGTCATTTTTCTCTTGAAGAATTTGGTTAGCTCTCTAAAAGTCTTTTCTGATTTCCTCATAGGCAATTAACCAAATGGAAAGTAATCACCATTCTCACAATAAACTACATGTTTCCACTTAAGATCAGATTCCCTCAGCTGGTACCAACATTGCAAAACGCCCCCAAACACACCCTAACCTATCGTTCCAAACATAAATCTTTTTATTCCCTTCTATAAACACTCCTATCAGGCGACTCATTCTCCTTTAAACACGTCTCACTCTTTTTTGCCTCTGGCTTTGGGTTTACATCTCCCTGCCTTCTTGAAACGGCTTTTACTATCAAGCTTTCAAAATTTCCCACACTCCTCTGGGAAAAGCTTCATCTCCCTATGAACTCAATATCACCCTCACCTGGCAGTCGTCATGCACTGCCTTCATCACAACAAAGCAGTTCACAAGTATATATGGCACTTCACAGCTCACAAAACGCTTTCACAGACAAAGTCTCTTTTGATCCTCACAGCAATCCAATGAGATAATAAAACTGTAATCATTATCCGCATTTTACCGTGAAAACACAACCAGCCCTTGCCCAGTATGAAAGCTCCTCCAGACCAAAGAGATTACACTTCTTTTCGTTTTCTTACCCACAAGACATATTTACTCTGGAATTGATCTACTGACTAAATCATTGTTATCAATAAAAATAGAAAACACTTTTGGGTTTGCTGTCGTGCATATCTCTGGCCTAAATACATACGGTTATTATTTATTTATTTAACAGTGTACTGAATGTCTGCCATGTGCCAGCACTGTGCTCCATCTTGGGACCCTTTGCTAGGAATCTGTTTCTCTGTCTGTATTGAGATTATGTGAAAGAGCACTGGGGTACCTGCTGGAAGACCTAGGGTCGAGTACTGCTTCCACTAACATACATACAGGGTTATCTTGTGCGTTTCTGGACCTGAGTTTCCTTATCTACAATATGGAGATGATAATTGCTGATCTGACCCCCTCATGAGATTATTATGAAGATCAAAGATGATATGCAAGTACTTTGTATGCTTTATGAAAATATGAAAGTATCAATGTTGTGAAATTATTAAGAGATGTTTCTTGCCCTTGCCTTCCCACAGTCCAGTTGAGAAGATAAGAACTATACATAAGACACATTCTAGTATAAAATGACATATGATGCTCAGTAACAGAAAGTGCAAATGTATGATAACCTAGAGAGAACGTGAAAGAGTACCACTGAGCTTTTTTTTTTTTAGTAAGTTTATTTTATTTTCTTTATTTTGGGCTGCATTGGGTCTTCGTTGCTGCACGTGGGCTCTCTCTAGCTGCGGCAAGCAGGGGCTACTCTTCATTGCAGTGCGGGGGCTTCTCATTGCGGTGGCTTCTCTTGTTGCGGAGCACGGGCTCTAGGCGCACAAGCTTCAGTAGTTGTGACACATGGGCTTAGTTGCTCCACGGCATGTGGGATCTTCCTGGACCAGAGCTTGAACCCGTGTCCCCTGCACTGGCAGGTGGATTCTTGACCACTGCACCACCAGGGAAGTCCTACACTGAGTTTTTAAATTCAGAAGATTAAAACATTATTCCAAATCTTAGTTTGTCCTATAATATATTAATGTGAACATATTAATTCTTCTTGTGGGAACTGACTTTCCATCAGAAATTGGATTACTCATTTGGGTCCTTTAAATGTTTTTAACGTCCTGGATTACTGTGGCAGTACCTTACCCAGGTTCATTTTGTTCTTTTACACCCATTCCAATGAAATTGAAAGAGTTATTGCCCCCTGATTTCTGAGGGAGAAAGAATAGGAGAAAATGTAAGGAAGCTGCTCTTTGATCTCTGAGTACATCAATTACAGGTAATAAATCCCCCTGCAGTTGGAACTAAGACAGGATCTCAAAAGCGCATGGACTTTTCCTATTACAAAATATAAACCAAATAGTGACCATTTGTTGTTTAGATTTATTTTTGTTAGTAATGTAACTGAAAAAACAACCCAGCATTGAAGGATGTGTCATTTTTAATCTCAGCACTTTTAGCTACTGCCAACAACAGATAGAGTATCTTATTGCAATAATTCAAGGATTTCTCTATTAGTTTCTCTAAGCCCTTAAAGCAAATGAAGCTCTTAGGATATAAAACACCTTCTTTCTCTATTTTTTTTCTCAGCTCTCAAGCCTAAATGCATTTCAGGGGAGAATTTTAAATGAACTAGATAAATGAAATTCTATCTAACTGTATTAATTTTTGACACTCTTTTTATGATTCTTTTAAAAAGAACATAGAAACGAATTGCAGCACTGGCTGCCGTACAGTCATGATGAATAGCATGCTACAAATAATATTTTTTTTCAAACTTTTGAAAGAACAATTTAGATGTTTAATCTCTCAGGTGGCTTTACAAACACCCTCCATTGATAATTGACCAAGGAGCTAGGAATGAGGTTTCTTAAACAAAGAAAACCACTCGTATATTAAAGGAAGCATTTTCATACTTTTTCTCCCTGTTGTTTAACCTTTTGTTCCCATCACAAATATCTACCCGTAGTTCTTATCTCTGACCTTGAGGGACTGTATAGTTTTATCGAGACTTCCTTTTAGCTCACAGATGACCTTCAGCGAATGTCATTGAGCTCTGACCTGCCTCAGTGATCGGCTCACACAAAATACATATGCTGAACAGTGCTGGTGTGTGCAGTAGGGGTAAGTGAATTATTTACAAAAATTTGAGTTGACACCTTTTATCAAATGTGGAAAGATGAAGACAAAACAGCTGCTATTGCTGTCGTAAGCAATCTGCTGGTGATTGAATAAAAGTGTCAAGAAAATGGCTGCTTGATGGCCTTTTGTTCTCCCTCATCCAGCTTGATGTTTGTTTGAGCTGTCAGTTAGGAATCACGGCAGTGTGATTTATCAATAGACTGAGTGACCTTCTCTTTCATCTTGAGGTAGAACTAGAAGACAGTGCCCTCTACTGTGAATACACAGCACTTCCTCAGTGTGCCATTCGTCTCAGTGATTAGTTTGCATTTGCTAGAAGCAACTCACCCTCACAATACTTATGGCTTTTTAAATTTTGTCCCGTTTCCATTGCCTCCACACGTTTATTTAAAATTAGAAAAAAAAAATTTTTTAAGCCTTCAAGCATATTTCTATACCTTCCCGCAAACTAATTTAGAAAATCAGTATTTCATACTAAAATGCTTCCTCCTTGCTAATTAGACTGCAGAATAAGGAAACATTATGTTTGATAGCAAACTGAATCTTTAAATAGTGTTTGGATTATATTGTTATTAATAACACATTAGCATTAACTCTAATTATTTTATAGTCTCTATAAAAAGATGGATTTAGACTTATTTTTCTGTCATACCATCATGGTCTCCTCAGGAAAACATATTATTATCAATCAGCTTTATGGATCTTTGAGTGGTATGAAACCATAGTGGAACAGGACCATACAAATGAATATTCCCACTGCCATTGTGTAGATATATGCATTTTTTTAAAGTAGGACTTTCAAATTTAATGGATTTTTTAAATATAAAATGCAAATAAGATAAAAGTAAATTATGAGAATAAGGTTATTCTAGTGGTTGTTGAAAAGGAAATCGTGAATCTATTTAAAAGAATTTAAATAGCATTATCTGATTTCCAAAAACACATAATCTTTTAAGATTAATCAGATCTTATTTGCTACAATAGGCAGCAAGTTTTTTTTCTTTTAAAAACTGTTAGATATACACTATTTCAAATACATTTATTTCCCCCTAAGGTATTTCATAATAATTTTTTATGTTAACTTCTTATTTTGTATTTTTATGTCAGACATGAAAAATCATTGTGTAAGTAAGTATTATTTTGTTGGCTGAATCACAGACTTAACTCCTAAAAGATACTTTTCCAGGGCTGTCTTTCCTCAACCTCTCTTAGATGTTTTCATCGCACCACAAATTAGAGAAGACCAGGTGAGGTTCAGAAAAAGATGTGCTTCCCCAATTCACAAAATTTCCACTTTGTACTCCATGACTTTTCCTACTTGATTTAATTTTGAGTGACCGTTAGGTGGTTACCTCACTCTCACTTAAATTCACAGAAGCACCACAAACAGACCAAGCTTGGGGTTCAGACTTCAATTCCTGGCACGAGCTTTGACTTTTTCCTCTCCATCCTGATATAATACACACCATGACTTGTTCATAAAAGATCTGCAGCGAAGTTGAATAATATGTAAATTTTATGTTGTAATGAATTAGGTCCTAAGATCCTTAAAGGTCAGACACCTGGTATAATACATCACATGCTTTAATATCAACTGCAAAATAACTGTAATAAATTTTTCCAACACCACATCCTCACACACTGTTACCCACAAGGAAGAACCAAAGGAAATGTGTCATTTGTCAAAACATGCAGAAAAACTGGCATGTGTACAAGTCACTTTAAAAGTAATGATCCGGTTAGAAATATCTTTCCAAATGAATATTTTGTGATTGAACAAAGAAAAACACATTAATGATTGACTGAAATCATCTCCTGATATGTAAAAAGAATATGGAGGAACAAACAACTAACATTCTAGGATATATGATCAAATCACTTTAATTAGTTACAAGATAAATGTATAATTCATAGACAAAGAGCCTTATTTGATTATCTTTAAGGAAAAACTCAACAAGCATGGAAATTTAAGTATGGATGAGTGAGTGGTCTATTATAAAGATGTATAGCTTTCTGAGTTATAGAAATTTTATAGTTGCTATTAAAATTAAAATATTTATTTCTTTTATAATGTTATTTGCAAGCTTCAATTACAAGTCTCTATTATAGGAACATATCTATTAGCAAGGGAAGAAAAAGAGATTTGCTCAAGAAAAGAGCAGGCTTTAGAGATTTTTTTAAAAAGTGCAAACCCACGTAAATATCTGCACTCATTCTCACCCACCCCATGTCCCTCTACTCAAATAGCGTATTTTATTAACTTAAGATAAGTGAAATGCCCATATAAGCGGAAATGTTCATCTTTAGAATTTCTAGTGTCTCTGACATGTATTTGTAATGCTATTGAAGGTATGCCCTTAAAAATATACATTGGAAGCAGTTATTTTATATACCACCCGCCCCCCACCTATTTGACCATGAATTTTAGGGAGGGATTGAGACTGTATTTGAGAAATAATTGAATGGTTTATCAATTTAAATAGGATTCATGTTTTAAACTTGAATATGCTTAGAGAAAGACTGTGATCACCTAAACAACCACTCTTATTTTTTTCCAAGCTATTCTAGAATGGTCCTGTTCGTATGTATATATGACATCAGTCAATAGTCAAAAAGGGAAGTGGAAATTTTGTCTAGATCATTAAGAGGTACCCTATGAGTAAAAAAAAAAAATTGAATCCAGTGTAGTTTTAGTATTTGAAAGTTCTGGAAAATTGCCCAAACCCCACCCTTTTTAATACATATACATAAAGTTAATCAGAATATTCATAACCTTTATAGCCAGATCTAAAATGGACTTTCTAAGCTGGGAAGCATGACCTCCACACCCTCACAAGCAGCTGAACACCTGTGTTCTTGTTCCCAACAAATCCAATGTAGAACTCATTAGACAAACTGAAGGGAGTGAGGAGCTCTAGAATGAAACTTTCTGGGTTTCAATTAATTTGTTCAAAATGGGCAGAGAATGTAAAGAAACAATTTAAAGAAAAGAAATGTACAGTAATCAAAGAAAAGCAATTTACAGTAAATTGACCAAAATAAAATTTTAGACCATTACACATAACGTTCACGAAGGTGTTGGAAGAAGTACACGTTCATCCTCTGCTGGTAGAAGTGTAAATTTCTTTAGCTTTCTAGAAAATAATTCCAGATAGTAAGGATTTGGTAAACAATTTGGTAGTATGACCCATTCATTCTTTCATTCAACAAATGTTTACTGAATACTTAGTTTGTGCCTGACGGTATACAAAGAGACAAAAATCCCTGCTTTCTTGGAGCTGATATTCTGGTGGGGGGAGATAGGCAATAAGCAAGCAAATGATTAAATAACATGTCAGATGTTGGTAAGAGTGATGGAGAAATTGTTTTAATTGGCAGGGAAGGGAGCAGAGGTGTATGGCTGTTTTAAGTAGAATGGTCAAGGGATGCTTCCATGGAAGAGAGGGTTATAGAGGATAGGAGCCACAGCCACAGATGATCTCAGAATCCTACCTAGACCAAGCTCCATACCATCAGCTTGGTTTACTGCCAGTCACAAGGGTGGGGGAACGCCCATCTCACAGCATGCTCTCTGCTGTGGTGACCAAGAGAGAGATTTATTTTAAGGAACTGGCTCACAGAAGTGTGGAAACTGGCAAGTCCAAATTCTATGGGGCAGGTCAGCAGGCTGGAGACCCAGGGAAGAGGTAATACTGCCGCTCGAGTCTGAAGTCCATCCGGAGGCAGAATTCCTTCTTTCTTGGAGGACTTCTTTCTTTTTCTCTTAAGGTCTTCAACTGATTGGATGAGACCCACCTACATTATGGAGGGTAATCTGTTTTACTCAAAGTCTACTGATTTAAATGTTACTCTCATCTAAAAAATACCTTCACAACAATAGCTAGACGGGTGTTTGACCCAATATCTGGGTACCATGGCCAATGCAAGTTGACACATAAAATTAACCATCACATCTGAGTAAATCAATGAGAAAAAGGGAAAGACTAGAAAGAGGAGTGGAGTAAGGGACACAGTTACAGTATGGAGAGGAGCAGATACTTCTCTTCCCTCAAGAAGTTTCCAATCTATCAAGAGACAAGCAAACAGAAAAGTCATGGTTGTAGATGGGCTGGTGCTTTAACTCCAAACAAGGATTTGGACCCATCTAAGCATGGGTGGTCAGTGGGAGGACAAGCAGCCTGGGCAAGTGGCTTTAGGGTTTAGCTTGGTGGGGCAGGGAAGCTTGGTCAAGGGGGATTGTGGGTGGGATAGGAGTTGGAAAGGACATCAAGGAGCTTAATATCTTATCCTACATCCTATGCTGCAAGTAAACTCTGGTGGCAGTACTGTATGATGCTTATTTTCATGGATGTAAGCACAATGTGACACAGAGCAGAGAGGCTCAAGAGATCCTTAGAGTTTGGACTGTTGTACATAATTACATGTAACTTGAACATGGAATATATGTGGAGGTGAGGGTCAAGGGGGAATCACAGCTTCTCTGACTCAGAGACTTTTTCAGATTGAAACTTCTTCAGATTAAATCATTGAGCCACAGTGATTCTTCCTTCCATTTCCTTCCACCCATTACCCTGCCCACCCCACTCTCCCTCCCTTCACCGCAAATTCATCTTCCTTATTGTGCATCCTCCCTCTGGCAAAACTCTCCGTATTCATTTGGAGACCAATAATTACCAAATTTGTTTGAATGGAAACAAAAGCAGAAAGTAAGCTCTGTCAAGGCAAGAGTTTCATTTCTGTTGTTCACTATTTTATCCTTGGTGCTTGAAAGAAAGTCAACAGACAAGATATATTGCTAAGAAAAAGAAAGCCAGTTTCCTTATATTTGGGAGATCATAACAATTTGTGATACCAAAGGGAAGCCCAGGAATAGGTCAAATTGCTTAGCAGCATGCCTGGCACATAGTTAGTAGTCAGCAAATGTCAGCTGTTATTATTTACATAATGAAAAATAAAAGGGACAAAAATTGATTTTCCAGAAAACAAAATATTAAGTAGCTAGGAATATAGGGTCCAGGTTATGAAAAGCCTCTGTGCCATATTGAGATGTTCAAATTTTATTTAAAGGCAAGGTGAAACTTCAGAGAATTTTAAGCAAAGGAATAAATGGTAAGGGTTCCATTTTAGAGAGCCTTCTTTTGTGGCAGTGTGAAGAACAAAATGGGATGGAATTTTGAAAAAAAGCAGAATAGAAAGCAGGTGAGAGGTTGCAAAGGTGTTTGGGAGGCAAAAGTGGCAGGACTTGTTAAACAATTAAAGAAAAAGAAAAAGAAAGCTGAGTAAGAGAAAATGCAGCATGAATACTTTGGGCTTAAGAGAGAATTTCTTACAAATATGTTTATAACTGGATTACCGAGAAAGATCATACAATCTCCTTTTCTGGGGGTCATTAAAAATGAGGTGGAGCCATCTGTGTTTGGTAGCTGAAGGCTTGGGCTAGGTTGGAAGTTGGCCCACCCTTTTGATGCTACAATTTCAACAGAAAGCCAAAAAACAGTCATTTCAGTGTATAAAAATAATATATAGTATTTGTAAGGTTTTAATCATATATTTTACCTTCACATCTTCTTGTACTGTTTTTATTTACATACAGAACTTTTCCCATTCACCTTTAAATATGTTGTCATTCTCTGCCCATGATTTTTTTCCAATCATGTTCTCATTATGTCCCATCACTTTATGACAATGACATTGCTGCCTAGTGACTTCATTACTGTAAAGAAACAATATGAGTTTACAGCTGAAAAAAGCATAATTAAAAGCATAAATTATGGCTGCTGTCAGGACCACAGACATTAACACTGAAACTTAGAACATAATACAGAAATAGCTTAGGTTTATGCTACCTGAAATCACTGTGAACCTTGAGTGTTTTCTCTACAAATAATCCACCCAAAAGTTATGACTTTTTTTGAAACGAGGAAACTAGGTGAATCACCCTTTATTGCCTCTTTTTCAGGTCTTTTTTTCTTGATACATGCCGTGGTGATATTAAAAGGTGTTACAAGACTGTATTAAAGGCTGCTGAAAAAGATATTAGTATAAAGTGGATGTCATAAAAAGCCAAAGAAGTTATGAATATAGGCACTAACAGAAATCTTTAATCTTGTACAGAGTTCAAGGAAACTTAGCCAACATCTAAGAAATATGATGTTCAACTACCATCTGCTAACTAAAATCACAGCAATGTCGGTTCTTTCTTATTCTGAGATGGAGCGGCACCCCTGCTTTCACTTACACATCGTCTTCTGAAACTAGCCTAATATTGAGGTTCAGAAAACCATCAGCCCATTGCCAGTGTGCTTTCAGACTTCAAAGTGGAGACCAAAATTTCAATATAAGCATTCAAGAACACTGCTTAGAGAAGAGAAGCATGGTAGAATTTTAGTCCTGGGAATCTTTACCAGACATAATTTTGCCTGGAATGATAGACCTCATAAATGGAGATCCACAGTGAAGGCCTGTGTACAAATAGAGGGTACTTGGGTACTTTATTTGAGGTGTTGCAGTGGAAATACATTATTATGTTGAGGAGTTAGAATAGATGAGGTCTAATATCAACTACCACTCAGATTTCAAATCTATAGACACACACACCCACACCCACACCCACACACCCACACACCCTGAAAACTTTGGCACTCCAAAATAACAAACAACCCTCCCCAAAAAACTTCAATGTTTTCCTTTGTGTGTGTGTGTGTGTGTGTGTGTGTGTGTGTGTGTATCTATATATCTATATGTATGTAGATATAGGTATAGATACATGTATATATCTATATGGTTTCTAGATTCTTGAGTATTTTATTTTATATATCTATATGTATAAATAGGTATATAGATATATAATAAAATTATGCACACTGGTTCACGAATGCATTTGAGCCTTTATATACACATGATCCTATAGAAATAATAAATGGTATGTCTTATCACAAAAAAGAATAATAACAATAAATAAGAAGATAGGAGAAAACTTTTGGATATGTTGAATAAGTTTATGGCATAGATTATGCTGATGGCTTCATGGGTATATACTTATCCCCAAACACATCAAGTGTATATATTAAATATGTACAGATTTTTGTATGTCAAAAAAAAATTTCTTTTAGAGAAACAAGGTGTTGTTTCACATGCTACATTAGCAAAGGTTTAAGTGAAAATCTTTAATTTTGGTCAAAATATTTTTAAACTAGTATCTGATACAATGAGGGGAGCAATTTAAATTTGTTCAAACCTCCTGAAAAGTAATTTGGTAATGTATTTTACAAGATTAAAAATATGTTCATGCAATTTTGTCCAGTAAAATTATTAATAGTAATATCCTAAGGCTAAAATATAAGAAAAACACATAGATGTGAATATTTTCTTTACATTATTATTTACAAAATAGAAAAGGAGGCAACTATAGAACTGCATGAAATATTATGCAGCCATTATAAAATTAATATAAAAACCCAGAAAATAATACAAAAAAAATGTACCTAAGAGTGTGAATTCCTAAACGTATTAGAAAATCCTAGTCTTATCTGCTCTCTGGCCTCCAAGAACTGCAAATAGGACAATGCCCCAATGTGGTTATAAGTAATTACCAGCTTATATATTATATATTATCAGAAAGATTTTCCATTTTTTAAATTTTTATTTGTACATAGTAAACTCTTACATATACCATAATTATTGAAGAGTTTTGCAGACAGGTAGCTAAGAGGATTATTCCTACCATAAACAAAGACATATTTTCCTAATGTTGAATAGCAGATTATTTATTCCTAAAATTCATTATTTCCCCACTAAAGAATCTGCCTTTGTGATAAACAAGTAGACTTCCTTAGGAGTGATTGGCCTGTTTACCAAAATGTGAGGTCTAATTTCTGTTAAAATATTTTTCAATATTTTTAATGAATTTTAATAAAGGTTTATCAGCCACTTGTTATGGTGCAGTACTTTTATTAAATTCTGTGATCCATAAAATGTTTTTTGAATGACACATAGTTTAGTTTTTCATTTAGAGGCTATAAAAGTGTTCACAAAAGTTATGTTGAAAAAAAAAGTGATTGAAAGTACTAAAACACTGTACAGAATATAAAACCCTTTCATAGACTTTTTATGACACATGAAACATGAGTCTTAAAGGTTTAATGTTACTGACTTTTATACAAGCCTTTTTAATTCTTGATTCCAGTTATGGTTCTGCAAATGAACTGTGACATTAAAAGGAATCAGGGTGGAACTGCCGGGGCTCACTTTCTAGATGAGTTCCCACTGACCAGGAGAGCTTCACTCTAGGACCTACCCCGCCCACAGCTGATTAACACTCACTTGCTTTCCAGGAACAGAGGAGGGAGCCTGCTTAACACTTTCCCTCCTACCTGAATTCAGTATGAATGTTGGGGAGGGCGGTCAGATAACTATTAGTAAGCATGAAGTGTGAAGGGTGACTATGCCTTCATCCTTGTTTCCTTAATGTCCTACACCATTTACTATAACTGCAGTGTTGCCTTAGCTGATCTACAAAACCAGTACTGCTGTCTGTCCGATTAAAGTCATGGATAGACTTTCAGCAGAAACTCTGCAAACCAGAAGGGAATGGCAGGACATATATAAAGTGATGAAAGGGAAAAACCTACATCTAAGATTACTCTACCCAGCAAGGATCTCATTCAGATTCTATTGAGAAATTAAAACCTTCACAGGCAAGCAAAAGTTAAGAAAATTCAGCACAACCAAACCAGCTTTACAAAAAATGCTAAAGGAACTTCTCTAGGCAGGAAATGCAAAAGAAAGAAAAGACCAATAACAAACCCAAAACAATTATGAAAAGGGTAATAGGAACATACATATAGATAATTATCTTAAAGGTAAATGGATTAAATGTCCAACCAAAAGACATAGACTGGCTGAATGGATACAAAAAAAAAGACCTGTATATATGCTGTCTATGAGAGACCCACTTCAGACATAGGGACACGCACAGACTGAAAGTGAGGGGATGGAAAAAGATATTCCATGCAAATGGAAATCAGAAGAAAGCTGGAGTAGCAATACTCATATCAGACAAAGTAGACTTTAAAATAAAGACTATTACAAGAGACAAAGAAGGACACTACCTAATAATCAAGGGATCAATCCAAGAAGACATAACAATTGTAAATATTTATGCACCCAACATAGAAGCACCTCAATACATAAGGCAAATGCAGACAGCCATAAAAGGGGATATTGACACTAACACAAAAATAGTAGGGAAATTTAACACCCCACTTTCACCAATGGACAGCTCATCCAAAATGAAAATAAATAAGGAACCACATGCTTTAAATGACATATTAGACAATATGTACTTAATTGATATTTATAAGACATTCCATCCAAAAACAACAGAATACACTTTCTTCTCAAGTGCTCATGGAACATACTCCAGAATAGATCATATCTTGGGTCACAAATCAAACCTTGGTAAATTTAAGAAAATTGAAATCATATCAAGTGTCTTTTCTGACCACAACGATATGAGACTAGATATCAACTACAGGAAAAAAAATCTGTAAAAAATACAGACACACGGAGGCTAAACAATATGCTACTAAATAACCAAGAGATCACTGAAGAAATCAAAGAGGAAATCAATAAAAACCTAGAAACAAATGACAATGAAAACACGACAACCCAAAACCTGTGGGATGCAGTAAAAGAAGTTCTAAGAGGGAAGTTCATAGCAATAAAATCTTACCTCAAGAAACAAGAATAATTTCAAATAAACAACCTAATCTACACCTAAAGCAATTAGAGAAAAAGGACAAAAACAACCCAAAGTTAGCAGGAGAAAAGAAAACATAAATATCAGATCATAAATAAATGAAAAAGAAATGAAGGAAATGATAGTAAAGATCAATAAAACTAAAAGCTGGTTCTTTGAGAAGATAAACAAAATTGATAAACCATTAGCCAGACTAATCACAAAAAAAAGGGAGAAGACTCAAATCAACAGAATTAGAAATGAAAAAGGAGAAATAACAACTGACACTGCAGAAATACAAAGGATCATGAGAGATTACTACAAGCAACTATATGCCAAAAAAATGGACAACCTGGAAGAAATAGACAAATACATAGAAAAGTATAAACTTCCAAGACTGAACCAGGAAGAAATAGAAAATATGAACAGATAAATCACAAGCACTGAAATTGAAACTGTGATTAAAAATCTTCCAGCAAACAAAACCCAGGACCAGATGGCTTAACAAGTAAATTCTATCAAACATTTAGAGAAGAGTTAACACCCATCCTTCTCAAACTCCTCCAAAATATAGCAGAAGGAGGAACACTCCCAAACTCATTCTATGAGGTCACCATCACCTTGATACCAAAACCAGACAAAGGTGTCACAAAAAAAAGAAAACTACAGGCCAATATCACTGATCAATATAGATGCAAAGATTCTCAACAAAATACTAGCAAACAGAATCCAACAACACATTAAAAGGATCATACACCATGATCAAGTGGGGTTTATCGCAGGAATGCAAGAATTCTTCAATATATGTGAGTCAATCAATGTGATACACCATGTTAACAAATTGAAAAATAAAAACCATATGATTGGGCTTCCCTGGTGGCGCAGTGTTTGAGAGTCCGACTGCTGATGCAGGGGACACGGGTTCGTGCCCTGGTCCGGGAAGATCCCACGTGCTGTGGAGCGGCTAGGCCCATGAGCCATGGCCGCTGGGCCTATGTGTCCGGAGCCTGTGTTCTGCAACGGGAGAGGCCACAACAGTGAGAGGCCCGCGTACTGCAAAAACAAACAAACAAAAACCATATGATCATCTCAATAGATGCAGAAAAAGCTTTTGACAAAATTCAACACCCATTTATCATAAAAACTCTCTGGGAAGTGGGCATAGAGGAAATCTACCTCAACATAATAAAGGTCATATATGACAAAACCCCAGCCAACATAATTCTCAATAGTGAAAAACTGAAACCATTTCCTCTGAGATCAGGAAAAAGACAAGGTTGCCCACTCTCACCACTATTATTCAACATAGTTTTGGAAGACTTAGCCATGAAAATTAGAGAAGAAAAAGAAATAAACAGAATCCAAATTGGAAAAGAAGAAGTAAAACTGTCACTGTTTGCAGATGACATGATACTATATATAGAGAATCTTAAAGTTGCTACCAGAAAACTATGAGTGCTAATCAATGAATTTGGTAAAGCAGCAGGATACAAAATTAATGCACAGAAATCTCTTGCATTCCTATACACTAATGATGAAAAATCTGAAAGAGAAATTAAGGAAACCCTCCCATTTACCATTGCAACAAAAACAATAAAATACCTAGGACTAAACCTACCTAAGGAGACAAAAGACCTGTATGCAGAAAACTATAAGACACTGATGAAAGAAATTAAAGATGATACAAACAGATGGAGAGATACCATGTTCTTGGATTGGAAGAATCAATATTGTGAAAATGACTATAGTACCCAAAGCAATCTACAGATTCAATGTAATCCCTATCAAACTACCAATGGCATTTTTCACAAAACTAGAACAAAAAATTTCACAATTTGTATGGAAACACAAAAGGCCCGGAATAGTCAAAGCAATCTAGAGAAAGAAAAATGGAGCTGGAGGAATCAGACTCCCTGACTTCAGACTACAAAGCTACAGTACTCAAGACAGTATGGTACTGGCACAAAAACAAAAATATAGATCAATGGAACAGGATAGAAAGCCCAGAGATAAACCCACGCACATATGGGCACCTTATCTTTGATAAAGGAGGCAAGAATATAGAAAGGAGAAAAGACAGCTTTTTCAATAAGTGGTGTTGGGAAAACTGGATAGCTACATGTAAAAGAATGACATTAGAATGCTCCCTAACACCATACATAAAAGTAAACTCAAAATGGATTAAAGACCTAAAAGTAAAGCCAGACACTATAAAACTCTCAGAGGAAAACACAGGCAGAACACTCTATGACATAAATCACAGCAAGATCCTTTTAGACCCACCTCCTAGAGAAATGGAAATAAAAACAAAAATAAACAAATGGGACCTAATGAAACTTAAATGCTCTTGCACAGCAAAGGAAACCATAAACAAGATGAAAAGACAACCTTCAGAATGGGAGAAAATATTTGCAAAGGAAGCAACTGACAAAGGATTAATCTCCAAAATATACAAGGAGCTCATGCAGCTCAATATCAGAAAAACAAACAACCCAATGCAAAAATGGGCAGAAGACCTAAATAGACATTTCTCCAAAGGAGATATACAGATTGCCAACAAACACATGAAAGGATGCTCAACATTACTAATCATTAGAGAAATGCAAATCAAAACTACAGTGAAGTATCACCTCACACCGGTCAGAATGGCCATCATCAAAAAATCTAGAAACAATAAATGCTGGAGAGGGTGTAGAGAAAAGGGAACCCTCTTGCACTGTTGGTGGGAATGTAAATTGATACAGCCACTATGGAGAACAATATGGAGGATCCTTAAAAATCTAAAAGTAAAACTACCATATGACCCAGCAATCCCACTACTGGGAATATACCCTGAGAAAACTGTAATTCAAAAAGAGACATGTGAGGCAAATTCATAGAGACAGAAGGGAGCCTCGCGGTTTCCTAAGGCTGGGAGTTGAGAGGAAAAGGGTGGGGTGGTGGTCAGGAGGCGGAGGGATTCTTTTTGGGGTAATGAAAATGATCTAAAATTGATCATGGTGATGGATGTACAGCTCTGTGAATATACTAAAGCCACTGAATTATACACTTTAAATGAGAAAATAAATAAATAAATAAAGGAGACATGTACCACAATGTTCATTGCAATTCCATTTACAATAGCCAGGACATGGAAGCAACCTAAGTGTCCATCGACAGATGAATGGATAAAGAAGATACGGCACATATATACAATGGAATATTACTCAGCTATTAAAAGAAACAAAATTGAGTTATTTATAGTGAGGTGAATGGACTTAGAGTCTGTCATACAGAGTGAAGTAAGTCAGAAAGAGAAAAACAAATACCGTATGCTAACACATATATATCGAATGTAAAAAAAAAAATGGTTCTGCAGAACCTAGGGGTAGGACAGGAATAAAGACGCAGATGTTGAGAATGGACTTGAAGACACGGGAAGGGTAAGGGTAAGCTGGGACGAAGTGAGAGAGTAGCACTGACATATATACACTACCAAACGTAAAATAGATAGCTAGTGGGAAGCAGCTGCATAGCACAGGGAGATAAGTTCAGTGCTTTGTGACCACCTAGAGGGGTGGGATAGTGAAGGTGAGAGGGAGATGCAAGAGGGAGGAGATATGGGGCTATATGTATACATATGGCTTATACACTTTGTTGTACAGCAGAAACTAACACAACAGTGTAAAACAATTATACTCCAATAAAGAGGTTAAAAGAAAGCAGTATTGTAACAAATTCAATAAAGACTTTAAAAAATAAAATATAAATCATGGATAGAAATTCCCTTTGGCTCTAGTTTGGGGGAATTTTGAGTCAAGGTGGAGACCTAACTCCAGTACAGAGGACAAATTCACTCTTTTTTGTTAATTTCTAGCATTTGGAGTCAACCATACAAAGTTGCTATTTTGGTAACTTAAACATTGAAACCTTCGATTTCTTATGACTCATCTTAATTTTCCAAGAAGTCTAAAAATTAGTTTAAAAGCCACAGTGGTGGTTTGGGATAAAGAGGAGAACAGAGTAATATCTGATGAATCAGGTCAGTATACGAGGCAAATTTGAGTCATTCAGATTAGACTTCAGAGTGATATGCTCAGCTTAAATTATCTTGAGTCGGGCCTCAACATTACACATTATTTTGCAAGTGTAGACATTGTTCTTGTTGGTTAATTTCCTGGAGGAAATCAAACAAAATTCCAGTTTCCATTTATTGATACTGTGCTCTGAAAATCACTTACAAAAATGATTGTGTTTATAGAAGAGAATGAAAAAAGTGTAATGCTGAATAGCTATTCCACACATCCTGTGCTGCATTAAGAATCATCAATGGTACATTCCAAAAGGCTGAAATAAAATACCTGTGCCATATATGATATTCATGACTCATCTGTTTGTTTTAATAAAAAATATATTCCTTTTTTCAAAAATATGTTAATATGAAAGGGACTAGACATTGGATTTCTCAAAATGAGTCATAACTTAATATCCTGAATGTAACCAAAAGAATGATCAAATAGAGTAAAAATGTCTGCTTTGTTGTAATCTGTGATGTTTCTAATTCGAAGCATGTGACCCTAATTTAACAAAAATTATAAAATAACTTCTTTATATATGTCAGCACTACATATTTTAAGCCAAAGTCTCACAAATTTTACAATAATTTTAGTGTACTTTAGAAATTATTGAAAGACATATTTTTGGTATATTACTATATAGTGCATTAAAGACATCGCAAATTGTAATTTTTTCTTTAACTTCCATGATTCATGTATTATCCATTTGTAGCTTAGTTGATTATATGTACTCTGTCTATAAGATATTAAAACTGCATTTCGGCTAGAATATTCTGTGTGAAGACTAATCATTAAGACAGATTTGCTTTTCTCTCATGTATCCTAAATTAATGAACGTTTATTAAATTGCCAGATGATTTCTGTACTTTCTGATCTTTGAACATTACTTACCTATCTATTACTCTAGAGATGAACAATACAAAATTCAAAATACTTAGCCATTAAAGCCAAGAGCTAACAAGCAAAAATCCTGCCTGACACTCAGGAAACCATGAGAAATCTTTCCAAAGGGAGAGAGGCTTCTGAAGTACATCAATAGAAATCTGAGTAAACCAGGGGGTGTGGAAAAAGCCATTACAAGTTTTATCAATATTAAAGACATTTTTAGAACTATCAAACATTGCTAATTTAGAAAGGAGAGAGAGTAAGTTAAGGAAGTATAAACAAATCTAACTTTTTGAAAAACAAACTTTCCAAAGAGGTAATATTTTCTAAAAATCATATTTTAATCTTTCAATAGGTATTACATATATTTGTTTTTAGGACATTTTTATATGTCTCCTGCGTGTTGTGTCACTGGATTTTAAAATTATAAGCATGATAAAATGAAGCACATGTATTACTTCCACTTGGAGGCAGTACGATCAAGTGTGAGACCCCCAAGCTGTCACTTTAGAAGCCACGGTTGAGATGGCAGAGCCACAGAATGGAAGAACCCTGCATCCTTGGGTCACAGCACTGAGAGGAGGCACTCTGGAACACCACCTGGCCTGCTTTGTAATTTGCAAGAGGAAGAACTAAACCTTGCTGTGTTCAGTCACTAATATTTAAGGTTTTATTTGTCACTGCAGCAAAGCCTAGCCTATCTTGAGGGCACTGTGTCTTATAAGCCAGAGAACTCAAAGCCATCCTCAATTTCTAACTCATATCTCCTCACCACATCAAATCAGTCCACATATGTATTTAGCCTCTCTCATTACTATTACTGTTCTATTACTATTCTAGCAAGTTCTACTCCATTCTGAGAGCCAAGAATACAAAAATAAATAAGATAGAAGCTTACATTTTTGTGCACGAGACATAAAAAATGACAAATTATTTGAACCCAGTGAGATTGGGTGCAGTAACAGAAGTTGGTACCGTGGTGGCACGAAACGAGAGCTCTTTCTTTCCACGAATCTGGGGAGGGTCCCCAGAGCAGAAAATGTTTAAGCGGTTGTCCAAAATGATGACTAAAAACTCATCCTCCCCACTGTCCCTGCTTAGCCAAGCCTTATCTTAATCTTAGACTGTTAGAATAGCCTCCTAATTGGTCTCCCTACCTTCAGCTTTCTCCTACTTTAAACATCAATCCTCCCAAATGCCAGCTAGGTTATCTTTCTAAAGCTCAAAATTAAGCAGGCCACTCACCTGCTTGAAAGCATTCCACTGCTGACCTTTCCGTCTCATTTCCTACCACACCTCCCTTTGTGCTTGCCACAGAAAACTCCTGATCTTCCCTTGAATAACCCCAACTTTTCACGCCTCATTGCTGAGTGTCCTTTGCTCCCTCTGACTCGATGGCCAAATCTCTTTTTCCCTTTCTCTGCTTTGGCAAATTCCTATGATAAAACACTTCCTGGCACAAATCTGACAGAATGAATCATGCCTTTTGCTTGTGCTCTGCAAATCTATCACCTATAATAATAATAATAGCTAATATTTATTGAGAACTTCCTTTTTGTCAGGCACTTAAGCACTTTCTACATAGATTGTTCCACTCAGTTCTCACAAAAGACCTATGAGGTTGCCTTATTATTGTGTCCCTTTTACAAATGAGGAAACTAAGGCTTGGGTTAGGTAGCCAGCCCACATTTATATACAGCCAGTAAGGGATAGGACCAGCATAAGAACCTATCATAGCTGGACAGTTGGATCCCTGACTTGTACACTTCACCACTCTGCTTTTTGATCCCCATTCAAGTTAAAAATCCCTTGGTCTGCATCCTACCTTAACCTTTCACTTCTTTTCCTACTTTTTCCACATATATTCAATAACCCAGCTATTATTAGGCCCACACATACTTAGCATGTTATTCCCTCATCTTGAAAGACCCTTTCTCATTGTATTTGTCCAGTTCACTCCTTCTTGTTTTCACATGTCAGCCTTGGCATCCTCTCTTCTCATGCCACCATGTTGAATGCCTATGCCATGCCTTAACCACTGGTTATTCTCTCTCTCTTGCTCTCATTCCCAAAGAGCTGCTTGAGAGTCAACATTACTCTTAGCCTCTAACACCAGAATCTAGCTAAGTGTCTGGCATACAGTAAATGCTCAACAAATGTTTTTGAGAGAATGAATGAATGATGTAGGTTTTGTTCTTCACATGTTACCACTATTAAAATTTGGTCCCCCAAATCATTAACTTTTTATTTTTGAATGAAGGACATTTTGTCCCTTCTTAATAACTTCCTAATGAAAGATTCAATTTGTGAGTTATGTGATCCCATTCATATTATATTTCCTAATTCATTATTTATTTCTCTCATATATGTATGAGCAGATATATATTACAGAAAATTAAAGCTCTGAAGTGAAAGTGAAAGTGATATTTTCTCCTAAACTTTTCATTTCAAAACTTAAATTTTTAGACTTAATCTTAAAATATGATGTTTCCTATCTTTCCTTTTTCTCTTGCAGTTTCCTAAAGGGTTCAAAAGTCACCTGAGCGAACAATAATAATAATGGTTAAAAAATATTCAGCTCATAATACATGACAATCTCTGTTTTCATGTTTTACATAAAGTAGCTCTTGTATTCCTCACATCAACCCTCTGAGGTTGATAATAGTATTATCCCCATTTGATGGATGAGGAACCTGAGGGCCTTTGAGATGAAGTAAATTATTTAAGGTCACACAGCTAGTGAAAACAGAACATGAAGACTGCTTTCAAACTCAAAGTCATCTTGTATCAGAGTATTTTAAAGGAGATGATATTTTACATGTTGATACCTATATTTCCAAACAAACTAATAAGAATGAGAGGAATAAAAGTAGCCTACATTGGGGATATGAGAGTATTATTGGGAGATGAGTTCTCACATGTTGCATTAGACCCTAATTGCGTATCCCTATGATACCTTGGCAAAGTGTAGTATTTTTCATGAACTACCCTATCCTCCAATCTGGGTGTGAAAAGCTAGATTTGTAAAGTGACTTCTTTTCTATTCCTGCCTCAATATTCATTTTGCTTAAGCCTCTCACTAACTGATTGACTTGATATTTTGTATAGAGAGGTTCAGGAGGGCTAAGACCTCATGATCAATTTCATTATTTTGTTGATCACTTAAATCTATGGCAGTTCACTGATCACACATATAACAGTACTGCCTCTGATCTCATCTTCAACAACCTTATAATCCACCTGGAGAAATAAATAGCTAGGATGCAAGACACAAGAACAGATATACCATAAAAGAGATACAGATAATAGCTAAATGCAATTGGAAGAGGCAGGCAGGATTCCTACTCAAAGTAGAATTTGAGTTGGAACTTGAAATAAGAGAAGAATTTCAACAAGTGTTGATAAAGTAAATACCAATCTGGCCAAGGACAAAAGGGTGGAGGAGAGAAACATGAGGCCCACTGAGGAAACAGAAAGCAGTTAAGATGGGCTGGTGAATGGAGTGTCTGCCGAGGAGGACGGGAAAGCCAGAGGATATTTTCTTTGAAACCCATTACATAAGGTCTTGAATAATAAGCTAAGGTGTGGAATAGAATTCTTTAGGATTTGAGAAGTCAATGAAGGCTTCAGGAAGAATTTTCTGGCAAAAGTGCCTAATAGAAGGGAGAAGCCTAAGCCCAGACATTTTGAGGCTATTGCAATACTCAAATTGATACATAATAAGGACTTAAAAGGAAAAGGGTCAAAAGGACAAATTCAGGAGATCATATGGAGACAGAAGCTATAGGACTTATAACTCATGATATTGTGAGAGAACACTCAAGGTTTCACCTATTGATCTTGGGACTATTGATGGTTTTATTCAAAGTAGGAAACATAACAGCAGAATAAATCTCAAGGAGAAGGATAATGTTCACACCTGGACATGTTTCACTCTGTGGGGTAGGGACTGTCCAGAGGAGATGCCAAATGGGCAGGGCTGGAGTTTAGAAGAGTTGGCACTTGGACATATGTATTTCTCAATCACTCAGAAAGGAGTGCCTTGAAACCATGAGATGTGAACAGATGTCCAAAAGAGAAAAGATGTTTGATAGAATGTGGAATTAAGAAAAAGGCAAAAAAAGAAAAAAAATGTATGAAGAATAAAGCTAAACAGCAAGCAGGGAAGAGAAGACCACCCTGGGGAGAGCAGAGTTATGGAAATCAGAAAGATAGAAAGTATGGACAGGAGTGTCAAATGTTGCAAAAATATCTCTGAGAATTACAATTAAGATGAGAGTGAAGTGAGGTGCTGACTGATGGAACACAAGGAGAAGACATAATCTGGGACTGTGGTCACCTTAATTATAATTAAAGAAGTAATTGGTGAATTTCAAAAGATTTTCTGTTCAACAAAATCAAGTGAGATATTTCATAGCAGAGCCAGTTACCTGGACTCTATCACAGCGTTCTTTCCCATTACACATCCATGAAAGAAGACAAACATACAAAAAAAGGAGAAGATTATGTAAAGACTAAGAAATTGGCATGAAGTATTTTTTTAAAAAAGAAAAAAATTTGTTTCTTCAGCAAAAATTTATTGAGTAATTAGTGTAGGTAAGACTGTAGATTATAGAAATTAATATAAAAATTTATTCCTAAGTATTTTATTCCCTTTGAGGCCAATGTTAATGGGATTTTCTTGATTTCCTTTTTGCATAGTTCATTTTTAATGCTTAGAAATGCAACTGAGGAGACTGGCTCAAGATGGTGGAATAGAAGGACGTGCTCTCACTCCCTCCTGTGAGAACACCAAAATCACAACTAACTGCTGAACAAGCATCAACAGGAAGACACTGGAATTCACCAAAAAAGATACCCCACAACCAAAGACAAAGGAGAAGCTACAATGAGATGGTAGGAGGGGCACAATAAAATCAAATCCCATAACTGCTGCATGGATGACTCACAAACTGGAGAACACTTATACCAAAGAGGTCCACCCACTGGAGAGAAGGTTCTGAGCCCCACATCAGGCTTCCCAACTTGGGGGTCCAGCAAAGGGAGGATGAATTCCAAGAGAATCAGACTTTGAAGGCTAGCGGGATTTGATTGCAGGACTTCAACAGGAATGGGGGAAACAGAGACTCCACTCTTGGAGGGCACACACGAAGTAGTGTGAGCATTGGGACCCAGGGGAAGGAGCAGTGACCCCATAGGAGACTGAACCAGACCTACCTGCTAGTGTTGGAGGGTATCCTGCAGAGGTGAGGGGTGGCTCTGTCTCACCGTGAGGACAAGGACACTGGCAGCAGAAGTTCTGGGAAGAACTCCTTGGTGTGAGCTCTCCAAAGTCAGCCATTGCACCACCAAAGAGCTCGGTAGGCTCCAGTGTTCGGTGACCTCAGGTCAAACAACCAACAGGGAGGGAACTCAGCCACACCCATCAGCAGTCAAGTGGATTAAAGTTTTACTGAACTCTGCCCACCACAGCAACAGCCAGCTTTACCCACCACCAGTCCCTCCCATCAGGAAACTTGCACAAGCCTTGTAGATAACCTCATCCACCAGAGGGCAGACAGCAGAAACAAGAAGAACTACAGTCCTGCAGCCTGTGGAACAAAATCCACATTCACAGAAACATAGACAAGATGAAAAGGCAAAGGACTATCTACCAGATGAAGGAACAAGATAAAACCCAGAAAAACAACTAAATGAAGTGGAGATAGGCAACCTTCGAGAAAAAGAATTCAGAATAATGATAGTGAAGATGATACAGGACTTCGGAAAAAGAATGGAGGTAAAGATCGAGAAGATGCAAGAAATTAACAAAGATCTAGAAGAATTAAAGAACAAACAAAGAGAGATGAACAGTACAATAACCAAAATGAAAAATACACTAGAAGAAACCAATAGCGGAATAACTGAGGCAGAAGGGATAAGTGACCTGGAAGACAGAATGGTGGAATTCACTGCTTTGGAACAGAATAAAGAAAAAAGAATGAAAAGAAATTAAGACAGCCTAAGAGACCACTGGGACAACATTAAATGCAAAAACATTCACATTACAGGGGTCCCAGAAGGAAAAGAGAGAGAGAAAAGACCAGAGAAAATCTTTGAAGAGATTATAGTCGAAAACTTCCCTAACATGGGAAAGGAAGCACAGAGAGTCCCATACAGGATAAACTGAAGGAGAAACGTGCCAAGACATGGTAATCAAATTGGAAAAATTTAAAGACAAAGAAAAATTATTGAAAGAAGCAAGGGAAAAATGACAAATAACATACAAGGGAACTCCCATATGGTTAACAGCTGATTTCTCACCAGAAACTCTACAAGCCAGAAGGGAGTGGCATGACATATTTAAATTGATGAAAGGGAACAACCTACAATCAAGATGACTCTACCTGACAAGGATCTCATTCAGATTCGATGCAGAAATCAAAAGATTTACAGACAAGCAAAAGCTAAGAGAATTCAACACCACCAAACCAGCTCTACAACAACTGCCTAAGGAACTTCTCTAAGTGGGAAACACAAGAGAAGAAAAGGACCTGCAAAAACAAACCCAAAACAATTAAGAAAATGGAAATAGGAACATACATATCGATAATTACCTTAAATGTAAATGGATTAAATGTTCCAACTAAAAGACACAGGCTTGCTGAATGCATACAAAAACAAAACCCACATACATGCTGTCTACAACAGACCCACTTCAGACCTAGGGACACATACAACCTGAAAGGCAGGGGATGGAAAATGATATTCCATGCAAATGGAAATCAAAAGAACGCTGGCATAGCAATATTCATATCAAATAAAATAGACTTGAAAGTAAAGAATGTTACAAGAGACAAGGAAGGACACTACGTAATGATCAAGGGAACAATCCAAGAAGAAGATATAACAATTTTAAATATATATGCACCCAACATAGGAACATCTCAATACATAAGGCAACTGTTAACTGCTATAAAAGAGGAAATGGACAGTAACACAATAAGAGTGGGGGACTTTAACGCCTCACTTACACCAATGGACAGATCATCCAAAATGAAAATAAATAAGGAAACAGAAGCTTTAAATGACACAATAGACCAGATAGATTTAATTGATATTTATAGGACATTCCATCCAAAACCAGCAGATTACACTTTCTTCTCAAGTGCACACGGAACATTCTCCAGGATAGATCACACCTTGTGTCACTAATCAAGCCTCAGTAAATTTAAGAAAACTGAAATCATATCAAGCATCTTTTCCGACCACAACACTATGAGATTAGAAATGAATTACAAGGGAGAAAATGGAAAAAAACACCAACACATGGAGGCTAAACAGTACATTATTAAATAACAAAGAGGTCACTGAAAAATCAAAGAGGAAATCAAAAAATACCTAGAGACAAATGGCACTGAAAACACGATGATCCAAAACCTATGGGATGCAGCAAAAGCAGTTCTAAGAGGGAAGTTTATACTTATACAAGCCTAACTCAACAAACAAGAAAAATCTCATAAACAATCCAACCTTACACCTAAAGGAACTAGAGAAAGAAGAACAAACAAAACCCAAAGTTAGCAGAAGGAAAGAAATCATAAAGATCAGAGCAGAAATAAAGAAATAGAAACAAAGAAAACAATAGCAAAGATCAATAAAACTAAAAGCTGGTTCTTTGAGAAGATAAACAAAATAGATAAACCATTAGCCAGACTCATCAAGAAAAAGAGGTAGAGGACTCAAATCAATAAAATTAGAAATGAAAAAGGAGAAGTTACAACAGACACCGCAGAAATACAAAGCATCCTAAGAGACTACTACAAGCAACTCTATGCCAATAAAATGGACAAATCCTTAGAAAGGTATAACCTTCCAAGACCGAAGCAGGAAGAAACAGAAAATATGAACAGACCAATCACAAATAATGAAATTGAAACTGTGATTAAAATCTTCCAACAAACAAAAGTCCAGGACCAGACAGCTTCACAGGTGAATTCTATCAAACATTTAGAGAATAGCTAACACCAATCCTTCACCAACTCTTCCAAAAAATTTCACAGGGAGGAACACTCCCAAACTCATTCTATGAGGCCACCATCACCCTGATACCAAAACCAGACAAAGATACTACAAAAAAAGAAAATTACAGACTAATATCACTGATGAATATAGGTGCAAAAATCCTCAACAAAATACTAGGAAACAGAATCCAACAACATATTAAAAGGATCATACACTATGATCAAGTAGGATTTATCCCAGGGATACAAGGATTCTTCAATATACGCAAATCAATCAATGTGATACACCATATTAACAAAGTGAAGAATATAAACCATATGAACATCTCAATAGATGCAGAAAAAGCTTTTGACAAAATTCAACACCGATTTATGATAAAAACTCTCCAGAAAGTGGGCATAGAGCGAACCTACCTCAACATAATAAAGGCCGCATATGACAAACCCACAGCAAACATCATTCTCAGTGGTGAAAAGTTGAAAGCATTTCCTCTAAGATCAGGAACGAGACAAGGATGTCCACTCTTACCACTATTATACAACCTAGCTTTGAAAGTCCTAGCCACGGCAATCAGAGAAGAAAAGAGATAAAAGGAATCCAAATTGGAAAAGAAGAAATAAATCTGTCACTGTTTGCAGATGACATGATACTATACATAGAAAATACTAAAAATGCCACCAGAAAACTACTAGAGCTAATCATTGAATTTGGTAAAGTTGCAGAATACAAAATTAATGCACAGAAAACTCTTGTATTCCTATACACTAATGATGAAAAATCTGAAAGAGAAATTAAGGAAACCCTCCCATTTACCATTGCAACAAAAAGTATAAAATAACTAGGAATAAACCTACCTAGGGAGACAAAAGACCTGTATGCAGAAAACTATAAGACACTGATGAAATAAATAATATTAAATAAATTAAAGATGATACAAACAATATTGTGAAAATGATTATACTACCCAAAGCAATCTACAGATTTAATGCAATCCCTATCAAATTACCAATGACATTTTTACAGAACTAGAACAAAAAATCTTAAAATTTGTATGGAGACACAAAAGACCCCAACTAGCTCTGAGGGAAAAAAAACAGAGCTGGAGGAATCAGAGTCCCTGACTTCAGACTATATTACAAAGCTACAGTCACCAAGACAATATGGTACTGGCACAAAAACAGAAATATAGATCAATGGAACAAGATAGAAAGCCCAGAGATAAACCCACGCACCTATGGTCAACTAGTCTATGACAAAGAAGGCAAGGATATACAATGGAGAAAATACTGTCTCTTCAATAAGTGGTGTTGGGAAAACTGGACAGCTACATGTAAAAGAATGAAATTAGAACACTCCCTAACACCATACACAAAAATAAACTCAAAATAGATTAGAACCTAAATGTAAGACCAGACACTATAAAACTCTTAGAAGAAAACATAGGAAGAGCACACTTTGACATAAATCACAGCAAGATCTTTTTTGATCCACCTCCTAGAGTGATGGAAAGAAAAACAAAAATAAACAAATGGGACCTAATGAAACTTCAAAGCTTTTGCACAGCAAAGGAAACCATAAACAAAACGAAAAGACAACCCTCAGGATGGGAGAAAATATTTGTAAATGAATCAACAGACAAAGGATTGATCTCCAAAATATATAAACAGTTCATGCAGCTCAATACTAAAGAAACAAACAACCCAATCCAAAAATGGGCAGAAGACCTAAATAAACATTTCTCCAAAGAAGACACACTGATGGCCAAGAAGCACATGTAAAGCTGCTCAACATCACTAATTATTAGAGAAATACAAATCAAAACTACAATGAGGTATCACCTCATCCCAGTTAGAATGGGCAATATCAGAAAATCTACAAACAACAAATGCTGGAGAGGTTGTGGAGAAAAGGGATCCCTCTTGCACTGTTGGTGGGAATGTAAATTGATATAGCCACGATGGAGAACAGCATGGAGGTTCCTTAAAATCTAAGATTAGAACTACCCTACAACCCAGCAATCCCACTACTGGGCATATACCCACAGAAAACCATAATTCAAAAAGACACATGCACCCCAATGGTCACTGCAGCACTATTTACAGTAGCCAGGTCATGGAAGCAAACTAAATGCCCATTGACAGACGAATGGATAAAGTTGTGGTACATATATACAATGAAATATTACTCAGCCACAAAAAGGAATGAAATTGGGTCATTTGTAGAGATGTGGATGGATCTAGAGACTGTCATACAGAGTGAAGTAAGTCAGAAAGAGAAAAACAAATACCGTATGCTAACACATATATATGGAATCTAAGAGAAAAAAAAAAAAAAAAAAGGTCATGAAGAACCAAGGACCAAGACGGGAATAAAGACACAGACCTACTAGAGAATGGACTTGATGATACAGGGAGGGGGAAGGGTAAACTGAGACAAAGTGAGAGAGTGGCATGGACATATATACATTACCAAACATAAAATAGATAGCTAGTGGGAAGCAGCCACGTAGTACAGGGAGATCAGCTCGGTGCTTTGTGACCACCTAGAGGTGTAGGATAGGGAGGGTGGGAGGGAGGGAGATGCAAGAGGGAAGAGATATGGGGACATATGTATATGTATAACTGATTCACTTTGTTATAAAGCAGAAACTAACACACCATTGTAAAGCAATTATACTCCAATAAAGATGTTTAAAAAAAAAGATATATAACATGAGCATTGCCATGCTCGTTGTGGCATTATTCACAATAGCTAAGACACATGGAAGCAACATAAATGTTCATTGTGAATGAATGGATAGAGAAAATATGTTATTTACATATAATGGAATATTAACATGTACATATAATGGAACAATATTATAATGACAGAAGGAAATCTTATTTTCAGAAACACGGATAAATCTGTAGGATATTATGCTAAGTGAATAAGCCAGACACAGGACAAATACTACAAGAGTCCACTTACATGAGGCACCTGAACTAGTCACACTGATAAAAGCAGAGAGTAGAATGGTGGTTACCAAGGGCTGGGGGAGTGGGGAGGAGTGGGGAGGTATTGGTCAAAAGGTACAAGTTTTGGAAGGTGAGAAATATCCAGAGATCTATGTACACCATAGTGCCTGGAGTTAACAATACTGTACTGGATACTTAAAACATTTGCTTAGAAGGTAGATATTAGCTTAAGTGTTTTTACCACAAAAGTAAAGATGGTAGAAAGAAACCGTTGGAGGTGATAGATATGTTTATGGCATTGATTGTGGTGATGGTTTCATGCGTGTATACATACCTCCAAACTCATCAAGTTATATTCATTAAATATGTACAGGTTTTTGTATGTCAATCATACCTCAATGAAGTGGGTTTTTTTTTTTTAATTAGAATAGAAAGTGGTCTCTGTCCTTGGGGAACTTATTATGTTATTAAGGAAAGAATGTGTTAAACCAAGCTCATAGATACAGAGAATAGATTGGCGGTTGGTAGAGGCAGGATGGGGGTGAGTAAATGGGGGGGGGGTGAGTAAATGGATGAAAGGAGTCAAAACTTACAAACTTCCAGTTATAGAATACATAGTCATGGGGATGTAGTGTCACAGTGTGGTGACGATAGGTAGTAAACTGTGTTGCATATTTGAAAGCTGCTAAGAGAGTAGGAATCTTAGAAGTTCTCATCACAAGAAAAAAAAGTTCTGTAACTATGTGTGGTGATGAATGTTAACTAGACTTATTGTGGTGACCATTTTGCAATATCTACAATATCAAATCATTATGTTTTACACCTGAAACTAATATAATATATGTCAATCATACTTCGGTAAAAACGTATTTATAATTAGAAATGTGAGAGGCCTTTAAATAAGATTCAGAAACTTTGAATTGATAGAGAAACTGAATCAAAGAGAAAAGATATTTTTAAATATTATCATCCAAGCAGAATTAAAGAACACATTTGAGATAAAGATGAGAGTAGGCCCCTTAAAAGAGAAAATGGTTACTTAAGACAGATAAGACACACAAAGGGATTTTAAAGAATGTATATGCTGCATTAGCTTGAGTTAACATGTTCTCATATTTTCATCATTAACAGCAAAAACAATTTCATGAGCACCTACTCTTGTGAGAACACTTGATATCTGTGACATAGGAACTAATTAATTAACTGAACATTGAGTTGCATAGAGTCATTAAACCCAAAATATGATTTGGGAATATTAGGATCTCTTTATTTAAAGTAAAATCCTCTGCCAATGATTTAAATACCCTAAAAGGTAGCAATGATGGTTCATATCACACAACTGACCAGCTTATAGAATGTATCCATTAGTCTCACAGATCCACGGAAGGTAAAAAGTAAAAACCACTAAACTGCTAAGAATCCCTAATGAAAAAAATTTTGGTGATATTAAATTGAGTCAGCAAAAATGCTTCAAGTTCTCCAGACTTATTTTGGAATGGGTGAGCAAATGAATTAAGTGGTGGGTAAATACATCTGGGATACAAAGTAGCAAAGCAGATAAGAATCCATTTTTTATAATAAAAGCTTAGCTAAACTATCATTTGGCCACAATGAAAAGTTTGTATAGAACTATCAATAACAACAGGAGATTTGTAGAGAAAAATTGCCTTGCAGCATTTTTGGAAAAAATTAATGCATATCCAATATTGATCTTGATTTGTGCATGTTAAACTGTTCCTCCTTGAGTAAAACATTCTTGAAGAAGTCAATAATATGCCATAATCTCATATGACACTAATAAAATAATGCAAATGACAATTCATTTTTGTTTACTTGTCTGTGAGTTAATGGAGGGCTAAATTTTGTTAAAAGAGGAAGCAAGAATTTGGTGCATAGTAGGCATATTTATAAAACAATTGTGATTGATTTTTTATGGTCACTTTTCTAAGAGAGAAAGTGAAACAATCAATCTCTTGGAATTCTTTCCTGGAAAGTGTTTTTATAGCTGTTGATACGTTATGAATTTCAGAAGACCAAAGCCATGTATATCAGGAAGTTTGTTTTGTTCACTAAAATGTAATGGAGTAAAAAAAAAAAAAGTCCAAGGAAGCTAAAAATATGGGAAACAGTGGCATTAGAATGACTTTATATGTAACACTACTAATTTTATTACTCAAAATTCTTGAAATCAGTAACACTAAAGTTGTCTTCTTGTACTCAAGGGACACTAGTAAGGGAAAAGAAGAACTGAGCAGTGAGACAGCCAGCTAGTCTTAGATTCAAGGACAAATACAGAGCAAGTTAGAACTATTTTCCATTCAATCCAATTTTGCTGTGTATCCATTATGAGAAGGCAATGAACTAAACACTTGTGTTTGCACAGTACCTCAATGAAATTCACAGGGGAAAATACAAACAGTGTATCTTAAGAAAATAAATCTAAGCCTGATTCTCCCTGGTTATTTCCTAGCCATCATTCAAACTCTTAGAAGGGCACTTTAACTCTTTCAAGGCACTTGTAATCCATTTAGACAGAGGCAGAAAGTTTACAGTAAGAGTTAAGGTACTACTTAAATCCAAAACTTTACAGCCCAGGAGTGCCATGGGCAATGAGAATTCCTCTGAGTCATACTTTCTTTGGAGAATATACTGTTTGACCACAGTGTGAGTTTGGTCATGATGTACACAGAACTGAAATATTAAACAAAATGGTAACTTAGGTAAACTGTCAGTTATTGAAAAACATTGTTAAAACTAGCTCAACTATGTAACAATAGGGCTTAAAAATAAAAGGAAGGTCCTGCCCCTTCTTGCTTTACTGGTCTCACAGACAAAAGAGAAAATTCATATTAGTAAATTGGTTGTCCAAATTAGAAAATCTTTTCATCATCATATAAAAAGGGTTACTCAAAATGGATCATAGACCTAAATATGAAAACTAAAACTATAAAACTTCCAAAAGAAAATTTAGGAAAAGAAATCATTGTGACTTTGGGTTAGGCAAAGATTTCTTAGATATGGCACACAAAGCATGATTTATAGAAGAAAAAATTGATAAATTGGACTTTATCAGAATTAAAACCTTCTGCTCTTTGAAAGACACTGTTAAGTGAAGGAAAAGATGAATCAAAATCTGGAGAAAATATTTGCAAAGTATATATTTGATAAAGACTTGCATATCTAGAATATATAAAGAACTCTAAAAACAATAATAAGAAAACAATTTTTTAAATGGCATAAGATTTGAACAGACAATTCACCAGAGAAGATATACTCCTGAAAGATATAAGCTCCTGAAAAGATGCTAAACTTTATTGGTCATTACAGAAATGCAAACTAAAGCTGCAATGAGATACTACTACATACCTGTTAGAATGGGTAAAATTTTAAAATTTTAAAAGCTAACCATACTAAGCATTGACAAGAATATGGGGTAACTGGAATTTCATATACTGTTGATGGGAATGTAAGTTGGTACAGTCACTTTGGAAAACAGTTTGGCAGTTTCTTAAAATGTTAGACACCTGCCATATGATCCAGCCTTTCTACTCCTAGATATTTACCCAAGAGAAATGAAAAGCATATGTCTATATAAAAGTTTATACCTGACTGCTCATAGCAACTTTATTTGTAACAGTCAGAAATCAAAACTACCCAAAAAACCCCTCAACAAATGGTAGTATGAAATGGAATACTAATCAGCAAACAAAGGATATACTACTAATACACAGAACAACATAGATGATTCTCAAAATCATTTTGCAGAGTAAAAGCCAGACAAAAACTAGTGTGTACAATTCCATTATATAAAACTCTAGAAAATGCAAACTAATATGTAGTGACAGAAGGCAGATCAGTGGGTGCCTGGGACAGGGGTGGAGGGCAGTGCGGGAGTCTGAGAGGGAAGGTGTAAGGAGGAATTACCAAGGAGGATGAGGAAATGTTTGGGCATGACTGGTACATTCAGCATTTTGAGTGTTGTGATGGTTTCATGGGTCAAAAACTTTGCACACAGTACCCTTTAAATATTTGTAGTTTTTGTATACCTTAATAAAGTCATTTTTTAAAATGAAAGTGTAATCCTTTTTTGTTTTACTGGAATCTTCTAGGCAAAGGGAAATATAAATAAGTAAAAAGAAATCTTTTCAGTGTAAACTATGAATTTAGTCTGTTAATGGGACCTGAGTTCTCAACATCTTACTTTCCAACTTTTATTGTAGATGGGGCATTTCCATTACTGATCCACATCTCCAAGTGAATTGTGTCGTTCTCGTTTGTGCATCTAGGAACTGTAGCAGGCTAATCTTCGCTATGTGTGAACTACATACCAAGCACACTCCAAATGCTCGACATATACTATTCCACTTAATTCTCACAATAATAATTTAAAATTGATTATTCCCATTTTTCAACAGAGGAAACTGAGGTTCAGAGGGGTTAAATTGTTCAAGGTCACACAGCCAGTAAGTACTAGAGTCAGGATTTGAACTTAAACAGTCAGAGACTGGAGTACATGTGCCTCAACATATGCTATATTGCTTCACTGTAGAATAAAAATGTATGGTCCTGTGATAATTTATCTGCCACCGGGAAGAAGTGAAGAAGATGTATATTAGTTTCTTAGGGCTGCCATTAACAGAGTATCAAAAATTAGGTAGCTTAATAACCAAGACATGGAAACAACCTAAATGTCCATTGACAAATGAATGGATAAAGAAGATGTATGTATGTATATATATATATATATATATATATATATATATATATATATATATATATATATATATATATATATATATATGTATACACATACACACAATGGAATATTACTCGGCCATTAAAAAGAATGAAATAATGCCATTTGCAGCAACATGGATGGACCTAGAGATTATCATACTAAGCAAAGTAAATCAGAAAAAGACACCATATGATCTCACTTATATGTGGAATCTAAAATATGACACAAATGAACATATCTACAAAACAGAAACAGACTCACAAACATAGAGAACAGATTTGTGGTTGCCAAGGGGGAATGGATACAGGGGTGGGAAGGATTTGGGAATTTGGGTATAGCAGGTGCAAACTGTTATATATAGGATGGATGAACAGCAAGGTCCTACTGTATAGCACAGGGAACTATATTCAATATCCTGTGATAAACCATGATAGAAAAGGATATGAAAAAGAATATATATATATATGTGTGTATAACTGAGTCACTTGGCTACCCAGCAGAAATTAACACAACACTGCAAATCCACTATACTACATTTTTTTTAATTACGTAGCCTAAAACAACAGAAATGTACTGTCTCACAGTTCTGGATGCTATAAATCCAAAATTAAGGTATTGGCAGGGCCACATTCTCTCTGATGTCCCTAAGGAAGTCCTTCAATGCCTCCTCTGTCTTTTGGTGTTTACCAGCAATGCTTGGTGTTCCTCAGCTTGGAGATGCATTACTCCAGTCATGAGGTTGTCGTCTTGTGTCTCTCCACATCATCTTTCCTCTATGCAACGTATCTTTCTGTGTTCAAATTCCCTCTTTATATAAGGACACCAGTCGTACTGGATAAAGCCCACTCTAATGACCTCATTTTAACTTGATTACCTCTGTAAAGACCCTATTTCCAAATAAGGTCACTTTCTGAGGTACTGGAAGGTTAGGACTTCAACATTCCTACTTGGGGGAACATAATTCAACCAATAACAGGAGGTGACAGATTGTAGAGCTAAAAGATGTGGGAAAACTGTAAGATTTGCCTTAGAAAAATGAGCAAATTCCTTATCTTAAACACTGGTAGAATCTCTTAAAGATCCACAAAACTGTAAGTACGGCCTTGCAATCAGTCAGCTACATAGGAATTCTTAGGAAAAGAGTACATCATGTGCAGGTTTCCTCGCTTCAATCAAAGCCCTGGTTTTCTTTACAATTTTCTGACTTTTACAAGTTATACATCATATTTGAACATATAGTGACTTCATTCCTTTTATTTAGTTATTTATTCTATAAATACTAGTTGAGCCCTGTATTACATGTCAGGGATAGTGTTGGCTACTGGGAATCACAGTCTGGAAGAAAGGCAATGTCCGTCAAGTATAATAAGGTGAAAAGGGCTTAATAGAGGTTTACATGGAATGCTACTGGGTCCAGAAGAAAACAAGTTACTCAGGAAAGGGGGTAATGATCAAGGAAAGCCTGAGATCATTCTTAAAATACAAATAATGTCTTGCCAGACAACAAAAATTAGAAAGAGCATTTCAGAATGTGCAAAACTGGACTCAGAGCACCCAAAACAGAACCCCGGTTCTTTTTCAAAATCTGCTCCACCAGGAGCTGTCCCTGTGTCAATCAATAGCAATTCCATCTTTCCAGTTGCTCAGAACAGAAAACTTAGAGTCATTCTTGGCTCCTCTTGTTCTCTCATGTCTCTATCCAGCCCACCAGGAAAGGCTGTTGTCTCTACTTTCCAAATATATCCACAATCTATGGACTTTTCACCACCTCTGCCACCATCATCTCTCACTTGCAGTAGATTCCTACCTCTCCCTAGTCTTGCTGTTTCTAATTTTGCCACCCTCTCCACCCTCTATGGTCTATTCTCAACACAGCATCCAGCATTATCATTTTAAAATGTAAGTAAGATGACACTTGTCCTCTGCAATGGCCTCCCACTCCATTTACAGTAAAAGCTAAAGTCTTACCATGGTATAAAATGTCTTCACAACTCAGCCCCTCAATCTCTCTCGCTCCCTTTCCCAGCACCGTTCTCTTTCTGACTCCACGCCCCTACTCACTCTTCTCCAGCCTCACTAGTCTCCTTGCTTCTTCTAGAAGAGGACAGGCAGATTTTCATATTAGGGTTTTTGCACTGGCCATTCCCTCTGCTGGAACTCTTTTCTTCTAGATCTCCATGTGGCTAATTCCCCTGCCTTCTGCAAGTCTTACTCAATGGTGACCTACTTCAAACCCTCTATATGAAACTGCACCTCACCTTTCCTCCCCAACTACTACCTCACATTCTCAATTCCCCTTACCTTGCTCTAACCTTTTCCCCATAACACTTATCAGATTCTAACATACTATACTTATCTATGATGCTCATTCCTAGTTAGTCTTTCTGCACTAGGACACAAGCTCCATGTTCTCTTAATTGGTGTATCCCTAGATATGGAGCCTATTACATAATAAATGTTCCAAAAAATTTTTTTTTGTCCAGTGAATGAAAGACTCATCAAAATGAGAAGAAAAAAAAAGTCATTCCAATGACTGCAAATAATCAGTGTCACTGGAGCATTAAGAGCACACGGGATAAATGCAGAAGGTAAAATTCGAGTTGTGAAAGGTCCTTCCACGCCCTGGAAAGAGTGCCGGCAAGTGGGGAACCACTGACAACATTTACACGTGGAATTAACATTATTATATCACCATATTAGATCACTGTTGCAATCACTCTTGCACTCTTGTGAATCCGCCATCTCCAATTTTCAACATTCACTAAAATAAAATTTTAAAATAGTTTTTTTCTTTTTTTTTTTAATGTTGTAATAAGCCTGACCCTTCCTGAGTGCAATAGAAGCATAATTGTTAGAACACGGACTCTGGAACAGACTGCCTGAGTTTAAATCCCATTTCAACAAAAATCTCTAGGATTTAGCAAATTAATCAGCCTCTCTTTGCCCTATCTGTAAAATAAATAAATAAATAAATAATTTTTAAAGGGTTGTGGTGTTTAAAGAGTTGGAATAAATAAGACACAAGATGAAAAGACAACCCTCAAAATGGGAGAAAATATTTGCAAAGGAAGCAACTGACAAAGGATTAATCTCCAAAATATACAAGCAGCTCATGCAGCTCAATATCAGAAAAACAAACACCCCAATCCAAAAAGGGACAGAAGACCTAAACAGACATCTCTCCAACGAAGATACACGGACTACCAACAAACACATGAAAGAATGCTCAACATCATTAATCATTAGAGAAGTGCAAATCAAAACTACAATTAGGTGTCATCTCACACCAGTCAGAATGGCCATCATCAAAAAATCTGCAAACAGTAAATGCTGGAGACGGTGTGGAGAAAAGGGAACCCTCTTGCACTGTTGATGGGAATGTAAATTGATACAGCCACTATGGAGAACAGTATGGAGGTTCCTTAACAAACTAAAAATAGAACTACAATACGACCCAGCAATCCCACTACTGGGCCTATACCCAGAGAAAACCATAATTCAAAAAGAATCATGTGCCACAATGTTCACTGCAGTTCCATTTACAATAGCCAGGACATGGAAGCAACCTAAGTGTCCATCGACAGATATTCATATTCAGATATTCAACAGATAAAGAAGTTGTGACACTTATATACAATGGAATATTACTCAGCCATAAAAAAGAAACAAAATTGAGTTATTTGTAGTGAGGTGGATGGACCTAGAGTCTGTCATTCAGAGTGAAGTAAGTCAGAAAGAGAAAAACAAATACTGTATGCTAACACATATATACGGAATCTAAAAAAAAAAAAAAGTCATGAAGAACCTAGGGGCAGGACGTGAATAAAGATGCAGACCCACTAGAGAATGGACTTGAGGACACGGGGAGGGGGAAGGGTAAGCTGGGACAAAGTGAAAGAGTGGCATGGACATATACACACTACCAAATGTAAAATAGATAGCTAGTAGGAAGCAGCCGCATAGCACAAGGAGATCAGCTCGGTGCTTTGTGACCAACTAGAGGGGTGGGATAGGGAGGCTGGGAGGGAAGGAGATGCAAGAGGGAAGAGATATAGGGATATGTGTATAAATATAGCTGATATACTTTGCTATAAAGCAGAAACTAACACACCATTGTAAAGCAGTTGTACTCCAATAAAGATGTTAAAAAAAAAAAGACTAGAACAGTGCCTGGACATGGTAAGCACTATATATGTGTTTTAATACTTTTAATACTAAAAGAAAAAACACACTTCGTAGATGCTTTATTAAATTGCAAACTATATTGTTTCATCTTTCCTCCAATAGTTTTGCATTTTCTAAATTGAGCAAGACTTTCATACATAAATATTGGTGGTATTTTCATATATTCTAAATTAGTAAAACTTAAAGATGTGATCATTGAAACTAACACTTCAAAGAATGTGTTCTGTTGTGTTTTGACTTTAAATGACTCTTATCTCAGATTTCCACAAATTCCAATCTAGATGAGCAATATTCATTAAAATACCCACCGTTTGTTTTATTATTTATAGTTTAGATGTCTTTCCATTTAAACAAAGAGACAGATTGTCTTCTAGCTGAGACACCTACCTGGAAGGTGCTTGAAGTACAAAGGCCATGATTCAAAAGTCTGCAGTGCAGTCAACAAGCAATTACTTTTGCATGTGATAGGAGACTGTCAGCTTCAAACACAGGACATTCTTTGGGAAGATTAGTCCAAATTACATTTTATTACATTGGCCTACTTGAATAGCCTAAACTTCATATACTTCTTATTCTAATGGAATTCCAACTGGGGCATTAATATATTGTTTATGACATGTTTGGAGTTCTTGTGTTATCAGCATGCATTCATGAGAGAAGCTTCAAACAGTATCAGATAACAGAGCTGGATGTTGGCTGTTGTACAGCATAGGGGATTTTATCATCTTGTTGAACCAGTGGCAGTGATTAAATTAAACTGTCTGAACAAAGCTTTTGCATGTCATACTGTTGAATGGCAAAATGAAAGAGTGACACACTTCAAAGATCAGAGGAAGGGAGACAGGGCTAGAAAAACACAGTTATATAACTGTTTATTTACAACATTCAGAGACAAAATCAACAGTTAAAAACTGTTTCCGTTTTACTTCACCTTTAAACTTTTCAGTATCACTTCATTTGTTTTCTAAGCACATTTCCCCATATTCTTTTCCATGTAACATACTTAACTTAGAATGCTGACTGAACGATGAGGTAGTTTGGGGAGCTTTTATTGTTGCTGTTCTGTTTCTTTGTGGATGGTTTTTAATTTGGTTTAATTTCTTATTTTTCTCTTATTATTTCTAAATGAGATATTTTAGGGAAAAAATCCAGGAGACTAAGACGTTTCCATAATTTACGAGCACAATTTTTATTTGGGGAGACAAACACATGGGCTTTTATTTTTCCACTTTAAGAAACAAATGAAAATTTTGAAGGAAAAGTTTAATACAGTAGAACTAAACTAAAATTATTTTTATAAGCTGAAATATTGTAACATATGAACTCTCTGAAGGAGTTTATTAGTAAAAAAGTTTTAAGGATATCAATGTATCTGAGATACAAAGTAAGCTTTATAGGAATCCACATGTTTTCTATCCAATGAAATTTGTAAATCAACATACTGTTCTGACATTTATTTATAATTATTTTTGTTAGCAAAAAAAAAATGGTTTTGTTAGTCTTAAGAAAATGTTATTTCCTCTCACGCAAAATAAAACTGGGAAAAAATCCAGAGAAAACAAATTGAGCTTTACTGCTGTTTCCATTACAAAGTCTACATAGTTTTAGATTACTGCTTAGGTTGGTGATTTTCTTTTTATTTAAAGACTCTAAGTCAACTATATGGAAACATTTAAGAAACTTCAGTGTGTCAAGGTGGTTACAGAAGACAGGTGTTAGATGATATTAACCTTTGTAAATACATCAGTTTCTTCCATTTTGATTTACACAATTTCCAGAACTATAAGATAATGTTCATTTTGAAATAAATGCTCGTTCTTAATAATGCATCTTCACATTTAGTTTTTCATTTTCATTTATCAGAACAGGTGATGGCCTTTTACAGAGATTCAGTGCTCAGTGACATCCACTAACATTTTAAAGTACAAAACACTTTAAATCCAATTCCACTTTAGATACTTAACGACAGGGAAAAAAATCATAGAAAAAATTAAAACAAAGTCAACCTGTCCTTTTAGGATATTCCACTGCAAATAACCACATCAGTATGCACTCTTTATAAATGTATTCTTTCTCTAACCCACACCAAATATCCAGGACACGCTGAGTGTAGTGAAATATAAGGAAACCAACAGAGGAGAATCAGGATTGTCTACAGGTATAAGAAAAGATGAATTTTGACTTAGTTATGTGGTATACTTTTTGAATTGGGTTCGAAACATTCGCACTTAGAAATCTGTAAAGACAGCAAAACAATTCTTAAATTCATAGATTTCAAAGTCCTGAAATCTCTATGATTATAAACTTGTTCAGAGTTTCATTTATAAATTGTATTTTCAAAGTATGTATTTTTGATTCAAATATAATTAGGAAGAAGTTACTTTGGGCATTTTCCATTACACAGAATGCTAACATTTATGTTTATTCAAAGTATTTTTAAATTTTCTATTCATTCAAAGCCTTCTATAATGTAAAAAAAGCAAAAATAGAGAATTTAAATAATGTAAGTAATGAGTTATTATATAACCAATATAATACAGTATGTTGATTATCTTCAATAAAAAGTTACTATATAACCTCAATATTTATACCCTAAAAACAAAAAATAAACTTTTCCATTTCTCCCTGAACTTTACAAAAATTGTTCATGAATTAAATAATGAAGTAGGGCTTCCCTGGTGGCGCAGTAGTTGAGAGTCCGCCTGCCGATTCAGGGGACACAGGTTTGTGCCCCGGTCCAGGAAGATCCCACATGCCGCGGAGTGGCTGGGCCCGTGAGCCATGGCCGCTGAGCCTGTGTGTCCAGAGCCTGTGCTCCACAACGGGAGAGGCCACAACAGTGAGAGGCCCGCATACTACAAAATAATAATAATAATAATAATAATAACAATAATAATAATGAAGTAAATCTCTATGAAGTCATAACAGCAGGAAAATGTTCATATATATATTACCTGGTAAAAATACAATAAAAAATTAGAAATGAATAGCAAATTTTATGTAAACACTCTATATGTAGGAAATACTAAAACACTCCCTAAGTAAATCCTGCCTCAAATAAGAAATTATAATGAGAACATCATGAGTCAAAACTCATGAGATATCTTCAAAGCAGATTTTCAAAAGAAAGTCATACTCCTGGATGTTTATATCATCCAAGAAAGAAAAAAAAAAAAGACCATGAATTAAATGAGCACTCAGCTAAAGAATTTAGAAGAAAAGCAAAAATGCCTTTAAATATATAAAAAGGAATTAATGGACCTCAGTTTAGAAATTAATAAATGAAAAAAAAACTTTGGACTTGATAATTTCATCTATAAACTGATATTTGGAAAAGATAAATAGACAATCCCTTAACAAGTCTATTCAAGAAAAAAAAGGAAAAAAGCAGATACAATGTTAAAAATCAGAAAGGATCTATAATTACAGATTAAGTTTTCAAATTATAAGGGAATACTATTAACAACAGACCCAGAAGCCAAAAAAAGGGAAAGAATTGTTGATTTTACTACATAAAAACATTAAACTTTTGTTTGGCAAAAGACATCCTCAACAAGTGTATAAGACAGATTACAAAATTACAGTCTGGGAGAAATGTCTGCTATTTATATGAAAGATAAAATAGGTGAAATAAGAATAAACGTATCTCAGGAAAAATAAATATTGTTACAAAGCTCTAAAAACATGACTCCTCTTTGACCTAGCAGTTCTGTTTTCAGTAATTTATCCTGTAAAAAATGTTTCAAAAGATACAGTCAGATGTCCATTGCAGTTGATTTAAAATATAGAAAAATGAGGAACAACTATGTTGGTTAAAAAAAAACCACAATACAAACATACAAGGAAATAATATGCAGTCATTAAAAGAGTTCAGAAGCAGATAAATAGAAACATCTCCAAAGCCTATTGTTTAATGAGGACTAAGGGGGAAGCAGATTACAGAACAGTATGCAGAGCATGGTCAAAATTATGGTTTTATAAAAATGAGGTAGGAGAAGGGTTACATATGCGTAAAAACGCCTGGAAGGCTACGCACCAATCTAGTAACTATGGTTATCTCTAGGAATTGGCATTGTGATTATGCAGGTCCAGTTTCCTTCCATCTATAGCAGTCTCCCTTTGTTTCCACGACATTGGTTGAGGAGATCTGAGCCACTTGTTTAGAATATCCCACCTCAAGCAGCCACATAGCACCAGGAGATCAGTTCAGTGCTCTGTGACCACCTAGAGGGATGGGATAGGGAGGGTGGGAGGGAGATGCAAGAGGGAGGAGATATGGGGATATATGTATATGTATAACTGATTCACTTTGTTATAAACAGAAATGAACACACCATTGTAAAGCAATTATACTCCAATAAAGATGTTAAAAAAAAAAGAATGTCCCACCGCTGTATCATTCAATTTGTTGTTATACAACTGATCCATCTCTCCCTTATGTTTTCTGTAACTGGAAGCTAAGTATGAAATCTTGATCAAAACTTTAGATTAGACATTTTTGGCAAAATATAAGCCGTTCACCCTGGGCACTAGGATTACAGTGAAGGTACAGGAGAATATAATGATATTTACTTTCTGTGATACATATTTCAATATTATTTGGGCTTTTGCAGTAAACAAGTACATGAGCAATTTTTTAAAAAAATAGAGATATTTGCACAGACACAGAAGAGACTCAGTTGTATACCAAACATATATTTAAGGGGAAAAAGCAAGGTCCAAAGTAAGATCTTTCTTTTTATAAAAAAGAAAGGAGTGTGTGTGTGTGTGTGTGTGTGTGTGTACCTACATATACATACATGTGTCCACATAGACATTTATCAAGAAAGATGTAAAAAAATGTTAGCAAAGGTTACTTTTGATGGTGGGATTATTGATTTTCCATAGTGCCTTATTTTACGCTTTTGCTTAATTCCTTTTTCTTTCATAAGTACATAATGGTTTTGTGAAGGGGTGAAATTTGTAATTATTTAATGAAACTAATTATTTTAGATGTTGAAAATAGCAACTTCTAAAAATGAGGAAGAAGACAGACCAAACGGAAGAAGTATACACAAGAACTCAAAAACAGCAATGTTTGAAACAATGGCCTGGTTTTCCAAGGAAATACCAAATTATATTCAACATAAGAGATACTTACTTCCCAAAGCTGTGCATTCCCAGAAAATGAATTCCTAAATATGTTTTCACAAAGCAGGCCATATTTCATAATATCTTCATTGCAATTGTGTTTGGGGACAGTAGCCAGGGCAATATATTTGTTCTACAGAACTCTGCTGAACAAATTATAAATATGACCATATTTCATTAGAGTCATAGCAATAACCATGACCTGTTATAATAATTTAAAATATAAAATTATATTCCAAATAGTAAAAAAATAAAAATAAAAAAGAAAGAAAACGAACAGGAATACGGTGCTTATTAGCTTACAAGGGCCTTGGAAGAAGATAAGTTAACACATAAATATGTATTAAGTTATAAATTTGACATTTTAACCTTTACTTTGTAATTTTTTGTTATGAAAATTTTCATAAGCATCTTTCTATATCAAGGAGAGGTGTTCAAATCATTCTGACTTAAGCAGGTCTTGGCATTGAGACCATTCATGTAAGTAAGTAGGCATTGCAATGGAGTCTTGTAAGTCCTCTTTTAAAATTTGAAGATATAAGGTCTTGGAAAAAATGAATAAGTAAATCTTTTTTTCTTTTTCTTCTTTTCTTGATCTTTCCTACCCTTAACAATACCGCAAGCTTAAATAGGAAAGTAAATCTTCAAAAGGAATTCTAATTTTGTAAGAAACAAATTGTATGTGTGGATATGTACACATATAGACATATTTAACTATCACATATAATAGACAAAAGGATAGAATGACAAGCACCTGGTTGCGATATTGATAACCTCTGGGGATTGAAGTTGGAAAGTACATTACTTATCTATTACTATAAACAAATTATCTCAAGACACTGTAGCTGAAAACAACAAACACTTATTATCTCACAGTTTCTGTGGATTAGAAATCATGGAACATCTGATCTGAGTGATTCTAGCACAGTTTCTCACAAGGTGTAACCAAAGGATTGGCTGGGTCACCTCAAGGCTCAGCTGGGGAAGGACCCACTGTTGGTTGGCTTCAGAAGGGCCACTTAAAAGTTCCCTCATCCCCTGAACAGCTTCAGTTCTTCTTCCTCATCTTCCAGGAACTCTCTTTCCCAGAGGACTCTCCAGAAAGATAGCTAGAATGTCTTCACATTGGGCCTAAACACTGAGAGTCACAGCTACCAAGCAACAGAGAGCACACCCAAGAAAGTGCTAGAGAGGACCCAAGATGGAAGCCACAGTATTTTTATAACCCAATCTCAGTGGTGACATCCCGGTATTTCTGCCATTTACTACTCATTAGAATAGAGCCCATACTCAAGGGGAGGGGATTACACACAGACATGAATACCAGAAGGCATCACTGGACGTAACCTTGGAGGTTACCTACCACCAAGATAGAGTTTTTACGTTTACACTTCTGTATTGTTTGAAATATTTTGCAATGACTAAATCCAACTTTTATAGTGTTAAAAAAAAAAGTAGTGATTTTTTTAAACCCAGAATTAATGTAAGAATAACAGCTAATTTCTACCTTTTAATTCTCATTTCATAAGGTTTCACATCAGCAAACCATTTTCTGCTTGTCCACTGTTCCTGTTCTTTCTTTCTTTCTTTCTTTCTTTATTTTTTTGCAAAGTTTTGAACCAATTTCCTAGAGGCAATAAAAGTTTTCAAATTTAAATGATTTTTTTAGAAAGGAACTACTTCCTGGTAAATGGCACTATGCCATGCTTTAGTTGACATCACAATTTCAACTGATTCATTAAAATTCATCAGAACTGAACCTACCAACTTCTGATGACTCACTTATCTGTCCCCAGGATTCTTGGCTCAGCCTGTAGTTTCACCTTCGAACTTGCCACTTGTGTTGCAAAAACACAAGTGCTGTAGAGACAGTCCAGCACCAAAGGGGAGTGTTGTTGTTGTTGTTTTAATTTCCACGCAAGTGCCACTATCTTCTTCAGAGCCAAACGTTTCACTAGTTATGCAAGATAACTCTTGTGAAAAGCTGAATTAACTGGTACCACACTTCTGATATCTTCAAGAGATGTGGTAGTAATCCTTAAAGATCGGTACCCCAGGCAGCTACCCAACGAGCTCACCACTTAGCCCGTTCTCAGTGTATGAGAGCAGGAAAGTGCAGAGAGACCAGAAAAAAGGCAGCGAGCAGAAGTCTGAGACAGTACTCACTATGCATAAGAAACCCTGAGATGGAGAAAAGAGCCAGACAGCTGATTAATTAGTTGTTGCAAAAGTGAGGCAGAGGGCTTCCCTGGTGGCGCAGTGGTTGAGAGTCCGTCTGCCAATGCAGGGGACACGGGTTCGTGCCCCGGTCCGGGAAGATCCCACATGCCGTGGAGCGGCTGGGCCCGTGAGCCATGGCCACTGAGCCTGGGCGTCCGGAGACTGTGTTCCACAACGGGAGAGGCCACAACAGGGAGAGGCCCGCGTACCTCAAAAAAAAAAAAAAAAAAAAAAAGTGAACCCTAGAGGAAGACACAAGATGAACTCATTGCCCAGGGAAGAGCCACTAGGTAGATGAGTCATGCAGTCATCAGGGCTGCTGCTGGATGATCAGGACCACAGCTGGGTCCTAAATGACATTTCAATATCCGTGGGGTTGTTTTCCTCCTTCTCCGCATATCTTTACAGCAAAAGGCTAAAACCTGGTGTAACTTAAACATGTCTCTATTGCTTACATCTGTAAGGAAGTCAACTTATGCAAAAGATTAGATATTGTCAGGTATTGAAAATTATGAATGTATTTTCACTTCAGCTGAGCTTGAGGGAGATTAGTATTTTCAAATATCAAAAACAAAGACAACTTTTCAAACATAGGACTAAGATAAGCCAGCACTGAGTAACGCTTTATGGTTTATAAACCACTTCCATGCTCCCACTGTCATGTAACCTTCACAAAGTAATAATGTAGTCACTATTAACTCCACTTTACAGATGAAGAAACAAGCACAGTTATGTATACCATCGTGTATATTGGGGGGAAGATGCAAGTGGTGGGCAGCTAGTATTGTATACTTTATACAGGATTTTTAAAACTTCTATGCCAATTGAAATATATCTTATACAAACATTTTGTGTAATTCCCAAATAGTTAGATTGATAATATTTTCAGTAAGAAGTTTCCATTACTCCAGGGCAAATTGAGATGAATGAACATCTAGTAAGTAATGAGTGATATATATGCATAAATCAATTCAGGAGAGACTTTTTAATCATTTTAACTACAGCAAGAAATTTACAATATTATTAGTGATTATTATTAGGGCCATAATAACACATAGACAGAAGTTTTCATCTTTCTGGGAATTTAGAAACATTTAATATCTAATCCTCCCTGTGTCTGTTGGAGGTTACCCTTTTACTTGGTGTTTTTATCAATATAGTATTTTATCAAGATATTATTCTTTAAAATTGTCTTTAATGGCCTTCCTGGAGAGGAGGTTCAGTATGGTGCTTAAGAGCATAGACTCTGATCCTGGGTTCCAGTCCCAACCCAGGCAATTACCTTAGGCAAATTATTTTAACTCACTGTGTCAGTTTTCTCATTCATAACACTGGTGTGATTAAAAGAATAGCACATATCCTCGTAAGATTTTCATAAGGATTAAATGACTTAACACTCACAAAACTCTTAGAATAATACTCTGCATATAGTAGTCCCTCAATATTTGTCAGACATTATTAGTATAGTTATTCTTTACATCTAACTTATGAGGAAGGTTAGCATAAACAGATTTAACTTGAGAGCAGAGCGGTTTTCCAAAAGTTTGTGTACAACTTAGAATGCATTGCTTCAACTAAACAGTATTGCCAGTGGTGAATGGCAGTTCTCCTAACTGGGAAAGAGCTGACACTCCGTTATAGTAACCTCTGCCTTCTGTATCTTTAAGGAATGCAAGCTTAGAACCAGGCAGATGAACGTGGGATCATGGAAGCGGTTTACAACCCATCAAGCCTTATTCCAGGGAAAACCACAAATGTCCCTTTCGCCAATGATGCGGTTGAGATTGTACAGTCCTTTCAACCCCTGCACTCTCTGAGCCCCTCTAAGTTCTGGGGAGTAAGTTACAAAGTATGGTAAGAATTGTGGGTGTCACCAGACACATCAGGGAACACCAAGGGGTCATGGAGAAGATGGAAGTGCGGGCTGTGAGGGCAACATGTCTCCAACAAAGGATGTGGGAGGACTCTTCCGATGCTTGAAGAAGGCTCAAGACCCAAGACTCCAAGGGTGTCATTTGCAAGGAAAGATGCCAGATTGCCAGTGTAGTAACATATTCAATGATTTTTAGATGTAATTTACTAGACTGTGTGTTGCTAGCATTATAATTTTCAAGACGACAAAAGTAAGTACCAAAAGGTCCATGCAGAATTATTTTCCATTCGGGTTAAAAGGTGGGTCTGCATGAGTAATGGTGGGAGGAGCATGTTTTCCCTTGGCAACAAGTCTTGAAACAGTGTTAAGAATGGAAGAAAAAGGAGGGCAAGTCCTATAAGCATCTAGGTTTGGCACTCTGCCTCTTTACATCACAAGTTGATGTGTCCTGGGCATAGTACCCGTTGGTCATGTTTTTGTCTCCTTCATTTCTCTCTAACCTTTTTAGGAAAGAACCTGGACAGACTAGGACATACAGTGCAGCATGGAAATAAAAAGGATATAAGATTTTGCACTTGCTTTTTCCTCCTCCTGGATGGATTTTTCAAACCAAACCTCTATATGTATGGCCAACTTGGGCTTCAGGTCTTATTTAGAAATCCCTGGTTCCAGAAAACAACTTTCCACATCCCTCCAAACTAGACATGTTTCCTCCATTATGACAGTTGCACACTGAATTGGAATGGCTTGTTTGTTAGTCTTTATAAATTTGTGAGTTCCTTGAGAACAGCAAAAGTGTCCTACTCATCTTTTTATCTCCAGTGCCATGTGTCACAACTTTCACATAGGAGGTATTCAATAAATACTGGTTATCTGAGTGAAGGAACAAAAGTGGGGATTTCAGGGAGGTGGAAAGATGAATTCTTCAGTCCCTTTTGTTCTCCTTGTTTTGTTTTGAGTTGGAACTGAGTGCCCCCAGATCCTTTTCCCCTGTAAAGTGCAGCTAATAGGAGGTCCAGAGAGAAAGCATGCAAGAGACTGGCTGCTAAGGGCCAGTTCTGGTCCAGGCTGTAAAGAGAAGGGATGAAGGGAGCATAGTGGCTTCTGTGTTGTCTAGGCAAGTTGACCAGAGCAAGAAATCGGAAGTGTCAGAGCAAAACCCCTAACTGGGAAAGAGCTGACTCCCAGTTATACTAACCTCTGCCTTCTGTGTCTTTAAGGAATGCAAGCTTAGAACCAGGCAGATGAACAGATATTGATCAAATAGAGGAATGAAGACCCCCAACTGTGGGCACTCAAAGCTCACTTCTACAGAGGGCAGATCTGTCCGCTGCTGAAACGCTGTTATGTGTGCATTGGCACTAAAAACAGAGAGAGCCTAATTACAGAAAGGAAGCTGGGCGCTCTGGCGAATCCTCTCCTCACCTGCTAGCTGGACCACGTGTGAGACCTGCTTGTGGAAATATGCAAGTTACTCTTCTTATTGTCGCTAAAACAGCTTTAGGTTATTCAGCATATTAATGGAAGAAGTTGGTCTCAGAATTAGAGATAAGCAAATACTACCATATTCCACTTATGGAAATCAGAGCTGAGAAGTTAAATGCCACTCAAAGAGACAATTTTCCAGCTCAGTAGAACTAAGGAGTTCTTAGCTTTTAAACTCGGTTTTATCAGATGGAAGGAAGTATTACTGGAGAACTGGGAGATTAAATGTCAAGACTAAAGCTATATGTACGTGTAATAATCACATCAGCCAAAGTGGAGTGAACCCAGCATACTTTGTTGTCTCCATGATGAAACTGTGCAGTGATCAACCATGTCAACTGTGGTGCGATCTAACTCAGTCTGCTAGAAATAACCCAATCAGCTCTGAGCAATCTAGTGACTTTGGTTATAATTTTAAATTGAGAGTCTCTGGTATTCCTTTAAAACCACATAGAGAAACAATTTAGTTAAAATGGCCAAATCTTCTCTCAAATATTAAAAAATATATATATTTAGGGACTTCCCTGGTGGTTCACTGGTTAAGACTTCACCTTCCAATGCATGGGTTGTGGGTTTGATCCCTGGTCGGGGAGCTAGGATCCCACAGGCCTCGGGGCCAAAAAACCAAAACATAAAGCAGAAGCAATATTGTGACAAATTCAATAAAGACTTTAAAAATGATCCACATAAAAAAAACTTTTAATGTAGGATTTCTAGAAACCACACATGCATTCTAGAAATGACTGCTTACTTAAACATATTCATTATGGTTCATGTTTTTTGTTTTAATTACTGACATTTTCCTGTGTTATATATTTTTCTTCGAATATACAGTTTTATCATGTTTGCCAAATTGCCTAATGAGCAAGATGTTGAGTTTTGGTTACATTTTGTCTATCATTTTACATAGCGTGTTGTACATACTGTTCTCACACACAGCGTAACAGTAGAAACAAATGTCCAACAGCAAAACAATAACATGGGTGACCATAACTGTGAATTGACCATTTAGATAAACACAAACTATCCTCTCCCTATACCTTTTTTAAGAATTTAGAATTCAAATTAATCTTACTACCTTTGATGTCAAGCCTTAATTTCTTCTCTAGTCCTCATCACCTTCCTTTTGCCACTTTCTTACTTCTCTGTGCACATTCAAAGGAAATTAATAATAAGAGCTAACATTTGTTGAATGCTCTTTTTGTTCTAGAAACTGTGTCTTTTTCTTTATAGACTATATTTTTTCCCCAGTAACCCTATTATTATCATCTCTATATAAGACATGAGAACACTGGGACTGATTGAGATTAAGCTATTTATTCAACTACAGTTAGAGGGTTTTTAAATTATTGTTCAGCAAATAATCTCTCCCCTTCCCACTCTGTGAAGAGTAGACTTCCCTGTATTTCTGATATTGGACTTGCTGGGTCCATGAAATGTTAACAGACATGATGTGAGCAGAGGTCATGTGCTTCATGGGTTTGGCTTGCTTCTGGCATTCTGGCCCTGTGCCATGAGAAAACATGATCCAGATGGATGCTGCTCTTCAGCCTGGGCCGCATAATGAAATACACAGGGCCTAACCCCTGCTCCAGGAAGCTGTTAATCCTGGAAATATCAAGACATGTAGTGTAAGTCTGAGTTAAACCTGTAGCCTGCAGCCCAGAACCTAGCTGAGCCACTGACTTGCAGACCTGTGAGCAAGAGAATCAGTTGCTGTTTTATGTCACTAAGTTTGAGGGTACTTTGTTGCTATGGACTGAATGTTTCTGTCCCCCACTCCAAATTCATATGCTGAAATCTAATTCCTAATGTGATGGTATTTGGAGGTGAGGCCTTTGGGAGGTAATTAGGTCATGAGGGTGAAGCCCTTGTGAATGGAATTACTGGCCTTATAAGCAGAGACACAAGAGAGATGATCTCTCTCCCTCTGCCATGTGAGGATACAGTAATTAGACATCTACCTACAATCCAGAAAGAGGACCTTTACCAGGAGCTGACTGATCTTGTAGTTCTCAGTGCCCAGAACTGTGAGAATTTTGTTATAGCAGCACAAGCTGACTAAGGCATTTGTTGTGCAGCATTATTGAGACAATGTAGATGGTAAGTTGTAGAAGTAGGATTCAAATCCATATCTATCAGGTACCAACACAGAAGAACTCACTTCTTACTCAACACTGCCTGTCTGTGAAATGGTTGAATAGGAAATTGAACACAAGATATATGGCTCCAAAGTCTGAGGATCATAAGCTAAAGGATTTTAAAAGGCAACAGGAAGGGAAGCTAAGACAATGAATAAGGAAGCTGTGGGCCTTAAAATTACTTAGAGGGAGGAGATAATCTATGTGATCCAAGCCCTCTTCCTCCTTGTGCTCAGTCCTCAAACCCACATCTCCTCTTTTACCCTCCTGTCCCAATTCTCACCTCTGGATAGTGCAGAGAAGATAGAGCCAATAATGTGCCAGTCCAAAGAAAGCAAACTGCTCTAGAAAAATCCTGAAGTGTCTGTTTTACATGTATTTTCCTCGTCTTTCATTATAAAAGATTAAAGAATACTTCTGCCCATATTTCCAGTGATTGCAAGGATCCAGAAAACCACTTATGAGTCAGTATTCACAAATGTTCAAATATAAGAGGATTTTTTTTGATAGCAATATCATTTTCTGATGGGATGGAGACACAGAAATTCACAATAGTGGTTTTCATTAAAGAGCATCCTTGGCACTTCTTATGGCAAAAATGATTAGCACTTGTCTTTTGGCAAAATTCCAAGCCAAGCAATTGTGTTTTACCTGTTCATACTCCTCCAGTGATTTCAAATATCATTCTTCTTGCTTTCTTCCTTGAAATAATGTGATATTACTGTGAATGACTAATTCAATTCCAGAAGTCAGTGAGCCATGGTTTCTCTTTTCTTAATATCAGGGCTTTTAATGTTTTAATTAACTAATCATTAGAAAGCAATTGTATGAAAGAAAATATGGTATTTATAATATTGATATCAACTGGTTTTATAATACTTAAAGCCAATAAGACCATTAAGAGAGATAAATTAGAAAACCTCCTAGATTTCTTTCACCCCCAATACCTATGATACTTAAGTCATTTTTGCCAGAATTGAGGCCCCTCTAGCAATACTTATCACTGAATCCATATTTCAGGTTCACTTGATAAAAGGTAGAACCACTTTAGAGCAAGTATAAGGGAGCCTAGATTTTATTTTACTTTGAGATTCTAAATCTATTAATATTACCCTTGAACCTGGGATTTATTACAATGCCTCAAATCATGCCCTCCCACCGGTTGAAAATGTTTCTCTAACTCACTGTATTATTTAGGGTTCTCCAGAGAAAAAACACCTATAGAATGTGTGTGTATAAACACGCATACACATTTTACATTGATAACATTTATTTTGTACTCATTTTGAAACTTATTTCAGTTGCATATTCAGCTTATATATAACTTAACAGACACATTACAATCTTATAGGATATGTGTGTGTGTGTGTGTGTATACACACGCATACACAGAAAGAAAGAGAGAGAGAGAGAGAGAGAGAGAGGACAGACTGATTGATTTTAAGTGCTTGGCTCACACGATTGAGGAAGCTGGGAGGTCTGAAATCCTCAGGGCAGGCCAGCAGGCTGGAAATTCCAACAGGAGTTGATGTTGGAGTCTTGAGTCCAAGGACAATCTGGAGGTAGAATTCTTTCCTCTTCAGGGGACCTCAGTCTTTTCTTAAGACCTTCAACTGATTGATTGGATGAGACTCATTTACATTATGCAGGGTAATCTGCCTTACTCAAAGTCCACTGATTTAAATGTTAATCACATCTAAAAAATACCTTTTCAGCAATATCTAGACTGATGTTTGACCACATAACTGGATACAATTAACCTGGCTAAGCTGACGCATAAAATTAACCATAACACTCATTGATCACCAAAGTGGGATGACTGTATTCCAGAAGCTGCTCTAGACAATCAAATGGTGTGTGGGGATAAAAAATAGAACTTCTTTTTGTATTTATTTTGATCTGAAAAAATTTATCTTTGCCAGTATTTTATGCACAGATTGACAGCAGCACCCCTCTCAGGCCATATGAGAGATGTCACGTGCCATGACTGGCATTTAAGGTGTCCCGAGAGTAGGAGAAGGAGATCTGGGGTACGGAGCATTGACAAGGATCCCTCATAGCACAGGCTACATTCTCAAATTTACCTGAGCCACCGTGGTAGATGGAATCATAGCCCCCCGAATATATCCACATCCTTATCCTTAGAACCTGTGAATATGTCACCTTACAACACAAAAGAATTTTGCAGGAGTGAACAAGTTAAGGATCTGAGATGGAGAGTTTATCCTGGCTTATCCAAGTGGGCCCAATGTAATCACAATTCCTTATAAGAGAGACACAGGAGGAGCCAGAATCAGAGAAAAGGTGATGTGACAACAGAAGCAGAGACTGGAGTGATGCCCTTTGCAGCCGGAGGAAAAGGCTATAAGCCCTAGGAAGACAAGTGGTCTCTAGAGGCTTGAAAGGGCAAGGAAGCAGATTCTCTCCTAGAGTTTTCAGAAGGGGTGCAACATTGCCAGTACCTTGATTTTGGTCCAGTGAGACCAGTGTTTTCAGAAACAATGTATCAACAGCAGAAAAGGTGGAAATTTCTTGCTAAATTTCAATGAAAATCTCTGCATCACTTTTGAATGGGATTTTAAAACGTGTATTATGATTTTTAATTACTGCTGCACTTCTGCAAGTATGAGCTGGTATCTTTATGAGTTATTTCAACTCTAGCAGTCATTAAACTATGTATCCAAAAAACCCTTAGAATCAGACCTTCAAATTATTTAATCACAAAGGGGGTAAATCGAGATTTGGAAACTGATGTTACATGTTCATTCACATCGAGAGCCCGAGGCACCATTGCTGATGACTGTGGCTTGACACCACCACACCAGCCAACTGAAAAAGAGAAAAGAGGGAAAAGTAAACCAACACTCTCAGCACCCCTCCTGTAAGGCCACACATCTGTTGAGACCCTCTCCTCTCTCCTTAGGGATTTCTCACTGTTAGCTGGTAATTTAGCTGGTAGTTTGGTGTTTGTTCCTAGAAACCATGTTTCCTCTCTAGCTTCTATAGTTTCTCCAGGGTTGATTGTGGAGGAGAGACCCAGAAACACAGGCTAATTCTCTACCATTGGTCAGAATGCCTTTAGTGACTTACTCACCTCATCTAGTGCCCTCATATTGCCACTTCTAAACCCTTTACCAGTTTACTTCGATATCCAGAACATCAGCTTGAATTCCTTCAAGTTCTCTGTCTTCCTTCCCAATATGTTTTCCTTCTTCTGAAACAAGAGGTAGAAAGAAGTGTTCCTTATCTTTTTGAAGGTTAGCCCTTCCTTCTTTTCCCAAGACCTTGTTCTACCCACCATAGCTTCTCTTTCTTCCAGATATGTCTCCTTTCCATTGGGTCCTATTCTTTCTCAAGTGTAATTAGGTCCCAATTACTCTTTTTTTTTTGATGTCTGAAACATTTATATTAACGTATTTCCATACAAATAACCCAAAGAAACTTTAGTATAAGTTTTGTTTATTTCTTTGTTTTTCTTTTATTTTTTTATACAACATGCTCTTATTAGTCATCAATTTTATACACATCAGTGTATATATGTCAATCCCAATCACCCAATTCAGCACACCACCATCCCCACACCCCCATGGCTTTCCCCCCTTGGTGTCCATACATTTGTTCTCTCCATCTGTGTCTCAACTTCTGCCCTGCAAACTGGCTCATCTGTACCATTTTTCTAGGTTCCACATACATGTGTTAATGTACGATATTTGTTTTTCTCTTTCTGACTTACTTCACTCTGTATGACAGTCTCTAGATCCATCCACATCTCTACAAATGACCCAATTTCATTCCTTTTTGTGGCTGAGTAATATTCCATTGTATATATGTACCACAACTTCTTTATCCATTCATCTGTCGATGGGCATTTAGGTTGCTTCCATGACCTGGCTACTGTAAATAGTGCTGCAGTGACCATTGGGGTGCATGTGTCTTTTTGAATTATGGTTTTCTCTGGGTATATGCCCAGTAGTGGGATTGCTAGATCATATGGTAATTCTATTTTTAGTTTTTTAAGGAACCTCCATACTGTTCTCCGTATTGGCTGTATCAATTTACATTCCCACCAACAGTGCAAGAGGGTTCCCTCTCCTCCACACCCTCTCCAACATTTATTGTTTGTAGAATTTTGATGATGGCCATTCTGACTGGTGTAAGGTGATACCTCATTGTAGTTTTGATTTGCATTTCTCTAATAATTAGTGGTCTTGAGCAGATTTCCATGTGCTTCTTGGCCATCTGTATGTCTTCTTTGGAGAAATGTCTATTTTGATCTTCTGCCCATTTTTTGATTGGGTTGTTTGTTTCTTTAATATTGAGCTGCATGAGCTGTTTATATATTTTGGAGATTAATCCTTTGTCCGTTGATTCATTTGTGAATATTTTCTCCCATTCTTAGGGTTGTCTTTTCGTTCTGTTTATGGTTTCCTTTGCTGTGCAAAAGCTTTTAAGTTTCACTAGGTCCCATTTGTTTACTTTTGTTTTTATTTCCATTACTCTAGGAGGTGGATCAAAAAAGATCTTGTTGTGATTTATGTCAAAGACTGTTCTTCCTATGTTTTCCTCTAAGAGTTTTATAATGTCAGGTCTTACATTTAGGTCTCGAGTCCATTTTGAGTTTATTTTTGTGTATGGTGTTAGGGAGTGTTCTAACTTCATTCTTTTACATGTGGGTGTCCAGTTTTCCCAGCACCACTTATAGAAGACACTGTCTTTTCTCCATTGTATATCTTTGCCTCCTTTGTCATAGATTAGTTGACCATAGGTGTGTGGGTTTACCTCTGGGCTTTCTATCTTGTTCCATTGATCTATATTTCTGTTTTTGTGCCAGTACCATATTGTCTTGATGACTATAGCTTTGTAGTATAGTCTGAAGTCAGGGACTCTGATTCCTCCAGCTCCGTTTTTTTCCCTCAAGACTGCTTTGGCTATTTGGGGTCTTTTGTGTCTCCATACAAATTTTAAGATTATTTGTTGAAGTTCTGTAAAAAATGGCATTGGTAATTTGATAGTAATTGCATTGAATTGGTAGATTCTTTTGGATAGTATAGTCATTTTCACAATATTGATTCTTCCAATCCAAGAACATGGTATATCTCTCCATCTGTTGGTATCATCTTTAATTTCTTTCATCAGTGTCTTATAGTTTTCTTCATACAGGTCTTTTGTCTCCCTAGGTAGGTTTATTCCTAGGTATTTTATTCTTTATGTTGCAGTGGTAAGTGGGAGTGTTTCCTTAATTTCTGTTTCAGATTTTTCATCATTAGTGTATAGGAATGCAAGAGTTTTCTGTGCATTAATTTTGTATCCTGCAACTTTACCAAATTCAATGATTAGCTCTAGTAGTTTTCTGGTGGCATTTTTAATATTCTCTATGCATAGCATCATGTCATCTGCAAACAGTGACAGTTTTACTTCTTCTTTTCCAATTTGGATTCCTTTTATCTCTTTTTCTTCTCTGATTGCTGTGGCTAGGACTTTCAAAACTAGGTTGAATAATTGCGGTGAGAGTGGACATCCTTGTCTCATTCCTGATCTTAGAGGAAATGCTTTCAATTTTTCACCATTGAGAATGATGTTTGCTGTGGGTTTGTCATATATGGCCTTTATTATGTTGAGGTAGGTTCCCTCTATGCCCACTCTCTGGAGAGTTTTTATCATAAATGGGTGTTGAATTTAGTCATAAACTTTTTCTGTATCTACTGAGATGATCATACTGTTTTTATTCTTCAGTTTGTTAATATGGTGTATCACATTGATTGATTTGTGTATATTGAAGAATGCTTGCATCCCTGGGATAAATCCCACTTGATCATGGTGTATGATCCTTTTAATGTGTTGTTGGATTCTGTTTGCTAGCATTTTGTTGAGGATTTTTGCACCTATATCATCAGTGATATTGGTGTGTAATTTTCTTTTTTTTGTAGTATCTTTGTCTGGTTTTGGTCTCAGGGTGATGGTGGCCTCATAGAATGAGTTTGGGAGTTTTCCTTCCTCTACAATTTTGTGGAAGAGTTTGAGAAGGCTGGGTGTTAGCTCTTCTCTAAATGTTTGATAGAATTCACCTGTGAAGCCATCTGGTCCTGGACTTTTGTTTGTTTGAAGATTTTAAATCACAGTTTCAATTTCATTACTTGTGATTGGTCTGTTCATATTTTCTGTTTCTTCCTGGTTCAGTTTTGGAAGGTTATACCTTTCTAAGAATTTGTCCATTTCTTCCAGGCTGTGCATTTTATTAGCATAGAGTTGCTTGTAGTAGTCTCTTAGGATGCTTTGTATTACTGCTGTGTCTGTTGTAACTTCTCCTTTTTCATTTCTAATTTTATTAATTTGAGTCCTCTCTCCCTCTTTTTCTTGATGAGTCTGGCTAATGGTTTATCAATTTTGTTTATCTTCTCAAAGAACCAGCTTTTAGTTTTATTGATCTTTGCTATTGTTTTCTTTGTTTCTATTTCATTTGTTTCTGATCTGATCTTTATGATACCTTTCCTTCTGCTAACTTTGGGTTTTGTTTGTTCTTCTTTCTCTAGTTCCTTTAGGTGTAAGGTTAAATTGTTTATTTGAGATTTTTCTTGTTTCTTGAGGTAGGATTGTATTGCTATAAACTTCCCTCTTAGAACTGCTTTTGCTGTGTCCCATAGGTTTTGGATTGTCGTGTTTTCATTGTCATTTGTCTCTAGGTGCTTTTTTGATTTCCTCTTTGATTTCTTCAGTGATCTCTTGGTCATCTAGTAACGTATTGTTTAGCCTCCATGTGTTTGTGTTTTTTACGTTTTTTCCCCTGTAATTCATTTCTAATCTCATAGCCTTTTGGTCAGAAAAGATGCTTGATATGATTTCAATTTTCTTAAATTGACTGAGGCTTGATTTGTGACCCAAGATGTGATCTATCCTGGAGAATCTGCCGTGCACACTTGAGAAGAAAGTGTAATTAGCTGTTTTTGGATGTAATGTCCTATAAATATCAATTAAATCTATGTGGTCTATTTTGTCATTTAAAGCTTCTGTTTCCTTATTTATTTTCATTTTGGATGATCTGTCCATTGGTGTAGATCTGTTAGTTTTTGCTTGTCTGTAAAGCTTTTGATTTCTCCATTGAATCTTAATGAGGTCCTTGCCAGCTAGAGTAATCTTAGTTGTAGGTTCTTCCCTTTCATCACTTTAAGTATATCATGCCATTCCTTTCTGGCCTGTAGAGTTTCTGCTAGGAAATCAGCTGTTAACCTTATGGGAGTTCCCTTGTATGTTATTTGTCGTTTTTCCCTTGTTGCTTTTAATAATATTTCTTTGTCTTTAATTTTTGCCAGTTTGATTACTATGTGTCTTGGCATCTTTCTCTTTGGGTTTATCCTGTATGGGCCTCGCTGCACCTCCTGGATTGGGTGGCTATTTCCTTTCCCATGTTAGGGAAGTTTTCAACTATAATCTCTTCAAATATTTTATCTGGTCCTTTCTCTCTCTCTTCTCCTTCTGGGACCCCTATAATGCAAATGTTTTGTGTTTAATGTTGTCCAAGAAGTCTCTCAGGCTGTCTTCATTTCTTCTCATTCTTTTTTCTTTATTCTGTTCTGAAGCAGTGAATTCCACCATTCTGTCTTCCAGGCCACTTATCCATTCTTCTGCCCCAGTTATTCTGTTATTGATTCCTTCTAGTGTAGTTTTCATTTCAGTTATTGTATTGTTCATCTCTGTTTGTTTGTTCTTTAATTCTTCTAGGTCTCTGTTAAACATTTCTTGCATCTTCTCGATCTTTGCCTCCATTCTTTTTCCGAGGTCCAGGATCATCTTCACTATCATTATTCTGAAATCTTTTTTTGCAACGTTGCCTATCTCCACTTCATTTAGTTGTTTTTCTGGGGTTTTATCTTGTTCCTTCATCTGGTCCATAGCCCTCTGCCTTTTCATCTTGTCTATCTTTCCCAACTCACTCTTAAATACAAGTCACACCCTTAATTCTGTTACAGCCACAAGCCAACATTTTCTCTTATTCTTTCTTCTGCTGTCATATTTCAGGAAAGTGATGTCTTCAATTATCTCCACTTTCTCTCTACCACTTCAACCCTTCACCCTAGTGGAGAAGGAAGGTCTTTGATTGTTTCCTAATATAATACAAACCAAAAGCCTCTTCCCATTTCTTCTATGATCTAGTTGAAGATTTGATACCCAATCCTCATGAGTTCCTTCTTCCTTAACGATTCCAGCAAGATTTACTTGCTACCTTTTAACCATCTTGATTTTTTTCTCATCATCCTTCACCCTCTGTAACAAGGTCTTAAACTTTAACGTTTATTAGATAAATGTTAGCAACTTGTTAAAAATATAGAGTCCTTAATGTTATCTCCTAATTCTGGTTAATTAAGTATGAATGGGGTCTAGGAAACTGTATTTTCAATAAGCCCTTTCCCACTGTGGTCCTCAGGCCTCCGCTCCCACTCAGGGTAAATACTCTGTGATCTTACCTATGTCCCTGGCCTCAGCTTGTTTTAGGATGAATCCTAATTCTATATCTCTTGGTTTATATTTTTGTTAGAGCTCTAAACTTGCACTTCCAACCAGATGTTAACCTGTTTTTCTCTAACTTCAAAGTGGATACCTTACACTTATGTAGTTTAGAAACAAACCCATCGGCTTCCCCCCAAATCCATGTCTGCTCCCATCTTCCTTAACTTTACTAACCAGCATTTTTCCAATTATGTGGGCTCTGAAACCTCAGAAAACCCCAGTCATCGTCAAGCACTTATTGACCCAAGAGAATGTTTATGATCATCCTCTCCTTGGAGTTCCCAGAGTAGGATGACACCACCTTTCACCTGATCTTGTCAGCATCCAAATGGTCTTTACTCTCCAAACGACCTGACCTGCTGCTGCCAGGTTAATCTTCCTTAGGAACAATTCCATTTCTAGAAAACCTTGCCACCTCTTTCTTTTCAATCAAATTTAATTCAAACACTTTAACTTGCAATCAGCATCTTCCTCTGAGGCTCTGAAACTCCTGTCCTAAGGTTTCACATGTATATATCCTCCCCCTCCCCCCCGGTTGCCTAGATGCAGATATGCTAATCCTTGTCACCCGAAGGTGTGGCAAGTATTTTTCCTCTGTTTTGTTGCCTGTGGATTTTTATGGTATTTTTTATCTTTAGCCCCTTACAAATATGAATTCATTTAATCCTCATTTCAACCCTATGAGGTAGGTACTACTATTGGGCCTTTTATACAGACGTCGAAACTTAGGTAACTTGCCCTGGGTCACACAACTTTCACAAAACAAGGTCACACAGCTAGTAATCCTGGTGGATCCAGGCTTAGAATCTAGAAGGTTTGACTCCAGAAACTCTGCTTGGAACCACTACCTTATGCCACCTTCTCATATGTGGAAAAATAATGAGTATTCTACAAGTACTTGTTTTGTTTTGTTTGTTTGTTTTTAATTTTTGACTGAGTTGGGTCTTCTTTTCTGCGTGTGGGCTTTCTCTAGTTGTGGCGAGCCGGGACTTCTCTTTGTTATGGTGCTTGGTCTTCTCATTGCGGTGGCTTCTCTTGTTGCAGAGCACGGGCTCTAGGCATGAGGGCTTCAGTAGCTGCAGCACACGGGCTCAGAAGTTGTGGCTCACAGGCTCTAGAGCGCAGGCTCAGTAGTTGTGGCACACGAGCTTAGTTGCTCCGCAGCATGTGGGATCTTCCCGGACTAGGGATCGAACCTGTGTCCCCTGCATTGGCAGGCTGATTCCTAACCAGTGCATCACCAGGGAAGTCCTACAAGTACTTGTTGAATTAATGAAATTTAATACATAGGCTGGGTGGGTATTTCTGGGCTTTGCACAGTCTTTTAGAAGACCTCGTGAAAGCTTGAGTGGTCGTGAGAAATGGTTGAACAACCATAATATGAAATGCCAAAGGACCCAGAATGAGACTCGAAGTTATGAGGTTTTAGAGCACCAATCTTCACACACCCAGTTGGCTAAGAGGGAAATCTCGGATGATGAACAGGAGGGTGCACAAAAAATGTGGAATCCAAAGCAATGGGCAGTTTTCCACATCATTATAGCAGTATTTTGTAACAATTTCTTTGGCAACTGACAGCAGGCGTTTAAATCAGCTATTTCCTCCTCAGAATTCCTCTCCAAAGAATAATAATGACCTCTGCAACTCTGAAGGAAATGTAGCCCCTACTCGGATACAATCTTATCTGGGAAATTGCCATGGTATTCGTCACAGCTGTCATTGCGTGGAGCCCATTAGAGATGTGCTGAGTGTAGATCTACAGGGTTGTAAGCTCTGAGCTCTCCACAATCTCCCCTGGTTTCAGCAGGAAAACAAAACCACTCAGTGTTTTGGGGACAGAGTCTCCTCAGAGCGGGCTCAGCGTGAGAGAGCCATTCATACAGCTCTAAGCCCATAGAAGTTAGTCTATGGCTTGGGTTGTAGATTTATAGGGACATTTGCAGTGATACCATTGGGAAGGGCAGAACACAGAGTTTATAGAGAAAGCCCAGATTCCTATTTCTTTAATTGGAGAGCACGAGGGGAGCTTAAGACCTAAAAAGCTGGGCTAGCTGTGGTAAGAGGTTGGCACTGGGACCTTGGACCAGAATTCTTTTTGGTTTGTTTCAATGAAACAGTGAGCTGTTACAGTTCTTTTTCTTCTCATGCAGAGAGTGTTAGAGATGAAAGTCTAATGCTGGATGATATATAATTTAAGAAACTGGGGCCCAGATTTCTGTCCAGTGACTGGGCAGAGGCCCACATGCAGGAGGTGGCAGGACCCAGGGTGCCTGGACTTGGACCAGTGGGACTTATTAAAATTTGATTCTGTGAGGGAATTCTCCTGAAAATCTAATGTAAGTTTTCTTCATTAATAACTAAGTACCCCAAATCCAATTCCCTTTTATTTTCAAATAAATTTTGTTTTTAACCCACAGTTGCCTTTACGAAGAAACAGACATAAAAATAGTCTTCTACGCAATAGGATTTAGAAACAATTTATTTTAAAATTACAGGAGAGTTCCCTGGTGGCCTTGTGGTTAGGATTCCGGGCTTTCACTGCCGTGGCCTTGGGTTCAATCCCTGGTCGGGGGACTGAGATCCTGCAAGCCATGCAGCATGGTCAAAAAAAAGTTTTTTTTAATTAAAAAAAATTTTTTTAATAAAATAAAATTACATTGTCCTAGAAACTAACTTACTGCACCATGCAAGTTGCTTATTTCCAGAAAGTTGTTTACCCACCTTGACTCAAAACAAGATCTTTGCCCACACACAACACAGCACAGGGCTTTCTAAACTAGAGACTCTAAAACTGGGTATCACTTACTCTGCACAAATAACATTGAAGATGTGGTTCCTACCTCCACTCCCCTCGTGCCACCAGAAGACCATCCCTAGGTTCCTGAAGATTGTAGGCATTACCAGCATGCCCCAGAGTTTCTCTTTTGTTGTTTTGTTTTTAATTTATTTTACTTATTTTATTTTATTTTTTATTTTTGGCTGTGTTGGGTCTCCATTGATGTGCGCCGGCTTTCTCTAGTTGCAGTGAGCCGGGGCTACTCTTCGTTGTGGTGTGCGGGCTTCTCATTGTCATGGCTTCTCTTGTTGCAGAGCATGGGCTCTAGGTACACGGACTTCAGTAGTTGTGGCACGTGGGCTCAGTAGTTGTGGCTTGCAGGCCCTAGAGCTCAGGCTCAGTAGTTGTGGAGCATGGGCTTAGTTGCTCTGCGGCATGTGGGATCATCCCTGTCCAGGGCTCGAACCCGTGTCCCTTGCATTGGCAGGTGGATTCTTAACCACTGTGCCACCAGGGAAGCCCCTCCCTTTTGTTTTTGTTTGGTTGGGGAAGAGGCAGTCAGCAAATGCTGGGAGAGAGAGCTGAGGTAACTCAACAACACCATGGCAACTCTTATGTAATCTCATCAATTTTTTTTCTTCCCATTTGCTCACCTAACATCTCCCCTCCTCTCTCTATTACTTGCTCTCATTTTGAAAGAAGAAGCCATGTTTCCATCCCCACCCCAGCGCCTGACCGAGAACAAGAACTTCTCAGATGCTCGTGGACCACACCAGTGATTGGACTTCACTCCTTTCCATTACCTCCCATTTTCCATCCTTTCTTGTTTTCTGCTCTTTTTTGACAGTCTAGTCTTCAACTTTTTGAAAACCAGTTGTAAGAAAAACAGTAGTGAAAACAATGACTGAAATAGGGACAAAAGTTTCTTTGAACTAGTTTGCATCTTATAATTTGATATTACATTATCAAATTATGTCTGTATTTCCCAACACATTCTTTTGTGTAACTCGCTTATTTTTGCTCTTTGTAGGTCCATAAAATAATTTTCTCTTTGACGGTAAATGAACCAGAGCAAGGGTACAGCTCTTTGTGAAGCTATTCTCAAGTGCCTAGTAAAGTGCTCTAATGACAAATACCCCTAAATAATTATTGTTGATAAATGTAACATGACACACGAAATCGGGGTAAAAAAATAAAAGCCGCGTTAAAGTTATTAGCATAGAAAGAAAACGATATACCACGTTTAACTTTTGAACTGTATTTACCTAGCTAACATAGTTTTTATTCTCTCTTTGTTAAAAAAAAGTATTTTTAATTTTTTTTTTTTTTTTTTTTTTTTTTTTTTTGAGGTACGCGGGCCTCTCACTGCTGTGGCCTCTCCCGTTGCGGAGCACAGGCTCCGGACGCACAGGCTCAGCGGCCATGGCTCACGGGCCCAGCCGCTCCGTGGCATGTGGGATCTTCCCGGACCGGGGCACGAACCCGTGTCCCCTGCAGCGGCAGGCGGATTCCCAACCACTGCGCCACCAAGGAAGCCCCAGTATTTTGAATTTATAACCATGAATGTAGCATCAATCTTTGTAATAATATTATTATTATCTTCAATATATCATAATTAAGTATAGTTCAATTGTACACCTAATTATATCCATGTGTAACATTTTTAAAGTTTCTGTATAAATTTAAAAGTGTATTTAAATACTACCTTTTATTTTTTAATTTGTATTAAAAGAGAGCATGGCAGTATTCTAAAGTCAATGAAATTCCATCACGTATATATCAAATGAGATGGGTGCATACATATGTACATATATAAACATAAACTAATTCAAAGTTTTCTCCTTAATTTTAAGCTTAATATGATTAACTTAGTTATAAAATAATCAGTTGTCTTATAATCAGATTCTACTGTTCAAACTAAAATGAAATATACCTCCCTTTATTAAAAAAAAAAGTCTGGGGAACTGATTAAAGAGATGACACTGTAATTTCCATTACAAGTGCTTTTTCTGCCATCTAGTGGAAAAATGAAATCTATGAGGATTCATAATTTACATTTTTAATTCTATTGTCTCAAATTACTTAGCAAGGGCTTATTTGAAATATCAAGAAAAGAAAACAAATAATGTGTTCTCTCCCTGGTTCTGGTTTGATCTGCAGGTGGACCAAATTGGGGTAAGCCTGAACATTCCCCATGTTGCCAAAGGGACTACAAACAGAATAATGCAGGGGATGCTTCAGGCTTTCTATAATAATCACAGAGGCCGTCGACTCCAAACAAGGTACTAGCGCCCACTGTTTTATGTAACGACAGTGATCGTCGTTCACTGTCAAAGTGATGAAAGATGCCTCTTTCCCCTACATCCCTTTTTGTTCCTGTTTCACTGCTGCAATCCTATAAACTGGAGGAGAGGGTTTAGACTAGAGAGATGTTTTGTTGAGCACTGTCTAGATCAATGGCTTTCAAACTTTTTAAACTGCAACTCACACTAAGACGTGTATTTGACATTGCGACCCAGTGTATGTACATAAAACAGAAGACAAATTTCCACAAGTAGCAACCTTTATATAAGTGATCACTACGATATTTCACATTCTGTTCTGCTTTATTCTATTTCAATTTTTGGTATTATTTTATAACTTTTAAATTGATTTCATGATCCACTAATAGTCCTGAAGATTGAAAAATCACTGGTAAGAGTTTCCTGAGAAGTCCTAAGTGTTTACTTCCTCTGCTTTAAAAATAAAAATGACAAAAAGTTAAATGAAAAAAGATGATAGAGATTGGTTAGTTAGTACAAAGACCTTTGAGATCTTCTCAAAGATTTTTTATTTGGTGAATGTTCACTATTATATATCACTAACATCATCTTCTCTGTCGCCAAGAATAGAAGGCTTGGATTCATCTTCATAGCCACCTCTCTCATTGAATCAATCATCAAATTCTGTGGATTCTATCATCACAACGTGTCTCATATCTTTGTTCCTCTTTTCATCTGGTTTAGACCCTTCCCATTTCTCCCTGGATGGTCACAGAAGCTTCCACACTGCTCTCCCCACCTCCATCTTTCAACCCTCTGGGCCAACCTTCAAACAGCTGCCAAGACTTTCCCTCCTCCTCACGGGTCAATGACATCATTCACTGCATCCCGTGACTAATGAAGAACACCCAAGCACCTTAGGGTGGCATTCAAAACCCTCCCTGCTCAGCGCTTTGTTGGCATTTAATAGTTTAGATTAGATTATTGCTCTCCCCACTAGATTGTGAGCTAGGACTATACCTTTGTCTCTCTTTGAGCATATTATATTTGCCCCAGTAGATGCTTAATAAGTGTCTGTAAAAGTCACTGAACAAAAAACAAAACAAAAGAACCAAAAAACAAAAAGTATCAAAAAAAGGCACTGAACAAAATTTCCTTTCTGACTTTCAATTCTCTCTATAGTCCTGTGTACACCCGCCATTCCAGTTGCTATCTCACAAACAATTCCCTGAACTCTCGTTTATTAGTTAGTTTTTTAAAATTTAATTTTCTTTTTTTAATTGAAGTATTGTTGATGTAAAGTAGTATTATGTTATATGTGTACAATATAGTGATTCACAATTTTTAAAGGTTATACTCCATTTATAGTTATTATAGAATATTGGCTATAGTCCCCGTGTTTTACTATATACCTTTGTAGCTTATTTTATACATAATAGTTTGTACCTCTTAACTCCCTACCCCAATATCGCCCCTCCCCCTTCCCTCTCCCCACTGGTAACCAGTAGTTTGTTCTGTATATCTGTGAGTCTACTTTTTTGTTATATTCAGTAGTTTGTTGTAATTTTTAGATTCCACATGTAAGTGATATCATACAGTATTTGTCTTTCTCTGTCTGACTTCTTTAATTTAGCATAATGTCCTCTAAGTCCATCTATGTTGCTGCAAATGGCAAAATTTCATTCTTTTTTATGACTGCATATGTAGTATACCACATCTTCTTTTCTTTTTATTGATGTATAGTTGATTTACAATGTTTCAGATGTACAGCAAAGTGATTCTGTTTATATATATATATATATATATATATATATATATATATATATATATATATATATATATAACTGAAAACTGAATATATATATATATATATATTCTTTTTCAGATTCTTTTCCATTATAGGTTATTACAAGATATTGAATATAGTTCCCTGTGCTATACAGTAGGTCTTTGTTGTTTGCCAATTTTAGATATAGGAGTATGTAACTGTTAATCCCAAATTCCCAATTCATCCCTCTCCCCTTTCCCCTTTGGTAACCATATGTTTGTTTTCTATGTCTGTGAGTCTATTTCTGTTTTATAAGTTCATTGTATCATTTTTTTAGATTCCACATATAAGTAATATCACATGATACTTGTCTTTGTCTGACCTCCTTCACTTAGTATGATAATTTCTAGGTCCATCCATGTTGCTGCAAATGGCTTTATTTCATTCTTTTTTATGGCTGAGTAGTATTCCATTGTGTATATATACCACATCTTCTTTATCCATTCATCTGGCAATGGACATTTAGGTTGCTTCCATGTCTTGGATATTGTAAATAGTGCTGCTATGAACATTAGGATGCATGTATCTTTTCAACTTAGAGTTTTCAACTTTTCTGGATATATGCCCAGGAGTGGGATTTGCTGGATCTTATGGTAACTCTATTTTTAGTTTTTAAGGAACCTCTATACTGTTCTCCATAGTGGCCACACCAATTTACATTCCTACCAACAGTGTAGGAGGGTTTCCTTTTCTCCACACCCTCTCCAGCATTTATTAGTTGTAGACTTTTTGATGTTGTTTATTTTAAAGAATGTGCCTATGTTCAAGTTTTTTCCTGGCTGCCTTACTTTCTGTTTCCTGCCTGTGGAAATCCTTTTCCCCTTTAAATTCCAGCTCAGATGCCATCCCTTGCAAGAAAGTCTCTTGGTCCCCAGCAGACTGAATCCCCACAGTCTAATAGTAACTTCAGTATCTATTCAGTGCTTACGCCATTGTGCCCAGTTTAAGATCATGTTTCTCTGTGTCTGTCTCACTTGACTGTGACCATCTCGAGGGCAGGGAACATGCCTTGTGCATTTTTCTAGCCTTTGGGGCTATTCCAGGTGTTGAATGTATGTTCATTTACTTGAACACACTGGTTACATGTATCTTTTTAAATACATAATGATGTATTATCATCTGATAATGATGTTATCAGATGTGTAGGCCAGCCACATCTTAGATGAGCTATTTTAAGTTTTAAGTTTCAGAGCAGGTATTTGATAAAGATTTTCAGTTTGAATTATCAGTCCACACTCCAACAATTTATTTTAGTATTTCTCAAGCACTATATCCTTCTGAAAATACCGGAAGGTAGAAAAGCTATCAACAAACAGCCCATTGCCATGTTCCCATAATGATCTGTACTTTCCTCTCTCACTGGACTTCCTCCTTGTACTGCATGATCTGGTTCCATGAGATCCTTGAAGGTAGGGAGTCTCTCATTCATTTGTATACTCAGCAACGAACGTACCACCTGCACCTAGCAGATGGTCAATAAATGTCGAATGAGAGAACAAGAGACACAGAGAATTATAATGGATAAAAAAGAAGTATTCAGTACTATGTCCATGATGTCCTACACTTAATAGACATTCAGTCCATTTTAATGAATTACTATTAATGAAATGAGAGCCAATTTCTATGTGCAGGAAAAATGCTAAACACTCCTCAAGAAGTGCAAGTGCTGTCTCTGTCCTCTAGGAGAGCACGATCAAGTGTGAGATAATAAAAAATGTTCACAACACACTACCCAGCAGGTTGGTTTCCTGCCAAATGTGTTTTGGAGATATCACTGTAAGCTGTAATGGTTAGATAAGACTTCCCCAAGGAAGAAGGCCTTTGTCAAGAACTGTGGAAAGTTTGAGATTTTACACTATTTACAAGCTGAAAAGTTAGTCTGCCGCATTTTCATAGATGCTGGCAGAGGTCACAAAACTCCTGGCTCTGAAGCGACGGACTCTATTGCTCTGAGAACAGCAGGCAGCAGGAGCTTTGTGTCCACATTGGCCCCCTTTGTCCTCCACAGCCCACGGGGGCAATAAAGGAGGATGCTGCACACTCTGTGGGTTTGCATAACAGCTGAGGGACACTGAGCTAAGGAAACCCCAGTCCTCTGAAGAGGCGGCTAGCAAACCTGTCCAATCTTTGTCCTGGAGGGAGACATCATCCTTATTATCCTGGTCAGAAAACAAATCTGTTCTCTCCCAAAGGGAGATCCTGTCTGTGTTCCAAGGCTTTCTGCTGTACAAACATCCTTGACAAAATGGCCCATAACAAAAGCTGTCAAGGTCTTTCCTCAGAAGATAGACAGAAACACAAGAGCCCCATGGAGGACGTGTTTTCAACATTTTAAACTTGGTTCTTGAAGGTCGGGTGTGATTTGATCACGTAATAGGAAGAGAAAGAATATTCTAGGAGAAAGAAGAATTTCGTGTGCACATACTTATTTGATGGCAGACCTCTCCAAGCCTCAGTTTCTTTACCTCTGTGATTGAAATAATACCTACTTCACAAGGTTGCTGTAAAAAGTGACATAAGGTAATGTATGTATGGCATCCAGCCTGGTTTTTGACACATAGGAGGTGCCAAACTGTTAGTTCTTTTCCCCAGAATGTATAGATTGAGATTCTGTACACTGCCCTGGCATTAAGAAAGGGAGAAAGAAAGGCCTTTAGTAGTAAATTTGCAAAAATTTTTATTGAGCATCTACTATGTTTCAGGCACCAGGCTAGACATGGTGTCCGTCCTTTTTTTTTTTAAAGAATGTTTTCTGTTGTTGTAGGGTGTGGTATTTTTTATTTAATTTATTATTATTATTATTTTAAATTTATTTATTTTAATTTATTTATTTTTGGCCGTATTGGGTCTTCGTTGCTGTGTGCAGCCTTTCTCTAGTTGTGGTGAGCGGGAGCTACTCTTTGTTGTGGTGCGTGGGCTTCTCATTGCAGTGGCTTCTCTTGTTGAGGATCACGGGCTCTAGGTGTGTGGGCTTCAGTAGTTGTGGCATGTGGGCTTCAGTAGTTGTGGCACAAGGGCTTAGTTGCTCCGCGGCATGTGGGTCTTCCCAGACCAGGGCTCGAACCCATGTCCCCTGCATTGGCAGGCAGATTCTTAATCACTGCACCACCAGGGAAGCCCCCATGCCTGTCCTCTTAAAGCTTACATTCTGCTTCATGGGGAAACTAGAGAATAGAATTATGTTGCTTCCATCAACTAAACTTGTTGAAGGTATACTTTCAACAAGGTTTTATGGCTATGCCATCTGACCAGGAAGCCAGGGAATTATTGAGACAGAGAAGGAGCATAAACCTAAAATAAGAACAGAGAAATGTCAGAGTTCAGTGACAACATACACCAGTCAACAATGGCTTTTCAGGATTATGTTGAAAGAAGGATACTAATAATCACAGAATGAAGATTTCATGTGAACTTTATCAACAACTACGTATGATTGTTAAATCATTAATTTGATAAATATTTATTGAACATTCACTCCATGTTACGTTTTGTAATAGGTGCTAGAATTCCAGGACCAAGAGCAGCAATTCCACTGAGGGTGAGATGGCCCCCAGGAAACAAGGGATTAATGTTTCACAAGCTGGTATCAATGTTCATCTACATATGGATGGAGAGAGAAGTGTGAGAATCTTGGAGATACTATGATAATGTATTTCATGCAAGGATGATTAGATTATTGAATCATTGGACAATCTTAAATTAGAACTTGAATTAGGAGAAAAGGGAGCTGTTAACATTTCTGTCTTTATCTATGGAAAGGGCAAAAAATTATTTGTCATATCATAGACCATATTTATGCCTGAAAGATTTAATAGTAATAAAACAATAATTTTTGAGAGAAAAGAGAGTGTTATAAAGACCATCCCTATTTGGGGGTGGAATGGGTCTTGATAATTTAGCCACTATGTTAAGTCTGCTTGGTGCATTAGAATAGTATATGAAAAAGCATCTCCAGCTGGTTTTTCTGGAAGAATAATGTTAACAGTACTTTCTTCCTATCTTGCTTCCAGTACAATGCAGACTAGATTTCAGTTATTTGTCAAGAAGCTACCCAAGGGGCTAGATTGTGAGAAATGGCACATGATGTTTGACAGCTGAGTGATGGGGGCTACCTAGGAGAAGTGAATTACATTTGAAATGAGAAGCTGAGATCAAGGGTATGCAAGCAAAGCCAGAGGGAGCAGCACCCCATCTTTAGCTTCCATTACTCATGGATCATGAGATGGGCTTCAGCTGATGCTGAGTTGGTCTTCCATTGGATGCCTTCAGGTAGTGTTGTGTCCAGCAGTCAAATGATTCAAAAGACCTTGAAAACTCTCCACCCTCCAATCTCATCCCCTCCCCTACTGCCCTGTGCTTCTAGCTGGCTGCATTCCTTCAAGTTGAGTGGTGCTTCTAGGACTTGGCTTTCCCCAGAAAGGGGAGATGCATTAACAGTAAATCCTAGTTTGGATTCCTTTGCTCCGATCTGAGTTTGTGAGGAAAAACAAGAAATCTTGGCACAAAATGCTGAAAGGGAGAACAGAAAGGAGCTGAGAAATCCCAGGGGTGAAAGCATCTTCTCTCTTCCACACGTCATTTTCCCCAGGGGCTCCCTTGTTAACCAGATTTAGAGCTACATCCCAACATACGGTCCAAAACCTCTCCTAACTGATGAAAGTGACAGTGCAGGAGTCATAATAATCCATCACAACGGCTCTCTTCCTTTCTAAGTCATGCTGGTGGCTGCTACCTTGAAAGGTCAAGTCCACACGTTTTTCCTAAGACCACAGGGCCCCCAAGGTCTTTGTGCAGTAGCATTTCAATGTAAGAACAGCTCAGGATACAGAGTGCCATTTCTGTGAAATTGAAGCACTTCTGTCTTTGTTCCACACAAAATGCTTTTGTGTCTTTCTTTCTCTCTGAACTTGGCCCTTTACATTTCTATTAGGTAAAGATGGGTAAAAGCAGGAATGGTGTTTATCCAGGGCTAAAATGAAACCTTACAGATCTCTCTCTCCCAGGCTACCCCTTCTCTCCCACAATTTTCTATTAGTAGATTTCCAAGGAAGCTCCTGTTTAGCCAGCTATTTGCTCCTATTTTACATGACGATTTTCAGTGTTCAACAGGAACAAAGATCACTGATATTCCCACTGGGCTTATCAGAAGCAACTGAACAACAAGCTCTTTTATGTTGAAAATAGAGATTTAAACATTATTCATAATCCTTACTTCTCCCAACACATGCTCATCCTCACGGGCTCCTTTCACTAATTAGCTATGCAAGGCTTTACACTAAATTTTAGCTACATATTAATCTTTTGGTTTTATTGCTAGTATGTCTTGATTTTCCTTGCTATACAAACACAGTATATGCTTACGTTTAAATACATTTTGTCTATGTTTCCAAAAAGAGTATAAAAGCAGGAGTTTATGAAAACATCAGGTCTGATTCCACTGGTGAGAAGAGTGTATTTTGAATTTGTGTAATCAGAACCATTGAACCACTGTAATACAGAGGAACAAATCTGACTCCATATTAGATCCGTTTATTTTACTTTAACCTTTGTATTCTATTGCTTTTGATTAGAGTTATGAATGTTGCCTGTAGCCTGAAATATACAGGATAGCCCATTTTCAAGGCTCTGACCTTTAAGTGTATAACACTTTTCTATTCATATAGAGATAAAAAGTTGCAGAAGAGAATAACATGTGTCTTGTTGGAGGTTTGCAGGGACATCATGACCTCAGACCAAGAAGTTTGCAACAAACAGCCACACCCCCTCCCCTTTGAGTATAAAAGAAGCCTAAATTCTACCTCGGGTAAGATGGTTCTCTAGGACCTTAGTCCACCATCTTCTCAATCTGCTGGCTTTTTGAATAAAGTCACTATTCCTTGCCCCAATATCTCATCTCTCGATTTATTGGCCTGTCGTGTGGCAAGTAGGCCTTGGTAACAGCTCCTGAAATTAGGTTGCTAGATAAGTCCAATTAATGTAAAATATAAAATGAAAATTAATATTTATGAAGCCTCTACTATGTGCCAGGTGGTAAGTTATGGATTTTACATATCTCCACTTAATCTTTGTAACACTGTGAACTATATATTATTATCCTCATCCTACAGATAAAGAAATTGAGGCTTGGATAGGGCATATGGAATCCATGCCCAAAGCTTGAGCTTTCTGCTAAACTATATGATTAGAGCCAAAATGAATCTTGGGGATTACCTAGGGTAGTGGCTTTCCAAAATGTAGGATGGGTGTCAAAGGGGGTGGTACATGGGACAGTACATTTCAAATGCAATAAATGCCATAGTGAAGAAGTTCATTCTTTTCAACTCTTTTCATCTTTTTGATAACTCAATTCTCTCTAAAAGTTGTTCATCTTCTTTTCTATCACAGAAAGAGCCAGTCTCAGTATCACAGCTTCTGAAGACAATACCTAACTAAGATGTAAGTCTATGTTTATTTTTCATTGTAATTATTTTTATAGCTACTTTCTAGCTAGGGCAAATGATGCTGGTTTTCCTTTTTAGTAGTCATGCAAATTTTTATTTTAAAAATCAACATATTTAGATTATTTTAAGCTGGCCTATTTAAAGAAAAATGGTTATAAATAATAGTTCAGTGGTATACACACATGGTAAAAATCATGAAGACGCCCTAAGAAATCTAGACTTTGGGGGCAAGGCTTTGGAGAGTCTAGGCTAAAACTCACATGAAACAATTGAAGAAGCTCACATGATACAACTGAAGAAATTCAGGAGGCCTAGAGAGATGTAATTAAATGTCCATGACATATATTTTACTGAATTGCTGAAACATGATTTACCTTTTTTTTTAAATTGAAGTATAGTTAATTTACAATATTTCAGGAACAGCAAAGTGGTTCAGTTACATATATATATTTTTTCACATTCGTTTCCATTATAGGTTATTACAAGATATTGAATATAGTTCCCTGTGCTATACAGTTGGTCCTTGTTGGATCATTTACCTTTTAAAACATACAGTGATCGCCCCACAAGCAGGTCAGTTTCCACTGCTGTTTTCCTGGTGGGGCTTCAGACATCTTTTGACTACACATACAAACTAGAATGAGAGAAAACAAAAATTCTGTCTCCTTCTGGAGCAGTCACATAGTTTCAGTTTTCTCCAGTGCTAAAAGGCGTGAAATTGAAGTGGGTGGTATGTTAGATTAGTTTGACAGACTGGGACTTTCAGCTTAAGTCAGAAGTAGATATTTTATATTTGTTTTTATAAAATTTACATTATTTAGATACCTCAACATATAGCAATAAGCACATTCAAGTATAAGCTGTAGCTGTTACAGTAAAAAGACCCTTTACTTGTAGGAGAGCAGGTAGACTGTCTAAAAAATTCAACATGTGACATAATTTTCCAAAATTACCTCTTGAAAGTAAAATTATCAGAACCACCTCTTCAAAGGCTTTTGATGTAACTTTTCAAGTGTGCATCTGGCAATCTACTGCTTTCCGTAGCTAGAGGTGAAAATGTGGACTGCTTCTGATATAACATGCCTGCATTTCCATTCAGCTCCTGGGGACCCACAAGATACCCCAGTATTCTGCTCTATTCTAATGGGCAAAGAAGCATTATCACTTAAGAGGTAGAATTCCTGAGGCTATTTAGGGCTGTCAGATGTACCACCGTTTTTTTTTTTACAACACTTAAAATACCTGGTGTATATGAGTTCAATAGTGAATTTCATAAAACAAGAGATTTTTGTTGTTGTTGTTAAAACTGGGCTCACCAAGTACAGTACTTCTGGAGAATGAATGGTTTTAACCTGTTATTAAAATGCGATAATATAGATCCACAGAGACGTCACAAAAATTCACAAGCCCACCAACATCAGCAATAGCATTCTGGTTAGGAAAAGCACCCTGGAGAAGCCAAGCATCTATCATTAGTCTTTTGTTATATTCTCAGCTTCTGCTTCCAGTTTCAGCTACTACGGTTGGGAATCTGATTCCCAGTCTCTTTCAGCCCCTCCCATCTTGCCTCTTCACCCCATGAGATTGTGACATAAAGTGAGAGGCACATGATGTGTGTGGGCTCTAGAGTCAGTTCACCTGGGTTGGAATCCTGCCTCTGCCACTTTCGTGATTAAGCCATTTCTTTACCACTCTGTGCCTCAGTTTAAAGCACCAAACAATGCCTTGCATGGAACAAGTTCTCAATATGTGTTAGTTATTATTTTTCAACTGCATGGTGGATATTGTTTCTTGGGTGCTGAGTTTACCCATGCTTTCAGCTAACATATCTATTGAGCACTTATTACATGCCAGTTCAACATGCTTGAGACACACCAATGAACAAAACCCCCCAAAATCCCTGCCCTTGTGGAGCTTCTTCAGGTAGAAGGAGACAGACAATAGTCAGCAAATATCACAACTAAGTAAACTGTATTAGAGAGTGATAAATCCTACAGGAAAAAAGAATAGATTTGGGTAAGGGGACCGGGAGGTAGGCAAGGGTGAGATTTCATATATATGTTCAATATGATATTCCTAAGATGCATTTTTCCAGAAAAATTAGATTCCCTTGATTTCCATTTACTGATAAATCATTCTCTTTGCTACCCAGGTTAAAAACTCAAGTCACTTTAGTTTTTCTATTTTCCCCCTAACGTGCCATTAAATCTCATGCGTTTTTCTTTACTGCTCCTTGAATCTACCGATTTGAACCTTAGGCCTGTGTTACCGTCTCCTGTCACAGCCTCCTAACCAGTCCCTGCTTCTGGTCTCATCCTGCACTTCACTTGCAAAGCAAATTCCATAACAGGGTTTACCCCATCTCTTCCTTTCTCTGATGCCTGTGAAATTAAAGTTGAACTCATTCAGGGATGTTGATAATCTGGCTTCATCCTGTCTTTTCAGCCCTCTCCTACCTCCCCCTAAATATAACTTCACATTTCAGCCAGAATAATCTACTTCTATGGATTCCCCCTCTGTACCTACACAACACACTAGGTTCTTTTCTAACACTCTATTGCTTAGTGTTTGCTTTCTTTGCACAAGTGTTAGAAATTTCATTAAATTTAATATTCCATATGGAATTTTGTATAATTTGACTTATTAAAGTATCCCAGGTAACACATCCTCATGAGGGAAGTGGTGTGGACCTGATCTCAGCAAGGTGGACATGCTGATGGAAGGGCCCACTGTTTTCTGGAGAATTCGCAAACATCTAAAACTGTTTTGATGCCTTTACTCAGTTTACTCAAGGACAGATTACCAGCTAACTAGTTTACCGCCAAAACTGTGCAAACAAGATCTACTTTTTCTAGACTGTTTGCCTTCTCCCCTAACATATAAATCCTGTTCTCTCCTGTTACCTCAATGATTTCCCTCTGAGAGCAATTTCTGTAAAAATAACTTAATATCTGCTTTAGAAATAGACATAGAAACATTTGTTGTTTACACTGAAAAATGTTTCAATGATTCAAGTGATTAAGTCTTCAGAAAAGCAAACCCATCTTCTATTTTTGTTATGTAAAAAACTCCAACCGTTCATTTAATGTAGTTTGTGTAAAAACACCCTTGCCACTGGTGAATATCAAAGCACTTTTATATTAATCTGCTTTCTTCTGTGACATCCTAATCCACAGTGGGCTACCATCTTGATTTCTCAGCAATACCATCCACTTGAGACTCTTCAGGCTGCTTGAATGTAAGTGATTCAACCGATTTCTATTACTTTATATAGGTTTCAATACTAGTGAAATACACATTTCTGCCACATAAAATGCAGACTTTCCCAAAGATTCTTTTTAATTTAAATGGTAACCTTCAATTGTGCCAGTCTTCAAAACTACAGGGATCTTGTACCTCGAAAATAAGAAATCTATTATTTCAGAACTATCACCAGCCAAAATTATTCTTATTTCAGATTCAGGTTTCCCAAGTGGCTGGCTGGTCTCTGGGCTATTTTCAGCTGAGTTCTTAAGTAGGACTAAACACAGGGTGCCTCTTCACCAACATGGGGTAAGGCAGCCATCAAGGCTGTGTTACAAAAAAAGCCTATTTCATCTTCCCAATTTGTTTATTAGCTTTTGCTTACTATCCAGAGTAGACCGACTACAATGGTTTGCTGATAATAGGCACTTTATAAATATTTGTTCCTTTATTAGTTTGTTACAGTTGCCATCACAAACTACAGACTGGGTGGCTTAAACAACAGACATTTATTTTCTCACAGTTCTGGAGGCTGAAGTCCCAGATCAGGTTCCTGGGCAGCTTGTTTTCTTCTGAAGCCCCTCTCCTCGGGTTGTAGATGGCCGTCTTCTTGATGTGTCCTCACATGGTTTCTTCTGGGTGCATGCACTCCCCCCTTGTGTCTCTCTGTGTGTCCAATTTCCTGTTCTTGTAAGGGTTGTAGTCAGCTTGGATTAGTTCTCACCCTAAAAACCTATTTTTAACCTAATCACCTCTTTAAAGGCCCTACCTCCAAATACGTCACACTCTGAAGTATGGAGGTTAGGGTTTCAACGTACAGATTTGGGGAAACAATTCAGCCCAAAGTTTCCTAACAGAGATCCCAACTGTCACTTAAACCATGTCTAAAAAGATTTTGGCTCTATTGTTGAGGAAGGTGTTAAAGTGAATGTTCTTAATGTCACTGAACTGTACAATTTAAAATGGTCAAAATGGAAAAATTTATGTTGTGTATATTGTACTACAATAAAAAAGTGGTTAGTGTGAGAAACTAAACTTTTAATTTTAATTAATTTAAATAGAAGTTTAAAAATATATAGCATGTTTGAAACATGTATGTAAATTTCATAATGTCCACTATGTAAAGTTCTTATTTGAAATATAGAAAAATATAATCTCACATATTTGAAATGCCAACTTTGTTTTCAAGTCTGGGGAAATGTTATAGCTATATGCTTTCATTACCAGGGGAAAAGTACTCCATTTTACCACCTCAAGTCTAATTTTAAATTATAAATTATAAAGCCTACCTTTAAACAGTCTTCAATCACACATAACAAATAAGCATCTAAATATTTACCAAATACCTATAGAAACACAAGTTGAATTCATAGAAGCGTATTTTAAATCAGAAGTACATGCCGATACCACCAAAATGGTTTTATTTCTGACACTGCCAACATGGACAACAATGCATTACTTTGGTTTCCTTAAACATTACTTAAGTACGCATTAGAAATATATGTTTACATTTAAGAAATGTAACACATTAAGAAAGTCCTCTAGAAACATAACTCCTTCTCAATATATTTTCCTGCTTTGTTTCACACATAAATAACATAATCTACAAAGTCATAAATAAAACTATTAACTCTTATGACCTAAAAGTATATACAAATTTTGGAACTTGACAAGAATGTCCCTTTCCTGATTGCATATAAATAACAACATGCAGTATTGGCAATGCTTTTTAATTAAATGAATGACTTACAATCAAAACTTTTATTGTCTCCCAACCAGTTCTCCCTATAATAGACCTTCAGTGCACTTGGTAAAGATGTCATGTATTTAAAAAGTCAAAGTGGTCAAAAGACTAGATTTTTAAAATAGAACAGAAGGTTGCCATTAAATATTATTAAGCCTTATTAAAATCACTTTGGTTTGCCTGAAGAACAAAAAATGCTACCAAAGAGTATATGCTTGTACTATCATTTTTAAAAAAAAAATTTTGGCTGCACCCCGTAGCATGTATCGGGATCTTAGTTCCCTGACCAGGGATCAAACTCGCACCCCCTACATTGGAAGGTGGAGTCTTAACCACTGGACCGGATTTCCAGGGAAGACCCTATACTATCATTTAAATGGAAGCTAACAAAGTCTTAAAAAATCAGATTAAATCTGTATTAGTCTTGGGAAAAACATTCCACTGAGATTCTGTTATAGGAACAGAATCCATGCTATCCTAAGTTTTCTAAAATTTATTTTGAACCATCACTTCAATTAGTTAAAACTTTCAGGGTAAAAATAATGACACATAAAAATGATCTTAGAAAGGCATATTTAGAATTCCTGATACAGAACACTTGATTATTTAGTTTTTGTTTAATGACTAGAAACCTTTATTCCTTCAGAAAATAATTAACACTATTTGTTGAGTGACACCATCTATTTAGTGATTAACTAGATAACCACTCAAGGTATATTAAGTAAGCACTCAAATTATTTTTATGTAACCAAAGTAAAAAAGACTTTTCATGTCGGAATTGTTTCATTATGCATTATTATTTTTAAGGCTGTGATTTACAGAGTATAAAAATTAGAAAGAAAAACATTCTCTATTAATATTCTCACTAAATTTAATTGATTCAAATGATAATAGTAAGCTAAGCACTGTCAGTACTTTTAAAATCTAAGTTTCTAAGTTTCATTTTTGAATCAATACAAATATGATCTGCTTCACAATATTAACTGCCAGTCAAACTTTATGTTTTAAAAAACTAAATATTCTTTGTTAAAGAGCAGTTTACAACAAATGTTTTTCCACGCTCTTATAAAAAACAAGATTCTGATATGCATAATGAATCTAAGTCAAAATCCACAACTGGTAGCCGAAATTGTCAACTTCCAGCCTAATACAACATAAATCCAGTTATTTTGCATAAACAATTCAAAATTAAAGTTTATAATGGAAATGTCAACAAGTCGTAACTACAACATTACTACTGAAGGGTTCCACTATACTTCAACCAGGCACAGCAGATGTGCACATCTGATAGACAGACTGCTTAGAAAATTAAAGCTATCAGAGCTATAAATAAGGAATACATAAATATGAACACAGTGGTGCCAAAGCATTAGAACTGTTAAAAAAAAAAAAAAAGATGTGGTGTAAACACAACTGATAGTTTTCTCCGTAAGCCACTTTCCACTGATTTATAAAGCTATGGTTTTATAATTCTTTTAAAAAGGACAATGTTTCCACATTGCTACATGCAGTGATTTCATTCTGCATTCTTAACTACAATGCAATCTTCAATCCTCTTGCAGAGCTTGACATATCTCACTAGGATTTCTTCAGAAAGTCAGCTTGTCATATTTTCAGCAGCCTAGAACAACAAAGTATGATTCATTATAATAAAACCATGGAAAAAGAGACACCATGGAAATAAATCTGTCAATACTGCACTGTTATTAACAAACAACTCCTCCCCCACATATACCAAAGAACTTTTATCAGGATAATGCATTGGTTTTCACTTTTTGCAGTACATTCTTAGAACTACCTTTTGAACTGATTGCTAGGCTAACAGTAGCATTCAAATTGCATTACATACAAAAATCTCTTCCTGGGCTTCCCTGGTGGCACAGTGGTTGAGAGTCCACCTGCCTATGCAGGGGACGCGGGTTCGTGCCCTGGCCCGGGAGGATCCCACATGCCGCGGAGCGGCTGGGCCCGTGAGCCATGGCCGCTGGGCCTGCATGTCCAGAGCCTGTACTCCGCAACAGGAGAGGCTACAACAGTGAGAGGCCCGCATACCGCAAAAAAAAAAAACAAAAAACAAAAAAAAACAACTCTTCCTATGCTGCCTCCTTATTCTCTTTCAAACTCCAGCATAGGTGAACAAAAATTCTTATAGTTGTGGAAGATGTATATTAAATAAATCCTCTTCCACTGGAATTTCAGAAATGTACTGATGAAAGGGTATGATACCTTTTATTTTTATCAACTGGCTTATGAGACAACACTAAGCCAGGGAATGTTCCCAGGCTATAGTCCACTGACCCAGTTCTAATCACCATTTTCATCCTTTCTTAAATAGCAGGCTCAGATATTTTTTAGAACTTACTGTAGGGAGAAACTTAACAGGTAACAACTCTCATGTCAGAGTGTCTGAGTTCAACTCCCAACTCAACCACTTGTAAGTCCTGAGAGAAGTAAGTTAGTCACCATAGCTTCAGGTTCCTTAGCAGTAAACTACTACTAGCTGTAATACACATCCCTGTTGTCATTATAGAGGAAACAATGCAAGGAAAGCCTTTAGTGCACTGAGTTTGGCAAAAGAAAAAGTACTCATAAATATTAGCTATTCTTATTGTATTATTCAGTTATTCTTTTGTCATATGAAAGCAACAGTTGTGAATTAAAAAACAGAAAATCTGAATAGCTTTTATAATTATTTAAAATTTTCGATTAAAAAACCAGAAACCTGACATGTATATCTGACAAAAGGTATATTTCCAAAATATTTAAAGAAAGACTACCCACAAAGAAAAGGACAGACAACCCAGAAAAATGGGCAAGCTACACAAAAAGATATCTCACAAAAGAAAATGGCCAAAAAACATGTGAAAACGCATTCAATCTCACTGGTACTCAGAGAAATGCCAATAAAATGACAAATTCATAAACACCTACCAGAACAACTAAAATTAAAAAGACTCACAATAATAAGTGTTGGCAAAGTGAAGCAAGGGAAATTCATATGCTGCTGGTGGGGATATAAATTCATACAACTACTTTAGTAAAGTCTGACATTACCTCTTCAAGTGGAAGATACACATAAGCTATGATCCAGCAATTTTACTTCTAGATACTCACCCAACAGAAATGCTCACATACATGCATTAGGAGACATGGAGAACTAAGCTAACAGCAGCACATTTGTAATGGTTCCTGACTGGAAGCAACCTAATATCCATTCATAGTAGGAAGGATAAATAAGTTATAGTATATTTGTACAATGAAACATGGTTCTTACAGTGAAAAGGAATGCACTCCAGCTATACTCAACAGAAATGAACCTCATAAACATAATGTCAAATGAAATAGCCCAGTAAAAAAACTGTGCTGGCGTTGTTTATAATAGCCAAAAAGTGGGAACAACCCAAATGCCAATCAACTGATGAATGCATAAAATGTGGTATATCCATACAATGGAATATTATTTGACAATAAAAAGAAATAAAGTACTGATACATGCTATGACATGGAGGGATCTTGAAAACATTATGCTAAGTGAGAGAAGCCAGAGACAAAAGGTCACAAGTTATATGAAATGTGTGGAACAAAACCATAGAGACAAAGTGGATTAATGCTTCCTAGGGGCTGAGAGAAAGGGAGAATGGAGATGACTGCTAATGGGTGTAAGGTTTCTTTTGGGGGTGATTAAAATGTTCTACAGTTAATTGTGATGGCTGTACAACTTTGTGAATACACTAAAATCTATATAAATTTTACACTTAAAAAAAAACTGTGCTGCAAGATTCCATTTATATCAAGTTCAAAAATTTTACAAAATGAAACTGGTGTTTAGAGATCCATGCTTAGTCAGTAAAATTGTTAAAAGAAAGTATCTGCCATAAAAATCAGGACAGTAGTTACTGGAGTGGGTAGTGGGAAAGAGAGGTTAGTGATGGGGGAGCATAAGGGAACTTCTAGGGTGCTGGCAATGAGAATTGCATAAGTATTCTCTTTATGATAAATTTTTGCTCTGTAAATGTGTCTTGTTTACCTTTTTGTGCCAGATTTAATACTGAAAAAGTTTTTAAAAGCACAAAACCAATGACCCAAATTATTGGAACTTATTGGAGAGTAACTTAATCTAAGATGGGTAAGCTACAGGTTTTATACGCGCCTACATCCTCAAAGGAAAGAAGGAAGGGTAGAGAGAAGCCATTTTGTCCTTGGACAAGGTTTAAGAGGGACTGACTTGAAGTTTCAGTATTCATGGTTAGTGAGTGCTACATAAACACGGAAATAAAAATCGTGAGATATTAAAATCAGAGTGTGTGCAAGCAAGAGAGGGAACACAATGCTTTTCCTGTTTCCAGTCTCAGCAATTAAAAGGTGGGGAATGTGGGGCTTTCCTGGTGGCGCAGTGGTTGAGAATCTGCCTGCCGATGCAGGGGACATGGGTTCGTGCCCCGGTCTGGGAAGAGCCCACATGCTGCAGAGCGGCTGGGCCCGTGAGCCATGGCCGCTGAGCCTGCGTGTCCGGAGCCTGTTCTCCGCAATGGGAGAGGCCACAACAGTGAGAGGCCCGCGTACTGCAAAAAAAAAAAAAGTAAAAAAAGGTGGTGAATGTGAATTTGAAAAACAGTGGTCCTCTGGGTCCATGTTGGCAGTCCAGCCCACAGGCCTCAGCAGTTCCTGGCCTCTGAGCCACTCTCCCCTCTTCTTGAAGGATGAGCATACATTCACAGCCAGGTAGCTCCAGAAGCCAGTTTCCTGCCTGTGCAATCCCAGAAGTCTGGCAGCTTTCCTTCATTTCATCCTGTACTGGCTCCTTTCAGTCCAAGCTGGCATGGTTTTGTGCTGAGATGGTGGACTGAATGGACATCTCGTGCTGAGATGGTGGATGGTGGACATCTGAGTCACACAGCCTAATCTCTTCACCAAAAGGTTGTCCAGCCATACTCTCGGCCTTCTGTCTAGAGCATGCTACCTGGGTAAGCTGAGAACTTCCCAAAGCAAGTGCCGGTTCCTTTTTGCTTATCAGTTCCTTCCTCAATTTCTCATTTATCCTACATTTTACTGTAAGCAGCAAGGAGAAATAAGGCTGCACTTTGCACACTTTGGAAATTTCCTCAGCAAACATCCAAGTCATTGCTTACAAGTTTTGTTTTCCTTTCAACAGCAGAATATAATTCAGCCAAGTGCTCTTTATACCGAGGATGGCCTTCCCCTCCAGTGTCCAATAACTAATGTTCCTCATTTCCATCTGAGACCTCACCAGAAGCACCTTTCATGCTCATATTCTAGCAAGATTCTGTTCATAGTGATGTATGTATTCTCTGAATGACTGAAGTTCTTCTCTCTGCTTTCTGAGCTCTCACCAGAACCACCTATAACACCTACAGTCACCTACAACAGGGTCTTCAAGGCAATCTAGGCTTTTTCTATCATGCATCTTAAAACTTGCCAATCTCTATCCATTACCCAATTCCAAAGCCACTTCCACATTTTTAGCTATTTCTTACAGCAGCACCCCACTCCCCAGTAGTGAATCTGTATTAGATTTTTTGGGCTGCCGTAACAAAGTACCACCAACTGGGTGGCTTAAAACAACAGAAAAGTATTCTCTCATAGTTCTGGAGGCAGAAGTCCAAAATCAAGGTGTCAGCACGGCCATTCTCTCTCTGAAGGCTCTAGCAGAGCACCCTTCCTTGCCTCTAAGCTTCAGGTGGCTGCCAACAATCCTTGGCCTCCTTTGGCTTGTAGACGCCATCACTCCAATCTCTGCCTCTGTTATCACCTGGCATTCTCCCCTGCGTCTGTGTCTTCACATGGTGTGCACTTTGTATATATGTGTCCAAATTTCCCTTGTCTTTATAAGAACACTGGTCTTTAATCCATTACGATCTCATCTCAATCTGATTATAGCTACAGATACACTGTTTCCAAATAAGGTCATAGTCACAGGTGGTGGACTTAAGCATATCTTTTTGGGGGCAGACACACTATTACCCACAATACAAGGAGAATTCTCAACACAACTGGAAACTTCTAAGAAAATGCAACATGGTCCAGATAGCAGCAAATTTTGTGATCTGAACATATGCTACAAAGCCCCTGGCCGTCAGAATTTCTCCTGATGATGATAGATGCTCGCTGAATCATGTTTAGAATCTTTCACATAACTTCATCATTAATCATTTTCTAAACAACAGCATCTTTACTTAGAGAGTTAATATACAAATTTCTACCTTTAATGCTTCAGCGGCCTTGCGAAGTTCCTTAATAACCGATGATAAAGCTTCTGGGTTAATTCCTTGTTCACAGAGCCGTACACATATAGACAGAGTTTCCATATCTAATCCAGTATTCAAAATTCTTGAAATCTCAAGCAGAACTGTAAAAAGACAGAAACTTTTAAAAACAGAATCTTATAACATTTTAAAACATGCACATTAATACTTGTTTTTAATTCATGTAATACTGCATAATACAAGAGAACTAGCATGCATCCCTAGATTTGGAAACTGGCATGTAATACTGTCTTCCCCTTACCTATAGCTCTAGAAACTTAAAAATAAATTGACATCCTCCCTCCACAAAACTGCTTTCTACATCTTGGTTTACATTCTACCACTCATTTAATATCTATCTAAAATTCATATATCATAGTCAAGACTATTTTGAACATTTGTTCACTTTTTAGTATTCTTTTACAATGTAATTTAATTAGTCATGTTACATTCCACTTTATGGAAACATTATACATTACTTAACCACTCTGCTGTTTTGTTAGATGGGTCTCATGTTTCCCCCATAAAATAATATTGTAATAAGTATCTGCACATAGTAACTTAATTTTATCAGAATAAATTCCTAGAAGTGGAACTGCTCAGTCAGTAACATACCATTTGGATTCTGATTTGAATTGTATGAAAACACCACATTATTTTGGGATGAATGAACAAGTTAACAATATTAAGTCATCCATTAACTTAAGTCTAAGTCCTTCTGAAAACTTTTACAATATTCATGATGTTCATGATACGGGCCATTTCCCACTTTTTCATACCTTACATTCATTTTCATCTCTAGTTCAATTTGAGTCTTTTAAAAAGCCTTTATCTTCCATTCCTCTACTTAACTTTTTGAACACATGGAGTACCGTTCTAATGTCTTCATCTGCTCATCCTAACATCAGTGTCAACTGTGGGTCTGTTTCAACAGATTAAAATTTCCTCCTCATCATGGGTCATATTCTTCTGTTTTGCACACCTAATAATTTTTGATTGGATGCCGGACATTGTGAATTTTACCTTGTTGGGTGCTGGATACTTCTGTATTTCTATACATATTCTCAAGCTTTGTAATGAGATACGGTTATAAACAGTTTGATCCTTTGGGATCTTCTAAGATTCATTAGTTAGGACCAGAGTCCCATTTAGCATAGGGCTAATTAATACCACACAATGTCTTGTGAATTATGAAGTTTTCCACTCTGGCTGGCAGACACAGGCTCTATTGCCAGTTCTGTGTGAGCATAATGTACTGTTCCCTTTAATCCTTTCAAATGGCTCTTTCCCCAGCTTTCTGGGTACTTTCCTTGCACATGCGATCAATGCTATGCTGAACACTTGAGGGAGACCCCTCTGCGGATCTCCAGAATTCTCTCTGGGCGCAGGCTCTTTCCTCTCAGGTACTCTGTCCTGAAAACTCTACCTGCCTTGGTCTCCCTGAACCCTAAGCTGCTGCTCAACTCAGGGTGCCCCCTGGGTTCTGCCTGAGTTACTCCCCTCCCCCCCACTGCAGTGTGGCCTGGAAACTCTGAAGGTAGGAAGCTGGGGCAGCTATCTGGCTCACTTCGTTTGTTTTCTGCCTCTCAGGAATCATGGACCTTCCTTGCCTGATGTCCAATGTCTTGAAAACCATTGTTCTGCATGTTTTGCCTGGATTCTGTTGGTTGTTTCAGGTAGGAATGTAAATCCAGTCCCTGTTACTCTATCTTGGCTGGAAGCTGACAGTGCTGTTTTCATTTCTTCAGATTTTATTTTTTTTTTTTTGCGGTACGCGGGCCTCTCACCGCTGTGACCTCCCCCGTTGCGGAGCACAGGCTCTGGACGCACAGACTCAGCGGCCATGGCTCACGGGCCCAGGGCTCCACGGCATGTGGGATCCGCCCGGACCAGGGCACGAACCCGTGTCCCCTGCATCAGCAGGCGGACTCTCAACCACTGCGCCACCAGGGAAGCCCATTTCTTCAGTTTTGATATTCCAACATACTTTGCTTTTCAGTTGTATTCATGTTATCTGCTGAATTTATTTCAATAAATCTATTTTAAGATTTCTAATTTCCCCCCCATAATCACGTTCTGGTTTCACAGCTAAACGCTTATTTATAACCACTCCTTATTTTGTGGCTGTTGTTTCTGCCTTTACCTACTGGAGGCTATATGTTCTTATCTTTAGCCATTTTTAAGATTTCTGTTTTCTGCTTCACATATAAACAAGCAGCAAAAGAGAGTGGTTAAGAGTGTGCTCTCCAGAGGCAGATGACCTGGGTTCATTTTCCACTTTCATTACTTACTAGGCAAGGTAACTGCTCTGTGCCTTTCTTTCATTATTCTACAAAATGGGGATAACAATAGTACTTACTCATAGGATGGTGGTGAGGATTGAAGGACGCACTTAGAATGGTGTTTGGCATATGACAGTGCTCAATAAAAGGGTCAGCTGTTACTTTCTCTCTCCCTTTTTTTTCATTTTCATGTTAGTTGTTTATTTATGTTTTTCATCTACCTTAGGTGCTCTGTGACTTTTGGCGGAAAGCTCATCTTCCACAGGAGGTTTTTTTCTTGGACATCCTTGGATGTTCTTGGATGGGTGGTCTCACACTGGCTTCAGCCCTCTGGAAGCATCCTGACTCCAGACCCATAAGATACATGGATGATGCTTCTCAATCCCTGGCCTGGCAGATGGCACAATTTGGGCCCCCGGCTTCACTCAGGCAGGGCGGCATCCTTCCCCAGGTTTCATTTCCAACCCCCTGCTATGGTTCCCATCTGCGCCGTTCTTTGGGGGGAACCTCTCTCTTTCTAATCAGTGGAGACTTCCTTTTCTAGTTTTTGAACATGGTTACGCTGACCATTGTATTTCAATGTTATTTCCTGTCATTTTTATATGCTTGGAACAGGAAGTTGCAGCAAGTGCTCAATCATCATTGATTTTGATAGTGAATGATCAATTTCTTTAACTTTTTGTTTGGATTGTTTCCATAAATGGATTTCCACCTCACTCGTGCATATTCTGAGTGGTTAGTGCCAATACTCTAGGACATTACTTATTTTTATTTTGTAGCCAGCCACCTTAACAAATCTACTGAAGCTTCTAACAGTTTTTCTGTTGATTCTCTTTTGTTTGCTACTCAGATAATCATTTGACCTACAAATAACAGTTTCATGTCCTTTTTTTTTTGCAGTACGTGGGCCTCTCACTGTTGTGGCCTCTCCCGTTGTGGAGCACAGGCTCCGGACGTGCAGGCTCAGCGGCCATGGCTCACGGGCCCAGCCGCTCCATGGCATGTGGGATCCTCCCGGACCGGGGCACAAACCCATGTCCCCTGCATCGGCAGGCAGACTCTCAACCACTGCGCCACCAGGGAAGCCCCTCATGTCCTTTTTGATAGTCTTTTTTCCCCTATCCTGTGCTATTTGCAAATCTTTCATATCAATATTTTAAAAAGGTACTGAAAGCAGGTATTTTCAATTTTATTTAAAATGCACGTAACATTAATGTTAAGGATGGTGCTGGTTTCGTGCAGCTATACTTCAGCATGTTAAAAATGTACAGTTTTCTCTGGCTAAGACTTTAAAATCAGAAAAAAAAAAATTTTGAGTCTTATTGATAACTTTTCATCAAACACTGAAATGACCAGGCAGCTTTTCTCCTCTGACCTTGTGAGGGAATACATTATTATTGACAGACCACATTCACAGCTGAAGAACACTGAGCTTGGGGAATCCCAACTTTTACAATCAGCCCGCAGCAAGTCTGCTTCTTATCTGGAGGTAGACGTTACTTCATCCCTCATGGCTACTCACTGTCACCACAACCGGAGAAACAGCAGGAGGAAAGAGCAGTCAGGGCCTTGCATTCTCGGCAAACAGAGCTCAGGGCTCATGGAAGACGGCATTCCCTAGAGTGACACTGCACGACTTCGGAGGCTGGGTTAAAAAGGCAACAGAGCTCTCTCCAGGCTCTCTCTTGAGACGCTCCTCCTTGGAACCAGCCTCCAAGTGTGAAGAAACCCACGTGTTCCAGGCAGCAACCCCTGCTGAGGGCCCAGCTAACACGAGCATCAACCAGCAGGTATGTGAGTAAGCTCTGAGATGACTCCAGACTCAGCACTGTCTGATGGCAATGTACAAGACACTCTCGGGGAGAACTACCTAGAGCAGCGGTCCCCAACCTTTTTGGAACCAGGGGCCGGTTTTGTGGAAGACGATTTTTCCACTGGGGGGTGGCGGGATGGTCAGGCGTTAAAGCGAGCAATGGGGAGTGGCAGGTGGAGCTTCACTTGCTTGCCTGCCGCTCCCCTGCTGCTGTGCGGCCCGGTTCCTAACAGGCCGCGGACAGGTAGCGGTCCACGGCCCGGGGGTTGGGGACTCCTGATCTAGATGAGTTTGGGCAACACCCAGGACTGTGAGAGAAAAGTAACTGTTGTGGTTTTAGGCCCCCAAGTTTGGGGTGGTTTGTTACAGGGCAACAGACAACTACAACCCACATTCTGACCCTATTCCAACTGTGTCATCATCTCTCCAGTTCTCTCTCAAATTCTCCTCTCTCTCCAGTTTTCTCCTCATGGTAGACCCTCATCTATAAATGCTATAGTTTTATTTATGTTTTTATAAATATTTTATACTTTATTTATATTTTTATTACTCCTGACTTCATGCCTTTGTTCATGCTTTTCTCTTCCCTGCATACAACTCCACGTTGTCTTTCAGGGCCATCTCAGTACTAGTATTTCTTCCGTTAAGTTTTCTTTTAAAAGTCACTTTGATCATTATGTCCTGACTTCACATACTGTCTGCCATCAGTCAATAAATATTTCTGTAGTGTCTACTGTATAACTGGCACCTGTATGTATTTTGTGCCTCCTATGCTACTGCTGGAAATGTAGTTGTGGACAAGACAGATATGGTCCCAGTCCTCATGGACAGTACAGTCTAAAAGAGACATATGTTAAAACAACCACTGATTCCAGTTATGATAAGTAAAATGACGGAAAAGGACAGCATACTTCCAAAACAAATTACAAGGCATCTTACTTAGCTGTGAAGGACACAACTTAGGAGAGACTTGTCTGAAGAAGTGACAATTAAGCTTAGACTTCGAGGGTGACTAGAAATCAACCTGACTAATGCAGAGGCAGGAGGAAGGGCAAAGACTGGGAGCCAAGAAAACAGATTGTGCACGAGGTCTTACGCTGGGGAGACTTTGGTAAATTCACAGATTGAAAGCCTCATGTGAAGGCTGTGTAATTAAGGGGGCTGAATACGTATAAAATATGAGATGAGGCAGACATGAAAATCCACTAAGGCCCTATTAAAGATTTGAGAACTTTGGGAGGCTATTAGAAGATATAAAACAGGAGTGTGACAAGATCAGATTTTCATTTTTTAAAGATTTTGGCTACAAAACATAGAATGGATCCTAGAAGGGGGTAGAACACGTGTGGAGAGGGAGTCCAGCTAAGTTATTGCAATTATGGAGAAAAGACTGGTGGGCGGCATGGACGGGAGAGTTTAAGACAAGTGGTCAAATCTAAGATGAGTGAAGAATTGAAAAAGATTAGTGAAGAGGAGGAGGAGGAAGGGGAGGTCTCACAGGAGCAATGGGATTGATGGTGGAAGCATGAGCTATACGTTTGCTTCACTGACACTGCCCTGTACACCGTGGACTCTCTTCACTCCTTTTCCTAGTTTACTATCTGATACATAAAGTAGAACAGATGGCCTTCCGTATCCATGGGTTCCACACTGCATTCAAGCAACTGTGGATTGAAAATATTTGGGGAAAAATATTCCAGAAAGTTCCCAAAAGCAAACCTTGAATTTGCCATGAATGTGCAGGCAACTGTTTTCATAGCATTCACATTTATTAGGAATTATAAATAACTGAGAGAGGATTTAAAGTATACAAGAGGATGTACAGAGGTTATATGCAAATATTCTGCCATTTTATATGATGGACTTGAGCATCCACAGATTATGGTATTAGGTGTGTGGGTGGGGTCCTGGAACAAATTCCCCTGCAAATACTGAGGAACAATTGTATTACATCGAAGCCCCTAGCAGGGAAGAGGTACATTTGAATCACAGTTGCCAAAAAACGTAATTACTAGTAGTAAAAAATTAGAGGCATAAGGAAAACTCTAGAACTTTAAGAAAATAAGAATTAAAGTATGAAGCTATCAACAAAGAGTATCTAAAATTTCAAAACGTTGAAAAGCAAAAGGAGCAATTAAGTACATTGGAGGAGGGAGAAAAGTAATTGAAAGAGGCTGATATTTTAAAAAGGAAATGCAGGAAGAGAATGTTGAGGATCTAAGAGAGAGTGGAGGCCCTTATGCAATAGACCCTATACTAAATCAGGGCCAGGATCAATCAGTTTCCTTTCAGAGTGATCTGTGCAGATAAATAAAGTCCACCGCTTTCCTGTCTAAAGTACCTTTATCAAAATCCTTTCATTTCACAATAAAATTACAAATATTCATAGCTGAATTCTACAACCACTGCAAATCATCTGACATCAATTAAAATATTAAATCACTTAGCTGACTCTAATACTGATGGGAAGCAGGTAGAAGAGGATGAGGAGAAATATACTAGATCTTGAAGGAGGGCAGTCAGACCCAAAAAGTTTTGAACACTTCAGACTGGCTCTCACAGATAGATCTGAATACAGGGAAACCCCACATTAACAGAATTTCAAATAATAATGGTTTTTGAGTAGGTCAGCCCAGTTCATTGGGCAATTTAAAGCTCTATTTCTGAGAACGAGCGTGGAGGAAGGTGGGTTTATGAAATGACTGCATTTAGGACTTTTTCAGTTCAGTGTATGGTCAATTATTGATAGCACGTGCACTATGTTTCCCACTGTGCCTCAATTGTTACAGGCAGCATGGAAAATATTTTCATTAACTTTTCAATAATTAAACTTCACATTTTTATGTGAATGATTGTTTTGGACCCAATTATGGCATGATAGCAGTGATTTTCTGTAAGTCTGGAGTTCCAATGGACACGACAGGATCTAACTGCCACATTTAACAGATGAGAGCCACTGCCAACCTGGGGCCTTTCTTTTTTACCTTCTGGTTTGTGGGCAAAGTGCATGTAGAGGAGCAGTGTTCTTTAATTCACATTCTCTCCGTCAATGTTGGTTTAAAAAAAAAAACAAAACCTGGTCTTTCTTCACTTTTTCACGTTCTTACACTCTCTATAATCTTCATTTTACACAAAGTTCTTTCAGTGAAAATCTTGATGATGTAACCAATACAAATGATCAGTTCTCATTTCTGTAACAGGAGTTCCACCAGAGAGAAAATGAGAGTTTTCTATTCAAATGGAATCCTGTGGCCATATAATTAAGGAACCTATGCACAGCTAACATAAGAAAACTGACTAGAAATCCGGCCATACATGCTCCTTCCTGTTCAGAAACCACACTGGCTTCCAAGCCACGATAAAAGACAATAATGTTGTACACGTATAGTTTCTATGTACATATATCCACTTACAAAATAAAACTAATAAGCTGTGATACATCTAGAAGGATGGGAAAACAGGCTGAATATGGTATTAACAAAATTCTATTTTTCATAAAAAGGGCAAAGCAGATACTTGGTAAGTAAAATATTAGATGCAAAGGCTCTAATAATAAAAATAATTCTTTGAAAAGGCTTTTTTTCCAGGGCAGAAAAAGCCAGAAGCTTTATCACAAGTCCCCATAAGGGGACTTGCCTGGTGGTCCAGTGGTTAAGGATCCGTCTTGCAATGCAGGGAACGCAGGTTTGATCCCTGGTTGGGGAACTAACATCTCACATGCTGCAGGGCAACTACTGAACCTGCGCGCTCTGGAGCCCGTGAACCACAGCTAGAGAAGCCCGGGCGCTGCAACGAAAGACCGAACACAGCCAAAAATAAATTAATTAAAATCCATAAGGAGGGGCTCTAAAAGGAAGTGGAGCCTACGGTGGAGACAAAGACACGACATGAAGGCTGACACTGCTTAGTGAGAATTCCATGTTTTGACAGAGATAGAGGCCGATGTGGGTATCCCCTGGAAAGTGCAAACACCAATGTTTACCATCTATCAAACACTCATATACAGGTGGATGCAAATAAAATGGGGACAACAAAAGCGTCTGCAAGTGGGATGACGTCTTATACACAAAAATAATACAAGAAGTATCTTTTAATGGTCACCTTCGAGATGTTTTTAGCTGATTATCTTATTTAAATATTTACAACACTGGGAGGTAGTAAACGTGTTTTACAGAATAAAAAGAAGCGGGCTCAAAGGCGTTTAAGTAGCTTGTCCAAGCCCACCACCAGGCGTATAAAGTGGCAGGGCCGGCATAAGAGAGGAGAAAGAGAGAGGATAACTCCAAGACGCTTTTCTTCCTCTACTACTTGCGGGTACGCTTTATCCGCGTGCTCCAAGCTCCGAAACGGATAAATACGCCCACAGCCCCCCGGACACCGGCATCACCTGCTCCAAGACGAAACTGGGGCAATTTTGATGAAGGGACAACTTGCTCCTCCACCGGGTATTTAAAACGCGTCTGCTGAAGTGCAAGAGACAAAGGCCGTGGCGGTGACCAAACACTCGAGGCCACTGTCCGCAAAGGTCCTGCAGTCTGGGGCGCTTTCGAGGCGCCCAGGGCACTGGCTGCGGCGCGGGGTGGCGGGGAGCGCGAGGCCGGTACCAAAGGAGGGACGCGGGGACCCTGCGCGGGAAGGGGGCGTGGAATGAGCGCGCTGGAGGAAGGACGCGGGGAGGTGGGCGTACAGCGGGGAGAGGGCGCGGGATGTGCGCGGCGCGCGGGGTTTGCCGCGGGAGGGACGGAGCGCCCGCGGGGCTGACGCGGGTACGCAACGCCGTACTCGCGACAAACTACTCAGGAGCGAAGAGACGACTCTCAAAGATGGGGCCATCAGCCCTGCGACCCTGGCGGGTCCCTTGGGAGGATTACCAAAGATGCCGATCTAGGCAAGAGGTGGATCAGAAGTCCTTGTGGGCCCACCCCCGCCCGAGGGCCTGGGCTCTGGGGAACCGAGGCAAGGTAAAGGGGGCGACACGGGCACTCACCGTCCATGGTCTCCCTCACCGCATTCAGATTCGCCGCCGCCCCGGCGCCGCCGCTACTCGCCATGGCGGAGGCCGAGAGCGGGGCGAGCGAAAAGCCTGACCCGGAAGTCGAGCGCCTTCCTTTCTCCTGGGCAATCACACTGCGCGTCCCCAGCTCACGCCGGGCAGGCTCCGCCCCTGGCGCTCCTCGCCAGCGTGAGGCTGCGTTGATTTGAATTTGGAGCCTGGTTACTCCGGGAGGAATGCGAGGCGAGGAGTTGTCATTCGAATTTACTACGCGGCCTCGGTGCGATTGGCTGGTTCGCGGACAGCGGTGAGACGCGATTGGCCAGTCGCGCCCAAGGCCCGTGCTCTGGTTGGCTTAAGCGCGGAAGCGGGGAGTTAAAGAGTCTGTGCCTGTCGTGGGAGCTGGACTGGCACCTCGGAAGCGCCCTGGAGTCGCTTTGGGGGGCTTCCTATTTGTACACACCACTAGGTATGTTCTTTGTAGTTCCTGGCCTTTCCTCCTGTCTCGAATTGGAGAGCTCACGTAGCCCGGCTCCGGACCGGCCTGCACGCTCGCCTCGGGATGAGTGGAAGCTGCCCGGGAGTAGGTGCGGAAGAGGGGGCGCCAAGAAAGAGTGATCGAGTAGGGTTGGGGATGACACCGGCGTGAGTGTCCTCTTCTGTTCTTCACCTGAGGAGGCCAGCTGCAACGTCAGCCTTCCAAGGAGTGGGTTCTTTTTCTCTAGTTGTAGCTCCCCTTGACGGGAAATAATGCAGCCTCGCCTTCTATCCTGGGGGGTCTTAGCCTTTCCCTAAGGGTGTTTGAAAAGAGGCAATCCAAAGCGGTTAATTACCTAGCCCTAATTAGTCATTCTTTTCTGACGGGGGCTAATGTGCAAGAAAGGCACCCGTGCACAGAGAGACCAGAGACTTCCTGGTCTCTTGTTTGCTCGCTATTCATAATTGTTTAGTAACTGCAGTTTGCTAAGGAATTGCTGGGCTATCCGAATTATGTTCAAAGTGTATAGAGACTTGAGATAATGAATAAAAAACTGTAGGTATAAATTCTTTAGTGGAAAAAGGTTTTGTGCCTATTGGAACATTTAGTTGTCTCGAAGGCGGACCTGAACTCATTCACCTTTGGTTGACTGCTACTTACAAGCAACTTAACTTCTCTGAACTTGTTAATTCTCCTGCAAAATTATATCACTAATACTTTATCTCTCTAGCTTTCAAAGTTATTTAGAGGATCACATTTGTGTAAACTTATAAAAAAAAAAGCCCAGGAGCCTTAGGTTTTGAGTTAATTCTTTTTGTGAACTGTATGTTTGTTGAATACATTTTAGTTGTCAAAATGAATGTCTGTGGAACTTTGTACTTTTATTATACATACTTCTGATTTCTTTTTAGTTTTCTCTCTGTGCTATGGGAGATGTCAAAGAATCAAAAATGCAAATAACACCTGAAACTCCAGGAAGAATTCCTGTTTTAAATCCTTTTGAAAGTCCTGGTGATTATTCTAATCTCCACGAACAAACTGTCTCCAGTCCTTCTGTTTTTAAATCGACAAAATTACCAGTAAGTTATTCTTGACTAGTGTTTCCGAACAACTTTAAATGTAATTATCTTTCTTTACAAGATAAGTGGGAAATTTATCATGGAACATACATATCTGGAATGTTCTTTTTAATTGTAATGTTCATTATAATGTAGTGGTTGGGCTAAAAATAACTTAGCCAGATTGTTTTTTTTTTTTTTTTAGTTAGCATTTCTTTTTATTTTATTCAATAGATAGCATGTTAGCTTCCTACAGCTGTGGGTGCTACTAGTTACTATGGTTGATGATATGTGTACTAATCCATAGTTGGACTAATCCAACTATGTCATCTAATTATTCTCCCGTCTTCAACAAACATTATTTGAGTGCTATTTGTCAGGTACAGTTCTTAGCTATAGAGGTTACACCTTGAACAAATCAGGGTCATAAAACACAAATTCTCAAAGAGCTTATACTCTCATCCAGGGGTCAGCAAACTTTTTCTGTCAGGGGCCAGATAGTAAATATTTCAGGCTTTGCAACTCATCTGGTTGCTGTTACAACTAGTCACCTCTAACTTGTATTGTAGAAGCGGCCGTTGGTAGTATGTAAACAATAAATGTGACTGTGTTCCAATAAAGCTTTATTTATGGACAGTGAAATTTGAATTTCATTTAATTTTCACATGTCGTAAATTACTAATATTCTTTTGGATTTTTGTCACCCATTCATTCTTAGCTTGCAGATTGTTTAAAAAGAAGTCAACCTCTAACGGGATAGACACAACTAAATTGGCAACTTCAAGAGAATATGTTATGTGCTATAACACAAGGATGATATGGAAGGGAACGTTGCTCTTTAGGAGATTAGGGAAGGCTTCATCTCTTTAGCTTATTTTTACTGTTATTGGCTACAGTGGAGAAGTTCTTTTGAAGTCTGATCTTTTAACTTAGTAAATTATCTAGGAAACTGTAAACTGGGTGGCTGTTGATGCTAGCTACACATTCATATCAGCATGAAGCTAGTTATGCACTAGAGGAAAGTTTTACAATGATACACTTTATATTGAGTCATTATCTGACTTCATGATTTTAAATTGAATAGTATTAAATTTTAGTCTTAATAAAACTAACAGAATGATGCAACTTAATCCTCAAAGCAAGAATGCATGACATCTTGGGTTTTTAGGCCTGATATTTCAAAAATATATTCTGAATTTACAGATTAGGATTTGGATAAGTTTTTTGGTTTATTGGGTAATTGAATATAGAAAAGCAGCACTGGTTACCACTCATAATTATTTTGAGGATCACCTATTTTATGAGCTTTTGCAGGCACTTCTGTAGTTAGGACTTTGTTTAATTTCTGTTTAATTTCAGTTCATTCTTGGTGAAAATAAAGACTTGATAACTCTAAGAGATTTTTAGTTTTACTTGGTCATGTTGCATCACTGATGAGTGTTAATTGTGCAGTTTCTATACCTTTAATACTCTGTGATTTTTCTATTATTATGTAACTTAAACAATCACCCAGAGGAAAGACTTGGATATTTTAAAGAGATACAGTCAAGTCAGTTGACTTAGTGTGATTTGGTTACCATTTGCCATTTAATTTAGTAGTAAAGTCAAATTTTAAAATATGAGCTGTAAGATATTTTTGTATTATAACCACATTAATTTTTGAAGCTGACATTTGAAATTAGCGTTTTGATGAACTATTTTAGTATACTTTTACTCATAAGATCGCTTTCTTTTGTTAAGACTCCAGGGGAATTTAGATGGTCTATTGATCAGCTAGCCGTAATAAATCCTGTAGAAATAGACCCAGAAGACATTCATCGTCAAGCTTTATACTTAAGTCGTTCTCGGTAAGTTTTCCTTTTTGGCACCTAAGGGTAATAACGTACTTTCAACTGAAGAGAGATAGGAAATTCCAAGGTTGAATATTTTTATTTGTAAAGAAATCAGGGAGGAAAAATTATGATACAGATTTATCTTATCTAAATAAAGAGTGAGCTCAAAGAACTACATCCAGCAAGACCCCCTTGCTAACAGTTCCAGATCTGGGTAGGAGTCCTTTTCTTTTAGAGACAATTTCCTCCCTCTGCTACTTATGGGACACCTTTGCTTCCCCAGCACTTGGTAGAAGGCAGGGCATTTTGAAATCTGTATCTTTGTACATGATTGTGACTTCTGCCATTGAATTTTTGTTCTGTTTTCCTTTTTGGTGGTAGGGGATAGAGTAAAATGCTGTTTTATTACCACCTACATTTAGGGAAGCTGAAAGTCCCTTTACCGAGTTAAGACACATTGAATGGAAGAGTATCCATTATCAACAGAGAGAACTTTTCTAGACATCGTCCAGCTTTGACACTTGGGGATCTGATTTACATTATCAGCCTAGTAGTCACAGCAGCCCTAACTAATGCTTTTGTTAATGTGTTGTATGGATTTCCAAGTACTAGTGTGTCTTAGACTCCAGTTACTTAATGATGCCTAATGTAGTGAGACCATACACTTCTTTGGGGGAACACGCATACTTTTTGATTACCAACTGCAGTCATCTGTAATTACAAATTGCAGATAGCAGTAGTCAGTCATAGTTTGAGGGACTCTTTTGTTGATGTCAGTTTTATAGTTTGACTTTTTTTTATATTTGAAACAATCAAATCCTGATATGATCAGCTTTTAATTTTTGGTACTAAGGTACATGTGTTATTGGTCTAAGATAATGAATAATTCTTTTCCCTGTAACTAGAATTTAATCACACAAAGATGTACACATATTGAGATGCTCTTGCAAATATTCATCTGGCTTTTCTACCCCCTTCCTCTTTTGGCTTGGTAGCTTGATGACCATCCCCTCATAATTCATTAATGCACATCCAAAGTGCTGTAGCAAGGGACTAGAATGGGGATGGAGCATGAAAGATTTTCACTTAACACTAGATAATACCTTTGAGAGAGAAGGTGAAAAGAATATCTGAAAGCAGATGTGTCACGAATGAGACGAATTTTTTTGTTTCACGCAAACTATGTGCTGTACTTCGCCTCCTCTCTTCAGTATATTGATCCATGGACAGTCAAGAGAGATGCGTTGAACGCTGTGAGGCACTGAAGCAGTACAGGAGGTTCTTCCCGCCCTGCAGTCAACAAAGTTGTGACACAGCATTTCTTTACTTACTAGTAAATCCTGTATTGTTTGAGCAGGTTTGTGAAAAGAATCTTGGTGTATTTCAGTAGATAGACATGTAATGTAGAAGCGGGGGAAAGACCCTGATTTAATTTAACTTCCTCATGTCATTCAATGAATGGTTATGGCTTCTACCGAGGATAGTGAGTGTACTCTTAAAACATGTTGATTCCTTCTTAGAAATAAGCAAAGGCTTCCAGTGTCTCTTCCTCTCTAACCCAAGTTCCCTATTTCAGTGCTTTCCGCCTTTTTCATGCCATGCTACACATAAAAATGAGAACTGCAAATCATCCTGGTGTAAACAAATGAGTCTGTCCATACAGGAGGTGAACAGTCCTGAAAGCTCCTCCCTGCCTTGGCCACCAAGGGTCCATTCAGGGCATACCTGTAATACTGGACCCTGCATGCATCATGCTGCTCAGGATACCCTGCCCTATGTGACTCCTTAGAACCTTCCATGATCAGGCTCTCCAGTATTTGGCCAAACTGATTTTCACTGCTTCTAGCCATCACTTGAATATTTCAGGTTGTTAAAGTCCTCTGATGAAGCAGCAGAAGGTTTCTGAATGAGGTATTGCTAGATCAGAGCTTACTAATACTGTACGCTGTTATTGTTACGCCCTGTCATTTTGACCTGTTTATGTCCACAATAAGATGAAGAGAACTGAGTTAGTAATCTCAAAATGGCTGTTCAAGCTGAGATACGTGGATTTTCATTGTAGTCTATTTTCTCACAATTCCCTTATTTGAGAGATCCACTTGATTTTAATTTCTAATACACGTACATTATTATAAGCTTTGTTAAGCTGCAAGTTATACATGAAAAAATTTGGAGAGAAAAAAGTATCTTACCAACTTATTGATGGTAAGCAAGTATTCTTTCTGGGAACAGATTAAAGAAGTGGGCCCTGGGAATTCCCTGGTGGTCCAGTGGTTAGTACTCTGCTTTCACTGCTGAGGGCCCAGGTTCAATCCCCGGTCAGGGAACTAAGATCCCACAAACTGCACGGCGGCTTGGCCAAAAAAAAAAAAAAAAAAAAAAGAAGTGGTCCTACAAGGCTAACTGCTGAGTCCTTGGCAAGTACATGCCTTGTGCTTCAGACCCGACAATTTATATTAAATCTTACAGCTGATAAATTTGGGGTGCTATAATTGCATAATGTATCAAAGTGGGGAAAAAAGAATTTGTTTGGACAAAGTTTTATATTTTATATTTCAAATTTTATATTGTTGATATTTCATTTCAGAATTAATAATTTTGCCTGTTTATTTAGAACTGTAAGGATGAGGTTTTTTTCCTTTTATTTCAGAGTAAGAGTTGATTCTAAAGTTACGACTATGATAAACTTGCTATAATTGAAGAAAAAGAATTTGGACAATTTTTAGATTTCTTTGGAGTGACATACTTCTTAATTTGTGGTGATTAAAGGGCAAAGTTTATTCAAATTACTTTCTCTACATTGTTAATAGTAATTTAAAAATTGTATCAATGTCAGCCTTTTAAAAGAAAATATTATTCCATTCCAATTGTGAATGGAAAGGGGGGAGGTAGGCCTAACAAACAGCACAAGGCTGAATGAATATCTAAATACTGTCATTTACGAAATGGATAAGGTCCCAATTTTTCTTTTAAAACGAGCTTAACATTTGCCAGTTTCCAATGGGGAAAGAAACGATTTCTTTGAAAGGTTATTATTTTAAATGTTCAATCTGCTGAAGTAATGGCATGGTTATTTTTCTTCTTTATCTCTGTATAGAATAGATAAAGATGTGGAAGACAAAAGACAAAAAGCCATTGAAGAGGTAACTTAAAACTGTTACTGATCATGAAGCTAGTTAAGCATCGATTCTGCGTGCACAGCACCTCTAAGAGAGGAAGACTTCCTTCAGATCCTTTCCTGTCCCAGCTCCCACACCAGCCTACCCGTCCCCAGTCCCTCTCAGAGCTCCCCTAAGACCAGTGTTTTTGAGCTGTTCCAGCGCCTCTCATTGTAATGACTGGTTGAGTGCTTTTCTCCCCCAGGCTGAATTCTTATTTGGCCAGCATTGTGCTTGTTCATCTTTTCATTCTCACGGCCTAGCACAGTTGGTCTTCCCTGTGCCTTGGATGAGCACAAACCATTGTTTCAAGTTGGAGTTTACATAGAGCAAGTTGAATATTTTCAAGCCTTGAAAGTCTAGATTGGCCTCAGTAACGGTTTTATCTTTTGTTCTTGTTCTTCGAATTTTTAAGACATAGAATATATTTCATGAAATATAATATACTGCTAAATAGAAAAAGTATATCCCAAAGGTAGGTTTTTTTCTTTTTAATAAAACTAATGAGCTTGGTTTTTCACTTTTTGCTTTCTTTGTTTGCTGAACTCTTAGAGTGTAAAGGTTGTCTATCTAGATATTTGCTCAAAAGTCTTCATGTCATGGCAGCATTTTTTGTTTTTCCTTTTTCCCTCACTAGCCCCCTCTGCCCACCTCTATTCCTTAGCTGCACTTGGATCTTCTGCACCCCAAAAGACTTCAGCTATGGCATGTTCAGAGATCCAGTGATGTGCTGGGCCCCATATTTCAGATGTAGCCTATTTCTTAGGAAATCGTTTCATATGCTTTACTCCTGAGAAACGTTATCTACTTCTTAATCTATCTAATAACTTCAAAATTTTAATTCTAATCCAGTCACTTGATTCCTCCCCAGTTGAATATTCTCAGACTCCTTCCCATTTCCCAACATTTTGGGAAGTATGCTTTCTCTTTCGAATTCTCGACTTAATTTTAAAGGGAAATTCAGGAGAAAAGTTAAGAAAATGAATTTGGAGTGAAGATTAGGGCCAATGTAGCAGAAGTTAATGTATCAGCAACAAATTAAATTCATACGTATACATGTGAAATACAATAGATACATGCACATAATAAAAACAAAAACAAACTGCAAAGAAAAAATACAAAATGAAAATGAAGAGCCTTTTGTTCCCTGTCTCACTCCTTAAAAGTAATTACTGTAAAATTTCTTGAGTATACTTTCAGGTTCATGTGATCACATGTGTGATAATAGCACATGCCCTTTAAATATTTGCACATAAGTAGGATCATCATTTTTATACTGTTTTGCCTCTTACTTTTTTGCTTAATAATTTCTTAGAATATTTTTTTGATTATCAGCACGTACCAGTTATTAGTAAATAGCATACATAGTATTCCATTGTATGAATATATCATAACCTAATCCAGCCCCTATTGACAGATGTGTAGGTTGTGTTCAGTGTTTTTTCTATCACAAATAATGCTGCAGTGAACACCCTTGTACATATATCTTTGTGAACTTGCTAAGTCAGAGGGTTTGTGTTTTCAGCTTTTGGTAGATTTTGCCATATTGTCTTCCCAAAAGGTTGTACCAATTTATTCTCCTGGCAACGTTACGATACTGCCTGTTTTCTCATATCTGCAATATTGGCTATTATCAAACTTCTTAATTTGTGCTACTCTTATTACTTTAAAAATTTCATCTTGTTATTTGGATTTGTATCTCTTTCATTCTCAGTGAACTTATACTTTGCTTCATGAGTTTGTGGGTCTTTTATATTCCTTTTTTTCTGGGACTTGTCTGTATCATCTCTATTCCCCCTCCCCCCTCCTTTTTTCAACATCTTTTCTTCATGTTTTCATACGTAGTTTAGTCAAAGAAGTTAGTTCCTTGTCATAGGTATAGCAAAATATGAAGAAAATGTTCTGAGTTACCTCCAAAACATAGAGAGGGGAGGAGAAAATAGTGTATTACTTACTGTATTAGGCTTGATTAATTTTATATCCAGAATGAAAGAGGAAACACATTTATCCAAATGCTGTATCTCCATTTGAGTGTACTGGACAGTGGTGTGCTGGTAAATTAACAACAGGCCCTCTGACTGTGGGAGGAGTATGAGTTTTAGTGATTGCTGCTGTCCATAGTGTGAATACTCCAGCCATGGCCAATTTCAAGTTAGTGATGTGACTTCGCTGAATGGGGAAAGAAATGTAGCAGAACACCATTATATGTAGGCATTCTACCACACAGATACAAAAGACATAATTAACCTCAAGAGCATAGATGTTGGTAAATGTAGTAAAATAATTAGCAGATGATGATTTTGAGTTTTTATTACCTTTATTTTTAATATAGTTTAAGTTTACATAATTTTAATATTGACTTTGTTTGATAACTGACACACAGAATTCCTGAAAATTTTTTTTTATATATTTTTTTTATTAGTTTCTGCTTTATAACAAAGTGAATCAGTCATACATATACATCTGTTCCCACATCCCTTCCCTCATGCATCTCCCTCCCTCCCACCCTCCCCACTGAAATTTTAATAATTAGATCTTGAGAGTCAGGACAAGCCAGCTCCAGCACACTATTGATACCGGCTAACACGTATACATTTATCTCCATTTATTCCTTCCCTCTTCATCCTCCCTTTTGTCAGCCACCCCCTCATCTCCAAAAAAATTGGGGGAGAAATGAAAAATATTTTCTTTATGATTAATAACCTTAGCTTAATTTGCAAATTTAAGTGGTTGATTTGAAGTATTAACATTTTTCTTTATATATACACTTTAAACTTCTTCCATTTTACCTTTGCTCATTTGTGCTTTTAAGTATGAAATTTTAAAATATAACTATAAAGTCAGTATGTAACGTGTTTGATGGTTATTTAACACAGCTGCCTTTTCATGCTTCCTATGCCTAATTTTATGACTTTAATTTTCCTAGTTTTTCACAAAGGATGTCATCGTACCCTCTCCTTGGACTGATCATGAAGGGAAGCAGCTTTCAGAGTGTGATTCCAGTAAATGTGAGTGTGTTAAACATTGTTTGAATAAAAATCATGAAAATAGGGCTTCCCAGGTGGCGCAGTGGTTGGGAGTCCGCCTGCCGATGCAGGGGACGCGGGTTCGTGCTCCGGTCCGGGAAGATCCCACATGCCACGGAGTGGCTAGGCCCGTGAGCCATGGCCACTGAGCCTGCATGTCCGGAGCCTGAGCGTCTGGAGCCTGTACTCCGCAACGGGAAAGGCCACAACAGTGAGAGGCCCGCGTACCGCAAAAAAAAAAAAAAAAAAAAAAAAAATCATGAAAATAAAAAGCAGTGAATGTAAAACAACATATAGTGAGTGTCAGTTTATCTGCTTTGGTAGGAAGCTTGCTCTAAATTAAATTTCTGGATACCGGAGGATTTAACTATTTAAGGGCTAGGATTCAAAACTTGACTAAAATTTACTAAATTCTTTTTTTTCTTGGCCATTCTATTTTGAATTTAACTTTTTCTTCATAATCATTGTGAATATCAGTTATAATGATGGTTATAAAGGATCTGTAGATGCAGAAATAGTTGGTATTGAATATAGAGCTGAACTGTTAATTTTTGCAGTGATTTTGAAGGTTAATTTTTTTTAATGAAATCCTTAAATTGCTTTGCTTTTTGCTAATTTCCTGGTTTCTTATAATAGTAGAGGAAGGATGGGCATGTATAGGACCTCTGGGACAGTGTAATACAGCTGACTATCTGCAAAATTAAAAAGGAAGTTGAAGGGCAAGCCAGTAATCTTTCAAATATTTTTCTACCTGTAGTAAATGGTTATCTTATGTTTGCTCTCACTGCCCTTTGAGTTGTGAGCAATGTTCAAGTATTACTTGTTTATATGCATCCCTCATTTCAGTGGAATTGCCCGCTCTTCTGTATAGCATACATTAATTATGCTCTCAGTATAACAGGGGATATTTGTTCCATTCTTTATCAAAAACACAATATAGAGGGCTTCCGTGGTGGTGCAGCCATGGCCGCTGAGCCTGTGCGTCCAGAGCCTGTGCTCCGCAACGGGAGAGGCCACAACAGTGAGAGGCCTGTGTACCGCAAAAAAAAACAAAACCAAAACAAACACAATATAGAAAAAATGGATTGAGCACTTTTCATGTGTCCAGACAGTGTTAAGTGCTTTCAGTATTCCTTACAACAGCTCATATGAAGTAGGTGCTATTATTGGTCTCATTTTATAAGTGAGAAAATCTAGTTTTAGAAAGGTTAGAGCGCTTGTCCCAGGTTACAGATATGATAAGGTGGCAGAACCTGGATTTAAAAGGAAGCATTTCTCAGTTCAGATTCTGAATCGTTGCAAACTAAAGGTGGCATGCACTAGTGGATGGAGACCTGGGTTGTAGACCTTCTGCATTATAAACCAGAAGGGGTGACCTTGATCAACTTTTTCAATCTCTTTAGGCCTCAGTTTTTCACTTGTAAAATCAAGGGGTTAAACTAGATGGTTGTGTGATAACATCCCTCCCAGCTCTAAAATTCTGTATCCAGGGTGACTTATTCATAGATGGTAGGTTTCTTCCCCCCAATTTTTTAATGTTGGATTTTTGAACAGGTGAATCAGCCTTGTTATGTGATCTTTTTTATAACATCATTTTATATTCGAAGTATCCTGTTTTAGTTAAAGTGAGGCAGATCAGGAAGATGCTAAAAATACTACATATAGGCTCTCTGGTATGCTCATCAAGCCCATGATGACAGAGGGCAGTGGTTAATTGGCAGGGGTGGGAGGGGGTGTGCAGGCCTGTGCCATCTACGATGGTGTTGGGAGATAGTTCAGTTCTCTGTGGGTCTCGCATTTCTATACATCTCATGAAGAGCGGCACGGACAGGTTTTGATCCAGACTGTTTTTTCAAGGCTGTTTGTATTGTGTACATCCTTGGAAAACAGAGACGGAGTATCCCTCTGGAGCAGAGGGTAGGTTTGTTTGGCTGTCTAGTACAATAATGGTAACGTCTCCCTCTGGAGCAGGTTTGCTTGCAGCTTATAAAGAATGGGAGGGCTTCCCTGGTGGCGCAGTGGTTGAGAGTCCGCCTGCTGATGCAGGGGACACGGGTTCGTGCCCCAGTCCGGGAAGATCCCACATGCCGTGGAGCGGCTGGGCCTGTGAGCCATGGCCACTGAGCCTGCGCATCTGGAGCCTGTGCTCCGCAACGGGAGAGACCACAACAGTGAGAGGCCCGCGCACCGCAGGAAAAAAAAAAAAAAACAGAATGGGATTTCCCGTGCTTAGGGTTCCTCAGCTGGGGCACAGACCCTCTGTGTGTGCTGTATCCACCTGGCCTCTTTCATGTCCCTTCCTTGGGACTGAGGGGGCAGAGGGAGCTGACGTGCACATGAAGCTCATGTTGCCTGCTGTGCTGAGAATAATGAAGTCCCTTTGTCTGTGACCCGAAGCCTCCTTTCTTCAGCCAGCATCTATGCAACGTTGACACGCTAACCTGTCAGACCCTTTACAGTTCTTGACCTATGGTAGCCACTAGCCACATGTGGCTATTTACATTTAAATAAATTAAAATTGAAATTTGAGTTTCCTGGTCATACATTCACATTTCAGGTGCTCAGTAGCCACACGCAGTGGTGACCGTATTGTCCTGCACAGATAATGGAACATTTCCATCATCACAGAAAAAGTTCTGGAAAACACTACCTCAAAGTAGAGATTGGCAACCTCTATCTGTAAAGGGCCAAATATTAAATATTTTAGGCTTTGCAGACCATACAGTTTCTGTTGCAACCAGTCTACTCTACTGCTTTACCGCGAAAGTGTATCCCTGATGATACATAATGAACGAGTGTGGGTGTGTTCCAGTAAAACTTTATTTACAAAAATAGGCAACCAGCCCGATTTGTCTCGTGAGCTATCATTTGCTGACCCTCACTCTAGAGTAATGCCGTCTGGGTTTGAGTCGTGCCCATTATAGCTTAGTAGCTGTGTGAACGACTTAGCTTTCCTGTGCCTCACTCTCCTTCCCTATGAAATGATGAAATGAGATAATACTTCGAAGATCATGTACCTAGCACATGGTAAGTGCTCAGTGTTATTTACCCAAAGAATAACAAAGACAATGGTGAGTCAGGGGGAAAAATGATTTTGTTTGTACACATTAGCTTATGCTGTCAATTTTTACTGTCACCAGTATTTATGCAGCAAGGTGCTTCAATGACTGTACTACCTACCCATTGCGTTTTTATTTATGGACTTGAACGAGAATTTCTCTGGGAGCTATACATAGGCTGAGGATTTCTGAGTTATAGGCTACGTGTTTTCTGATTTGACTGTGCGGTGCCAGACTGCTCGCCAGAACGACTGTACAGTCTGCACAGCCACCCGCAGTGCCTAGGGTTCCCATATCCCCACATCCCTGCGGGTACATGGCTTTCACATTTTTGCCTTTCTCGTGGGTTGTTTGACATTCTAAATGATGGTTTTAATTTTCATTTCTCATATATTAACAGCCTTTTTATTTCCTCTCTTGTAAAATGCCTATTTCTAATTCCTTCCTGTTGGAATTGTTGTCTCTTTCTTTTTCCTTTTAATTTCTAAGATACCTTGTAGTTACATTTGTAGTTATCTTAGTTCTAAACATTTCACATGTCATCTCCTGTCACATATGTGCTACTTTTGTTTTGATGTCTTTGGTTGCCTAGAAATTCTTATTTTGGTGTAATCAGATCCATCCATTTTTCCTCATTTAATTGTGGTCTTAAAGTCATCTATGAAGCCCTTTTAGAGGAAACAACCAAGAAAACACTTGCAATACAGTTGAAAAGTGGTGTGAGAATAATCCTGTCTAGATGGAAGACACAGTTTAAGCTGAGACTTGAGTTATCCGGACTCGGGGAATGGGGCAGAAAAGTCAGAGAGGAAAGAATATTAGAAATACCTAGAGGTGAGAGAGAGAACCTGTTTGTTTTTTACAGTATTCAGATAATGTTCGGTTGGAGAACAGCTGTGCTAGAGACAGAGACAAGGTTTTGGAAGGGCTTTATTTACACCATTAAGGTGTTTGGACTCCAGCCTAAAGACCAAGGACATTACAGGGTTTTCGCAGCAGAGTGCCTTGGTTGCATTTGCCTTCTAGAAGGTCACACTGCCTACAGCAGAGAAGGCATTTGAATCTAGAATTCTATTTTTTTATTTTATTTTTTCACCCATTTATTTACTACCTGGTGCTTTTTCAGGTTAAGAAGCTTAATATTAGTCATTAGCTTCAGATTTTTAAAAAAATTATTTGCACCCATATTTTTGACTCCTCTCTTGGGGGAAAAGAAAACTGAACATGGTTTTATTGATCAAATTTCAGTTTCTTTCAGGATGGCCTGGCGCTTTAATTCCGACAATTTATCTATTTCCATTTTGGAAAAGCATCAAGCAACAGAAGATCTGTTTGAGGACATTGACGTTGACTAACATGTGTCCCCAACCTTTTAAGGTTGACGTCATGGAGAGCAACGCTGCTTTCCCTAAAAAGTATCTCTTGGTGCCGCCTTGCTGTGGTAATCCTTAAGTCTTATCCTTATGCTTCCTCAAAGTTGACCATCAATCAATTAATCAATAAAAAAACAAACAAACTTAGCAGAAACATGCCAAGTTATATACTTACATATGCAGACATTTATTTCTTAAATGTAAGAGTTTCCACACTTCATTTTTTTACTCTGGAAAACGTAACCCTAAAGTAAATGAAGAACAGAAAATGTAAGATTTTTCACTTAAAATGTTTTACAGGTATTAACGTCAATAATGAATCTCCAGTTGGAAGAAAGCTGACCATACATTCTGAGACAAGCAATGGTGAGTATGAATGTAAATTGGAAAAGAAGTATGTTCCATATTAAGCAACATTTGATGTTAATTTCAGCACATGTGATAACACTTCACTCTGGAATTGAAGTTGTTTACTTTTTATGAATAAGCTATATGAGAGCTGACCTTGAGAAACAGTTAGAATAGATATATGCAGCCATGTTTGAGAAGTGGCAATCGTGTGTTATTTTGTGGTTCAAATCATGTGAATCGAATTTTGGTTTTGGAAGGCATTCTTTTGAAAATTTGTTAATATTGGGAAATCTATCCCCAAATATATATAGGCCGGCTTCTTTTTTTTTTGTTTTTTGCGGTACGCAGGCCTCTCACTGTTGTGGCCTCTCCCGTTGCGGAGCACAGGCTCCGGACGCGCAGGCTCAGCGGCCACGGCTCACGGGCCCAGCCGCTCCGCGGCATGTGTGGTCTTCCCGGACCGGGGCACGAACCCGTGTCCCCTGCATCGGCAGGCGGATTCTCAACCACTGCGCCACCAGAGAAGCCCAGGCTGGCTTCTTTTTTGATACAAGTGCCAGCAGCACAACCAGAAGTTAACTTTTACCATTAACAGATTTACATCAGTGCTGGAAAGTGTGGGAAACAGGAAGGTGCCATGTTATGGAATGGGATGCGTAAAGTAAATAATTCAGTTTGTCTGGAGCATCATGGGGAGGTGGTTGATGGGGAAGCACATGCTAAACTGCATGGGATACACTTGCATTGATTTAACCATGTTTGTGTTTATCTGCTTGCTTCCAGCTGCTTGCCAGACATTGCTGTCTCTTCCTGTGGATTTTAATTTAGAAAAGGTATTAGGTAAGTACTGTATTTGTTTAAACCTTTAATAACTTAAATAAAAGGTTTTGTCTTAATGGCTTTTTGTAAGTGGGAATCTGTGGCAATGCTTCTTTCTAAAGAAGTGGGGAAGCCGTCCTGAAATTACTCATTTTTCTTTAATATGGCATTAAAGAATTAGCCTTTTTATCATAGTGAACTTAACTGTAGACATAAACTATTCATGAACACATCTTATTGGCACTACCTATACTAATAATGAGGCACAAAAAAAAGAAGGAATCGTTTCAGATTTCAAGCAGCACCTGTGCAGTTAAACTTTGCCCTCTTTTTGGAAAACAATTCAAACATAGAGATTGGTTTTTAAAACATCAGACAACTGAAATATAATTGCTCTTCCAAATGACTAGCTCTGCCTTTTATTCTGTTAATATTAAATATAGGTGACTATTTTAGAGCTGATGAATTTGCAGATCAATCTCCTGGAAACCTCAGTTCTTCATCCCTCAGAAGAAAGCTATTTTTAGATGGCAACGGAAGTATCTCTGACTCCTTACCTCCAGCTTCTCCCAGAAGTCCTCATAGTGGTGCTCAAGCATCACTTGAGGTTTTTTATTCAATAGATTTATCTCCTGTGCAGTGTAGGAGCCCTGTGCAGACCCCGAGTTCGGTAAGAAGTGGGCCAAGTGACTGGTTGGTTGGCTATAGGCATCTTGGACCTAGATGCTCCTATTGCTGTCAAGAGGAATGATTGTCTTTTGGGTTTTATATTTCATGCGGATTAGCCTAGTTCATATTTTGTCATTTAGATATAGGAATGTTTTTGGTCAGACTCTCCAATTTTGTATTTAGAGGTAAATGAGTCTCAAGGAATTTCAGGGTAAGGTACTTACTGAATTACGGAAGATTTTCAGTATAACACAACTAGATTGGTGTTAGTGGACTAACCTAAAATTTTTCATAAGCTGCTACTTGGTTTGTGTAAATACGGTGCATTTATATTTTATCTTCTCTAGTATATTCTATTTCAGAATTTTTGGAATAGTCTTCTTAACTATCCTTGTTACAAGATGCCTTGCCTTTTAGCATGTTTTTTTTGTTGTTGTTGTTTTACCTTTTTTTCTTATTATAGTTTACTTACAGTGTTGTATTAGCTTCAAGTGTACAACAAAGCGATTCAGTTATATATCCGTATATATGTTTTTTTCAGATTCTTATCCCTTATAGGTTATTACAAAATACTGAGTAGAGTTCCCTGTGCTATACAGTAGATCCTTGTTGATTATCTATTTTATATATAGTAGTGTGTATATGTTAATCTCAAACTCCTAATTTATCCCTCCCCACCTTCCCCTTTGGTAACCATAAGTTTGTTTCCTGTGTCTGTGGGCCTGCCTTTTGGTGTCTTGCCTTTTGCCACAAAACAAAGGTGGCATCTTGCTTTCTGGTGAATAACCAAAGTTATACAACCTAGTTTATGAATGTGTTTCAAAAATAAAGGTAAATAGCACTTGGTGTAACAGCTAAGGAAGAGAACCGTGTAATTTTATTTATTTATTTTTATCACAGGGTCAGTTTTCTTCTAGCCCTATTCAGGGTAGTGCAAAAAAATACAGTTTGGGAAGCATAACCAGTCCTTCACCTATTTCTTCACCCACTTTCTCACCAATTGCATTTCAAATAGGAAAGGCACCACTCTCAGGTATGTCTTGTAATACAACCCCCAATTAAAATTTTATATTGTCAATATTTGTAATTAAAGAGTCTCTTTTTAGCTTGTTCTAACTACAGAGCTCCAAGTGACCAGTCACCCTTTTAAAATTTAGAAACTTGGATTTTTTTTTTTTTTTTTTACAAAAGGAACAATTTACTTTCAAAGACTGAAATTCTCAGCAAAGTTCTGCTCTCATGTCAGATACAGGTAATTTGATTAGCAGTATTTATACCAAACATCTTACAAGCAGAATCAAAGAAAGATGGCTGTCGTAGAGATAAGTTGGTTTCGGTATGCCTTCCAGCGTGTAGGTAGGACTTTGGTAATCAGACATTCGTATTGCTATTGTGTAAAGATATATTTGTTTGAGTAAAGGTTTTAGGTAGTGTGTGGGAATTTACATATTTTTCTTTGCAATATGTCAGTTTTTCCTTGAAAAAAATTATAGCACTTCTTGAAAATTATTCACGGTTTACAAAACCTATTCATAGTAAATAAAATTGGAAAACTGAAAACTATTTTTGTTAGTTTTCCTTTTATATATGTACATGTGTATGTGTGTAAGTATCTCCATACATATATGAACACACACACACACACATAGTTCTATATCCTGCTTTTTTCACAAAGCATTCAATTAGGAGTATTCTCGTAGGTCATTCAAGTCATTTATTATTGTTTGAAACCATGATTTTGAATCACTATATGATATTCCATTTCACGGATGTATCTTTTGTTTTCAATCATTGATAAACATTTAAATTATTTCTAATTTTTCCTTGTATGTACAGTGCATTGTGCATATTTATTTCTTTAGGTTAAATTCTCAGAAGTGGAATTATTTGGTGAAAGGGGATGACTGTTTTGAAGGCTCTTGAATTTTATCAAATTTTCTTCATAAGAAGTTGTACCAATTGAAATTTTCATCAGTGGTGTGTGAAATGTCATCTTTTTCCCCATCTAGCAACACTGGTCTTACCATTCTTTTTGATGTTTGTTAATTTGGTACATTACAAAAAGGTCTCTTACTGCTTTAATTTTCTTGTCTTTGGTTATTACAATGTTGAACTTTTTCCAAATGTTTAGGGGTCATTTTTTGGGGGGGATTATTAGTTCAGACTTCAGTGTGTCTGTTCAACAAATGGTCTCTCATTGCTTTAATTTCCATATTTTTTATTATTTGTGTGACCAAACACTTCATATGTTCATTTACCATTGGGAGGATTGTTTGTATGCTTTTGCCCATTTTTTTAAACTTTTGTTTTTCTTAAGCTAACAAAGCTATAAAAATTATTAACTTTTAAGGCATTTTGATCATTTTGTTTTCCATTGTTAAGCTCTTTATTGTTGCAAATATTATTTTGCAGTTTTTTGTTTGCCTTTTAATGTTGCTTATAGTATTTTACGTAAACAGAAATAGATTATTACATATTTCATTTACCAGGTACAGCTGTTAATTTGCAGCTATCAGTTGGTTTGTTCTGTTATCTTGGATGTGAACAGCATTGTTATAGTAGCAATGTGCTTGTGAGGAAATAATTCTCAGGGAATAAAATATTTTGTTTAACTGAAAAAGGGAAAGTGCCAGAGGAATTATTTTTGAAGAGCCTCACCCTATTTATGGATACACATTCATTTGTGCTATTATTTTTAACACCAAAATTTCACTTCAGGAAACAACACTACTGTTAGAGAAATCCAGTTTTTCTGGCATGAAACATGATGATGACCATTTAGTAATGGCTTTCCCGTGTCTATGTTTTCATGATGTGATTTTTCCTTCCCAATCTTTTTTTTTCCACTCCCAATCTTTTAGAGCAAAGGAAGTTAACTCTCCATTCTCCTGATGCTTCGTCTGGAACAAATTCTAATGGAATTACCAATCCGTGTATCAGAAGTCCTAATATAGATGGCTGCTCACCAATTAAAAATTGGTCTCCTATGAAACTTGAGATGTGTACAGGGGGTGCTAAGTATCGGCCCTCACTGATTCGGGTACCTTTTACTCTCGAGGCTCACAGCGAAGATGAAGGAGACAAGGCAGATGTTCCTTCCACAGACGCCTCCTCCCTAGCCACAGGCACGGCTGGAGTCCACCTGCCACAGTTCGATGGTGACACTTGTCCACATGGTGCGCACTTGGTAGTGACCGCCATGTCTATTGCCCAGAACCAGTCCAGTGCTTCTGAGAAAGAATTGGCACTGCTGCAGGATGTGGAAAGTGAGAAGGAGAATAACACTGTGGATATGGTCGATCCCATAGAGATAGCAGATGAGACCACTTGGATCAAGGAGCCCGTTGATAACAGGAGTTTACCCATGACTGACTTTGTGAGTGGGCTCGCCTTCAGTATTGAAAACTCTCACATGTGCATGTCACCTCTCGCAGAAAGCAGTGTCATTCCCTGTGAAAGCAGTAACATTCAGGTAAGGTATTTGAATATTCTAGAGTCCTTTTCTTGGTCCCTTGGTGTTGTTCATCCTTTCTTTTGTAAGATTATAGTGAGAAAATGAGTTGTATGTGAGACTTATAGCATTACATATGTATTTTTAATCCGTACTGAGTGATATCAAGGGGGTTAATTCTTTTAACTTGGACTGATGATGCATATATTTAATATTCACATTCACTGATATTTATTTGGAGTAGGAAAATAAGAGAGCAGAAAAGAAATCAAGCTGCTCTGTTTTTACAAACTGCTAGAATCCGGCAACTTCTCAGGGTTCACCTCTCTTTCCTGTGGAGCTAGTCCCCAGAGAATTCAGTTTCTGGTGTAGTGTTTGTATTCTAAAAATACAGTAGTTTTGGTTTTTCCTTTATATAAGTTAGGAAAAGCAGTTTAGAGCACTTTTATGTATATTTCTTTTGGACTTTTAAACAAATGTGATTTGTAGCCACCATTTTTCATGTAATCATACATTTCCAATTTTGCAATATCTGGCAACAGGAAAGCATGATTCATTTGACAAATACACGTCACAGCAGCGCTTACTTTCAGAAAGACATTTGTTCCACTAACTGTCATATTCTTTGAGTTGAGAGTTTTGAAAGAACTTTAAACTAGAAAGGCAATTCTACCTGCCATTTCATAGTAACAATATCTAACACTTATGTAGCTCTTACAATATGTCAGGCGTTATTCCAGGTACTTCACACATGTTAATTTGTTTAATCTTCACAACCGTCCTGTGAAATTAGGTATACTGTCATCCACATTTTACAGATGAGGAAACCGAAGGTCAGAGAGGTTTGGTCAATTGCCTGCATAGCTAGCAAGTGGTGGAGTCAAAAGATTCAAATCCTGGCAGTCTGGGTTCCATGTTCTTTAATCCAAGTTTATACTGACCCATAGTAATAGTTAATACTACACTGTCTTCCAGTGTACCAGACACTCTTCTAACCTCTTTATAGATACTAATTCATCTGATTCTCACAACAACTCTATAATGCTTTAGTGCTGTCAGTTTTTTTTTTCTTTTGCTTATTTTTATTAGGTTGCTTTCTTTTTTTTTCTGCTTTATAACAAATTTAATCAGTTATACATATACATATGTTCCCATATCCCCTCCCTTTTGCGTCTCCCTCCCACCCTCCCTATCCCACCCCTCCAGGCGGTCACAAAGCACCGAGCTGATCTCCCTGTGCTCTGCGGCTGCTTCCCACTATCTATCTACCTTAGGTTTGGTAGTGTATATATGTCCATGCCTCTCTTTCGCTTTGTCACAGCTTACCCTTCCCCCTCCCCATATCCTCAAGTCCATTCTCTAGTAGGTCTGTGTCTTTATTCCTGTCTTACCCCTATGTTCTTCATGACATTTTTTTTCTTAAATTCCATATATATGTGTCAGCATACAGTATTTGTCTTTCTCTTTCTGACTTACTTCACTCTGTATGACAGACTCTAGGTCCATCCACCTCATTACAAATAGCTCAGTTTCGTTTCTTTTTATGGCTGAGTAATATTCCATTGTATATATGTGCCACATCTTCTTTATCCATTCATCCGATGATGGACACTTAGGTTGTTTCCAGCTCCGGGCTATTGTGAATAGGGCTGCTATGAACATTTTGGTACATGACTCTTTTTGAATTATGGTTTTCTCAGGGTATATGCCCAGTAGTGGGATTGCTGGGTCATATGGTAGTTCTATTTGTAGTTTTTTAAGGAACCTCCATACTGTTCTCCATAGTGGCTGTACCAATTCACATTCCCACCAGCAGTGCAAGAGTGTTCCCTTTTCTCCACACCCTCTCCAGCATTTATTGTTTCTAGATTTTTTGATGATGGCCATTCTGACTGGTGTGAGATGATATCTCATTGTAGTTTTTTTTTTTTTTTTTTTTTTTTTTTTTTTTTTTTTTTGCGGTAGGCGGGCCTCTCACTGTTGTGGCCTCTCCCCTTGCAGAGCACAGGCTCCGGATGCGCAGGCTCAGCAGCCATGGCTCACGGGCCTAGCCGCTCTGCGGCATGTGGGATCTTCCCAGACCGGGGCACGAACCCGTGTCCCCTGCATCGGCAGGCGGACTCTCAACCACTGCGCCACCAGGGAAGCCCATCTCATTGTAGTTTTGATTTGCATTTCTCTAATGAGTAAAGATGTTGAGCATCCTTTCATGTGTTTGTTGGCAGTCTGTATATCTTCTGTGGAGAAATGTCTATTTAGGTCTTCTGCCCATTTTTGGATTGGGTTGTTTGTTTTTTTGTTATTGAGCTGCATGAGCTGCTTCTAAATTTTGGAGATTAATCCTTTGTCAGTTGCTTCATTTGCAAATATTTTCTCCCATTCTGAGGGTTGTCTTTTGGTCTTGTTTATGGTTTCCTTTGCTGTGCAAAAGCTTTGAAGTTTCATTAGGTCCCATGTGTTTATTTTTGTCTTTATTTCCATTTCTCTAGGAGGTGGGTCAAAAAGGATCTTGCTGTGATTTATGTCATAGAGTGTTCTGCCTATGTTTTCCTCTAAGAGTTTGATAGTGTCTGGCCTTACATTTAGGTCTTTAATCCATTTTGAGTTTATTTTTGAGTATGGTGTTAGGGAGTGATCTAATCTCATACTTTTACATGTCCCTGTCCAGTTTTCCCAGCACCACTTATTGAAGAGACTGTCCTTTCTCCACTGTACATTCCTGCCTCCTTTATCAAAGATAAGGTGACCATATGTGCGTGGGTTTATCTCTGGGCTTTCTATCCTGTTCCATTGATCTATCTTTCTGTTTTTGTGCCAGTACCATGCTGTCTTGATTACTGTAGCTTTGTAGTATAGTCTGAAGTCAGGGAGCCTGATTCCTCCAGCTCCATTTTTCGTTCTCAAGATTGCTTTGACTATTCGGGGTCTTTTGTGTTTCCATACACATTGTGAAATTTTTTGTTCTAGTTCTGTGAAAAATGCCAGTGGTAGTTTGATAGGGATTGCATTGAATCTGTAGATTGCTTTGGGTAGTAGAGTCATTTTCACAATGTTGATTCTTCCAATCCAAGAACATGGTACATCTCTCCATCTACTTGTATCATCTTTAATTTCTTTCATCAGTGTCTTATAATTTTCTGCGTACAGGTCTTTTGTCTAGTGCTGTCAGTTTTGACATGCTAAAGTGTAAAACTCATGGAGGGATTTCAAATGATCCCAAATTACATATAATCTTTTGCTCATATTTTATGCCTATGTTGTCTATCCTGACTTCTAGGATTGTTGCTCAAAAAAATACACTAGAATCGCTTTTACATATTCCAGCTTCTAAATTTGGTTCCTAAGTAAAGAAGCACATCCAGTCAAACTTAGCCTTAAAGGTATTGTTAACTTTTTTGCTCTCCTTTTTTCTTGCTGCCTCTTTTTTTCAGGGCATCTATAGAAGCATTATAGAATACTTAAATGGAAATACACATTAATCATCCAGTCCGACCACCCCTTGGAAGCCTGTCTCATTATAAATTGCCATCTCTTTCTGCCTGAGTACCTGCAGGGGTATCCCAGCCCACCTTAGAGGACTTCTCTCACCATTTACAAGCCTCTTCCCTAGTGAGCTGAACTATGGTTCTGTCTGTGGTATCTACCAGTCAGTTTCAGTTTTATCCTTTGGGTCACATCATAATAATGTGTACTGTTTGCAGGACATTTTATAGTTTAAAAATGTTTTCTATACATTCTTTCCTACCACAGGGGTAGCTCCAAACATTCGAAGACAGTCACATTTTCCCAGGGCCTTTTGACTTGCTTTACTGTGACGGGTTGGCCTCCAAGCATTGTACACAGCTGTATTCCTGGAATATCCCTTCATCATCCTGAGAATTCCCTTAACCTCTCGCATGTTCTGTACCCCGTTCTTCTGTTTCCTGGTTTACTTCTCACTTGACTGGAACACATTTTCCAGTAGCTTTCTGAGGAAGAGTACCTTTTTCAAGATACTGCACGTCTGATCACATGTTCTTTATTCTCTCACATTTGAGTTGGAAATAATTTTCCTTCAGACTTTGTTTCGTTGATTCTGTTTTCAGTGTTGCTGGTGAGAGATCTGAAACCATTTTAATACTTAATCTTTTGCATATGGTCTCTTTTTATCCCTTTCTGGAGTAAAGGATCCTGAAATTTCAGTGATTCTTTGGTGTGGGTTCCTTTACATCAGTTGTACTGGGCACTCAGAGGGCCCTTATGATCTGTAAACTCATGCCCTTCACTTCTTGGATCTTTTCTTTTTTTTTTTTTAAGAAGATGTTGGGGGTAGGAGTTTATTAATTAATTTATTTATTTTTGCCGTGTTGGGTCTTCGTTTCTGTGCGAGGGCTTTCTCTAGTTGTGGCAAGTGGGGGCCACTCTTCATCGTGGTGCGCGGGCCTCTCACTATCGCGGCCTCTCTTACTGCGGAGCACAGGCTCCAGACGCGCAGGCTCAGTAGTTGTGGCTCACAGGCCTAGTTGCTCCGCGGCATGTGGGATCCTCTCAGCCCAGGGCTCAAACCCGTGTCCCCTGCATTTGCAGTTGGATTCTCAACCACTGCGCCACCAGGGAAGCCCTCTTGGATCTTTTCTTGAATAATATCTTAGATTTCTCTATCGTTTTCACCATTCTTTGGAACTCCTTTTGATTCTCCAATTTAAAAAAATCTTTTCACAGTTTTTTTTAACTCCCTTTTGTTCTAATTTTTGGGAAATTTGCTCAACTTCATACAATAACCCTTCCATTGAGTTTTTATTTCCGCATCTTAATCTTAAATTTGTAAGCTTTTTTGTTTGTTTTGCTTTTGGTATTAATTTAAAAATCTGTAGAGTGGCTGGCAAAGCGTTGCATGGTCTGGTCTTCCCCTTACTCTCCAGCCTCATTTTGTTTCCCTTCCTTCTCCGTTTCAGTCACATTGGCTTTCCAGAGTTTGGAATACCATGTTGTCTCCCTTGACGCCTGTGGCGGGTAACGAGATGACCTGAGTTGTCTGGTTGGCACATAGTAGGCACTGACATTAGTAGTGGTCTGGATGGGAGCCAGTGTGGTAAGCCACCATGTTATGTTAGGGGCACCCATGATCCTTCTCTTCCTAGAGAGTAGGACAGACTCCCTGTGTACTGTACTCCCTGCACCACAAGGGTTTTGTTCAAATGGAACATCACTCCCAGGAGTAAACAAATATGCATCCATTCCCGAAAACTGGAAACATTTTTCTTAAGATGATGATAGAATGCACTTTCTAGGCTATTCTTATGTTTGTGTTGGGGGCAAATGTAGTCTTTCCTTCGCTGATCATAATTTGCATAAAAGGGCGTAAGTGCAAGATGACTGCGTTGTGGGTTGTGTTGTTTGGTGTTCGTCACTGTGCACGTAAGTGTGGAGCGTGCAGCGAGTGGACTGGGGCAGTGGGGCCTCAGCTCTTCGTCATCTCATTCCGACACTGTGAAAGTTACGCTTTCTGAGCCTTAGCCTCATTTGTGAAGTTAATAGGGTGCTGCAAGGAGAAAATAAGAATATTACATGGAGTGCCATACAGGGCTGGTGCTTTTTTAGGCCCTCATGAAATAAATATTTGTCATATTTGTACCCAAACTGAAGTTTGCTAGTCCCTTTTTTCTTTTGCTCTTTTGGGCTGTAACGGTGTGTTGTAGAGTGCTGTAATTTTAATTAAAATGAAAAGCTGAGCTAACATCTAGAACCATTTATATACGTGGTATTATTATGAAGGTAAGATTTTTATTTCAACGATGGGTATGAGTATAATGTAAGCCACCTTTTAAAAAATGTGTATTGTTTTGAATCCTCTTAAAGGTAGCTTGCCATTTAGGTAAATTTTACTTAGAGATACAAGTAAGCCATTTAAGACAAGCTTGGTAAATGAGTTGGAAGTAAGCCACCTTTTAAAAACTGTGTATTGTTTTGAATCCTCTTAAAGGTAGCTTGCCATTTAGGTAAATTTTATTTAGAGATGCAAGTAAGCCATTTAAGACAAGCTTGGTAAATGAGTTGGAAGAAGTTGATCGTAATCTTCATTTTCATCTACTGGGTGTGAGCACAAAGTAACAGGGAAGTATGTTCTTAGTGGCTTGTACACTGACTTTCAAGAAAATTACAGGGACTTCCCTGGTGGTCCAGTGGTTAAGACTCTGCGCTTCCACTGTAGGGGGTGGGTTGGATCCCTGGTCAGGGAACTAAGATCCCATATGCTGCGTGGCGCAGCCAAAAAATAAATAAAATAAAATAGCCTAGAATTTTTAAAAAATAAAGAAAATTACAAGATATGTTTTATTAGAAGGAATTGTAGTAACTACTTTGAAGAAGAAGCAATTTTGTTTATTACTTTTAAAATTCATTCAGGATGATCAATATTAAATTGTATTGTTAATACAATATTAAATTGTATCATTCAGTTGTGAATGATAGTATATAGTGATTCATTTAAATGTTTTAAAATATTGTCTTTATATATAATTACATAAGCCATATCTTACATATATATATTTTATATAAATATTTTAAAATAAATTTACTTATTTAAACATAAAAGTTCCTCAAAATAAATTTTGTGGTCAAGTGAATTACACTTTGCAATGTTACCTGTGGTGGTTTTTTTTCTCTCTCTCCTTCTCATTCCTGTCAGATGGATAGTGGCTATAATACACAGAATTGTGGAAGCAATATTATGGATATGGTTGGAGCAGAAAGTTACTGCAAAGAAAGTGATGCACAAACCTTGGAAGTCGAGAATAAATCTCAAGTTTTTAATATAAAGGTATGGAAAAAACAGAGAAAGCTTGATATGGTTGTAGTTCTTTAAGTATTTACTAAATGTGACTATTTTCAGCCTATTTTTTTCCCGTTTTGTGTAAAATTTCGTTAATTATTATCTGTTGATGCCTCATCCTGTCTTCAGTTCATTTAATAGCAGGAGAAAGTGCTTCAAAATTTTATTTCCCTACCTCTTCTGCTATGAGGGAGCATAAGAGAAGAGGTGGGGGAAGGAGAGCTAGCGCTGCTCTGGAAATGAGGCTTGAAATCAGTTCCTTTAAGCGAAAAGGGGAACAGGAGAGGGTGCCCAATAGGAGGTGGAGGGTTTTGCCTCTAATATTGGCTCAAAACTAAACAAAAAAAAAGCATCTTGATTACTAGAGAGGGAAATAGTACAACTGAGAGATTACACATCAGTTACGAGCACTCAAAGGTAAGGGTTCTTTTCTTAAAATCCAAGCCTTTAGAGATAACACATGTGTATCTAAAAAACTGAGTATTTATACAAAAGTATACTGTTGAAGTGAACACTTACTGAACCTCCAGATAGGATGGTTATGTCTGTATATGGTTGGCGAGTTCCACATCCATGGATTCAACCAACCTCAGATCAAAAATATTCAGGGCAAAAAAACCCACAAAATCCAGAGTTCCAAAAGCAAAACTTGAATTTGCCATGTGCCGGCAACTATTTACATAGAACTTATGTTGTATTTGCAACTATTTACATAGTATTTACACTGTATTGGGTATTATAAGTAATCTAGAGATGATTTAAAATATATGTAAATACTACGCCATTTCATCTGAGGGACTTGAGTATCCATGGATTTGGGTATCCTTGGAGGTCCTAGAACCAATCCCCCATGGATACTGAAGGACAACTGTATTCAGATTTGAAGAATCCCATCATAATTTTAGGCACTGATCAGGAGAATTTTTTATTTTTATATGCCAGTTTGTTAATAAACAATAAACATCAAGTGTGCAACTAAACATAACTCTCCAAACGAATATTCAAGTTTAATATGGAGGCCACGTTATTTTACCTTTCCTCCGTTTTGTCATGAGGTGGGATTGTCCTTGTCTATTTAAAAGCAAGGAAGCATTAAGATACAGGAAGTACTTTTATGATACAGAATACTGATTTGTAACAAAATGTATCTTCACTGTCCCTTTAGAGTGCATAAGGAAGTTTGCATCTCGGTTTTTAAAACAGTTCACATAATTGTTGTATCCTTGAATGGTCCTATTTAAACTGAAAATAAGGTATCTTCTTTTTCACAGCAAGACCACTCAATGCAAAGGTGTTGGATGAAAATTGCAAATCGCCCTCAATGCAGCAGCCCGTAGAGTACCTCTCTCAGAACCAAAGACTCTAACTGGACAGCTCCTCACATATTTTTCATGCATGGGATCCATAATGTGATCATGATGGGGAAGAAACTGCTTCAACTAACATGCTGAGCTTCTTTTCTTTCCCTCCTTAATGTGAAAAATCAAGGGCTTAAATTTAGTGACAACAGAAAAGCTCCTGGAACTTTCAAGAAGTTACTGAAGTTCAGTTTTTATCAATAAATATTTTTGTACTGACCTTGAGTGATGTGTTTGTTTAACAAAAAACTTGAGCGATAACTTTGCTCCTGCCCTACAGGGTCAATGAACTGCTTCTTAGTGAGACTTACTGATAGCACTGAATTTAGCAGAAGTTCTGGGAACATGTGGAACTGTGAAGGTGCTATGTTTTATTTTACTTAAAAGTATGTGAATATACAAATGAATTCAAATTTATAACCTTTGTGAAAGAAATAAATTTGAGTTAGAAAGGAAAATCGAAGAGGCAGAAAGGAGGTTAAGCAGGTTTCCAACATTTTTCATGCTTGAGCTATTTATTTCAGTGTAGAAGTTCTTAGTTCCAGTGATAACTGGTCTAAAAAATGTAGATCTTCGGGCTTCCCTGGTGGCGCAGTGGTTGAGAGTCCGCCTGCCGATACAGGCGACACGTGTTCGTGCCCTAGTCCGGGAAGATCCCACATGCTGCGGAGCGGCTGGGCCCGTGAGCCATGGCCGCTGAGCCTGCACGTCCGGAGCCTGTGCTCCACAACGGGAGAGGCCACAACAGTGAGAGGCCCGCGTACAGCAAAAAAAAAAAAAAAAAAAAAAAAAATGTGGCCCTTCATGTATTGTTATTAGTGAGGTTAACGTGGGATGCCCAGAATGTATCTCCATTCCTAGGGTAGGGAACATCCTTTCCAGCTCACATTTGGTACGAAGAAGACTTAGTTAAGAACACAGGAGAACCAGGATAAACTGGGGGGAGGTGGAGCAGTTCCCACAGAGCTTTAGGCTTATGAAGCTAGGGTTGGACAGACATGTAACTAATTTTTAAAAATTAAATAAATAAACATTCATGTTGGGAGTAGAATGGGTATATAATTCGGGGCGAAAATATTCTTTACCTTGGGAGAATGTATACTCTCATATTTTACAAATTACCTTTTAAAAACTCTCTCATTCAGGAGGGAATAATTCATACGTAGCCCTAGGAAATAAAGACATACTATCATTGTGTCACGTCCTTCCTTACTTTTCTGCAACTTGTAAACTTCCTGCCAACCTGGAAGACACTTCTTGCTACGTACCTGGCTCATCCTCTCCCCTCTGTACACTAAACATTAACGCCATTAGCCACTAGGTCCATTGCTAAAGATTAGTGCATTAGGAAGTTGAGTCCTTAATCACAGGCTTTAGAATTAATAGGAGCTTAAAACAATTGTTGTACGTAAGAGGAATTCTAGATCCTAAGGGTAGGTGCTTCCCTGGCTGTGTTTTTTTTTTTTTAATAGCAAAACTCAAGAAACAAAGAACAAAGTTGTGATTGTAACTTGGATTCAAATCCTCCTCTGTCACTTATGACCCAAAATAGGCCATAAACCATCAATCTCCCACCAGTTAAATGGGGATAATAGTCCTTACCAAACAGGGCTTTTAAAATGAACTATTTCATGTCAGCTGCTTAACATAAGAAGTGGCATTCGAAGCATTTTAGATTAGCAAGGGAGAGGCTTCGGGGTGAAAATAAGGTTCCTGGTCATCCTGAACTACTCAGTAGGGACTAGAGCCTGAAGCAGGCCTTCTTCATAGAAGAGGCGTAACAAAACAAACCTGGAAAGACAGACATGTGAAGTCAGCATAGCCTTGTTTTACGCAGAAGCCTCCCTTTTCCTCGACTGCAGGTAAACTATGGCCCCTGGGCAAAGAATTTTTAAATGGCTGGGGGGAGAGGTGCAGCATGGAAATTGATTTAAGTAGTATTTTGTTAAACACACGAAAATTAGGAAATTATTTCCATTTCGCTGTCTGTAAACAAGGTCTTGTTGGAACGTAGCCATGCTCGTTTGTTTACATATAGTCCGTGGTTGCTTTCGTTCTGTAAGAGCAGGAGTGAGTGGAGAGCTGTGGTTGTGACAGGAACCACCCGGCTGGCACAGCCTGACACGTCCGGCCTTCACAGAAAAGGCCAGCCGACCGCTTTAGGCGTTCGTCCCCTCGAGGCTCTCCTTCTCCGACTGAAACAAGTTCTGCTTCAGTGTATGGATGTTTTCCTCAGTAACAGGAAATGGGAACAATCATTTTAATTACTCAAGTGCCTGAATGCATGCATTGGAACTCTTCTCACTTACTACACCTGCCGATGTGTTCGCCAGTCACTTCTCACTGTACTGCAAGCTCCTTCAAGGCAGAGATCGTTTACTTGACTGATGAGGAACCTGGTACAGTGTCGGAACTTCAGAAATTAAATGAGCCACGTAAAACGTTTTAAGGTAACTCTATCTCAACATATTCTTGAAGACACCTATTTTATCATTAATAATCTTTGTGGCTGACAAGGAAGTAGGCACGGGCACACCAAATGGCAGAACTTCAATCTGTTCCCTTTAATGTCCCCATGCAACCCCTCCTTTCCTCCATAATCTGATATATATGCAGTTTAAAAGCCATTATGAATTGCCTCCTTCTTATTTTATAAGTAACATGATGTGATGTTTAAAGGGCCATCTCTATTCTTTCTTTGAACCCTAATGCCTTATTTGCGGGGAGATATTTGAGCTGAAGGTCAAGGATGATGATCACACTTCTTATCTGGTGTTAAAAAAACAACTATTTTTTCCAGTTAGGTTCAAAATATTCTACTTCACCTTCCTTCAACACCCAATTCCCAAACATTCACAGCTGTTCAAGAACCACTAATAAAATGCAGGAGGCTTTTAATAGTAAAGGAACACTTAGTATAAGTCAGGTAAATTAAAGGTGGCAAAGGAGATTAAATGCTGAAGTCCCTGACAGCTCCTGACTTCATTGTCTTGAAATCTAAAAACTGCCGTACCATACACTGACAGCTTTCAAGACTTAGGAAGAATAGATTGTTCCTTCTAAAAATGTTATATTTTCTCCATAGGAAAATTATAGTTTTTTTCTATCAATAGTAGATAATCAAATTACTTATGCAAAATTCTTCTCCTCTTCAGTGAGCAGATGAGTGCTCCCTTTAAATGATCTTTACAGATCCCTCAAGCTGTTATTCTGTCACTAGTTAAGTGATGGTTATTCAATCGAATTTTTCTGCATAAATAGTTCTGTTCAATCCAGAAAGGAAGTAGTATGATGGGACAGACACAGTCAACAGTTCAATAAAAATGCAAATTGTAAAAATTATTAAAATGTGCTTAAAAGTAGCAAACTGTATCACACACTTCTTAGGTTTACAAGTATTCCCTCAAGATTTTTTTTTTTAAGGAAACCAATCTTTGAAGTTTTTTTTTTCTTGACTGTAGCTATTTTTGAAGCTTCTTCTTCTTTCTCTCTGGTTCACTAATATCCTTGTTTGAAGTATCAGTAGGAACGCTTATTCCTGGTATCTAAAGTAATGCAAATGAGAAAAATAGGTGAGTAAAAGCGTAAAATAAGGAATAAATCTCATTCTCATCTTCCCCTTCCCCACTGATGCTTTTAAGTTCAAAAAGATGCAGGGGTGGTAGGGGGAGGAAGGAGCAGTAGATTTTCTGCACGATGTATGTGTTGGTATATATTTCACACACAAAGGAACAGTGGTTCAGAATGTAAAAGGCAGACATGATCTCAGTAGGTAGAAGCATGTCACTTGGGAAGGGTGTGTTTAACTACAACAGTCAATTTATCCTAGCCGTGAGCCACTCTGTCCGGATCAGAGGCCTCAGGTGTGTCGGGGGCAGAACCAAGGTTAAGAACCAATGTCTTAGGTGAAACACACTTTAACTTGATCTTCAAAAGTGCAGATTTCAGAAAGAACTAGGCAGATCTCGGAACTCCACTTTTGGCACCAAGGACCTCAGAAGAAGCCCAGATGCCTGAGTTTCCATGGCCTAAGGAAATCAGTGAGAAAACAGGACTTCCTATGCAGATATTTGTCCTCCACAATACTTACAGGATTCTATCCTTAAACAGAAATAACTTATGACTCTATCACTCTCTTTCACAAAATACGTACTGTTTGTTCCACCACAACATGGACACTCTAAGTTTGGTCTTACCTGTGGTTCTACCAGGGACATTCGGATTTTCTGATGCTGAAGATTAGATGAGTCTAACATGATCTTCACTTTAACTTTATCAAATATACGAAGCACTGTATCTTCTATTTTAAGTGACGGTATCTAAACAAAACACATTTTACTATTTTTAATTGCTTTCTTACACTTGAGGCTTGGTTCTAATTCTTTATAATTTATCTTCTATATTAATTTAAAAGTTTAAATTCTAAAGTAACTTCAATATTTATTCAGCCTCTAGGTGTTCAACATAACAAAAACCACTAATCTAACAAACTCACATACATATGACATAATTATGTGCAAACCTCCCCCTTTCACTAATGTGGTCCCAATATATCTTCATTAACTGTAGGATTCTCACCCCTTTAATTAGCAAATTGTTGGTGTTACACAGGAGCACAAAGGTAATGTGGGCAGAATTTATTGTTCTGTAGTTCTACTAAGATTAGGGACGTAGGGAGTGTGTCAGGTAAGAGACACTTGGGATTGGTTGAAAAATTCCCTTCTTGGAGCTATAGGAGTTGTTCCACGTGTAGTTGAATTTCTGATGTATCTGTGGGGAGGAAGGTGATCTCCGCGTCTTACTCTCCCGCCATCTTCCTCCCGGCTCCTCCTCTTTAGTTTTTTAATCTGGAAAATTTTCTCAGGCTTCCCTTGAATTTCATGAACTGATTGGAAAACTTCTTGTCCTCAATTCATTGGCTATACTGGATTTTTTTCTTGGGTCAGACCTTCAGACTTCTACCAGAAATCGTTCCTTTGGGGAAACCAGGCCTTCCCAGAAACTCAGGAAACTGAAATCCCCAGCCGGGGAGTAAGCAGGGAGCCTGCGATCCGGCGCTTTGAAGTTTTCCCCAGAGCAGAGTCGAGGCGGCGAGGAGGAGCGACGGGAGGTGGGGTGGGTGGGGAGAGGTGTGTGGGGTTGGAGGAAAGTGGGGTGGCGACGTTGGCGATGGGAGAAGGGGCCGGGCCGGGGAAGCGCGGCGAACAGCAAAGTTTGCCGTCCCCCCGCTGCCCGCAACCCGCTCGCGGCGCCGCGCTCGCTCGCCTCACTCGCCGTCTGCTCCCTTCTTGGAGCTATAAACAGCCATTTATTCCTTTACTTTAATCCACTTGTTCACTAGGGACAAAGCATAATTCAAGTTTTCCTTAGAGGGGAAAACTTTACATGGTATAAAAGAAAGAAATCAAGAACAACTTTTGTATATGGGAAGATATACTGAGCCGAGAAATTGTGAGTAAAACGATAAGCTTAGCGAGCATGAAGTTCTGTAGGGTACAAAAATAATTTTACCCTTTATAGGTACCATTTGCAACTGTCCCCCCTCCAAAAAAACCCAAAATAAAAACATTAGAAATACTGTACCTCATCATCATAAGTAAGCCGTGGCTTTGGTTTGTCCTTTTCTTCAAAAAACACTGTACCTTCTAAACCATACTTTGGAATTAACACCACGATAGCATTCTTTCTCACAAATAGAATATAAGCTTCTTCACTTACTATTCCTTTGCTTTTGAAAAATAACTGTAAAAAAGCATACAATCTTATCAAGGATTATCTTAAAATATTTTGAAGTTAACAAAAAAAAAAATTCTGCAATTAAAAGTGAACGAAACTTCATTTCTAACATTAGTGATAGAAGGCAAATACCTGGGTATGAAAAGCCACAGATGCACGCTGAGCGTACTGTGCCATTTTGTGCCGAAAATTGAGATTTTTACATAAATCTGCAAGCTTGTGTTTGTCTGTCAACTCTGGGTAAGTGCAGTCAGCCCCGATAGCCACAGCCAACAACCGATGAACGATGATGTCTGCGTATCTAGATATATGAAGGAGAAATCAGAATCATGCTATGTTAGCATTAAAATGTCCTTTTAAAATTTGAAATCAACTATTTTCTATCTCTAATTTCATAAGGAAAAAGTACCTTCGGATGGGTGAAGTAAAATGTGTGTATATTGGGGATGCTAAGCCATAGTGATGAAAATCAGTATCCATTCCAGAGCAGAAGTACACAGCTTGCATCATGCAGCGAGTTGCCAATATTCTTAACAGGGTGTTTAGATATGGGAAGGTAGGTGAATCAGCCCGGTCCAAAGAGTCAGCCAAAGCCTTGGCTGTATCAGTTTTAATTTCCAAATTCTGTGGATAAAGAAGAGGGGAAAAAGCATCATATTGAACATTTTAAAATCAGTACCAGCACGTCTTCAAAATATAACCAATCAGATTGAACAAATATGGTGTTTTTTGACCACGTAATAAGTGTTTATATCTTTTATCCTTAACCTAGGAGAACTAAAAATAAAGTTATAAAAAGGAATGGTTGTTTTTTGCCACATTAAACCTTAAAATTTTCTGAACGCATTTGAAGGTAGTACAGCATCAACACTCTTAAGAAATTTCAAGGGGAAGAGAATACTGGGAGCACTAGTGCTATCTCTCAAAGTCCAATCTGTACTTGCCTTATCTTTGTTGGGGTAGAAAAAAAGTCAAATTAGATCTGGGTATTTTTCAGCATATCCGGATTTTCTCTGCAGAGAGTTTCCCTCCATTCAAAGTAGAAGTAAAGACCAGAGGCAAAATAAAACTGTATTGGTTACTACAGCTCAACGTGCTGATACAGCAATTAGCTGCTTGTTTTACTTTGGGAGAGGAGGCAAAAATACTTATATCCTCCTTCCTCTACCCAGGTCATAGAAAGAAATAGGACAGTAAGAGGAAATTCTCCAATTTACAGTACAATCCTTGAAGCAGAGGAGAAGCTGATTCTGTGCTGATGGATATGATAGGAGCAGGCCCAGCATAAAGGTCTGAAAAATCAGAAACCAATGTCATCCTGTTAGACTAATACCCTGAAATCCAACACTCCTTCTTCCAGCTCTCCTCTGGACAGGAAAGATGGGGCCTGAGCAAGTGATCCAAAGAAAACCAATGTAAGCCACAGTCACCCCAAGGGTAGGGATAATCATGCCTAAATAAGTCTACTAACCAGAGGCAGGGAGCATAAGGGGCTGAGGAAATGGGTGCCCTTTCTATGTTTTTCCTTTTTTCCACATATGCAAAAATGGACTTCTTTCTTAGGGACATGACATAAAGAGGGCTAAGTGAGTTGAAGATAAAGAGAAAAAAAAAACTATCTGTTAAGTCTCTAAAGGTAGACAGTTCAGAGGAGGCATGAAGTAACATAGTCATAAAGAACACGTGTAAAGGCACAGAGATATGGAAGAGCTTAAGATATTATAAATAACTTAGTCTGGAATATCTGGCTTTAGTGTAGGGCTCTCTTTATTTAAAGACATTAAAGGATTTTATTAAACAAATGATTTCAAGGTGCGAAGAGATGACCACACCCAAGTTGGATGACTTCTTTTTTAATTAAAAGAACTACGGCATATTTTTGCATCAGGAGACAACAAAATTTTTATGGAAATGTAAATATAGATTATTCAGTGCAATGGCTGGATCACTACACAAATACAGATGCTTTTTCAACTATGTGACCTTACCTTGGATCTAGCTGCCTTAACAAGAATATCGTAATTTGATGGAGGAGGGGCAGGATGTTTTCGAAGCAGAGCATACTCAGAAAACTCTTCGTGAATTTTTTTTGCAACAGAGATGTTGGCAAGTAACATAAATTCTTCCACCATGGAATTTGTTTCTCTGCCAATGGCAAAATCGTTAAGTAAGGAAAAAGAATGAGACTTCTATATATCATTCACAGGTTACCTTCTCTACCAAGAGATAATGAAAATTCCTATATAAACATTCATGTGTGTGTGCACATGTGTTTTTTTAAGAACTTAATATCCCTTTCATTTCTCAGCTACTGTGCTAACGATTTCTTACTATGCATCTACTCCATGAGTAAATCTCACGCTAGAAGATACTTTACAAATGGCATTAAAAAATAGCCTTACTAACTCTAGTAATATATAAAATCTAAATCATAAGCATTTTCACCTCTTTATACTGAGTACAAAGAGATTTTATTCAATTATAAGTCCACAGAAATAAAGTTTTCTAAGAATTAAAAGCTATTTAGGTCATATCAATTTTGGCTTTAAAAAAATGAAAACTTTCACTAATAAACTTCCACCCCAAAATGAAGAGATATTTAAAATAGCTATTTTGGGTGCTTATTATGGCCCAGGCATTGTGCTATAAGTGCTATATACATTGTGATATGTGTGTATGTATACATACACATATACAATACATATACACACATATGTATATATATATATATATGGATATAGATATTAGTCCTGGTTTTGCAAATGAGAAAACTAAAGATGTGTAACATTATTCTCTTGCTAAAGATTAGAATTATCAGTAGAAACAGGATCTGAGCCCATATAATCTGACTTCAAAGCTCTTAACCAATGTGATATTGTTTTTCATTCTACATAGTCTATGTCCACTTAAAATTTAGTTTAGTAAATGATCTGTGTTCTGTTTAATAGTGCTTTCTTTCTCCCAAGTTACTGAACATGCATTATTAATGTCATTCATGTTTCCATTTTTAACAACCTCTTATAACTTCTTGACAAGATTCCTAAAATATATTAATTTTTTTTTTAATATTAGGAAGACCTCTAATCATACCTTTAAAACTATGGGACAATCTCTTAGAAATGTGGTTTTTCTTCTTGGTAAGAAGAAATGCGTGATGTTCTGCTTTGGCAAAACTAGATTCAAGATTTTCCTCAAAAAAGCCCTTGGTATTGGGTTCACTGTTCCTATTAACATTAGACTTATCTGCACAGAAATTCACCCAAAGGTATTTTTAAATTTTAGCTCTAATGCTATAACGCACACACTGGTCCTAACAAACTTGAGTATATTCCCATTTTTAATCCTTGGTCATCTACTAGAAAAGTGTAAATGCATGATTAATTTCAGATCACCTTACATAACAGGCATGGAAAAGAGGCCTACCTCTGATTTAATCAAAACCAACCTTGCTTCCTAAATCTTAGCCCAAATCAATAAAACAGTAACAACAATACCTAACCTCTGACTATTCTTCACAACACCCTATGAGGTAGGTACCATTACCAATCCTATTTTACTAACAAATAAATTGAGTCATAGAGAGGTCAAATAACTTGTCCGGTGTCTGGCTTCAAAGTCCAGTGTTTGGCCACTATTCTATCCTATCACAGTATATTCTCTATTAAATTCTTAAGAAATTAATGAGGGGAATCTTCCTTTACATACCATAGCTATTATTGGTCAAGTTCTAATATACCACACATTAAGACAAACCAAACTGGCAGTTTTCCTTTTATAATATTTATCTTATAAATAAGATACATAAGTCTTATATAAGAAAGACTAGAAAGTGAAATCATTTATCATTTATTTTTCTCTATATTTCATAAGTAAAAAAACTCAGTAGAAATCATAACCCTACTAAAAATAGATATTTGGGGTACAAATATGTTTGATTAATTATATACTAGATAGTACCTTAAAATCAAAATCTTATCTACTACCCATCAAAAAAATTGCATACCTAAGTTCCTTGGTCTGCAGATCTATAGGATCATGAGTTTCACTGTCCATGTGGAATCGAACTTCTGGAGAAGAAAGAGTCAAAGCCCTAAGTAAGATAAAGAGGTGAATCAGTCATGTGAGCAGTAACAGATATAATTCTGGAAGTGATTCTTTTAAAACAGAAAATGATTAGAGCAAGTGTATAACAGTTTTTCTTATGAAAGCTTTATGACCATCTGCTAAGTTTTATGTTCCATTTTCATGGATAGCCTAATATTTTACAGTTCTAAAATGCATTTAAAAAGGGAGGACAGTAGCAACACAACAAAATGAGTCCTTGTATTTCTCAGGATTTGAATGACTTCTGTACCGAAACTGAGTTTTTACTTAGCTACAAGAGTTTGTAATCAGTTTTATAAATAAAGAAGGTAATCAATAGTACTTTATTTATTACAGGAAAAAATGTATTAGGGTGAGGGATGGTGGAGAGAGGCAAAAGGGAAGCTGCCGTGGGTAGATCAGTAACATCACAAGATCCCCAGTTCAAAAGTATCTTTCACATACACTCAACCGAGGAGAGGAGACAAACTACAACTAATGTCACAAACACTAATGGCTATTAATATCTGAGTGCTGTGGGTCAGAGAGTGCACTAGGCTAAGTGCTTTACATGCACAGTTCATTTAATGATTTGGCAAGTTCTCCTTTGACAAGTAAATTCCCACAAGGCAAGGCAAGTGTAATGTTTCTACACACCTTGATGCTATTTTCATCAGGTCAGCTCCAAATCAACCTAAAACTAAGAATTTTAATGAGGCTGGGTAACTTTGGACAATCACAAAGAAGGGAAAAAGATGATTTGGGGCAAGTTAAGTGGGATTCCTAGTCCTTTTTTCCCTTGACTCTCCACCTTTATTAGAAGAACTACAGAAGAAATACTAGAGAGGGAATCCAGACAAATATTCCTTTCTTTCCATGCATAATTTACAATAAGGTTCTAAACCACAATTAATCTGTGTTAACTGATACATCTTGACCTAAAGAGCAAGGTATACTAATCACATTTTGATCACTTTTTCTTCACAGAACATTTAAAACATGACATTTATTCTTTAACATAGACATATGATAGATATAATTTAAGACACAACATATCCTTTAAGAAGGTGAAAGACACCAATTTTTTTTTTTTTTACTGATTCCTTTCTCTATTCATCCTAAGACTGAGAAGACTCGATGATATGTTTTACCAGTAGATGACTATCTATCAATACTTACAAAACTAGAAGTACCGTGTGTTCAAGTTAACGAAATATCTTTCCTGTCCTAATTAGCGGAAGCTGTTACAGATGCAAATTTACATCTCTTACTTTAAAACTGCCAAAATAAATACAGTTTCAATTTGTTTTACTCACTTTGCTTTTACAACAAACTTTCTTCTGATGTCTGGCATACTGAAAACCTTCAATAAACGAATACTTGATGAAAAATGTGTTGTTTTGTATTACAAAAGAAATCTAACTATACTCCTCTTATTTACGTCTTAATGACAAACTTGAGCAATAGCTTCATTGGGTTTTACTACATCCAAATTATCCTTATATAGTTCCAAGTTTCATATTAAGGATCATGAGAAAACTCCCAGAAAACTGAAGTGTAAGTAGAGATAGGGTTGGCTCAGCATAAATACCTAGAACAACACTGTCCAATGGAACTTTCTGCAGGGCTGGAAATGTTTTCAAGCCATCTTGTCCAACATGGTAGCCACTAGCCAAACGTGGCTACTGAGGACTTCAAATATAGCCAGTGTGACTCAGGAACTGAATTTTTTATTTTAATTTTAATGAATTTTAATTTAAATAGGCACATCTTATGAAAACAGCACAGATCTAGAGTTTGCACTCCCCAACAAAAACACTTTTAGTAACTACTTGTGACCCTACCCTGGATGGGCACGGGAACCCAGAGACCAACATATGAAAGGCTCGAGAACCTGCTTTACTCTGACAGTTGATGTTTTTCAAGAATCAAATTTCTTCTAACTACTTCAACATGTTTGGGTACTTGGATACTCCTTAAAACTCCTCTGCAGTCTGGTAAATGCCAAGATATAACAGCTAAAAGATGTAAACCTGCCACTAGCAATCAGATCTTTGGAAAGACTGCTTCTAGGTAACTCTTAATCATTTAAAAAATGAAGGTGTTGGATTAAACAACCTCTAAAATCTCTTCCAACTCTAAGTGCAAGAAGGACTTAATCCATATTTATTTAAACATCTGAAAACCAATGTTCAATCTTGAAACTCATTTCTAATTAAAATTAGGAACAATCCATAGAACAGTCTTAAGACAATCTTGCCTTCCTAGAATTTCTTCAAGATCTTTAACTCAAACTTATCAAGATCTTGGACACAACAGAACTCTTGAACAAACATCAGTCCAGAATCAAGTTGCTAATATTTAAAAAGGTACCTGGAAGAAATGGAATGTTTCTACTTAAGGGTCCCTATTCAGCCTATTCAATAATTCATCACTGTCCATGATAAAACACTTTAAAGAGTTCACAAGTTATCTTAATACCAGGGTAGGTGAATTAAGACAAATCTTAATAACTATTTTTGAAATGTACCCATTTTCAATTCTTCCTTTTTTCAAAATTTTAGCTAGTTTATTTAGTCCACGGAGACTAGTAGTAATACTATCATTCATGGTTGTTGAATCAATTCTCATCTGAGCTTCAGCATATGTAAGGGAAGCCTAAAAAAGAAACCATATGTTAATACAACGCTTATGAAAACTGGCTTACTATGTTCTCATATTTCCACTACATAAAATCCATGATTTCAGAAAACCTAAAATCAATAACAAAAGAAGAGATTCCTATCTATAATATTTATACTCCACACCTATGATTTCTGGTTCATTTACTCTTATCTGATGCATTACACAACATAAGCGAACTTAGTTTAAAACAAAATAAAATGGTAGAATTGTTAGTAAATAGTTTAAGCTCTTTACTCATAGTTCAGTTAATGTATAAAACTTAGGTAATGTTAAAATAAAATAAAAGGAAGGTTAGATTATTCTCTGATAATGACTGTAGAGTGAAATCCTTTCCAGAGAACCAATACTGCCTTACTCACTGCAAATAATTAATAAAATTGTAATAGTCTAGACATCGTGTTTTATAGGAAATCTACTAAATACCCAAAATTAAGTATTTAACCTAAGAATCAGAAAATCATAGTAGAAAACATTAATTTCCAATTACAATCCAAATATACAAATAGTACCTCTGTTCCTATTTCCCTCCTTATGGAAAATACCATTTTTTAGCTTTTTTTTTTCTAAGCCGCTTTTTGAGTAAAAATCAGGAATAGTAAGTGTTAGTAGAGTTAGGTGATGCAGACCAGGTCAGATTCTTGGGAGAAACAACTTATCTGTTAGGGGATAAGAGTGCCCCATCTAAAAATGTTTTGTTATATGTTTACTAATTTTTTTTCATATAATTTTATAACACTGACCAAGTCTAGGAGAATTATAAACATCCTATTTAAAAATACTAATCTAGGAAAATTTAAATCATTCACACATTACTATCTGTCGGTTTAACACTGCCTTCTTTCCAATCACCAGCTGATTAGAAGAGAATGATGTCAAAGGGAGAGAAAAAGCAGGTAAACTTGGAAAACAGATCATTGGAAGAAAAGTGGTTTGGCAAACATCAGAGGTAGATTCAGGGCAAAATGAGAACACAAAGGAATCTGGGGAAAAGTATTAAAAAAAGGAGAAGAATGAGAAACATAATCTGGCTCCATTCTGTGTGAACATCGATCTCAGGCTAGTCCTACTGGAATTCAACCATGATTTATCACATTATTTCAGTGAGAAAATGCGAGGAACAAGGAGACGGTGTACATGCCATCTTTTAAAATACTAACCAGTTATAAACTGGGACAACTTCAAACACTGGAGCTCCTGAGTTAGGGCTAAAAGAAACCTACTCGGTCTCCTCAAGTATATAGGCTTGGTAAGTTTCTGAATACAGGAAAACTGCCACATAAATTCATTTCTAAATAGCAGCAAAAATTAAGCAAATAACTGAAAACAACTAGAGTTTGCTGCAACACTGGGGAAAAACTTATTATTATTATTATTATTAATAAGCCTAACTTTTTCAAAACTATCTAGAACATTGTTAAAAGCACCAAAGATGTTAAACATGAAGTAGTAACCATGAAACCAACCTTTGAATTAATGACACTTTTGGTAAACTTTGTTTTTAAGATTTCAGCATTGTGATTCATTTCCCAAATACATGAAAATGCCAACCTATGGGAAAAATAGATGGCATCGATTAATGGAAATCAGTTAAAGTAGTAAATACTATGTTTTTATGAAGAAATGTAAATAAGTACCTGTCAACGTTAGATCTTAGGGAACATAAGTTAGAGCTAAGCAACTCTGGAACCATGTCAATCCTCTGGAACAAATAAAATAGAGGTTGTGGATTACTGAGCTGTCTCCACACGTTTTTTGAGGTTCTACTCTCAAATATCAATAGCATTGATCTTACAAGGGGAAAAAAAAGGCCTTTGTGAAAAGAAGTGAGAAAATGTGAAATAAAAAGTCTATTTCTAGAAAAGTAGTTACACATAATTTTTACAAGGGAAGCAATGAAAGAAAACTGGATTTCACGTCAGTCAGTCTAAGTTTAAGTTCTCTACACTACCCACCTAGCTGTGCTCTGAAACTTTGAAATCTCTGCTCTGTACAATACGTTTGTACTAGATAACAGACACAGGCCCTAATAGCTCTACGAGTGGACCTTCCTCCAATACTTCACACAAACTACATGGTGTTTTCAACATTCTAAAAATAGAGAAACACTAAATTTTTATGGAAAAAAGCTACACAGAAGAACTTTGACAATGAATTTACCACAGACTAAGCTTAACTTTCCCTTCTACTTTCACAATTTTTCTCTGTAAGTTTATGGGAGCATACTTAACGAAGAATAAATGGTAAATTGTGACAGAACAGACTCGACTTAACTATATATAAGAAACAGAAAATATATTAATTACCCACCAATAATAAGTTAAATGCTACACAACAATTTATATCAACTACATCTACTTGTTATTTGGGTCACTCAATAACAAAACACATTGCAATATTTTCACTGATTTAAGGCCATCTTATTCTATGTATGTCTTTTAGCTAATTCATGTACTATTCCAGACTGTTCAAGAATCCAAAAGTGCCCATGACTTTGACAAACTGCACCATTAACAAAGTAGTAGTTCATATTGCACTATATATTAAGGCTGTCTTCTTCTCAGGAAATACCTCAGATGGTTTTATTATTAAGAATAAAACAGGGCCTCCCTGGTGGCGCAGTGGTTGAGAGTCCGCCTGCCGATGCAGGGGATACGGGTTCGTGCCCCGGTCTGGGGGGATCCCATATGCCGCGGAGCGGCTGGGCCCGTGAGCCATGGCCGCTGAGCCTGCGCGTCCGGAGCCTGTGCTCCGCAACGGGAGAGGCCACAGCAGTGAGAGGCCCGCATACCGCAAAAAAAAAAAAAAAAAAGAATAAAACAGATGATGGAAATTATGTATCAAAATTCCACTCTAAATTTAACATATTTACCTTTTCACAAAGATACACAGTTGTTCCCCTTCTAGCTGATTCTTGATCCAATGCATTTCCTGGTCTAATAAAATGGCTAACATCAGCAATATGAACACCAACCTTAAAAAGATAAAAAGGATGTCAACATGCTTAATTGGGTAAATGTACTAATGGAGTTCTAATGAGAAGAAATACGGCAAAAAGGAAAAAGGACCTTAGTCACAGTTACCATTTCAATTTTTTACATGCCCATTAGTCTCTGCAGCTACAACTGACTCTACTTGACATCAACAACTCTCAAACAAATTCTACAATGGGTCAAAAGAAAATTAACTCAAGACCAGAACTATATTTGGATAGAGCGTCATTATAATTATGAATACCTCCAAATTTCCATTTTCAAGTTCTCTACAATGGAGAGCATCGTCTATATCAGTACATCCTGGGGGGTCCACACTACAAACACACAGATGTCTCAGGTCTTCTCTGTTTTTCATGTCCTAGAAGATGCCACATTATTAAGAAATAAAAAACTATTTTGGTGGTACAGATGTAACACAAGCTCTTATGCAATCAACAATATCTATAAATTAAAAAAAACAGCTTTATTTCTTAATTATAACTGCACATCATGATTTATAGCTTGTGAACTCCTCATCTTAGGAAAATTTGACATAAGCTAATGTCTGTCCCCTAGAAAAGTCTGTCTTTCAGTAAAGCAAATGATTTCCGTGATACCTAAGAGTTCTGTACCAAACTAAATGCAGGGGAGGAGGGGACTATGGTTTCTACATATTTTTAAAAAACACATACAGAAATCAAACAAAATTAGTAGCTCAGATACAGTAATTCACTAAGAATTCTTTTCAACATACCTTCTCAGTGATGCTCCAGGGCATCTTTGGTAGAAAGCTAAGAACAGCCTGTGAGAAAGGCTGATGGGGAACATCATGCTCAAGTAACAAAACTTCTGTTTCAGTCTCTTTGTCTCCGACTTCACCTAAATTTTTTACAAAGTGCCCCTAAAACCAAAAGATATTATTAGAAAGGTGTATTTTACAGCTTTCTGTTTAGCAATTTATATTTTACTATCACATTAAATCCCTGAACATTTACATATCGCTTTAGTATTTCTAAATGTTCTCCACACTTCTTAAAAATGACAACTAGGTAAATTAAACCTAAAAATGACAAAGACTTCTCAAGTGATTTATGGGGGAGACTTCCCAAGGGCCCGGTTCTCATATAACAAGGTGTCTGTTTATTATTATTTTTCAGGTTTAAAATGTGCTTCAAATATCCTACCTTCCAAATTTGTTTATTTACAATCTACTTAGGTCTCAAATGCTGTTTTTGTAGTTGCTGTCACCAAAAGTTATTTGTTAGGAAGTCTGAGTAAAAGTCACCAAATGATTTACATTGGAATTTCCTAAAATTAATTTTCAAATTGGACGTACACTTATCAGGTAACTGTGAAATACTTCCAGATCTCAGTATGTATTTTATACAAAAGCAGATTCTATTTTCAGTAAAAGAAGCAACTTTATTCCCAAAGTTTTAATTAAATATTCTAAAATAAAATGATTAATTCAAGCTTACATTTGGATATCTGGAATTTCTGGGCCAACCATCAATAGCAACAATAATTCTCTGCCCTTCTAATGTAGAGGCCTGTCTGGTTTCTATCCGAATTCTAGGGATTCTCTTATCAGCAGGAGTAAAGAGATGTCTTCTTGACTAGAGAAAATTAGGAAAGAAAGATTTTACACATACAAAAAAGGCTGGGGATGCGGGCAAGGTGAGGGCTGTAAGTTCTATTCAATGTATTTCATTTTTTATTACTTAGCAACATGCTCTTTACTCACCTCTTTAATATCAGACTTGGAAAGCATGCCACAATATGGTCTCCAGTTCCTTCTTATTATTCCAACAACTCTACCTGTAGGCTTTAACATTTTTTCACTTACAGCAGTCTTAAGCTGAGATGTAAAAATAAAAGTAAAAATCTTCAGTTATCTTTCCTGTAAGGATAATGAGACAATTTCCCTTCAAAATTAGAATACAGATACCTTCTCAGGCAGTAAATTATGACATAAAACTATGGAATTTTGATGCTTCAAAATTCTAGGCAAGAGCATGCCAAACGAAACTATAGAAACAGTTCCATAATAAAGCACTACAAAAAAAAGAGAATCAAAAAAATAAAAGTAACTGAATAAATATGTCAGAACTGGACTCTGCAGTTTTAATATGAAGATTTACTGACTTGCACACATGTGCGTGCACAAACACACACACACGCACAGGTCTGGTAATTAAAAGACTAGGATTTTAGTACTTGTTTTCAATAATTAGCTGAGTGGCATTCATTAATTCATTAAAAAAAGATGTATCTTTAAAGGTTCGTCCTTATCCAAAATATAAACCCAAACAAATGATAGTTCTTATTGGAAATAGCAGAAGAACCTTATGGTATTTCACCTCTAACACTCTCCTATGGCCTGGACTCTGAAAAGATAATGTTATAGTAAGGCTCCAGAGTAGTGAATATAATTCACATAAAGAGAACTACTACTAATGTTGTGTGAATTCCAACTACTTGTATTATTCTTGTAATTCTAAAATGGGAAAATAAATAGGTCCTATCAGTTAGACTTTAGGTCATAAGAAACAACTGAAAGCACTCTCTTCATAATAAGTATGGTAATAGAGAAGGAATTATTAAACAGACCCATTTGTAAGGGCCCAGAAGTACATCTCTTATGCTGAGGGAACTTTAACATTACATAAACGCATTTCAGAAAACTTAAAATTTGTATTTACTTAAACCTCACTAATTCAGCCAGATCGTACACCTGAATGTCAGGATTCAAGTTTCATACTCAAGTCTTTTTGTATTTAAACCTTTGTTTTATTTGAGCAAAATAAGACATTAATTTAAAAGCAGACTACTTAGAGGAAAAGAAATCAACTATGTGTATGACATATATTATTAAACTGACAGAACTATAATTTTATTCATTATAAATAGTGAATAAAATAAATATTAATAAATGTGAAAGCAATAAAACTTGTTTAATTTTTTCCAAAGATAATACATTAACAACTTATTCAAAGCTACACAGACAAAAAAATAAAACTTTCTTGGTTTCATACAGTGCGTTCTCTCTCCTCTTCTTTCTCCATATCATCTTCATTTTGACCTTCGTCAAGTAAAACCACAGAAGATGGTGCTACCCACTGATTCTTCGGAAGAAGCTCCACAGCCACAATATCTTCATGAATAGCTCGGTTTAAATTTTTAAGTCCTTGTAAGATTATCTGTGTGAAACAGCAAATGACACGTGCCCAGATATTTTCAAAGGCAATATAATAATAGGAAGGTTGCCTACAGAAGTTTAGATATATTCTGATGTCTCTATGTTTCTATTTCCCCTCCTTTATACATTTTCTTCCTTTATAGTGGGGCCCTTTACTCTGCCCTCTTAATTTCTCAATAGCAAATAGAAAAAACATGGTCAGAAAATATGGGTTGTGTTCATGGCTCTACTATAACTCTTACATTAGTACCACAATTTCTTAATCTCTCTAAATCTCAGGGTCCTGATTGGTAAAACAAAAAAGAGAGTACCTACTCTTATAGGCAGAGTTGAAAATAAATGAAATGCAGCGTTCAAAGCAATGAGACGAGTACCTGCCCAATAGTGAGCACCCCAAAACAACTGCTATTTACTTTAAAGTGTGTGAAGCTCTCCAGAGCAATTATACATTATGTAAACAGTATTTCCCACAATAGATCATAATACAGAAAATAGAGGTACCATAGTGGGGTGTTTTTTTTGTTTGTTTTTTTTTCGGTACGTGGGCCTCTCACTGTTGTGGCCTCTCCCGCTGCGGAGCACAGGCTCCGGACGCGCAGGCTCAGCAGCCATGGCTCACGGGCCCAGCCGCTCCGCAGCATGTGGGATCCTGCTGGACCGGGGCATGAACCTGTGTCCCCTGCATTGGCAGGCAGACTCTCAACCACTGCGCCACCAGGGAAGCCCCTTTAGTGGGGTTTTTTATTGATTAGATTTTTATTCTCTTAAAAGTGGGTTAATAGTTCTTTTCCTCAATAAGCAGTTTTCTGAAAAAGTGATTAATTCTACTAGTATCTATGACCTTTCACATAATTTTCTTCAAGCTGATAAATTGGGAGGATAAAGCAAATTTAACTTCCTGTACAAAAATGTTAAACACTTGTGAAAAAAAAACAGAAAACATTTTAGTATAAAAGGAATTTATGCACACACTTGCCTCTTTATTGTCTTCAGTGTCACCATGAACCCACACTGTAGCTTCTAAGTAATTTTCCCTGCTGGCTCTAAATGTCCCTTGAAGGTATGTACCAGATTTTATGCCTTGTTGTAGCTTACTTAATGGAAGATGCTCTAAAAATATTATTTTTCCACTTTCTATTTCATTCTGTGAAATAAACAAACCAAGAGATATAGTTAGTAGTGAGCCTTTTGTATGCACCATATACAACTATTAACACCATCAGGTAGTTTTTAAAACAACCATCCACATTATGGTATATACCACTGTATGAATTTGAACGAACATAGCACAGCAAGAAAAAAATGCTTTCTATTCTTAGAAATACACAAACATTTCCATTTCATTATATTTAGGTGTCAGCTACAGATGCAGAACACTAAGAAACTCTGTGTACCCCCCTACCCCTACCCAGGCCTCCTGGAATGAAGGTGTGTAGTTAGGTGATCAAGTGAGCAGGTAGGTATGTAAAGGATAATGGAAAGCCTCAACTGCATGAAAAGACTGTGGTTCCTAGAAGCATAAGAAAAGCTATTTTTATTTGGATTATTTTAAACAGCTAAGGCTGTTAGATAGAGGTAGGCTGGCATCTACTGTACATCCACCACAACCTTCCAGGATTCTCAAAGACCTCAACATCCAAAATCCTGACTGCTTGGCTCCCTCAGTTTTCTTCATTTCCTAAATTCCCTACCTTCTGAGGAGATCACTTTATACCTTCTTTTTTTCTGCTTAACTCTCCAAGTTCCTTGTCTCCCTTCCTCACTCTCAAATGAAGGACCTCCACCTCCACACTGAGAATCAGCAGCAGTCACTCGAGACTTACTTCACCTCCCTACCACTGAATCTGCTCACCTATGTGAGCATCTCCTCTCCTCTATTCAAGAACTCTGTCCTATAATTACCTTTTCTCTGGAATCAAATTTCCCCCCTCTCTACTATAACATCCTCACCATCATATAAAGTAATATAACCTATTTTAAAAAAATAGGGACCTATTAAATACTATGATCCATTAAATAAATTAATTAATGATATGGTCTATTGAAATACATTAATTAACTGATTAACTAATTATTTCCTCATAGCCCCAATCTATCACCAAGTCCTAAAATCAACAAAATATTCGTATCAAAAAATTTTCCCAATATCTGATCTACTTCTCACCACCTTAACTGCTGCTACCATGATCCAATTTTCGGTCTTGTCTCCCAGGGCTACTAAAGTATCCTCCTAACTGGAGGACCTTGCTTCTAATCTATTCTCCTTAGAGCAGCCAAATGGATATTACTATTCTGCTCAACAGCTGTCTAGCACTCATGGGCTAAAATCCAGTTTTTTTTTTCCATGACTCACTACACCCTAAATGATCTGGTCTCTACCTATGTTTCTGACTTCATCCCTAACATTTTCTCCCTTGCTCACTCCATTCCAGCCACACTTTTAGCTATTTCTTGATCTTGCCAACTTATTCTAACTTCAGAGCCTTTGAACTTACTGTTCCTTCTGCATGAAATGCTCTTCCCCTAGTTGATGTTAATACATGGTTAACTCCCTTACATAATGTAGCTAATATGTCTCTGTCTCAAAGCAATTTGCTTTGTTAACATCCTCCCTAGCTCAGCTTAGACATTACTTCTATCAGGAAGCCTTGATATCCCAAATCAGGGTTAGATTCCCTTGCTAAGTTCAGTCAGTGCTCCTATAATGCTTGTTTTGAAAACACAACTGATATAATGCAACTGATATATTAAAAAATACCAGGTGACAACATAGGAGCACCTCAATACATGAGGCAAATGCTAACAGCCATAAAAGAGGAAATCAACAGTAACACAACCATAGTAGGGGACTTTAACACCTCACTTTCACCAATGGACAGATCATCCAAAATGAAAATAAATAAGGAAACACAAGCTTTAAATGATACATTAAACAAGATGGACTTAATTGACATTTATAGGACATTCCATCCAAAAACAACAGAATACACTTTCTTCTCAAGTGTCCATGGATCATTCTCCAGGATAGATCATATCTTGGGTCACAAATCAAGACTTGATAAACTTAAGAAAATTAAAATCGTATCAAGTATCTTTTCCGACAACAACACTATGAGACTAGATATCAATTACAGGAAAAAATCTGTCAAAACTACAAACACATGGAGGCTAAACAATATGCTACTAAATAACCAAGAGATCACTGAAGAAATCAAAGAGGAAATCAAAAATACCTAGAAAAACATGACAATGAAAACACGACAACCCATAACCTACGGGATGCAGCAAAAGCAGTTCCAAGAGGGAAGTTTATAGCAATACAATCCTACCTCAAGAAACAAGAAAAATCACAAATAAACAACCTAACCTTACACCTAAAGGAATTAGAGAAAAAGAACAAAAAAACCCCAAACTTAACAGAAGGAAAGAAATCAGAAAGATCAGATCAGAAATAAATGAAAAAGAAATGAAGGAAACAGTAGCAAAGATCAATAAAACTAAAAGCTGGTTCTTTGAGAAGATAAACAAAATTGATAAACCATTAGCCAGACTCATCAAGAAAAAAGGAGGAAGACTCAAATCAATAGAATTAGAAATGAAAAAGGAGAAGCAACAACTGACACTGCAGAAATACAAAGGATCATGAGAGATTACTACAAGCAACTATATGACAATAAAGTGGACAACCTAGAAGAAATGGACAAATTCTTAAAAAAGCACAACCTTTCCAGACTGACCAGGAAGAAATAGAAAATACAAACAGACCAATCACAAGCACTGAAATTGACACTGTGATTAAAAACCTTCCAACAAACAAAATCCAGGACCAGATGGCTTCATAGGCAAGTTCTATCAAACATTTAGAGAAGAGCTAACACCTATTCTTCTCAAACTCTTCCAAAATATAGCAGAGGGAGGAACACTCCCAAACTCATTCTACAAAGCCACCATCACCCTGATACCAAAATCAGACAAAGATGTCACAAAGAAAGAAAACTACAGGCCAATATCACTGATGAGCACAGATGCAAAAATCCTCAACAAAATACTAGCAAACAGAATCCAACAACAGATTAAAAGGATCATACACCATGATCAAGTGGGGTTTATTCCAGGAATGCAAGAATTCTTCAATATATGCAAATCAATCAATGTGATACACCATGTTAACAAACTGAAGGATAAAAACCATATGAACATCTCAATAGATGCAGAAAAAGCTTTTGACAAAATTCAACACCCATATATGATAAAAACTCTCCAGAAAGGAGGCACAGAAGGAGCTTACCTCAACATAGTAAAGGCCATAATTGACAACCACACAGCCAACATCGTTCTCAATGGTGAAAAACTGAAACCATTTCTACTAAGATCAGGAACAAGACAAGGTCACCCACTCTCACCACTATTACTTAACATATTTTGGAAGTTTTAGCCACAGCAATCAGAGAAGACAAAGAAATAAAAGGAATCCAAATCAGAAAAGAAGAAGTAAAGTTGTCACTGTTTGCAGATGACATGATACTATACATAGAGAATCCTAAAGATGCTACCAGAAAACTACTAGAGCTAATCAATGAATTTGGTAAAGTGGCAGGATACAAAATTAATGCACAGAAATCTCTTGCATTCCTATACACCAATGATGAAAAATATGAAAGAGAAATTAAGGAAACACTCCCTTTTACCATTGCAACAACAACAAAAATACCTAGGAATAAACCTACCTAAGGAGACAAAGACCTGTATGCAGAAAACTATAAGACACTGATGAAAGAAATTAAAGATGATACAAATAGATGGAGAGATATAGCATGTTCTTGGATTGGAAGAATCAACATTGTGAAAATGACTATACTACCCAAAGCAAGCTACAGATTCAGTGCAATCCCTATCAAACTACCAATGACATTTTTCACAGAACTAGAACAAAAAACTTCACAATTTGTATAGAAACACAAAAGACCACGAAAAGCCAAAGCAATCTGAGAAAGAAAAACGGAGCTGGAGGAATCAGGCTCCCTGACTTCAGACTATACTACAAAGCTACAGTAATCAAGACAGTATGGTACTGGCACAAAACCAGAAATACAGATCAATGGAACTGGATAGAAAGCCCAGAGATAAACCCATGCACATGTGGTCACCTTATTTTTTATTTTTTATTTTTTTGCGGTACGCAGGCTCTCACTGTTGTGGCCTCTCCCGTTGCGGAGCACAGGCTCCGGATGCACAGGCTCAGCGGCCATGGCTCACAGGCCTATCCACTCCACGGCATGTGGGATCTTCCCGGACCGGGGCACGAACCTGTGTCCCCTGCATTGGCAGGCGGACTCTCAACCACTGCACCACCAGGGAAGCCTGTGGTCACCTTATTTTTGATTAAGGGGGCAAGAATATACTATGGAGAAAAGACAGCCTCTTCAATAAGTGATGTTGGAAAAACTGGACAGCTACATGTAAAAGAATGAAATTAGAACACTCCCTAACACCATACACAAAAATAACCTCAAAATGGATTAAAGACCTAAATGTAAGGCCAGACACTATCAAAGTCTTAGAAGAAAACACAAGCAGAACACTCTATGACATAAATCACAGCAAGATCCTTTTTGACCCACCTCCTAGAGAAAGGGAAATAAAAATAAACAAATGGGACCTAATGAAACTTAAAAACTTTTGCACAGCAAAGGAAACCATAAACAAGACGAAAAGACAACCCTCAGAATGAGAGAAAATATTTGCAAATGAAGCAACTGACAAAGGATTAATCTCCAAAATTTACAAGCAGCGCATGCAGCTCAATATCAAAAAAACAATCAACCCAATCGAAAAATGGGCAGAAGACCTAAAAAGACATTTCTCCAAAGAAGATATACAGATTGCCAATGAACACATGAAAGAATGCTCAACACCAGTAATTATTACAGAAATGCAAATCAAAACTACAGTGAGGTATCACCTCACACCGGTCAGAATGGCCATCATCAAAAAATCTAGAAACAATAAATGCTGGAGAGGGTGTGGAAAAAAAGGAACACTCTTGCACTGCTGGTGGGAATGTGAATTGGTACAGCCACTATGGAGAACGGTATGGAGGTTCCTTAAAAAACTATAAATAGAACCACCATATGACCCATCAATCCCACTACTGGGCATATACCCTGAGAAAACCATAATTCCAAAAGAGTCATGTACCACAATCTTCATTGCAGCTCTATTTACAATAGCCAGGACATGGAAGCAACCTAAGTGTCCATCGACAGATGAATGGATAAAGAAGATGTGGCACATATAGACAATGGAATATTACTCAGCCATAAAAGGAAATGAAATTGAGTTATTTGTAGTGAGGTGGATGGACCTAGAGTCTGTCATACAGAGTGAAGTAAGTCAGAAAGAAAAACAAATACCGTATGCTAACACATATATATGGAATCTAAAAAAGAAAAAATGGTTGTCAAGTACCTAGGGGCAGGACAGGAATAAAGTCGCAGATGTAGAGAATGGACTTGAGGACACAGGGAGTGGGAAGGGTAAACTGGAATGAAGTGAGAGCGTGGCATGGACATATATACACTACCGAATGTAAAATAGATAGTTAGTGGGAAGTAGCCGCAGAGCACAGAGACATCAGCTCAGTGCTCTTTGACCACCTAGAGGGGTGGGCTAGGGGGGGTGGGAGGGAGACGCAAGAAGGAGGAGATATGGGTATATATGTATATGTATGGCTGATTCACTTTGTTATAAAGCAGAAACTAACACACCATTGTAAAGCAATTATACTTCAATAAAGATGTTTAAAAAAAAAATACCAGGGGGCTTCCCTGGTGGCGCAGTGGTTGAGAATCTGCCTGCTAATGAAGGGGACACAGGTTCGAGCCCTGGTCTGGGAAGATCACACATGCCGCGGAGCAACTAGGCCCGTGAGCCACAACGGCCGAGCCTGCGCATCTGGAGCCTGTGCTCCGCAATAAGAGAGGCCGCGATAGTGAGAGGCCCGTGCACCGTGATGAAGAGTGGCCCCCGCCTGCCACAACCAGAGAAAGCCCTCGCACAGAAACGAAGACCCAACACAGCAAAAATAAATAAAATAAATTAATAAACTCCTACCCCTAACATCTTCAAAAGAAAAAAAGATATTAACTTTAAAAAAAAAAAAAAAACAGGTGATTGCAGAAAACTGCACCTAGCTGAACCAAGCTGAATCCACACACGCGCACACACACACACTCTCAAACATCTATCAGTTACTTCAGATCACTGTGTTTTACAAGCCACAGCACTTCATCTGGTGTAACAACTTTCTGTTCAAATTTAGATAACCCTCTTTTCACCGCTTCATGAAGTTTCTGTGTCCCTAACCACATTTTCCCTAAGCTCTGTGGGTTTCATTATATAATTTTGCATGGCACAGTGACTTCGAGGAACACACATGTGTTACAAGAGAACCGACTGTAATTTCACCATATCCTACACTTACCCTACCAGAGTGCATAATCAAATACTGTGAATCACCAATGTTGGATTACTCCATGTTTCTTCTTCTAGACCAGTGCTATCCAAAACAACTTTGTGATAAAGGGAGTGTTCTTTTTGTGATCTCCAGTACGGCAGTCACTAGGCACAAGTGGCTCCTGGTTGCTTGAAAATTGACTAGTACAAATGAGAAACTGAAGTTTTAACCTGAATTAAATTTAAACAGCCGCATGCAACTAGTGGCTACTTATTAGACAGGATAATCCTAAATCTGTATTCTAAAAATCAAGCCCAGCTTTTATTTTCTCACTTCCATTTAGTTTTGTGAAGTAGCTGGTTGAAGACAAGCAGGGATGGAGAAAATGCTGTAAAGACTGGATGTACGTATAATGTTCTATTACATCAAACCTATTTTTATATAAATTGTATCTTCCATTTACATTTACCATAGCTGTTTGCCAGGCACTGAGATAAGAATTTTATTAATACAACTGTTATTACCTCATTCAACCCTAATAACAACACTGTGAAGTCATTATTGCTAAACACACTTTACGTACAAGGAAATATCGGCTCACAAAGTTTAACGGTTCCCTCTCAAGTCCACTACTGCAGTGATCCCTTTTCTCATCCCTCTGCCTCTAATCTTGCCCTTGATACAATGCATCATCTTACAAATGGAAATTGGAGTAGTCCCCCAAATTAGTAATAATTCTGGTCCTTCTCCTCTCTTCCTCCTAGACACACTCTCATCCACCTTTAATGTCTTTTAGCCTGACAATATAAGGTAGGGAGCCCAGAATCTTATCTGCTAACTTCTCTTCATAGCAGCCTTTTAGGGAGACCTTTATAAGACAGTTTAAAAATTACTAACAGAATAAATTGTTAAGTCCACACTATCTGGCCCCTTGCCTTCCTGTTCTACCTCTTATGACTCCCTCCCTCCTCCTATGGAATTGATGCTACAGCTGTATGCTCTCTGCAGTGCCCACCACTTCTTTGTTTGTCAAATACCTACTCATCACAAGCCAGCCATGAATTCCTTCATTTATTAATCAAACAGATAGTGCCACCTTGTGCCAGGCCCTACTCGGGTTGCTGAGGACGTATCAGTAAACAGCACTATTTGAGAAAGTCAAGTCTTTAGGGATGGCATTTTGATAAGAAGTCTATTAGAGCCACTCTTGTTGTTTATAACCCAACTCCTATTCCAATTCCGCTTACCCACCGATATTCCAATTTTTAAATTTGGTAACTATAAGCTTAACATCCGGAAGTGGCTACATTAATAATTTCACTTTTCAAAAACAAAATAAAACAAACTCAAACATACCCCTTCTTCAGACAAACAAGCAAGACGATCTATGAGTTCGGGGTTAGCAGTTAGGCTTTTTACATATTCTTCACCTGAAAAATAAGTTTTTTGTTCTTGATAAATTCAAATGTGTTTTTTTCCCCCTTAGATATGTTTTTTCCCCTTTCTTTTGTTTGTGACAGTACGTATGTCAAACTTTTTTTGAGGGGGGAAGCCCTCTGTTGAGGTGGTCACGCCCAAAAGGCAGTGGGTCAAGTATATCTATAAGCTTTCATTGCTAAGCCAATTCCAAGTCTTGATAGGGAAATTAATAGCCACTGGTGGCACAACTCACTTAGCTTAGAAATGCTGAGAAATCAAAAACAAATACAAAAATATCACATTAAGTTATACAGGACTATGAAAATACCAAATGGTCAAATGAACATCTGATTATGGGCCTGATGATAGTTTTTATATGCATTTGCAAACATGAACTAACAGTCCGGTCTCCATGGAGACTTACAAGTGAAAGCTGGTATCCCTTCTTCTATGGCTTTCTCTTTGTTTTTCCTGTCATTGGTTATGAAGATAACTCGCAGCTGATTCTCTGCCGACACTTTCTTCAAATGTTCATTGTACCACTTTGCTGCTACTCGGATGGCTCTATCATTCCTGTCATTAGAAGTTTCTCCCTGTAATTGCTCTACATAAGTTTCTCTAAATGTAATGGAAAGGGAAAAAAAGAAACAAATGGAAAACAACAGAATCAAGCACATGTAAAAAGCCTTAGGACATAAATGCTTAATAATTACTAAACTTAAAAGTCAATGGTACATCTTTTTCTCTTGAATGTATTCACATTTATACCTCAGGGCGGAAACAAATAAGATCCCTCTAGTCACGTTTTTAAGACAACAACTTGGTTGGAAAAGAAGAAAGTCACATTAATGGAGCAATAAAAAGACTAAAATAAATTTTTTTCACCAAAACAAAAATTCAAGATCAGAATTTCTACTTGAGGTTGGGACATTAAAAAAGTAATAGTTTGTTGGAAAAAAACTATACTGAAACTTTGCAGGTCTGATAATGAGATTTCATTCAAACTGTAGATTAACAGGAATTCCTAAAAGCTACTGATTGTATGATTAGATGATTTGTGATATGATTAATGTATAGTTATTAAATACATAATGCACATAAATTATCCATGGTAAACCCTGAACAAATGACAAACGCCATCTAGAGATTGAAAGACCAGATACAGATATGATTGCATATTCCTTCTAAGTCTATCCACTCTGAGCTATCAAATGTCAGCATACTGATTTCTTTAAATCTGTTCTTCGAAGCCAAGTTTAAGTACAATAACAAAATTCAGCACAATAACTTCTACCTACTTCTTAAAAATTATAGGCTCGGGGCTTCCCTGGTGGCGCAGTGGTTGAGAATCTGCCTGCTAATGCAGGGGACACGAGTTCGAGCCTTGGGCTGGGAGGATCCCACATGCCGCGGAGCAACTAGGCCCGTGAGCCACAACTACTGAGCCTGCGCGTCTGAAGCCTGTGCTCCGCAACGAGAGGCCGCGATAGTGAGAGGCCCGCGCACTGCGATGAAGAGTGGCCCCCGCTTGCCACAGCTAGAGAAAGCCCTCGCACAGAAACGAAGACCCAACACAGCAAAAATAAATAAATTAATAAACTCCTACCCCCAACATCTTCTTTAAAAAAAAAAAAATTATAGGCTCAATTTTAGAATTCTGTACTTATTTATATGGTTTTCAGAATTATTTTATTATTCACCATTAAATACACCTGATAATGCTTTTAAGCTTATCAAAGACACTCATAAATTTTTGAATTGGTTTTAGCATGATTGAGCAACAATCTTACATGAGATTTGCTCGAGTGTCTTAATTCTTCCTGTCAATCCCAGTATTGCTAAGCTCTATTCACTGCACTTAAGCTAACAAAATTGCTAACCCTGGATCAAAAATCTGATGATCATGCTCCACAGAAACTAGGTCTTTGAGTGCTGAAAAACAGTGAACTTTCTGTTTCTGGATTTCGAGGAGGAGACAGAAATAAGAAGTCTACAGGTGCTTTACTGATGTTCTTTATAACAACAGTATTTAAGTGTGGGATATAAGAATAAAGAGAAATTTGAGAAATTAAATATTTTAAATTTGCGTATTCCAATGGGATTTCATTATTACATCTACTGTCTAATCTAGCAGTTCTCAACCAGGGAGTGATTTTCCCTCCCAGGGGACATTTCACAATGTCTGGAGACATTCTACGTTGTTACAGCTCGGTGGATTGGTGGGGAAGGGGAGGTCTGTTACTGGTATCTAGTGCATATAGGCCAGGGATGCGGCTAAACATCCTACAATTCCTAAGACAGCCTTCCCATAACAAAGAATTATCGAGTCCAATATGTCAATAGTGCCAACATTGAGAAACTCTGATCTAATAAAAGTAAACTAGGGATGTCCCTGGTGGCGCAGTGGTTAAGAATCCGCTTGCCAAGGCAGGGGACACGGGTTCGAGCCCTGGTCCAGGAAGATCCCACATGCTGCAGAGCAACTAAGCCTGTGCGCCACAACTACTGAGCCTGTGCTCTGGAGCCCGCGAGTCACAACTACTGAAGCCCTTGTGCCTAGAGCCTGTGCTCCTCAACAAGAGAAGCCACCGCAATAAGAAGAGTAGCCCCCGCTCACTGCAAATAGAGAATGCCCGTGTGCAGCAATGAAGACCCAATGCAGCCAAAAATAAATAAATAAAATAAATTTATAAGAAAAAAAAAAGCTAGGACTCATCATAAATTATTTATGTAACATAAGTAACAGGCAATATCATATTTTCTAAGATCACACATTAAGTTCAAACAAACGTCTTGAATCTGAAACATAAAGAATTCTATTTCTTGGGCTTCCCTGGTGGCGCAGTGGTTGAGAGTCCACCTGCCGATGCAGGGGACACGAGTTCGTGCCCCGGTCCAGGAAGATCCCACATGCCGCGGAGCGGCTGGGCCCAGTGAGCCATGGCCGCTGAGCCTGCGCGTCCAGAGCCTGTGCTCCTCAACGGGAGAGGCCACAACAGTGAGAGGCCCGCGTGCCGCAAAAAAAAAAAAAAAAAAAAAGAATTCTATTTCTTAACCTTATTGTCGTCAATATGATCAGTTACAAGGTATTAGTTTAACTTTTAAGAGCCCATTAAGAATATATCTGCTTTATATTTTGAAAGCTTTCCTTTACAAAGTCCTATATTTTATTAACCTATGGTTATTCGTATAATATGGTATACCAGGAACCTAGGCAAATCTCGTCTTCCAAAATCCTATTGCTCGACTCATGCTAAAACCAATTCAAAATGAAAACATTTTGGAAATTAAAGTACCTACCATAGCTGAGGAGCCAGGAGACTTTGGTTCTGGGTTTGACCCAATCAATGCCTTTGTGACCTTAGCAAGGTCTGTAAACTCTGTAAGAACCAAATATTACTCCCAGAAGTATGAAACCTATGGCGCATCTTCTGACGATGTCACAGATTACCGCCAGGAACTCTCCCCCCAGTTTAGCTAATTCTATAGTTTCCTGATAAGTGACATAATTTCCCCCCTACCTATGGTGCTCGTTAGTAAATGTATAGAAATGCTTCTCCTGGTTATTAGTCACATCTCGGATTCGTTTATACACCGGAGCACTCCGATTTCTCACTTCTTGGAGAACTGTTTGTAGCACAATGACATTCCTGATGGCAGGGTCCTCAAGGACATCAATCTTTTAAATAAATAAACAAATAAATTAATTAATGAAAAGTTAATTTTTCCTGTGTTCATTCATAAATTGCTTCTGTTGAGCGTGAAACTCTGCCGGTTAAAAAAAAACACTAACTGTACATTAAATAAGGAGCTATTTTGCAATAGAAAACCCTTCAGGTCCATTAAAGAAGTACACATGTAAATAGGCTAATTACAAAACTTTGTAGAATTAACTTCATTAATAAAGTAATACGTTGGCCCACATAGCTTTCGTTCGTAGGCACTTACAAGCTGCCTGGGGGTCGCAGGCTGGAGGCCACAGAAGCCCAGGTCCCCGACCTCCAGACATTAAAATCTAAGGCAGAAGAGACACCAGGAGTTAGAAAATTGACGTATTTAAAATTCTTATAACTCCAAGAACTCAAAAAAAAATAGTACATGGAAAAGAACCTCGGCCTGGGGGGCAGGAGGCATAGGTCCTGACGGGGTTTGCATCTCCCTAAGTACGTGATGTTGCCCAAGACGCTCCTCCTTGGGCATCAGTCTCCCTATCTCCCTTTCTCCTGGTGGCGCCGCTGTGCCCGCGGCTCGCCCGCCTACCGGCGCACCTGGTGGAGCAGCACGTTGGTGTCAGGCAGCAAGTAGTGCGGCTGCGGGCAGAGGCTGCTGACCCGATCCAGGGGCTGCGGCTCGAGGACCGGCCCCTCGTGCGCACCGCCGCACGCCGCGCATCCAGACGCACCGCAGCCTATGTCGTCCCGCAGGTAGTGCTCGCGCACGATCTTCATCACGCCGCCCGCCCGCGTCTTTTTTAAGAAAGTCCTGGACTTGAGCATCTTGCCTCACGGCTTGGAATCCCGACCTCGACAGTGCTCTTCCGGCGGAAAATGTCAAGCTTGGAGCCCTGTGGCACAACTACACTTTACCCAGAGGTTTGCTCCTTCCCCCTCCAGGATATTAGTAAACCCCTCTCGCGGGGAAACCTCGAGACAGCCGTTGGTTGGCTCTCTGAGGGCTGCGAGGATTGGGCGAAAGCGGGCAGATGGGAGGAGCCCGGAGCCATTTCCGCCCGTGAATTGTGCGGGGCCGCCTCCGGACTCCATCTTCCAGCATGCATTGCTTCCCGCGCCTGGGTGGACCCTCGAGGGCTGAGTTCCGGTAGCGTGGGCATCTGCCTGCTGCAGCTTCCTCCGTGTGCGTGCGTAAATGGTTGTTTTGGTTACGGGTGCTAACGGTCCCCGACCTGTGATTTCTCGTTAAGAGGCTGCAACCCGAGTTGCTGTCTGGAGACACCTTCAGCTCCTCTTAAGTGGCGGCGGTGGCGGCTTCTCCAGCCTTCAACGTGGAGTAATTGAAGCTTTCCAGGTAGCTCACGGCTCGCCCCTTCCTTTTTTGCCTGGGACAAGGAATCTTCTGATGCTGCCAAATTCGGGTTTTATTCTTCACGCCACACGTGTGGGCAGTGCCAGTCCCGGACCCTTTGTATCCCAGGTGATGTTGCCTGTCTTTGATTTCGCCTTTCCTTATCCCTTTCCCTTTAAAAACGCGGGGAGCCGATCCAGTCAGAGCTCTTAGGTTTCCCTTCCACACACCTTTTTTCTAATCGTTCAGTTTAGAAAACTGGTATCTACAATACCGTAAGTAATTTATTATATCGTGTAGTATTAAAACGAGGGAGTTGTTGAAATTTTTGTGAAAGGGTTCGGGGAATTTGTCTTTTACCCTCTTGGTTTCATTTTGCTATCTGCAAGTCTATAAAAAAGTTTTATCTCACTATTTACCTTTTTAAAAAACTTAACTGATGCCTCATTGCCTGTAGAATACATTTCGAACATGCTGAAACACTCAAGGTCCTCCACAGTCTTGATTATGTATAAGGGACAACCCTTCTGTGTGTTTGTGTTTGGAGTCACTACTCAGATTCACATGGGCTTGGCCCAGGCTGACTACTACTATGTCCCTCTGTTGTTTTACACTTTCATCACTTCTATACCAACCTTAATACCTGAATGATTTTCCCTTTTTATTACTCCTTTCCAAATCCTTCAAGATTCTAAGTCCTACCTCTGTATAACCTTCCCCTGACCAACTCAGAAGAAGGTTCTCTATCTTCAACATGTGCTGCTTTTATTAGTAGTATTCCTGGGTACTAGCGATTTAGGGCTTTATTGTTTATCTCATACATTTCTTTCTTTACTCCAAGTAAGAGTCCTGCCCCCAGGAACTGGGTTTTTTATTCATCCAAAGTATGGGTTCAAAAAAAAAAAAAAAAAAAAAAAACATTGTAAAGCACCTATACGCCAATAAAAATTAATTTTAAAAAAAAGTATGGGTTTGGAATAAGATTTAATGAGTTTGATTTAATATGTTTGATTTGAGCAGTAACTTAACCAATCTGCCCTAGATTTGGGGTCCTCCGGTTTGCCTAACATTTACTTAGGGAACCCTTAGTATCTCTTTGATATACGTTATGCTTTCCATAGAGAATGTTTGAGTACGTTTAAATCAATATTTTTTAACCTACAGAAAATTGAAATAGAATTGGAGAAGAAAAGTGACCCATAATAATTAAAAATGTCTCGAAAAGTTGCCAAGCCATCAAAAACACTGAACATCTCTAGCTCTCTGGAATCTGAAGATATTAGTTTAGAAACAACAGTTCCTACAGATGATATTTCCTCATCAGAAGAGAGAGACGGTAAAATCAAAATCACCAAGCAGCTAATTGAACGGAAAGAACTGCTTCATAATGTTCAGTTACTGAAAATAGAGCTATCACAGAAAAATATGATGATCGACAATTTGAAGATTGATTATCTTACAAAGGTACGATCATGTGTAAATTTGCTATCTATGTGCTTTATTGTCTTGAAACTGCAGATATATAAGAATTAAGTTTATGTATATGTAATCTGAACTTGAAATTATAAATTTAAAATATCAAGAAAATAATTATATTTTCTTGCATAGTTTAAAAAAGCTGTCTTTAAAAAGAGAAGGAGGGCTTCCCTGGTGGCACAGTCGTTAAGAATCTGCCTGCCAATGCAGGGGACACGGGTTCAAGCCCTGGTCCAGGAAGATCCCACATGCCGCGGAGCAGCTAAGCCCGTGCGCCACAACTACTGAGCCTGTGCTCTAGAGCCTGCAAGCCACAGCTACTGAAGCCCATGTGCCACAACTACTGAAGCCCGTGTGCCTAGAGCCCGCATACCACAACAAAGAGTAGCCTCTGCTCACCGCAACTAGAGAAAAACTGCGCACAGCAACGAAGCCCCAATGCAAAAATAAAATAAATAAATAAATTTATAAAATAAATAAATAAAATAAAAGGAGAAAGGAAGTGAATAGTAGTTCTGTGTACCAAATAAAAAGTCTTGAAAGAAGGGGTGACTTAAAGGTGGGCAGGGATGGATTGCTTCTGTAGGCTCAGTTTTTAAAATGTATTATGTGTGAGGTATATTTTCTCCAGTGTTTTTTTTCTGGCCAAGTTTTTTCTGCTTCATTGAGAATTAGCCCTGATGTGACTAGTTAGATAGGGAGAATCAAGATCATTATTACATTACTGAATCTGTTTAGTCCTCTACCATGGAACTTTGGTTTCTTTATATCTTGCTCTTTGATAGTTACTGTGTCATAGTACCAAGTGTAACAAATTCACTTACCATGGTCTTTAACAAGTGGTATCTGCCAAGTAACAAGGGATGCCCTGGTCCTTGTTTTTCTGCCTTGTGTGTTCATTTACACTTACGGAGTGTTTTATGTAAGGCCTGGTAAAGTTGTCGCTAGTTATAAAAAATTTACAGTGGTTTCAGAAAGACAGGATAAACATTGCAACTCTCACTACTTCTGTCTTCTGAGAAAGTCTTTTCTTTCCAGTAGTAAACCCTCCATCTTTGCTCTTGATCCCACCTCTTCCTATCTCCTCCCCTCCCCATTTTGTTTCAGTTATATCTACCTTCTCTCTTGTTAAGTCAGTCTTGGTTAGTTCTTGCCTATGTATAAGTATCATGCTGCTAGAAAAATTTCTTGACCACGCCTCTCTAGGAAAATGAAATGTCCTAAATCCCAAGGTCTTGATGATGTAAAGAAATCATTTAGGTACATTTAAAAATATATATTAATAGCTAACATTTAGTGAGCGCTTATTCTGTGCCAGACCCTGTTCTGTGAGCTTTTTCATGTATTATCTCATTTAAGCCATACAGCTCTTTGAGGTGTAGGAGCTTTTAGGGGGATCTTCTCTGACCTATCATATTAAATGAATCAATAGAATAAGTTAGACTGATATTTAGTAAGCACAGAATAAGTATTAGTCATTGTTGCTGTTATTAACTAAAATAATATTCTCATTTTTTTCACTCTGCTTATTTTCTGTGCCTTACATCTATGCTCATAGGACTACCTGCCTTGTTTGTTGGGTATTTGTCTCTCTTAATAAAGTGTAAGGATCCTGAGGACAGGGACTTCTTTGTAGTCCCTGTTTTATCTCCAGCACTTAGAACTGTCCCTGGCACCTAGTAAGTGCTCAGCTGTTTCTTAAATGAGTGACTTAACCTCATTTTGCTATTGAAAAAAACAGAACCATAACTGGTTAATAGCTTACCAAGGCCATTCAGATGGAAGTGATGGAGCCAGGTGGGATTAACACCAAGAAGTCTAATGCCTATGCTCCATCCAAGTAAACCTCCTAAGACTTCCTTTTAGGTTCTCTATGCAGTCACCTACCTAGACTAGGTCACTTGGTATTTTATCAGTGTATCCTGTGGTTTCCCGTTCTTTTCCCTTAGTCATATTGTTTTTACTTTTCAAATGGACTGCCACAGTGCCGCTGGCTCATGTATCTCTATTCTTAACATCTCCTTCAATGGGAGTCATTGAAGAAGCCTGAGGTAATCTCCCACTTGTTAATCTACCCACTCAGTCAACAAATATTCTATTAAGTGCCAACTGTATACCACATTGAAAATTACATTTTGTTTGGCCACTTTTTAAATTATTTGTTTTCAGCTTGCATTGTGCTTGGTTATAAGTGGCTTCTCCTTTTTAAAGTGTAACGTTTACATTATGGGCATGGTGGTTTATTCATGAGATGCTTTCCGGTATAACAGATCAGAGCTGCAGTTCCAGACACACACAATTTGAGTTTGGATCCCAGCCCTTATATAGTTACCTTGAGCAAATTCCTTAAGTTTTTTATTCCCTGATTTCCTGTAAAATAAGAATAAGCATAGTTTTTACTTCATGGAGTTGTTGGAGGATTAAATTACTCAAGGCACGTAAGCTCTTAGATGTCTGGTGTATAATAAATAATAGTAATAGTTATATTTATTCAGCACTGTATATTATTATTATTATTGTATCCCATGGTGCTTAGTATAGTTTTTTATTTTTGTGGTTTTCTGATTGGACTGAAAATGTAAAAGATTAAGTTAGTCATATTCCTGAGTTTATGACACACAGTCATCATTGATCCTTGCAAGATCACTTCTTATTTTGTACATTTATTCTTTTTATTCCCATAATTCATTTCTCTTCCTCCCTTTCTCTATGTTTATTTTTTCCTTTTAACATTTATTCTTTAAAAAAAATTTACTGAGGTACAGTCAATTTACAGTATTATATAAGTTTCAAGTGTACAACATAGTGATTCACAATTTTTAAAGGTTATACTCCATTTATGGTTATTATAAGCATTTATCTTGAACATGAGTATTTTTCTTACTTTTTTTCCTTTACATAAATCTGAATTGCATGTTTTGTTTTAGATTTTATTTATTTTATAGTTTTTCCTTTCAACTCAGTGTGGTTTTTAAGATCCTTCATGTTACCACGTGCAAGTCTAGTCCTTTGCTTCCAGCAGCTACACAGTTCAGGTGTGTGTCTACCCATCCATCCACCCATTCCCGCAACGATAGGCACCCAGGATGCCTCTAGCTCCTTGCCACCACATGCAGCATGGCCTTCTTTAGACATTCCTCTTCTGGACCTGGTGTGAACATTTCTTTGATATATATACTAAGGAGTGGAATTTCTGGCTCACAGGGTATATGTCTACTTAATTTAAGTATACTTCCAAATTGCTCTCCACAGTAGCTGCCTGCTCTGCATTCCTGTGTTTTTTGTCTATGAGCACTAGGGTTGTCCTGCTTAGAGACCCCTTGGGGTAATATATTTGCTGTCAAATATGGGAGGAAGTATTAGATGGTAGAAGAATTAGTCTTCCTTAATTCGTCAAATCCAAGACACCTGGATTGGAAGACGGACCACTATGTGTATTGCTAGGGTTAGACACTGCCAAGTTAAACCGTTATGTGCTGTAGTTTGTAAGATGCATTCCAGCTTCAGAGATGAAAAATGTGGAAAAGTGTGAGTCTGGGATTGATGAAGGAACAGGATTTTTAGCCACTCATTCCTTCTCCAAAGCTTACCAGTACATTGAACGTCAGGGATACGAAGATGAAAATGTCACATTCTAGCATTACAAAAATAAATTTCCCTCCCTAGACTATAGCTCCATGATAATGGTTGGAGTGGGAAGCTGGGAAGTGTAAGTCTTTAACTGGACAGATTGTTGTCTCTAATAAAAACCAGAGTTACCTGAGAAAGAGGGGAAAACTTGATGTTGGGAGACAAATAACAGTTTTTTCCACTCATCAAGGTCTTTTTTCATTTGGAAATATTTGAATCTATATAATATAACTTCTCTCCACACCAGTATGGCAAGTGTACAATGCTTATGTTTATTACAGCTTACTACTGGTGGTACAGTTTATTACTAAGAATGTCTCGACCCATGTTGATCTGACAGAGCAGGTTGGTCCCAGGGAACTTAAAAAGCATGGATTGCCCCTCCCCACTCAGCTGCTTGCCGACTGAGAGCACTGGGAAGGCGAGCTGCTCAGGCCAAACTTCCTAATCTTACAGGACTGTTAGCTTTGCACTTTTATCCCCACTTATTGCTGCCTAGATCGCTTTCCTTATTCCACCTCCTTATTCCTTTCCTCCTCATTCTTCTTGCTTGTCAATTTTTAAATGCCAAAATCTCTCTTTGTTTATCTCTCATTGGAGATCTGTGGGTTCTTTATTGCTTGGAACAGGAGGAGTGAATCTCCCTAGCTTGACTGTCTCTGAGTTGAGGGACTTCATCTAAAAGTCAGTTAGAATTGTGAAAGTTCGGGCTTCCCGGTGGCGCAGTGGTTGAGAGTCCGCCTGCCGATGCAGGGGACGCGGGTTCGTGCCCCGGTTTGGGAGGATCCCACGTGCCGCGGAGCGGCTGGGCCCGTGAGCCATGGCCGCTGAGCCTGCGCGTCCGGAGCTTGTGCTCCGCAACAGGAGAGGCCACAGCAGTGAGAGGCCCGCGTATTGCAAAAAAAAAAAAAAAAAAAAAAATTGTAAAAAAGTTCTAACCCTGGAAGAAGCAGATGTTTCTCCTGTGGTAACAGTTTTCTTGATTTGCAAAATAGTAATTATGAGGAGTGTGGTTATCTTTTGTTGATTTAAGACATTTATTGAGACATGTTGCCAGGAATATAGCAGTAAATATGACAGTCCCTTTTTTATGGAGATCCCATTCAAGTGAGAGACATGATCAAACAACAATTAAACAAGATATCTTCAAGATGTGTGACGTGGCATTGCTCAGCAGTGGGGATTTTCTGCTTTGGATAGGGAGTCAGCAAACTTTCTCTGTAAAGGCCTGGGCCAGACAGTAAATATTTTATGCTTTGCAGGCCACGTATGGTCTATCACATATTTTTCCTTCTTTTTTTTTTTTTTCTTTTAGCAACTTTATTCATGTAAAACCTATTCTTAGCTCGTGGGCTAATCAGGAACAGGACATGGGCTGGATTTGGCCCATCACCGTGGTATATTAACCCTTGCTTTAGATTATGTAACAGAGAAGCCATTTGCAGATTTTAGGCAGCTGGAGTGACATGTCCTGGTTTTTATTTTCAAAATGTCAGCGAAGTAATAGACTAAGAGCAGATAAGGTAGAAGAGGAAGACAGTATTAGGCTATTGCCTTACGTAAGACTCTTAACTTTTGGGCTTCATCTCCTGGAGCCATTTATTGAGAAATAGAAGGCTGGGAGAAAACTGATATAGGAGATAAAGTTTAAGTTCTGTTTTGAATATGTTAAACTTTAAATGCCCACCCATTAGACTCGTAAATGGAATTGTCGCTCTGACTTTAGAGGACAGTCCATGACCAGGGAGTGGGTGGGTGTATGTGGGGGTGGGGGTGGGGGAGCGCACACACGTAATATACATCAGCATGTAGGTACCACTTAAAGCTATGGGATTTGATGGCATTACCTGGGGAGAGTAGAGGGTCCCAAACCAAGGCAAGGAGTAGTCAACCATTAGAAATGGGTTAAAGGAAGAAAATCCAGCAAAGGAACCTGAGAACCTTGAGAGGGTCCAGTGAGTTAAGGAGGAAAACCAGGAGGAGTGTCACATAAGGTGAAAAAGGATGGAGTGGTCAGCTCTGCCAAATCATGCTGTCAAGTAAGATAAATACTCAGAAATAGCCATTGGACTGGGCATTATGGATGGGATTCATAACTGTAACGCGAATTGTTACTGGAATAGTGTGGGAGAAAAACCATATGGAAGTTTTGCTCTGATGGTGAGCAGAGAAAATGGTACTGTCGCAGAGGAGGTGGTGGGATCGAGGGAGTGTGGTTTGTTGGGTTTTTTTAATGGGAGACAAAAACACGTTTGTTTAATGACAGGAATAGTTCAGTAGAGAAGGAGAATTTGATGATGCGAGAGGAATTCACTTGAATATATTAAGGACTGACTGTTAAATTAATCTGCACATTTAAAAAGGTGAACAAGAACTGCCTGGGTTGAAAGGGAAAGAGTAAAGAATTTTTTAAATAGTCTAAGAGTGAACTCAGGTGCATGGAGGCTTAAGAGGGAGCACAGCATGTTGGGGGAATGGCAAGCACTTACTTTTGCTGGAACAGAGTTTTCTTTTAAGCTAGGGATGGGAGACGTGGTAGGTAAGGGCCAGATCAAGAAGGACTAGTATAGTATGCCGTGAAGCTTGGAATTTATTCTGAAGACAGTGAGGACCCTCTGAAGGATTTAAAACTGAGGAAATACAGTTTTGATAGGTTTTTTTTTTTTTTTTTTTTTTGCGGTACGCGGGCCTCTCACCGTTGTGGCCTCTCCCGTTGCGGAGCACAGGCTCCGGACGCGCAGGCTCAGCGGCCATGGCTCACGGGCCCAGCCGCTCCGCGGCATGTGGGATCCTCCCAGACCGGGGCACGAACCCGTGTCCCCTGCATCGGCAGGCGGACTCTGAACCACTGCGCCACCAGGGAAGCCCTTTTGATAGCATTTTTAAAAGATAAGATAAAGGAAGATAGTTTTGGAGATTGACAGAACTGAAGGCAGGGAAACCAGTTAGGAAACCATTATAATAATCCAGGTGAGAGATGACAGGGGTCTAACTGAAGACTTGTCAATGGGTATTAAAGAGAATGGTATAGTTTTGACAGCTTTTTACGGAATAAACTCGACAATAAAAACAATGACGTCAGATCAGAATAAGCAGTGGAGGAGATATATCAAATATGCCTGACTCAGATTTTTTTGCTTTGGAGACCAGGGAGATGCAAGGAATATAAGATAGGTGAGGCTGAGGACTAGGTTCATTTTGGACATATATAGCAACACCCATGTAGTCCATTGAAGATGTATAGTAGGCAGAGATTATAGATGGATCTGAGGTATATACGGAGGGTCTGGCCAGGAAATAATTACCTGGGCGAGGCACCAGCATAAAAATTCCAGTTATCAAAGGGTTTTTCACTTAGATTAACGGGAAAAAATGATCTTAATGACAGCCTGGCAAAAAAACATTCATAAGGCAGCAGATTCAAAGCATAGTTTAACAACCATTTGTATGAACAAACAGAAGGTTTTATTAAATGATAAATTTACAAACTGACTGTATAATTTACCTTTTTCTCTTTTTTAAGATTGAAGAATTGGAAGAGAAGCTTAATGATGCACTTCACCAGAAGCAGCTGCTAACATTGAGATTAGACAACCAATTGACTTTTCAACAAAACGATGCCAGGTAAAAGTTTTAGAAAGCAGCAATACCTATCTAGCAGTTTGTAATGTCATTACCTATTCATGCATGTGATCATAAGCTAAAATAGAGAAATCTTAAATCAAAGACGGTAATAATTTTTACATCCAGACTGACAAAAAAACTACTTGATACGTACACAAAATTCAAAAAGCCAGAATTCAACATTCATTCAACAAATATTGCCGGTGTAGGTGAACCATAAATGACAATGGAAGCTCTCTAAACTCACCACCACTTAACTGGCTGTCTGGATTAAATTCTTCATTTGCTCTGTAGAACATACTGATATATTCTTATGGCCCATTGAATTCTTCTGGGTTAATGTACCTTTTGTTTGCCTACATACTTTCTCCAGCTCAGTTGTATGTTTATCCAGAGTCTGTTGTGTTTACTCTCAAATATGCCTATCCAATCATACTTATACTTATATAATCATACCTACACTTAATTAAAATAATATTTGAAAATGAGTACAAAAACATATGTCATTTCTTTGCAAACTATAATGAATTCTTTGGAAAGATTCAATTAAAGTGAGTGACTAAAAATCATCAAATTAAGTGTAAGCAAGAGGTGTTTAGAGATTAGGGGCAAAAATCAAATCCATAAAAGTATCCTCAGATTTCCCAAGTGTCTTTTAAAAAGGTCTCCTGCCATTGTAAAGAAATCAAACTTGGAAATCATGAAAAATGATTTACAGAAAAACAAAGCATATCTCCATATTACAAAAATCTGGACCCTATGTAAAAAATGTTGCAAATGAATGTTTATGTCTATTTTAATTAGCTGTAACTGTGTAAAGTAGATATCTTTTCCCTTTATAAGATCTTACTCTTTAACTGATATTTAAAAAAATTATCAGACCAATTATCAGCTACTATCACATTAGATCAGTGGTTCTCAAATTTTATCATGCACCAGAACCACCTCCCGGGCTTGTGAAAAAAGATTGTTGGGTCCCACCCTCAGATTCTGATTTGAGTTGGGCCCTGAGAATTTGCATTTTTACCAAGTTCCCAGATGACGCTAATGCTGCTACTGGTTTGGGGATAACACTTTGAAAACCACTGCATTGGATAATAGGACTTCTAGTCTAATTCTTTAGGCATTGATCAAATTAAATGAAGTGGAGAGGGCGGTAGGAGACTATTGCAGTAATTCTCTTGATAGCTGATAGTGGTAAAAAGTGGTTGGATTCTGAATATATTTTGAAGGTAGAGTTGATAGGATGTCCTAATGGATTAGATGTGGGGTTTAGGAGAGAAAGAGGAATCAAAGATTGTACCAACATTTTTGGCCTGAATAAATGAAGGGATGAAATTGCTGTCAACTAAAGATGGTTGTGGGTGGTGGTGTGATGAATTGGGAGATTGAGATTGACATACATACACTAATATGTATAAAATAGATAACTAATAAGAACCTGCTGTATAAAAAAATAAATAAATAAAATAAAATTCAAAACTAAAGATGGTGAAACCATAGCAGAATAGGTTTGTGAGAGAAGAGCAGGAGTTCAGTTTGGAACATGTTAAGTTAGAGTTTTCGTATTAGAAATCTATGTGGAGGTATATGAGAAGTCTGATCTAGAGATATAAATCTGGAGTCATTAAGATATAGACGGTATTTAAGTCGCGAGACTGGATGAATTCCCCAAGGGAGTGAACACAGACAGAGGAGAGAACTGAGTACTCCAACACTAAGACAAACTAGATAATAAGACCGAGAAAGTGCCACCAAGAAAATCGGAGAAAAATGAAGAGGAAAAAAATATGGTGTCTGGGAAGCCAGATGAAGAAAGTGTATAAGGAGGGAGAGATCACATGTCTCAAGTGCTATTGATAGGGATGGAAAGAACTGAGAATTGATCATTAGCAACCTGAATGTTACCAGACCTGATTGGCCTGGGCTTAAGAGGAAAGGCATTGAAGAGAGCGCATACAGAAAACTTTTGAGAAACAAAAGGGGCAGTGAAAGGGGGTCAAAAATTGTGGGAGCTTGTTTGTTCATTTATTTTAAGACAGGACGAATAACAGCATGTTTGTATGTCGATGGGAGTGATACAGTAGGAGGGGGAAAAAATCAGAGGGTGCCTTCCTGCTCAAAATTTTTGGGTGGGCAACTAACAATGTGTACTACATGTATTCCTTGAGAAAGGTGATTGATTATGTGTGGATTACTGTTTTCATTACCTCATTGGTTGATTGAATACATTATGGTGGTTCAGTGTTGCCATCTTAAAGAGGTATACCTTGAAGTACCTGGATAAAGACAAATGAAAATTACTTTAATGAGTAGAGTCCAAAGCAGATATATAAGATTTATACCTTAAGGAGAAGACATGTATAATTTTATAATTTGAATTTTAAATGTTATTAAGAACATTAATTTTCTATGTAATAATCTATGTGGCTACACATTCAGTAATTAGTATAGCATTGTCATTTCATGTTTAACTGGTTAAGTCAGCATTTAGCTAGAGCCAAAAATACTATTAAGCTTCTCATTTCTTAATTTTATGTTACAATAACGAAGGAACTTTGAGAAAATTAGATTTCAGTGATTTTTTTTAAGCTTGCTATACATTCTCTCCTAATGTAGAAAATATCAAGAACTAATGAAACAAGAAATGGAAACTATTTTATTGAGACAGAAACAACTAGAAGAGACAAACTTTCAGCTTAGAGAGAAAGCTGGAGATATTCGTCGAAACCTGCGTGACTTTGAGTTGACAGAAGACCAATATATGAAACTAAAAGATCTTCCGGAAGATCAGCTTTCTATTCCTGAATATGTGTCTGTAAGTGTCTTGTGTCATTAAAAAAAAAAAAAAAGTATATATTTCCAGACTAAAATTTGCCATTTCTATAGTAGCCATAACTTTTGAAGTACCTAACTGATAAATTATTTTCTGGCTCTGATCTGAAGGTAGTGAGTGAATGGTGTTCAGATCACCATCTTGGCTGTTGACCTCCAAAGTCAAGCAGTAACTAGGGCTCTAAAGTTAATGGCTGGATAATCCATAGAAATGAATTATTTTATCATAAACTGTGGCAGTTTATAATGTTCTCAAATGAAAAATTATAGAGATAACAGATCAGTGTTTGCCAGGGGTTAGGGACATTAGAGAAGAGGGGAGTGGTGTGATTATAAAGGAACAGCATGAGGGTGATCGTTACGGATCTAGGTCAGGATCTCAACTGCAATGTTGGTTACACAAGTCTGTACATAGGATTGATCTATGGCAGTGTTCTCAAATCTTTCTGATATCAGCAACCATTTACACTCTAAAAATTATTGAAGACCCCAAAGAGATTTTGCTTATATAGACTATATCTGTTAATATTTACCATATTCGAAATTAAATCTGAGAAATTTTTACAACACAGGAATACACAAGTACACACTTCTTTAGCCTTAAGGGCGATGATGCCATCACACATCATGTAGCCACCGGCAGGCACTTAACGGGCATAAGATTAAGAGTAAAACAGGCAAAAAATCTTAGTATTACTAGGAAAATAGTTCTGGTCACATGGATTTCCTGAAAGGGTCTCAGAGTGGCAGGGTGGAACCAGGGCTCCCAAGAGCACACATGGTACACAAACTGCAAGTTTGTGACATATAGAGGTCATTTCACCCTGAGAGGCTTGAATTTTTTTCATCTGTAAAAGGGTTAATAATAATAACAGTGCCTTTTATTCAATAGCTTGTCATAATCTATGATGAAAAAGAATCTGGAAAAGAATATGTATATATATTTATATGTATAACTGAATCACTTTGCTGTATAGTGGAAACTAACAACATTGTAAAACCACTATGCTTCAATTAAAAAAAATAATAATAACAGCAACTTTCTATTGAGGTAATTGTGAAGATTAACTGTGAATTTGTATGTAAAATGCTTAACACAGTGCTTAGAACATAGTAAACACATAATAAATATTATCAATTCTTTTTGCTGTAGTGGTTGCTACTCTTGGTTCTCATTTGGATAAGGCTTCCAGATTAATGATTTCCTACAAAACGGAGTACTGTCTTTTGTCCAGCTTTTTATTTAACATAGCTTGAACATAATTGTTCTGCCCAAAGTACTGTCCAAAACCAATTAAATATCTCAAGTGCTATAATTGAGGCTTTATCCATTGTAGATGGAAAGTATCCCATTAGTGGCAGGCATACATATTTTTGTTCTCTGATCTGTTAATGTTCCTTGTCTTATCTTTTGTTTTCAGACAGTACCATCTTAACTAGTTAATTATACACAGGTTCATTGCGTCAAGTACTAGCCTTAGGACTTGCCTCTTACCAAATATGGTACTCCTGCAATACAGCAATACATTAAGGAGTTTCAGATTGTATGCCTATACAATAAATATTCCCTAATTGCCCTCTCCTAATTTGCTGATAGCTTAGTTTTGTAGGAGCTTGTTAGTTGGAACACTTTACTAAGTTAGGGCAGGCAAATTCCCCTTAGAGAATTACGAGTGGAAAGAGAGGTCTGAACTGAATGGAACAGTGACATGAAGATACCTCCTGATTCATCCTGATTATCCCTTCCACAGCGGTGGTAGTAAGTAGACTTCACCAAGAGCCTACGGTGTAGGCTTTTCCTATATTTAGGCATGGGAGATAGAGCAGTGCACAAACCAGACAAAAACTCCTGTCCTCACAGAGCTTACATTCCAGTGGAGCAACACGCACAACAAATTAAAAATAAAATATATAGAACGTTTGTCATAAATGCTATGGAGAAAAGAGCAGGAACGAAGAGTGAGGATGCTATTTTAAATCAGCGTAGGGGAGGGACTTCCCTGGCGGTCGAGTGGTTAGGACTCCGTGCTCTCACTGCCAAGGGACCAGGTTTGATCCCTGGTCGGGGAAGTAAGATCCCACAGGTGGTGCGGCCCCCAAAAAAATCTGGTTAGGGAAGTCAGGGAGGGTTTTACTGATAGGGTGATGTCTGGTCGGAGACCCGAAGGGAGTGAAAGCATGAGCCGTACATTTATATGTGAGAAGAACTTTTCTGTCAGAGGAAAGAGCAAGAGCAAAACTCTGGAACACTTGATGTGTTGAGGAAATAACAAGCAAATAGTGTGGAGTGAGCAGTAGTGGGAGGTAAGGAGTAAGGAGAACATGGAGTACTGATAGAAGAGAGGAAAGAGAGACCATGTCACAGGCAGGGAATTACAGATAATCTGGGCCTTGAGGGGACTTAATTGAACATTAAGACTTAATGAAGTATTAGTGGTCAGGGACAATTAAAGACCGTCTTGTATCAGTTTTGTACAAATAGAACTTTAGTGTACAGGCATATAATCTGAAACTCCTTAACACTTTCCTTTATCATCTTAATACTTTTCCTTGTATTACTGATAATTGAGAGTGCTATTAATTAGCAAATTTTAATTGTAATTTGGGTCTCGAGACTGCTTATTAATTTGATTTTTTTTTTAAAGATTCGGTTCCATGAACTAGTGAATCCATTAAGAAAGGAAATCTCTGAACTACAAGTGAAAAAGAAAGACCTGGCAGAAGAATTAAGTGACAACAAGGGTCAACTGAAACAACTGACCGAGGTTTGTATGATTTTGATCCCTGGTGTGAAGAAGCTCCAAGAGGTCCTTAAGATTTGTGATAGGGAATATAAAAATCAGTGAAAGAAAAATGGAACTCGGGGATGCTGACTGCCGTGATTCTTCGTAAGTTGTGGGAAGGAGGTGAGCCTGGAAATAGCCATCTTATTTTGGCAGGGTGCGTCCATGACATTGACCGTAATCCCCGGCTGAGTGTTTTGTTGTTGTAACTCATTTCATTCTCAGTTCTTCATTACAGATCCGCCCTGTTGGTGATAAGAAAGGGAGCCCTTGTCCATTTATCATTTTGTCTCTTCATCAAATACAGTTAGTTCTCCTAATACGTGTTCAGAGCACATGCACTAATATTAGTATCCACCCCAGTGATGCCTGGTGCTGTGCTAGGTGCTGGCAGCAGTGATTACAAGAGAGACAGTGCCTGCCCTTCCAGAGTTCAAATTCTAGTAGGTTGGAGTTATACCTTAGATGATATCTTGACACTCATTCTTTGTGTGACCTTGAACAAGTCATTCAATGTTTCCTGCTCTGTCAAATGAAGAAAATAATACTATTTGTCCATTTACTTCATTGAATTGACCACATTTCTGTTTCAAAGTAAAAATGTGATTTTTAACAAGGTTGCCTATAAATAACTATTTTGTGTCCTATTTCAAGGGCAACTTTTACCAAAGATCTGTTATCCAGAAATAAACAATTATGATTTAATTTATATTTTGATGCTCTGATTTGCTGCACTGTTAGTGCTGGACGGAATCTACTTCAGTCATTATAGAGCCAACATTATAGGCAAAGGAAGACTCAGCTTCCTTCTGCTCATAGGAGCATTGAAGTCATCAGGAGCGATGCCAGAGAGGCCAATGTGCTGATGTGAACCCTACCACAGGGGTCTATTATAGTGTTTTTTTTCTGCTGCTAACCTGCCACATTGTGCAGGTAACCTGTTTTGCACATTTAGAAAAATAGCTCTTAACTTTTAAAAAATTTGCATCTAAAGTCAAAATAATAAAGGACAAAGAAGACCTCAGTTTGGCTACTAACTAATTTTGCAGCCTCAGGCAAATCATTTAATCTCCATTGTCTCTGTAGAATGCCCAGGATGGTGATGGTGGTGGCAACAGCGGTGGCGGTGTGGCACAGGGTTCGTTAGAGACAAGGCAGATAAGTTTTCAGGCTTAGTTCTGCAGCACCTTATGGTATGTCAGCGTCCCTCAGGGACTTCTTATTTTTTAGAGGGAGGACTGAAGGAGCTTTCTGTCCTTGTTTCTATCAAACCACCTCTATTTTAATCACTTTTGACATTTGGGGATTCTGAGAGTACTTTCTCCTGGACAAAGGATTCTTTGGACCAAAAAAAAAAAAAGGCTTGGATCTCTAAATTTATCATTAGTATGTGACATATTTTTACTGTGTGGTAAAACAAGTCTCTCTACTCTCAAGGGTCAGTAATGGCATTGTATCCCAGATTTTAGTTTGTTTCAACCTTACTAACACCTTTAGTATTTTATTGACATGAAAGCATAGAAAATTAACACTGGTTTCACTCATAGAGTTCCTTAGTGTTTTTAGTGCATGAATACCTCTTGAACACAGAAGCAGTTTTGTTTGTGAACTTGTGTTAGGGTTCTCCAGAGAAACAAAGCCAACAGGATATGTAAATATATATGGAGAGACGTATACTTTAGGGAATTGGCTCTTGTGATTGTGGAAGCTTGGCGAATCCAAAATCTAATGGGGTAGGCTGGCAGGCTTGGAGATTCAAGGGAGGGTTGCAGTTTGAATCCAAAGGCAGTCTGCTGACAGAATTCCTTCTTGCTCAGGGGAGGTCAGTCTTAGTTCTAGTGAGGCCTCAGCTGATTGGATGAGGCCCACCACATTATGGAAGGTAAACTGCTTTACTCAGAGTCTACTGATTTAAACGTTAATCTCATCTAAAAAATGCCTTCACAGAAACATGTAAAATAATGTTTGACTGAATATTTGGGTACCGTAGCCTAGCCAAGTTGACATAAAAAATAGCCATCATAGAACCTTTCCATGTGCAAGTTTGCTTCTTAAAGGTTTACCACCTCTCAGATGAAAATATAATCTTCTGTCTTAAACCTTTTCCTGAACTTAATATAAAGAGAGATCTGAATCACATTCAGGAAAAAAAGAAAAGTAATGCCTTATCTCCATAATAAAAGGTCTTAGAAACTCAGAGAATATGATTTAGACATAATAGAATTACTTTTGTATTAAAGCCACCCTTAAAGTTAGATTCTTCTGCTCTGTCAGGGGCCTAGTACAGGTCAACTTGCCCAACACTCAGAAAATATAGACTGAAAATGTTTAAATGAAAAGTCACCAGCAAGGACCTTTTTATAAGGATATAGTGAATAAATGTTAATATGTAATATTAAAAGAAAAATTTTTAACAATATATTGTGGGGGGTTATCTTTTGAAATGGTTTGTTAAATTATTTACTGCTCTGGTATCTGGGGAATTCAGACATACTAGTTTGAGTTTCATCTCTGCAACTCGACGATGGTGTGATGATCTTGGATAAAAAACTTAGTCTTTACTACCCCTCCCTGCAGTCCCCATCTGTAAAATAGGGATGAGAATATGTAACATCTTCCTCACTCACATGGCCATTATTATGAGAATAAAATTTATTCAATAAATAATTCACTGTACCTTGATTATGTGGCAAGCATTGTTCTAGGTGCGTGGAATACCTCAGTGAACAAAACAGAGATCTCTGGCCTCATGGAATTTATGTTTTAAAAGGAGTACAGGGGGCTTCCCTGGTGGCGCAGTGGTTGAGAATCCGCCTGCCAGTGCAGGGGACACAAGTTCGATCCCTGGTCCAGGAAGGTCCCACATGCCGCGGAGCAACTAAGCCCGTGCGCCACAACTACTGAGCCTGTGTGCCGCAACTACTGAAGCCTGTGCACCTAGAGCCCATGCTCCACAATGAGAAGAAGCCACCGCAATGAGAAACCCGCGCACCGCAACGAAGAGTAGCCCCCGCTCGCCGCAACTAGAGAAAGCCTGTGTGCAGCAACAAACACCCAACACAGCCAAAAATAAATAAATAAAATAAATGAATTTATAAAAAAAATAAAAGGAGGGCTTCCCTGGTGGCGCAGTGGTTGAGAGTCCGCCTGCCGATGCAGGGGACACGGGTTCGTGCCCTAGTCTGGGAAGATCCCACATGCCACGGAGCGGCTGGGCCCGTGAGCCATGGCCGCTGAGCCTGCGCATCCAGAGCCTGTGCTCTGCAACGGGAGAGGCCACAACAGTGAGAGGCCCGCGTACCGCAAAAAAATAATAATAATAAAATTAAATTTTTAAAGAAAAGGAGTACAGGGAAACAAACAGTAAACATTATATTGGAAAGGAAGCACAAAGTAAAATCTCGAGTTTGCAGATAGCAAAGTTTTTCTGAGTGGTAGAGTACTACGCTAGTAAGGCAAATTGGAGAAAGATCTCAGAAGATTAGTAGACTGATTATAACCTGTGTGTTTTCTTTTATGTAGCCTCTCAGTTTATGATCCCCAAATCAGCATATTCAAAATTGGCCACCAGCCCTAGAGACTATATTTTTTTTCTGTTTTATTATGAAAGTTTTTGAGCATAGGTAACTAGAAAAAATTTTACAATGAACACCAGTATACCCATCACCTAATTTCTGCCATTAGCATATCACTATACTTACCTTAATCACATACCTGTCCATCTCTCCATACACTGGTCATATTTAATTTATGAGAAATTGCCAGACTGTTTTCTTTTTAATGTATCAGTAGCTCCTCTTTATTGTTGGGTAATATTTAATTCTATGGATATATTCATTCTCCAGTTGATGGGCATGTGAGTTATTTCCACTTTGGAGATATTATAAATGAAACTACTACAAACATTTGAACATTGGCTTTTGTGTGGACATACATTTTTGTTTTTCTTGTGTAAAATTTAATAGTTAGATTTTTCACTTCTAGATTTCCATTTGGTTATTATAGTTTTTATTTCTCTGCTATTTGTGTATTGATTGTAAGCACATTTTCCTTTACACCACTGAGAATAGTTAAAATCTCTGCTTCAAAATCCTTGTCTTCTAATTCCAAAATCTGAGTCACCTCAGAGTTTGTCTCTGTTGATTGTCTTTTCTTTTAAGGATGGGTCACGTTTTCCTGTTTCTTCAAAGGTTGAGTAACTTTAAATTGATAATTTAAATCTGAGTAAATTTAGATGTAACAGTGCAACTGTTATGTTGTGGAGACTGCATTTTGACAGTGCTGATGCCTTTGTTTTAGCAGGAATTTAACTGGTTTGTACTCAGATAGCATGCTCTGTCTCTTGGGCAGCAGCTCAAATTTCAGTTAGGTTTTTTTGGCCTTAGTAGGACTGCTTGGGTCTGTCCTACACATGTGTTGTTCAGAGGTCAGCCAGAGATCTGGCAGAGATTATCCGCAGAACTCAGAGTGCCCCTTTTCTGGCTGTCTCTAGAATTCCCTCCTCACTTTAGAGCAGCTGCGTTGCCCCAAACTCTTGTTTTCTGGTTCTTCAAGCTAGAAAGATGAAGGATATTCTGTTATACCTTTATCATCCAACTTGGCACATAGTAGGCCTGCCTTCCAGCTAAAAGGTATTTAAAAAAGAGAGAGAGAGACCAGGAAATTTACCCAGTGCTGTTCGCTTCTCCCTCTCGTAGAAGACGTCCCTCCAGAATCTGCCTGATTTTGGTCACTTTCAGATGGTTGTTTTATATTTCGTCCAGAATTTGAAGTTGTATCTGCAGTAGGGTTGGTGAGATGGGAACTTGGAACCATCACCAGAAGTGGAATCACCTTACAATTTTGTTTTAAACACAGGTGAAGGAAGAGAAAATCTAGTGTGTGCATGTAAAATATTTAGCTTTGAAATCCTCTGTTTTCTCTAAAAAGAATCTTAGCTTCGTTGGAGAATCTTTTTTCTCAACATGTTTAACTTTGTACTGATATGGGTGATGACTCGTTAGGCATTATGAAGAAAAATATTAAAAGCAAAATAAAATACATCACTAGACCTTGAACAAAATGTACAGTTTTGAACATTGTAATTTTGGTTGTTTGCACTACTTACCTATTAATAATTATTGAATTCCTGATATAGCCATAAAGTTCAGAGTTTGGAAAGTAAGATCTGGTATTTGGGCAGCTGAGTTTACTATCTGAGAACATATAAAGATTAGTATGTGTCAAATGAACACCAGCAGCTGGGGAAAATGTGATTGAAGTTCATAGAATCACAAAATCGTAAAATCACATAAGGTGAGGATTGACTTGCAAGGGGATAAACACAGGACAAATACAAGATGGTACTATTTTATAGAACAGGTAGCAAATTAATAGGAAACTTAAAAGAGGAGGCAAGAGCCTCAAAAATGGCAGCGCCATGGCAATTCCATGTGGGTTACTAAGAGAAACTAAGATATTTGTTAGTTATGTCTCTGAGTTTTAAAACTGGGAGTCAGGAAAACAAACTTTCCGCTTTACTAAGACTGTTGGATTGAGTTTTGTCTTTTCCAAAAATGAACTTAATGTGTTTTTTTTTTTTTACCACATGGTGGCAGCATATATCCATTTATTTCTGTAACCGGTTTGGGGCTACTCAAAACATCTTGTCATTTTTGACCTAGAGGCCAAAGTGTTACATTGTTACCTTATTATTTTCATTTATATTCCTTATTTCATATCCATTGCCTTAAACCAATCAAATACTGTGTTTTTCTAATAAAATTTAGTAGATCTATAACTGGGAGATAGAATTTTTTTAAATTGAAACTTTTCTGGCAAAACATGTAGTCTTCAGATCAAAGGTGTCTCAGTTATTACACTGATTTCATAATTACACCTAACAAAAGCATTCAGAGATGTTAAAGCTCCACAAGTACACAGTTAATTGTGCCTTTATTCATATAAGCTGCTAGTTCATGGCAGATATGAAGTGAAAAACTGATTCGTTCATATCTATTACATGAAATGTAATAAAATGGGATTTTTGACCTTTAAAAAAGAAGTCGCTCTTCCTGAAGGGCCAATTTTAGTAGATTTCTGGAATTTTCTTTCATATTTTTTTCCACATCTTTAGTTATTTGGAAATAATATCTGGATACTAACCCTGGAAAATAGGGCTCATCTTTTACTTCAAGTTGAGAGTTTTTTTATAAGCATCAGTTACATAGTCTAATTATAGCATATTTTGAGCTGTATTTCATACATGAGCTTGTGTATGGTACTTAGTGTTTTCATAAGTGCTATACGTTTATTTCCTATTTATGAAATCTCTTTGTAACAGGTCAGAATTTTGGTCCAGTACATGTAGCTAAGCTATGTGCAGCTGTTGTGCTACTGTAGAGTTATTTCAGCATGCTTCTTTTCAAAAGAAAGAAATGTTAACAATATTATATAGGGCATTAATGAGTCTGTACTTAAAGCCATTAAGTTTCATGAGGAAATGGTGAAATATTTTTCTCTTATGAGAACTTTGGTAACTAGGAAGCAAGAAGAGTGTTTTGTTTAAGAGAACTTCCTTGTTTAGGAAACATAGTTACATTTATTGAGAAAAATTCTGCAAAATTACCTTGAGGCTCATCTTAAGTATTCATACATGAATAATCCTGTTAATTTTATTTGAATGAAAATGAAGTATTTCATTAATGATACATACTTGTTAGTCGGGTTTTTTAATTTCAGGGCATTATTGTTTCTTTTTTATCCTGCCCAACTGATGAATTTAAAATTCCTTTATAAGATACATGTTATGATGATATTCATCAGTTGTAATTCTTTTTGGGTATCTGACAAATTCATTAGTGAACAATAATAGTTTTGCCTTTCTATATTACATTTAAGTTGAATAAGCACTGCTTAAAACTTAGATTCCTGGATACTTTCATAGGTTCTGGTTTTGGTTTGAGACGGAACTAAGAATCTCAATTTTAATAAATAACCTAGGATTCTAATGTGGCAAGTTCATGGACCATGAACACAAATCTCTTTTGTTGTTGTTGTTGTTTACTTATTGAGGTACAAAAACACTTTATATTCTTAATTAAATTTCGTATTTTTAATTTTATGTATTATAATAATAATAATAAGTAATAATTTTAATGTATTTATAACATCCACGAATATAATTAGAATAACACTAGCTGTAGTATTACTGCTTGGAGTTTCTAAAACCTATTTCTTACGTATACATCTAAAACCTGTTGCTTCTTTATAAACTTGTTGTATGTCTACAAATTATGTAAATGACTTAAAGATAAAAGTTCATGAGGAGGGAAAAGTTCATGGGAAAGCTATAATGAAGGCAATTTAAAACAGGATGTTATCAGGGAGAAGCCTCCTTTAGCTAATTGTTTTATACATGGCTGTAAGAGGAAAAAAATTTTTAAAGAGTAATATGGCCTTTTTTTCCCCCATCTGCCACTGTGTTTATAATCTTAAAGAAATCCAGTGGCATTGTTAATTTATTTCAGGGACAGATTTTGAGGGGTTTATTAGGTCTTGAGATGAAATTTTGAACCTAGTGGCCAGGATGGTATATCATCATATTTTGGGAAGGGAAAACAACTCATGAGGGACCTTACCAAGTACTGTAGCTTCAATCTGGGTACACTATGAACACTTTGTTCTCTTGCTATACACATCTCAATCCAGATTCTACAGACATAATTTGGAGTGTCTAAGAGGGGATATTTTTTTTATCGTTTTAACTATGATTTAATTTCTTTATCGATATAAAAAAGTAATTAATAGCCATATATGCTAGATCATCTGAATAAATCATTTATACTGGAGTATTATCCCCATGACGTTCATGCCCATGTTTGCATTTAATTTTGTCATGGCATTAGCACCACAAAAAATAATTTTAAGAACAGCCATCAACTTGATATGTAAAATATGCATTTCAGCCAAATAATGGCCAGATGTTACCATGGGTCACTGTATGAATAAAGGTTTCACAGTTCAAATAGAGAAAAACAGTGTCAAAATTGAGTCATCATACTACTGGGTATAGCCATGCCAAACTCAAACCTAAATAAACTCCTACTTATTGTAACATTTTGAAGTTACATGACGTAGTCAATGTAAACTACGGAAAGAATAAGCCTTGCTATTGAGGCATGTTTGAAAGCGATGACACCCTACATGCATTTCATTTTTCCTTTTTTTTCAATTCCAATGATCTGCCTCTTCTTAGCCAAGCTCGCATTAGGGCTAGCAGGTGGCTAGACCTGACTGAAGTCTGGGGCTTTGGGAAAGCTAGTGTTCCAGTTATGTATTGCTGCATAACAAACCACACTAAAAACTTCGTGACTTAATTTTTATCTGTCACAGCTCTGAACATTGATAGGCTCAGCTGGATATTTCTTACCTGTCTGAGGCTGGAGTCATCGGAAGTCTTCATTCACATGTTTGGGGCCAGATCACTCTCCAGCTGGCTTCTCCATGTGACTAGTTTAGGCATCCTTCAACATGGCAGCCTCAGGACCTGGCAGTTCGTCTCCAGAGTGAGTGTTCAAGCATAAAGAAACCCAGGCCAAAGCTGAAAGTCTTCTTAGGACCTAACTTTAAAGTCCCACCAGCATCATCATGTTCTCTTAGTCAAGCAGAGCACTAAAAGGAATAGTCTTCAGTCAAGGAATATCTTGCCATATACAAGGGAAGAAATTGAGAGAGGCCATCTTAGAAATAGGTTACCATGTTTGGGGTGTTTCTCCCCTGGCCTGAGTGAAAGCCTGGACACGGTATGAGCAAGCCCTAAGCAAGACCAGAACAGATTGTTGACAGAGCTTAGCCTGTAAAAAAATCTATAGGACTCCCCACCCCTCCCACTCCAGATAAGGTGAATAAAGTCTCCTTTGCCTCCAGAAAGCTGAAAAATAAAGTATTCCATTGAAAGAGACTGCCATATTGACTGTAAAACCACACTCATTTCTATCTATCTATAAGGAATATGCTTAATGCATATTGATAAAGATTGAAAATTAAAGGGATGGACTAACAGTTATGAAAAAAGAACAAGAATGTAATAGTAATATAATATAAGGTGGAATTTAAGATTAGAACCACAAAACAGGGTAACAGAAAACAATAATGAAAGGTGATTTTAGAGACAAACTTCTACATATCTAGTAACATAGTAATTATAAAGAAAAGGGTTTTAGAAAAACAAGGAGAACTTAATGAAAGTGTAATAATGGGGGGAAAGTTTATAATGTACTTTCTACAGAATTGGATAGATTTAATAGACATAAAAATAAGTCAGGGCTAGAAGAATTGATTCAATCAATAATTTTGATTTAGTTGCTATGTATAGAGCTTAACATTCCTTGACCAGGGAATAACTTTTTTTTTTAATGTCAATGAAGGGAATTCCCTGGCGGTCCCATGGTTAGGACTCTGCGCTTTCACTGCCATGGGCCCCCGATCAATCCCTGGTTGGGGAACTAAGATCCCACCAGCTGCACAGGGTGGCCAAAAAATAAATAAATGAATAAATAAAATGTCAATGAAAAGTTGACAGAACTACCATGTATACACTTGACCACATAGTAAAATAATAAATTTTTAAATAAAGATTTTGTAGTCCCTATTTTTATCCTAATTTAGTAGTGATAATTAAAAGGTGAGCAGAAAATGTTTAGAAATTAAGAAACATTTTTTCGATCAAAGAAGAAACAAAAAGCAAACAAGAGAAACATATCTTTCAGATCATAGAGGAAGTGAAAACAAGAAAGCAATTAAAATGAGAACATTCTATATCAAAATCTTTTAGACACATTTAAAGCTGTGCCAGGGGCTTCCCTGGTGACGCAGTGGTTGAGAGTGCGCCTGCCGATGCAGGGGACACGGGTTCGTGCCCCAGTCCGGGAAGATCCCACATGCCGCGGAGCGGCTAGGCCCGTGAGCCATGGCCTATGAGCCTGCACGTCCGGAGCCTGTGCTCCGCAACGGGAGAGGCCACAACAGTGAGAGGCCCGCATACCGCAAAAAAAATAATAATAAATAAATAAATAAAGCTGTGCCAGAGGAAGACCTATAGCCTTAAAGTGCCTTTATTATTAAAGAGAAAGATGAAAAATAAAGACATGTAGTAGTCATCTTAGGAAGGAAAACAGAACAGTCAAAATAAGGAGTTTGGAATTATTGGACATTAATATTGCATGTGGCTCTGTGAAAAGCTTGAAAACTGAAAAAAATATCCCAACAAAATGTAGATTACTAAAATTAGCGGAAGTGGAGAACTTGAATAGAACGATTACCATAGAGGTATTACAGAGTGAGTGAAGATGTACTGTTGATGAAGTTACCAGGTTCACAGGTGGATTACACTGATAGGTTCACAGTTGATTTCTATAAGCACAGCTGATTCCAGTTAAATAAAATATACCAACCTAGTATTGAAAAAGATGGAAAGCTCTGAGAAGGATAGTACAAAAGCAAAACAAAACAAATCTATTGGCTAATTTTACTTATTGCTAAAGATGCGAAAACTAAATGTTCAAAAATGAATTCTAGCATTGTATCAAAAGAATAATACTTTACGACTAAGTAAAGTATATTCTAGGACAGAAAGGATTATCCATTACATCCTCAACTTTAAAGTCAATAACCATGTGATTGTATCATTAAATGATAAAGGATGGTAAAATTCAGTGACCATTCCAAATAAAGAGACTTAAAAATATTTACTTAAAAAAAGCCCTCAAAAAACTTTATCCTAAATGGCAAAACAGTAAAACCTTTTTCTGTGAAAATCAGGAACCAGACACAGACTGGGTTGCTCATTATTATGTAACATGGTCTTGGAGGGCCCTAGCAGATGCACGAAGAAGAAAAAAACTATCCATGTAAAAATTTGAAAGGAGATTAATTTTTTTTTTCTGTTAGTTTAAAAAGCAGCTAAAATTAATGTAGAAATCTGATATTGTGACTGAATGCAGGATAAATGTGTAATTGACCAATAGCATTTCTCTAGGTTTAGAGCAATAACTGCTAGAAATGGACTTGGGGGAAAATACTTAATTCATGGAGAAAGTAATGGACTTATATGAAGAAAACGATTAAATCTTATTGTTGTACCTGGAAGCACCATATCTCAGAAAGGAGACAAAGTCATAAAAATAGCAATTTTTCCACTGTTAATATATTAATTAAATGCACTTACTTATATTCTGAATAAATAATATATAATAAATGCAGTTATTTATATTATCTATATTATTGTTAATGTATTAGTATATACTGTTATATACAATAATATATTAATATTAATAAATACTGTCATTAATATATGCTACATATTAATATATACTAAATTAATATATATTGTGTGTTCATATGTTAATATTAATATATACTGTTAATATATTAATTAAATGCAGTTATTTATATTATAAATAAAATATATAACAAATGCACTTATTTATATTATTTATATTATAAGTTAAATTATATCCCAATAATTTTGTTATCTTCTGTGTTTGATTTTTTGGTGGAGGAGAGAAATGCCATACAAGGATTGGGATTGGATAAATGATTTTAGTTTATGTGAATAAAATAAATGTTCTGAAATTGCCAAGAAAAATGTGAGGGGAAGAAATGTGCAAGGTGGGGAAAGCTGAGATGCTGGGCCTACCAAGATCCCAGTATATACTTCAAAACTACTGAGGTTAACTAAATGTGATACTGGCAGAGAAACAAACATCAGTAGAACAAAATATAGAAACAAGTCTAATTATATACCACAATAGTGATCGTTCAATTCAGTTGAAAAAGAGTGTTGTTTGTTTGTTTGTTTGGGGGTTTATTTATTTATTTATTTATATTTTTGGCTGCGCACGGGCTTTCTCTAGTTGCCGTGAGCGGAGGCTAATCTTCGTTTTGGTGCGCGGGCTTCTCATTGCAGTGGCTTCTCCCGTTGCGGAGCACGGGCTTGTGGCACGTGGGCTCAGTAGTTGTGGCTCACGGACTCTAGAGCGCAGGCTCAGTAGTTGTGGCGCACAGGCTTCGTTGCTCCGTGGCATGTGGGATTCCCCCGGACCAGGGCTCAAACTAGTGTCCCCTGCATTGGCAGGCGGACTCTTAACCAGTGAGCCACCAACGAAGTCCCAAGAGTGTTTTTTTAGTATAAGGGTCCTAGCACAACTGGATGTTATTCATCTGTTAAAAAAAAAAGTTGGTCCTCACATTCCATACCATATACACATATTAATTCCAGTTGGATTAAAATTTTTAGAAGGAAATCTAGGCCATTACTTCAGTAATCATGCAAATTCTTAACTCAGGGTCCACGGGCCTCCAGGTGGAATGGGGAAAACATTATTTTCACTTCTTACTGAAATTTAGCATTTCCTTCAATTACAGGTAAATACAAAAACCACAGTAGGACTGTCACTGCTGATGACTCTGTCAGCATTAGAATTCAGGTATTTCCATATCACAGTGTAGTTATTGCAGCTATCTTTAGAGATTATGCTCATCACTACAACTTCAGTGTAGTTGTAGACCCCTCACTGGATCTTATCTTTAATGCATTAATCAAAAAGGACATCTATAACTTTAAAAAATATTTCAGTAGTTTTATTGCAGTGTACAATTAACCCCTGAACAACATGGGGTGCTGACCCTCTGCACAGTTGAAAAAAACTGCATATAACTTCTAGTCAGCCCTCCCTATCAGCAACTGTGCATCTGTGGATTCAACCAACCACGGATCGTGTAGTATTTATTATTGAAAAACATCTGCATGTAAGTGGACCTGCACAGTTCAAACCTGTTGTTCAAGGGTCAGCTGTGATTTGTTTCCTTTGTAATTCTGTGTATTTTAATTTTTGATTTCAGAGACTTTAGTCTCAGAAGGGGTTCACAAGTATCACCAGATTGCCAGTGTGGTCCATGGCCCAAAAAAGTTTTGAGACTTCCTAATTTAGATGATTATTAGCAGTGCTTCTCAAACTTTAATGTAAATATGAGTCACCTGGGGATCTTGTTAAGAGGAAAACTGGCAGAGTAGTTCTGGGATGGGGCCTGAGACTGTTCACTGTTGGCACACCTCCCAGAGTGTATTAGTGCTCCTGGCCTGAGCTAGTTCATGGACTACACTGTGAGTAGCTAAGTTCTGGACTGAGTTGTCCAATATAGGGGCCACAGGTTTACATTTAAATTAATTAAAATTCAGTTCCTCAGTCTTACTAGCCATACAGGTAGTGACTACTATATTGGATGGTACAGATATAGAACATTTTCACCATTGCAGAAAGTTCTGTTGGACCGTGCTGTCCTAGAGGTTGGGGTAATCTTAGCCAAGACAGAGAAACAAAAAGCTTTAAAAGAAAAAGACAAAAAGGAAACCACAGGCAAAGTTTAATATTTAAGGTACACATTTGGGACAAAAATTGGAATGCAGATGATCAAAAGTTAGTATCAGCACTATTTCTAGCTCTAAGAAGTTAACAAGAAATAGACAACCCAATGGAAAAATGGGCAAAGACTATAATAGGCATTTCACAAAAAGTGCAAATCCAAATGTCCAGGTACTCAAACTAGCTAGCATTTTGGGAAATACAATTAAAGTAACAGTGAGAACTCAGGTTGGCAAAAATGGAAAAGGTCTGATATCTGTGTAGATACAAGGAAAAAGATACAAATGTTACTGGTGGAAAGGTGAACTGCCATAGTCTTTTGGAAAGACATCTGACAACATCAGTTAAAATGGAAAATACGCGTTCTTCAACACAGCAACCCCAATGCTGGGACTCTGTCCCATAGAGTAAAATACTAGTATGTAACCATAAATGCCTGTCAGCACAACAAGGAAACGTTTGCATAAACCACATACAGTGTACACCCTGGAATATTGTGCAATCATTGACAAGAATGAATTAGAGAATATCAGTTGATTTAGGATTGACACCAGGTATCTGTCCTCCCATTTGTGTTGTGTGTGTTCTTGAGTATATGAACATGGAGAAGAATAGGGAAAGATACATGTTACTTAATGTGAGTTACCTGGGCATGTGGATGGGAGTCAAAGAGGAAGAGAGGGAAGAAAGAGATAAAAAAATATGAAATTCTTGCCTTAAACTTAACAGTATGTAATGATAATTCCATAATATACATCTTTTCATTTATAAAACATAAAAATTTATAAAATTGTGTTTGTGTATGTTTAAACTGTTGAAGTATTTTAAATAATTACAGTAATTTACTTGTAAAACAAAAACGACTTTCTTTTGCCATGAATGAGTCACCTGTTGTTGCACCATACATCCTCATTTGCTTCAAGAGCTAAAAAAAATTGTTTGAACCTGACCGTAAACTGGTGAATCAACTTAATTTTTTATTCTTTCTACCCACACTTATTAATACTTTTAATGCTTACCTAAATCACTTAAAAGGCATGGGAAACCATACCTTTTTGCATTGATATACTTAATTAACTTCTTTGAATTGTAAGGGAGATTTTAAAGATAATTTAGCCACTTGGTCTATTTTAAAATGTTAAGATTTAAATATTTTTGGTTCAGTCATATTTGGGTCAATACCTGTTGAAAGGCCAGTACTTCAAATTTGTTTTCATAGTTTGCCGAATAAAATGTTGGCTATAAAAGTTGCCTCTCAACAGATCAACATATGGTTTAGCAGTGGAGGGTTCTGGTAGATCCATGAGCTAGTTATGAATAACAGTCATACAATGTTTAGTACAGTAATAGACACATAGAATGAGTTGGTGAATCAGTGTCCTCACTTTGCAGAGGCAGCAGTTAAGATCCAGAGACCTTGGGAATTCCCTGGCGGTCCAGTGGTTAGGGCTTGGTGCTTTCACTGTCTTGGGCCCGGGTTCAATCCATGGTTGGGGAACTAAGATCCCACAGGCCACCCAGCGTGACCAAAAAAGAGAAGGTCCGGAGACCTGGCTTGCTGGAGCAGTTAGTAGCAGAGACAGATTTGATCCCATGTCTCTATCTTAATCTGATGTCCACGACACGTGATGAAAGTTACCTTTCTTCATCTCTCATCTCTTTCTTCATTATTGTTTAAAAGTTTTCCTTTTAGAAAAGGTTAAACTTTTATGTTTGAGTTCACATTTATTGAAAAGATATTGAAGATTATCATGTAATAGAAAATATTTAAATGTTCATGTTTTCTTTTTAACCCAGAGTAGACTTTCAGTTCTTCAGTTTTGTCTTTTTTTCCTTAAGACCTCAGAAGAAGTCCAGAATTTTTTCTTAAATAATATATTTCTTGAGGATCTTAACAACAACAAAAAGTAGTCTCTGGGAGCAAACAGACTGTTGTTTCTTAAAGGAACAGTCTTTAACAATCAAAGATTAATTAGGTTTCTTGTTCTTTTCAGTATTTAGTTGCTTGGAGTAGATTATAGGCAATGTGAAACTTGTAAGAGTTCTGAGGAGTGACTTTTCATTTTCTCAGAATAGCTCATCAAGACATTTCTTCTCATTCACTAAACTGCTACCCAACGTAAACTGCTTCAGATCTGAACCATTGACCATAAGATAAATGACACTATTTCCCATTTCTAATTTTCTTAGCTGTTCTGTCTCTCCCCAGGCAGGAGATCACTTCATTTATTAAAGATTTATTTTGAAACAGAGGTTACCACTCTCTTCTCAGTTACATGGTGTGAGAGACAGAAGATTTAAATGATGCTTAGAAATTGTATCTAAAGTAATTGCTTTTGGGTTTATACAGCAGCTAACTGTTTAAAATGTGCCTCTTGAATCTTTGAATACATTTTTACTTTTTGTAGAAAACATTTAGATTCGATGTTATTTTGTCAAATTATTTTTTAAATATGTATTTAAGGAATAATTGTAGTAATTGTTTTAAAAGAGGGGAGTCCAAATTTAAATATGCATTATTCATGCGCCATATTTGAACCTGTAAAATTTGCAATAAGTTTTTTTAACACCCTGGATTTGAGCAGTAAATAATATTAACTTCCAATCAGTGGTTTTATAGCTTCCATGGAATAGAATCTTTAAAAAACAGAAACTTGAAGTTAAGCAAGGAATGAACTATTTATGAATTCAAGAACCTAAATTCTAGCTCTATCTCTGCTAGCTCTGGAATCCAGAGGTTTATGTGAGTGTGGAAGTGCCACACTTAAGGACAAATCACTTAACCCCCCTAGGCCTTAATGTTCTTGTCATGGAAATAAGAAGTTAGTAATAGATTATCTCCAGTCTGCCTTTCATCTCTGAAATTCTATAACTGTGAAACGCTCAGCTGGTGTGTTTGGAAACAAGAGCCTTGCGGGGGGGATGGGGGAGAAAAGACATCTCCTTTTAAATATAAAAGCTCTAATGGGTTATGCTCTGAGCAGGGGGTCTGAAGAAATGCTCGTCTGTTTACAACACACCCGACAGGAATCAGGGTTCATTGTGACAAGAGGCACAAAACTTGTGGCCTTCCTATGAACAGATACCCAACACGTATCCCCCCCTTCACCTGCGCGTGGCTGCTGGGCAGGACCAGTGGGACAGGGCTCAGTACTGGAAGGAAAGCTACAGTACAACTAAAATTGGGGTGTTTGCCACCTGGAGCCTGTCCGGTCCGCGTGTGGCTGGGCCATGAGTGGTGTTATAGGCATAAAAGCTTTGAACCCCTCTCTTGAAGGAAAAAAGAAAAATAGATTCCGTGTATATGCCATTCTGGAAAAGGCAAAACAATGGAGACAATAAAAAGATCAGTGGTTGTCAGGAGTTTGCGGGGGAGGGGAGATGAATACATAGAATACAGAAGTTTTTATGAGCGGTGAAAATACTTTGTATGACAATTGTAACGGTTTTATGTCATCATACTTTTGTCCAAACCCATAGAAGTGCAACACTATTCACTTCATAAAGCGAACCCTAAGATGAACTAGGGACTTTGGTGATTATGATGTGTCAGTGCAGTTCAGCCTTAGTTTACAAAAAAAAAGTCTTAAAAAGAATTAACACTCAGGGTAGATGTTTTTGGCAAAACCTTTGTTTCACTTTTATATACGTATACACATTATGTATGTGTTTGTTGGACTGTGATGTAAAATGTGCTTTTTAGAATAAAAAAGTTTGCAGGTTACTGTAGTTATCCTGGCAAATAAAAGCACAAATTAATCGAAAAGAAAAAAAAAAGCTCTAATAGCTGATAACTTTGCCAAAACACTGTATAATATAAATTTTTCAGTTTTTATATCAAACAGTAGAGAAATATATAGAGTAAAAAACTGAGTGTCTCTTTATTACCCCCTTCCATCCTGCTCAGCCCTTTTCCCCTTCAGTGTGACCCTTGCATGTCCCCCTTTCCATTCCTAAGACCAGGATCCATGCAGAACTTCTCCCCAGTTAGCGTTTTCCTGGTTGAAGCCTCTTGTCTTACTTTTTTAAAACGTTTGTGTTGTAAAGAAATTTTAATTGACTTTTCACAAAGTGAACACACCCATTTAACCAGCACCCAGACTGAGAAATGGAAGCCTCTTTCAAGCTGCTTTTCTCAAAATATTTGAGAAAATTCTGCGTATGTGTTGCCTCGATATCATTGTGTCAACTGAGGTGTTTTATTTGCAGATTTATGATAATATTCTTTAATTTCAGTTGGAAAACTGATGATTTATTAATCCTTAATTTTTAAAGTCACTTTTGCTACATCTTGAGCTGGTTATTTTAAATGCTAGTGCTGCATAGTCCCTTTATATTTCAACATTAGTTGACACCACAAGCACTTCCAGCGTAAACTACTGTGTGAGGGTTACCGGCTGTAACCAGAGATAAGGCAGGTCTTCGAGGAGCTTCAGGGTGCGTATCAGGAAAACTGAGGATTACAGACAAGACAAGGAAACATGCAACTACAATAACAGGTTTACTTTTTTCAGGCTAGAGATAGCCTTCTATTATTTCCTCTTATGAATAATTTAGGAGATGGAAAAGATGACATTAACTCTGGCAATCAAAGTCAGTTCCATTCTAGATGTGTAGAAAACGGGCAAACAGTTGAAATCTCAGTGACTTAATTGTCATTATCCCTATGCAGTTTGTTTTTTCTTTATTCAAAAAGGACATTGAGGGCTTCCCTGGTGGAGCAGTGGTTGAGAGTCTGCCTGCCAATGCAGGGGACACGGGTTCGTGCCCCGGTCCGGGAAGATTCCACATGCCGCAGAGCGACTGGGCCCGTGAGCCATGGCCTCTGAGCCTGCGCGTCCAGAGCCTGTGCTCCGCAACGGGAGAGAAAAAAAAAAAAAAAAAAAGAAAAGGACATTGAGGGCTTCCCTGGTGGTGCAGTGGTTGAGAGTCCACCTGCCGATGTAGAGGACACGGGTTCATGCCCCGGTCCGGGAAGATCCCACATGCCGCGGAGTGGCTGGGCCTGTGAGCCATGGCCGCTGAGCCTGCGCATCCGGAGCCTGTGCTCCGCAACGGGAGAGGCCACAACAGTGAGAGGCCCATGTACCGCAAAAAAAAAAAAAAAAAAGGACATTGAGACTTGGCTGTTAACCAAAACTATTTACTTCTTATGTAGAAATTTTCTGTTAGAAATGGCTGGTGATTGGAAATTTTGTGTTCTCTTTCTTTATGTTTAAAAAGATTAAGCTTTTTCCTTCTTTGGTTTCAGTCTATTTAATGTCCTCTTTTGCTCCTTCTTTTCCATAAACATTAATTATAAACTTTCTATGTTATGGGCAGAGTACTAGGTACTAGAATTATAGAACATTTCCTTCAGTTTTTCCTTTGATGTGAGAGGCAAGTAATGGCTGCCCACAGCACATGTGATGTGTTTTCTGATGAGGTAAGAACGAGGTGCTGTGGAAAAATGTAAGACAGACATCTAACTCAGATTTGGGGCTTGGAGTCTTCCCACAGAAGGTATTGCTGAGTTCGGGTCAGGAAGAATGCATAGGAATAATACGAAGTAGTCTTCTCTACCATCTTTAGCCTTAGCCTTAAAGTTCTACACAGTCATGGGTTTGATTCACTTTTTCTTTTTTCTTTTTTTCCAAAGCTATGCCTTAACCTATTTTATTTGCTAATAGTAAGTGAAGCAGATTATTTTTTTCAAAATATAAAGGTAATCATTTTATTTAAGGGGAAGTTTTTCAGTTGAAAAGTCTTAAAAAGATTTGGTAGGATATGTAATTTCCTATATTGAACTTCTGCTTATACTTGGTCATATAGTGTTTATATTTAAAGAATATATATATATTCACACCCACACATATATACTATGTTACAGACATATGCATGTACAATATAATAAATACACACATATGTATATCTCCTATGGAATTGCTCTCTGCTCCAGAATTTTATATCCTGTATATTTCAGGGCCAGGTATTGATGTCCTCTCTAGATCTTAGATTTTGGCACTTCCACATTCACATAAACCCCTACCTTTGGGGGGGGGCATTCATTTCATCTAGATGCCCTACTCTATAACCTTCTTCATTTGCAGACCACTGGGACATTGTGTTTTACTCAGTGGAACCCGTGGTCTAGATTTAGTCTTCCTTTCTATCTTAGCTTCTGCCTGGGTTACTTCCTGTGATTCATCCACAACCTTGGCCTTGCACTTGATTGATCTTCTCATTCTGAATGATTACCTCTTCTTTTCTTTAGCACTCAGGTTCATGGCCCATGTTCTGTTCCTTGTCTCCCAGAACTGATTTACTTCTGAAGTTATCAATTCAGGCTGACCACTGAACATACTACTTCCTATATTTCCACGTTTTTCAGTCAACTGCTTTCAACCTATCTTTAGCAGAATTTCCAATCCATATAATTTTTTTTATCCGTATCTTCATAAATGTCTTTTCTTCCCTCTTCATCATGTTACCAGTCTTAAACCTTTCTCTTGTCAGTGTTGTCGAATTCCTCCGTGTCTTTTTATCGAACCTGCCTGACAGAATCTCAACTCTTTATTTTTCTACGTGAGCGCTACTGGAGAAAATCACAGAGGCAGTAACAAGGCTATAAGTTTATTGTTACCAACTTCGAATGGGCCCACACAATTGTGCTGTAATTCTATTTTTTCTAGTTCTCTCATTTTTCACAGCAGTTATTTTAGGCATTCATCACTCTCCTCACATCTCCAGCTTTCCACTTTCCTTCTCCCTCTCAGCAAATGACTTGGTATTTCATTGCACAGAGAAAATGGAAATCCTCAGATGAGAACTCCCACAATTTCTTGCCATAAGCATATTTGCATCTGCCCTCGTTCTGTTTTGTTTGTTTGTTCTTACTGTTTATAGTGGGAAGAGGCTTTCAAGGAGTGAAAAATCATATGCCTTTAGAAACCAAGTGGATAGTAGAAAATAGGTGAAGCAGTAGGGTAAGGAGTATTCTGTGACTTGTAGGTCATTGATAAGAGCTACCTGAGGACATCCAAATTCAAGTTTTTAACACTCTATATCAGCTGGAGAAAAGCCTGCCATGATGAGCATGGCTGCTGGTCTAAGAGAAGTCCTCACAGTGAAGATGGCGCCCACACCCTGAGCCATCTTAGGGGCTTTACTGCTCTGCCCCCCGACCGTGCCCATTTTCTCCAGCATCAGTACTTCGGGGGATTTTTGGGTTTTTTTTTTTTTTTTGCAGTACACAGGCCTCTCACTGTTGTGGCCTCTCCCATTGCAGAGCACAGGCTCCGGACGCGCAGGCTCAGCGGCCATGGCTCACGGGCCTAGCCACTCCGCAGTATGTGGGATCTTCCCGGACCGGGGCACGAACCCATGTCCCCTGCATCGGCAGGCGGACTCTCAACCACTGCGCCACCAGGGAAGCCCATCAGTACTTCTTTTGCTGTTCTTTCCCATCGATATTTAAACATGTCCAAGCTTGTTCCATCTTTTGAAACCTTCATTTATCTCTGTTTTCTTCTCTAGCTACTTCACTTTCTCCACTTTTAAACTAAAGAGAGAATTGCCTACAGTTCGGATGTTTGACAAATTTAGATTGGAGTCCTTACCACGCTGTTCGTGAGCTCTGAGACTTTTATCCTCTCCAAGCCTAGTTTCCTCAACTGTAAAAATGAGGATAATACTTAGCTCAGTCATAAAGTTAAGTATTAAGCAAGAGAATGCATATATAATAACACGAAGAAGGACATATTGTGTATTCAAATATATTTGCTTTAGCCCCTGGCAGTCTACTTTCTGTCCCCATCCCTGAAGAGTTAATGGATTTGTTTATGGGTCTCTTCTCAGTAGTAATTAGTATCCCTGACAGTCTTGTCTCCTCAAAGTAGCTCTTCTACGGTTGTCCCTGCCACACACCCCTGGTTCACCCTCTGTTTCTGTGAATACCCCCTCAGGTTCCTAGGGCTCTTTGTCCTTTCCTCACCCTTTAAATGTTTATATTCCTCAGGAGTCTGTCTCAGTCTTTGTGCAGTTATTAAGGTTGAGCTATCAGTTTGGCTATAATCTCCCTAGTAGCCAAAGCAAAGGAAAAGCATTGTGATGATATTAATTTATAGTTCATGATCATTTACTATGTGCTAAGCATTTTTATAATCCCTTTTCATGTGTTACTTGATATAATCTTCACAACAACTCTACAGGGTAGATGAGGTAGATGAGGACAATGAAGTGCTGAGACGTAAACATGCTCAAAGTGTTACTGCAGGTAATTCAGTTCTGGACAGTTGAATTCTGGAGCTTTCCATCCTAACTATAACACTATACACTCTCCCGAAACAGTTACATGATTAGTCGTGTTTAGAAGGGTAAAAGCATCCTTCAGGGGAACTAAAGCATCTTCTGGGACTTAGGTCTGAAATGACGTGTGTGATGATTCTTTGGGGAGACGATTGAGTATCCTCAGCTATGATCCTCTAATAAATACCATATAGTAACATTTCATTCTCATGGAGAACATCAGTGCAGAAGAACATAGTATATACCAAAGCAAAGCACAGTCAGTATAGTTTTTCCATTATTACATTTTTCAAACAGCCCTTTGATAGAAATTTGGGAGCTAACATTTCAAAGTCATGTCTAATAGTTTAAAGGGGACAAAAACAGTCTTACTTATCTTTGTATCTACAGTGTCTAGCCCAGGACCTGTCACTTAGAAATAGTTTGGTCAGTATTTGTGGACTGAATGCAACCACACTGAGCTCATCAGCTCCTAAAAAAGAATGACTTGGGACAGGATGTATTTCCCGTGACAGGTTCTGGGGGTGGAGTTGATGATTGCTTGCAAGATCTGATGAGTTCAAAGTGGGAGAAGAAGTAGGAACTCCATCTCTGTGTCCTGCTTCTCCTCCCCATTCCCATATTCATGCATTTCTTCATTGATTTATTGAAAAGTATTTCATTCTTACTCTATACCAAGTCCTGTGTAAAGTGATGGAGATCCAATGGTGAGCAAGACAAAGTCCCTGCCCTTGAGATGTTTAGACTCTGGTGTAAAAAAACTAATTTGATGATACACTAAGATCAGTACTCTAAAGGAGTATTGACAGTATTCAGCTATTCAGGCAGTGTGAACAGATTAGAGCAGGGGTCCCCAACCTCTGGGCTACGGACCGCTACCGGGCCACGGACCGCTACCAGGCCACAGCTTGTTAGGAACTGGGCCGCACAGCTGGAGGTGAGCAACACGTGAGCAGGTGAAGTTTCATCTGCCACTCCCCATCGCTCCCCATCACTCGCTTTACTGCCTGAACCAACTGCCCCCCCACACCCCTCAGCCCCAGTCCATGGAAAAATTGCCTTCCACGAAACTGGTCCCTGCTGCCAAAAAGGTTGGGGACCACTGGGTTAGAGGAAGCGTAGTGTGTTCAGAGAACCTCAGATCTTTATTAGGGTTGGAGGTGAAGTATGATTATGAGAAATGGTGAGAAACGAGGCTTGTAGTAAGCAGGGCCAGGTGTGCTTTTACGGTTTTCACTTGTACCCCTTTTCCACATCTCTGCAGTCCCTTTCTACTAGTCTGATGAGTACAAGGAAGATCAATGTAGAAATAGGTTCCAAGTGCCACAAAACTCCTTTTTTTCTGAATACCACAACTGCAAATGCATGGTTAATCTCTTCAGTAACTATTTTTCATTGTGAATGTTTGATGTTCATGTGGCTCTTTGTCTCTCGTTGTAAACTCCTCAAGAACAGGGTCAGTGTTTTATTCATTTCTGTGTCTTTAGCATCTGAAAGTAACTCAGTAAATGTTGAAAACGTCCTTAACATTAGTAGTCATTTTATGTATTATTCTATTAACCAAAGCATAGTTGGCCTATTTTTTCTTTGAAAAACAGAGCTCAAGTTTTAAACAAATGAATTTATAAACTACTCAGTGAGTTTAAGATTACCTGTCTTTGAGTAGGGAAAAATTACTAAATAGAAAAATTGAGGATTTTTTAAAATTACAAAGATAGTCACAGCTTAACAGAAGAATTCAGTACAGAATTTGGTCAAGTATGTTTGGTTTGAAATGCCTTATTATTGTTTTTATTTATAGACTTATGAGGAATATCGCAGAAACTACTCTGAGCTTCAAATTAGATGTCAACGTTTGGCCTTAGAATTAGCAGACACAAAACAGTTAATTCAGCAAGGAGACTACCGTCAAGAGAACTATGGTAAAGTCAAGAGGTAAGTAGTTAAGATGGCTACAGTACTTCTCATTTTTAGCATGCATCAGAGTCACTTGAATTCTTACCATCAATGTCGTTAATTCTACTTTGTATCTTATTTTTTTCTGTCTCCATGGTTTTCTCTTTTCTAGAATGTCATATAGTTGGAATCATACCATATGGAACCTTTTCAGATTGGCTTCTTTGACTTAGAAATATACATTTAAGGTTCCTCCCTATCTTTTCATGGCTTGATAGCTCATTTGAATAATGAATAATATTCTTTTGAATAATATTCATTGGATAATAATGTGCTATTGAATAATGAATAATATTCCATTGTCAAGATGTACCACAATTTATCCATTCACCTATTGAAGGACATCTTGGTTGCTTCCAAGTTTTGGCAACTAGGAATAAGGCTGCTATAAATATTCATGTGCCAGTTTTTTGTATGGACATAAATTTTCATCTCCTCTGGGTAAATACCAAGGAGCATGAGCATACTTGTATTGTAAGAATATGTTTAGTTTTGTAAGAAACCACCAAACTGTCTGTCCCAAAGTGTCTGTACCATTTTGCATTTCCACCAGCAATGAATGAGAGTTCCCGTTGCTCCACTCCCTTGCCAGTATTTGTTATCAGTGTTCTGGATTTTGGCCATTCTAATAGGTGTGTAGTCATATCTCGTTTGTTTTAATTTGCATTTCCCTGATGACATGATACAGAACATCTTTTCATGTACTTATTTTCCATCTGTATATCTTCTTTGGTGAGGTGTCTGTTAAAGTCTTTGGTTCATTTTTTAATTGGGTTGTTTGTTTTCTTACTGTTGAGTTTTAAGGGTTTTTTTATATATTTTGGATAATAGTCCTTTATCAGATATGTCTTTGGCAAATATTTTCTTCCAGTCTGTGGCTTGTCTTCTTATTCTCTTGACATATACCTTATGTCTTCTTATTCTCTTGACATATACCTTATTCTTCATTGCGCAGAAGCATGCAGTTTTGGCAGTTTGTTGGATTTAGATTGTATTTTTATGTCAGTTGTTTTTATTTTATTTAGAAGCTGCTTTTGTCTTTTAAAATGTGATGCCTTAGAAGATAGGAACCCAGTGAAATCCTATGTGTGTAAATATTTTTGAAATCTTACTTGATTATTTTTACTTTATGGCATCAATTTAAATACTTTGCAGTTTTATCTAAAGTTTTTTCAGCTATTCCTTTTTGACAAAAGGCACACATACTTTCAAAAAATAATACTTTCTGAGGATATGTTTCCTATTGTGCTGCTGCTAAGTAGCTATGGCAAATAATTTTCTTTTTGCTGGAATGTACTAATGAACCACCACTTAGCTGTATGTCCCTAGGAAATCTTAACATTCTAAGCCAAAGTTTTGTCATCTCTCAGATGGTGCTAATACAATAACTGCACTATATAAATTAAGAAGATCAAATACAGTAATACTTATGAAAGTATATATATGTATGCGTATATATAGAGAGATTATCCTAATTGTTCACTGCTACCTCTACCTGCACCTAAAATAATTATTGAACTAAAGTAGTCACTCAGTGAGTGTTTGTTAATTGAATGAATGCTTTATAAATTGTAAAACGCCATAAGTAAATTTGCAAGGATTTGGGGGATATAACATTGGTGCTCCTACTCCCAGCATGACTGACATGCATTATGTATTATTATGTATGCACTGTTATGTCAAAATATAGTGATTGTCGGAGCTTGAAATCCATGACAGCTATACTATTGGGCTTTCAAAGAAAGCTAGATTTCAAAAGAATCATTTCAAAATGAAGTAGGTTGTGATGGTAAGATGATACTTTGAGCTGGTGTTTTGATGTCCTCTCTGCCACTATAAATCTATAGCAATAATAAGTGAAATATGAAAGGAGAAAACTAAAAGGCATAGTTATCAGAATAATAGAGGGTGGCCATTAATGAAGGGTAAACAAACCAAGATGAGTCATGAGTTGATAATTCTTGCAGGTGAGTGATGAAAGTGGGGGTGGGGACGTGTCTCACTTTAGCATCTCTCTTTATGTATGTTTTATTTTCTAGAATGAAAACCTAGGAAATAAAAACATAATAAGCATCATTATGTGCTAAAAATGGAACAGAAAAACAACCATGCAAGAGTGGCTCAAACTGAATCCTTTGGTTCACTCAATAGAAAGAATGAATTTTTAAAAAATGGTCTGGTCACAAACATATAAGATAAAGTGGGGGAAAAATCACTTTTATGTCCTTGATAAATTCTCACAAAGGTGCAAAGGAAAACAGATATATGGATGTTAGCTGCATCATTATTAGAAAGAATTTAAATGCTTTTCAACAGCAGCATGGAAAATAGATTGTGCTTTATTTTTATAATGTAATTCTACGTGACAATTAAAATCATTAAATTAGATCTGAATGTGTATATGGATAAGTCAAACACATAATATTAAATTTTAAAAAGCAAAATGCATGTGCCCATCTTTCTTTCTTTCTTCCCCCCCCCACCAAAGCAGGCAGTTCCTTAACTTTCTGGCATAACAGAAAGTTCTCAGGTTTATTTTGTAATTTCGTTGCCTCAGCCCTTTCTTTAAGGAGTCTGGTTCCTTTTAGTGGAGAATGCTATTCAGAAATTAAGATTTGGGTCCTGGTCATTGCTACATTGAACGTTATTTCTCGGCCCTTTCAGTAGGCAGAGGCGCAATGAAGAGGCAAGTGAGAGGATGGCTTAACATACTATGGATAAGATCATACTGGTAGTTAGTTCTAATTCCAATTCAGCACCACAATAGCTAGTTTGAAGGGGCTCCAACTGACCAAATAGGTACAACTTGAATATCAAGATGAATATTAACGATAATGAGTTACAATCCATTGAACAGAATAAGAGTCCTTGAGTGTTGTGCTAGTAAATAAAGAGGATCTTCACAGTAGAATGCCAACCAATAAATACATATGCTTATTGGAATTACTATTTTGTAACCTCATAATACTGTTTGATTTAGAGTCATCATTGGAAGCTTAAGCCACTGGGTAAAAGTATATTAGAGAACAGAATGTTAAAATATATCCCATAGCAAATTTGGGTGAATATCTCTTCCTTTCAGATGTCACTGAAAGTGTATAGAATCAATTATCCAGTTATTTTTATAGGACTCAGTAAACTGTGAAATGTTGTAAAAGAAAAAAATTCCCACAGATTACTTACTAATTGCAAAGGGCAAAAAGTTACCTTTATAGTTGAGAACTTTAGCAGATACCACCTTAAGCAAATGATCAAAGTTATTGTCACTAGTCATGAGATTAAGTGACATCATCTCAATACATCTTTATTTGATGTATTGAGGACACATTATCACTTCTGTAATATTCCTGCCCAAAGTGCTTAATCTAAATCTAGTCATAGAAAAACATCAGACAAATGACAGTTGAGCAACATTCTATAAAGTTGGCCTGTGTGCTACAAAAGGTCAATGTCGTGAAAGACAAAGGAAGGGAGAATCTTAACCACTGGATGCCAGGGAAGTCCCAATGATTATATTCTGATTACATAAGAGAATATCTTTAACCTTTGGAAATTCACACCAAATTATTTAGGGATAAAGGGACCTAATGTCTGCGTATGACAAATAGTTGGGGGGGAAAAATGCACATGTAGAATTGTGTGTGTGTGTGTAGACGTGTATACCTGTATATGCATGTGTATTTTTATGTATATAAATTCATGTATATATATTTATTCACATATATGAACAACAGAGGGGGAGAGAATAAATATGGCAAAGTAATATTTAGTAAATATTACAAAGTAAATATGACAAAATATTAACAATTGGTGAGTAAAAGTATGTAAAAAAACATATGATATGGAAATTTATTATTGTATCTAGGGGATGATATTGGAACAGTGAGAAAATATAGGGAACTTCAGCTTTACTCATAGTGTTCTATCTTTTTAAAAAACAGAACAAAACTTTAATGCAAATATAGACAAATGTAACTGTCGTCAGCTGTGGATAGCAAGTTCATTAGTATTTTGCTGTATCATGCTTTATAATCTATTTTTTTACATTAAAAAATCATAGCAAAAGTCCATTGTGAGAATAAAAACATTTGTATGTAAAGGCATAAAATACTTAAAGTAATATTACCAAAATATTAATATTGATAGTCATCTTTAATTAGTGGGTTTATGGGTGATTGTTATTTTTCAACTTGTGCTTTGCTCAAGTATAATTATAATACTTTGTTAAGCAGAAGAAATCTTAGAAGTCATCTTTCTAAATGAGTTATTGAAAATCTAATGAAAAGAAAAACAATTCTTAATAGCTTTCTCCATGGCAACACCAGGGGAGTAAATGAAATCAAGTGCAAAGGAAGTGATTCCCACTGCAGAGAACAAGTTAAGAATTAGCAAATCTATTTCTCTGCTCATTTTTTAAGATACCTGTTTGTAGGGTTGGTCCAATTCTTGGTTTTGCTGTTTTGGGGAAAGAGCTGGTCTGAAAATGGAAATTAGAATCTCTGGGTAATCATAAACAATTTGTGAATGAAATAATCACAAGAATTCCTGCCTGTGTATCATCTATGCAATCTGAGTGATGATTTAAGGCCTTTTTTAGCCTAACAACTGAAAGCCTAGAGCCATATTTTAAATTCTTTAAAAGTTTTGGCTTCAGGATTAGATTGAAGATGATTAATGAAAAGATACCAGAGTGTACCTTAGAAAGTTTTAGTATTTACTTTGCTGATTAGTGTAGCTTACATATTTATTTTTTGAAGATAATAAATTCATGTTTATGTATCTGAACAAGGTCTTGAACAGAGTCCTTTCTAAATTTGAAAAGCAGATACTTTATCGTTCATAGAATGACACTGAAGTATCTCTGTTCAGTTTCCTGAAACATAATCGAGGCTTTTAAAATGTTCATTATAAAAAGAGACGTAGAATTTACATATGTGTTTGAGTTTTATTTTAGTAAAAATAAATAAATGTATTTGAATTTTACAGTGAACGTGATGTACTTGAACAGGAAGTAACTGACTTAAGGAGAAAACATGAAACACTTGAAGCCTCTCACATAATTCAAGCTAAAGAAAGAAGTGAATTATCAAAAGAGGTAAGCTTATAGAGTCACTTGTATTTTATTTTACCATGATTGTGGACACAGCTCAGGGCAGAATTGTGAGGGGGACATTTTTCTTCCTTTCTGATGTAATTTCTAGAAAGAAGGGATTTTTTAGTAGCTCTGTTTATATGAAAATTTTCATGGTAAGAATTAGCCCTCTTTATATGTTGAACAAAAGCACAAATGAAAGAAAATAACTCAGTAAGCCTTGAAAAGTAAGATGACATTGCTCTGGACTCTGTCTGTCTCTCTGTGTGTGTAGGTAGCCACCTTACAGCATACTGTTACTTTACTGCAAAAGGATAAAGACTATCTTAACCGCCAAAATATGGAGCTTAGCGTTCGCTGTGCCCATGAAGAGGATCGTCTTGAAAGACTTCAAACTCAACTTGAAGAAACCAAAAAGGCTAGAGAAGAGATGTATGAAAAGTATGTAACATCAAGGTAAGATTTACATTATTTTCCATATCAATAGATATAAATTAACACCAGCTTCTTTGAGGGAACTCTTGGCTTTGGGGAAAAATAGTGATTTTTTTGTAAGGTCTATAGGATGATAGATATTACGATAATCATTCATTTTGTTTCCTCATAAGTTACTCATACTCTAATTGATTTTTTTCTTAAGATATTTTGTTTTTTCCAACAAGCAAGAGCCTATTTCTTTTAGCTAGTGATATATACACTATGACTATTTTTATTTTTATTTTTTTATGATATAACCTTTTTAATTCCTAGTGAATAAGATCTCTACATAAATGTTTTATGGAAGTATATAAATATCTTTATAGAAGTATATTTTTGAAGAAAATGTAATTGTGTGGAGCCTGACTAAGCTGACCTTTTCTTGACTGTGTGAAACATAAAAGAATAAGGAGACAGCATTGAGTACTGGTTTAAGATACCGGCTCTGGAATCAGACTCCTGCATTTCAATCCTGTCTTCTCTCTTCAAGTAGATGAATAAGCTATTCCTTTATACTAATAGCCTTTATAATCCTTGAATTACTTATTCTTAATAACTTTTTTCCCAGCTTGTGGTATTTTTCATCAGTTTGTGCTTCTGCTAATACCCTGTGTAACGCTTTGTGACTTTGCTAAGAGGTCACAGTGGCTATGGTTGTTGTGCTTAGAAGGAAAGGTTTTGTAAAGAGTACATTCGGGTCATTTTTTTAAAGCTTAATTGTCTTCCAGTATGCACCACATCAGATCATTGTTTCTAAATGAAGGACCTTCCATAATGCATTAGTTTTCAAGTCTTTTGCCATATGCATTAAATTAGTAAAATATTTTTGAAGATGAATAATTATTCAACATGAACGAACATTTTATATAGTAATTAAGCCTTTAGGGTAATATGTTTAAAAGAAAATCTCAGATGGAACTAGTTTGGAATGGTATTTTTAAGAATTTTAAAGCTTTATATCTAAACTGTGTTTTTCAAGTAATATTGTATGTAGAGCATATTTGACATAAGATTAAAATATTACGTGAAGGACAAAGACCTATTTCTTTTACAAACACAAAAAAAGGATATTCCTTTTGACTCTTTGCAGAGACCATTATAAAACAGAATATGAAAATAAACTACGTGATGAACTGGAACAAATCAGATTGAAAACTAATCAAGAAATTGATCAGCTTCGAAGTGCTTCCAGGGAAATGTATGAACGGGAAAACAGGTAAAAAAAAACAAGAATTTTATTGCTCTTTGTTTGAAGCTTATAGTTTTGTTTTGTTTTTAAAGTATTTGTTTATTTATTTATTTATGGCTGTGTTGGGTCTTCGTTTCTGTGCAATGGCTTTCTCTAGTTGTGGCAAGCGGAGGCCACTCTTCATCGCGGTGCGCAGGCCTCTCGCTATCACGGCCTCTCTTGTTGCGGAGCACAGGCTCCAGATGCGCACGCTCAGTAATTGTGGCTCATGGGCCAAGCTGCTCCGCGGCACGTGGGATCTTCCCAGACCAGGGCTCGAACCCGTGTCCCCTGCATTGGCAGGCAGATTCTCAATCACTGTGCCACCAGGGAAGCCCGAAGCTTATAGTTTTATCAAAGTTAAACTTGAGTTCATGACATAATGTCTTTTTTAATACATTAAAGAAAATTTGTCATAAATCTAAATCTAAGTATAATGGAATATTAAAGTTCTAAGGTCTTTGATAATTAGCTTAGAACAGGGTTTATCAGATGTTAGGCCTGTTTATTCTGGTATTCCTATTATCTTTTTATTACCCTGTTAGCTTTTCCTTTGGCCTTTACCTTAGTTCAGATTAAGGACAGAAATGAAAAGGAAATTAGAGAGTACTAAGAAATACCAGTAGTTCTTCCTGTAATATGCCAGTGATTTCTTCAGGAAGTTTTTAGAAGCTGGAATAATAATATGAAGTATTGCTTATGCCTCATATAGCTGCTGGTCCTAAAGACATGTTAGATAATCTTTAAGAAGGATCAGTTTTATTCATGCAGTTACTTTTAGAACAGCATATATTAGGTTTTTTTTAGTGATTGGCAGCATTAAGGGAAAAATAAATGCTTCTTATTTCAATAGCAGTTATTTTTATATACCATCATTATGGTTCATATGGCTTTTCAAAGTTGATGTTTTAGAGGGAAACTTTTTTGAAATGGACTTGTCATACTAGTTTATCAGCACTGATTTGAGTGTATGCTATTATCTTTGCCAACAAGCAAGACTTTAAATCAGACTAAGGTTGATATTAGAGAAGGTTACATTTGAGCTCTAAGAACAATAAATTTACTTATTTAGCCAATATTTATTAAGGTCCACCATGTTCTAGATACATGTCAGATGCCATAGATACGCTGGTGACCTCTGCCTTTGCAAAGCTGGTAGTCTAATGGAGAAATAGAGAAACAATGATCAAAAGTATGATGATAATGGAGCAAATGGCAAGATACACAGGGTGAGACCACATAGACTCAAGGTGTATCGAACTCAGCCCTGGGAGGAATCAGGGAAGACTACGTGGAGGGAGAAGTATGCATGCAACAACTGCATGATGACTAAGAGCAAGACTGTCAGTTATGGGAGGGAAGGGAATTAGGGGAATTAATGCACACCCTGGAGACAAGACAAAATGAAGTGTTTTGAACAAATAGAATAATTCAGAATGGTTAGACCATAGACCAAGAGGCAGCAAGTTGTAAGGGATGAAACAGAAGAGGGAAACGGGTCCAAATCATGCATTTGAGCCATTGTCTAAGACAATGAACAATTGAAAGACTTGGGGAATATGTGTGATATGATCTAATTTTATATAAAAAGACCATTCTGTGATATGGAGGATAGACTGGAAAAGTATAAGGCTATAGACAAAGAGGCCACTTATAGAGGTTGTTTCCCTTATCAAGACGGGTAGTGAAGATGGAACTGGATTAGTAGCAGTAGACACAGGGAGAAGTGGGCCAGATTGAAAGAGTGCTCAGGAACTGGAACTAACCTAACTAAATAGTCAGGAGGATTCATTGGCTAGATTGCATTGGGGAGTGAGAAGTTACGGATGTCACCAGGTTCTTGATTGGGCAGCTGCGGGGATAGTGATGCAGTTTTTAAAGCATTAGAAAAAGACACGGCTTTAATTGGGAAACATGACAAATTTAGTTTAGTTTCATTAAGTCTGTGTGACATATGCAAATAAAAAAGTTGATTATATAAGGTCTGAATCTCAGGAGAAAGATCTAGATGTGAGCTAGACCCGTGGCACAGGTGACACTACTATTTTGTTTTACAAATAAGTACTTATAGTCCTGTGGCTCAATTCTGTTATGGATTTTATAATAAAGACTTTTATTGACCAACTTAATAACCTTAAAATTTATGGGATTGTTTCTATGGTAACGTGTGATTACTTCCAAACAATTCACATAGCCACATAAACCTTGGTATGTAATCATTTTGAGAATGCACTGATTTTTTAGTTTTTGTTGTTGCCGTTGTTGTTTTATTTTTTAAAGACTCCTTTAAAATGCATCCCCTGGTAACATAAATTGATGTAAACTAGCCCCTATTCTCTAAGATGATTGGTAGAGGTAGGTTGAGAAACAGACGACAGAACCATTTCTGGAAGCAGGGAAGCTGAAGACAGGTTTCCTTTTCCCCTGTGTTGTTCTGACTCCATAGCCACGTCAAAGTGGATACCACCTAGTCAGGGAATTCCTGGGACTGGGGCTACTGCCCTAGAAACCCCAGTCAGCCGCCGGATCCAGAATGACACCATGGATATTGAAGCTAGGGTGGATGGTTGCCACCAGGTGGTGCCAAACTGCAGCCCAGGCCCAAAGACATTTGAATTGCACAGGACTTCTAGCCAGCTGTATGTAGTATAGGCTCCCCTTTATCATTATATTAACCTCACAATAATCCAACCCTGTGTTTTATGTGGCTGCATCTTTTTTAATCCCAGTTTCTTCATTCTGGCAGGATTTAACTATAGTTAGAGCTTACGTTCCACTGGTCTTTCACAAGGTAAAAATAAATTGCAACTTATTTCTTTTTAAATCTTACAACTTAAAATAATTAAGGGGCTTCCCTGGTGGCGCAGTGGTTGAGAGTCCGCCTGCCGATGCAGGGGACACGGGTTCGTGCCCCTATCCCGGAAGATCCCACATGCCGCGGAGCGGCTGGGCCCGCGAGCCATGGCCGCGGAGCCTGTGTGTCCGGAGCCTGTGCTCCGCAACGGGAGAGGCCACAGCAGTGAGAGGCCCGCGTACAGCAAAAAAAATAAAAAATAAAAAATAATAATTAAGGAATGGATTTTAGTATTCCTTGTTATGAAACATGAGATTCAGAAAACACAAGTGTACACATTTAGATATTTTTGTGTCTGAGCAAATTAATCATGTGCTTTGGACTTATACGTTTAATTGTGTCAATTTTATTTTATCAAAGTATGCTGTTACAATATGAATTAAAATGGATAAAGTGGGCTTCCCTGGTGGCGCAGTGGTTGAGAGTCCGCCTGCCGATGCAGGGGACACGAGTTCGCGCCCCAGTCCGGGAAGATCCCACATGCCGCGGAGCGGCTGGGTCCGTGAGCCGTGGCCGCTGAGCCTGTGCGTCCAGAGCCTGTGCTCCGCAACGGGAGAGGCCACAACAGTGAGAGGCCCGCATACCAAAAAAAAAAAAAGGATAAAGTACTTACACTGGCATATTGGTACTTAGTCTCCTTGCCTCTTGGCCAGTAAACATTTTTAGGAGAAAGTTAAATAATAAGATTAGAGAAATATGTTTTGCCTTTGGTTTGCTTTCTATACATTGGGGGGTATTAAGAGAGTACCTTTTTAAAGACTTAAATATAAGGCATGACACCATAAAACTCCTAGAAGAGAACATAGGCATAACATTCTCTGACATAAATCATAGCAATGTTTTCTTAGGTCAGTCTCCCAAGTCAGTAGACATAAAAGCAAAACTAAACAAATGGGACCTAATCAAACTTACAAGCTTTTGCACAACAAAGGAAACCATAAACAAAATGAAAAAACAATGTATGGAATGGGAGAAAATATTTGCATGCGATACAAGGCTTCATTTCCAAAATATACACACAGCGCATACAACTCAATAACAGGAAAGCAAACAACCCAATCAAAAAATTGGCAGAAGACCTAAATAGACATTTCTCCAAAGAAGACATACAGATGGCTAATAGACACATGAAAAGATGCTCAATGTAGCTAATTATTACAGAAATGCAAATCAAAACTTTAATGAGGTATCACCTCACACCGGTCAGGATGGCCATCATTAAAAAGTCTACGTATAACAAGTGACAGAGAGGGTGTGGAGAAAAAGGAACCCTCCTACACTATTGGTGGGAATGTAAATTGGTGTAGCTACTATGGAAAACAGAATGGAGGTTCCTTAAAAAACTAAAAACGGAGTTGCCATATGATCCAGCAATCCCACTCCTGGGCATATATCTGGAGAAAACTCTAATTCAAAAGATATATGCACCCAAATGTTCATAGCAACTCTATTTACAATAGCCAAGACATGGAAGCAATCTAAATGCCCATAGACAGATAAATGGATAAAGAAGATGTGGTATATGTATACAATGAAATACTACTCAGCCATAAAAAAGAATGAAATAATGCCATTTCAGCATGGATGACCTAGAGATTATCACACTAAGTGAAGTAAGCCAGAAAGAAAAAGACAGATAATATATGATGTCACTTATATGTAGACTCTAAAATATGATACAAATGAACTTATTTACAAAACAGAAGTAGACTCACAAACATAGAAAACAAACTTATGGTTACCAAAGGGGAAAGAGGGTGGGGGAGGGATAAATTGGGACTTTGGGATTAGCAGATACAAACTACTCTTACATAAAATAGATAAACAACAAGGTCCTACTGTATATCACAGGGAACTATATTCAATATCCTGTAATAAACCATAGTGGAAAGGAAAATAAAAGATAATGTACTCAAGGGTTGAGATTTAATAAAGTAATTTTACTGCTTTAAGAAAAGAGAGAGAGAGAGTGCCTTTTATTTTCTCCTCTTAGATGTGGAAAAGAAAGATGGAACTCATGCCATGCAATCTTGATATCTGCCCCTGCAGTCAGTCATACCAGTAGTTTATGAAGTTAAGGGGTTGAGAGGGAAGAGGAAGAGAAGAGATAAAGACCTAAGAAAAGGCAGAGATAAGCAAAGAAAGAACTTGGGTATTTGGGTACATCCAAAATACTATAGTTGGGATTATAATGTGTATGTATGCTTTGGCTCAGTCTATGAGTTAGGTTTCTTGTCTTTTTCTGTACTTTATAGTTGCTTTAAAGTGATATTTTGGAGCTGTGGGAAATAATGAGTGAAACTCACTATGGTGGTGAGATTTATTGTATAAAAATCTTCTTACATAGTAGGACCATCTTGCACATTTGGAAGAAAAGCATTATTCCCTGAACAGGGAGTATATTATGAAAGAGATCTGGAATGAGACTAAACTTAAATCTTGGCTCTACCACTTACTAGCTGAGTGACTATGTCACTTAATATCGCTGAAGTTTAATTTTCTCTTTTATAAAATGAGCACATAATAGTCTTTCACAGAGTGATCTGTAAGGTCTAAATGAGATAATATATGTAAAAAGTACAGTATAAATTATAAATCTGTATGTAAATGGTAGTTATTTAGATACCTTTTACTTATGAGAAATACTTTAAAAAATTATTTTATCCATTGTGTTGACAATTTAAGTAAAATGAGCATTATATAAAAGAAAACTGGTAACATTATGGAATTGTTTATAGTCACTGAAAGGCACTATTACAAAATATATAATTATTCTTAAGTATTGATCTCCATGGCATTTAACCACTTTTGTTGAATGAGACAATATAGACAGAGAGTCTGCATGCCATTTGTTTCAGTCCAAATTTCTGAATAAGATGGCTAACTTATTTGTTCCTGATTAATACTGTGAGATAATGAAATAAGAGGAGATAAATTCAGCTGATTGTTTTCCCAGAAAGTAAAACTACCTTTACCTAAGAAAGGCTCATTATTATAAACACAGAAAGAGCTAGCCTCATAGTAATGCTGTAAAAAGGGTAAGGATGCGTTTGTTAGAGATATTCATTATACTCTTTATACTGCACAGAATATGGAAATTCAAATTGCTCTGCAGTTATTTGAAAGGGGGAAGGCAGTAGGGAAAAGGGATCAAAAATATGCTTTTAAAGGTAACAATTAGTATTGCTTTAGTGATTTTATTTTCCCACCGTATCAAGAAAAACCATCTTGACCACAATTTATCATCCTCCAAAAGTACTCTAGAAGAAACTTAATGACGTAAACTTAAAATATGCATAGAATCTCAGAGTGATAGTAAACACTTTTGAATCTTGAATCTAAGTTTATTTACAAAGGTTAGTTGAGTATACCTAATGCATTACAATAGGCGAATTGGAACTAGTGTACAGAGGTTCCATTCATGATTTAAGAAATATATGTCCTCATTAGTGCTTAAACAAACTTCTTTCATTCATATCCTACCAGATATCTGTATAATTTTTAAAGTTCTTTAATGAAAAGACTTAAGAATATTCTACTTCATCTTTTCAGTTAGACTATTCTGAAAATATATGGCTTTACAGATAACTCAGTATCTTAACTTCTCAAATAATTGTAAATAAAATTTTATTGTTAGCTGTCTTTTGTTGTCAACTATATTCTTTATGCCTACAGGTGATTACACATGCGTTCACTGCTTAATTAATAATATTTAAGAATTTCAAGGTTTCTAGGGTGTTCCGGGTATGAAGCAAGGAGAGTTCGGGTTATGCAAAAACTTAGATTTTCCTTCATTGTATCATTCATAGGGTGGTGAGGGAGGCTGGTAAAGGGTAGGGTCAGATTTTAAAATGTCCTGTTGTCAGGTTATTTGGGGAGGTTTTAGAGTAAAAGGGTGGCATAATATATTCATTTTTTGTAACCATGGTTGCAATGTGGGGTGGATTATGGTTGAAAAGGACATGGGGGGCAGAAAGATTGGTTGGGAGACCGTTGCAAAGTTTAAGTGAAGATGAGAAATGGAATAAGAGCTGAATTTAAAGATTATTTAGGTAGTAGAATTGACAAGACCTGGTTATTGACAGGAAGTGGACAAGAATAACTCCAGCTCTTCTGCTTTCCTGGTCTCAGAGAGATGGATTATTAGGCACGGCCATTAACTCAAGGTTATAGACAAGATTGAGAAAGGAAGATAACACTTAATTCCTGATGTTTTACAGATATGGCAACTCTGATCAAGCCCCAAAGTACTTCTCTAAGATCACATGGTTTATTTGTTTGTCTATTATTCATTAAGAAATTTTAAATTTTATTATTACTTATTTTATTATTATTTATGAGGTAACATTGATTTATAACATTATATAAGTTTCATGTGTACAGCATTGTATTTCTACTTCTGTACACCCTACAATATGCTCACCACCAAAATTTATTTTTCACTGTAATCATACAGTTAATCACCTTTACCCATTTTGCCTTCCCCTTCCCCTTCCGACCACCACTCTGTTCTCTGTATCTACGTGTTTGTTTGGTTTGGTTTGGTTTGTTCATTATTTTGTTTTTATTTATTTATCAGTTTTTCATATTCCACATATGAGTTAGATCTTTCGATATTAGTCTTCTTCCATCTGACATATTTCACTTAGCATAATATCCTCAAGGTCCATCCATGTTGTCACACATGGCAAGATTTCATCTTTCTTTATTGCTGAGTAGTATTCCATTGTGTGTGTGTGTGTGTGTGTGTGTGTGTGTGATATATATATGCCACACCTTCTTTATCCATTCATCTGTTGATAGGCTTAGATTGTTTCCATATCTTGGCTATTGTAAATAATGCCACAGTGAACATGGGGGTGTGGATATCTTTTCAGATTAGTGTTTTCTTGTTCTTGGACTATATACCCAAAAGTAGGGTAGCTGGATCACATGGTAGTTCTATTCTTAATTTTTTGAGGAATCTCCATACTGTGTTATAGTGGCTGCACCAATTTACATTCCCACCAGCAGTATATAAGGGTTCCCTTTTCTCTAGATCCTCTTCGACACATGTTATTTCTTGTCTTTTTGTTAGTAGCCATTCTGTCAGGTGAAGGTGATAGCTCATTGTGGTTTTGATTTGTATTTCCCTACTAATTGGTGGTTTTGAACATCTTTTCATGTGCCTGTTGGGCATCTGTTTGTCTTCTTTAAAAAATGTCTATTAATCTCTGCCCATTTTTTAATCGGGTCGCTTTTGTTGTTGAGCTGTTGGGTTCTTTATGTATTTTGGATATAAACCCCTTATTGCATATATCATTTACAAACATCTTCTCTCATTCAGTAGGGTCATTGTTGTGTTATTAATGGTTTCCTTTGCTGTGCAGAAGCTTTTTAATATGATTTAATTCATTTGTTTCTTTTTGCCTTTGTTTCCCTTGCCTGAGAAGACATATCTAGAAAAATATTGTTAAAATTGATGTCAAAGAGCATACTGCCTATGTTTTTTTCTAAGAGTTTTATGGTTTCAGGTCTTACATTCAAGTCTTTAACCCATTTTGATTAAATTTTGTGTATGGTGTGGGATAGTGGTCTAGTTTCATTTTTTTTGCATGTGGCTGTCCAGTTTTCCCAACACGATTTATTGGAGAGACTATCCTTTCTCCACTGTATGTTCTTTGCTCCTTTGTCGTAAATTAATTGTCCATATGTGTGGGTTTATTTCTAGGCTCTCTATTCTGTTCCATTGATCTATGTACCTGTTTCTCTGCCAGTACCATGCTGTTTTGATTACTGTTGCTTTGTACTATAGTTTGAAACCAGGGAGTGTGATGCCTGCAGCTTTGTTCCTTTTTCTCACAATTGCTTTGGCTATTCAGGGCATTTTGTGGTTCCATATAAATTTCAGAAAGTTTTGTTCTATTTCTGTGAAAAATATCTTGGGATTTTGATAGAGATTACGTTGAACCTGTAGATTGCTTTAGGTAATAAGGACATTTTGACAGTGTTAATTCTTTCAATCCATGAGCACGGAACATTTCTCCATTTATTTGTGTCTTTTTTCAATTTCTTTCAACAGTAAGATCACATAGTTTATAACTAGAAATTTTTCTCTACTGTGCCCCAGATATAACTCCCCTCAGTTCTCAGGTAAGGCCCTGAGGCAAGAAGGGACCTTAAGGTGATGAAGCTGCTCCAGCAGTTTTCTCTGTTTTCCCCAAGGTACTCTTACAAATATTATAATTTTCTTTATATACAATAAAAAATCTTGGGAAACATTGCCCTAATTATCATTCTCTTAGTGAATACCTTCATATTTTTAATTTAGATTTTCATATTTAAAAAATTTTGTATTGAAGTATAGTTGATTCACAATATTATATTAGTTTCAGGTGTGTAGCATAGTGATTCAGTATTTTTATGGATTATATCCATTTAAAGTTATTACAAAATCATGACTATAATTCCCTGTGCTGTACAATATGTCCTTATTGCTTACTTATTTTGCACATAGTAGTTTGTGTCTTTTAATCCCATACCCCTATCTCACCCCTCCCCTGGATTTTCATATTTAGATAACATACTAACAATAGCTACTATTTATTGAGTATACATAAATAGATGTATCACATACGTTATAGAGAGAATTAAATGGTATCCCCATTTTACAAATGTGGAAGCTGAGACACTGAGAGGCTGTGATTTGTCTATGATCATAGACTTTTTAACTGATGAAACTAGGTAGCTCTGACTCTTCAGTGTAATGCAGACTCCTGTCTTACTGGGCAAGGCTATAAAAATTGACAAAAGATTTCTTATTGAAACTCTAATTTTGGACTTCTCTGGTGGCGCAGTGGTTAGAATCCACCTGCCAATGCAGGGGACACAGGTTTGAGCCCTGGTCCGGGAAGATCCCACGTGCTGCGGAGCAACTAAGCCTGTGTGCCACAATGACTGAGCCTGTGCTCTAGAGCCTGCGAGCCACAACTACTGAGCCTGTGTGCCACAACTACAGAAGCTCGCACGCCTAGAGCCCATGCTCCACAAGAGAAGCCATTGCAATGAGAAGCCCGCGCACCACAACAAAGAGTAGCCCCCACTCACCACAACTAGAGAAAGCCCACATGCCGCAATGAAGACCCAACACAGCCAAAAATAAATGAATAAAATAAATACATTTATTTTTTTTAAAAAAAGGAAGAAAGAAACTCTAATTTTAGTGGTAATGTTTTTAGAAAAGAAACTTGGTCTTTTAAGAGAGTTTGCAAACCCTGCTTCACACTTGAGGGCTGAGTGCAGATTATTAGAACTTTATAAAAGCAGTAAAAGCATTTGTAATTTTGAAAATTAAGGAAGAGGCCTATATTCTTCTATAAAATGGTATAATTTTTTGACAAAGTCTGCCTCTCAGACACTACTCTGCACTTATAACTAGAGCCCATCCCCTCTTGCTGTATAAGGACACACTCCAGAAATTCTCCCCTATGTCTCCTATATTGGCAGTTTTCCCCTCTCTGCCATGTATAAACATATTATTTCTCCCCTTTTTAAAAAGCCTCTTTTATCTCCACTTCCCCCTCCAGCCACTGCCCCATTTCTTTGCTCCCCTTTGTGACCAGATTCCTGCAGAGCTTATATATTCATTCCTTACCCTCATTTTTAAAAGTCCACTACCAAACTTTGCCCCCATACCAGTCCAAAAAACTGTTCTTATCACAGCCCCCAGAGACCATGTTCCCAGAAGTCTAGTGGTCAAGTTCTCTTCTTACCTTGCTTGACCACAGCAATATTGAATATAGTTGATCACTCCCTACTCCTGGAAACACACTCTTTAGTGGCTTCCAGGATCCCACACTTGGACTGTTCCCCTTCCTCACTGGCGTCTTTACTGGTCTTTCCCGTCTCCTTGACATCTTCTGCAGCTGCCTCCGTGACATTTCCACTTGGTTATCTAATAAGCGTCTTAAATTTAACATGTCCAGATGCAAACATCTGTCCCTCCAACCTTGCTCTGCCTCTGTCTGACCCAGTGCAATTAAGGACAACTCTAGTCTTCTTCTTGCTCAGGCCAAAAACCTTGAGGTCATCTTCAACATCTTTTTCATATTCCATGTGGTGTTCATTAGCAGATCCTTTTGATTGTGTCTTCAGAATTTATTGATCTTTTATCATCAATAAATACTACCTTGGTCCAAGTTATCATTATCTCTTGATTGATCTTTTATCATCAGTAAGTACTACCTTGGTCTGAGTTATCATTATCTCTTGCTCTGGTTACTGCAAGAGCCACTTAAGTGGTCCCCCAGCTTCCTTCTGTGTTCCTGTTAAACAGTAGGTCAAATTGGATCACTCCTCTGCTCAGATAAAAAGGCCATCTGCCATCTCACTCTGTCAAAGTTTAAGTGATTAAAATGGCCTGTGATGGTACCTCATCTGTGCCCAATGTTCCCACCCTCATTTGACTACTCTGTTCGACTCACTCGCTCAATCACACTGCCTCCTGTTCCTTTAACAGTTAGGCGTGTTTCCCACCTCAAGTCCTTTGTATTTACAGTTCCCACAGCTTAGCCACCACTTCTGGATACCCTGGAGCCCCGTCTCCTCTCTTTCTCCACATCTTCGGATGTCACCTGCTCTCTCCTATCTTTCTTGACCACCCTGTTTAAAATTGTGAAGGCCCCCCACTCCTCCCACACCTACTAGCCCACACCTGTTAGCCCCTTCTCTGCTTCATTTTTCTCCAGAGCACTTAGGACCTACGGACATGCATTTGGTTTCTTTCCTACTAGAATGCAATCTCCACGTGAGTACGGATTTTCCTCTGTTCTTCAGGGTTGGATTCCCAGGTACCAATGTCTGGTCTGTTGTAAGTGCACAATACATATTTGTTGAATGGAAGAATGAATTGCTCCTACTTTTGAGAAATCAGACTATTGGTTTAGATGAAATGAAAAGCTGCACAAAATTTATAATGAGATGGATTTGATCAGAACCAAGCATGGTGGCTGACATTTGTAGTCCCTCAATTAACCATACACCAGAGTCACCTAGTTTCATTTTAATATATTACATTTTATTCCATCAGCTACTTGTTAAACCTCAACACATTAATAGATTTCAAAGTGTTTTGCATTTTGGTGCTTACCTTTCTTTTATAATTTTAAAAAATCATTTATCTACTTTTGGCTGAAGTTTTCACATCTATAAAATGAAAAAAAAACTGCTTGAGCACCAACTAAAGTAACAGGATAGGAAAATGTATCCTGTTCATTTAACAGTAATCTCAAAAAGTTTCACTCTTAAAATGCATAACTTCACCCAAGAAATTGTTACATAAAATTTCTACTTTGTTGTTTTTCTCATGTCCTATTCATTCACTTTTCAACTATGTTAATTAAAGGAAAAATTATCAGTCATTGATTATATAATAACAGATAATCCACTTGGAATTCTTTTATTTCATGCCATCTTTTTTTTTTTTTTTACATCTTTATTGGAGTATAATTGCTTTGCAATGGTGTGTTAGTTTCTGCTTTATAACAAAGTGAATCAGTTATACATGTACATATGTTCCCATATCTCTTCCCTCTTGCGTCTCCCTCCCTCCCACCCTCCCTATCCCACCCCTCTAGGTGGTCACAAAGCACCGAGCTGATCTCCCTGTGCTATGTGGCTGCTTCCCACTAGCTATCTATTTTATGTTTGGTAGTGTATATATGTCTATGCCACTCTCTCACTTTGTCACAGCTTACCCTTCCCCCTCCCCATATCCTCAAGTCCATTCTCTAGTAGGTCTGTGTCTTTATTCCCGTCTTGCCCCTAGGTTCTTCATGACCTTTTTTTTTTTCTTAGATTCCATATATATGTGTTAGCATACGGTATTTGTTTTTCTGTTTCGGACTGACTTCACTCTGTATGACAGACTAGGTCCATCCACCTCCCTACAAATAACTCAATTTCGTTTCTTTTCATGGCTGAGTAATATTCCATTGTATATATGTGCCACATCTTCTTTATCCATTCATCTGTTGATGGACACTTAGGTTGCTTCCATGTCCTGGCTATAGTAAATAGAGCTGCAATGAACATTTTGGTACATGACTCTTTTTAAATTATGGTTTTCTCAGGGTATATGCCCAGTAGTGGGATTGCTGGGTCGTATGGTAGTTCTATTTTTAGTTTTTTAAGGAACCTCCATACTGTTCTCCATGGTGGCTGTATCAATTTACATTCCCACCAACAGTGCAAGAGGGTTCCCTTTTCTCCACACCCTCTCCAGCATTTATTGTTTGTAGATTTTTTGATGATGGCCATTCTGACCGGTGTGAGATGTTATCTCATTGTAGTTTTTTTTTTTTTTTTTTAAGTTTATTTATTTATTTTTTTAATTAGTTTCTGCTTTATAACAAAGTGAATCAGTCATACATATACATCTGTTCCCACATCCCTTCCCTCATGCATCTCCCTCCCTCCCACCCTCCCCATCCCACCCCTCCAGGCGGTCACAAAGCACCGAGCTGATCTCCCTGTGCTCTGCGGCTGCTTCCCACTATCTATCTACCTTACGTTTGGTAGTGTATACACGTCCATGCCTCTCTTTCGCCTTGTCACAGCCCACCCTTCCCCCTCCCCATATCCTCAAGTCCATTCTCAAGTAGGTCTGCGTCTTCATTCCCGTTTTGCCCCTAGGTTCTTCATGACATTTTTTTTTTAAATTCCGTATATATGTGTTAGCATACGGTATTTGTCTTTCTCTTTCTGACTAACTTCACTCTGTATGACAGACTCTAGGTCTATCCACCTCATTACAAATAGCTCAGTTTCGTTTCTTTTTATGGCTGAGTAATATTCCATTGTATATATGTGCCACATCTTCTTTATCCATTCATCCGATGATGGACACTTAGGTTGTTTCCAGCTCCGGGCTATTGTGAATAGAGCTGCAATGAACATTTTGGTACATGTCTCTTTTGGAATTATGGTTTTCTCAGGGTATATGCCCAGTAGTGGGATTGCTGGGTCATATGGTAGTTCTATTTGTAGTTTTTTAAGGAACCTCCATACCGTTCTCCATAGTGGCTGTACCAATTCACATTCCCACCAGCAGTGCAAGAGTGTTCCCTTTTCTCCACACCCTCTCCAGCATTTATTGTTTCTAGATTTCTTTTTTTTTTTTTTAATTAGTTTCTGCTTTATAACAAAGTGAATCAGTCATACATATACATCTGTTCCCACATCCCTTCCCTCATGCATCTCCCTCCCTCCCACCCTCCCCATCCCACCCCTCCAGGCGGTCACAAAGCACCGAGCTGATCTCCCTGTGCTCTGCGGCTGCTTCCCACTATCTATCTACCTTACGTTTGGTAGTGTATATATGTCCATGCCTCTCTTTCGCTTTGTCACAGCTTACCCTTCCCCCTCCCCATATCCTCAAGTGCATTCTCAAGTAGGTCTGTGTCTTTATTCTCGTTTTGCCCCTAGGTTCTTCATGACATTTTTTTTTAAATTCCGTATATATGTGTTAGCATACGGTATTTGTCTTTCTCTTTCTGACTAACTTCACTCTGTATGACAGACTCTAGGTCTATCCACCTCATTACAAATAGCTCAGTTTCGTTTCTTTTTATGGCTGAGTAATATTCCATTGTATATATGTGCCACATCTTCTTTATCCATTCATCCGATGATGGACACTTAGGTTGTTTCCAGCTCCGGGCTATTGTGAATAGAGCTGCAATGAACATTTTGGTACATGTCTCTTTTTGAATTATGGTTTTCTCAGGGTATATGCCCAGTAGTGGGATTGCTGGGTCATATGGTAGTTCTATTTGTAGTTTTTTAAGGAACCTCCATACCGTTCTCCATAGTGGCTGTACCAATTCACATTCCCACCAGCAGTGCAAGAGTGTTCCCTTTTCTCCACACCCTCTCCAGCATTTATTGTTTCTAGATTCCTTGATGATGGCCATTCTGACTGGTGTGAGATGATATCTCATTGTAGTTTTGATTTGCATTTCTCTAATGATTAATGATGTTGAGCATTCTTTCATGTGTTCATTGGCAATCTGCATATCTTCTTTGGAGAAATGTCTGTTTAGGTCTTCTGCCCATTTTTCGATTGGGTTGATTGTTTTTTTGATATTGAGCTGCATGAGCTGCTTGTAAATTTTGGAGATTAATCCTTTGTCAGTTGCTTCATTTGCAAATATTTTCTCCCATTCTGAGGCTTGTCTTTTCGTCTTGTTTATGGTTTCCTTTGCGTGCAAAAGCTTTTAAGTTTCATTAGGTTCGATTTGTTTATTTTTGTTTTTATTTCCATTTCTCTAGGAGGTGGGTCAAAAAGGATCTTGCTGTGGCTTATGTCATAGAGTATTCTGCCTATGTTTTCCTCTAAGAGTTTGATAGTGTCTGGCCTTACATTTAGGTCTTTAATCCATTTTGAGGTTATTTTTGTATATGGTGTTAGGGAGTGTTCTAATTTCATACTTTTACATGTACCTGTCCAGTTTTCCCAGCACCACTTACTGAAAAGGTTGTCTTTTCTCCACTGTATATTCTTGCCTCCTTTATGAAAGATAAGGTGACCGTATGTGCATGGGTTTATCTCTGGGCTTTCTATCCTGTTCCATTGATCTATATTTCTTTTTTTGTGGCAGTACCATACTGTCTTGATTACTGAAGCTTTGTAGTATAGTCTGAAGTCAGGGAGCCTGATTCCTCCAGCTCCGTTTTCCTTTCTCAAGATTGCTTTGGCTATTCAGGGTCTTTTGCGTTTCCATACAAATTGTGAAATTTTTTGTTCTAGTTCTGTGAAAAATGCCATTGGTAGTTTGATAGGGATTGCATTGAATCTGTAGATTGCTTTGGGTAGTAGAGTCATTTTCACAATGTTGATTCTTCCAATCCAAGAACATGGTACATCTCTCCATTATTTGTATCATCTTTAATTTCTTTCATCAGTGTCTTATAATATTCTGCATACAGGTCTTTTGTCTCCTTATGTAGGTTTATTCCTAGATATTTTATTCTTTTTGTTGCAATGATAAATGGGAGTGCTTTCTTAATTTCACTTTCAGATTTTTCATCATTAGTGTATAGGAATTCCAGAGATTTGTGTGCATTAATTTTGTATCCTGCTACTTTACCAAATTCATTGATTAGCTCTAGTAGTTCTCTGGTAGCATCTTTAGGATTCTCTATGTATAGTATCATGTCATCTGCAAACAGTGACAGCTGTACTTCTTCTTTTCCAGTTTGGATTCCTTTTATTTCTTTTCCTTCTCTGATTGCTGTGTCTAAAACTTCCAAAACTATGTTGAATAATAGTGGTGAGAGTGGGCAACCTGTCTTGTTCCTGATCTTGGTGGAAACGGTTTCAGTTTTTCACCATTGAGGACGATGTTGGCTGTGAGTTTGTCATATATGGCCTTTATTGTGTTGAGGAAAGTTCCCTCTATGCCTACTTTCTGCAGCGTTTTTATCATAAATGGGCGTTGAATTTTGTCGAAAGCTTTCTCTGCATCGATTGAGATGATCATATGGTTTTTCTCCTTTAGTTTGTTAATATGGTGTATCACATTCATTGATTTGCATATATTGAAGAATCCTTGCATTCCTGGGATAAACCCCACTTGATCGTGGTGTATGATCCTTTTAATGTGTTGTTGGATTCTGTTTGCTAGTATTTTGTTGAGGATTTTTGCATCTTTGTTCATCAGTGATATTGGCCTGTAGTTTTCTTTCTTTGTGACATCTTTGTCTGGTTTTGGTATCAGGGTGATGGTGGCCTCATAGAATGAGTTTGAGAGTGTTCCTCCTTCTGCTATATTTTGGAAGAGTTTGAGAAGGATAGGTGTTAGCTCTTCTCTAAGTGTTTGGTAGAATTCGCCTGTGAAGCCATCTGGTCCTGGGCTTTTGTCATGCCATCTTAAAATCAAATGCAAATGTGCAGTTTTATGTTTTGTCCGGGAAGAAGACTCTGAAGGTAGATGAGATTAATTCAGATGCTTTTCCTATAAATAAGCTTGTCATATAAACAGCCTGTTTCAGTCCCTTTTTGTTCCAACTGGAAAAAATGTGTTCACTTTTATTGACCAAAAATATTTTTACATGGAGGCAGAAGGAGGAGAATGGGTTGCTTACTTGTGCTTGCTAAGCTCTGCTGACAGCCCTGTTTCTTTCACTGTTTATCTTTAGTAAATTTCAGGTTCTGAGGCATTTGTGATGTTTATTCAGGCTAACACATGCTCTTGGCATTGCCAAATTCTGATTTGTTCCTGTTAGAATTTTAAGGGTTCCTGAATTTTTTCTCATTCTTCTCACATTTTCCTTCCACTTTTCAAGGATCTATTTTGATTTGACCTATTGGTACCATGAAATTGGTCTTCTGGTAGGAAGAAAATATATTCCTTCCTGTACAGAAGTCTGATGATATTGTATGTTTTGTACTGGGGTTTTCAGTAAAATCCTTTTATTGGAGAAATAGTCAAGAACTTAACTCTTTAAGTTTCTTGTTTGAATGTGATAATTTAAGTGATAACTCCCAGTTGTTTTTCCACAAAAGTGCTGGTTTATGCCTATTTTTGTAGCATAATTATTAATAGCACCCCTTTCACTCTAAGAAGTGCCTAAGTTAAAAAATACATTATTTGGACACTAGTGATAATACTAGGAAACTCACTTTTCTTTTGCATTTTACATAGGATCGATAAAGTTTCTTTTCCTTTTTCTGCCATCTTTCCTCTCAATCCACCTCCCGCACACAAATATAGGATGGATGGGGAGAGATCAGTGTTTGTTATGGAGATGGAGTTAGTAAGAAACATGAAAGAATTATGAAAAAAAATGTTGGGAATCAAACGTTAGCTTTCTAAAAAGCATTTCTAGGGATTAGATATTTGAATTTTGGTATTTTAAAACATTTGTTATATTGTTGGCCAACTCCCAGCATCTTTCTCTGCTATGATTACATTTGATTATATACTCAGTTTGGACTTTTAAAACTTTAGCTCTATTAGCTTGTTCATGCTGTCAATTTTTCAAGTTTGTCTTTTGAAGAACATTTGAATTCCTTCTATTTGTTCTGTAATTGTATTTCTGTTACATCTTCTAATGCATTTAACATTTTTAAATGGACAGTTTATTAGTTATATGGCAGTTATGGTTTTATCTGTGACAGGAATCAATCCATCTGGTGTTTTATCAAACCAGTCTGAGTTTGAAAGAGCATGGGCCATAAAAACAAGTGTATAATATATTCACAATTCTTCCAAGAATTGTTTTTGATTTAACATCTATCTGTGTTAGGAGATAATCATGTAATATAAATCTCATAATGACAGAATTTCCCAAGGAGAAGATTTCTGTGAAACAAGGGGACTCTTCAGAGAGGCAGCCTAGTATGATGGAGAGCATAGACTCTAGCACCATATGGTTCTGGTTCAAATTTGGGCTCCATAGCTTACTTGCCACATGACTGTTGTAGGCAAATACTTAACTTCTCTGTGTTTCAGCCTTCTTCTTAAAATGGAGATAATGATACAACCTACACTTTTTGAAGTTGTCATGAAGATTAAATGAGTTATTATATGTACACTGCCTAGCAAAGTTCCTAGCACAGGGTGAGCACTCTGTGTTTGCTATTACTGTTATTATCAGTGGAAGAATCACTCAGTTTCTCTTTCTCAAACTTAATTTGAAACATTAAAAGTCAATTCATAATATTAAAGGAAGTATTTCTAATCTTTATGTTAAAAGGAATTGTGCTGCTTCTTACTGAAGTATGCAGGTTGTGACAGGATGTGGAAGGCATGTTACCTGATAAGAACGGTTTTACAGGGACTTCCCCGGTGGCACAGTGGCTAAGAATCCACCTGCCAGCACAGGGCACATGGGTTTGAGCCCTGGTCCAGGAAGATCCCACATGCTGTGGAGCATCTAAGCCCGTGAGCCACAACTACTGAGCCTGAGCTCTAGAGCCCACAAGCCACAGCTACTAAAGCCCACGCGCCTAGAGCCCATGCTCCTCAACAAGAGAGGACACCACAGTGAGAAGCCCACGCACCTCAATGAAGACCCAACGCAGCCAAAAATAAACAAACAAATAAATACATTTATATTAAAAAAAAAAGAACAGTTTACACGGAAATCTTACCAGCAAACACCTATGAGAGGATCTACTGGTAGAAACTTCAGCTTCTAGCACTTTCTCCCATTCATTTCAGTTTTTCTCTTTTTGAATTACCTTTATTGGTCCTTCAAGGCCCAACTTACATGTCTTCCCGTCATTCACTCATCTGTTCCTCCAGTTAAAAATAATCAACTCCTCTTCTTTGGGGCCGTAGAATTTTGTTCATGCCTAAATATAGCACTAATTATAGTTAACCGGATGGTATAGATTGTAGCATGGTGAATGCCCTGGTATCTTCTAATGACACCTCCTTTCATAAGCCCTAATGTTTTCATTCTGGCTTTTATTTCTTTCTCTGTTTCTTCCTTTCTTTCTACCCTCCCTCCCTCCCACCTTTCTTTCTTTCTTTTTCTTCTTTCTTCCTTTCTTTCCTCCTTTCCCCCTTCTTTCCATCCTTCCTTTCTATCCTTCCTTTCTTTCTCTTCCAGTTTTGAAATACAATTGACACACAGCACTGTATAGTTTCAGGCGTACAGCATAATGATTTGACTTACATACATCATGAAGTGATGACCACAAGAAGTTTAGTGAACATCCATCATCTCACAGAGATACAAAATTAAAGAAATAGAAAAAAAAATTTTTGTCTCACAATGAGAACTTTTAAGATTTACTCTCTTAATACCTTTCGTATGTACCGTACAACAGTGTTCATTGTTTTGATCGTGTTGTACGTGACATCCCTAGTACTTATTTACCTTATAACTGGAAGTGTGTACCTTTTGACCCCCTTCATCCAATTCCCCCTCCCCCCCATCCCCACCTCTGGTAACCACAAATCTGATCTTTTTTTCTGAGTTTGTTTGTTTGTTTCTGAGGTATAATAACCTACAATACTATGTTAGTTCCTGTTCCACAGCATATTTCTATACATGAACTATGATTCCATAGTTCTATACATTTCAAAATGATCACCATGGTAAGTCTAATTACCATATTTGCTTTTATTTCTGTTGCCCATTTTTGCAGTAAAGAAAATATATATAGTTAGGGACTGAAGCTTTGCCATCTGCCAGCTAAGCATTCATGATTAATTAGTACTGTAAATGTATCTACTTGGAATTTTGCAACTGAAATAACTTATAGAATAATAAGGCTATAGTATTTGAGAAATGAAAGTTGTGACCAGTTTTGGATGGTTTACTGACTAAAATATATAGATCCTCTAGGGATGAAAAATATATAAATGTTTAATATACTTTGAGAATTTCATTCTATCTATAAAATTAAAAATTTCATGTTTCAGTTAATTTGATAGTAGTAGAATATTTCTGAAGGTCTTTGCAATCAGGATGATATCAGAAAATAATGACTTGCTATTTTGTGATATCTACTTTAAAATGTACCTGCACTTAGATAATAGTGTACAAAAGTTATTTTCTTTTTAATAAGAGTTATCTGTACTCCAGTTTTTTTTAATTATTTTATTTCTGGCTCATAAGCTATTTTACTGATGAATCTCTATTGGCTGACATATTCTAAGTTTTAAAATTGTTGTTAGCGTCACCGTACAAAAGATGACTTTGATCACTGGCACAGCAAGTATGACCACTACATATTTCTATCTAATAGTTATTAGATAGATTTACTCAAACTGTGTGGATTTTCATGGCTCTCTACTGCCATTCTCCATCAGTAATAAAAACCAAATTCTAATATCCAATCCAGTTCTTTATGGGAGATAGGTTGATGTGATGTAAAAAACACTCACATTGGAGTAAGACATAGCTGGGCTCAAATTATGGCTTTAACACTTAGGCTGTGTGACTTGGGCCTAGGGACTTAAGCCCTCTAAACTTCAGTTTATTCAGCTGTAAAGCAGCTTAGAAAGTATAACATCAAGGATTTGTAGGGATTAAGTGAGCACCATCATTTATGTTATACTCCAAATTTATTTATGTTATAACTCTGTTAGAGAAGAGGATTTTCAAAAATTAAGTGACTCTCTGAAAGAAGAGTTACTGTTGGTATTTTTCTTGATTCAGACTTCCACTCTGATTAAAAAACAAACAGGATTTGATCTTTGAGGGCCCATATCTGTCTGTATCACTCCTAATTACTCACTATTGTTACCTTCCATCTTTTGGACATTCCCCTTAACTGTCACTCAATGTATCGTTCTGTCAATTTCAGTTCCTGCTGTCATCAGCACTGTAAGTGGATGACCTCATACTTCCTTGAGCCCTGCATGAGTATTGACCTTCATCTCAGCTCTTTCATTTAGCTACTCTAATGTTACACCCTGCATCTTATGAACTAAAATTCCAGGGCTGAAGACACTACTCTACCTCTGAATCACTGTTCTCCAACAGCAATCTCTAGTTTTCCATCTTGCCTGTACAACCACTTCCACTTAATCTGTTAGTTATCTTATCAGGACTTCAAGTCCTTTGTCCCTTACTTTCTCCTAATCTCAGTCCTTCTGTGTTCCCTTCTCTTTCCTTCATCTCCATGTGAGACCCAGGGTCTATCAGTTTAGCTGTTCTCCTGCTTTTGTCCCAAACTTCATTTCCATTTGGATTCCTGTGATCTCTGTATCCCTCATAACATTTTATACTGCATTTATTAACTTCTCAAAACCTCAGCTCTCTTGTGGATAATATGTTGGTAATTATACCTACTTCATTAGATTATGGTAAGGATTAAATGAGTTGCTATAAATACAGACTGTTTACCCTACCTTCGACCCTTGTGGAGAAGAATTGTGGAGAAAGGTAGTATGACATTTAGAGAGTAGACCATGTTTGTACCTACACTGCTGTGTGCTGCTAGAGAAACTCACCAAGCCAGGCACACTTGTATAATATACACTGTGGGACACCAACCCTTAGGCTGTCCCTGAGATTATCAGTTAGTCCAATTCCAAGCAAGCCCATTTATGAGTCTTTAAAAGATGGATACTTGTGTAGTCGGAATAACTGAAGTGTACATTTATACTTTAGAAACCTCCGAGAAGCGAGGGATAATGCTGTGGCTGAAAAGGACCGAGCAGTGATGGCTGAAAAGAATGCTCTAGAAAAACATGATCAGCTCTTAGACAGGTAAGCATTCTGAAAATAGAAATGTTAAAACTCTTCAATTTATGTTCCTGTTACTCTTTCTTTTAGAATATATTTTTCTAATAGAAGTTTAATTTTCACTTCCATTGAAGTATAATTTACATGTAATAATTTACATATGTAATAATTGCATATATTGAAACAAGATAGAGAAGAGTTTCCTTATACCCCTTTGGTCAGTCTCAACTACCAACCATCAAGAAGCAAACACTTTGTGATTTCTCTCACCATAGCTTAGTTTTGTTCTTCATGGACTAAAAATAAATGGAATTGTACAGTATGTACCCTTTTGTGTCTAGCTTCTTTCACTCAACATTATATGTTTTCATCCATTTTATGCTGTATCAGAAGTTCATTTCTTACTGTTGCTGGGCATAAATATACCACAGTTTGTTTATTCATTCACTTGTCAATGGACGTTTAGTTTGTTTTCAGTTTGGCGCTATCATGAATAAAGCTGCTATGAACATTTTTATACAAGTCTTTTTTTTTTTTTTTTTTTTCTTTTTTGGGGTATGTGGGCCTCTCACTGTTGTGGCCTGTCCCGTTGCGGACCACAGGCTCCAGACACGCAGGCTCAGCAGCCATGGCTCACGGGCCCAGCCGCTCCGCGGCATGTGGGATCTTCCCGGACCATGGCACGAATCCATGTCCCCTGCATCGGCAGGCGGACTCTCAACCACTGCGCCACCAGGGAAGCCCTACCTTGTTTTTTTTTAACTTTTTATTTTGAAATACTTTCAGACAGAAAAGTTGCTAAAATAGTACAGAAAAGTTTTCATGTATCTTTCACATACTGGTAAACTTTGAAAATAAACTTTGAATATAATCTCAATGGGTCTTTTCATTGTTAAATGAAGATTACAGATTAATTTGTGGTTTAAGCAATACATGGAACTAAAAATTCAAGCAAGTTTTCGCATAATTAAACTATTGCTAATCCTCTAGAATGTCGAAATCTTTTAGAATGGTCCAAATTGTTACACTTCTGAATTCACATCAACCTTATAAACTTGACTCATGGAGAAATTCTAATAAACGTAATAATGAAGAAATATTTTCTATAATGTGAAAGTATGTCTAATTCTAAAGATCTTAATATAAAATTAAACATTTATAAACCAGCTGCTTTTATTAGCGTGCTGTTGCAACCTATCTTAAAATTATCTTTTATTATGTATAATCCTTCGTTTATAAATCTATATCATGTCCACTAAAGATTTACTTAGCACCTTGTTGTTGTTTTTGAATGTGATGTATTTAGTAATGGCTCTAGAATAATATTTATGGACCAACTAACAAGCTTTAAAAGAAAGCATAAGTAAACCAGAACTTATATTCACGCAAAATTTCATAACTTGCTAACTTGGTATGTGGTTGTGAGTTTGGAGAGAGAAGAATAGTAAATGTGACCTTAAAATTGGCTGCTTGGGGCCTCCCTGGTGGCGCAGTGGTTGAGAGTCCGCCTGCCGATGCAGGGGATACGGGTTCGTGCCCCGGTCTGGGAGGATCCCATATGCCGCGGAGCGGCTGGGCCCGTGAGCCATGGCCGCTGGGCCTGCGCATCCGGAGCCTGTGCTCCGCAACGGGAGAGGCCACAACAGTGAGAGGCCCGCATACCGCAAAAAGAAAAAAAAAAAAAAAAAAAAATTGGCTGCTTGTACTAAGCTCTGTAATGTCCTACACTCTGATCTAAAATCCTTCTTATCCTACTTGTTCATACACTAGCAACTGGGTATTTATCCTGAAAGCCATGCGATGCTTTAATATCTTCTGAATTACGGAGAATTCAGTCATTTAATGTTTGTAAAGCACATTAGAACAGTGTCTTGCACGGAGTAGTTCTACAGAAATTATTGGTATTATAGAAAAATTTGCTGAGTTAATCCTGCTTTAACTAATGGAATTTTTGCTCTTAATTCCTTGAAGTGATAGTAAAACTTTGCTTATTTGGAGCCTAATTTTCATCCAACCTTAAAAAATTAGGACAGTTTTAAAATCAGGACAAAGAAGGAAAACAAGAAAATGTTTCTAGACACACTAGAAATAACCTATGAGCAGCAAATAGTGTTAGTGCTCAGAACTTTAAAGCACATTATAGGACCAAGGATTTATTGAAAAAATAAGAATAATGTCTGGAATCTAAAACTTAAAATAAGCTTGGACTTTAATAAAATGCCTAAAACAGCTAAATGTACTTATCTGTTTTTTGAGCTATAATATTAAAGTAAAGGGGAAAAGCCCCATGCTTAGGGTTATAATGTTGCTAGATGATTTCAAAAAAGTAGGATTCTAGATATCCGCACAATTTAATTTTTCCTTAATTACTCTATAAACTTATTACAGTTCATGTCAATAATTTCAAAAACTTTTAGTGAATTTTGACCAGCTGACTCTAAGATTCTTTTTCAGAATTGCTGTGGCTATGCTTGTGCCTACTCTTGTACATTTACTCTTCCACATAAATTTTTATAGTTATATTTTTCATGTTAATACCTCTCATCCGTCCAGAGTTCATTTTGGGGTATGGTGTAGATGGAGAACGAATTTTATTTTATCTTGCTCACTATTAAGTTAACTGTACATTTAATGGCATCCAAATAAAAATACCAGCAAGATTTTTTTCTGCTTAATCTACACTCTAACTTTCTCTTGTGTTGGGTGGTATGGGAGTAGCACAGGCCTTTTGGGATCCTGGAAAGGGTAAGTGAGTTAGGGATGCCTTTGGATTAAGTGGTTTGCAGTCACTTCTGTTTACAGTTAAATTATTGCTAGCCATTTCTGAGTATCAGTGGCTTCCAGGAATATTCTTATTACCCACTGTGCAACATAGGTTGTGAGAGATAGGAATGTGTCTTGGGTACCCATTACTGGAACCAGGGATTATTGACCTTCTTTCTTGGTGGAGGGATAAACAAGATGCAATCATTTATCCTTTATTTTGGAGGGGAAGCCCTGGCAGTCCTCTGACCAGTGGACACTTAAACTTCTTACTGATGTGGTGGCTTCTCGAATCTTCATAGGGTTTTTTTTCCCCAGCTTTATTGAGGTGTAATTGACAAATTAAATTGTAAGGTATTGAAAGTGTACAATGTGATGATTTGACATACACATACATTGTGAAAGGGTTCCCCCCTCATGGAGTTAATTGACACATCCACCACCTCACATATTTACCTTTTTCTGTGTGTGTGTGGGGGCGGGGAACATTTATGGATTTAAGGTCTCTCCTAACAAATTTCAATTATACACTACAGTGTTATCAACTATAGTCACCATGTTATACATTAGATCCTCAAACATTATTCATCTTACAGCAGGATTTTTTTTTAACCAGACATATCAAATCTATGGTTCATATGAAAAAATTAAAGATATTTCTTAAATAATAAGACCTGAAAGTCGAAATTACTCCTTGATCCATGGGCTGCAGAATTGATGTGTTAGCAGCCATGAAAACAACATTCATCTCATTGTACATCTATCCTCAGAGCTGTTGGTTAACTAAACACATTGTCATTGAGCAGTAATATTTTGAAACGAATCTTTTTTGTTTTTTGAGAAGTAGGTCTCAACAGTGGGCTTAAAGTATTCCAGTAAAACCATGTTGTAAACAGATGTGCTGTCATCCAGGCTTTGTTGGTCCACTTATAGAACACAAGTAGAGTAGATATAGCACAATTCTTAGGGCCCTAGGATTTTCAGAATGGTAAATGAACATTGGCATCAACTTAAAGTCACCAGCTTCATTAACCCCTAACAAGAGAGTCAGACTGTCCTTTGAAGATTTGAAACCAGGCATTGACTTCTCTCTAGCTATGAAAGTCCTAGATGGCATCTTCTTCCAATAGAAGGCTGTTCCATCTACATTGATAACTTGTTTATTGTAGGCATCTTCATTAATTATCTTAGCTAGATCTTGTGGATAACTTGCTACAGCTTCTACATCATCACTTGCTGCTTCACCTTGTGTTTAAGTTTTATGTTATGGAGATGACTTCTTTCCTTAAATTTCATGATCCCATGAACCAGCCTCTTCAAGGTTCAAACTTTTCTTCTGCAGCTTCCTTACCTCTCTTAGCTTTCAAAAAATTGAAGAGACTTAGTTTAGGGCCTTTCTCTGGATTAGGCTTGGCTTCAGGGAACGTTGTGGCTGGTTTCATCTTCTATCCAGACCACTAAAACTTGCTTCATATCAGCAGTAAGGCTGTTTTGCTTTCTTCATTCCTGTGTTCACTGGAGTTGCACTTTTAATTTCCTTCAAGAACTTTTCCTTTGCATCCACAACTTGGCTAACTGTTGAGCACAAGAGGCCTAGCTTTCAGCCTATATTGACTTTCAATGTGCCTTCCTCACTAAGCTTCATCATTTCTAGCTTTTGATTTAAAATAAGAAATGTGTGACACTTCCTTTCACTTAAACACTTTGGAGGCCATTGTAGGGGTACCAACTGGCCTAATTCCAGTATTGTTGTGTCTCAGGGAATAGGGAGGCCCAAGGAGAGGGAGAGAGCCTGGGAAGATAGGCAGGGAATCTGTGAATAACCTTAAATGCTAAGCTATGCAGTCTGGATGCCATTCTGTTGAATGACATGATCAGAGTTCTCAGTTTTAGAACAATTACCCCAGAAGATTGAGGAATGAAAGTAATACTAAACTGATAATAGGAAGATAGTTCAGAGAACATTATAAATAGTTTGCTATCTTATATAGGCATGGTTCATGGCGCCCCCAAACAATTACATTAGTAACAGCAAAAATCACTGATCCCAGATCACCATAATGAATATAATAATAATGAAGAAGTTTGAAATATTGTAAGAATTGCCAAAATATGACACAGATACTAAGTGAGCAAATGTTGGGAAAATGGCACTGATAGACTTGCTTGATGCCACAAACCTTCAATTTGTAAAAAAAATGCAGCATGTGCGAAGTTCAATAAAGCAAAAGCACAATAAAAGGAGGTATGTCTGTATAGGCTTGGAAGATTTTAATATGGAGATACTGTTCTACAGTAATAGAAGTTATATCTAGAATGTGATTGGTGATTATCTTATTTATAGAATCATGCTGGGTCTGGGCACCCAAGCTCTAAACCAAAGGTCTTAAGAGGAAAATGACCAAACATATTCAAAAGATTAGAAAATGTCCTACAGTGTCAGATTATAACTGTCTACAGATATATGAAGTCTACTTTTCTCACATGGTCAGGCCTAAAGTAGTAGAATTGGGACCACTGAGTAAACATTACAGAAGAGAGTAAAGATAAGCTCTCTAATAGGGATTTTCAAAATGCCTTGGCATCAAGTATATTCTTCATCATTAGAAGTGTGCAGGCATCAGCTGGCCAGGCATTCAGTAGGATTGTGTTTGTAAGGATCGAAGTATCAAGTGGGTAGCTTGATGAGTCTAAAGTCCCTTTTGATCCTGAAATTATCTGTAACAACAGCTCAAAAGAGTTGATACACTGGTTAAGTTACCGTGTAAAGGGAATGGTGAACCCAAGCTGTTTTTGAGTGTATTTTATAAATCTCTGCAGTTCACTTTTCCTGTTTTTTGTTTGTTTCAAAATAAAAACCTAGTATTTAGGACTATTATTTGAAAAAGACACTATATATTTTTTAAATATCCACTGGATTTTTTAAAAATATTTATTTATTTATTTATTTATTTGGCTGCATCGGGTCTTAGTTGCGGCACGTGGGATCTTTTACTTGCAGCACGTGGAATCTTTAGTTGCGGCATATGGGGTCTTTAGTTGCAGCATGTGGGATCTAGTTCCCCAACCAGGGATCGAACCCAGGCCCACGGCATTGGGAGTGCAGAGTCCTAGCCAATGGACCACCAGGGAAGTCCCTCCACTGAATTTTTTTGGGGTGTATATTGCCTAAGAATATTTTGGGCATATCATGTATATTTTTTGTATATACTGAAACCCAAGGAAAAATATTATTTTATTTTTCAGAGGTTGAGTTTTTAATACTCAGGTGTGTGATTCTGGTTTCCTTTGTGTCAAAAACAGAATAAACAGATGTGTTTCAATCTGTACATGCATTGTGATTTCTGTGAATCATGCTTAAGTAAAGTCCAAGACATGTCTATACACAATTTTCTAGTCAGGTATAACTAATCTCAACTTTTTCATTTTGTTGAAAGTTTTACTTTATCAAATGCTTCATTTAATGATCAAACAACCTGTGTTATTATAAAGAGAAATGTAGGGAAGTAGTATGCCGCTTTCAAACATGAATGAAAAAGGCTTTTTGCTGAAGGACTTTAATTTTCTACAAAAAAATGGACTTTTCTCAGGCATATAAAAGACCTGTGTATGTCCCAATTCAAGTCCAACAATTCATTTAATAGTAAGTAACAAATACCCAGCTTTCATGAACAGGAACAGTTATTACCTCTTGTTCTGTTGCTTTGAATGTCTGTAAGCACCCTGAGGATTCTTTCTGCCACAAAGGGGAAATTTTTAAACTCAATCAGTGTGACTAGAATAAATTTGAATACACTGTTACATCTGTGGGATCCTACAGAAGAGACCTATGTTTGAATCTAAAGTGTTAGCTTGTAATCCAGAATTAATTTTAATAGCTTTTTTTTCAGTTATAGTTGTTTTAATTTTTTTTAACTATGGTTCGATGTGTTTGGAATAGTTTTTTCAGTTTGTAAGTATTTTAAAATGAATATTATTTAAATTATGCTTTCATAATTACTTAAATTATGTTTTCAATCCCTACAGCTTCTCTGGTAATAGTAGAATTTTGTCCTCATTTTTTCTCTTAGAAGACAAAAGTAAGGGGGAATAGATCTAGTGAGTAGATTGAGTTTTATGTTATACTGGGCTAGTTTAAAGCTTGATTTAGCAGCCAGCTGTCCTGAATTTCCATTCAGTGCTTTATCCCCAAGAGTAGAACAGTTTTGACATGCTTTTATTCTACCTTTTGTCATATTCTTATACTGTTTTATCTTTGTTTATCCGGTTTTTTAATCTTGCCTTCTTCAGCAGGCAAATAAATGTTTGTGTCATTTTCAATATAAACTTAATGGGATAAAGGATGTTGAGATTTGAAATAAAAGCTATAGTACTGTACTTAAACTTTGTTTACTTAATAAATTCTGTGATAATTTTATTCATATTCTTAGATTTCATAGTTACATAAAGTAATTCACATCGTAATTGCTATTTGAATGCAGAAATTCTTGATTCTCAATCCTATATTAAGTTACTCTTTTGACATACCTCTTTATGAAAGAAAAAATATACACGAAATTCATGCTTCTTAAATAATGTTTAGTATTTGATTTTTTCTTTGAAAATTTGAAAAATACTCTAAGCTACTCTAATGATTTTTCGCAGTTTATAAAATTATCTTTTGTTACTTGATTTCTCTTATTCTTTAAAATGTTCTATTTGCCTATTGGTTTGTTTCATTTATATTGAAATAGTCTAGCCCCATGTTCTCAGATTTCTCTTGGCTTTTAAGCTGCTGTTCCATCTGACATATATTTGTCCACTTATATAGGATATCTCAAGCTGGTCTCATTACATCCTAAGTTACCACAATTGACTCTATTCCTTTCCTAATAAAGGCTTTGGAAATAGTAGTACATAATGTAGCGTACATGAAAGCATTAAGAAATTTATTGCTGAGGTGAAAAATATCTGTTCCTTTTCAGTCTAGACACAAGCCTTTGAAAGGAACAGATAAGAAACACCCATATTTGGGTCACAATGTATAGATTTTGTTTTATCCACCTCTCATCTATCTTCCTTTTTCTTTATTAGGTATTGGTCTGATCTGACATTCCTTGCCCCACCAGAAACAATGACCCAGGGAGTCCTTTAACCATTCATGGATAATTTGTTGCTTATAATTGGGCTTAAATGGTACTACTGGTTCTGAAGTGATACACCTATTCTCCTCCACTTCAAAAGAATGTATCTTTTTTTTTGCCGCATACTTCTTATTTAATTATGAATAAATTCAGAGATGTGTATTGTATTTATAATTGAACCATTCTTCATTCATGTTCTCAAACATAATATAAACTAAAGTCTCTAATAGTCCCATTATTTTCCACATGGGAAAGAAAAACCTCATGAAACTTGGAAAATAAATTTTTTGCAGAAGAATGTATCTTGAATATTTTTGTGCAGCAAGTCAAAATACACACATACACAAAGCAATTAGATATTGTTTTCTGTCAGTCTTTTTTTCTCAAAGAAGGACTTCTCAAAGAAGGACTGGTGGCTTCTGTGGCCAAAAAGAATATTTACTGTATATCAGGAGAATTTGATGGATGCCAGTATTGTTAACCTGCAAGTCCATGGGACAGAACATCTTTATACAGTAATAAACTAGAGTTATCAGCATATTTTGTTGTTTAGGTGGAACAATTGATGTAGAGAAGGCTGTTTTCATACCTACTGACTTAAACCTCTTCTCTCCTCAATCCTGAATAACTCTCAATGGCCGTCACTCTCAGGCGATCAATTCACTGTTGATTTTATGAAATCAAAGCTGTGCTCCAGCATTCTATCTTGGTCCTTATTCTTTTTTAACTTCTTATTTCAAATTTCATGTGTGCACAAAAGCCACAAGAATGATGCAAAGAACTCCTTTATATATTTTATCTAAATTCACCCCTTTTTAACATTTTGCTACATTTGTTTTATCATTTTTATTCTCTCTCTCTCTTTCTCTTTCTCTCCCCTCACCCCACACATTATTTTTTTTCTGAATAGTTTAGTAGACTGAATACATCATATACTTTTGCCTCTTCAAGGTTTATTTTCTAGGAATAAGAATATTCTCTTATATAACCACAGTACACTTATCAAATTCAGGACAGCATTGATAGTAATACTTTTATCCATTTTTGTCAGTTGTCCGAATGATATCTTTTTATAACAATTTTTTTTCTGGCACAGCATCCCATCCAGAATTATGCTCTGCTTTTAGTTATCACGCCTCTTCAGTCTCCTTTAATCTGAAACAGTTCTTCAGTTTTTCTTTTCTATTTTGTTTTCATGACATTTGATTCTTTTTATGTCGGATCATACACACATATATGTCTCTTCCTTCTGGGATCTCTTCTACTCAGCTTTAACTGTCACTTAAGGGAATGATCAACACTGTTTTTAAACTCAAACCATACCTTTCCTTATGTTTTGTAAACTTGTATTTCCAGCTACGTGATTGACATTTTTATCTCAGTGTTTTTCTGGGACTTTAAACTCAGTATTTGTGAAACAAACTCAGCTTCCTCTCACATTCACTCTTCCCAAAACAGAACGTGGCTTCAGCTGACTTCAAGTCAATAAACTATACTGCCATTTTTAAGTCTTTTCTGTTTGAACTTTCAGAATAATAATCCTTTCCCCTTGCTCCTGGGTGTAGGTTTGTCAAATTTCATGACTTCTACCCCTATAGTATCTCTAAAATCCTCTGCACTCCTGCTGGGAGTCATCCTGGGTCAGCTTCTCGTTACTTCTTGACTGGGGTCGTCCTGTAATTGTGTACGATAACCTCTCAATTGGTTGCTCCATCTTTCCCCCTCGCTTAATCCTCTTGCCCAGACCTGTTCTTCCTGCCATAGTTTTGCATCCTGACTAACATCATCATTTGCCCAGACACTTGAACAAGAAAGCTGGTGGTTCACAACTACTTTTTTTTCCTCACTCTCCTTCCCATTTATTCAACCAACAGGTTATTTAATGATAACTGCCATGTGCCATTTGCTGTGCTAGATGTTGGTGTACATAAATAAATCAATAAATGGGAGGTTGCCCCTGCTGAGAGTCAGTTGAGGTAAATGGAAAATAAACAAACAGATTCATAATTATTATGTTATAATTATGTGTTTTGATGATTGCTATGAACTAGGTTGTGTGAGGAGGAATAATGGCTCCAGCAGGGTATATCATGATAGGATAGTCCAGGAAGGCCTCTCTGAACACTTAAACAAATATCATGTTTTTTTCTAATTCCTAAATATATCTAATCTTTTCCCGCCTCTTAATCCCAGGTGTCACTGCTTTAGTCAAGTCTTTCTTTTCTCTTGCCTGAACTATTTATAATAGTCTCTGAACTATCTCACCGCTTTCAGTTTAGTCCCATTTTCATCACTTATTCTTCCAGGGTAATTGTTCTAAAACTCAGAACTCTAATTATGTCATTCAGCAGAACGGCGTCCATACAGCACACAGCTTATTAGCTCTTAGGGTCATTCACAGACTTCCTGCCTATCTTCCCAGTTGCAGATATTTCTTTTGATTCTCCCCCATTTACTCAAGACAAACGGATCTCTTCAAGTTCTGTAAGTGTATGGTGCTTCCTCACCCTTTTATATGGGTTCTTTGCTAGGAATGACCTTTTCTCTTCCCTTGCTCATGTATCTTACCATTCATCTGCTAGGTAGATACCCATTCATGTGATAAGAATGAAATCCATGATCATGTCTTCTATGCATACCTTAACTTCCTGTCAGAAATGCTGAAGTCTCTTCTCTCTGTTTTCTAGCATTATATTATAATTGTGTGTTTGTTTACAAGTCTTTCCTCTGAAGTATTGGGGGTTTTTTTGAGGTCAGAGATTTTCTCTTCCCCATTTTTGCTTCTCTAGTAAGGTAAGGCCTCTACTCAGTGTCTTTGATATAAGTAATTCTCAACAAATATCAATTTCAGTTGATTAGAGCTTACCATGTTCATTTTGACTTACAACTTTCCATTATGAAGGCAGTTCGAATGCTGAAAAGAGTGCCCAGGGCTCATCTTCATTTTACTATATCACTGGTTCCCAAATCTAGATGAATTTCAGTCACCTGGAGAGATTTTTTTTTTTTGGAAGATGTATTTTTTTGCCTCCCTCTACTCCTAGTATCTAGTGTACTTCCTACAAAACCCCCAAATAATCCTAAGCTATCCATTCATCGAATATGTGTTTGAGTAACACGACAACAGCTTCTGAAAACACTTGTAAGCTATAAGTTCTAAAGAAATGCTAGTTATTACTGTCTATCACTGTGCCCTTCTTGGTGCCTTAACCAGTAATCTCAAAGAAGATGTAAGCTTCTTCTCGAAGGCTAATACCCTAAGTACCCTAAGATTTGAAAGAACTTGAGCAACTGTTGGTTATCTTACTAAAACATTGTTATCAGACCAAGGCCAGAAGACAGGAAATAAACAAATGTCCCTATGCTCTGAAAGACTGAAGAGGAAAGATTCTAGAACTATATACATCAGTAAACTTGAATGTAGCCCACTATGAACATTCTAAAACAGATTATTAAACAGATAGTGAGCATTTAGAAATGGAAATGATGAAAACCAGAAGTCACCATTAGTTAACTATTAGTCTTGACAAACTACTTTTACTTCTTTTTTTTTTTTTTTGAGGTATTTACTAGAACTTCTAGAAAAGAATGCCCATAATAGAAGGTATCTCAATTTCAGCAAAACATTTTATTAAGATTAAGAATATCTTTGGAGACACATGGGAATTGTGAAATTAATAACACTGTAAAAAAGTGATGAACTGAAAGCAGCTTAAATATCAGTTTCAAAGAATGTTGATCAGTAGATCAACCTAGAGGGACATTACTGATGAAATGTTTACAGGCTTTTTACTTAATTCTTAACCTGTCATTGGTTAAATCAGATTGGTTAAACCTAGATTTCTCAGTGAGCCCAGTGCCTAATTCTCTTCAAATTTCACACTTTAGACACACTTTCATTCAGTAAATAAATTTAGCGAATTGAGCACCTTGAACCTGTCACATACCCCATTTTGATATCCCGCCTTCCATTCTCAGTGATTAACAGGGAAGTAACTGTAAGTTAGCCAGTATTGCATAAAATCATAGGCTAGGAAACTCTAACCTATGGTTTAAAGAAAAATTTGTTTTTAAGGGAACTCTGAAATGTTAAGTTGATGGAGGGCTTCTAAAAATGAAGATTTTGTAAGAGGATTTTTAGGATTTTCTCTGTTTGAATATTACATGGATGAAAATAAAATGAAGAAGATACTCTCATCCTCATTGGAAACTAAGGGAAGCCTCAATATGGTATCATAAATTTCAAAGAATTTTGGTCAGAAACAGTGTAACCAGAACACTCTACAATTTAGCATGTAGAGTACAGTGAGGTGGATAGTATATAGAGGAAATTCTGTGCAGCTCCTGGCACTCTCCAGTAGAACTTTCTGTAATAATGGAGATATTCTTTATCTGCCCTATCCCATACAGTAGCCACCAGCCACACTGGGCACTTGAAGTTTAGCTAGTGTAGCTGAGAAACTAAATATATTTTATTTTATTTTAATTAACTTAAATTTAAATAGCTACTTGTGGCTTCAGGCTCTTATTATATTAGACAGCTTAGCCCTAAAGTGAAGGGGTAAAAGCTGGAAATTTCAACCTCTTTCTCCATCATATATCTGCAGGAATGCCAGGCTAGAGGAGAGCCTGTTTAGTTGTGCTGTATCTGTTTTCCTTTGGTGTGATTTAGATTCTTAACCAAGAGTGATGGGGTTTGTATTAAAGCAAACCAAATAGATGTAAAACAAATAAATTGAAGAGAAGAATCCTTGCTGTTCCATAGGTTGAATGGGGGTTATTTAAAATCTGAGGGGTTATGATGAAATTTGTAGTCTAAATTGACTTTTTACCAATATGACTAACTCTCCCAGAAAGAGAGAAATAAATACAAAATATGAGAGACAAGACTAGAACTATAAACTTCCAATCCCATAAACTTGACCATGGGTAAAAGTATTTGGAGAAAATACAAACATAAGCTTCCAGACTAACTTCTTATAACTTCAGCTTTCTCCCTGCCTTTAAGCAAGGAAATTGCTGATCAGATAATATTTTCCTAGTCCTCTAGTTCATTGGATTATGGAACAATCCAAACAATGTTTTGTTAAACAGGAAAGAGCAAAATGAAAGCTTGGCTAGAACTGCCTTCATTCAAAGATTATTAAGTGATGGGGGGGGCGGGTTTCAGGGAAGACAAGTATGAGATATATATAAATATTTTTTTAAGTGGAAGGAGACAGCAGGAGTCCTATAAAAGCTGCAGAAGATAAAGAGAACATTTTAAAAGATCTATACTAGGAATCTAGAAAGATTTTATAGATTATAACCTATTCACAACTAAAAGAATTTAAAAAAGCACAGACTCTTTGAAACCAAAGACTTTGCAAAAGAATAAGATGGAAGGCGACTGGCAAAGTTAAAGAAAAAAATTACATAGAAAAATGACATACAAAACTTACAAAGGAATTAAAGAAAAAAAAGGGGGTAGGGAGATCCAGAAAACTGAATTAAAGGGGGGTTTATAAAGCAGAAACAAATCAAAAAAAGAAAAGAAAAAGCAACAAAGAAGTGATGCAAATGGTTAGAGAGGAGGTATTAGACATGGAGAACAGACAACACATATCCACATTCAGAAAATTAGTGTGTCAATGGAAGAAAACAAAATGGAAGAGGAAAAAAATATTTAGAGATATAATAAAAGAAAATTCTTTCTGAAATTTATCAGAACTCACCACATTCTGGGTGGTGTGAAGAGGATGGGAAATAGCAATGTAGTAAATCCAAGTGCAGTTATTGAATAGGAACATTATTAGAAACATCTGGGCTGGATAAGTAAGTCATTTGCTAAGGAAAAAATACAGGTTGAGCTTAAGTTTCTCCTCCATAACTTTATATTTATTTATTCATTTAGCAATATTTATTAACAACCTGCTTTGAGCAAGCACTTTTAACACTGGGACTGAAGATTTAACAGTGGTCTCTGTCTCAATGGAATTTACGTTCCTATGGTTTAAATCAACACATATAAATAAGCGACAAAATAAAGAAGATAATTTTAGAAAGTAACAATTATTTGAGAGAAATAAAACAAGAGTGTGATTCAGGTAAATGAGACTATGTGAGGGTTGACATTTTCTGCCTCCTGAGTGATGAAAACTCACTAGTCATGTGAGGACTCAGGAAGCGTGTTACCCACATGGCATTCCTGAAAAACCTACTTGAAATGGTAACCTCACTAACCAAAGAATCAAAGAACTCATTAAAAAAAAAAAAAAAAAACCTCATGAATTGAGATGTCAAGGTATAAAAGAACTGGCAGTGAATATTTAATGTAAAATTAAATCTCAATAACTATTGTCATTCTGCTTTCAAAACACATTGTAATCATAATTGTTATGGGGAAATTACAACATAAAAATTTAGCATAAGTAGAGGCAAAAATAGCAACTTGCAACTAAAATTAGAGAATTAATGGTAAGAGGAAATAGTGTGTATATAATATACATAATATTGTGTAATTATAATTTCCTCAAACTTCATAAGAATTAGTGGTTTTATCAAGAAATATCTATTTAAACATATTAGTCAGGAAACAAAACATTAATTAAACTGAAAACAGGCAATATCCTTCGTATATTGCCAGAGGAGAGGGAAGAAAAAAGAAAGCACAGACCTTATAACAAAAGATAGATAACAAAGCAAACAACAAAGAAGCAAAACATAGAAAATATAAATTCTTAAGACGGCAGATGACCGATTGTGTCTTTTCTGACAACAGTTGTAAATGTGATGAACTCACTATTATACAAGAAAAGGAATACACTTTGGGTCAAAAACTAAACTATATTCTTTTCACAATAAGTGACTCTGGATACATAAAGATGAAAAAAATAAAATGAAAAATAACACAGGATCTAAAACTATTCTGCAATAAATATTTATTAAAATTTGTTTTAATAATTCAGGATCTTGAGACTCCCTTTGTCATGACGATATATACACAATGAAGAGATGCTCCAGAGCATTTATGCATCGAATTTGCCACAGAGAAAGTGCTGATTGTCCCACTTTGGGTTACAGCCCACACCCAGACTGCTCGTTGTTGCCAGGGATCATTTAAAACATGGTTTGAGGGTAGGGATAGTTTCTAGATAAAATTCCTAGATAAAGGGGGGTGCCAACAGTTACTATAATGAACTGTTTACTACACTTCCTGATCAATAAATAATTGATGAAATAGGAAATAAAGCTCAGAAAATTTAAACAAACTGGAATCATGTTGTTAATTCATAAGCACTTTTTCACTGAATTCAGCTTAAGGGTCACATTAAAGTTATGATCAAAGATACAGTTCAGTATGTGGCTTATTAATTAGCTTGGAACGTGTGGTAGTGAGATCAAGTTTCAGGTCATTCATCTTGCAGACCTTTTTTTTTCTTTTTTGCAGAAGTGGGTGGAGGGAGATGAGTGGGGTCTATGATATTTTCTAAATCTAGCCAGCTGCCTCAGAAATGTGTAATTTTGCGTCACAAGCGGAGAGAGTAGATAGAATCAGTACAAATATCTAAGTATTACTAGAAAAAGAACTCAAGTACATGTCCTCCTGGTGACTCATCAATAACGTTGTGTTTGTAAATGAAAGAAAACACTTTATTATATATCTGCACATTTTTTAAGATGCTTTCTTAGAAATCCAGAGTCATAGGTGGTCAGTCATTGTACATATGAATTGAATCACAGAGTGTGTGTGTGTGTGTGTGTGTGTGTGTGTGTGTGTTTGTACAGCTTTCTTTATAGGCTGCTGCTCTGTTGCTTAGGGGGAAATATTCATAGATTTACATTTGGTAAATATATCCATGTCCCAAAAAAGATATGTGTAAAATATTGGAATGCCAGCTGACTAAATCAACTCATAAAAACTTCAGTTAAAAGTAAGATATTTTCCATGATTATTTTAAAATATGATGTTTACTGGAAGGAAAGTTCAGAGAATTACCACAGTTGAAGTGTGAGTGTATTTCTCCCACTTGTAAATGAGCTCTTATTTCCTACTGTGTATATTCTGGTCCACAATGAGTCATTTTCAACATGTTTCAATTTAACTCCTAATACATTTTTAAACTTGGCAGGCATATTTAGATGAATGTTACTTCCACTTTTAGAGACTGCTTCTAAATTATACTTCAGTACTGCAGTCATTATGAAAAGTTCTTTCAGTAAAAAGGAAACAGGATTGATTGGAAGTGTATGTTTTAGAGGAATAAAAAAAATGGTCGCCATGAATAAAAATCAGATAGTTAAGCTTTTAAAAATTTTGTTACTACATAAACCCTCTTAATATTATATTAAAAAGTTGTAGCATAAGGATCTTTTTATTGATAGAAGATACTTAAGAAAAAATAAGATTTATTCTAGATAATAAAGTTAATATTATTTATCTCTTACTATGCCTAGCACTTTTGTGTTTTACGTGTATTAACTTTTTTAATACCCATATAATAGGTAGTAGTTTAGTTTCTATAAACCATTCAGGCTTTTTTTCTATTATAGTGCATGGAGCCTAATACATTTCTGGACATATAACTGGTGCTACATGAATGTTTGTAAAAGCTAATACTTTATGGAGAATTTTACATATTGCCAACTCTTGATAAGTATTTAATAATTACCTTTTATAAATTTATGCAATCCTGTAAATCTTATGAATCTTCTGGCAGATTTCAGCTGACCAAGCTGTCCATTGTTAACGATTTTAATATCTTAATTTTTATCATAATGATGTTTACACTGTGCCTTATTCTTTTTAACACTTTTTTTTTTTTAATTTAATTTATTGTTCTTGACCGTGTTGGGTCTTCGTTGCTGCGCACGGGCTTTCTCTAGTTGCGGTGAGCGGGGGCTACTCTTCATTGCGGTGCATGGACTTCTCATTGCGGTGGCTTCTTGTTGTGGAGCACGGCCTCTAGGCACATGGGCTTCAGTAGTTGCAGCACATGGGCTCAGTAGTTGCGGCACGTGGGCTCAGTAGTTGTGGCGCACAGGCTTAGTTGCTCCGTGGCATGTGGGATCTTCCCAGCCCAGGGATCGAACCTGTGTCCCCTGCATTGGCAGGCAGAGTCTTAACCACTGCACCACCAGGGAAGTCCCTAACACTTTAAAGATGAGTTGTACGACATGATCATGCTGGGCACCGGCCTGATGGAATGTATCCTGTCAGGTATAATGTCAGTGAATGGAAAGAAGGTTCTTCACATGGATAGAAACCCATATTAGGGAGGAGAGAGTGCATCGTCTATAACACCACTGGAAGATTTATACAAAAGATTTAAAATACCCGGAGCACCACCAGCATCAATGGGGAGGGAAAGAGACTGGAATGTTGACTTAATTCCCAAGTTCCTTATGGCAAATGGTCAGCTGGTTAAGATGCTGCTTTTTTTTTTTTTTTTTTTTTGCTGTGTTGGGTCTTCGTTTCTGTGCGAGGGCCTTCTCTAGTTGTGGCAAGCAGGGGCCACTCTTCATCGCGGTGCGCGGCCTCTCACTGTCGTGGCCTCTCTTGTTGCAGAGCACAGGCTCCAGACACGCAGGCTCAGTAGTTGTGGCTCACGGGCCCAGCCGCTCCGCGGCATGCGGGATCCTCCCAGACCAGGGCTTGAACCCGTGTCCCCTGCATTGGCAGGCAGATTCCCAACCACTGCGCCACCAGGGAAGCCCAAGATGCTGCTTTTTACACAGGTCATTCGCTATCTGGATTTCCAAGCGACTGAAGGGAGATTTGTTTATAAAGGAGGAAAAATCTACAAGGCTCCTTCCACTGAAGCAGAAGCCCTGGCATCTAGCCTAATGGGGCGTTTGAAAAGCGTCGATTCAGAAAATTCCTGGTGTATGTTGCCAACTTTGATGAGAACTATCCTAGAACTTTTGAGGGCATTGATCCTAGGAAGATGGCAATGAGAGAGGTGTATAAGAAATTTGACTTGGGCCAAGATGTTATAGATTTTACTGGTCATGCACTGGCACTTTACAGAACTGATGACTATTTATATCAACCATGTTGTGAAACCATTAACAGGATTAAACTTTACAGTGAGTCTTTGGCAAGATATGGCAAAAGCCCATACCTTCATCCACTCTGCAGCCTTGGAGAATTGCCACAGGATTTTCACAGCTAAGTGCTATTTACAGAGTTACATACGTGCTGAATAAACCAATTGAAGAAATCATTATGCAAAATGGAAAAGTGATTGGTGTAAAATCTGAAGGAGAGATTGCTCGCTGTAAGAAGCTCACCTGTGATCCCAGCTACTCCATCATCTGTGATCGAGTAGAGAAAGTGGGCCAGAGACTTCCCTGGTGGTCCAGTGGTTAAGAATTCACCTTCCAACACAGGGGATGCGAGTTCGATCCCTGGTCGGGGAACTAGGATCCCACATAACATGGGGCGACTGAACCCGCGCACCGCAACTACTGAGCCTGAGCCTACGCTCGCTGGAGCCCAAGCACCACAACTAGAGAACCCGAGCACCACAATTACTGAGCCCATGTGCCACAACTAGAGAGAAGCCCATGCACTGCAGCAAAGGATCCCGCATGCCACAGCTAAGACCCAACACAGCCAAATAAATAGCTATTAAAAAAGAAGAAAAGAGGGCTTCCCTGGTGGCACAATGGTTGAGAGTCTGCCTGCCGATGCAGGGGACACGGGTTCGTGCCCCGGTCCGGGAGGATCCCACATGCCACAGAGCAGCTGGACCCATGAGCCATGGCCACTGAGCCTGTGCGTCCGGAGCCTGTGCTCCACAACGGGAGAGGCCACAACAGTGAGAGGCCCGCGTACCACAAAAAAAAAAAAAAAAAAATGGAAAGAAAAGAAAAGAAAATTGGGCCAGGTGATCAGAGTCATCTGGATCCTCAGCCACCCCATCAAGAACACCAACAACGCCAGCTCCTGCCAGATCATTATTCCACAGTACCAAGTCAACCAGAAGTCAGATATCTATGTCTGCATGATCTCCTCCGCACACAATGTGGCAGCACAGGGCAAGTACATTGCCATCGCTGGCACAGCCATGGAGACCAAGGAACCCGAGAAAGAAATCAGACCAGCTCTGGAGCTGTTGGAACCAACTGAGCAGAAATTCGTTAGCATCAGTGACTTCCTTGTACCAAAAGATTTGGGAACAGAAAGCCAGATCTTTATAACCCGTACGTATGATGCAACAACTCACTTTGAGATGACCTGTGATGACATTAAGGACATCTATAAGAGGATGATGGGATCTGAGTTTGACTTTGAGGAAATGAAGAAGAAAAATGACATGTATGGGGAAGACTGACAGTAGTACATGTTACCACCTAATTAGGACAAACCTAAAATTTGGCAAATGATGCATATTGTATGAAATCAATATTGTAAGGCCTGCTTTTGTAATCAAAACTGAGAGATTGCAGAGCGCTGTACCAGTAAATATTCCTCCCCTTTCTAATATCATGTATTAACTTGTTTTCATGGAGTGGCTCTTCAGAATTGGTAGGTTCCCACATTCTGTTCAATTTAACCGGTACTAGCTTATTTTTTCTAGTGAAGAATCAGTTTTAAAACGTGATACTGATACAGAGAACTTGATATAGTATTTGTATCTTTTAATCAGTGTAACCTTTACGGTTATGAGCTTCTGCTGCTCAAGAACTGGGTCAGTACAGTTTGCGTGCCATCTGTCCTCTTGACATTAAGGAGATTCAGAATCGAATGTTCCGTAATCAGGGATAGCATCCCTCACTCCTCCCCACCCCTTTTCGTTTACATCACGTGTTATAACAGTGCCCAGGCAGCACAGCCACAAGCTTGGTTTATGTGGGCCTCCAATTCTAACCAAACTCCAGACTTTGAGAGTCATTTTGGAGGAAGCCTCTGTACGGTGTTTTAACCTAATAAAACTGATGAGAGCAGAGGGGAAAGAAACCTATCATAAAGCAGGTAAATGTAGAGCTTCTTTTGTATCCCAAGTGTGGCTTCTTCAATGGACCAAGCTGCAACACAGTATTGATTTGACAGAGCCTCTGCTTCAACGATGTCTGTCTCACAATGGCTCCGAATGATTTCTGTACTGCAAAATGAAGCCGAACTCTGGAAACCAAAACAAAACAACAACAACAAAATTCACAGTGATACTGTATTAATTTCCTGTGGTTGCTATAAAAAATTACCACAAACTTGGTGACTTAAAACAACAGAAATTTATTCTCATAGTCTGGAGGCCAGAAGTCTGAAACCAAGGTGTCTATAGGGCCATGCTCCCTCCACAAGCTCTAGGGGCAATCTGTTCTTTGCTTCTTCCATCTTCTGGGGCTCCAGGTATTCCTTGCTTTCCTTGGCTTATGGCCACATCACCTCCAGTCTCTGCCCCTGTCTTCACATCACCTTCTACCCTGTATGTGTTTTATAAGGATATATGTGATTGGGCTTCCCTGGTGGCACAGTGGTTGAGAGTCCGCCTGCCAATGCAGGGGACACGGGTTCATGCCCCGGTCCGGGAAGATCCCACATACCGCGGAGCAGCTAGGCCTGTGTACCACAAAAAAAAAAAAAAAAAAAAAAAAAAGGATATATGTGATTGCATTCAGGACCCACCCAAATAACCCGGGACAGGCTCTTCTCCTCAATATATTTAACTTAATCACATCTGCAAAAAACCTTTTTCCGTGTAAGGTAATATTTACAGGTCCTAGGGGGTTAGAACATGGACATACATTTTGGGGAGAGACCACCACTCAACACACTCCATATGCCTTTTAAGTCATTTGAATTAGTATTTATTCAGATCCTCCAATCGGAATATGATTTTATTTTTAAGTTATCCAACCAGAACTTTTTAAGGTATCAGCGAATTTTAGGAGTTATTAAATATCTATAAAGTTAGATTATCTTTTCAACCTACTAACTTGACATTTAGCAAATTACTTGCTCTTGAGCAAATGGCACCTTAATGATTCTAGACTCTGTACCATATGATGTTGTGGCATATTTATTATGAATTAAAAGACAACCTACATGACTTTTCGTAACATTTTTTAAGAACATCATGGCAATGACATTAAGGGCTAAAGAAACAGAGTTGGATGTTTTCAACAGAAACAGTGTAAAAGTCTAGCTTTAAGCTAAGCTATATTAACTTCATTTAGACCGTATAATTGCTTTCTTCTATATAGCGATTGAATTTTGCTTTACTCTATTTAAGCTTCAATAAGTAAGATCTTGAATGCCTTAATAATATAATGACTTTCATGTTTTATTTTTGTTCTACTTATTTTTTTCAGTCAGCAAAATTTTAGCCCTTCCTGGTTTTAATAAATGTATGTGTAACCTGTTTATTTCTATGGCATATGCCAGATATGTGATCATTTAGTTTCTCCTTCTATAGAAATCATTGTTACTAGATATGAAGAAATTCCAGAAATCATTGTTACCATATGTGAAGATATTCTCAATTCCTTTTATCCATTAAAGTGTCTTACTTGTAAATGAAGGAGCAAACATAACTGATATATTACATAATTCTGTGCATCACAGAACTAAATGATATTTATTATACAGTTTTAAGTTCTCAGTAAATGTTAACTATTATTATTTGTTCTCATCATCCAGTTAGTTGACTTTTAAAGTTCAGTTGTGTCTGTTCGGTATTCAGTACGATAAAGATAAAGGGTTAGGAGCAATCTCTGACACAATCTCGTAAAACTGTTTCATGCTGATGGATAACTTGACTTGTTACAAGGCTCTCTGAAGAAGGGGATCCCTTTCCTCAACTTACTGTTTATTTTGATTATTAGTAATTTACTGTTGGGATTTCCCTTGCATTGTTGTGAGTTTTAAAATATATATCCATGTATTTTTTGAGTGGATTTTTTTAGCTTAAAGGCAATGTGTTTTTATTTTACAAATGAAAAATCTAATCTGTGTATTTGTTAAAAGTAGGAAATGAGTTAATGGGTATTCAAACAGTGAAACTTAACTGACATCCACATACCTATTATTAGAATTCAGATGTTTTCTCTTAGTTCACTGGGACCCCAAATATGAACTTCTATTAGCTAGAATATTCATAGATACTCCAAATGTAATGATGCCTACCATTTCTAAAATTCCTTTTGTCCAAAATCACAGAGATGGAAAATGCCCAAAAGAATACATCTCCCAGCCTCCAGGCAAGGGTACACCCAGATCATTCTAGTCAGACAGACTGTCCGTATGTAAACCTGTAAAGGAACTCATATACCTGTAAATGACAATGAAATGTTAGCTTTGAAATTGTTTTTTAAAGTAGTTTACAGGAAAATCAGCATATGGTTAATAGCCTGTCATTTATGAGAATGGAATGTTCTGTATGTTGCTACCACAGGACATGTCTATTCTTACTCACTTCTCAACTTTTGCCATTGGTTAAACTGTGCATTGATCCAGAAATAAGTCAACATGTTTAAATGGGAAATGTGTTATTAAATTCAATCATTTGTATATAGTAAACATTTTTTTGGACCCCAAATAGCACTGGTAAAATATAAATCAGGTTGTTTAACTAAAGTGCTGGTCTCTAATTTTTGAAAATTAAAACTATGAACTGAATGCTTCTAAAGGAAAACAATTTTTTAGCCAGTTTTCCATGTTGCTAGCTACTCTACATTTATATGTGTTATCCAATATAGTAAATAATGCCTCTTTTCATTATAGAAGCTACCCCTTGCCCACCATTATCAATAGCTCCCTTAGATATTAAGCATTACACTTATAAGAAATTGTAAGCTCTAACAACCTTTCTGCAAGTTTATGTACCAGTTCTCATCACACAAATTTTAAGCACTACATTTACAAATTAAGGTATACCAAGACATAGCTAAAGTTTATGACTTCTTAAACCATACATATGTCTTTGATGATAGAGAGCACTAGAGAAATGTTGAACTAATGGCTCAAACTTTTTATAAGCTTTCAATAAAAAGTGCAGCAATAGTAATTCTTGGGGTTCATTTGAATAGAACTATGAAAAAGGTAAAGGTATCTAACTTGTTGCTTTTTATGAATTTTATTTATAAAAATTATGATATAATTTTATAAACACTTCTAAGAATTTTTAGTTGCTAATACTATCTGATAGGTGTTACAAATTTATACCTACATAATTGTACCTAAAGTAAAATTCCATACAGCTAAACTCATTTTCCTTGGCCATTTTATAATAGAACCTAATGGAAATTAATTGCCGTGACTGCCTCTTCCCTGTGAGAATTTGAGTATCCATTGCACAATTCTTTGAAATGTTCTCTGCCTCCCTCGTTTCTTTAATATGTGGATGAACTTAAGGCTTCCTTCCTGTCAATTCCAAATGTTTAACACTGCTTGCCTTATTTCCTTTTATTTTAAATGGGAGCCAACATCATGAACTCCGTACTTTACAGTGAACCTCAGAAAGCAAAAGAGAAACATATCTCTTCCCCATAGTTTCAGAGGAGAATATGGAGAAAAACACGTTATGCTGTGCTCAGATTTCTCTTTGATGGAGTGTGGACTATGATAACAGTAATAGGGCGGTAAAATCGCTCTCTGAATTTTTCTTATGCTGGGCTAGAAAGTATTCAACTCAATATTCATTGAACCTTTGTGCATAACACTGTAGAAGGAAAAAAAATCTTAAAATATGATTTTTGTTTCCAAAGAGCAGAAAGAATAAATGTATATATATATTTATATTTTAAAGCAAAATGTTCTCTATCTTAAGGAGTCGATACTGGTCTATGAATGTCCCTATCTATTTTAAAGGAGTATCGGGAATGACCTTTTAGAGGAGGTGGTCTATGAAACAAGCATCTGAAGTATGAATTGTGATATGCAGATCTGAGAGAAGAGCAGTCCCATAACTTTACAAACCTTCCTAAATGTAGGAGAAAAAAAAAGTAAAGGATTGTCAGGAAACAACAGATAATTCAGTCAACTGATTTGGAGTGTACAGTTAGGTAGAGAATATAAATAATTTCATATTCTGGTAGGCCTGAAATGTCAGAATAAAGGGCTTATATTTCTTCAGTTAGCAATGAGGGGTGATGTGATAAAAATCATTTTAGAGGATTAACTTGGCAGTAATATATCTATATAGACATACTTTATATATATATATATATATATATATATATATATATATTATATAGACTTATATATATATATTCAGAGTAATTCAAGATACCATGAATAGGAGCACCTGAAGCTCAGGTGACATGTAACTATGGCCTCAATTGGTGTGATGGCATAGGGAATAGGTGGGAAAATTGGTTTTAGAAATACAGCTGGGGGATGGTGACTTGTGTAGATTTTTCTACCCTGCTCTCTACTCACCACGCTCCCTTTCCTAGAGAAAAGAAATTTCTAATATGTTTGGATCCTATTCCAAGACATTGTTCGGGCTGTGTTTCTAGTTGGGTAGCCTCTAGCAAAAAGGTCAAAATCATGAGGGCAGCTTGCTCTTCCGCTTCCTCTTTTCCTGTGACTAGAAAAACAGGGTTGGAGATCACTTGCAATTTTCAGCCTTTGGCAGTATATACACGCTGATATATTTAGTCTTCAGAAGCTAGCCCATGTTAAGATGGGACTGGGGCTTAATGGCCTGTCTTAAACCTTAAACCTATCTCATTCTCCATCCACATCTACCAGACACCTCTGAATTGGCGTTTTCACTATGAGCCCAGCTAATAACATAGTCATAATTTTATTTCCCATTTGCTCCTGGCCTCTTTGCACCTGTCTTTTTCAAGAACATCATGCTGAGGGTGCATTAATGCATTTAATGGAGCATTAAATATTTCTTGGATTTCCCCAAATATCCTCTAAGTGTACCCAATCCCACTATCTTCACAAACAAGTGGATCCTACGGTCTGCACACATTAGAGGCAATATAATTTATGTTTCAGATTACTGTTTCTGGACATAGATTGCCTAGCTTATGATACTGGCTCTGTTGTTACTGGGTGCATGCTTTAGGAAAGATATTTAACCTCTGTGTCTCAGTTTCCTCATCTATAAAATGAAGACAGTAATAGTAACTTAACTCATAGAATTGTTGTGAAGACTAAATTAGTGTTTGGCATAGAGTTTGTCACATAATCAACATTAAACAGTAGCTATCGTGGTTATTAAGGACTCAGTGACTGACTAGATTTGAAAGTATGTTTGGGGCAGTTATCAGTGACTCCTACAAAAGTTTGGATAGTGGAGTTGACAATGATTTCATAATCAGAAATAAGACTTTCTGAAAGCAGAGGTGATTCATGGATGAATGAAGGTTATGATATTGATTTAGGACTTGTACTTGAAGTTCTAACACACCACTGACATAATAAAAATATGGTAAATAAATGGGACTAAGGAACTCAAGCCTGGGAGAAAGATCAGGCCTATAAGATAAAAATTTGGGACACGTCAACATTGCTGAAACTTGTACTAAGAACTGTGAAGTTTGGGAGGAGATTTAGTAAGTGCTAAATACTTTCTGTGGGTTAGATACTGTGCCAAATGCTTTGAGAGTTTTTTTCCTTCCTTAATTAATTTTTTTCTCAATTTCTATTATTTCTCACAAATGCTAATTTTTTTAAGTGAGGAAATTAAGGCTGAAGGAGGTTGTTTTCTTAAAATGTCATAGCTGAAATCTACAAGCAAGCTATTAAACTAATGTAACTTTAGCAAGATTACAGAATACAGGGTCATCATGAAAAAAGTCAACTGTATTTCTGTATACTAGCAATAAGCAGTTGAAAATTTTGAAAATTAAAAGTTGTTTAATACTATCTGTAATAACATCAAAAATACTAAGTATTTAAGGATAAAATTAACAAAATATGAAGCAAGTACATGACACTGAAAACTAGTAAATATTGCTGAGAAAAAGTAAGGTAGACCTAAATAAGTAGAGAGACACATCACATTCATAGATTGGAACACTGAATATTGCTAAAGTGTCAGTTGTCCCCAAAGTGATGAATAGATTCAGTGCAATTATGATGAAAAACTCAGCAGGTATTTTGTAGAAAATGAGAAACTAACCTAAAATTTATATGGAAATGTACAGGACCCAGAATATCCAAAATAATTTTTAAGAAAGAGATGAAAGTGCCAGGATAGTTCAATAAGGAATTACATAGTCTTTTCAACAACATGCTAGAATGTTTTGATATCCATATGCCAAAAACTACACCTCAACCCTTACCTCAAACAAAATATAAAAATTAATTTATAATCATTCATAAATCTAAATATAAGGACAAAAACTAGAAAAAAAAATAAGAGAAAAATCTTATTAACCTTGGGTTTATCAAAGAGTACATAGGGCTTCCCTGGTGGCGCAGTGGTTGAGAGTCCACCTGCCGATGCAGGGGACACAGGTTCGTGCCCTGGTCCGGGAGGATCCCACATGCCACGGAGCGGCTAGGCCCGTGAGCCATGGCCGCTGAGCCTGCGCTCCGCAATGGGAGAGGCCACAACAGTGAGAGGCCCGCATACCGCAAAAAAAAAAAAAAAAGAGTACATAAATAGGACACAGAGAGCGTGAAGCATGAAGAAAACACTTGTTAAATTCGACTTCATCAAAAAAGAAATTTTTGCTCTTCTGATAAAAAAGGAAAAGGCAAGACACAGACTTGGGGAAAATATTTGCCAAAAAGGTATCTAATAAAGGACTTGTATCCAGAATGCTTACAACTGAAGATAAACATTCCAATTTTAAAAAAAGGGAGGGGGGTTTCAAGGTTTGAATAGACATTTCATGAAAGAAGAAATGCAAATAACCAATAAGCAAAAGAAGAGATGCTCAACATCATCAGTCATCAGGAAAATGAAAACGAAAACCACAATTAGATACCACGACAACCAGAATTCTACAATCTAGAATGGCTCAATTTTAAAATGCTGTTGTTACCAGATGTTGACAAGATTGTGGATTAGGTGGAGTATCCATACATTGCTGGTACAAATTCAGAACGGTACAGTCACTTTGGAAAACAGTTTGGCAGTTTCTTATAAAGTTAAACATTAACTTACTATATGATTCAGCAGTCCTACTTCTGGTTATTTACCCAAGAGAAATAAAAACGTGTGTCCACCCAGGACCTGTCTGTAAATGTTTATAGCAGCTTTATCATAATGGTCCCAAACTGAAAACAACCCAAATACTCATCAGATAGTGAATGAATGAACAAATTTTGGTATATTCATACTATGTAAAACTACTCAGCAAGAAAAAGAAACCAACTACTCAACATGCAACAACATGGGTGAATCTTTTAAAACGCATTATGTTGAATGAAAGAAGGCAGTTACAAAAGGCTACATACTGTTTGATTTCATTTTTGTGACACTCTAGAAAAGACAAAACTAATGACAGATGGTCAGTCACCAAGAGCCAGAGGTAGGTTAAAAATATTGACTTCAAAGAAGCACAGAGAATTTGGGGGTTTGATGGAAATGTTCTGTATCATGATTGTGGCCATGGTTATATGACTATAAACATTTGTTGAAACTCATAGACTTATATACTCAAAATTGGTGAACTTTATGTATGTAAATTATATCCCAATAAATCTGGGTTTCTTTGAGTGATTAAAAAAGGTATAGCCAATGGGTGGTTGTGCCAGTATTCAAATTTATTTCTCTACTTTATGGCCAGGGTGGGAGCGTCAGACAAAAAATAATTGAAAGTTGGGAAGCAGAAGAAACCTTTGCTGGATAGATAACTGATCTTAGTAAAGAGGGAGTCGTCAAAGGAGAGTGAAGAGGGCTCTGAATGTCTTAATAAAAGACAGCAATTTTTGGAACACCCAGTGCAGAGAATATAATAGTCTAATAGATATGAGTAAGTTTATTCCAAGCAGCAGTAAGAGCCAGGTCATGGACTTGGTTAGCATGTTGTCAGTAATGTTCCAGAGCTTTTAATCAGAGGTTGACAATTCAAATCAGAGCCAAACCAAATCTAGCCTGCCATCTGTTTTAGCACAGCCTGCAAGCTAAAAATGGTTTTTATATTCTTTAATTATTAGAAAAAAATCAGAAGACTATGTCATGACATTTGAAAATTATGAAATTCAAATGTTAGTGTCCATAAATAAAGTGTTATTGGAACACAGCCACACACATTTTCTTATGGATCATCTATGCCTCCTTTCATGCTACAACTGCACAAAGCCTAAAATTTTTGCTTCTGGACCTTTACAGAAGAAATTTGCTGATTCCTCATCTAAAGCATTTATGCCAGCTTTTCAGGAGCTTCCACAAGTAGCAGTGGTCATTATCCACCTCCTTCTCTGTGGCCATTCCCAGGTCTGAGTAGGCGGGTCACCGTTTGTGGACTGCTTCTTGGATATCAGCATGCTTTTCCCAGTGCATCTCTTTAGCTGGGCAAATGAAAAATTATTTGACTTTGAAGACATAGTTCTGTGTCTTGGTAAGGATAAGATATTTACATTCTACTAACCGGAAAACAAATCAAGTTCTATGCTTCCAAAATTTCTATATTTCAAGTAATTAGAACATCTTATGGTTCATATGAAATATGATGAGACATGTAGGCCAGATTGAAAAATGGAACTGCTTGTCCAGGAAAGCATGTAAGGTCACCTATCATTTTACCCATGACAGCCCTTTTTTTTTTAATTTTTATAAAAAGTGTCTGGCAATCTTGAGTATTTAATTTCATTCAACAAATACTTAGTGTTTAATGTACCAGCACAGTTTTAAGCATTTTACTAACATTAGTTCATTTAGTCCTCATAACATGATGATATTACTATAATTATTCACATTTTATAGCTATGGAAACTGAGACATAGGTAGTAAGGGGAAGGTGTGGACCCACACAGTCTGGCTTTAAAATCCTTGCTTGATTTAGTTATATGTAAATATTTAAAATTACATTATGTAAAAGAATGCTTCAGTCTCATTACATGAACCTTCAGTATCACTTGAGGCACTTTTTAAATTAAAACAATTAAAATAGTTTTCCAAAACAAGTCATCTTCACTGCTTTTTATATATATATATACAGCAGGTTCTTATTAGTCATCAATTTTATACACATCAGTGTATATACATGTCAATCCCAATCTCCCAATTCACCCCACCATCAACCCCACCACCCCGCAGCTTTCAGCCCTTGGTGTCCATATGTTTGTTCTCTACGTCTGTGTCTTTATTTCTGCCCTGCAAACTGGCTCATCTGTACCATTTTTCTAAGTTCCACATATATGCATTAATATACGATATTTGTTTTTCTCTTTCTGACTTACTTCACTCTGTATGACAGTATCTAGATCCATCCAGGTCCTACAAATGACCCAATTTCATTCCTTTTTATGACTAATATTCCATTGTATATATGTACCATATCTACTTTATCCATTCGTCTGTCGATGGGCATTTAGGTTGCTTCCGTGACCTGGCTGTTGTAAATAGTGCTGCGGTGAACGTTGAGGTGCATGTGTCTTTTTGAATTATGGTTTTCTCTGGGTATATGCCCAGTAGTGGGATTGCTGGGTCATATGGTAATTCTATTTTTAGTTTTTTAAGAAACCTCCGTACTGTTCTCCATAGTGGCTGTATCAATTTACATTCCCACCAACAGTGCAAGAGGGTTCCCTTTTCTCCATACCCTCTCCAGCATTTGTTGTTTGCAGATTTTCTGATGATGCCCATTCTCACTTGTGTGAGGTGATACCTCACTGTAGTTTTGATTTGCATTTCTCTAATAATTAGTGATGTTGAGCAGCTTTTCATGTGCTTCTTGGCCATCAGTATGTCTTCTTTGGAGAAATGTCTATTTAGGTCTTCTGCCCATTTTTGTTTTTTTGTTTTGTTTTGTTTTGTTTTGTTTTTTGTGGTACACGGGCCTCTTACCGCCACAGCCTCCCGCCGCCGCAGAGCACAGGCTCCAGACATGCAGGCCCAGCACCCACGGCCCACGGGCCCAGCCACTCCACGTTACGCCCATTTTTGGATTGGGTTGTTTGTTTTTTTAATATTGAGCTGCATGAGCTGTTTATATATTTTGGAGATTAATCCTTTGTCCGTTGATTCATTTGCAAATATTTTCTCCCATTCTGAGGGTTGTCTTTTTGTCTTGTTTGTAATTTCCTTTGCTTTGCAAAGTCTTAAGTTTCATTAGGTCCCATTTGTTTATTTTTGTTTTTATTTCATTACTCTAGGAGGTAGATCAAAAAAGAAATCTTGCTATGATTTATGTCAGAGTGTTCTTCCTATGTTTTCCTCTAAGAGTTTTATAGTGTCCAGCCTTACATTTAGGTCTCTAATCCATTTTGAGTTTATTTTTGTTTATGGTGTTTGGGAGTGTTCTAATTTCATTCTTCTACATGTAGCTGTTCAGTTTTCCCATTGCCACTTACTGAAGCGGCTGTCTTTTCTTCATTGTATATCCTTGCCTCCTTTGTCATAGATTAGTTGACCATAGGTGTGTGGGTTTATCTCTGGGCTTTCTATCCTGTTCCATTGATCTATGTTTCTGTTTTTGTGCCAGTACCATATTGTCTTGATTGCTGTAGCTTTGTAGTATAGTCTGAAGTCAGGGAGTCTGATTCCTCCAGCTCAGTTTTTTTTCCCTCAAGACTGCTTTGGCTATTCAGGGTCTTTTGTGTCTCCATACAAATTTTAAGATTTTTTGCTCTAGTTCTGTCAAAAATGCCACTGTTAATTTGATAGGAATTGCATTCAATCTGTAGATTACTTTGAGTAGTATAGACATTTTCACAATGTTGATTCTTCCAATCCAAGAACATGGTATATCTCTCCATCTGTTTGTGTCATCTTTGATTTCTTTCATCAGTGTCTTATAGTTTTCTGAGTACAGGTCTTTTACCTCCTTAGGTAGGTTTATTCCTAGGTATTTTATTCTTCTCGTTGCAGTGGTGAATGGGATTGTTTCCTTAATTTCTCTTTCTGATCTTTCATTGTTAGTGTATAGGAATGCAAGATATTTCTGTGCATTAATTTTTTTTTTGACTACATTGGGTCTTTGTTGCTGTGCGCGGGCTTTCTCTAGTTGCGGTGAGCGGGGGCTACTCTTCATTGCAGAGCAGGGTCTTCTCATTGCAGTGGCTTCTCTTGTTGCAGAGCACGGGCTCTAGGTGCACGGGCTTCAATAGTTGTGGCATGCAAGATCAGTAGTGTGGCTCGGGGCTCTAGAGCACAGGCTCAGTAGTTGTGGCACACGGGCTTAGATGCTCTGCAGCATGTGGCATCTTCCCGGACCAGGGCTTGAACCCATGTCCCCTGCATTGGCAGGTGGATTCTTAACCACTGTGCCACCAGGGAAGCCCCGTGCATTAATTTTGTATCCTGCAACTTTACCAAATTCATTCATTAGCTCTAGTAGTTTCCTGGTGGCATCTTTAGGATTCTCTATGTATAGTATCATGTCATCTGCGAACAGTGACAGTTTTACTTCTTCTTTTCCAATTTGTATTCCTTTTATTTCTTTTTCTTCTCTGATTGCCGTGGCTAGGACCTCAAAAACTATGTTGAATAATAGTGGTGACAGTGGACATCCTTGTCTTGTTTCTGATCTTAGAGGAAATGGTTTCAGTTCTTCACCATTGAGAATGATGTTTGCTGTGGGTTTGTCATATATGGCCTTTATTATGTTGAGGTAGGTTCCCTCTATGCCCACTTTCTGGAGGGTTTTTATCATAAATGGCGTTGAATTTTGTCAAAAGCTTTTTCTGCATCTATTGAGATGATCATATGGTTTTTATTCACCAATTTGATAATATGGTGTATCACATTGATTGATTTGCATATATTGAAGAATCCTTGCATCCCTGGGAAAAATCTCACTTGATCATGGTGTATGATCCTTTTAATGTGTTGTTGGATTCTGTTTGCTAGTATTTTGTTGAGGATTTTTGCATCTATATTCATCAGTGATATTGGTCTGTAATTTTCTTTTTTTGTAGTGTCTTTGTCTGGTTTTGGTATCAGGGTGATGGTGGCCTCATAGAATGAGTTTGGGAGTGTTCCTTCCTCTGCAATTTTTTGGAAGAGTTTGAGAAGGATGGATGTTAGCTCTTCTCTAAATGTTTGATAGAATTCACCTGTGAAGCCATCTGGTCCTGGACTTTTGTTTGTTGGAAGGTTTTTAATCACACTGTCAATTTTGTTACTTGTGATTGGTCTGTCCATTTTTTGCAGATTTTCCATTTTATTGGCATAGAGTTGCTTGTAGTAGTCTCTTATGATGTTTTGTATTTCTGCAGTGTCTGTTGTAACTCCTTTTTCATTTCTAATTTTATTGATTTGAGTACTCTCCCTCTTTTTCTTGATGAGACTGGCTAAAGGTTTATCTATTTTATCTTCTCAAAACCAGAACCAGCTTTTAGTTTTATCTTCTCAGAACCAGCTTTTAGTTTTATTGATCTTTGCTATTTTCTTTGTTTCTATTTCACTTATTTCTGCTCTGATCTTTATTATTCCTTTCCTTCTGTTAACTTTGGGGTTTTTTTGTTCTTTTTCTCTGACCTTAGATTGTTTATCTGAGATTTTTCTTGTTTCTTGAGGTGGACTTGTATTGCTATAAACTTCCCTCTTAGAACTGCCTTTGCTGCATCCCATAGGTTTTGGATTGTCCTGTTTTCACTGTCGTTTGTCTCTAGGTATTTTTTTGATTTCCTCTTTGATTTCTTCAGTGATCTCTTGGTTATTTAGTAACACATTGTTTAGCCTACACGTGTTTGTGTTTTTTACATTTTTTTCCGTGTAATTGATTTCTAATCTCATAGTGTTGTGGTCGGAAAAGATGCTTGATATGATTTCAGTTTTCTTAATTTACCAAGGCTTGATTTTGTGATTCAAGATGTGATCTAACCTGATCTATCCTGATCTATTCTGTGTGCACTTGAGAAGAAAGTGTAATCTGCTGTTTTGGGTTGGAATGTCCTATAAAAATCAATTAAATCTATCTGGCCTATTGTGTCATTTAAAGCTTGTGTTTCCTTATTAATTTTCTGCCTGGATGATCTGTCCATTGGTTCAAGTGAGGTGTTAAAGTCCCCCACTATTACTGTGTTACTGTCGATTTCCTCTTTTATAGCTGTTAGCAGTTGCCTTATGTATTGAGGTGCTCCTATGTTGGGTGCATATATATTTATAATTGTTATATCTTCTCCTTGGATTGATCCCTTGATCATTATGTAGTGTCCTTCCTTGTCTCTTGTAACATTCTTTATTTTCAAGTCTATTTTATCTGATATGAGTATTGCTACTCCAGCTTTCTTTTGATTTCAATTTGCATGGAATATCTTTTTTCCATCCTCTCACTTTCAGTCTGTATGTGTCCCTAGGTCTGAAGTGGGTCTCCTGTAGACAGCATATATATGGGTCTTGTTTTTGAATCCATTCAGTGAGCCTGTGTCATTTGGTTGGAGCATTTAATCCATTCACATTTAAGGTAATTATTGATATGTATGTTCCTGTTACCATTTTCTTAATTGTTATGGGTTTATTTTTGTAGGTCCTTTTCTTCTCTTGTATTTCCCACTTAGAGAAGTTCTTTTAGCATTTGTTGTAGAACTGGTTTGGTGGTGCTGAATTCTCTTAACTTTTGCTTGTCTGTAAAGCTTTTGACTTCTCCATCGAATCTGAATGAGATCCTTGCTGGGTAGAGTCATCTTGGTTGTAGGTTCTTCCTCTTTCATCACTTTATTTTTTTAATTAACTTATTTATATTTATTTATTTTTATTTATTTATTTATTTTTTGGCTGCATAGGGTCTTCATTGCCGTGTGCAGGCTTTCTCTAGTTGCGGCGAGTGGGGGGCTACTCTTGGTTGCGGTGTGCGGGCTTCTCATTGCGGTGGCTTCTCTTTGTTGCTGAGCACAGGCCCTAGGCCCGTGGGCTTCAGTAGTTGCGGCATGCCAGCTCAGTAGTTGTGGCTCGTGGGCTCTAGAGCGCAGGCTCAGTAGTTGTGGCGCACGGGCTTTGTTTCTCCATGGCACGTGGGATCTTCCTGGACCAGGGCTTGTACCCGTGTCCTCTGCATTGGCAGGCGGATTCTGAACCACTGTGCCACCAGGGAAGCTCAACATCACTTTAAATATATCATGCCACTCCCTTCTGGCTTATAGAGTTTCTGCTGAGAAATCAGCTGTTAACCTTTTGGGAGTTCCCTTGCATGTTATTTGTCATTTTTCCCTTGTTGCTTTCAATAATGTTTCTTTGTCTTCAATTTTTCCCAATTTGATTACTGTGTGTCTCGGCATGTTTCTCCTTGGGTTTATCCTGCCTGGGACTCCCTGCACTTCCTGGACTTGGGTGGCTATTTCATTTCCCATGTTAGGGAACTTTTCATCTGTAATCTCTTTAAATATTTTCTCCAGTGCTTTCTCTCTCTTTTCTCCTTCTGGGACCCCTGTAATGTGAATGTTGTTGCCTTTAATGTTGTCCCAGAGGTCTCTTAGGCTGTCTTCATTTCTTTTCATTCTTTTTTCTTTATTCTGTTCTGTGGCAGTGAATTCCACCATTTTGTCTTCCAGGTCACTTATCCGTTCTTTTGCCTCCGTTATTCTGCTATTGATTCCCTTCTAGTGTATTTTTCATATCAGTTACTGTATTGTTCATCTCTGTTTGTATGTTCTTTAATTCTTCTCTGTGTTTTTTCTTTAATTCTTCTAGGTCTTTGTTAAACATTTCTTGCATTTTCTCAATCTTTGCCTCCATTCTTTTTCCGAGGTCCTGGATCATCTTCAGTATCATTATTCTGAATTCCTTTTCTGGAAGGTTGCCTATCTCCACTTCATTTAGTTTTTTTTTCTGGGGTTTTGTGTTGTTCCTTCATCTGGTATGAAATCCTCTGCCTTTTCATTTTATCTTGCTGTGAATGTGGTTTTCCTTCCACAGGCTGCAGAATTGTAGTCCTTGCTTCTGCTGTCTTCCCTCTTTCTGGAGACAAAATCAGTGACATCATCTGCCTTCCAGTGGAGAGAGTACTTTGTGATGTACCAGTGTTAGCCTGTCTGATATAATAGGTCGTACAATAGGGGGAATGAAGTTCACTGCTTTTTATATTTTTTCACTGTTGGAATCCCTAGATGGTACTGTTGTCAGATTTTCATCTTTTGCCACAGTATCCATTCAAAAAAATTTTTTTTCCATTTGTTCTTTTGGTGTTTTTGTGATCCTCACAGTGTAATTGATTATGTTTCTTTTTTAAGATAATCTTTAACACCTGCTTGTGGTGTAGTTGTGAGGCTGCATCCCAGAAATAATTATTATATGTGTTAAGTATCTTTGCTTCTATATTTATTGATTCCTTTAAGAGAACAATATTAGCATCAAAATTTGTGTTGATTATGGTCTTCACAAGCCAATGTGTCCTCCCTACACAGTGTCTTTCTTATATTTCCAAATAAAGTTATTGAGAGAATACTCAATTGGAAGGGTTTTATAAAAACTCAAAGAAAAAGTGACACCCTTTTTGCCTTCCAAATGATTTGAGGGAAAAGCCTCATCTTATATTCACACCCGTACTGTAGGTATTGGTGGGGCACAGAGCCAACTTTGTCCAAAGCAACAGGAATAACTTTTCTCTCTAGATTGCTTTCTAGGACATCTATAACACCTTTAATGACCTGAACCTCCTTAAACCCCACACCTAAACCCAGGTTTACTGTTCCCATGGGGAGTCATTGTGTGTTTGATTCTTTTCGTGGACAGCCCTGGCCTGTTTCATCTTCTTTTTTCACCTTTCAGTCATGCCCTTTGCCTCTGCTGTCTTCCTTCTTTAGTTGTGTCTGTCCACACTTAGCTGCCAACAGGGTATTGCTGGAGTTTGTGTATGTCTTTTTGGTACATACTTTATTTTTATTTAAAAAGTTTTTTCTCGGGCTTCCCTGGTGGCGCAGTGGTTGAGAGTCTGCCTGCCGATGCAGGGGACACAGGTTTGTGCCCCGGTCCGGGAAGATCCCACATACTGCGGAGCGGCTGGGCCCGTGAGCCATGGCTGCTGAGCCTGCGCATCCAGAGCCTGTGCTCCACAACGGGAGAGGCCACAACAGTGAGTGAGAGGCCCGCGTACCGCAAAAAAAAAAAAAAAAAAGTTTTTTCTCTCTTGGATACAGGTTGTTATAGGGTAAGAGCCCAGAAATTTGAGGCAGGCCTGGGTGCAAACTCCAGCTTTGTTACTTACTTGGGCAAGTTACTAACTTTTCTAAGTCTCAGTTTCTTTATCTCTGAAAAGAGAATAATCTGAAACTCTGTGTTAAAATTTTAGAGATGATTAAGTGAAAAGCACATATATACATGAATAGCAAATATAAACATAAGGCACTAAAACTTTGGGCTCCTTTCCTTTGTATTGGTTTTGTACACATGCTGCCAGGAGTTGTGCCAGTTCAAGTTTCCTCCTAGTAAAATCCTATAGAGTTCACCTCTGACTTTTGATCACAAACCTCTCTCTCACTTGCTGTTCTTACCGAGACCCAAAACAGTAGGAGGAAAAGGAAGAGGCGGCGGGCCATAATAAAAGTGCCAACTTTCCCCCAGCCTAGGGAGGAGGAGCACGAGAAGCAACAGACAGTTACTGGGATGGAAGGATATATATAGGAAAAGTATAGGGAGAGAGGTGAGGCTCCAGAAAATATTTAAGGAGAGAAAGCATTTCTTCAGAGTACTAATGTGAGATTTTTTAATGTTTAATTTTTTTCATTCAATTAATGCTTATTATCTTTGATTATATGAGATACTTTATTATTTCATTTTTATCCTGATGCATTTGTAGCCATAAATATACAGTTAAATAAATACCTAGATATGCAGACATTTTCTGAAATTTTATAAGCTTTCTCATTTGACAAACGGCTGTAGAAAATTAAAAGTATGATAATAACATGATATGTTAACTGTGCTAACAGAATATTGTCTTATCTATCTAGTTGTTTGAAAATCCCAAGGTAGTATCGTATAGAAAAACTACTAAGCAGTTATTTAGTCCATGAAGTCTAATGAGAGAAATTTAGAGACGAGGAAGTAGACCTAACAGAGTGATTTAGTTCTTCTCATTATTATGTTTTTCTTCTTCATTTCTGTTTTACATGCCTTCATGAGAGACATTCATGCTAGTGAGTTGCACTTTTATTTTTTTAATTGTGTGTGCCTTTTGCAACAACTTTAACTCCTTACACAATTTAGATATATCACGCTATCGTGTCACACTAACTTTGCTCCTTAGTTGTATGTCCGTTTTTTGAATGTTGTCACATCTCCATCCTACCACCTTAGCCATTAGGTAAACTACATTTTTATAAACTTTAATCTTTCTTGTAGCTCATTCATACCTATCCTATCATTTTGGTTTCTTTTTCCTTCATTCCCTGTGACTTGTTTTCATCTTACACTGACACCCAAACCTGGAAATAATCATCTTAATTCACTACTTTTGTCACACTTCAGAGAAGACTGTCCCTCATCAGATTAGTTTATGATACTTTAGTGTTTTCTACCCTGGCTTGAACCAACTTAGTAATTTCAGTTTTATAACACCCAAGATGGTTAATATGACTCCGTTTATTCATTCAGTAAAGAGTCATTAAGAGTTTCTTATATACAAGGTGATACACTAGATCCTAAGAATCCAGAGATACATTAAACAAGATTCTTGTACTTGAATAACTTTTAATTGTACAAGGTACTGTTGTGAGCATTTCACTTATATTTGCTCATTTAGTCAACTACAACTCAATATTCCCAAGTCTGTCCTCAGAGATTTTGATGCAGTAGGTCTAAGGTGGAACCGCAGCATCTAGAATTCTTACAAGTACCACAAGTGGTTCTGAGGTCATCCCTGATTGGGCAGATGGAATCAAGCTTAGGAGTCATCCTCACCCTTAGAAAATAAAGAAGTCTTCCTAGTGATCCAGCTCTACTATCAAACTATATGATTTTGAAGACCCAGGACTCTGGTTTCTAGATCCCTATTCAGGAATTTTCTGAGAGTTCTCATGGAATTCTTTAGCCTAGTTTCAAAACACATTTATATAAGTTAAGGTTTGTAGTTTTTGCCTGTTAATAGGAAGTTAGTCTAAATAAATGACCTTTATATTCCTTTTTGCCTATACAGTACTTTGTGTGTTAGCTGTAGTAAGTTGATATCTCTTCTTTGCACTATATCTTCTGGAAAAATAGGACAAAACCATGATTAGCTTACATTCTGCTACTGTTCATACTTGACACTATTCTTCATAAAAGCATCCCCCCAAAGTGTATTTTCTTATGAATTTTTTTTAAGACTTCATTTTTTTTGGAGCAGTTTTGGGCTCACAACAAAGTTGAGAGGAAAGTGCATACAGCAAACTTAATGACTTTTTTTAGATTCAGCTTTATAATATTCTGATCTTTTTCTTTAATGTAGCCTAATGCTCTAGAGTCTGTATTGAAAGCTTCATGAAATAGTTTTGAGTACTCTGATGCACTGATATAATAAATACTCTTGGTTCAGAGGATGATTCAAGTTGAATTTTAAGTGTTGTCATGTTGCCACCAAAGAGAAAACAGCTCCCCATTCAAACACTATTATAAAATATTTTACTCTAATTTTATCTCGTGCATGCTTTGATTTATTTTAAGGCTACATTCCTTTCATTATATTTGTTTCACTTAAGTACTTACTTTTATCTTCACATACCTGGTATCAATTTTTTGCCTTTATAGACAGCCAAATACTACTACATATTGTTTATTAATGACATTACATATTTTATTTGATCATGATATGATAGATGCATTGAATTACTCTAAATGCATGCTTGAAATTCTTATAAATCCATGGTACAGTTGTTAAACATACTCAGCATTTTTAACTCAGCAAAAAAAAGATCTCTCACATTCATTTAAGAATTAGCTTGTAAGCCAAAAATGACAGATGTAGTATTACAGCTGAGAAGTGGACTTGTTGAAGAAATCATCTAAGTGGCAGAAACATTTGGACAGATACCCAAACGCCTTTTAAATTCCTTCCTCATGTCCTTCCTCATGACATAAATGATTATGTCCACATTGTGATCTACTGTGTAGCAAATGGAAAGAATGAAGTAGAAACACGGATGGATCCCAAAACATATTCTTAGGTGAAAAAAATTTACAGAGTGTATGTGACATGAGCCACTTTTTAAAAAATGAAAAAGGAGACTGATATATCTTTCTGTGTATAATACACATGTATTGTTTAAAAAAAAGAAAAGAAAACCACAATGAGGATGCATAGAAAAGTGATAAATAGGAGGTCTTTAATCTTTACTTGTAATATTTGAAGTTTTTTCCCTAAGAATGGATGTGATAAATTACAGAATTAAAAATAAAAACTTGAAAATATTTACTTGTGCAGAGAAGGAGATATATAAAAATATAAACAGCAGTTATCATTATGAGTTTACAGTTGACATTTTCTTCTATTTTCTGTATTTTCTAAAATTCTATAATGTATTATTTATATAATCAAGGCAAAAATTTTAAAGCTATTTTCAAAAAGACACACTATAAATGATGAAAGGACATTTCTTATGTGGCTTATGAATTACTTCAGAATAAAAATGAATTCAAAGCATTTCTTAAATTGATCGAACTGTTTGTTCAAATAAGTGTCTATTTCCCAGTCCTGTGAAATAGTAGCATTCATCCTGATGTCACCAATGCATTTGTTAAAAATTCAGTCCTCTTTGTTCTAGTTACAATTCATAAAGATTAGACTCTCTAGTAAATCCATTAGTATAGTTTGGGTAGGTAATTTTAACTACTGGTTTAAGATACCAAGTTTCAAATCAGTGTGAAGGACTCCTATTGCCTTCATATGTTTAACATTGTATCTCTTTAAAATGAAAAAGTCTTTATTATATAAATCTTATATAATACATATAATCTTTACATGGCCATTATTATATAAATCTTATATAATACATATAATCTTTACATGGCCAGTAAATTTTTTTATTAATCACTTATTTTAGTTCTGAAATATAGCTTTTATTAAATCCTTTGCTCAGATATCACCTTTTAACAGAGAGATGCCTTCCCTGCCCAACCTCTTTAAAATAACACCACCACTAATATCTCTATCATTCTCTCTACCCTCACTCTACTTTATTATTATTATTATTAGAATTTATTAACTAATCACCTTACGTTTGTTTGCCTTTGCATCATTACAATGTGAATTCCTTAAAGAGTACTGATGCTATTTGTGGTTCTCTGGTATCTAATAGTACCTGGCACATTTAGGTGCACAATAAATATTTTTAAATGAATTAGATGTTGAGGAATGAAATATTCTGGTTGGGACTTCCCTGGTGTTCCAGTGGTTAAGACTCCATGCTTCCATTGCAGGGGGTATGGGTTCGATCCCTGGTGGGGGAACTAAGATCCCTCATGCCATGCAGCATGGCCACAAAAAGAAAAGAAAAGAAAAGAAACAAGAAAAAAAAAGAAAGAAAGAAATATTCTTCTTAATGGAAAGTTAGTCCTATATAAAACAGCAGATATGAAAAAGGAAATAAAAAGTGTGCTTTTGTAAAAAGTATTAAGTGTCTTGTACTTCATACTCATTATGCTTTAAATATGTAGTTGATAGAATACCAGTTAATATAAGATTAGATACAGGTCTATAAGTATAGATATACAGATAGATACTATTGAGAGCAAAAAAAAATCTTTAGGGATAATTGAAAAATCAGTGGTTTAGTATCTTTAACCTAAGATGATTAGCTTTTCCTCAGTTCATAGAAGCAGAAAATCCAAACAAACAGGTTTTTGTGTCCTGTTTTTTTGTTCCCCCCTCAATTCTTAATTGGCATAAGTGGATCTTAGGGTTTGGCTAACTATCACTCAGTGACTCATCCAGAAGCATTTTCAGCATGTGGTACAGGGCTAGTAATACATGCAGAACAGGTTCAGAAACACAACCGAAATTCTCTGTAAATAGAATGGAGATGAGTTTTATCCCCTGAGAATTAGAAATAGCAGGGACAAAGAGTAGTTAAGGTGTGGATTAGTTAAAATGAATAATTCAAAGGGAATTGAACATCAACTCAATGAAGCCTTATTAAAAGAATAAGGAGAGGGCTTCCCTGGTGGCGCAGTGGTTGAGAGTCCGCCTGCCGATGCAGGGGACGCGGGTTCGTGCCCCGGTCCGGGAAGATCCCACATGCCGCGGAGCGGCTGGGCCTGTGAGCCATGGCCGCTGAGCCTGCGCGTCCGGAGCCTGTGCCCCGCAACGGGAGTGGCCACAACAGTGAGAGGCCCGCGTACCGCAAAAAAAAAAAATTAAAAATTTAAAAAAATAAGGAGAAAGAGAAGCCCAAAACACCAGAATAAAATGGGATCAGTGTCCCACTCAGGTAAGCAAGATTGATTCTCAGTTGCTTAGAGATGGCAGCTTCTGCCCTTGTCAACTCCAGTTTCCCACAGCGAAATCCCTATCTGGAGTCTCAGGCCCATCTCTGTTTAAAAGCAATATATTTTTTTTAATACATGTAGAAAGTTTATCAGCAGCATATGCCCCATTTGCGTGTGGAATTTAGAATTAAATTATCCTCCCCAACACAAAGGATTTAGTGGTCCAGCCATGACTACCTGCTCCCATGTACTCTTTTAAACCCCACAAGTATTTTCTCTATATTGACCCAGAGTCCCTTTCAAAACTTTCTACCCAGAGTCCCTTTCAAAACTTAATCTATCTGATGCCTAACTACTAAAATCCTTCCCTGAACCCTTTCCTGTAACTGGAAATCCTGTTACTTTGCTTAACTTCTTTTACCAATCTTCCTTGTGCGGGTGTTATTTCCTTGCTCTTTATCTATCCATAGCTGTTCTCCTGAACATAGACAAATGCCTTGCCTCAGCTGCTTCACTGCCTTACTTCTAAACTGGACCAGCTCTCAGAATTTCGTAATGGAAGGACCACTTACTGGTCCTGGTGATTATAGGAACCTTACCACTTAATATAATATAAGTATTTTGCCTTAGGAAGTCTATCTAGGAAATGAGATTAGATAATTGGGTCCAGAATAAATATCCAGTTTTATTTTTTATTTTTTTTTAATTTTATTTATTTATTTTGGCCATGCCACGCAGCATGCAGGATGCAGGATCTTAGTTCTCCGACCAGGGTTCGAACCCGTGGCCCCTACAGTGGCAGCGTGGAGTCTTAACCACTGGACTGCCGGGGAAGTCCCATATCCAGTTTTAATATTGGGGAAGCCATGAACATTTTGTGGATAGAATTCAAAGATCAGTTGTTGTTTCTCATTGCAATAAAAACTAAAATGAATAATTATAGGAGTCTTTGACTTTCGTACCAGTGATAATCTTGTTGATAGAGATTGGAATATACAAGCATTGCTTGGCTTAATACATCAGAGTGTAATGAGCAAACTTTTCACCATCGTATATATGTAAAGACTGCTGCTGTAAATATTGTTATGAAAACCTGTTGTTATTTAGTGTTTTATCTGGTGCTTTTGTTCAAGTGAGCTCTCCCATTTCTGAGAACAGAATTCCATGTTGATGTCTCTCCTGCAGTTATTTCTCAGCACTGCAGAATATGCCATGCTGCTTGGAGTTTAATTCACCATAGCTAAGAGCATTTCTTATGGGTTAACATCTCTGTTGTTTCCTGTCTAATTGCTGATTTTCACCTTTTAACAGGTAAAGTTCTCCCTGTTTGTCCAGCCCAAAGTACGTTGCAGTGAATATTCCTTAAGAGCAAAAATAGTCCATTCTAGGCCCTTATATTACTATTTTTAAAGTAGTATGTGATTTATGAGAAAGTCGTATGAAAACTAAAAACCCAGCTAGCATAAAGACTCATCTAGTCAAGTTGGGGGCCTGGGCCAACAATAGTTGGAGATTTCTGATTATACTTTAACTTTGTAAGAAATGTGACCTCTTAAGATTACTATGCTGAGTTAGGATATCAAACATAAACTTGTTTACATGTGAATAATATTGACTTAGTTCAAATAAGATGTTCACATTAAGAGGATAAAATGAGAAGTCTGAGTCAACAAAGTAAAATGTGACAGGTTATATTAGCAAAACAAGTGGGAGGAAGTTACCTGAGATTGTCAGCCTGTACCCTTGTCATCTGTTCCTCACTCTGGAACTGCTTTTGCAGCTCTAATGTTTCCTCAGCATTTTCACAGGTCAACTTAAATTAGAAGAGTAACTATTATCACAAAGTCAGAATGATTTGAGGCAGATTTTCTTTTACTGTGTAAACAACATGAGAATAGATGAGTCCTTTAGAATTATCATTTGGGGGGGGGGTGGTGGTGGGATGAATTGGGAGATTGGGATTGATGTATATACACTAATATGTATAAAATAGATAACTAATAAGAACCTGCTGTATAAAAAAATAAAAAAGTATATGTGGTTAAAAAGAATTATCATTTGGTTCATAGAAGTGTCATTTTATTAAACTTAGTATCCTCAAATTTCTAGGAGATAAGTACTTAACTGTTCAGTATAGGGGAGGAATAATAGTGCTAAAAGTAACTTTCAAGTGCCATATAATGAATAAGAAGAGCAGGTGAAATCTAAAAGCTAAGTCTTTCATTTCCTGTTTGGAGTTAGCATTGACCTCAGAATTAACCACAGTGTCCTGAATCCAGAAAAAGGCAAACTTTGCAGTTTAATTTTTTTGAAACAAATTCTTTTCAAGATAAATATCACATTCCAAATGACTTATCAAGAATATATTTCAGTAATGAAGTCTAGTGTGTCTCACAGTTTAACATACAAATAAGTATGGATTTCACATACGTTTTATGCATTTATATTTATAAGACAATTTACCCCAGGGAGTACAGGGCATTTTCATGTCAGTAAATTGTTGAATTAATAAATTTTTGAGTTTATTACTTCACATCCATGATGATGGCTATCATCAAAGAGACAATGATAAGTCTTGATAAGGATGTGGAGAACTTACCACCCTCGTAATTGCTGGTGAGAATGTGCAACCACATTGAAAAGCAGTTTGGCAGTTCCTCAAAAAGTTAAAACTGGAGTGACCATATGACCTAGCTGTTCTTTTATACATACATAAAATTAATGCCTGGACTTCCAGAAAGTTAAAGACACAAGCTGACATTCACCTTAAAGCCTTGGTATGAATTAAATAATGTGTAGCAATATGCTTGAATGGAACTTCCACCAATCTGATTGTGAGATGCTTTTACTAAAGATAAGAGTACCAAGAGTGAAGTAGCCTGTAGCAAGTATCTAATGCCTATTTTCTCTGGTTATACTTTGAATGTTATTGTCACTTACAAGAGTGAAATGACCTTTAAAACACATTTGAAAGTTTATCTGAACTCAGAAATGTCAGTTAAGGGTACTATGTAATAGTGGAAAGATCATTCCTGTAGACTCAAACGTAGCTGAATTTGAGACCCCACCTGAAATTTACCAGCACCTTCTTCCTGGTTAAAGAAATTAATCTCTGAACCTCTGGTTCTTCATCTGCAAAATACCTAATAGAGCTGTTGTAAGGATTAAATGAGATACTGTGAATAAAACAGACTATGCTCTCTGCTTCCCGCCCTGCACATACTCTTGTTTCTACTTCCAAGAGCACTTTCCACCGTGTACCTCAGCCTGCTGCGCACACACAAACATACTCCTGCACAAGCTGAGTTAAGTCTTCTTCCTGTAGGTTCCCATCGAACCTAGGGATTACCTTGTTGAAGCACTTACCATATTCTATTGAATTTTCACATGTATTTGCCTCTCTTCCCGAGAAAACTAAGTTCTTTTTTTTTTTTTTTTTTTTTTTTTTTTTTGCCACGCCACGCGGCTTGTGGGATCTCAGTTCCCCAACCAGGGTCTCAGTTCCCGGAACAGGGACTGAACCCTGGGCCACAGGCAGTGAAAGCGCCGATCCTAACCACTAGACCACCAGGGAACTCCCGAAAACTAAGTTCTTTAAGGGAGAAGAAAAAAAAGAAAACCTATTTTGTCTTCCATTGTATACATATTTGCCTGGCATGGTGTCTAGCTCAATAAATATTTGAAAAACTGAATTTTAGGAACATCTAGCATTATACTGGGTTCATAATAGCTCCCTGAAAAGGTGTAATATGTCTTTGTTTGCTTTTCTGTTAGAACACAGTCAACTTGAAGCATTTTCAACTCTATAATATGCAGTGATTTATATGTTAAATGGAAATGAAGAGAATGTTTCTTATCTGTGTTGTAATAGACTGCTTATCGTTTTATATTTATCTTTGTAATTTGTACATTGTGTTTTCTTGTAATATTCAGATATATATATTTACGAACTTAAAAATTTATTTTACAAATATCTCAAGAAGATGCAGGTTAATGTGCATATTTCATGCCATTCTTCTCCATCTGCTATTATTTAGACTTAGATGAAATAGCAAGTTTGGAAACAATGCTGTAGATTTAAGAAGGCCTATGAAATATATGGAAATTATGTCATTTTAAGCAATATAACTGAAATTTGTTCTTACCATTTTTTATTTTAAATGTCTTACAAAATAATAATAATCATAGAGAGGTAATAACTATTTTTGGATGGAAGGAATGAAAAGAAGGGAGGAGTAGAGGAAGTTTAATTGGTACGTTTTGTTTCCTGGACTTAACGTATTTCCATACATGTGCCTCTCTAAATTATTTACAAAAGCTTTGCCGAATAAATAAAAGTTATTAATTGCATAATAATATGGGGATATAGAAAAAAGTAGAAGTAATGTTTATGTTTCTATAAATCGAGATTTCTTTAGTGTTTCATAATTTTCTTCTTTCAGGTACAGAGAACTACAACTTAGTACAGAAAGCAAAGTAACAGAATTTCTCCATCAAAGTAAAATAAAATCTTTTGAAAGTGAGCGTGCTCAGCTTCTACAAGAGGAGACTGCAAGAAATCTCACACAGTGTCAGTTGGAATGTGAAAAATATCAGAAAAAATTGGAGGTACATATACAAGCTTTTCTTTTAAAATTAACACAGACTGTAAGCTCCATAAGTACAAGGTCTGTATCATATTGAGCTTTATAAATAATATTTGTGTTATGTATGAGAACAAGCCTGAGTCCTTAAGTTTTAAAGATCTCTTATCAAGAGGACATATCTTCCTCTTTTAGATAAAGAGGTGGAAAGAAGGAATGGACCATTTCTAAGAAAAGAAATGCAAATTGCCATAGGTCTGTTTGTTGTTTTTAAAATACTGGCAAAAGTACCCTTAAATGGGAAATCTCATTTAACTAGAAAATGGAGGGCTTCCCTGGTGGCGCAGTGGTTAGGAATCCTCCTGCCAATGCAGGGGACAGGGTTCGAGCCCTGTTCCAGGAAGATTCCACATGCCGCAGAGCAGCTAAGCCCGCAAGCCACAACTACTGAGCCCGTGTGCCACAACTACTGAAGCCCACATGCCTATAGCCCGTGCTCCACAACAAGAGAAGCCACTGCAATGAGAAGCTTGTGCACAGCAATGAAGAGTAGCCCCACTCCCTGCAACTAGTAAAAGCCCGCATGCAGCAACGAAGACCCAATGCAGCCAAAAATAAATAAATTTATTTTAAAAATAATAAAAAAATAAAAACACTGAATGAGGGACTTCCTTCGTGGTCCATGCTAAGGCTCCATGCTTCCAATGCAGGGGACCCAGGTTCGATCCCTGGTCAGGGAACTAGGTCCCACATGCCGCAACTGAAGATCCCACATGCTGCAACTAAGCGTGGGACTTCCCTGGCGTTCCAGTGGTTAAGACTTCACCTTCCAATGCACTGGGTGTGGGTTCCATTCCTGGTTGTGGAGCTAAGATCCCACATGCCTCATGGCCAAAAAACCAAAATGTAAGACAGAAGCAATATTGTAACAAATTCAATAAAGACTTTAAAAATGGTCCACATCAATAAAATCTTTTAAAAATAAATAAATAAAATAATAATAAAAATTAAAAACATGGAATGAAAGGTGCAGTAATATCATTAAAAATAAAAATTAAAAACATGGAAATATCATTAACATGATTAATTAGCTAATGATGTAAGTATTCATTACAACAATCTTTCAGAAATTTCATTTCTGAAGAGTACTATGTTAAGTAAAACTAACAAAATAGGGCCTCAGAAAATAAAGCCTTAGGGAAAAACATAAAAACAATGTTAAATAATGCATATTTAAAGAAATGTAAGTAAAAATTGTAGATGATGCTTACTTCTAAACAAAGCAGTGTTCAGCATTTAAAACTTCTTCAGGTACCTTCTTTGGGAAATTGCTGCAGTCATAATCTGCTACTGCTGACTCTTCCACACATTTTAGATTAGATTAGCTCTGATTTTGTATTCATCTTTTGCAAATTTTTCATGGTTTAATTTTATAATTTCTAGCAATTTCTTTTTCTTTTCACATTGGATGGCTGTGGTTAAGGATGTGTTTGGGATGGGGGGGTGGGGTTATATTTAGGAAGGTAGAGAAGCCCTTCCCCTCTCTCTGTACTGAAACAAACATTTCATTAACCAGTACTTCACAACATACAGTGCTGATATTTTCTAAACCATTCTATTCTATTATTTTTAGCTGGTTGGAGTTTAAATTGATTTCACGACCTCCTAAAGGCTGTGACTTTAGGAGGTCTATGGGAAAGTGGTATGAAAACCACTTTCCCATAGACCTACCCACTTGGTCTGTGGATGCAGGTGATTAATAATTATTGTGTTCTCTTGTGTAAAGGTCTTACATGGAAAAACAACTTTGTAAAAAATATTATGATTCTAAAAACTTTGGTTGATGAAACTGAGGCTGTAGGGGAGTTTCTTTACAGCTTCTCCTTTGTTAAGCTAGGATCTTTGAGAGGACAAGGACTATTTATTTATTACTGTGTCACCGGTGCCTAACACAGTGCCTCACTCATGGTGGATGCTCAATAAGTATTTAATGAGTGAGTAACTGGTTTGATGAAAGCTAATATAATACCATTGTTTGAATCCATTTTTCTGATAGTAGAAGGTATCTTGGACAATTTTATTTATAATGAATTTAGAGAGAAATAATTTTGTGAAAGGTAGAAATTGCTATAATTATGTACTTTTCAGTGGCTTTTACCCAGTATTCTCACTGATTTATAACTTGGGAACAATTTGTTTTATTTTTTCTTAATTATCAATTGCCAAAAGCTTTCAAAACACTGGCTTTATATTTTTGTCTCTTTTTAAAGCAATTATTGACCTATACTTTTGTATTTTCATTCATTTTATATATGTGTTTGCTATATAATTTTATATAATTTTGTATTATCATTCTATTATTTAAAGGAAGGGGATATCCACTGTGAAAGCTTGATATTTAATGGATTCCTAAAAGCAGTTGACCTATTTTTTGCATTCGAGTTTAAACTCAAATGTTCATAGACTGGTTTTTTCCTAAAGAATCTTTAATGTAATAGCCTTCCATAGGTCCAATAATCAAGTTCTTCAATGGCTTTTCAGAAACTATAATAAATTTTTTCATAGCAGCCACCCAGACAAATCCATAATAAAGGAGAATTCACTACCATGGGGTACTGAGATATTGGAAGGTACCCCAAATCAAGTTTCTGACAATCTTTTCTCTATGTTATGAATGAGAATTTTAAATTGTACCTCTCAATTTAATACTACTTTTAAGTCTCTTCTTAAAATAGTATTTTATGAAATATCTCATCTTCAACATTTTGATTCTTTATCTCTTTAGATATCCATTTCTGCCGTTTTTCTTTGTGTGGTATTTTTATTGGAGAAAGTGGGGTACAGATGAAAGGTATCAGCTGTGCTGTAGGAATTGCCATTTAACACTATCCTTACTGATCCTCTCTTTGACAGGGAATTCAGCCACCAGATTCTTAATGAATTACCCAATGTAGTGAACTCTCTGAAAGTTCCAGATTGTTAAACTGTGTGGTGATTTTGTTATAATAAATTCTCTAGAAAACATTTCCAGCCAGCCAGAATGAATAATGCTAAAACAGGAATTTTCTTTTTCTGACCCAATCAGGGACACTAGAAATCATCCTACAGATATTATTCCCATGTTATTCTTTCTCCGCCCTTCAAAGGAATGTATTTGGAGGGTGGGAATGATGTTTAGTTTATCTAGGGTTGGGGGAGGGGAGGTTTATTTATTTATTTGTTTGGCCGCACCGTGCAGCATGCGGGAGCTTAGTTCCCCAACCAGGGATCAAACCCGTGCCCTCTGCACTGGGAGCACGGAGTCTTAACCACTGGACCACCAGGGAAGTCCCTGGGGGGGAGTTCTGATGGAAATAATTGAAGAAAATGAGATGGAATAGATTAAAAGAATATTAAATCAAAATTTCTGCTTGTTAAAAACTGTAAATAGATCTTCCACATCTTCTTTCTCGCCATCACAGGAAGCACACAATCGCATACATTTGTTAAGGTGAACTTTGTCATTAGAAAAACTAATAGAGAATTCAGAATAATTAAAGCAGTACATCTCATTTCTACAAACCATTTAATTCAAAGTTCTCATAGTTGTATTTCCTGCAGTGGTAATAATATTTTTCAGCACTTTTACTATGTTCTAGGCACTCTGCTAAGCACTGTGAGTTTATCCTCTCATGTAATCCTTCCAGCAATATTCTGAGGTAGGCATAGAAAGAATAATTACCTAAGATCACAATGAATAAGTGTCAAAGCCAGGACTGAAATCCAGATCTTTCTGTTTCCAAACCATATTCTTAGCATAATATTCTACTGCTTCTCAGGAAATACTACATTACTTACGTTGTGTTAGGAAGTAAGTGTAATACCACCCCATAATTTAGTCTGTACTAGTAAGTAAACTTTCTAGATAGTTGGAATTTAATGTAAGCATTAGAACATTCCTTTGTTACTAGAAATGTCTCCTGTTTTAGTGAATTCATTATTGTCACCCTAGTGATTCCTTCAATGAGTTACCATAGGAAAATACAGGATTTTTTGTTCTTAAATAAAATAACTCCAATTTCCATGTCTTTTATATCTCTTTTTAATAATTTTTTAGCCTTTCTTTCTATACAAAGGCATTTTCTGATACTGCCCCGAGTAGCACTTCACATTTACATTTTGATTTGCTGCTTTGAATTTTTCATTGTTCAGTGAACCAAAAATCTTATTAAAACCATGGTAAGAGTAAATGAAGTAGGACTTCCCTGGTGGCGCAGTGGTTAAGAATCCACCTGCCAGTGCAGGGGACACAGGTTCGAGCCCTGGTCCGGGAAGATCCCATATGCCATGGAGCAACTAAGCCTGTATGCCACAACTACTGAGCCTGCGCTCTAAAGGCCGCAAGCTACAACTACTGAGCCCATGTGCCACAACTACTGAAGCCTGCACACCTAAAGCCCACGCTCCGCAACAAGAGAAGCCACTGCAATGAGAAGCCCACGCACCGCAGCGAAGAGTAGCCCCTACTCACTGCAACTAGAGAAAGCCTGCGCACAGCAGCGAAGACCCAATGCAGACATACATACATACATACATACATACACACATACATAAATAAACTTTAAAAAAGACTAAATGAAATAATCTCTGGTGGAAAACTGAAGGACTCATTATGAGTGTATAATTTTTACACACAGCTCTGTAAGCCTTTCTCAAATACCTGTGGTCACCAGATAAATAACCTCCATCTAGGTGAGGAGTATAGCATTATTGAATTTTTTGAATTCTAGTAAGCAAATGCTAATGTTACTCCTATAACTATTACTGTTTTAAATTTTTTTCAATTTATATAATAAAGTGCTTCATAATTTTCGTTTAAAAACAAATTAATTATTTTCCTCAGAAATAAATGTATTTTACCTCCTCAGTCATCTTAATTGAGCTACTTTCTCTTCATGTCTAAATCATTAAAAAAAAATTTTTGTATCATGTTTTTTTTGTCTTAACTGTCAACCTATTTAATTTTGCCTTTGCAATTTTTTTTCTTCCACTCTTAGGTTTTAACTAAAGAATTTTATAGTCTCCAAGCCTCTTCTGAAAAACGTATTACCGAACTTCAAGCACAGAACTCTGAACATCAGGCAAGGCTAGACATTTATGAGAAACTGGAAAAAGAGCTTGATGAAATAATAATGCAAACTGCAGAAAGTAAGTCTCCCACCACTCCACACACAGCTTTTTTTTCTGGCAGCACAAGGAACCTGATATTGTTTCTAAAACTGCTTTGCTATATTTCTTTGAAATATAACTTGTAACGTTTTTTTTGAAAGAATACTTGACATTTTAAAAATTAGTTAACTTTGGACTTCCCTGGTTGCGCAGTGGTTTAGAGTCTGCCTGCCAGTGCAGGGGACACGGGTTCAAGCCCTGGTCTGGGAAGATACCACACGCCACAGAGCAACTAAGCCCGTGCTCCACAACTACTGAGCCTGCACTCTAGAGCCCGCGAGCCACAACTGCTGAAGCCCACGTGCCACAACTACTGAAGCTCACGCTCCTAGAGCCCTTGCTCCGCAACAAGAGAAGCCACCGCAATGAGAAGCCCGTGCATCGCGACAAAGAATAGCCTCACTCACCGCAACTAGAGGAAGCCTGTGCACAGCAACGAAGACCCAAAACAGCCTAATTAATTAATTAATTAATTTTTTAATTAGTTAACTTAAATTCTAGTAGTTGAGATCAAAAAAATATATATGGTTAACTATGATCGATTTTATCTTTTCACTTATTTACCTCACTCATTCAGCAATAAAGTGATTACATATGCCAAGGTTTTATCTTTTCATTTATTTAGCTCATTCATTAAACAATTATTAAGTGAATACATATGCCAGGATCTGGGGATATGGAGTTCATGCAATAATTCTTGCTTATAGGTATTCCTAGTCTAGTCTACTGGGAGAGACAAACATATTAACAGATAATTAAAGTGCTATTAGCAAGAGAGAGGCAGTTCTTCGTGTAAATGCAGAAGAGATCTTGAGTTAATTCCATGTTGGAGGTGAGGAATCCCTGAGAGGGGAGATGACATTTGAATGAGGGACAGATAGAAATTGAAGGACAGATAGAAATTCATTGCATACACCGTGTTATAGGCTTTGACTTTAATTTCTACTTCTTTTTTTTCCTCTTATTTTCTGTCTTCCAGTGTTGTCCCTGACTCCAAGGGAATATTCTAAATTAACATTTCACCATTGACTGTGATGTTTGCTACAGTACATTATTTCTGTTCAGAAGTCAGAAATAATAGTGGCATTCTTATAAAAATGGGTTTAAACTTCAATTGAAGTTGAGGTTGACTTTATTTGGGGCACCTTTTCTCGTAAAGACTGTATTGTGTTGATAGCCCAGTTTAAGAAAAACTTTTGTTTTATTCCTGTCATTGCCTTTTTTTTTAATTTCCAAGGCCAATGTCTGATAATTACGATAGTTTCCAAATTTCTCTTCAGTTTCTTCATGGAGTCTGAGTAATCTTTATAAAATATAGATTTGATCATACCATACACCTGCTTTAATGCCCCTATCAACTTTAAACAGCCTAAAGTCAAATTCCTTAGCATGTCTTTTTATGATTAGACTTATCTTTGTACTTTTTTATGCCTTGCCATTCCCTATCATATTGCATTATTTTGAAAGTTCCATACTTCTTTATCTCTATAGTTTTGCAGATATCCCTCTGTCTAAACAAAGTAAGTGTAGAAGAGTACTTCCTCAATCTGATAAAAGATATCTACAAAAAACGTACAGCTAATATTTTACCTAATGATGAAATATCAAATGCTTTCCCTTTAAAGGAGAGAACCAGGCAAGGATTTCTATTTTCATAACTTACATTAAACATTGTATTTGAACTCCTAGCCCGTGAACTAAGGCAAGAAAGGAAAAATAAGTATACAGATCGGAAAGGAATAGGAAGACTGTATTTTCAGATTACAAAACAATCACTAACACTGATAAGTAAATTTAACAGGCTGTAATAATTACACAGAAATATACTAGAAGCTCGGACTTCCCTGGCGGTGCAGTGGTTAAGAATCCACCTGCCAGTGCAAGGGACATGGGTTCGATCCCTGGTCGGGGAACTGAGATCCCACATGCTGCAGAGCAACTAAGCCTGTGCGCCACAACTACTGAGCCCGCGCACCACAACTACTGAAGCCTTCACACCCTAGAGGCTACACACTGAAACTACTGAGCCTGCATGCTGCAACTACTGAAGCCCACGCACATGGAGCCCATGCTCTGCAACAAGAGAAGCCACCACAATGAGAAGCCTGCGCACTGCAACAAAGAGTAGCCCCCGCTTGCTGCAACGAGAGAAAGCCCCTGCGCAGCTACAAAGACCCAATGCAGCCAAAAATAAATAAAATTAAAATATATATATATATATATATACATATATATATATATATATATATATATACACACACACACAAACACACTAGAAGCAAACAATTGGAAAAATTTTTTAACATCTTTATTGGAGTATAATTGCTTTACAATAGTGTGTTAGTTTCTGCTTTATAACAAAGTGAATCAGCTATACATATACATATGTTCCCTTATCTCTTCCCTCTTGCTTCTCCCTCCCACCCTCCCTATCCCACCCCTCTAGGTGGTCACAAAGCACCAAGCTGATCTCCCTGTGCTATGTGGCTGCTTCCCACTAGCTAGCTATTTTACATCTGGTAGTATATATAAATCCATGCCATGCTCTCACTTTATCCCACCTTACCCTTCCCCCTCCCCGTGTCCTCAAGTACATTCTGTACGTCTGTGTCTTTATCCCTGTCCTGCCCCTAGGTTCTTTTTTTTTTTTTTTTACATCTTTATTGGTGTATAATTGCTTTACAATGGTGTGTTAGTTTCTGCTTTATAACAAAGTGAATCAGTTATACATATACATCTGTTCCCATATCTCTTCCCTCTTGCGTCTCCCTCCCTCCCACCTCCCTATCCCACCCCTCTAGGTGGTCACAAAGCACCCAGCTGATCTCCCTGTGTTATGCGGCTGCTTCCCACTAGCTATCTATTTTACATTTGGTAGTGTATATATGTTCATGCCACTCTCTCACTTTGTCACAGCTTACCCTTCCCCCTCCCCATATCCTCAAGTCCATTCTCTAGTAGGTCTGTGTCTTTATTCCTGTCTTACCCCTAGGTTCTTCATGACATTTTTTTTTCTTATATTCCATATATATGTGTTAGCATATGGTATATGTCTTTCTCTTTCTGACTTACTTCACTCTGTATGACAGACTCTAGGTCCATCCACCTCATTACAAATAGCTCAAATTTGTTTCCTTTTATGGCTGAGTAATATACCGTGTTCTTGGTTTGGAAGAATCAACATTGTGAAAATGACTCTACTACCCAAAGCAATCTACAGATTCAACGCAATCCCTATCAAACTACCACTGGCATTTTTCACAGAACTAGAACAAAAAATTTCACAATTTGTATGGAAACACAAAAGACTCCGAATAGCCAAAGCAATCCTGAGAACGAAAAACGGAGCTGGAGGAATCAGGCTCCCTGACTTCAGACTATACTACAAAGCTACAGTAATCAAGACAGTATGGTACTGGCACAAAAACAGAAAGATAGATCAATGGAACAGGATAGAAAGCCCAGAGATAAACCCACACACATATGGTCACCTTATCTTTGATAAAGGAGGCAGGAATGTACAGTGGAGAAAGGACAGCCTCTTCAATAAGTGGTGCTGGGAAAGCTATCTGTTTTTTCTATCTGTTCACATTGGAAATTAGAATATTCGTATCCTTGTTTAACGAATACTTAACTGATTAAACAAAATTTGTAAGATGTAAGTGCAAAACATTCTTTTTTAGTACTATAGTGTGTACAATATTCAAAGGATTATCATCTAATTCAGCTCATTTCAGCTGAGATGAAGATGGTTAGACTTCATTTGTTAAGGTGTAACCATGGCAAATTACAGCATCCTGTTTACACTTGAATTGCTTTTTGTAATCAAATAAGTTTAATATTTGTATATTTGAGGGATTTCGTTTTCAAAGATTGTCATCAAATTGTTAAAAGTACAGGTATTGTCTAGAGCTAAATAAATATTTTTTTAATATCAGACTTCTAATTGTCAAATTGAGGGACCTACTCTCCATCCTCATCCTACTTGTAACCTCTGCTGGGCATTTGTCACATTTCTCAAAACTCTTCTCTTGCTTAAGTCACCTGCCTTTGTTTCTTCTCTGTCGCCTTTGTTGTCTCTCCTTTTATCTAACTCTTTCTGGTTCCCAGGTTTGTTTTCTTTTCCCCCTCATCCTCTTCAATTCTTACTTACCTACTTTCTGGATAATTTTATCCCTTTCCACAATTTCAGTTACTGGCCACAGGCTAGTGATTCCACAGGTCTGTATGGAATTCTTGCAGTCATTGAAGATGTAACATTATTTATATTTTCCCTTCCTTCCCTAAAATGTATTAATTTTCTTGTATTCTCAATCTGTTAGTAAAGTTAAAGTCTCTCTAATTACCCAGCTAGCTTTTGTCAACCTTGATTCCTCCCTCATCCTATCTAGTGTCTCATCTCACCTCCATACCTACTCATTTGTCTAGAATCCAGGTTCTTTTCTCTGTCCTCCATTGCTATTATGGACCAAGTCACAACTGGATTATTACTATAACCTGTAAGGAGTTCTCTGTGCTACCAATCTAGGTCACCCTTTTCCCATTATTGGAATTTTTTTTCCTATAATATCAGCATCAACAACAAAAATCTATTGGTCATGTCACTTACCTGTACTAATCTCTTTTAATTTCTTGTTGTCTGTAGAATAAAATCCAGAGTCTTTAGCCTAGCAAACAAGACTTTAGTCCCATTCACAGTTGGAACTTGGCCTCCCTTTCTACTACTATTGTTTTCCAGACTAACTTCAGCCACTTTTCTCACAATTACTAAACTTCACAGCTCTGTGCCTTTACACATTGCAGTTCCTTCCTGCACGTTCTCTGTGAATGTCATTCTCCCTATACCTTCGTAATGCCTCTAGCTTGGGAAAAATAGTGGTACTAAGACACGTTCATATCTCTTTACTACCATTTGCCATTTTGTGTAGGGCATTGTTTCTGTAATTAAATCACCACTAGAATAGTTCGCCCATGAGTTATTAATCCAGTAAGTATTAAACTCAAATTTAAGTTGTCCATCAATATCTGATGGGTTTTTGAGATGTTAGCTAAATTTACCCCTCTTTCTTCTGACTTTAGAACTATTTAAGAGAAACAAGCATCAGATAGGTATCTAAATGCCTGCTCTAGTTCTGATAGAGCTGGATTGGAGAAGCCAAATTGGATCTGAGCAATGATAGCTGTTACTATCAGCAATGGCACATAGCATCTCTTGCTTACACGTGTCCCTCATAACTACTAATCCTACCTCTGAAAACTGATCTTGGTTCACTGTGAATAGGGTCAAAATTGAAAAAAAAAACACTTATGAATATTCCTGAAATGTTTACTGTACTACAGAAGGATCAAACAACAAATAAGTGCATATTGCAGTGATAGGCCTGCAAATAGCTTCACTTACTAATGTAAAATATTTGGCTTTATTTTAAACCTGAAACATTTCTGAAAGTAGTTTTCTCTTTTTGACAGTAAAATACTGGTTATTGATGAATAATGTTATAAAAATTGTTATATGTCATGAACTGCTTTAAATTGAGCTGGAAACCTTTAGTTTTTATAGCCTTTGATTAAATATTTTTTCATCTCAACTTACAGTAAATTGTCATCGCATTTAAACGTTTTACCCATAAAACATTAACCTGTTAGTTAAAATTCCTTTGGGGGAGTGGTGTGACAATAGCAAAATTTAGAAGTAAATGGTGTTACTGAGTTTTCTGTAAATTTTTTTAAAAGGCCATCAATAGATTCTTAGGACTGTACATTTTCTTCACAGAGTAGCCTACTTAAATGCATAATTTCATTATTGCAAGTTAGGATAAAGTTGTTCTTCTGATAAAATAATGAACATCTTTCCTAATTAAAAATAGTCATTTCTCTTATCAAGAAGAGAAATAATGAAATTGAGTTTATCATTACTTTTTCATAAGTACATAACATACATTTCATTGCAGAAAGCCTTTGAACCTCAGAATAAATAACATCTGTATTATGCTTTATAACAAGAAAACTTAACGTGTCATATGATGCAGTCCCTTACACCTTTTAAAAATAGATGGAACAAATCCAAGCAAGCATATACTTTACAAAATAACTGTGCTGCTGCTTACAAATGGTCTGCTTGAGGTTATGCATTAACGCTTTTAAATGTTCTTATGCTCCTTAATTCATTATTATGACCTCTTTTATTTTCACTTCTGCCATACTTTTTAAGAAAAAATATATTTCACATTGTACACTTCAATATTTTCCAGTTGAAAATGAAGATGAGGCTGAAAGGATTATTTTTTCTTATGGCTATGGTGCTAATGTTCCCACAACAGCCAAAAGACGACTAAAGCAAAGGTAAAATCAATATATATTCATTTCACTTATCTATTCAAGCTAAATGTAATTACATTGTGCTTTTTGATAATGTACTGAGTGGAGTGACAAAATAAAGTTACTTTATTCTTAGTATGCGTAAATATTAAATTGCTCACAAACACAGTAAGTAATAATCATGCATTTCATGTATTTTTAAGTGAGTTTAATGTTTGGTAGAATGTAAGTGTACATTAGAATTTTCCTAGAATTAGATTCAGTGATAATGACACCATTTTAAATTTATTTTCATCTTAATTTCAGGTGAGTTACAAATGCTTTTTTGTACCAACAATTTTCAGGTTAAAATTAATGAATTATGCTTCCTTTTTTTTCACTTGTTTTTTATTCACCTGTCTACATTCCTTGATGTATAATTGAGAGAGAGAAAAAGAAAGAGATTGGGAGAGACAGATAGAGCTATCATATATACTGTGATTGAAAGTATAAAACACTTTGTGAAGACCAAGAAAATTTTTAGAAGATCTGCTAGTTATTTGTTGCGATACTATTTAAAGTATACTAAGAGAAAAATTGTACCTATATTAATTGGTTTTCTAGTGACCTAACTCCTAACTCCTTTCTCCCACCTGAATTCATCTTGCTTTGCAGAAAGAGCCCTGCTTGCTACCATAACAAATCTAAATGTTTCTATCAGACTTCTAAGCCCTTCCATGTGGCCCTACCTCTCCAGCCTTATTTACCTCTCTACCCCAAATGAGGGTAGTATATCTCTCTGCCTATAATGTCAGTTTTCCACATACCACACAACAGAGCATTTGTCTTATCTCACTAGCTCATTTTCCATATTGTTTCCCCAGCTAGATGGAAAGTTCCTCAAGGTCAGCAACTACATCTTATTCTTGTTTATCCTCCACTGTCCCTACCTAGCATGGTGCAAGATACCTAGTAGAATTGTCTCTTCATCTAAGTATTTGAGGATTCAGAGCTGCTATCTGTTATTTTTACATGAATAGATTTAAACGTTTAGAGACATTACACACTAAGTAAGAAAAACAATTCATCTTAATTCTAATACTTTTGTAGAAACTTTGGCTCAGAGGGTAACGGCTCTTTACAGCTATCTAAAGTGATGTAAGATATAGACCATTTTATGAGAAGTAACAACAGGATGCTTAGAATTTATGTTGCTTACTGGTTACACTGAGCAGATCAAGGGTAGAAGACTACCAGATATCAAATTGTAGTTGGAATGGTTAATTCTGTTTAGTGAAGATGCAAGTATTTCTAAATTATGTATTACTTGAAAAAATCAGTTATAGTCCCATTCCATTCCCATTCTCCCCTGAGTCCCTTCTAAGGGTGACCTAGGATAATTTCTGATTTTCAGCATATCTCTGTTTTTGAGCATTATGTTGCCAAGGGAGGAATAGAAATGTAGTTCTGTGGGCAAGCGACTTTTTTATCAGTGGCAAATGATTGGTAAAATGCTAAAAATGGAAATTTGAAGGAGGAAGTCCATTCTCTTCTCTATTTTATCATCTAATTCCTTCAAAAGAATCTTGGTCACAAGAAGAAAAAAGAATTTTTCTGTTGTAAGCTTTCTTTCTTTAGCCCCCAAGTGCTGAGTTCTTCTAAAATTGAAAGCAATTATTACTATTATCTTACTATTTTTTTAAGAATTTCCAAAACAGATGTTGATTTCTTAATATTGAGATTGAAGAATTAAGGAACCACAACTGATTCATATTCTGAATAATCTTAACTGTCCAAATATTTCTAAAGATTTTATCACTGAGCTATCTATGTGCCTTGAACAAGTGCCTAATGGGCATGCTATTAATATCTCCTACCAGCTGGTGCCAGGCATTCTTCTCATGATGAACCAGAGGGTTATTTTGAGGAAGTGCTTCTGAGGTCATCTAAACTGAGTGAAGGGAAAGTAAGTCTAGATAGCCAAAGAGGACATTTATGCATTCCTTTGCACATTCATTCAACAACTTTCATTGAGTGCCTACTGTATGCACAAAATCAACCAATGGCAAAGAAGATCCCTGTTTAGGGTCTGATGCATTTCTGAAGTTTGCAAAGTCCATATTTGATTTCTTAATGGATATTTGTAAAGAAGTCAATGGCTTTGTGCTCTAAGTTTAATTTATTTAAGATGAAAGCAATATAACCTTCAAGAGAATCTATATTTAATTTGTCACATTTGAAATTAAAGCAATGGAAGCTTAAGGTAAATTAAAGAATAACAGTCATAATGGCAAATGAAATATTTGCATAATAAAGTTTTCATTATACATCAGCACATTTCAAAATATATTAAAATTTCAAAGGAACTTATTTCTCATCTGCTACACAATATATCCCATTCATACTAAATTTGATTTAAAATTTCATATATTCAACAACCAGAATTAAATATTTTAGGGTAACACTTAATTGGAGGGGTTTCTGATTATAAAAATAATATATGTTTATTTTAGAATATTAGGAAAATTACCAGTAATACTACTGTCCGAAGATAGCCATTCAAAAATGTATACAGATACATATATTTTCTTACGTATTTAGGGTATTATTGTATGTAACTTAGAAGTTTAATTTTTCATCTTATAATTTCACCCTGAACATTTTCTTATATCATTGAATATTCTTCAAAAAGGTAATTTTTAATGGTTATTCACAACTTTAATTTTTAAGCCTTCTGTTTTTGAGTGCCATATTGCTGTTAGTAAATTGGATAGCCACTGAAAATTTTCACTAGTTACCTATTGCCACCCAATGTATATTATGAAATTAAAATGAGAAAATGAATGCGAAGAAGTTCACCACACAGTGAGTGCCTGGCGTAGAGTAGGTGTCCAATAAAAGTTTGTTATGTCAATTAATGTTTCTTAACGTAAATAGATCGCACAGTTGATTTTAGAGGTAAAGCCAATGTTCCAGAAACTTTAATGAGGCACGAGGTGAGTTTTCATTTAAAACAATTTTGTTTTAAAATTTTAATGAGACCTCTTGAAATAATTAGTGGAAACAACCCCTGGACATGAAACTAGTTTTGAGATTCACTTTCTTTGATATTAATCAGTTTTTTAAGACATAGACCATAATGCCAGTTTCCAATAAAGAAGTAGCAAAACTAATTTTTCAAAATTAGTCTGAAAAATAACTTCCAAAAGTGTATCTTAAACACATTATAATTGTTAAATAAGGTTACTCACATTTTGAATTTTCAATAGAGATATGAACAGTAACTAAATATTGTGTTAAGCTTTCTGGGACAAAGTTGTGGAAAGTTAAAAGGGCATATACAGTGAAAGTCGCTTAAAATAAAAAAGGCTCTTCTTGACTTGACTAAACTTGAAAATCTGAAGTAATGTTTTTGTTTTGGTAGTGATTGTTTTGAAAATAGCAAACAAGATTTTCTAGTTGCATGTTTTGGTTATGCTCTTTAACCTGTAACACTAAATGGGTAACACCCAGGCACTAACGTGGTCTTAGTGTGTGCTTCTCTGTTTGTTTTGGCAGATCTGTATGTGGAGACTTTTCTGAAGGGTTTTAAACCTTTCAAATTGCAAGATTTACTGCATACTATTGATCTTTGTTTTAGTTTCTGTCTAGTTTTATAAAGAGCTTTAAGTTGAAACTTTCACAGTAGACTAATCTTTATAATAAAGGAAAAAATAAAGCAGAGGAAGCTTTTATTTTCCTAGCAAACTTTTGTGCATAATGATATTTTGTTTTCATCTCCTTTATTCTCACATGTGTGAGTTCTCATTTTCTCCTTAGAGAAAGTTTATTTCATTTGGGTTGGTTTTAGAAACCTTTAAAAAGTTATTGCTAATCTACTCATGATCAACTTGAAAGTTTAAACCTACAGAAAAACTACAAAAAGACTCATATAACTATAGGTAATCATAATACACCACTATTTAGTCCTCAGTAACTGCCAAGAAAGCAGTCAGTGCAGGGAGCAACCTTATGCTTTCTGAAGCTGAAATCGTTCTGGCCCATGTGCCCTTTTTTTGAACCATGCCATGCTAATTGAGACAGGACTCTGACCTCTTAAAACTGAAAAAGAGCAAAAAGCCAAATGTTATTTCAGACCAAGTAACTAATTAGCAAGTAACTAAGTACCTACACTTATTTATTTGGAGTTTTGGTAATACTAAGAGAACCATCCAATATTGAAGGACTCAGGACAGAGCATCAGTCCTCCACTGTGCTTTGATATCTCAGATATAAATGGAGGTCAGCCATGTTCACACTGCCTGGGCTATGCTACTATGAAATTGTATATGATAATCAGAAGTACTGACTGCCATTGACAAATCCAAGAGGATAACTTTTATTTTGAGTCAAGAGGTGCTGAGAGAGCTAAGAGGTAACCCTTGGGGAAATAATTTTCCCAGATAAGAGGTGAAATTTTAGTTTAAAATTCAAATACAAAACTATACTCTTGTGGTATTAGTTTCTAGTTGATGTAAAACTTAATGTTGGTGCAGGTAAAAATCACACGGCAGTTATATAATTACAAAGAAGAATTGTATGCTGTATCTACTTTAGTGTCCCAACAGAGAGCCTGTAAAAGCAGTGCTTTCTTGAGGAGTTCAGTACTAAATAAATAAATAAATAGCCAAACAAACAAACAAACTTTAGCAGGAGTCATTTTCCCTAACTGTATCCATGGTTACTCATTATTAAAAAACTCACTAAAGATTTGTTTTCATAGTATGTACATTGTCGTTAAGGAGACATAAACTCAGCTAGTTGAGCAATTCTTCTTTTGTCTTGCTTTGAATTTCAGTTAAACTAAACTCTCCTCCTTTCTTCTGACTTCTGATATCCCAGATTTCTAAACAGAATCCACGTATAGCACCAAATCACTCAGCACAACAATGTGCCACATTTAAAGGTTTAGGAGGTTGAAATATGGAAGCGGTGAATTAGTATCTGTGACATTTGCCTTCTTCCCTTATAAACTTTATGCTCTTTTTTATCACTAGTTCAATGCTTAGATGCTGAGCATTAGTTGTACTTTAATATTGAGACTCTGCAACATTGGAATATGGTTTGTAGCAATTTGAGCAAAATTCTAGCATTTGAGCAAAATTTACTTAAAATCAATCAGGAAGGATTTAGTAAGTGCCCCCTCTGTTCAGCACACACCACAGAGGGTAAGTCTTCATTTAAATTGTATCTGTTGGGGGAGAAAAGATGAACACCTGAAAGACTATCAAGAAATATCTAAAACCATATAATTTAGCACTGTATTGTGTGCCAGCCTATGTCAGTCAGAGGAATAGAGATCAGTGAAGGCTGGCCTGGTCAGAAATGGAGGAAGTGGACCTCGGAGGGAGCCTTCCAGAAAAATCTGGGCTCCCAGTCAGTGGAATAACCTGTCTTCGCCAGACTGGAGGACCAACAGAAGTACAGTGGAAGGAATATACAAAACATGTTTATGGGACATTAAGCAGAGTAGACATCAATGGAAAATAGGTTGGTTCTGTTGAGATTTGGGGAGGTCGTGATACTTTTAGGTAATTTAGATGTAGAATGGAGTTAACCACGTTGGTAAGATTTGAAGTGAATGGTAAAAGTACATAAACATCAATTCATTAAGTAAGAAATACAAATGTCTGACAAATGTAGAGATGTTTAACCTCACAAATTTAATTTAAAATAAGATTCTATTGTTTATATGTAAAGTTAGCGAAACTTTTAAAGATTGATGTTGCCCAGTGTTGGCTAGGGCATAAAGAAAGAGGAGGTCTTGTATAAAGTTCGTTCACTGAACAGTTTATTACTGAACAGAGTATTATTGTACCAGGTATTATCCAAGGCACTTAGAATATGTTAGAAAACAAATTTTTAAAAAATTTCTGTCATTAGAGAACTTTCATTCTAGTTCATAGGAATTTAAATTTGTACAGCCTCTCAAGAGGAATATCTGAAAATTCATAATGCACATGTGCTAGGACCCAATCATTGCATTTCCTAAGGAAATCACCATATGAGAAGTGCAAAAATGTGTGTATGCAATTATTCAGAACTTTCTATAGACAAGGCACTGTTGTAAATTCTCTAATTGGACTGTCTTGTAATTGTTGAGTTATAAGAGTTCTTTAAACTGCAAACATCTTAAAAATCAATAAAGGAAGAAAGTAGATTAGTGGTTCCCTAGGGCTGAACAGGGAGGATGGGGAGTGATGCTAAGGAGTACAAATTTTTGGGGGGTGGGAGTAATGAAAATATTCTAAAACTAAATTATAGCAATAGTTGCACAACTCTAAATATACTAAAAACCATTGAATTGTACAGTTTAAATGGGTGGGATTTATGGTATTATAAGTCACATATCAAGAAAATTTTATATCAGTAAAGCTGTTTTTTGTAAAAAATGACTGACAGAAAATGGGGACTGTGTCTTTTCCATCTCTGACTCCAACTTATTATTAAGGCAAAATTTTATGCCAGTTGAAAGGATAGGAATTTAGATATGAGCATATCTAAATAAGCTACCCAATTCACTGTGTAACAGAAGAACTCATCTTTTTCATTTGGAATAACAGGTTCTTAGAAATAGATGTATAGGGTGACATTTAGCATTTTTTTCCAGAGTTTTGTATGAAGTCCTTTATCTGATGTTAGGAAATATTTGAAATACAGTGGAATTATTTCTGTCCTATAATTTCATTTAGAACAAAAATATTTTACTTCTTGTCATTGTAAAACATCTGTCTTCTCAGTTTCTACCGATTTTGCAATTCAGAGATTAATGGGTTAACTCACATAGAATATGAAAATGTGATAAATACTAAATTTTTAAGTTTCTGGAATTGCAGAGAGGGGCTTTGGAGCAACATCTGTTCTCAACATTATTAGCAGTTTTTTAAAGAATTATGCCCCAGTGGTTAGTAGGGATGATTTTATGATTCTTATAGCTGAACCTTTTTTTCTTAATTATGTCTTAAAAGTAGAATTGGGACATTTTACATTTAATGTGATTTTAAATAATAAAGATTACACTCAATACAGTAAGTTGTGATCATCTTGTGATGATCACAGTGTGACCTTTTAGTGGTTTCTTTTAATACAGAATCGTTGCCTTTACTGTTAGACATCTGTCTCCACTTTTCAGACATCTTTTCCATCTCTTTTTTCAATAGAAAATCTATTCAGTTGTGTTTTGTATTATAAAATGCATTATGTTGTCTGAGGAAAACACTGATGCTTTTCAAAGTACAAGGTTATTACTGTTTCAACTAATTGCCTTATTTGTTTGTAAATGGTAAATTTTTATAAAAATGAAGAAAAGCTGTGAATTGCTTTCTTGCGGTCTTTTCAAGTAAGTATCATAATGTAACTTTCCACTTTTGTAGCAAGGGCTAGAAACTATTACCGTGGTAATCAGTATATCACAGTTACATTATTATGCAGATTTTTAATGTTACTTTCAAAATTTTTGTTGTTGGGATATTGGTCTTCCACTGTTGACACCTGAAAATATTATTTGACTCCATATTTTTCCTGTTAATATTTAAGTATTATTAGGAAATGGTTAGTTTTCAAGTACACAAACACATTTTGAGTATTTGAGATAGTATTCCTCTTTTGTAAGCATTAATTTTCTTATTCCATTCTCCTAGTGTCCACTTGGCAAGAAGAGTGCTTCAGTTAGAAAAACGAAACTCGATGGTTCTAAAAGACCTGGAACATCAAAAGAACCAAGTAACACAGCTTTCACAAGAGGTAAATAACCTAAACAAAAGAAACACATATAAAGAACCACGGTGTTCATTTTAATTCCTTGTTACTCCTTTATGTATTTTCTGAGCAGTTTTAAAATAAGCTGTTCGCTAGTACAAGATGATTTTACAATCTATGAAACTAACTTAATGGTAAAGCCTTATAAAACAACTTAAAGTGTATGGCAAAACCTAAGATCAAAAGAGAGATTAAATGCCCAGACTAAATATAAATGCAGACTAGACAGACAAAGCTTTGATTTCTGCAAATATCAACTGGCAAAACAAGTTTGGCAAATTTTGGTAGCATTTTAAGTTTTTAACTAAAACCTCATTTTTAAAATAGATTTCTTTTTGACTTCTTTGATGAAAAATCACTTATCTGTTAAACACACTTGACTTGGTATACACTTAAGCTCTCACAGTCTTTGGTGTATGATAGTTCCCAAATTATACTTACTTTTTAAAAATCAGATTCATAATTATTTTTCTTAGCATTCTGTTGTATCATTTAAAGAATATATATACATTTTATATAGTATTTCCAATCGTCTTCTTATTTAATCAATATCTAATTACATTTTATATGCTTCTAAAATTCAAGTAATGAAACAATTCAAACCAAAGATGCTAGCTCCCTAGGGTTCCTTTTATTTCCTGAACTTCAGCATAACAAGTTTCTCTATGTTAATATTTTGGATCTTATAATAAAGGGACTTTAAAGGCATATATTAAAAATTATTAATACGTACCATGTATCCTGCATTTGTTTTCCTACAGACCTATTCACATTTGTCTATTTGGTGCCTTCTATTTAATGTGCTTTTAATAGTGTAACATTAGAAGGATCGTTATGCTCAAATTTCAAAAGACAAGAAATTATCATGTGACTCCAGTACCTGACTCAGAGTTAATGCTCAAGGTGGAAGCAGTGTTGTGCTGGCCACTGTTAACAACAGGCTGTCCAGTCAGGGGTGTGAGGGATAGTTCTAATTTGTAGTGTTTACTTATATCTGTGGCATAAATATTCCCACCATGACTAACTTCAGGCCTCCAACATAACATTACTAAACATGGAGTAGAGAAAAGATGCTCAGTAGCAAACATGATGTTTCCACCGCATAGATACTGTACAATAAACATGTAAACTGAAGAGCATAGATAATAGTAAAATTAAAATTGTTGAGTTTTTGAGTATTTGGGGTTTTTTAATAAAATTTGTTTTATTAAAAATCTAAATAATTTTTAATAATAGTGATGTTTAACAACCAGCTCACAAAATTCCAAAAACTTTACCAGCCATCTCTCACAAAGTGCTACAAGCCAGCTCCACCACTGGCTTGGAACTGAGTGGAAGGAACCATGGAAGGATATATAAATAAGTGAATTACTAAAGAAACAAATGAACCTCTGTTTGTTAACATATTCTAGATCCCTCGTGTTTGTTTTAATTTCAGAATAACCTATCAAAAATATTTCTCTTAAAAATATTAACATTCCTATAAACTTATACATGTGTCTTTATATTGCTTTTCTTAAAAACCATCTTCCTGATTACTTCAGTTAATGAAACAAGAATTCCCAAGTGGGACACACTCCTATACAAATTGTAAGGGAGAAGCATAAGAAAAATTAAGTGTTCTGGTAATGAAGTATAATTAACTTTGTGTGAAGTAATTTTTTAGAAAGCTGTTGGCTTATTAGAAAAAGATGTAAATATTGAAATATCTGTGATATGAAATGGTATGATACCTGGAATTTGCTTTAAAATGTTCCATAAAAAGGTGAGGGGAGCTCAATAGATAAAACAAGAATCTCAAAATGTTGATAATGATGGAAGCTTGGTGACAAGTACATACAGATTCATTATTCAGTTCTGTACTTTGGTGTATGTTTGAAATTTTTTTATAAGACATATGGAGAATCAGTACCCTAAATTAAAAGGTCTGTGCTGACTGTAGCATATAATTTTTCCCTTGAGATTGAAAAAAAAGCGTTATAATTTGTAATATTCCATGGATTTTACTTTTGTCTGCCTCACAAAAATTGCTTAAATTGGAAAACAATGACATAAACTAATTAGCTGAAAGATGATAGTATTAGATTGCTTCTATACCAATAGACTATTCATGATAGATGGTGAAAAAAACAGAGAAGGAAAGTTTTTCAGGATCTGTATTTTTTTGAGCAGGTTATGTATTTAAACTAGCTTGGAGTTTTTGAGAATAATACAGAGATGAAACTCAAATGACTAATATTAGAATTAACAATAATTTATATGCTCTTCAAAATATGTCTGAGATTATACATAAATGAATTGCCAAAATCAAAGTGCTAAAAAATATTCAAAATGAAAACAAATACTCCTTTTATAGCAGCTTTATTGAGTCGTAATTGATATAAACTAAATTGCACAAATTTAAGCTGTCCAATATAACTTTCGACACGTATAACCATGAAACCATCATCAAAATGAAGATAATGAGCGCATGCGTCACTGCCAAAGAGCCCCTTGGGAATCTCTCCCAGGCCTCTCTACCCCCATCCTTGTCCCCAAGCAACCACTGAGTTGCATTCTGTCACTGTAGATTAGTTTTCATTTCTTAGACTTTTCTATAAATGGAATCACTATATGTGTTATATACATACATACACACACACACACATACACACACATGCACACACTACTTTTTTTAAGTCTTCTTTCATTCTGCATAATTATTTCAAGATTCGTCCATAGTTCATTCCTTCTCATTGCTGAGTAACATTCCATTGTATGAATTTACCACAACTGTTCATCCATTCACCTGTTGATAGATATTTTGGGTTATTTCCAGTTTTTATCTATTATAAATAAAGCTGAGGGCTTCCCTGGTGGCGCAGTGGTTGAGAGTCTGCCTGCCAATGCAGGGGACTCGGGTTCGTGCCCCGGTCCAGGAAGATCCCACATGCCGTGGAGTGGCTGGGCCCGTGAGCCATGGCTGCTGAGACTGTGCGTCCAGAGCCTGGGCTCCGCAATGGGAGAGGCCACAACAATGAGAGGCCCGTGAACCACAAAAAAAATAATAATAAAAAAATAATAATAATAAAGCTGATATGAACATCCATGTACAGGTTTTTATATGAACATATGCTTCTGTTTCTCTGGGGTAAATACGTGGGAGTGAAATAGCTGGATCGTATAGTAGGTATCTAATGTTTTAAGAAACTGCCAAACTGTTTTCCAAATGTTCGTATTATTTACTGTTTCCACCAATAGCCTATGAAAATTCTAGTTGCTCTACATCCTTGCAAAGACTTGACAAGGTCAGTCTTTTTAAGTTCAGCCATTCTAATGGGTGTGTAGTGGTATCCCATTGTAGTTTAATTTGCATTTCCCTAATGATTCATAATTGTTGAACATCTTTTCATGTGCTTCTTTGCCCTTTGTTGTTTCTTATTGGGAGAACTGTTCAAATTTTTTGCTCATTATATCAGATTGTTTTCTTATTATTGAGTTTTGAGAATTATTTGTATATTCTAGATGCAAGTCTCTTATCAGCTATATGATTTGCAAATATTTTCTCCCCCTCCATGGCCTGTCTTCCTGTGTTTTTTGAAGAGCAGAAGTTTTTATCTTGTCCATTTTTTCAGTTCATTCTTTTTTGGACTGTGTTTTGGGTGTTGTATCTAAAATACCTTTACCTAACTCAGGGTCACAGTGTTTTTATCTGTGTTTTCATGTGGATCTTTCATAGTTTTAAGTTTGTGATCCTTTTTTTTTTTTGCGGTATGCGGGCCTCTCACTGTTGTGCCCTCTCTCGTTGTGGAGCACAGGCTCCGGACGTGCAGGCTCAGCGGCCATGGCTCACAGGCCCAGCCGCTCCGCGGCATGTGGGATCTTCCCGGACCGGGGCACAAACCCATGTCCCCTGTATCGGCAGGCAGACTCTCAACCACTGCGCCACCAGGGAAGCCCTGTGATCCACTTTTAATGTTTGTAAAGTGTGTAAGATATAGATTGAACTTCATTTATTTGCATAGTAAAACCAAATTGTTCTAATATCATTTGTTGAAAAAAGACCCTTGTTGAAAATCAGTTTAAAAATCTGTGTGAGTCTGTTTCTGGACTCTCTTGTCTGTTCCAATTATCTCTTTGTCTTTATGACAGTACCACACCATCTTGATTACTGTAGCTTTATAGTGTCTTGAAATTAAGTGGCACTGGTCCTCCAACTCCGTTCAGATTCAAAATTTTTGGCTATTCTGTGTCCTTTTCATTTCCATATGAATTCTATAATCATTTTTACAAAAAAAAGCTCTCTGTGATTTTGATTGGGATTGCATTGAGTCTGTGGATGAAATGAGGAAAATTGACATCTTAATAATATGAATATTATGACCATGAACCCATTATATCTTTCCATTTATTTAGGTCTTCTTTAATTTATCTTAGTGGTGTTATTTTTTAGTTTTTATTTTAAAGTTTCACATCTTTTGACTAGTGTTAACAGGGTATGTGTTTTTAACTTTAACTTTTAACTTGTTTTTGTCTTACGGTTGTCTTATAGGCAACATATATGATTGTATCTTGCTTTTTTATCCAGTCTGACAAAATACGACTTTTCACTGGGGTTTTGAGGACGTTTACGTTTAATGTGTTTATTGTTATGGTTATTTTTAAGTCTGTTATCTTGCTACTTGTTTTTTATTTGTCCCAGCTATCCTTCCCCCGTCCCTTTTATTTCCTTGCCTTCTTTTGGATTAACTGAATATTTTTTATCATTCCACTGTATCTCATTGTTGGCTGATTGGTAGTAGCTCTCTGTTATTACAGTGGTTGCTTGAGATTATACTGTATATATCTTTAACTTATCACCACCCAGTTTCATGTCATACGTTACTACCCCACGCATAGTGTAAAAACCATACCATAATATGTACCTTCCTGTGTCCCCACCCAGCCTTTGTGTGCCCATTGTCACATTTTCTATTTATACATGTATAAGCCTCACATTAAATTGCTATCATTTTTACTTTATCTTTTAAAGAAGTATAATAATATGAAGAAAATGTGTTACATTTAACCAATAGTTACCATGACCTGTGTTCTTTATTCCTTTGTGTAAATCCAGATTTCTACCTGGCATCATACTGCTTCTGATTCATCTACTTCTTTTAATAATACTTATAGAGCAGGTCTGCTGGTGATGAGTTCTTTTCACTTCTGTATGTTACAAAAAGTTATTTTACCTTTTTGTTGTTTTGTTGTTTGGTTTTTTCTCTCTCTCTTTTTTTTTTTTTTACATTTCTATCCTTAACAAAAGTAAAGTTTAAAACATATTTCTCTTGTTATGCTACTACGGCCAAATAAACTGGAAGGGTTCACTCTTTTTTATTGGAGTAAAATTCACATAACATAAAATTCACCATTTTAACCATTTTAAATTGTACTGTTCAGTGGCTTTTGTTGTGTTTGTAATGTACAACCCTCACCACTATTTAGTGAGAGAACATTCCCATCACCCAGAAGGAAACCCTGTACACACTAAACACTCACTCCCCAATCTCCTCTCCCTCCAGCCCCTGGAAACCACTAATGTGCTTTCTGTCTCTATGGATTTGCCTGTTCTACATACTTCATATAAGTGGAATCATACAATATGTGACCTTTTGTGTCTGGCTTCTCTCATTTAGTGTAATATTTTCAAGGTTCATTCATGTTGCACCATCTGTCAGCACTTTATCCCTTTTTATGACTGAATAATATTCCATTGTACAAATATATCACATTTTGTTCATCAGTTAATGGACATTTATTGTTTCCATCATTTGGTTACTGTAAATAGTGCTACTATGAGCATTCATGTACAGTTTTTTTGTTTGTTTGAACATGTGTTTTCAGTTCTTATAGATGTATACCTAAGTAGTGGAATTGCTGGATCACACAATAATTCTGTTTAACTTTTTGAGGAACCACGAAACTTTTTCACAGCAACTGCACCATTTTACATTCCCATCAGCAACGTCCAGGGTTCCAATTTCTCACATCCTCGCCAATGCTCATTTTTTGTTTTTTTTTTGTGTTTTTCTAAATTCTAGCCATCCTAGTGGGTGTGAAGTGGTGTCTTGTAGTGATTTCTATTTGCATTAACCTTATAACTAATGACATTAAGCATTATTTTGTGTTCTTATTGGCCATTTGTATATCTTCTTTGGAGAAATGTCTGCTGGAGTTCTTTGCCCATTTTTATTTTTATTTTTATTTTTTGTTTGTTTTGTTTTGTTTTGTTTTGTTTTACGGTACGCGGGCCTCTCACTGTTGCGGCCTCTCCCGTTGCGGAGCACAGGCTCCGGATGCACAGGCTCAGCTGCCATGGCTCACAGGCCTAGCCGCTCCGCGGCATGTGGGATCTTCCCAGACCAGGACACGAACCTGTGTCCCCTGCATCGGCAGGCGGACTCTCAACCACTGCGCCACCAGGGAAGCCCCAAAAGTTTTTAATTTTGATGAAGTTGAAGTTATGTGTCTTTTCTTAAGTTTCTTGGCCTTCACCTTTGGGAGTTTTTGTTTGTTTTGCAACTTGAATTTTTATTTTTGATTTTTTCATTTTACTTTTTAATTATTTTTTAATAAAAATTGTATATGTTTAAGGTGTACAGCATGATGATGATATATATATATATATATATATATATATAATAAGTTGATTACTACAGTCAAGCTAATTAACATACCTATCTCTTCACATACTTACCTTGTGTGTGTGTGTTTGTGTGTGTGTGTGGTGTGAGCATCTCACTATAATGTACCATACATAATACTGTACAATACTATGTATAATGTATAATGTACTATACATATAATACTACACATGAGGTAGTAAAATATGACATGAAACTGGGTGGTGATAAGTTAAAGGTATATGTAGTATAATCTCAAGCACCTGAAGTCTACTCTTGTAGCAGATTTCCAGATATATCACATTTTGTTTATCCATTCATCCGTTGATGGTCATTTGGGTCATTACCATCTTTGGGCTGTGAATAGTGCTGCTATGAACATTCAAGGACAACCACCCTATACTTAACTACCTATTTTAATTTTTTTTGAGTATACACCTAAGAATTGCTGGGTTCATCTTTGTTATGTTTGTTTGTTTGTTTTCATCTTTGTTTTTGAGAGATATTTTTCCTAGGTAAAGAATTCAAGGTTGACTTTTTTTCCCTCTCTCTCTCTTTTTCAGTACTTGAAAGGTGTTGCTCCACTCTCTTCTAGTTTATATTGTTTTTACCAAGAAATATGCTGTCATCTGTACCTTTGTTCCTCTCTAGGTAATGTGTCTTATTTTTCTAGCTGCTTTAAGATTTTCTTTTTTTCACTAGCTTTAAGCAATTTGATTAAGATGTGGCTTGCTGTTGTTTTCTTCATGTTTCTTGTGCTTGAGATTTGTCAAACTTCTTTTCTCCGTAAGATCATCAAATTTGGAAATGTTTCAGCTATTCTTTCTTCAAATGTTTTTTCTGTCCTACCCTCTCTCATCCCTTTGGAGACTCCATTACACATATATTTGGCTGCTTGAAGTTGTCCTACAATAGAACAAATGATGTTCTGTTCAATTTTTGCAGCCTTTTTTTTTTTTTTTAACCTTTCCTTTTTAATAGTTTCTCTTACTAAGTCTTCAATTCCACTAAGGTTTTCTTCTCCAATATGTAATCTGCTGTTAATCCAGTCCGCTCTGTTTTTCATCTCAGATATTATAGTTTTCATTTCTAGAAGTTCAATTTGGATCTCTTTTATATCTTCCAGGTTTCTATTTAACTTTATTTTCAAACTTTATTTTCTTGAGCATATGAAATACAGTTTCAATAACTGTTTTGTTATCCTTATCTAGTAATTCTGTTATTGTGTCATTTCTTGATTGGTTTCAGCTATATTGATTTACCTCATTATGTAGCATATTGTCCTGCTTCTTTGCATGCCTATAAGTTTTTGTAAGCTTTTTTCTCAGACATGATTAAGTTTCTTGGAAAATGTTTGGTCCTTTCAAGTCTTGCTTTTATAAACAAAGAAGTGTTCAGCATTGACTAAGTTTTTTCCCTACTGCTGAGACCAAAGTCTTTTAGTTACTATACCCCATGTCCTGTGAATTAGTAGGTTTCTTACTTTGGCTGGTGGGAACAGTACAATTCCTGGCCTGTGTGATCTTCAGAGATGGTTCCTCCTAATCTTTTCAGTGGTTCTGTCTCAGTCTCTCGTAGCTTCTTTACACACATGCACTGTTCAGTGCCCATGTGAATACTCAAATTTTAGTGTTCTTTCTCTGTGCAGCTCTTTTATTCAGCACTCTACCATGTGAACTGTAGCCACCTTAAGTTCTTCTTCTAGCAGCAGCTCCTTAATTCAAGGAGTTTGGCAGGCTCTGCCTTGATTCTCCCTCCCTACACCATGGCCTGGAAACTCTCTCCATGCAGTAAACTGGGGCAGTTGTGAGGCTGGGCTCACTTTGTTTCCCGTGTCTCAGGGGTCACTGTCCTTCAATGCTTGATGTCCAGTGTCTTCAGACCATTGCTTCATTAGTTGGCCCAGTGTAAAAGAGAAGAAAGTTAATTGGCTTCCTTTTTTGTGCGTATGTATATGCCCACCTAATTCTCAAGAAACCACCAAGTTAGTTAAGAGTGTTGATGTGGAGTTTATTAAACAGTAGAAAATCTAGGCTAAATCATAAAGTATGCCACATCACCACCAACAAGAATTGGTCTTCCTTCACCTCCTTACTCCAGATTCTTGCTCTTTCTCTTTCTAGTCATTCAATAAATATTTATCAAACTCCCACTATATTCAACCACTGATAAACAAAGGAGGCATGGTCTTGCCCTCTTAGGGTATACACCCTTTTTCACAAAGGCCTTGTCCTCTAGTGTAAGCACTTACAGATTTATCTGTTATAGCTAACTTAATTTTAGAAAACTTATTTAGAAAAGGACATGCACAATCTCAAGTGACCAAATGGATTGAGTTGCCTGGAATTTTGTACCTAGGAGGCACTTAATGCAATTCAGGTAATTTGTTACAAAACTTTAGATTGCTAGATTTTTTTTAATAGATCTTTATCGGAGTACAATTGCTTCGCAATACTGTGTTAGTTTCTGTTGCACAACAAAACGAATCAGCCATATGCATACACATGTCCCCATGTCCTCTCCCTCTTGAGCCTCCCTCCCACCCTCCCTGTCCCACCCCTCTAGGTGGTCACAAAGCACCGAGCCGATCTCCCTGTGCTATGCGGCTGCTTCCCACCAACCAACTATTTTACATCCGGTCGTGTATATATGTCGGTGCTACTCTCACTTCGCCCCAGCTTCGTCCTACCACCCCATGTCCTCAAGTCCATTCTCTATGTCTATCTCTATTCCTGCCCTGCAACTAGGTTCAGCAGTACCATTTTTTTTTTTAGATTCCATATATATGCGTTAGCATACAATATTTTGTTTTTCTCTTTCTGACTTACTTCACTCTGTATGACAGACTCTAGGTCCATCCACCTCACTACAAATAACTCAGTTTCATTTCTTTTTATGGCTGAGTAATATTCCATTGAATATATGTGCCACATCTTCTTTATCCACTCGTCTGTCAATGGATATTTAGGTTGGTTCCATGTCCTGGCTATTGTAAACAGTGCTGCAATGAACATTTTGGTACATGACTCTTTTTGAATAATGGTTTTCTCAGGGTATATACCCTTTAGTGGGTATGCTGGGTCATATGGTAGTTCTATTTTTAGTTTTTTAAGGAACCTCAATACTGTTTTACATAGTGGTTGTATCAATTTACATTCCCACCAACAGTGCAGGAGGGTTCCCTTTTCACCACACCCTTTCAAGCATTTATTGTTTCTAGATTTTTTTTAAAACAAGTTTATTTAAACAAACAGATGCTTGACTTGAAGGGAAAACTATCTAGGATTCATTTATTTTAGAGTAATTTATCCCTACTTAAAGACAGATTGCCCTACATGTAACAGCTACGTACAAAAAACTTATAAAATTGTCCTTGGTTTTACAATGATAAATGAAAAACATTAAAATTCTCCAGTCGAACAAGGTATGCAAGAATTTTTATGTTGTTCTTTTTTTGTTAAACAGTGAGAGCAAAATAACTTACTGGAATATAAAGATAAGAGCGGATGAGCATGACACTAATGGAGAAAAGGGGGTATCTTCACAGAACCAGTATTTTTCCCCATTCCATCTCCATTTGATGTCAGTCAAAACATACCATTGGCCATTTAGTTTAAAAAAAATGCAATATGCTTGTGCACGTATACCAGTTACTTTATGTATAAAAATAAAGGAATGGGGAAGGGGAAAATGAAAGAATAGAGAAACTATACTGTAGTAGCCAGGATATAGTGGAACCAAATTGCTGTTTTCTAATTGAGAATGTCTTCTTGGTCTGGAGGAACAAAACTCTAGAGTAAAGTAACAGGTTCCCTTTTTTTTTTTTTTTTTTTTTTGGCGGTATGGAGGCCTCTCACTGTTGTGGCCTCTCCCGTTGCGGAGCACAGGCTCCGGACGCGCAGGCTCAGCGGCCATGGCTCACGGGCCCAGCCGCTCCGCAGTATGTGGGATCTTCTCGGACCAGGGCACGAACCTGTGTCCCCTGCATCGGCAGGCGGACTCTCAACCACTGCGCCACCAGGGAAGCCCCGCAGGTTCCCTTTTTAGTAGACACTTCCTGTCTGCTGCTGGAACACATCAATTGTATCTTCAGCCTCCATTTCTAGCTGTGTAGGTGTGTCTGTTTCATTGATTGGCTGCCTGTCAAATCGGAATCTCATCTGCCTCATTGACAAACCCTGTCGTTCACAATAGGCTTTCATTAGTTTACTAAGTGGTGTATGCCTCTTAATCTTCAACTGCACCATGGAACCATCCTCCCCCGCCACCTTCAAATTAATATGATCGTTGTTCTCAGTCTTGACTCCTTCCTTGGGCTTTTCATCGGCCATGGCGAGCGCCAGAGCCTCCTCCGCTGCCGCTTCCCAAAAGAGGTACCAGGTCCGCACCGAACGAGCACACAAGCAGCACCAAGAATGTTGTTTCTAGATTTTTTGATGATGGCCATTCTGACCAGCGTGAGGTGATACCTCGTTGTAGTTTTGATTTGCATTTCTCTAATAATTAGTGACGTTGAGCATCTTTTCATGTGCCTTTTGGCCATCTGTATGCCTTCCTTGGTGAAATGTATACTTAGGTCTTCTGCCCGTTTTTTAACTGGATTGTTTGTTTTTTTGATATTGAGCTGTTTGTATATCCATGAGCTGTTTGTATATTTTGGAGATCAATCCTTTGTCTGTTGTTTCATTTGCAAATATTGTCTCCCATTCTGAGGGTTGTCTTTTTGTCTTCTTTATGGTTTCCTTTAGATTGCTAGATTTAAGAGAGACTTCAAGATGCATAGGTAGAATAAAGTAGATCTATATGTACTAACTTTAAAGGACATTCATACTATCTTGATAAATTTTTTTAAAAGTAAGATTGCAGAATAATATTGTGTTCCTCCATTTGGGTTTTAATGTGTGTGTGTGTATGTGAGTGTGTGTGTAGGGGGTAGGGTTGTGTTTCTGTTAAAACGTAGAGAAAGGGCTTCTCTGGTGGCTCAGTGGTTGAGAGTCCACCTGCCGATGCAGCGGACATGGGTTCGTGCCCCAGTCCAGGAAGATCCCACAGGCCACAGAGCGGCTGGGCCCGTGAGCCATGGCCACTGGGCCCGTGAGCCATGGCCACTGAGCCTGCGCGTCTGGAGCCTGTGCTCTGCAACGGGAGAGGCCACAACACTGAGAGGCCCGCGTACCACAAAAAAAGAAAAAAAAAAGTAGAGAAAAAGTTTAGAAAACATACAACTGTCATGCCAGGGGCACACCAGTACCACTATTCACGCATTATCAATATAAAATCAGCTTTATTTGATAAATTTAAAATCAAAGAATTAACAGAGCATACACCATCATCCAAGTTATCTTCCCACAGATAGGTATGCTTAGGCGTAGCAGAGAAGGTCTGGATGCACCACATAAAGGGATCTGATACAGATCCTCAAACACTGTGCACATTTAAAGTGAAAGAGGGTAGGGAGCATCTAGGTGACTGTGTAACAGTGGAAGAGGGAACCTCTAGAACTTATCGCCTATCAGCCTATTCTAGTAGAATAGGAAGTGAGCCTCCAGGACCATCCATGTCTGTCTCTCTGACATCAAGCAGTGGTACCACTGGGATTGGGAGTAGAAGCAAGGAACTAATTTTCACCATATGTATTTTTTAATTGTTGGGATTTATTCCAACTCACATAAGATTTTTCAAAGGCATAGATTTGGCAGCCAACGCATTATCGAACTCATAATAGGTATAAAATAAATGTTGATTCATTAGCTCGATCATTGACCTAACCCATCCACCAAACATAGGTAGATTTATAAAGATTATGAAAATAAGTGGTAAAATTGTTTCTAATGTATCTATAAACAAGGGTTACATTCCAACACTATTGTTTGTACCCAAAATCTAACTGCCAAGTAAGTATATACATACATATACTTGGAGACCCATACATACACACCTAAATGTGCTCATGATGTATGCATGGAGATACTTGGAGTGATGCACTCCAAAAGAAATCATTGATGTTGGTTATTATTGTAGAGGAGGTACTGAGGTTCTAGGATGGATGGAAGAGGTCCTTTCAGTTAATATTCCTCCTCTGTAGTTTGAATTAGTTACTGCGTGCATGTGGTATTCCCTCTCTCTCTCTCTCTCTTTCTTCCTCACCTTCTCCATTTCATTATCCAGAGCAAGTATATTAAAGGAATATGGACGTGTTACAGGATACCAGTAAAGGGATTTGCTATAGGAAAAATTCAGAAGCATCTAAAAACATAACATGTGATTTGAAAGCTTCAAGACTGAGAAAAGGAAATAGGAAGGGTATCTAATGTACGCTCAGACAAGGAAAAATGATGTGGCGGAAGGAGTTCGTGCTTTATGGAGTCTTTGTAATACTTGCCTGTGTGTTTTAGTATCTACTGGTGACCTTGGGAAACATGATTTCCACAAACATAGTAAACATAAGTATCTAGATGAGTAAAACATTTGCCTCTGTCCTTCGAGTTACCTGAGCCTAGTCATTGCAGGGAGTGTTCTGCCAGCATCCTCAGTGAGCCCAGTCCCTTGGAAGGAGTCTATAGTACACACGACTGCTACAGCCCCGCCTCAGCGTTTTAAAGGAGAATATTCACATGCCAACCCCAGCCCTAAAACTTCAAGGTCAGCCTTTCCCACCATATTTCTAGCATTCCATTGGCACGAAAAAAAACTCCACTCTTTTATGTACGAAAGAGTAAAAGCGGGTGATGCTGCCAGTTAAACTGTGATACAATACTTTATTATCACTTTAATTTTAGGCAAACATTCCTTTAGTCTTTAGGCAGTGATTTTTATCATACATGACACAACTTTTTCTCTATGCTTTTCTTCTAACACAGACTTTGTTTCAATGCCAAATCACATTGTAATCTTTATGAAGACACTTTAATTGGTGGCTAAACCCAACCTATGAAGGATTATCCATACTCAGAGCTCAATTGAGATCACAGTATAAACAGCTAAGACTGAATTTTTTCATGTGCAAGCATGTGCAAGCATGACCTTTCCTATGAAAACCTTTCCGTTTTCATTTCATAGGAAAGGTGAAAAATAGTGTGATGTATTGGGTCCCATTGCCTCCCAAGGTGTTTCCCTGAAAACTTGTCGATACATAAAATTCCTTTAATAAAGAACGGTGCTTTTATTTCACCATTAGAAATACAAGGCTTAAAAGGTAAACACTTGGATGAGGTACAGTGTTGCCTACAATTTTTTAAATTTAACAAATGCAGTTTAATTCATCAGTCCATCACAAGTCTTTCTTCCAACCAGAACTGTCCTCCCTACTGTAGACCATGATTTCCTATTTTAAAATGTCCATTGCCTCCCAATGTCCAGATTCTTTAGCACGGCCTAGAAGACCAATTTGACCCTAACCTACTTGTCGTCCTCATTTTCTGTTACCCTCCCTTCCCCAGGCCCTTGCGTGCAGCCTCCTCCTCCGCCAGGTAATGTGTCTTTTGCTCCTGCCCCACCACTTCGTTATCCTCCTACTTCTCAGTCCCCTTCATTTCCTTTTGTTCCTCTGTTCCGTAACTTGTCAGCGTGCCCCCGAGTTCTGTCCTGGCACTGTTTTCTTCTTACTAAGATGCGCGTCTTACCTCATCTTGTTCCGTGGCTTCAGCTACCACCCGCAATAAATCTTTTTGTTTTAACCTTTTTTTTACTAAGTCAGTTGTGTATGGGCTAAGTGTATATGATCATAATTCAAAGAGTACAGAAGGCGTATTCAGCAAATACCAGGTCCTCCCCACTCTCTTCACATCATCTCGGGACGTCTCTCTACTCAACCTCCTGCTTTAGTGGTACTGACTGGGTACAACCATCCATCTCTCATCTGAATTATTTTGGTGACCATCTGTTCTGCCTTACTCTATTCTTTAAGCCCTCCACCTTGTTGCCAGAGTGCTGTTTCTAAATATAAATCTGATTTTGTTTCTCCCACAGTCAGAGTTGTTTGTTTCCTAAGAATAATGATATATAAGACCGTCCATTATCCAGCCCCTGCCCACCTACCCAGTTTCATCTTACATCACACACACACACACACACACACACACATACACATATACACACACACACACACTCACTACACCATGCTCCCGCCATATGTAACTACTTGTCCTTTACTTGTAATTCTCCAAGCACTCTACGCTATTCTGTGTCTCCATGCTTTTGCACATTCTGGTGTCTGCCCAGCACACGCTTGTCTAAATCACAGATACTTGTCTTTCAAGATCAATTTCAAGTAATCACCTACTCTTTTAAGCCTTTTCTGAACCCCAGGTAAAAATGACATATGTATCCTCATGATACCAAATATACCTATATATACACACATACACACACACACATAATTGTTGACATGGCTGCCTATAAGCTTTATAAGGGGAGGGACTCTGTTTTTATTGGTCTGGGTATTTCTCCCATTTAGTACAGTTCTTGTTTCTAGTAGGTAGTAAATAGACATTTGTTGAAGGATTAGTTTGGGGTTTTTATGGGACAAAGTATATTAAAGTATTGAGGTATACTAGAATGAACTTGAAGCAGAGTGGAGATCCCAACCCAGAAGGCCAAAGAATGACAGTGAAATCAGAGCTGCTAATCAAAGAAAAAAAGAAAACCTTATCGTATCACAGACTCTACCACATGCTTTCTGTTATACATGGAACCAGAAGTCAGTATATATCATCTCTACCCACCACCACCACCATGAAAAAAATACTCCAATGGCATGGGATCCGTAGAATCATCAACCTTTATTGAAAACACCTGGGAGTTTTTTCTTTTGCTTTGTTTTGTTTTAGGGTGAAAGGGGGATAAAACCAAGAGCTAAGATGAGTAATAAAAAGATATAATAAAGGTTAAGAACCTCTTACATGTCTGTAGCACTTAAATGTTGCTATATTCACTTACCATTGGATTATGAAAGCCATGGGCTTTCAAGTAAGGCAGACTGGCTTACATGACTCTAGGCAAGTTATTTATCCTCTGTAAGCCTCAAGTTTTCAACCTGTAAGGTGGGAATAATAATACTGTATATATGTTTGCCCCAAGAATTAGAGATAACCCAATCTAAGATAAGCATTTAGCACGCTGACATGTTAATCACTCAGTAAATGCTGACAGTTTTGTTGTTTGGTTGGTTTTTGTCCTATATGTCATTATTTTTCACCTGGCCATGGTATTGATGAAATAAGTGTTTTATTAATAAAGGTGGCATTTTTTAAAAGAAATAGTAGTTCCAGTATTGGAGTAAGTTATGCTTATTTTGCCTATATGGAAATATTCAGAGTGAACTATCCAAATGAATTTTAACACAATATAGTAAGATTTGTTCATGATAATTAATTTCTATGAAGAGGTACATGGTATTAAAACTGCAATTCTAAAGAGTAGTCAGTTGCTCTTCTCAAATGAAAATGTATATTTAATTGCATACAAACTTAGCATTTTAGGAGAAGTGTGTAAAACTGCATATTTTAAAACTAATAAAAACTTCAAATTAACCAGGATTGTTCAGTTTAAATTAGAGAACATGAATTACTGACAAAATTCAACTAATTTGTTGAATCATTATATAGAAAAGCAAGAGTTAAGCAATAATAATATGTAATAAGATAATTAAGATAAACATTATTTAACAGCACTGATAACATAGTCCTTATTACAAATATTTAAGTAACTACTTTATTAAAATCAAATTATGTGAATAGATAATAATAATAAAGGCTAGCAATTTTGAGTGCTTACTTAATACTAGTGGTACTATGGTGTGAAACCATAGAAATGTTCCTTGGGCTAACTGAAATCTTCAGAGTGTGAGACCCATGAGTTTACCAGCTTCCCAGGCTTCCTGAGGCCTGAAAGAAGTTCTTGTGACTGAGTGGACTTCATTAGATTGCCAAGTGTACCAGAGAAGAATCAGAGAATCAGAAAAATGACTCAAATGCAAAGTCTATTCAGTTCATTCAGGTTCCTGATGGATATGCTGTTGGCCTCGTTAACATACTTAGTACTGTAACACATGGTCCCTTCACTCTTCAGATCTAAAATTTTCACCTAGTGATCAAGCCCTCAGAAAACTGGCTACAAAGTTGACCTGAGACTGATTTGGATTTGGACTGATTTGAATATAAATCTGGTCCTTTATAATTAAAGATGTAACTACCACCTGGACAAATAGCTTTCATATTTTTTTGACCATGACCTGTAGTAAGAAGTGCATATTACACAGCAACCCCGTACATACGTATGTATGTGTATTTGCTTGTGTGTGTGTGTGTGTGTGTGTTTGTGTGTAGGTATGTGTGTGTATCTGAAATGATTTTCCCAACACAGTGAATACACTTACCATGTGTAGCGCCTTCTATTCGTTGCTATTCTGTTCTGTTTCTTTTTTCTTTTTTTTAATACTGGTTGCAACCCACAAAGTGAAAACACTCATCTGGACAGATATGCAACACATTTTTTTCTCCTTATGGAAGCCTTCTTGAGAAATCAGTTTAGGGGTTGAAAAGAGAGGAAAGGGGAAAAAGTAAGAATGAGTAAAGCATGTTAGAGAGATAGGGAGTCATCTGATGTGACGGTCGTATAAAAACCTGTAATGCTTCCCAGTTGTATGTATCCACCATCTCCAGGAGCAATGCTAATCTAATCTAATCTCTCATTTTGAATTAATAGTGTCATGGTGAAGCAATTGTTAATACATTTCCATATTTTTGTCCTGCCCCTTTTCAATCTGTTTTTTCAATTTGTTCAAGACTGCCCCTTGAACAATCTTGAACAAATTTACTGTGGTTTCTCCCATTGGTTGGAATTAGTACCATTTACAAATATGAATAATTTCAGTCTGTAACTCTCCTCCAAATTATTTATAATACATATGTATGACCATGACTCAGAGAACCCCACTATTTTCCTTCTTTATCTAGGGAAATATTCAGGCTTCATCTTCACAAAAAGGCAACCCTCTCATTCCATGGTGGTTCCCTTCTTAAAATAAATCTTGTTTTACACTTTATTGAGTTTTTTTGAAGGCCTCATATCCATGTTTTAACATTTTTATCACTAAATCACAGACATTATTCTTGACAAACTCCAATAAATAGCAGGATTTTCCATTATAGAAACCATGTTATTTTCCCCCAAATAAATTTGTATCCCTATGGCTCTTCACACAAGAAAGGACTATATAAGAAAAATTTATAAAGATAATATTATTGTAAAATGTTTTAGTCTATTCCATGTCATTTAACTCAGCCTAAGAAATAAACTATTTAGGGACTTCCTAAATAGTGCAATGGTTAAGAATCCGCCTGCCAACGCAGGGAACATGGGTTCTAGCTCTGGTCCAGGAAGATCCCAAATGCCACCGACCACTAAGCCCGTGCGCCACAACCACTGAGCCTGCGCACTAGAGCCCATGAGCCACAACTACTGAGCCCGCATGCCACAACTACTGAAGCCCTGCACGCCTAGAGCCCATGCTCCACAGCAAGAGAAGCCACCGCAATGAAGAGTAGCCCCTGGGCTTCCCTCGTGGCACAGTGGTTGAGATTCCACCTGCCGATGCAGGGGACGCCGGTTCGTGCTCCGGTCTGGGAAGATCCCACGTGCCACGAAGCGGCTGGGCCCATGTGGCCGCTGAGCCTGCGCGTCCAGAGCCTGTGCTCCGCAACGGGAGAGGCCACAACAGTGAGAGGCCCGCATACCGCAAAAAAAAAAAAAAAAAAAAAAAGAGTAGCCCCTGCTCCCCACGACTAGAGAAAGCCCGCGCTCAGCAATGAAGACCCAACACAGCCAAAAATAAATAAATTAATAAATTAATTTTTAAAAAATTTTAAAAGGAAAAAAAGAAATAAACTAAGTGACTTTGTCAAATGTTAGGTAGTATTTATGTGAAATTCAGTCTTACAGTAAATGTTTATTGAACACCTACTATGTGCTGGGCATTGTTCTAAGCTCTGGGAATAATCAGTGGATAAAACAGACAAAAATTCCTGCCCTTTGGAGCTTATGTTCTACTGGGAGGAGAAACAAGGATTTGTTCCAAGTAAAATATATTCTCAATTAGAACTTAAGTTGTATAAAGAAAGTAAAGCAGGAAAGAGGATAGCGACTATTACTGCCTGTAGTTCTAGCCAAATGGGCACAAGAAAGACATAAAATTAATGCCATGGTTCTTGTATATCTTCTGAAAGTGACCAAAGCAGCAAGGAAAGTGGCTGTAGCTTGAAAGTCCCACATGAACAGAGGTGCCCGGGTAGAAGCAATCAGATATTTTTAGCATGGAAGAATGGCTATGAAACATATTTCTTTGTGGTAAATTGGCCACATTTCTTTACTGTTTGTCTGTGTGCATATACATGCAAGCTTTTAGTCCACGTTCTTTATTTTGGGAATAAAGGGTAAGGGAAAGGAATTCTTATCTCTTCACATTTTGGGCTAGTCTTACATAATACTGCTTTCTTTTCTGTTATCAAGAGGCAATGGTGAATATTGGCAAAGCACGTGATACTGGAGCCAGACACACTGGGTTAAAATCTCATTTTTGGTAACTTACAAGTTGTATAAAGTTGGATAAGTTGTTTAACCCCTCTGTGCCTCATTGTCTCATTTGTAAAATATTAAGTTCCAAATAAAATGTTTTATTGAAATTTGATCAAATGAGTGGATTACTTTTAGTTTTGAAGACAGATTGTTTTGTAACATTTAATACAGAAAAAAAAACAGAAAAGCAAGGCAGAAGGAGAAACAGTAACTTTTAAAAACAAAGACTTTCTGAAAAGACTACATACTGTATGGTTCCAACTATATGACATTCTGGAAAAGGCGAAACTTATGGAGACAGTAACAAGATCAGTGGTTGCCAGGAAATAATAGACAGAGCTACAGGGGATTTTTAGGGCTGTGAAACTATTCTTTATGATATAAACAGTGGATACATGGGATTACAGTTGGTCCTCCATATCCATAGATTCCGCATTCACGGATTCAACCAACTGCAGATCAAAAATATTCAGGAAAAAGTCCGGAAAGTTCTAAGAAGCAAAACTTGAATTTGCTCACACCAGCAACTATTTACATAGTATTTACATTGCCTTTGCAACTATTTACATAGTATTTATATTGTATTTGCAATTATTTACACAGTATTTACATTGTATTAGGTATTATAAGTAATCTAGAGATGATTTAAAGTATATGGGAGGATATATGTTGGTCATATGCAAATACTATGCCATCATATATTTTCTTTTAATTTATTTATTTATTTTTGGCTGTGTTTGGTCTTCGTTGCTGCACGCGGGCTCTCTCTAGTTGCAGTGAGTGGGGGCCACTCTTCATGGCGGTGCACGGGCCTCTCACTGCAGTGGCCTCTCCCGTTGCGGAGCACAGGCTCCAGGTATGCAGGCTTCAGTAGTTGTGGCACGCAGGCTCAGTAGTTGTGGCTCGCGGGCTCTAGAGCACAGGCTTAGTAGTTGTGGTGCACAGGCTTAGTTGCTCCGTGGCACGTGGGATCCTCCCAGACCAGGGCTTGAACCTGTGTCCCCTGCATTGGCAGGCGGACTCCCAACCACTGTGCCATCCAGGAAGCCCAACCATCATATTTTATATAAGGGACTTGAGCATCCTCGGAAACTAGTATCCATGGGGGGTCCTGGAGCCAATCCCCTGTGGATACCAAGGGATGAGTGTACATTTGTCAAAACCCATAGAATATACAGCACCAAGAGTGAACACTAATGTAAACTGTGGACTTCTGGTGATAATGGTGTGTCAGTGTAGGTGCATTAATTGTAACAAATGGTGATGACTGAGGGGTTGTGGGAAGGCAGAGAAGATATGGGGCTCTCTGTACTTTTGCTCAATTTTGCTGTGAACCCCAAACTGCTCTAACAAAAGAAAAAAACAGACATGAAAGAGAATGAAATCTGAGAACCACAGAGAAAAGATAGGAGGAAAGGAAAGGAAGGAGCGGGGAAGATGTCAGTGACTCACTTTTCTGTGAAGGTAACTGTGGCCACCTTTTGTCACTTGTGCGATTGGGCAGTCCTTAAAGCTATTTTTGTTGGTAGCAGGAAAATACCCGCAGGAAAGTAACATTGTCTAGAGAAAAATTAACTTCTTGACATAGGCAACAGAACTTACTTTTTTGTAATGTTAAAGAATTTGGGAGAGACTTCATTTTCTCTGTGTGTCTGTGTGTATTTCATGTGGTACGTCACTCCTTGTGAAGTTGGTGTTACATATTTAATGGATGCACACTATGTAATGTGACTGGACATGAGGAATGATTAAATTGTTGATGGGTGATAGTTTCATAAAGGTTTAAAGCGAAGAGGCTGTTGGAACAAACAGTATTCATAGGTAATATGTGACATAATCAAAACACAATACCAGAAATTGCCCTTAACATGTATAAATTATCATTAATTATTGTCATTCTGTCTCTTATTTTTTGAGGTTCTGATGTAGAATTATATAGAAATTAACATTTTTATTTTAGTAATATGAACATATATTTACCATACAAAGGGCTGATTCATTACGTGGGCAAAACATTAACTTTAATTGTAGTAACAGCTCTGTGTCTAACCTTGCCAAGTGCTTAAACCAAGATGTCTTTGTTATAGTTCATTCTGGAAAAAAATTCAATTACATGGATCCAGGACAATATACTAGAATTTATTCTTAAACCATCTTTTTAAAGGTTCACATACCAGGTCATATGAATGTGTGTGTGTGCGCGTGTGTGCACCAAATGCCAGCCACCACTGAAGAAAAACAATGACTTATTTATAAATTATATTCTGTTTACACATCAAACAAATATTATAATTGTTTAAGCTTTTTCCCTTACTGGTGTGCCTTGATAATTCATAAATGACTATAATTTTTTCTGTCAAGAGCTATTACAAATCACACTGTAAATCCCTCCTTCCCCATCAGCATTGTTGTACAAGTGAACCACATTAAAATGAATTTCTCAGGGGCAACTTTGAGGGGGAAAGAAATTTAAAGCACTTGAACTTGAAAATTCCATTCTCTGACGCTAATCACCGGTCCTTCCAGATCTCCCAGTCCTTCCAGCTCTCCCAGTCCTTTCATTCCCAGTAAATCTGTGCTTTATTTGTACTCATTAGGAGTCCCAGACTCATAAACTCTTCGCATTTCCAATCTGTCAAGCCCTTCCTGGCTCCACTTTGCCTCCTAACCCAGCCTTGGACCTTATCAACCATCTGAGCACTACATTCACGAGCACTGGCCATTGCTTTGTTGCCAGATTCATCCTTCAGGCTTTTCTTGACACTCCCACCTTTAGCCTAGTATCTTACAATCAGGTAGTTACTCTATCAACATTTAATGAAAGGGAGGAGAAGAGAGAAAATTCTTTGATTCTGTGTTAACGTACTGAAAATTTCTTGTGGAAATTTGTTACTTTTGCTGCTTGGAAGCATAACAAATTCATGTTGTTGAACATCAACAAGGCCCTCATTCCTGTTGCCCGGTATTTTTATTTTTCTGTATCTATCCTATTTCCCGTTATCTTTATTGCAGGTCACTTCCACTTCCCGAAACCATCAATTCCATCATATATCTTTTCATTATTACAATTAAATCATCTAAATTTATCTTCCTTGAGTCTTTTTCACCCAGGGATTTTTTAGTCTCTTCACTTACTTTTTTTCCCCTGTGGTCCCTCTTCAAAAGATGAGCGCGAGCGTGCGTGTGCGTGTGTGTGTTAATATACATAACTTTCAAAACTTAACCATTCTCTCTGTTCTTAATTCCTTCTGCTCTCTCCCCTCTTCCTTCAGCCCTGCCCTTCCTCAGCGATCACCAGTGACTTCCTAATTGTCAGTATTCTCGTCTCAGTCCCCTGATCTATCTGTGGCATGACATTATAGATATTGTAGATATTCTAGAAATTTTCTGTCCTCTCTTTGCTTTGCGACGCCATTCTCCCTCATATGGCTCTTTAGTCTTCTTAGCTGATACAGTCATCTTCTTCTAGACCTGGAATGTAGGTGTCCCTCATTGTCTGCCCTTTGCTCTGTTCTTACACCTCAGTGGTGATTCTCAAATGTTAGTGAGTGTAAGAATCATCTAAGATTTTTGTTGAAAATGTAGGTTTCTAAATCCTGCCCTCAGAGATCGTGATTAAGTAGGTCTAGAATGAAGCCCAGGAATCTGCATTTTTAACAAGCTATTCTTGTGACTCTAATAAAAGTGATACAGAAAAGAAATAATCCTCTGCCGTCCTATGTACTCCTGTGACTTCAGTCATCACTTCCATGCTGATTACTTTCAAATATTTTAACATCCTCCTCTCATGAATTTCTCCTTATTATCTGGACCATACTCAGGACCAGCGCAGGGCTGACAATCAATGAGCATGCACTTGCTTTTGGTTGTTAAAATAATAGAATATTTGCACAAACACTTGTAAACAGATGTTGCCCTCAGCCCACAAGTGTCATTCTGCCACCACTATCCTGTCTGTCCTGGTCTCTCTCGTAAGATCTTCTAGACCTCCCCATCTTCTGGCAACAAAAAAGTAACACCTGGAACCACAGTTTCTTCAGGATCCTGCCCCAGTGCGAAGGCTGACATCCTAATTGGTTGAATTGTATCCATTAAATATTACCCCTGTTGAAGATGACGATGTCATTAATCATATAGGGACCTAGGAGAAGAAGCCAGCTTTAATGGGGAGGATGGCAAATTCAGCATGTGAGATGGTTTATGTGCAGTACTTTTAAACCTACTAGAATCATTGAATGGAGTGGCCTATAACAAGTCCAAGATCACAAGAGCTGTGCCTTCCAAATTTGACTGATCTTCAGAATCTAAGGCCCAACCCTGAGAAATTTCGATTCACTGGGACTGGGGCAGGGCCCAGAAGTCTGCTTTTTAACATCTCCCCCGGTGCTTCTGATGATTAGCTGGGTCTGAGAACTACTGCTGTGGACTGAGAATACAGAAAAGTAGTACCAAAGTATTGCCCCTACTGGACCTCAAATACCCATTTTCCATTCCATGGCACAATCAGAAAGATCAGGCAACAGGATATGTGGGTTTTTCAGCACAACTAATTACCACTACTAGAAGGTGTCACTTGTATATATTTTAAACACAGAAAGCAACTCAATGTTAAATTCCATTCAACAGAATGCATTTTGTCCCTGGTAAGAAAGAGTACCATTTCTAGGAGTTTCTTTGAAAATAAACTCCACAAGAAAAAAAATCCCACTTTTAGGAAAAACACAACAAATTGTAGTCACCTTCATATGTCTTTTAAATTTAAGAGAACATATGTATTATAATCAGGTGTTGCTTTTCTCTAAATCATGTGTACAGTTTATTGAAACAAAGGAGAAATAACGATTCTGTAAAATGTTGTATCATGGGTTTGGTCCTGAATCATTCATTACGTATATGATTCCTGAGTCACTAATTACTAAGGTTTTATAAGGAAAAGATTACGAACAATAGGCAAAGTGAACGATTGTGAAGCTTTTTTTAATACTAATGATTACAGTTACAGAAAGATTTTTTAACCATATTGGAGGACTTAAATTCTGTTAAGTGACACTGATTTCAAAAATAGATATTAGCATCACTTTTCACTGAAAAATGTACGTGTACTTTTCCCTGAGGAATGAAATTAAATTTGGGGGATTTAGAAGCTCACAAGTTTATAAAAAAACATTCTTAAAATTGACAGCACTACAGAAGTTTTATTATCTAGAGAGTGAGAAGTTTGTAGGTTGTATAGTAGAAATACATTCTGAAAGTAAGGCTTTTGACCCTTAATTTTGTTATAATACTAAAACCTAATATATGTAATTGCTGTAATGAGAAAAAAACAAACTAAAATAATTAAGACTAATGACTGCTGTTATTTTTTTATGTAACTGAAGTTAGGTTTGATAAGTTTAAACATGGCTCATTCTAGACTACAGCTGACTACAATTTGAAAATGCCCTTAGTTGTTTCCTACCTCGCCCAATCCCCCGACCTGCACCCCGGACTATTCTGCACTTCGAAACACAAAACAACTTGCCAGTTCAGTTTATTCAGTTAGGGTCAGTTCTGTAAAAACAAAGTCAAGGCAATTGTTTGATTTAATTGACTAGTGAAACTGGTTGTACAGGTAAGTAGAACTTTGTTTTATTTTTGTCCAGCTGCATATTTGAATGTTCATAAAGTAACTTAGTAGAGTAATAAGATTCCAGTGACATTGTAATAGATTTTAAAGAATGATTACCAAAGCAAGGAAAAAGGACACTAAAACCCAAACTATAGAAAATATTTATGGTATTTTTTTTCTTTATGGCTGTCCTTTCACTGCAATCAATTGTGTCCAAAAAAAAGTCTTATTTCCTTTCACTATTCATTTCTTATTCTTTGAGGAATTTTTTCCTGGGCTATACTTAATACAGCCATAACAAAAATGTCTAGTATAATTTAGATGAATAGTTTACATAGCTTTTATAAAGTGGTCCTCAAACTGTGTGCAGATATCCTCTAACAGTTGGTCAGCCACCTCTTGGCTTCACTCTCCTCCTCACCTACCTGGACCTCATGGTTGATCATTTTCACAATGAATGTTTCTGCCTTTGATTCTTTCTGCCTTTCTCTCTACCTTCCACTATACCCATCCTGCTCTTCTCTCCACCTTCAGCTTCGAGGCTGCTAGTAACTCATTATTTTTTTTCCCTGTAAGAGGAAGACCAAAAAACTTACAGTGCTACAGACTTCCCTGGTGGTGCAGTGGTTAAGAATCCGCCTGCCAATGCAGGGGACACGGGTTCGAGCCCTGGCCTGGGAAGATCTCATATGCCGCAGAGCAACTAAGCCCATGCACCACGGCTACTGAGCCTGAGCTCTAGAGCCCATGAGCCACAACTACTGAGCCCACGTGCCACAACTCCTGAAGCCTGCACACCTAGAGCCCATGCTCCGCAACAAGAGAAGCCACGGCAATGAGAAGCCCACACACCGCAACGAAGCGTAGCCCCCGCTGACTGCAACTAGAGAAAGCCCGTGCGCAGCAACAAGGACCCAACACAGCCACAAATAAATAAATTTATTTATTTATTTATTTAAAAATTGCAGTGCTAAAATAAATATGTTTAGATCTTAATTTGAAAAAAAATATATATAGAACTTGTAAATGTAGTTTGAGAAGGAAACAGAAATCATTTCTTGTCCTAGAAAAACAGCAAATCTTTAGCCTCAAGCTTGTTAGGGGTTATAAAGGAAAGAGGAAAAAATATTTTTTTCATGTAAAAAGCTAGAATTTTTTTGTCAAAGAACATTTAAGTTCATAAAGCAGGAATTTTATATTTTTTTATTCTGCATAATAAAATACTCCCTTCCCCACCTCCTCGTCCTTATAATAATAGATATCCACCACTTTTGTTCTTATTGTTCAGTTTTTGCATATCCAACTTTAGAATACCTTTTTTGAGAACTTATTATGTACCAAAGTAGGGGCCTCCTGATACTGACAGTGCTGTGTTTAGTCCTATTCTAGCATACATTTCATATTTGCTTAGGAGAAAAGGAGTAAACACAAAGAAACAAAAAGAAAACTAAGATTGGGACTTCCCTGGTGGCCCAGGGTTGGGAGTCTGCCTGCCAACGCAGGGGACATGGGTTTGAGCCCTGGTCAGGGAAGACCCCACATGCCGCGGAGCAACGGAGCCCGTGCACCACAACGAAGAGTAGCCCCCGCTCGCCGCAACAAGAGAAAGCCCGCACGCAGCAACAAAGACCCAATGCAGCCAAAAGTTAATTAATTAATTAATTAATTTAAAAAAAAACTAAGGTTGTTTGAGTATATAAAATGATAAAATCCTTTAGAAAGAACTTTGGTCTTATGTGTCAAGAGTATTACATAGTTATACCCCTTTAACCTTAGTGCATCTTCTGTTCTGAAAAAATTTAACAAACAAAATATTAAGAAAAAACGTCTAGGGACTTCCCTGGGGGCGCAGTGGATAGAACTCTGAGCTCCCAATGCAGGGAGCCTGGGTTCAATCCCTGGTCAGGGAACTAGATCCCACATGCATGATGCAACTAAGAGTTCACATGCCACAGCTAAGGAGCCAGCAAGCCACAACTAAGGAGCCCACGTGCTGCAACTAAGGAGCCCTCCTGCCGCAACTAAGGAGCCCGCCTGGCGCAACCAAATAAATAAATATGAGAAAAAGATAAAACATCTACAATACAAAACTAGTTTGTTTTAGCATTATTTATACTAGTCAAAAGTTGATAGCATCTTAAATGTTTACTAGTATAAACAATGTAATTAAACTGTAGCACATTGGCTTACTAGACAGTTTTGTAACCATTAAAAATACAAAAATATAAACGAAGGTATTCTAACAGCTTGGAAGAATGATTATGATATAAGGTAAAGTAAAAAAGAATAATATAAAGTTGTACATAGTATACAACATAGTATATATACAACTATATACATAGTATACAACTATACTAAGTTGTACATAGTATATTAACATTGAACAATCCAGAAAGGAACTAAAACAATTTCATTTATAAAATAAAATAGAAATAAATTTTATCAAAGGGGAGAAAGACTTGTACACTGAAAACTACAAAACATTCTTGAAAGAAATTAAAGAAGACCTAATAAATGGAAAGACATCCCAGGCTAATGGATTACAAGACTTAAGATTGCTTTTTGGTTGGTTGGTTGGTTGGTTGGTTGGTTGGTTGTTTGGTTTTGGGGTTTTTTTCTTTAATTTTTTAAATTGAGGTATCACTGATTTACAACATTGTATAAGTTTGAGGTATACAACATAGTGTTTCACAATTTTTAAAGATTATACTCCATTTACATTTATTATAAACTATTGGCTATATTTCCTGTGGTGTACAATATATTCTTGTAGCTTTTTTTTTTCTTTTTTTTTCTTTTTTTTTTTTTTTTTGGCCACTCAGCTTGTGAGATCTTAGTTCCCCAACCAGGGATTGAACCTGGGCCCTCAGCAGTGAGAGCGTGGACTCCTAACCACTGGATCACCAGGGAGTTCCCCCTTATTTATTTTATGCCTACTAGTTTGTATCTCCCCTACCCCTCTCTTCCCCCTCCCTCTTTTCCCTCTCTCCACTGATAACCACTAGTTTCTTTTCTATATCTGAGAGTCTTTTTCTTTTTTGTTATATTCACTGGTTTGTTGTATTCTTTAGATTCCACAGATAAATAACATTATAGTATTTGTCTTTCTCTGTTGGACTTATTTCACTAAGCATAATACCCTCCATCCATGGTGTTGCCAATGGCAAAATTTCATTCTTTTTTATGGCTGAGTAGTATTCCATTGTGTATGTATGTAGGGGGGTATATATATATATATATATATACCACATCTTCTTTATCCATTCATCTGTTGATGGACACTTAGGTTGCTTCCATGTCTTGCCTATTGTAAGTAATGCTACTGTGAGTATTGGGGTGTGTGTATCTTTTCAAATTAGAGTTTTCATCTTTTCTGGATATATGCCCAGGAATAGGATTGCTGGATCATATGGTAGTTCTATTTTTAGTTTTTTAAGGAAACTCCAGACTGTTCTCCATAGTGGCTGTATCAATTTACATTCCCACCAACAGTGCACGAGGGTTCCCATTTCTCCACATCCTCTCCAACATTTGTTATTTGTGGTCTTTTTGGTGATAGCTGTTCTGACAGGTGTGAGGTGGTATCTTACTGTGATTTTGATTTGCATTTCTCAGATGATTAGCAGTGTTGAACATCTTTTCATATGCCTGTTAGCCATCTGTATGTAGAAGACTTGATATTGTTAAGATAGATAACAGTACCACCCAAAATAGCTTACAGATTCAGTGCAGTCTGTATCAGAATCCCAAAGGCATGTTTTTGCAGCAATAGAAAAACCCATTCTAAAATTCCTGTGGAATTTGAGGTGACCCCAAATAGCCAGAACAATCTTAAAAAACAAAAGTTGAAAAACTCATACTTTCAGATTTTAAAATTTACTGTGAAGTTACAGTAATCACAACAGTGTTGTGCTGGCTTAAGGATAGACATATAAGACTGATGGAATAGAATAGAGAGCCCAGAAGTAAATCTCACATATATGGTTAATGGTTTTTCCAATAAGGTTGCCAAGACCACTCAATGGAGAAAAGACAGTCTTTTCAACAAATGGTGCTGGTAAAATTGGATATCTACCTGTAAAAGATTGAAATTAGAGCCATGTCTTACACTATATACAAAAATTAACTCAAAATGGATCAAAGTCCTAAATATCAAAAAGAAAAGTATAAAACTCATAGAAGAAAACATAGGAGAAAATCTTTATGACCTTGGATTTAGCAGTGGTTTCTTTAAAATGACACCAAAAGTATGGACAGCAAAAGAAAAGTAGGTAAGTTGGATTTCATCAAAATTAAAAACTTTTGTGATCCAAAGGGCAGTATCAAGATAGTGAAAAGACAACTCACAGAATAGGAGACAATATTCGCAAATCATATAGCTAATAAGGGCTTAATATCCATAATATATAAAGAAGTCCTACAATTCAACAGCAAAAAAAAGAAAAAAAAAGACAGCTTAACTAAAATATGGGCAAAAGACCTGAATAGACATTTCTCCAAAGAGGATATACAAATGGCACATAAAATAACTGTTGGCGAGGATGTGGAGAAATTGGAACCAAGTGCATTGCTGGTAGGAATGTAAAATGATGCAGCCACTATGAAAAACAGCTGGCAGTTCCTCAAAAAGTTAAATATAGAATTATCATATGACCTAGCAATTCCACTCCACTCCTAGGTAGATACCCAAAGGAATTGAAAACAGGGACTCAAAACAGATATTTATACACCACAACATTAGTCACAATAGCCAAAAAGTGGAAACAACACAAGTATCCACCAACAGATGAATGAATAAACAAAATATACTCTAAACATACATTGGAATATTATTTAGCCATAAACAGGAATGAAATTCTGATGCATGGTACAACATGGATGAACCTTGAAAACATTACAATAAGTGAATTAAGCAGACAAAAAATGACAAATATCATATGATTCCACTTACATGAGTTATCTAGAATAGGCAAATACAGACAGACAGAATAGGGGTTTCCAGGAACTGGGGGATAACGGGAGTGTTTTTGCTTAATGGGTATAGAGTTTCTGTTTGGGTTGATGAAAATGTTCTGGAAATAGATACTAGTGATGGTTACACATCAAGAATGTACTTAATGCCCCTAAATTGTACACTGTAAAATGGATAAAATAGTAAATTTTATGTTGTTTATATTTTAAACATAATTGTTTAAAATTTTAATTATACATAGTGATTTAGGTATGTAAATTATACATAGTGGTTTAGGTACATAAGTAAAGATGGAAGGGAATATGAAGACATGAAAAATTACTAAATTATCATGTGATTATATTATTTTGAGTAGAAATAAAGTTCAAATAAAAGTTTCATTTTTAGCTAAAGAATAGTTATGTTGATTAATAATTTTTAAAACCTTCGAATTTATACAGGAAGAGCTTTTCAGAGTAATTCATATAAGGGAGAGTTGGTGTACTGTATCTGTGCTAGAACATTTTGAACAATTTTAGTTTCTTATAAAATTGTCTAGATTTTAATGAAATCTGTTTTTCTTTAGCTTGACAGGGCCAATTCTCTGTTAAACCAGACTCAACAACCTTACAGGTATCTCATTGAATCAGTGCGTCAGAGAGATTCTAAGATTGATTCACTGAAGGAGTGTATTACCCAACTTGAGAAAGACGTCAGGTAAACCATCTACAAATCTTTTATTTGAGTAATAAAGGCATTGTAAGCACAATACTGCTATAGACGAATTCAGGTTGGAAATTGTGAAGAAAAAATTGAAATAACGAAGGGGGTCTTAAATGTAATGAGTTCAATTTCTCTTAGAAAAACTAAGTCACATCACATTAAGGTGTTCACAAACAGATAAAATGTACACAGTTACTTAGATTCATGTTGACTTTACCAAGGAATTTTTAGGCTTTTCTTCCACTGACCCAGGTAAACCATGAATTACCTCGAAGTAAATAAATTCCTTTCACTTCCTTAGATTGAAATTGTTTTCTTACATGACACCTTATCCAAAAGACTTGCTCTGCCGAATAATCATTCAAATTCTTTACCTGTTCATCTATATGATCATTTTAGTCTTTTTAAATAACAGTAGAAGAATGATGCTATATGAAGAAATAGGTTTTAATTCATGGATGCTTAGTTAGTTGGCTTTGTATTAGATTTTAAGATTATTTAGAATAAGTAATTAGATAAATTATCAACCAATTTATAAAGGTAGAAGCAAAGAATTAGATGGGAGAGAAAATTCTTAAATTAAGGAATTAGAAAAGGTAGTTTATTGAAAAATATAGTTATTGGAGAAGATAGCTATTAAATTCAGGTTTCCTAAGATATACAACCAAAAATATAAAACTGCTGGTAATTAACTCCAAACTGTGAGTGTTCTTTTTGATAAATTAGAGTAGTTATCTTTTCCTCTCGTTTCTACCCCACCAAAATAATTGGTCCAAAACTTTATTCCTGATCAGAATTTTTTGACAATATAATAAAGTAAGTAACTTTAAATCACATTTATGTGTTAAATGTCAACATAAATAACAATTTATTTGTAGATTAATTTTAAAGTTAAAATTAATATTTAGAATATTCATAACCAGCATTAATTAATCAATTCAGTGAATTAATTAAACAGTTCTATAAATAGCTGTTGGGAGCAATAGAAATTATGTGTCATCATTCACTGGAGACTTGGTTGTCTTAAGGAAATTGAGGAAAGAACCCCAAAGAGAACCTTTTCTTTCCATATTATATATTTGATATATTTGAAATTTTGTATAGTGTTTTGTCTTACCTTTGTAGTCTTGGAGCAGGGATATATAAAAGGCCTGTGGAAAAAATTACCTCTTTCACGGTTACCTTCAAGTAAGTTTATTTGAATATTTATTTTACTAAGAACTAGGAAAGCTGAAAATGTTTAATATAGAGAAAAATAATAGCCAGCTACAGGAGAAAATTGTAATGATGAACAAATTCAGCCCTAGAGAAATTTAGCAACTTGTCATCTAAAAACATATTAGTTTTGTGATAGGGCCAAAATTTGAATCCAGATCTGTCTGCTTTCTAATTCCATACTCTTAACCATTATGTTATACTGCCTCCCTATGTTCTAATCTGAATAAGGGATAATTTTTCTTTAACTAATGTAATTAACGAAGAGCAGCAAAAAAAAATAAAGTGTAGAATAGTGGTTAAAAGGAAGGCTTTTAATGAGTTGATAATTGTTGAGGCTGGGTGACAGATACCTTGTTATAGTTTCTCTCTTGAAATATTTCATAATAAAAAAAAAAAAATTCCCTATCTGCATTGTCCAATATGGTAGCTGCTAGCTACATGTGGGTATTGGGCATCTGAAATATGGTTAGTGTTACTGAGGAACTAAAATTTTAATTTTATTTGAATTAAATTAATGTTAATTTTCATTGCCACTTGTGGCTAGCTAATAGCTATGGTATTGGACCCTATAGCCAATTTTCTCATCTGTGAAATGAGAGTGGCACCAACAGCACCTAATTCACATGGTTATTCAGAGGATTAAATGATATAACCTTTGTAATATATATAGCACTATTTCTATACATTGTTAAAAATGCTTTTTAAATGTTTGCTATTATTAGTATTGTCTTATATTTAACACATTTTTATGTTGAAAATTATCTTTGAAGTGAGAAATAACATTTCTCAAAATATGCTGAATTTTGACAAAAATTAGGACTCCCTTAATTACAGCAACAGTAATCACAAGAACTATGCCAATTATGGAATTAAACAAAAAAAATATATTTTGTGTGCTAAACATCTGAAGGCTTTAAAGCTGTCTGTGTCTCATATATTTATTATATACTATTTTAGTAGATTCTGAACTAATATTTCACAGGATATGAAGTCTTGCTCTTCATTGAAGCAACTATCTTCTAATGTGGAAAGTTAAGGTGCTTTCAGTATTTTAATTATGGCTTGTGAGATGCTGTAGCTGTACCCTGATGACGTGAATGAAAGGATGTGATGCCATACAATACAATCAACAAGTCAGATACAACAGGTTAGATCACATTTCTATCTACCATCACCCTGACTCTGAGCCAACAGCATTTCAAATAGAGTAGAATTATCCTGGGCTTTGACTACATGTCAGCCTGATTTCTCTTCTCATGGTAAATGTGTCTGTAAAATATAGATATTAATGTGAACTTCAAGGGGTAGTTGTGAAAATTAAATGAAGTAACATATATAAAAAGCTTCCATCACACAAGAGAAGCTCAGTAAATGTTACCTCCCTTCCTTTTGTCCTTCATTAATTTGAAATTTAAACATTCGATGATCCATCCAAAAAGATGACTAAGTGATTATGTTCCTTGATAATTCCTGTTTCTTTTTGCTGGGTGTTCATTTTAATTGTAAAGAATACTTAACATTAACTGATTAATTTGTAAATGTTTCTCTAGCTTATACAATAAAAGCTCTTTAAAGAACTGAATATAAATTTTATCATTTTCTTACAAAATAAAACAATATCACTATATCACACCCACAACTTACCAATTTAGCCATCGATACAATTTATTCAATGCCTAGAAAGATTAGCACAAACATGCACTAAAATGAAATTGTGATAAACATGTTAAAAGCTAACATTTGAGATATCACTACTAACTGTCATTAAAGTAATACTCTGTTCTAAAAGTAGTACTTTTAACTCTCCTCCACCAATCCACAAGAGACAATCTGGGTTATATTGTTTGATCTATAGTTCAGGACCAAAGGAAGCATGGAAAGAGAATAATTAGCATAAGTTTTCTTTCTCTGTTTTCAGTTCTCCATTTATCGTTAACTAGTCATTTAGGAAGAAAAGACTACTTAGGCGCTTATAAAGCTAGGCCAGAGTATATTGATCCAGGAAGTTAAAGAACAATATATCAGGAATATGTTTTCATATAGCAGGTGAAACAGAGCCATAAACATGAATTTCTGAGTAATAATTAACAGTGAATTGAACAATTATGGGTGTAATATACCATTCACGGTAGACGTGCTTATAAGGAGATTTGTTTTGTAGTTGCTTTATGAGTCACGCATAGAAGCTTTGTATTTTTAAAGGTAAGTTTCCACTGTTATGAAATATCTTATGGAGACTAAACTTCTATTGAGTAATTACTGTGTGTGGAGGAACACAGAGTATAATAATCATCGTATTCAGTTTTAGAGACCCACGTGTTGAAGGTAGTCTCCCTTGTAATTTAAGAAAAAGAAGGCTGAGACTTTGAAAAGTATATCCAAGTATTGTCTGTAGAGCCAACGTCTTGCAAATAGAACTAAGTTGCTTTGTCAACCAGTTTATCCACTTACCTTTTATTCCATGTTATATGGTTAGTTTTGTTATTTAAATATGGAGTACTTACTTTATTCTGAAAAAATTAAACACTACATATAAAGCATTTCTAATGAATTATTCAGTCAAAATCCTTTAATTACATCAACATTCCGTTCCTATTACACTACACTTTACTTAATGGGTCTATTGGTATTTGAGAGCCTACGTGTGTGTGTCTGTGTATGTGTTTGTGCATGCACACCCATGTATGTACTGCATGTGAGCACATGTTTCCATTCTGTGTGTATGTGGGTACATGTATACGAACATGTATATGTGCATGTATATGAACACATCTGTCCCTTGAATATTCCTATTCGTATTTACTGAACATTTATTTTCACTTTGAAAAATATTTTGGGGACTTCCCTGGTGGCTCAGTGGTTAAGAATCCACCCACCAGTGCAGGGGACACAGGTTCGAGCCCTGGTCCGGGAAGATCCCAGATGCCACAGAGCAACTAAGCCCGCATGCCGCAACTACTGAGCTCACACGCTGCAACTACTGAGCCCACGTGCCACAACTACTGAAGCCTGCACACTCTAGAGCCTGTGCTCTGCAACAAGAGAAGCCACTGCAGTGAGAAGCCCGTGCACTGCAACAAAGAGTAGCCCCTGCCCGCCGCAACTAGAGAAAGCCCACATGCAGCAACAAAGACCAAACACAGCCAAAAAATAATAGAAAAATAAAAGAAAGAAAAAGAGAAAGAAAAATATTTTGTCTTCAGTGTGATCCTAGCTAAAGACAGAATTTTAAAGTTACAGAAACACCTGATCTTTACCATGCTTTGGGAGACTCAAGCAGAACACAGAACTCAGTTTCCTTTTTATCATCTAGTTCGTTTCAACTCCTCAGCTCAGTAGGATCTCTGACGCCTAACTCCAAAAGTCAGTTTGTTTTTATGCTGAGCTGCTTACCTTTATTGACATTTAATTACTGTTTTCCTCTGATGACTGTTTCTCATCTAAATTAGTAAAACGATATAGCATTTTGTAGAGTTTTATGTGCTCAGTGTTTTATGTAATCATTCATTAGATAATTCACATGTCCCTTTGACATACATGAGTATTATTTTCCACTTTTACAGATGTGAAAACAGGTTCAGTGGAGTGGTATGTGTCGTGCTTTATATCACACAGTTGAGTCAGTGGCACAGTTGGAAACAGAAGTCAGAGTTGCATCTAGTCTTTCTTCTCAGAGGACAAACTCTGATGCTTCCTTGGGGAAGTTCTCAATTAGTAGGAAGGAGGAAAATGTACATTTTTTTACTCTTAAGTCCTTGGAATTACCAGTGCTTTCAGAAGCACTACTACTATTCACTGAGTTTAAAAAAACTTCTCCCTAATATTTTGAAAATTGGTGGCGTTCTATTTTCTTAAAGTATAACTTAAAACATCTTACCTGTTCAGCAAAACAATTCTCATTAATTTTACCTTTACAGATTTTGTTTTGACATTCAAGGAATTATGTTGCTTCAATTCAGTGTTGCTTTTCTTAATCCTTGTAGCACTGGCTGAGTAGACTCATCCCAGTGGCTTTCAAAGAATATTTTATTTAATGGTTCTAAATATTTTTATATGTTGAATAATCAAACTCCGGACAGTATAAGACAGACCTCAAATATTTATGTTTTAAAATATGAACATGTCCTTACAATTAGGCTTCTCACCCTTTCCTATCAGAAGATAGGTCATTTCAAAGAGAAATTCACAACGCAGACTTAGAAGTTGAAGATTGAACTAAGAATTTGGAGACAAAAATTGTTTCCCCGAGGGCTTCCCTGGTGGCGCAGTGGTTGGGAGTCCGCCTGCCGATGCAGGGAACACGGGTTCGTGCCCCGGTCTGGGAAGATCCCACATGCCACGGAGTGGCTGGGCCCGTGAGCCATGGCCGCTGAGCCTGCGCGTCCGGAGCCTGTGCTCCACAACAGGAGAGGCCACGGCAGTGAGAAGCCCACGTACCGCAGGAAAAAAAAAAAAAATTGTTTCCCCAAGTTTACTGTAGATCAAGTATCTGATTCATTTATCTCACTCAGTTATATACCTGGTAATTTAATATGTGATAAATTATAAAATACTACTTTCAGTTTTAAGGATAAATGTTGTAATTTGACTTTCAGTGTCTCAAATTTTAATATGGTGCCCATACGTACTTTCTTTTTACCTTTTATGTAAGTCCCACTTCATCTTTTTACATTTCAGGAGTAACCAGTCATCTTTAAAACACCAATTTTATGCCCCTACTAGGCAGGAACGTATTTTCAGAAAGCATCTCAGTTGCATTGTCAAATAGTTGTGAAAAGAAAAAGTATTCTTATAAAATAGCTAAGCCAATGATTGAATCAAACATTGTAGTCACTGCTCTGATATCTTTATGAACTATAAATTTAATTTTTCTTTAATTCAAACCATCAGATTTAGCCTTTTGCTATTTATTATTTGTTAATTCAATTTATATTAATATGACAACTTTTTAAAACTTGGTGGGTTTTTTTTTTTCCAGCAATTTAAATAAAGAAAAGTCAGCTTTACAGCACATGAAGAATCAAATGGCATTAGATTTGGAACAACTTCTAAATCATCGTGAGGTACTTTTTCCATTTTGTCATAATTTTTACCACCTTAGGCTTTTTCAAAATCATATTGGGTTAAGATTATTGGATCCCAGTAGTCTGTGTTCATTATGAGTTAATTCTTATTCCTGGAATGCTTCTTGTTAATGGTCCCTATTGCCTTGTTCATATCTCTGTCATTGAATTTCCATGTTAATAATTATCTGTCTTATCCCTTTCTCCCTCTAGACAGTAAATTTCTTTTTTTGTTTTTTTTAATATTTATTTGGCTGCGTCGGGTCTTAGTTGTGGCATGCAGGATCTTTAGTTGTGGTATGCGGGATATTTTAGTTGTGGCATGTGGGATCTTAGTTGCAGCATGTGGGATCTAGTTACGTGACCAGGGGTCAGACCCAGGCTCCTTGCATTGGGAGTGCTGAGTCTTTGCCCCTGGACCACCAGGGAATTCCCTAGATAGTACATTTCTTTAGTGTACCTCTGTCTTATTCATCATTATATGGCCAGTGCCTGGTGTACAATATTTGTACTGAACTTTAAAATTCATAAGTTTTCTTTTAATTTGTCCCTCACAAAAAATATTTTAAAGGTAATAGTATCCCTATTTTATAAAAGAAGAAACTCAGGTTTTGGTGGCTTCCCCAGAGCCAGGTGGTAACTAAGAGATAACCCCAGTTTTTTTTCTCATTTTTATAAGTCAGATTTATTGAGATATGACATACAATAAAATTTACCCTTTCCAGTTTTCTATGATTTTTGACTAATACATACAGTTGTGTAACCATCACCACAATTAATATATAAAATAATTCCATCACCCCAGAAAATTCCCCCTTGACCCCTTTGTAGTGACCCTTTTCCCCAACTCCAGTTGATCTGTTTTCTATCCCTATAGTTCTACATTTTTTCTTTCTTTTTTTTTTTTTTTGTGGTATGCGGGCCTCTCACTGCCATGGCCTCTCCCACTGCGGAGCACAGGCTCCAGACACGCAGGCCCAGCGGCCATGGCCCACAGGCCCAGCCACTCCGTGGCACGTGGGACCCTCCCAGACCGGGGCACGAACCCACGTCCCCTGCATCAGCAGGCGGACTCTCAACCACTGTGCCACCAGGGAAGCCCAGTTTTGCCTTTTTTCAACAAAAGGTGTTATCCTTTCACAGAATGTGAAATAGATAAAATTATTAGTCTTTTATTTATTTATTTTTTTTTTTGCGTTACGTGGGCCTCTCACTGTTGTGGCCCCTCCCGTCGCAGAGCACAGGCTCCAGACATGCAGGCTCAGCGGCCATGGCTCAAGGGCCCAGCTGCTCCGAGGTATGTGGGATCTTCCAGGACCGGGCCACGAACCCGTGTCCCCTGCATCGGCAGGCGGACTCTCAACCACTGCGCCACCAGGGAAGCCCTATTAGTCTTTTTAGTCTCGGTTTTTTCACTTACCATAAAACAGATCAATCTATGTTATTGTAAATATTAGTAATTTGTCCTAATTTTTATTGCTAAGTAGTATTCCATTGTATGGATATACCACAGTTTGTTAATGCATTCACCAGCTGATGGACATTTGAGTTGTTTTCATTTGGGAGTGCCTATAAATAAAGCTGCTGTACACAATTGTGTACGTATTTTTGTGTAAATATAAGTTTCCATTTCTCTTGGTAAATACGAAGAGCAGGACTGCTGGGTCATATGGAAAGTGTTTCATGTTGTAAGAAACTGCCAGACTATTTTCCAAAGTGACTGTAACTTTTGCATTCCCACCAGCAGTGAATGAGAGTTCCAGTTGCTCTGCATCCTCGCCAGCAGTTGGTACCGTTAAGCCTAGTTTTTTAATCCATGAATTTTTTCCACTGTACTATCACTGCCTTGTCTTAGCCATGTTTTTACCATTTTGCTGTGCTAACAGAGAAAAAATGCTCAAAACAGATCATTGGTTTATGAGTATCCTGAAGACATTGTTTCCTAGTCTGGGAAAGATATATCAGGTATTTGGGAAGAAATTATTGGAAGGAAATTATTGAGAGAGATGAACTAGGGAATATTCCTGGAAGCAGCTCAAAGATGCATATCATCTAGAAATGGTGTCAGGGGAATTGGGTGAAGTGCCCAGAACAGCCAATAGATACCAGTTGAATAAGAATAACTTGATAAATAAAATTTTTTGAAAGTTAAAATCAGGGCTGAGACTAAGGTGAGGGCAGTCAGGCACTGAAGGCACAAAATAGAGGAGGTGACCCCTCTCAGAGGCATGCACAGTGCAGCACTAGCACCTGAGACCTTGCCTCACCCTAGTCAGGACCCTGTGAAAATGATCTAGTATGAATCATTGCTTCAATCAGCTAAATTTTCTCAGTTTCAATTAGTGATTCATAAAGAGACCAAATGAACATTTAAAGTGTTTCATTTTCTTTTTGCACTGGGCAGCTCTTGCTCTAACTTTTTAAGTGGTGTTACTTAGTTCTGGTAAGACTGTTTATGGTAATATGAAATGAGATCCCCACCTCATTTACATAGTTATTCAATATGTGTTACATGAAAAAAGAAAATGAGTGGGATAGTTCTAGGTTGACAATGCTAGGATAGTTGAGGCATGGCCACAGAAGATTTATTTTCTATTCGTGTTAGCTCAAAATTGTTAGCTTAAAACTCCTCTCACGTTGGGAGTTCAATTGTGGTTTTAAGGATTTCCAGGAATGATAAAATCCATCGTGGCCTCTTATTCTATAAACTTCCAGCATTTATACATTCAAAAATGGTTGTGTGTATTTGGAAAGTGTATTAGGTGATTTTTATTCTCTTCTTTAGAGAAAATGTATTAACCTAATAATAAAAAAAAAAGTGAAGAGAGGGTGAGTATGGAGAAAAATCGCCTTTTTTAGTTTGCCTTTTCAGACTACAAAGCTCAGCTGAGACGAGTAAACGTATTAGGTTAAAGGATCTGCACAAAAAATACTAACTGAAAGATGTGATCATAAATTGAATTGAGATCTCATATCTGTCCACGTCCGTCTATTCTGAATTCTCCAGGTTTTGTCCCTGTATTCAGTGAAATCTTCAGGAAGCAGAGAGAAGGGGAAAGGGGCAAAATATCTCTCCTAACAAAATTCCTTCCATTAAGGCACAATTGAATGTCATGACCTCTGCCTTTATAGAAGATCGGAATAAAATCTGGTGTCATTTCTCTTTGTTTCGTGAAACTATTTAAGGCAATCTACTAAATACTTCCATTTATATTACATAATTTAGTCTTTGCTACAGTACGCTGAGATAAATATCATTGTCCCTACTTTTACAGATGAAACTGATGCTGATAAGAGTTAAGTAACTCAACCGTACTTACTGTCGAAACTTTTTTTTTTTTTTTTTTCTGAAACAGAAGCTTATGATCTTTCTCCTTAGTCCCATTTAGACAAAAATCTCAGAATGAATTACTGCTTGTGTGAGTTCCAGGAAAATTTTTGCCTCTGTAGATGAAGTTATATCCTTCTGTCTTTTTTTCAGAAAATGAAAACTATGTAATTTAATGTGCTTCCTTCTCGTCTTAGTTGCCAGAAAAGTCAGAGCTGAATATCTTATCCAGGTGTAATCTTTTTTTCTTTTCTTTCACTTTTGATGCTTCAGAATAACTCTTTCTTTGTCTTTCAAGTGGAAGGTAATCTTTTTTACCCTTAAATGTCTTCATTTATGCTAAGAGCTTTTAGGTATAAAAATATAAACTATAAATCTTAAATAATTAGGTTTTAAAAAGGTAAAGGAAAAGATTGATAGGATAACATTACCAGGGCTTCAAATTAAACATTCAGTTCTGAGTATACGAAATGTGATTCCTTAGAATGGCTTCTCTCTCGTTGAGCATACCTCTCAAGAGTCTTCTTTAATGGCCTTCATTTTTCATTCATTTTTATCCACTCATATTTGCCTTAATGAAACAAGATTTGCTGAACACCTTTGGAAATTTTAATTCTGCTTTTATTTGTATATATTTCATCATGGGTCCTTAGAATCTAAGCTTTCAAAAGTAGGAGAAGTACCTTTAATCAGCCATGTATCTAATAGGATACTGAGCATAATTTTAAGAAACTGGTATAAAAGTCTTTTCTGATTTCTTTTGCAGATGTATTAGGGGGAGTGGTAAAAGCCCCACTTAGGAAGCTATTTCAATATTTCATTGAGCAATAGGTGGTATCATGAACTAAACTGGTGATGATGGTGTCCAACAAGAAGGGACCAATTTGAAAACTATTTAGAAAGCAGAATCACTGCGCTTGGTGATTGACTGAACTTAGGGAATGATGAAGAGAGGAGGAATGAGAATTGATGCCCAGGGTTTTGGCTTGTATCCTGGGTTTATGGTGGTGCTACAAAGAACATAGGAGGAGTAGGTTTGGGAAAGAAGAACTCCAGAAAATATCTAAGTGGATATATTCAGTAGAGAGTTAAAAATGTAGGTTCTGGGGCTTCCCTGGTGGCGCAGCGGTTGGGAATCTGCCTGCTAATGCAGGGGACACGGGTTCGAACCCTGGTCTGGGATGATCCCACATGCCGCAGAGCAACTAGGCCCGTGAGCCACAACTACTGAGCCTGCGATTCTGGAGCCTGTGCTCCGCAACAAGCGAGGCCACGACAGTGAGAGGCCCACGCACCGCAATGAAGAGTGGTCCCTGCTCGCCACAACTAGAGAAAGCCCTCGCACAGAAACGAAGACCCAACACAGCAAAAATAAATAAATTAATTAATAAACTCCTACCCCCGACACCTTCTTTAAAAAAAAAAAAACAATGTAGGTTCTGGAGCCCAAGAAAGAGAAGTTATCTGGAGGTAGAGATTTGAGAGTCAACAGCATAAAGGTGGTGCTTTACATGGAAGTAGATTAAATGAACTAGTAAGGGTATATAGCGTGAGAACAGAAAAAGGCCTAGGACAGATTCTTGATGACCATTAATATTTAAGGGCTGGGCAGAGCAAAAAATGCTTACACAAAGAAGAGTGAGGAGTGACCAGAGAAATGGCAGGTGCATCAGGAAAAGAGTAGACCCACGTGAAGCCAGAAGCATTCAGGAGGGAGGAAGTTGTCAGCAGTGGCTTAGGCTGCCAAGGGACCAAGTCGAACAAAGATGAAAAAGAAAATGGTATTTGGATTTAACAAGATGTTAAAAAAAAAAAGCAGTTTCAGTGGCACTAAAGGCAGATTGCAGTGAACTGATAAATAAGTAGAAGTTGAAAAGTAGTAAAAAGAAAACTAGACAACCCTTTGAATAAGAGAATATAAGGTGATCAGGAAGGGAGCATGAGATCAAGGGCCTTTACCTCCCGGAGTTGGAGAGTATCCGGCTTAAATGGGGATAGGAAGGAACCAAACAGAGAGAGACATTGAAAGTACAAAAGAGAGAGGATGATCAATTGAGCAAAAGTGTTGGGAAAGGAGCAGATCCAGGGCGAAGTGATGGGATTTAACTTTAGACAGGTGGGGCACCTTTTCCATTTTGCAGGGGAGAAATCAAAATTACATTAAAAGTAATAAGTTAGTAGGTTTGGTGGTAAGAATTTAGGGAGTTCCCATCTAATGGTTGTTTTCTATTGGGCAAGACACGTGATAGGATCAGAGTTCTGAGGAAAATAGAAGTTTGAAATAGCTATGTAATAAATGAGTGATGTACATTACAGAAACAAATAATTGCCAAGATGAAATGTCATATATTTGTAGTACTGCCATTCTGTGTAATTTTTCTCTAGCAGCTTACACTCAGCATGCTAGGTGTAACTATGGAGAAGGTGGACAGCTGGATTGACCCAGAATTACATATATACTTGTTCAGCTCTCTTATTAAATTCTAAGGCTGGAATTACGCCTATATTCCTTACATCACCTATATTTTGAAATACTGTGGGAAAAGCCAGCAGTCAGACAGGCAAGATGGCTCTGCTACTTCATAGCTATGGATTCTTTTTTTTTGAAGACAATTTTTTAGAGCAGTTTAAAGTTCACAGCAAAATTGAGAGGAAGGTACAGAGATTTCCCATATGCCCCCTACCCCCGCCCCCGATGCACAGCCTCCCCAGAATGTGGACATGTGGTACAAATGCTGAACCTACGCCAACATGTCATAATCACTTAAAGCCCACAGTTTAATAGCTATGGATTCTTGAGACAATAATTTAACCCCTCTAAACTCAGTCTTCTCATGTATAAATAAAGGTAATATCTATTTTACAGGGTTATATGAGAATTAAACAATGTAGTACATTCCTGGCATGTGACAGTAACTCAGTAAATGTAGGACCCTTCCCTCTTTTCCTTCCTTTTCAAGAGTCAGTTCAAATGTTATCTATTCTTTGAAGCCCTTCATAACTCAATAAAGAAAAACTTATCTTTTTTTTTACTTCTTTCCCATAACTTTAAAAATACTTGTATTAATATTCCTATCACTATATATCACAATTATGCATCTGTCTTGCCAATAGAGTGCCTAGTTTTCCTTTGTGTATTAGCCTTTAGCACAGTATTTGGTAAGTATTCAACTGAATGTTTGTTAAACTAACTGTGGTCTTTTCCAACCTTCAATAATAATTGCACTAGAAGCTGTCAAATGGAAAGCATTAGAAACCAGCCTTTAATATATTCACATTCTCTCTCCTCAAAAGTAAATATTTGTGGAATATAAGAAATCTGTTTCTCAAACCTGAGATTCCTCTACCCTTTCACTCACTGCTTCTGCCAATAATCTCTCTCAAGGTCCACAAGCATTTCAGTTAGTATTTAACCAGCATTTAACCAACCACTTCTTACTAAGTGCCTAGCGTGTGCAAGGCCTCACACTTACCTGGTTGGACTAACTCACATGGTTCCAGATAACTTGCCTTTTATTGCAGTGAATGTCACTTAACAAAAAGAAAACAAACCCTGCAGTTAGCCAGGTTTCTGAAAAGTGAAGTCACAGTATAATTATCATTCTTTTATGGTATGTTTATGTTCCAGGACTCTAACTCCTGTGTTCTTTGTGATTTCTCGGAAAGTTTCAGGGACATTTCAGCATCACAAGTGCCCCTTAGGCAATCCACTTCATAAAGGGTTCAAACAAATTACATATTTCTATATGTGTGTCATTCTTTTTGGTTCATACTTAACTATTTTGAAATTTTCTTAAGAATACCTTTTTACACGATTTTCTTATACACATATATACTTACATTTTACAGTCAGAACAGTCAGTATGACTAAAAAAAACAAAAAGTGTGTGGGTAAGTTAATTTTTCTTTAAATGAAGATGTAATTATTTCTGAGATTCATACATTTCTCATCGTTAGTGGTGCTCTTCAAGTTCAAATTTGTTTTTGATTTCCTAGATGTACATGTGTATTTTAAAGACAGTTATTATAGTGGAAACCTAAAACACATAAAGTATAAGTCATATTTTCCCTATAAAGTTTTAGAATGTTTATTTTTTCCATATAAGGGTATGTGAATTTAGGTCTGAGGAAATTCAGGGAGTAAACTATTGCAAAAAATACTCATTTGTGAATGTTGAATTTAAATATACTTTAAGTATGACAAAACTAAACCTACTCTATAAAAGTAATAATAATATCTTGAGTTTTTATAACTTCTTCCTACAAAAATGTTTTAAAATTTTTCAGCCCAATTATGTTATACTAAAGTGTCCCAAGAGCTCTATGATGGTCTTATACCCATTTGACAGACGCAGCAACTGAATGTTCCCTCTCCTCAATTTTGAATTGCATAAAAGACACAAATCTTTTTAGATTGTACTGTGTGGACCTCTATGTTTATGTGGACTTATACAAAACTTAGTAGAACTAGGTCAGATTATTTTGATTTCATAAGTATTTTGGCTTCATTTTTAATCCTTTCATCATCAGCTTTAAAATTACAAATATCTCTGTTGTGTCCTGCAAGTAAAATTCTGTCTTGTGTGAAACATTCTATCTCATCATAAAAATACGAATCTGTGTATATATGCTCTTTTAACTTTTTTCACATCACACTTTCACATCTGTTGTGTATCATATAGACCTGTCATTTTCTAGTTATTGTTTTTGCTTTTTTTTTTAAAGAATGAAATGTGTATTTTTCCCACTACATTTTAGAAGTTTGGTATGTTTTCTTTTAAATAGTAAGTACACTTCTCTGACCCTTTTTTATCAGTAAGGAACAAGTAAATGACCTCTTGCTATCATTTCTAACCCTGTGTTTTTATGACTTCTAGAATAGCAGCAGTTTATAACAAACCAAACAATTCTAGGGTATAAGGAAACACACAAAACAAACTGCAAAGCTATTAAAGTAAGTCTCTGGAAATTGTTGGCCAGGAGGGATTATTAACAATGAAATGAAATGATTATGGTCTTATTTGGCAGTATTTTAATTTAAACTTAACAAATCGATATCCCATATGAAGGAGCTGACACTGAGGGAAGGCAGGGAATACAACACGGAGAAGGTACAGGCACTGGAGTGAGTCACGGAGTGAGTCACGCTGTGGACACCAGTGCTCAAAATGGAGGATAGAGTCTGGAGTCTGAAATTGATGATGGAAATCAACAAGAACATGCATCAAAAACTATCAGATTGGGCTTCCCTGGTGGCGCAGTGGTTGAGAGTCCGCCTGCCGATGCAGGGGACACGGGTTCGTGCCCCGGTCTGGGAAGATCCCACATGCCGCAGAGCGGCTGGGCCCGTGAGCCATGGCTGCTGAGCCTGCGCGTCCGGAGCCTGTGCTCTGCAAGGGGAGAGGCCACAACAGTGAGAGGCCCGCCTACCGCAAAAAAAAAAAAAAAAAAAAAAAAAAACTATCAGATTATACTGAAGTAGTAAAGGCCAGAACCCAGACAGCAGCTAGATGAATACTGATATAGAAGGGAAAGCCAGGCACCAAGAGGACATGAATACCAGAAGGCAAAGCAGTTAGAAGTCCAAGGTACTATTCAGTAATCAGATGAGTGAAAGGGTCTGCACAAACCAATCAGAACAGAATCAAGGTGCCCACACTTCTGTTTTAAGTCAACAGTCGCAGTAGATTTCAGTTCAGAGGGGCCTCCTTCAGTGTGTTAATGCGAGCTTCCTCTACCTGCCTCGCTGTTGAGGATGACCTTAAGATTATATTCAAATTTAGGAAAGAATGTTGTAGGTGATTAGTTACGTCCCCTAGGCTATGACAGCACAGTTGCGTCTCATTCACCAAACACTTGAGCTCTCAGCTAAGCTTTCAGTGGTAGATAGGGTATGACTCCAAATATGTTTGTCATCTGAAATGCATTAGAATAAGGAGTAGATAAGCCTTATTTCCCTCTGCTCTGGCCAAGACTCCTTTCTTTATTCTGTCCTAGGCCCCAAACTTTGAATACTAGGAGATAATCAGAGGAAAACAATCAAGATGATAAAAGAATTCTTTTCGGTAGTAAGAGAGATTAATGGATTGGGGGTGTTTTGAGAAGAAAAGACTTAGAGAGATACAAGAAATTCAAAGTAGGCAGAAATAGACTTACGATACATCTCTCCAAAGGCTGAAATTAAAACCTAAGGGTAGACATTATAAGGAGACATGTTTTGTTTGCTTTGTTCAGGTGTTATTGTTGTTGTTCTGCTTTGTTTTGTATAGAGGTTAAATAACTTGAAGGTCCCTTCCAAACCTGAAATTGTGGCTATCAAAGGCCTTGACAGAAGGCATCCGCATTACTGTGTATATAACGTCTAAATAATGACAGCTTTGAACCCATTTGAACCCTGATTTCATTTCTTAATAGCTAATGAATCTGGCTTTTTTTTTTTTTTTTTAATTTTTGCCCGCATTGCGTCTTCATTGCTGCACCCGGGCTTTCTCTAGTTGCGGCGAGCTGGGGCTGCTCTTCGTTGCGGTGCATGGGCTTCTCACTGCGGTGGGTTCTCTTGTTGCAGAGCACAGGCTCTAGGTGTGCAGGCTTCAGTAGTTGTGGCACGCGGGCTCAGTAGTTGTGGCACACGGACTTAGTTGCTCCACGGCATGTGGGATCTTCCTGGACCAGGGCTCAAACCCGTGTCCCCTGCATTGGCAGGCGGATTCTTAACCACTGTGCCTCCAGGGAAGTCCTTGGCTATATTTCTTAAAAATCTTCTAAACCTCAGTTTCCTTATATTGAAAATTGAAGTCATATCTACCTCTTGGTATTTGGGAGAGGATTAAATTTTTATGTAAAATACTTAGTGCAAAGCCTGGCACATAGTAAGTACTACATGAATGTTAATTTGCTATACAAATGTTTTGTGTATTGTTTAGAGTATAGTGCCATTGACATTCAAGGTATATTTTTACTTCTTCAAAAATCATACATTGGGGCTTCCCTGGTGGCGCAGTGGTTGAGAGTCCGCCTGCCGATGCAGGGGACACGCGTTCGTGCCCAGGTCCGGGAAGATCCCACATGCCGCAGAGCGGCTAGGCCCGTGAGCCATGGTCGCTGAGCCTGCTCATCCGGAACCTGTGCTCCACAACGGGAGAGGCCACAACAGTGAGAGGCCCGCGTACCGCAAAAAAAAAAAAATCATACATTGAACTATGTTAAAAATTTGCTTTGATAATATTAATAATTTAAAATTCTCATTGAGCACTTAGGGTATTGATAGATGACTTTGAAATAAATTTACATTTTCTTTTAAACTATAATGTTAGATGTGGTAATGATATTGTGGGGTTGTTTTTTTTTTATCTTTATCTGTTAAAAATCTCTACTGAAGCATTTACAAGTGAAATGATCTGAGGTCTGAAATCTGCTCTAAAATATTTCAGAATAACTAGAAAGGAAGTAGATAAAACAATGTTGACAGAACATTACGGCAGTTCCTCAGATGATTAAGCATAGAGTTACCATATGGCCTAGTGATTCCACAACTAGGTTTATACTCAAGAGAAATGAAAACATGTCTACACAAAAACTTGTGCATTAATGTTAGATGTTAGCAGCATTATTCACAACAACCCAAATGTTCACCAGCTGATGAATGGATAAACAAAATGTGGTATAGCCATACAATGGAATATTACTTAGTCATAAAAAGAAATGAAGTACTGATAGATTTACAGCATCGATGAACCTTGAAAACACTATGCTAGGTAAAAGAAGCTGGTCACAAAAGACCACATATTATATGATTCCATTCATTTGAAATGTCTAGAACAGAGAAATCTACAGAAACAGAAAGTCGATGAGTGCTTGCTTAGGGTTGGGAAGTTGAGGACCAGATGGGATAGAGGAGTGATTCCTAGAGGACTTGGTGTTTCTTTTTGAGGTGATTAAAAAAGTTTTAAAATTGTATACTTTAAATGGATGACAATATGGTATGTGAATTGTATCTCAATAAAGCTGTTTGAAAAAAAATGATACTGACAAAATGTTGATAATGATTAAAGTTGGACAATAGAAACTGGGGGCTCCCTATGCCATGCTCTCTTCTCTTTAGATCTTTGAAAATTTCCATAATAAAATGTTGTTTAAATACTCTTTTAGATGAAGTTTAAACCTCCAAAATATGGATGTACTTGGTTTAAAACAAGGTTGGTTTCTACCTTGCATTAGCTCAGGTAGGAAAGATGCACAGAATTCTGACTTGACTGCCAGATACATTGTTATTCCTCTAGAAAAGCACTTACGTTTAACCTCCAGTGGAGCACATAGTTTGCATTATACTTGTCAGAGCTATTTTCATCAAGAAATGCCATCTATGTGTCCCCTTGCCAACATCTTTGCAGAGTTTACAACTTTCAGCAATTTATTGGCATCAACTATGCAATACTCTTAAGCAGCTGCTCTGCAGTTGAGCTGTTTTCATATGCCACCCTCTATGCAAATAGTTTATATTAAATGGCCAAGATATGTGCTTTCGGATTCAAGAGAGCAATTTATCTCTTTTATAGAGATTGTATAGTAACAGTCATCATCTTCATCACCATCATCATCTGGAAGTTTCATAAGAATGTCCTTAACTCTTCCATTTTGAAGAGTACTGTACTGCAATGTGGTTTTTATTGTTTTGTTTTAAGTTTCAATTGTGTAATCAGATGCGGTTCTACATTTGTTTGTTTTAATGAATGTTTCCTTCATTCTTGAAGTTACTGTAATTGTCTTATGTATTTGATATACTAGAATTATAAGATATATACTATTAGGTTTTTGAAAATCACTATAAAAGCATATCAGAATTAATGAATATTATTATAAATCAGACTGCTATAGAAGAGTGTTTAAAGGTCTCAAACAAGTGGTAAAAGGAAAGAATTTGAGGCATGGCACTTTTGCTGTATTTGAATTTTATAATGAACAAGTAATGCTTCTATAATTTTAAAAAGCAGGAATTAAAAAAATATTTTGACAAATGGCTTTCTAAATTAATGGAACATTTGCCAGGAATAGACTAGGACTGCCAAAACGAAGGGGCCACATATTAGGACACTCCACATTTTGTCATTTTGGACAAGAGAGCCTACTTTCCACCTGAGGACCCTAGAGTGGAGCCTCCTTGACAGATTTTCTTATTCACATATCCAGAGATTGTACTCAACTGTCTCATTCAGATGAATGGCCCATAGCAGCAGAAAGAAAACATTTAGTCTGTTCCTTCATTCATAAATTGGAACACACAACGAAAGACCGTCAGAAACTGGAAGAAAATTAATAGCACAAAAGGGAAAAATCACAATAAACAGAGAAACTGACTCCCTTCTTCAGAGAAAACAAAAATTTCTGTAACAGAAAAGAACTTACAAAGTATTGTAATTAGTTTCTTCGGAAAGATTTGAGGAAGTAGTATTTACAGAAAATAAGCATTATACAGAAAACGTTTCTGGTGTTTTCAAAAATTGCTAAAGTCAAAATCATGAAGTTATTATAAGTAAGTAAAAATGCCAGTAGAAGGATGTCAGGAAAAGCCACTGAACTCTCCTAAAGCTTAGAAAAAGGTAAGAAGACAGAAATTAACAGGGAAAAGCTAAACAAGATCAACAATTCCAGAGAGAAATAAAATACCTGCAAAGAAATAAAGATCAGCTTGGCCTCATAGTTCCTAGAAATTTGACTTTAGAAGATAGAGATGTAACACCATTGAAGTTCTGAAGGGAAGCACAGTACTTTACCCTCTCTCATGAAATTGCTAGATTGTTTCCCATCAAACGACAAAAAGAGAGCAATGCAAGAAATAATGGAACATGCCAAGATGTGCAATAAAAAGAAATTTCAGAATAACAACTGTGCAGCAGTCTTAAAAGAAGTCAGTACAAAACTGATACCAGCAAGCAGTATGATTAAGCCAGATAATCTTAGGTAATATGGAAAAAGACATATACTAGTTCCATCAATGAGGGAAAAAAAGGCAAGACCTCTTAAGAAGAAGGGGGAAAAATCTCTATGAGAAAGTCAAGGCCCAAGTAGGAATCTAAGTAAATGGCATGATTTTTGAGCGATAGATGCAATGTAAGAAAAAGAATCCAGTTGAACTTGATACCTGAAACATTTTCCTTTGAACATCACAGGTTCCTTTTCTGTGGACCTAATCACACTCTCTGCTCTGCAGTGAACAGTATTTATAAATCATTAAACAGTAGTACAAATAACCCTGCTGACCAATCACAGAAGGACAGTTAGAGAACAGAGAAAAGCAGAACCAAAAGCTAGAGAAATGACATGTGAAAGTCAAGTCCAAACAATAAGAGCAGACTCTTAATAGGAGGTGGAGCCAGCAATCAGGAGGTAGACAAGAGAACATGGTAAGGACCAAGCCAGATTTCAGGAAGACTTAATCCTAACAAAGGATCCCATTTTGTAGTGACAAGTTTTTCTAGTTCTTGTATGTTATGTTGGTTTATTTTTGTTTGTCAATTTGCAAATTGGGATTTTTGTGAATCACAAACATTTCATTGTAATAGTAACATCAACTAGGGAAGGACAATTTATGCCAAAAATGTAGGTAAAAGAAATATTAAAATATTTTCATGGTAAGGAAGATTCAGTATCATAAAAGCCAGTTCTAAGTTGTTTTTTTTAATTCAACATAAACCCACCCCTATCCCTAAGAACATAGCCCCAAAAAACCCTCAATCATTAAACGTTAAAACAGTGTGACATGGGGCTTCCCTGGTGGTGCAGTGATTGGGAGTCCGCCTGCCGATGCAGGGGACACGGGTTCGTGCCCCCGTCCGGGAGGATCCCACATGCCACGGAGCGGCTGGGCCTGTGAGCCATGGCCGCAGAGCCTGCGCGTCCGGAGCCTGTGCTCCGCGACGGGAGAGGCCACGTCAGTGAGGGGCCCACATACCACAAAAAAAATGCATGAATAGACAACTGGAATAGAATTTAAAAGTCCAGAAATAATATACTTATGGAAATTCAGTATATGATAAAGATAACATCTCAAATCAGAGGAAAAAGTTGTCTCTTTAGTACATGATGTTGTTATTACAGAATAGCCAAGGGGGGAAAAATGCTGAATCCACACCTTTCACCATAAGCCAGGATAAACTTCAAACAGATCAAAGATCTAAATGTTTGAAAAAGAAAAGAAAAAGAAACCATAAAGTAACTTGAGGAAAATGGAAGAAGAAAACATGGAAAGACCATAAAATTAAGGATTGCCATATTCAGCTACATCACAACCAGAAAGTTCTGCATAGGAAAAAAACAAAACAAAATAAAAAGCATAAACAAAGTCAAATAAAAGATTAAAAGGGAAGAAAAACTGCCGTTCATATTACAGACAAGAGCTAATGTCTGTAACATGTAAAGAGCGCCTCTAAATGTAAAAGAAAATGACCAATCACCCAGCAGAAAAATGAGCCAAGGATATCAACAAAAAAAGGAAATACCCTTAAACAACTGAAAAGCTGCCCACCCTTACAGTAGGAGAAATGCAAAATAAACATACCCAAATGCTTACCAGACTGGCAAAAATCCAAAAAGGTAACACAGACATACATTTTATCAATTAGGAAACTGAAGCTCATTCAATCAGAGTAGATTGCTTAAGTTTACACAGTTAATAACAGAGTGAGGAATAGATGTGTCTTTGACTTCTAACCTCATACTAAAATATCTCCACTACCTATGCTTGGCTTTCTGTGTGCTCAGTCTGTGGCGGTATCGTGGATACTATTTGATGTTAAAGTGGAATTTTCTTTTTTCAAATTTACAATTGATATAAAAGAGGTCATCTATATGATCAAACATAATCAAACTGAGCAGAATTGTTCTGCATGTTATTTTGGTGTCCACTGTAGCTGTGTATTATCTTAATAGGAATTTTACAGAATTCTGTTGCTTTTTCAGTGTTCTTTACTTAGATTTCAAAAACCCGTGCTAACACTGTATAATACTATCAGATGAACAAAAGTGGTACTGTGACAGCACCCTAAGTTGGGGTGATCCTAGTCTAAATAAAGCAAAAACCTGTGAATTTCCCTTCTGTCTCCTGACCAGCATCAGGGGTGATCTGTTTCCTGTAACTGTTCCTATATGAGCAGCAGGTAAAGCCAAAGAGCAACAAAACTATGGCCTCCTCTTGGGCACTTAGGAGCCAAAGCCCTCTGCCTGGTACCCCACCAACTCCTTCCTTTTGTCCTTCCTCAGCCTTGCTCTCCCTCCCTTCCCTTCTGCCAGGAGGTATGATCCCCTTGACCTTATTTATCTGTAATAGAGTGGTAGGTTGTGTTAGAGGAAATTTTTTCCTATTATTTTATTTTCTCTTCATGCCAAGGCACAAAAGTTACGGCTAGTAAAAAGAGGTTCTTTCAGATAAAAAGTGTTGTTTTTTTTTTTTGATAGGCTGAGAGACCGTCATCTCCCCTCTCCCCTCTACTTATCGTGTGGTAAGTAGAGAAGGAGCTGAAGTCTACCCTAACACAAGACATGTTTAACATTAAATCAGTGGTATATACTTCACTAAAGGGAAGCATGTAAATGAGTAACAATCTCAAAAACAATGAGTCCTCAAAAGGGTCAAATAAAAGTGTATCAGATTGGCAGTTTCTGAAGGTAGACACATCCTCATGTGCATTGGCCAAGCCAGTCTCTCATGCAGAAATGAGAAAGTGGATTCTGGCACCGTTTCTTCCAGCTCCTCTCTTGGCCCTGAGGTTTATTAAGACTCTGTGGCTTAAACTCAACAGCTCTGTTTTAAAATACCCACTCAAGCTAGATGGTTCTAAATAGAACTAATGACAGCCAGAAAAAAAAAAAAGGCCTGTAGGAACTTGCTCTGACACAGAGCCGATGTCTATAAACAGATTAGTAGAAGAGAGCAGAACATCTTTCTGTCGCCCTAACTTCTGTGTCTTGGCATGAAGATGCAATAAAAGAATAGGAAAAAATTACCACCAACACAGCCTACCACTGTTGTACAGACAATAAGGTAAAGGAGAGTTCAGTCCGCCCTCTCTCCATATTCTTGTGTTTGATTGAATCAATTTAGTAATTAAGCATAAATATCGACTAGTTAATGTTTGGTGCTAAAGGTTTGACTATGGGGGGAAATAAAAGACAAAAAAGACTCGGAAAAGGGAAGGAGTGGAAATTTTGATCCGGGTTCTTCAAGGAGTTCAGCATAATGAATTCTTAGTTCAAACAACGACTGATACAGCTAACTCAGGTTTTCATTTGTAAAAGAAGAGGGAATAATATGTTTTGTTTTTAGTGAAGTATAGTTGATTTTCAATGTTTCAGGTGTAGAGCAAAGTGATTCCGTTTTATATATATATATCCTTTTTCAGACTCTTTTCCCTTACAGTTTATTACAAGATATTGAAGACAGTTCCCTGTGGTATACAGTCGGTCCTTGTTGTTAATCTATTTTATATATAGTAGTCTGTGTCTGTTCATCCCAAATTCCCAATTTATCCCTCCCCACCTCCTTTCCCTTTTGGTAACCTTAAGTTTGTTTTCTATGTCTGTGAGTCTGGGAATAACATGGTTAAAGAAATCCTGAAGCTATGTTAAACTTACTGTTTGAACTGCTGATTAATAGGCAAGAAAAAAATTTTTGGACTCTTTTTCCCTTGCATCTTCATGTAAGACTTCAAAAGGAAATGGAATAGTTTAAGAGGTAGAAGAGAAGAAGCTAAGTGCCTAAATAATGTACCTATCAAGCATGTGTAGAGAAACTACGGGGGAAAGTAGCTATGCCCGTGGTTCCCAAATATGTTAGAATCACCTGGGGATCTTTAAAAAATTTCAGAGCCGAGGTCACACCCCAACCCAATTATCTCAGAGTCTCTGGGGGTGGGACACAGACATCAGTTGTTTCTGAAGCTCCACAGGTGATTACAATGTGCAGCAAAATTGGGGAACCACTAGGCTACAGAATAATATTTTTTTTAATTGAAGTATAGTTGACAATACCATGTTAGTTTCAAGTGTACAGCAAAGTGAGTCATTTATACATGTTTTTTCAGATTATTTTCCAAGATGAATATATTTCTTTATGCTGTTCAGTAAATCCTTGTTACTTATCTCTTTTATGTATAATAGTATATGTCTGTTAAACCCATGCTCCTAATTTATCCCTACCCCCTTTCCCCTTTGGAATGATATATTTATCATTTAACGGTATTAATGACTATGAGATTCATGTGCATAATTATTGAATATTAATATGTTGTTTTTCACAACTTTCCCCATTTATATAGTGTAGTAATTGCTTCAAATGTTTTTTCTACTTCAAGAATAAAAATAAATATTTTAACATCAACATTATGAGTCTGCTTGTTAAAATCATACTTCCATCTTCTATTTTCATACACAACAGGAATTTGCAGCAATGAAACAGATTATCATTAATATGCATAGTAAGCGTTCTGAGGACAACTTGCTTTTTACTAAAATGGAATCCAAAAATGGGACAAGAAAGCAGAAATCAAAGACTTTGAATGTGCCTAGAGAACATGAAGACAATATACTTATACCCAAACCAACACTCTTTGTAAGTACAATAAAAATTAACTTAGAATGTTAGTGTCTCTTATTGTCACTAAATATATTTTACTTAAATTTCTTTCCTCTCATAGTGGTTTCAAACTAACTTTAAAAGGTCTGTATTTATCCTTTTTCTGAATGTATATGTTACCTATCTTAACAGTTGATAGTTAGGGTTTATATTTCTAGTTAACATATCAGACTTGCCTAGGAATTAGCATTACTCTATTACTGTCCTCCTCCAGTCTCCAGGGACGACTTATAAATGAATCAGAAAGACAGTCTTGATTTGACTGGTTTACAGCATGATCTCTCAGTTTTCAGTAGGATGTAGCTGAGGTCATACCTCTTTTGAAAATTTTTCTCTTGTATATAAAAGGAAGTTTACTGTAGAAAAAAAAGAAAAATACAGATAAGCGTAAAGAAGTTTGTTTGTTTGTTGTTGTTTTGGCCATGCCCTGTGGCTTGCAGGGTCTTAGTCCCAGCCCAGGGATTGCACCCTGGGCCCTGGGCAGTGAAAATGCCAACCAAAATTCCCTGTTTTTGTCATTTTAAAATTTACATAAGAATAAAAGGGATGCAAAATATCACCCGCCCCCTCTTATTTGTAAAATAATATAGTTTGCTTTGAGTTTTCTTATAAAGTATAAAACCAATCGTATCAACATAAACTGAAAAACTGAAATGCATTATTAGGTAAAAATGTACGTGCCCGGAAATTAGTTGAAGAACAAGAAATTAGAAAAATTTGGATTAAAATAGAAAATAAATTAGGAAATATTGAAAATGATGTTTTAACAAGTAATAAGAATCAAAAGGCAACAGAATCGAAATAGGAGTAACCTTATTAAATAGTTCACTTTACTTCAACATGGTTTCCCCTCCATACCTTAATTTCTCAGAAGAAACATTTCTACCATCTGAACATAGAGACTCAAAACCAGAAAGATTTTCTGTATGATATTCTGATTCAGTAAGTCCCCAGAATCTTAATTTTTTTAACTCCCTAGATAATTATAATAATCAGTCAAGTATGGGAACTTCTGAGCTAAGCTATTTCATTATACATTCAGAACATGCTACGCAAGATCAATGAAATGTGAGAGCTTGCTTGGTGATTACATAGTTCAACCTCCTTTAAAAAAAAAAAATGAGAGTTACAATCTAAATGAAATAAGGGATAATTATCATAAGGATCCTTGTAGCAATAAAGGCTGAGCCAACAGGATGGAGAACACAGGAAATCGAGATTGACCAGCCTGGGTACAAGGCAGCTCTATAGATTTCCACAGCTTAGTACGTAGATCTTTTCCTCTCGTGGTACTTCAGCTTCCCTATGTTTCTCTCCTGGTGTCTGCTTACTCATGTTTTCCACTTCCTCATCAACTTGCTCACAGCTCCTTGTCTTGAGACTTCTATGCACTTCTATGCATCCTTTCCCTAATCTCCTCTCTTATAACCTAGTTCTTCCTGTGTTTTCCAAAAGCAAGTTTAACTGGCCCAGCTTCTCCTTCTTGGCAGATACCCCTTGTGGCAAGACTAGTTAAGGTTATTAGCCAGCCTACTGAATGGCTGCCCTTACCTGTGACCAGGGGTCACAGGGTACCAGGGAAAGTTGCCTAGGGCTATTTATTCAGAAGGGCCATGGCTAGGCAAGTTTCCCTCAGAAAGTCGGCTAAGATTGTGACAGACAGTGTGATGTGTCTATTATTATATTATAATCTACAAGAAGAGAGCAGACTGAATACATAGATGCTAATGGAAAATGTAGGATTGGTTGAAAACCGCAAGATACAGCCACATACTTAAAGCCTATCACACTCCCTGATCTGCTTTTCTGACCCTTCTCTGTTCCAAGCAATGAACTATTCCTTCTGACCCTGACCCTCCTACATTTCTGACTTTAGCTTGGTAACCTGATATTCTGAAATCCTGTCACCAGTACATAAGTAACAGATTTCTCCAGTATCTCGAGATAAGGTTCTGCAATGAAAAGAAAATGAGGAAGATTTGAAATATGAAGTATTAATTGGGTAGTTTTTATTTCCTTCTTTATGCTTACCTGTATTTTCTTTTTTTCTATAATAAACTTTTGTATACAAGAGAAAATTTTTCAAAAAAGGTATGATCTCAGCTACATCCTAATGAAAACTCAGATATCATGCTGTAAACCAGTCAAATCAAGACTATGTGCTAATACTGCAGAATTAGGAATGGGAACAGACTAGGTCACCTAGGGCGAGTCATTTAAATGCCCTGAACTGGCTCTTATCTATAAAATTAGGAAGGAGATTACATGAAATGAGGGCTGGACTTCTTTTATACTAACATCCATGATTCTCTTAAGGCATCATAATTTTTACGGTTATTATTTTCAGTATTTTCAATTTTCCATAATAGTGCTTTTCTTACGTTTTTCTCTCATCTTGTCAATAAGGAATTTATGGTGCAAATATTTGAAAATAAGATCTAATCATTACATAATCTTATGGTTTTATAGCTAAAAGGGAAACATTTCTAATTTACTTCCAGATCCTTTGGCTGATATTATTTGCTGTTGGTATTTTTCCCTGATATTAAATTCAATGATAGACAGATGGATGGATGGATGCGTGTTTATATGTGCACTGAAAATATGAGGAAGACATACAAAGCCCCTGTTAAATGGGCAGTGGGGTGAGCATAGAGCTGTGTTACAGAGGAGGAATGGGAGGAATAAAAGCTTGAGACATTTTTCTTTTCATATCTGTATAATCATATGAACGTTTTGCAGTGCTCATGTGATATTTACATAAGAAGACAACGCCAAAAGGTGTACTTTATAGGAAAGTTCTGACTGTTGAAATCACAGATGTGGGAGAATTGTTTTTTTAGGCATTTGATGCACCAACAAAGACTAAATTGAACCACAGAATGTAAGTGCTTTGAGGATAGAAGCTGTGTTCCCATTGCCTTACATAGCACATGATCAAAGCAGGTACTCAATAAACATCTGGTAACATAGCATTAAAAAACAACAACAACAACAGTTATTTGCCTCCCCAATTTAGTTATCTTCTTAGCCGTTAAAACTCTAAACTGTGTGGGGAACTTTAGTGTTAAACTAAATAAACTCCAGGGAGAGTGAAAGCAGCAACTTCCAAGACCATGGTCTTGGAAGGAAATACAAACTACTTTAAAGGAAATATAAACTGCTATGGAAATTCAAAGAAAGAAGAGATAATGTGATGTTGATGGACTCCAGGAAAAGAAAGTATTTGAGGTTAACCTTGAAGAATGTCTAGGTTTTGACAAGGACAATAAGGGTTAAAGAGTGAGAAATTCCAAGGGCAGAGAGTTTAATACTCACAAAACATTTTCTAATTTGTGTTCCTTTTCATTATTCAAAACTAGGATGTTTAATAATCTAGACTTGATTCCTCTCTTACTACATTCTTATGCCTGACTTCAGTCATTTCACCACTTAACACTTTTCCTTTGGAAAAAAGGAAAATACAGTGGATAGGATATACCTAGAGTAGTCAAATTCAAAGAGGCGGGAATTAGAATGGTGGTTACCAGGGACCAGGGGTTCATGGGGAGTTATTGTCTAATGTGTGCAGAGTTTCAGTTAGACAAGATGAAAAGACTTCTGAGGATGGATGGTGTTGATGGTAGCACAGCAATGAACTGTGAACATACCCCATGCCACTGAACTGTACACTTAAAAATGGTTAAGATGGTAAATTTTATGTTATGTGTATTTTACCAAAAAAATTTTTTTAATTTAAGTTGATAGGTTATAAAGAGCAGTGTTTCTCTTTATTCATAAAGAAAAGTTTATAACTTCATTAGAATGGAATTTAGCAGTTATTTGTAATATACTTAATATAATGAATACAATTCATTGGATGTCTTAAGACACAGGGTGCCGCCCTGGGATAGTATTACCGCAGAACATGTCCTAACTCTGTGCCACCCCACATTTTTCACATTATAACACACATAGAAAAGTATAGCATTTGTATGGCACACTGGGGTAAATGAACTTTGCTGGTAGATTGAAGGGGCTCCAGCCATGTCTAGGAGCTGAGGGAACCAATTGCTCTTCATACCTCTAACGCTTTGTCACATTTGTTTTGAAGCTCTGGTCTCACTTTCTCTTTTCTTCTTCTTTTTTTTAAAAATATTTATTTATTTATTTGGCTGCATCAGGTCTTAGTTGCGACACACGGGCTCTTCTTTGCAGCGCCCGGGCTTCTCTCTAGTTGTGGTGTGCGGGCTCCAGAGCACGCAGACTTAGTTGCCCCACGGCATGTGGGATCTTAGTTCCCCGACCAGGGATCAAACCCACATTCCCTACATTGGAAGGCAGATTCTTAACCACTGGACCACCAGAGAAGTCCCTGGTCTCACTTTTTCATGTTGAATCTAGATTTATCTCACCAGAACATGCTCAGACCTCAAGATAGCTAGCTATGTACATTTACATTTTTAAAAATAATTTTCAATTTCGAGTCTCAGGAATACTAATTGCAGCCTCTTCCCGGTGTAATATAGCTCTAAGCTAAATTAGAAATAAGGAATTTTTTTAGTGAGCATGGAAGTAGAGCCATGAGGGCTGAATGATCTGGGGCAGTTTCTCTTTTTGTCACTTTGTTGGTAGGAAAGCTGGGTCAGCTCTCTTAGACACATTTTAGTTGGGCCCTGCCTCTGAGGAATCATAAATATTTATTTCCTCAATTCCTAGCTTTTATCGGGTTTTTTTGAAAACAAGTAATTATATCTACTAGGCATAATATTTCTTTTCTTTAGAAAAGTGGCACTGGTTGAACACTAATAGATTCTTAATTTCTAGCTCTTTTTCTAGATTCCGGGAATAATCCACCAGGCTTATTATGTCTGCATTTATCAGTCAGCATTCTTTCTCAATATGTTATAATCCCCAAGTTACATATTAAGTTTTAGTTGCCTGCTTATGGATGACACAAAATTACCCATCTTATCAGTTATTTATCTCCCAAATCACATTGGAACAGTAAATTACTTCTGGTTGGTTTACAGTTAATCCTGTCATTTGTTTTTATCACAGCCCTCTGAGCTCTTTCCTACATCTGGAATACAATTTACTTCAGGGCCTGTTAACACCACTAATTTGTGCTGTTTCTTTATAAAATTACAAATATAACTAATCTAAACCAGCACATAAAAATTAATGCAATGTTCCCAGTATAAACGCTCACTTTTAAGTAATTTGTATGTCTAATATCACGTCATATATATGTGTGTGTGTGTGTGTGTGTGTGTATGAAAAATATATTATGAAAAGGGTTTCATACCATGGAACCTATGAAAGTCTTAAATTCAAAAAAAAACAGAAGTGTGAAATAGTCAGAAAATAGGGCCCTCCTCAGTTAAAATATTAACTCTGTTAATAACTGCATAGACATGGGAATTCCTTGGTGGTCCAGTGGTTAAGACTCTATGCTCCCAATACAGTGGGCACGGGTTCAACCCCTGGTCAGGGAGCTAAGATCCCACATGCCATACAGCGTGGCCGAAAAAAAACTGGGGAGCTTCCCTGGTGGCGCAGTGGTTGAGAGTCTGCCTGCCGATGCAGGGGACACGGGTTCGTACCCCGGTCCGGGAACATCCCACATGCCACGGAGCGGCTGGGCCCGTGAGCCATGGCCGCTGAGCCTGCGCGTCCGGAGCCTGTGCTCCGCAACGGGAGAGGCCACAACAGTGAGAGGCCCGCGTACCGCAAAAAAAAAAAAAAAAAAAAAAAAACTGAATAGGCACAACAAAATTTGTCACCCAAAGCACCATCTTATGGGTAGAAAGGGTAAATAACTTTAAGATAGTAACATAAAAGAAACACTACTGTTTAAATAGGTAAAGAAGTGGAATTACCAAAATAAAAAGCAGTTAACTGTGTATCTGAATTTTTGTGCCCACTTTATTTAACAGTCATCTATCAGGAGATGGCAAATTTTTCCTTAAAGGGCAAGACAGTAAATATTCTAGGCTTTATGAGGCACATACCATCTCTATTGCATATTCTGTTTGGTTTTACCTTTCTTTAAAAATGTTAGATCCGTTCTTAGCAGGCAATCCATACAAAAAGAGACCATGGATCATAGTTTGCCAAACTGTGATCTATCTTAATGCTAGTTGCTCAGTACTAATCAGGAGTTGGTAAAGGCTTAGGAACTTCCAGTGGCTGGAACTTCGGGCCGTCACTAATGGATAGTACCTTACTGACAAAATATCTAGAAATGAAGAATGTATGTCTCACGAGAATCAGAAATCAACTTTCCAGAATCATTATTATCTCCATGGAATTTGTTTGAATTTTGGTAGTGTTTAGACATAGATACTGATGTAGATGAGAAGTTGACCTATCTATCCTAATGTAATTGCAGGTAACCTGAGTTTCAGACCATAATGTGACTAAGAACAGAACTTTACCAATAGAAAGATTGAACATATCTTGAGTTCATACAACAGAATATGCTATTTTCATATCTTATTGCTTATTTTCATTTCCACTCAATAATTGCAGTGTTACTTAGAATCATAAATACTGCCCACTATGCTTATAAAGGGCAGTGTTTCCTGATTAGTTGGAACCATATTATTACATTACTGTAGTGGCATTTTCTTTCACATTACATAGGGGCAACTCTTGAATATAGACTCTCATGAGGCTTTATGTCCAGATTTAAATTGAACTGAGAGGCGTCTGTAATAGTAAACCCAAACAACATTCATTCATTCATTGAAAAAGTTTATTGGGAGTTCCTTGGCAGTCCAGTGGTTAGGACTCGGCAATTTCACTGTGGTGTGCTAGGTTCAATCCCTGGTTGGGGAACTAAGATCCTGCAAGCCGCATGGCATGGCCACCAAAAAAAAAAAAAAAAGAAAGAAAAGAAAAAGAAATGTTTATTGAGCACCTCCTTTGTGCCAAGCACTGTTAGAGGCAGTAAGGGTATAAAACTTCCTGCCTCCATGAAGCTTACATTCTTTTTTGGAGATTAGACTGTAAAGCAACAAACAAACCAAAATATAAATTGTAGAGAAAGTGAAAAAATGACAAATGCTATGGGGAAAAAATAAAACAGGGCAGTCGGAGGGTGAAGAATACAGAGGGATGGCCTCCCTGAGAAGACGACACTTAAATAAAGACCTGAAAGAAGTAAAACCAAATGCTCAAGGTTTTTGAGCAGCTGAATTTTGCTAGATCTCATCATTATCTTAAAACTAAGGAAATGTTAAATGGCGGTATACCCAGGTAAAAACAGATTCCAATGGAAACTTGCTTTGTTATTAAATATGTAGGAAATGAGGTCCTACTACTCTCTTTGTTTTTTTCTATTTTAGAATGTAAAATATCTAATAAAATATGTAACTTTCTTTAACAGCGAAGTCCAGGTAGCTCACATTGGAAACAATACACTTTTTCAGTATTGCTGCTTTTTTTCAAAACATTTTTTTAAAAAGCTCTTGGGTTTTTTTGTTTGTTTGTTTTTTATTGTGATAAAAAACATATACAATTTACCATTTTACCCATTTTTAAGTGTACAGTTTAGTAGTATTAAGTATATTCATATTGTTGTGAGACAGGTCTTCAGAACTTTTTCATCTTGCAAACTGGAACTCTATATCCATCGAGCAATGCCTCCCTTCTTCCCCCGCCCCCCCCCACCTCTGTAGCCCCTGGCAACCCACCACTCTACTTTGAATTTCTATGAAATTGACTGTTTTGTATACCTCATAGGTGGCATCATACCATATTTGTCTTTTTGTGACTGGTTTATTTCACTTAGCATAACATCCTCAAGGTTCTTCCATGCTATATCTCAAAGCATTTTGCAGTACCTCTTATGGAATTGTCTTTTGAGTCTATGGCACATTCTTTTGAAGCTATTCATTTATTCAAGCCTTATTCCATGCCCAGGGCCCCTGCCCTAGAGTGCCTTAGAGTCTGATCATGGAAACCGTGTATCATATAACATGTGTGATAAATACCAAATAGGAAGCAAGTACAAAATACTGTGAGGGTCACATTTGTATTTTCAGACCTGGACAGCAACAGTGAAAGATAAACTAGAGGAATGGAAAGAAAGAGCCAACAGACTCTGATATCAATTCAGACAGAAATTGAGAAGGTAGCAAAGGTGGTGGTGGAGGAGAAAGACGAGGCAGATGGAGAGATAAATTGGAGGGAGTGAGAAACACCTCTATAGGAGAAACAAGGAGGTAGAAACCAACAGGTGATAATGAACATTTTAGGCTTAGTAAATATGCAAAGTTATAACCACTCCTAGGTCTCAAGGGGCAAGGAGAGGAATTAGAACCTTCGTAGGAAACTTTGGTCTTCCATAGAAGAATTTACTACTACCGAACTATGGCCAGGCAAAGAAGGAGCTGAAGAATAGATATCCCAACTTCTTTCTCCTGTGACCCACAAGCCCACTTTGCAGCCCATTGACTGAACCTAATCAGAAACCATAAGCCACCACTGACAGCATCCTGAGGCACAGCAGGTCTGAGGGTACCCAGAATATCCAGCACCATTATTTTTTATTCTCCTCATACTATGTGTGAAGTAACTGAGTGGTCATCAACTTGCCTGAGTTTACAAATAAATGGCTGAAGCCTGTCTCATTCCAGAGCCTGTACTTTAACCCATTATTCTGTACTGTGCTCCAGCTACAAAAAAAAAAAAAAAAAAAAAAAATCAACAACAAAGGAAGCATGTCATTGAGCACCTACTGCATGCCAGACACTTTTCCTGTGTGCAGAAAATACAGCATGAAACAAATGCTATAACTTACTTAAGGATTAGAGTCAGTGTCTAGGAATTATGTTCCACTGCTAGTTCGGTGACTTAAGCAGATTGTTCTGGCTCTCAGATAAAAGCCTGAAGATAAGCTTTTCAGGGCTAGTATGTGGCCCTTTGAAGTCATCAAGGACCTAGGTTTCTTCTGCCTTTCTCTTCAAACCATCCTTGGTGTGTGGCCTCTGTCCTCAGAATCACAATATAGCTGCTGTAACCTAAGCCATCACATCTGCATTCCAAGCAGGAAGCAAGAGGAAATGGGGGGAAATACCATCTCCTTTTCTAAAGGCATTTTTCTGTAAGTTCTACCCAACATCTTCTATTTATATTCCATTGGTCAGAATTTAGTCACTCGTCCACACCTAGCAGCAAGGGAGGCTGATAAATGTAGTTTTTCACTGGATGAGCCCACTACTCTCATAATGACATCAGAGTTCTGTTATTGAAAGGGGAAAAATAGATGTAATCTAGGCAACCACCAGGCTCTGTCATAGGATCTTACTCATTTTTATAGCCATACAACCTAACACAAAGACCTGATACATAGTAGGTGTTCAGTAAATTACTATAAAGCTAATCTCAACTACAAGTAATTTAGTTCTTGTAGTAGAGTGTCAAGAGATAGGGTTAGAGAAGTAGGCCTGGACCAGATCCTACAGGGCCCTATCTTCTAAATTAAATGTAGCTGGAACATGACAATGATAGTGAAGTTCCCCCCAAATAACCTAGGAATAAGGAATATACATTAGACCTATGGGACAAGCTGTGAAACTAATTTTAAATGGCTATGACCAAAAAACTGAAAAGTCAATTTATGAAGTGGGAAAGCAGTTAATCCACAGGGCGGAGGTACACTCGACTGTGGCAAAGCTACTTCATTAACACATCTGAAGAAAGAAGTTACTGGGAGGAGGGGATGGAGGGCGGATGGTCTGCAATGGACCAGACACAGATTGAAGTAGTCAGGAAGGACAGTCTACCATTAAAATGCTTGTACTGTCCTTTATGAGTCCCTTTTAAGATTCCCTTTTAATATCAAAAGTTTTATTCACCTTCTATACATACATAGTAGTAAAAGAACTTTTAGTATCATTGATTGAGAAAATGCTGATACACAAATTCTATGCCTTTTGCTTGATCTGTAGAAGTTGCTTTCATATTTTTTTGTCCATGAGCCACAGTTAAGAAAACCAGTTTACATTATGACCTAGTGAAGATCACAGTTTCTCAAAATGGAACTTACTCCTCCTCTGGCAGATCAGCTAGCATTCTGGTTTGTACTTTGGTTTCTTTTGGATTTGGTTAGGCCCTGTCACCTTTGAATTCTCTTGGAAGTTGGCACCTGGCTTTTCCCTATGATTTCCTTATTTTACCCTGGAAGCTTCTTTCACCTTTAATACTAAGAACTATGGACTTTCTATTAAAGAAAAACTACTAAAGTGTTTTAATGCAGATTTGCATTTTAGAAAGATAAGCTTGGAGGAATTGTGGGTGATGAACATAATAGAAGAGAAAGCCAAATCAGAATTAGGAAATTCTTGCAGGAGTGAAGCCAGAAATGATGAGGGCCCAAGGTAAGCCTTTTGGGGTCAAGATAGAAGCAGAATGAGGAGTTTAAAAGGTATTTCTACAAACGTTAGGGACTGTTTAGAATGAACATAGCAAGTGGGAAAAAAAGGAGAAATCTAAGATGAAGAGGAATCAAACATTTCTGGTTTAGATGACTGAACAAAATATGGTACCATTCACCAAGACAGAGAATATGGCGATTGGGGGAGTTCATTTTGATATACTGAATTTTAGTTGCCTTTAGGCATCATGTAAAAGTATTTGTAGCTCAAGTTGGAGCTATGGTTATACAGACGGGGCTGGAGGAAGGAGGTGGAGGGTCTGCTGGTGTATTTGGTGGTGATTGAAGCTGCCCAAGGGCATGGCTAAGAGCAAGAGGAGCTGACCATTGATGTCACTTCTAACATTTTGTGCATCAGCTATGGCATATGAAAAAGATAAAATTGTAACTTATCATACTTATCTGTATGCCAATGTATATATATTGAATGTGATTCTTCATAGTTTTAAGGAGATATAAGTGGGAAAGGAGTAATTGCATGTTTGATTTATTATATTATATAAAATAAGATGTTTCGATTGGCATCAGTATCTTATATAGGGAGTTCTGTGTGCTTTATCACAGTCCACCTTCCCTGCTCTTTTGTTACTATTCTGTATAGCCAGGCTCTTTTACATTTAATGATTGAGCACTAAACCCAAGAAGTACTCTGGTAAATACTTAGCAATTCAGAATACCCAAAGCACAATGATTTGGATCTAGAAATTCTTTACTAAATATCTATTGAGTGAATGAGTATCTGTATGTAGATAGATAAGACAACTAAAAAGAAGCTGTGCCCTTGATTTTTTAAATAATTTTATTTGAAAATAGAATCAATTCATAAAATATTCACCTCTGTAGGATATATTAAATATAGGATTTAAGCCAGAAAACACAGCTGTGTATTTTCTTTAATAGACATACCAGGTGGGAGATTATTTCTGACAAAAGACAAAATCTTTGCCCTTAAGTCTCTTTCTGAATTACAAAAAGCAATTATTTACTATAATTTTACATAAGAATCCCAATGTATATAGGTACTTAGTTCTTTGAATCGTTTCTCTTCTCCTCCTTATAAGCATTTTACTTAATTTTCTTTTCTTCTTCTTTTCGTTTTTTTTTTTTTTTTTTCCTTTTTTTTACAGACCAAAAAAGAAGCGCCTGAGGGGTCTAAGACACAAAAAATGAAGACCTAGTGTTTTGGACAGATTTACTCTATCATTATTTACTCCTGAAGGTCTTTTTCTGATGAACAAAGTTTATCTTAATCATGTACTTGACATTTTTTAAATAGCTAATTTAAAGTTTATTTTAACTGAATGTTAAATTAACAAATTATCATAATAATCAAACTACATAAAGTGCAAATATTTGGCTTTATCTATTTTGTTACAAAATAAATATTTTATACTCTATTATGATTTAAATATTGGAGCTTTCATAATTCTTTAAGGCATTTTAAACATGCGGCTTATAAATATTTTGATTAGTTGTTATATTGGTGAGTATTTTTCTAACTATATAAATTTTGAATTTAAATGTCATAACACAAATACCAAAACACCTTACAATTTTTAAATTAATAATCACCTGTGAAGTCTACTAGAAGGCATTTTATATGCCCAATAATGGTGGTCAGATATCATGTAAGTGGATATAAATTGCTGATTCTTTCTTTGGGCTCTGTTTTTTCTTATATTTCATATTATTATTAACCAATACAATCTGGTACAAAGTCCGTTATTCCATTGGTCAAGTAAAATTTTGGTGGAAAGTGTCTTGTTACTTTGGTCAAAACAGATGCAGTATGGACCAAATATCTAGTCTGTAAGAAAAAATCAGTAGCATTTTCTCTTTTTCTTGTTATAAAATATGCTCCATTTGTCATTCAAGAGTTACAATTTAAAAGAAAGAAGAGGGGTGGAAGAGAAAGAAAAGAAAAAGAAAGAAGTATATTTTCATGTGTCAGATTTGCTCAACCACTGTTGACATAGAGGCTGGACAATTCTTTATTCAGGACAGGAGTGGGGCAGTTCTTTGCCTTGTGGGATGTTTGTCAGCATCTCTGGCCTCTACCACTAGATGACAGTAGCACCCGTACCCCCAGCCCGAGTTGTGACAGTCAGAACCCTCTCTGTCCCTCAGGGTCGCACATCACGCCCACCTCCTAGTGAAGCACCACTGATGCGCAAATCACTGATTATCCTGGTATATATGAAAAAGGAATCTATCTAATCACTGTGTTCTTTGAAAGTTTACAGTATCATAGGCTATTAGTTGAGTGTGAGAGAACAGAAAAAGCCTCTGATAGTAATATGCACTTGTAAATCTACGGTTGGCCTAAAAACCCTAATCTCATCCTTCCCTTTTATTTCGTTTGGATACATCTAAAATACGACTTTCTGCAACAAAGATTTGTAAAAACGGCCTTTCTCAGGCACGCATCCTAAATCCAGATGCCCTTATAATTCATTAAAACTAAATTTGTAGCGTAATTTGTTTCCTTCCAAAATGCTAGAAGAGAATGTCTGTTTTATTTTCACCTCTACTTATTAATCGAAAAGCATTTTATAGTTTAGTTCAGTCAACCCTGTTTGTTATATGTACGTATTTTAATATAAAGGAATACTGATTGATTATCCAAGTTAAAGTTATGGTGTGGACAAAGGCACAGAAGCAGGAAAATTTGGAGCTGATTTTAAAAATAGAAAATGCAGTGATGTGGAAATTGAGGAAGTCTTCTTCCCTCCAAATCCCTATTTTTTTCCCTCTTCCTTTCCTTTCATTTCTAGATATGAATTACTCCTTTAAAAAAACATAGTTCTTTCTATCATATCCTACCATTAGTAAAGCTCAGGATTAGACTGTGGTATGAAATCTTTTTAGATGACATTTGTGAATTTTCTAATTCAGATGCCACTCCTTCCAGAAAGTTCTATCTGTTCTACCATAGTAATTTATGTACTCTGTACTCTACATCTCTAATTCTGCTTACCATATTTTATAATAATTGCTTACTTGTCCATTTCCTTGAAGGCAAGAACTATTTCTTAAGCTTTTTTTGGTCCTCAGTATTTAGCACTGTGCCTTGAATTTAAGCTGTAAATGTTTATTTGATGAATTTGGGCACAGATGAGATACAGTGATGTAACTTTTTTTTTAATATATTAAAAATCAGAGTGTTTTTCTTTTTCTTTTTAGTATCACAGAATCTATTCTAGCTTATTTTTGTTTTGGGTTTTTTTTTGAATTTTTGAATTTTATTTTATTTTTTTATACAGCAGGTTCTTATTAGTCATCCATTTTATACACATCAGTTTATACATGTCAATCCCAATCTCCCAATTCATCACAGCACCACCCCCCGCCGCCGCTTTCCCCCCATGGTGTCCATACGCTTGTTCTCTACATCTATGTCTCTATTTCTGCCCTGCAAAGTGGTTCATCTATACCATTTTTCTAGGTTCCACATATATGCGTTAATATACGATATTTGTTTTGCTCTTTCTGACTTACTTCACTCTGTATGACAGTCTCTAGATCCATCCACGCCTCTACAAATGACCCAATTTCATTCCGCTTTATGGCTGAGTAATATTCCATTGTATATATATACCACATCTTCTTTATCCATTCGTCTATCAATGGGCATTTAGGTTGCTTCCATGAGCTGGCTATTGTAAATAGTGCTGCAATGAACATTGGGGTGCATGTGTCTTTTTGAATTATGGTTTTCTCTGGGTATATGCCCAGTAGTGGGATTGCTGGGTCTTATGGTAATTCTATTTTTACTTTTTTAAGGAACCTGCTTACTGTTCTCCATAGTGTCTAGCTCATTTCTTAATACCACTACAACCCTTGCCTTTTCTTTAAATTTCCAGACCTTCATTTTCTCTTTCTAATTTTTTAAATAAATTTATTTGTTAATTAATTTATTTATTTATTTATTTATGGCTGCATTGGGTCTTTGTTGCTGTGCATGGGCTTTCTCTAGTTGTGGCGAGCGGGGTCTACTCTTCATTGCGGTGCGCGGGCTGCTCATTGCAGTGCCTTCTCTTGCTGCGGAGCATGGGCTCTAGGCGCACAGGCTTCAGTATTTGTGGCTCTCGGGCTCTAAAGCACAGGCTCAGTAGTTGTGTCTCACGGGCTTAGTTGCTCCGCTGCCTGTGGGATTTTCCCGAACCAGGGCTCGAACCCGTGTCCCCTGCATTGGCAGGTGGATTCTTAACCACTGTGTCACCAAGGAAGCCCTCTTTTTTTTTTTTTTTAATACTTATTTATTTTTATTTAGTCACGTCGGGTCTTAGTTGTGGCAGGCGGGCTCCTTATTTGCAGCATGCGTGTGGGACCTAGTTCCTGACCAGGGATCGAACCCGGGCCCCCTGCATTAGGAGCACAGAATCTTAACCACTGTGCTACCAGCAAAGTCCCTCTGCTTACTTTTTTTTTTAATTGTGGTAAAAAACACGTAACATAGACTTTACCATCTATCCATTTTTAAGTGTAGCTTTCAATATGTTGAGTTTATTCACATTGTTGTACAACAGGTCTCTCAAACTTTTTCATCTTTCAAATCTGGAGCTCTATACTCATTAAACAACTCCCCTTTCCACCTTTCTCTCACCCTATCACACAGTGACCCAGAGCCACTATGTTGTACAGGCAGTGGTTGGATAATCACCAGGAAGTTTTAGGCCAGATTCCCACCTTTAGGGGAGGTTGAAGTTGTTAATGAGCCAGTTTCCCTTTTATTTTACGATCCTGAGAGACTAATGATAGACAAAACAAAAGAGTTTGTCTTAAATATTACTCCTTTAAAAAAGTAATTAGTACTGTAAATGCTTCAAAGAAAGACTTCCTGAGGCTTGGAGGTCACCAAGCAAAACTCGCCAGCCAAACAGCTATCTAGAGTCCTCCAAGGTAATGTTTACTTTCGTTGATTTACAGAGCCCATGGTCTAGTCCTCAGCTTTACAGGACTCAGAGACTTAATTCTGTTAATGAACTAAAGATGACACATCTTTCAGGAGTATGCCCACACTTACTGATTATAAATCGTAATGTATCAGTTGTGAGCGAAAAGTAAAACTATTATACAGAATGTGACTTACTGGGATAAACAAAAATGATGTGTTCTTGCCTTGTTTTCCCTTGGCTTCTGCAATACTGTACTCTCGTTTTCCCCCTTGCTCCTCTTCTAGATGATCATAAAACATTAGAGTTTTTCAAAGTGTCTTCCCCCTTAAGTCTTTTTTCTGTTCTGTACTTATTCTCTTGATAATTTCTGCTCCCTGGCTTCAGTTACTATATGCCAATATTCCCAAGTTTATATCCCTACTCCAAACTGTTACCTTTTAATATAGGACCTGCCTACTTGACATCTCTACTTGAATGTCTCATTGTGACCTTAAACTTAACATGTGCAAAACTGAATCCACCAAGTTTCTTCTCCAGTGTTCCCAGTTTCAATAAATGGCTCATATCAGTGGCTATTCAATGGCTTGTATTACAAACCTATGAGTCATTCCAGACCCTTTTCTCATTAGGCCTCAAGCTTCAGTCACCACACCCAGATGATCTAGCTCTTAAATAGTTCCCTTTTTTTAAACTTTCGATTATGAAAATTTCCAAATATATAAAAGGGCAAAATAAATCTTGGGGTGATGGATATGTCCACTATCTTGATTATGGTGATGGTTTCATGGGAGTGTATATGTATAAAAATGTTTATCAAATTCTACTTTTTTAAATGTACAGTTTATTGTATGTCAGTTGTACCTCAATAAAGATGTTTAAAAAAAAAGAAAGGTAAGAGTTAGGAAATCACCATTTAGTAACCCCTGATGAAATGATTCAGGCATCAATCACCAATGAATGCTAAAGCAGTTAGAGGATATCGCAGAACTTTATATCAGGTCATAACCACCAAAATGCTCTAATCAACCTTAGATTATGTTGATTTATGTGACTCTTGATGTGATGTATCATGAAGTATAAAACAACACCTAGGGCTTCCCTGGTGGCTCAGTGGTTACGAATCTGCCTGCCAATGCAGGGGACATGGGTTCAAGCCCTGGTCCAGGAAGATCCCACATGCCGCAGAGCAACTAAGCCCATGCACCACACTACTGAGCCTGTGCGTCACAACTACTGAAGCCCGGGCGCCTAGGTGCTGTGCTCTGCAACAAGAGAAGCCACTGCAATGGGAAGCCTGCACACCGCAATGAAGAGCAGCCTCTGCTCAACGCAACTAGAGAAAGCCCATGTGCAGCAATGAAGACCCAACACAGCCAAAAATAAATTAATTAAATGAATTAATCAAATAAAAACAAAATAAAACACCTATGCAGTATCCTTGCAAAAAAATAAATAAATAACCTGAATCAGATCAAGTCTTCAGACCTAACTTCCAGTCTGTAGGCAAAACAAAAAATACACCAAGCTTAATGACACCACGAAAAATGAATGAGTCATTCTGGGCACTGGGAATGTTCATTGTTTCTAGGCCCTCAATGTTTCTAGGCTTTTTCAGTAGACAGAGTTATGAAATAAGTGTTTTTAAATAGAGAGGGGAAAATCATGAGTTCCTACCAGTATATCCAATTCTAATTTAAGATTTTTTTAAAGATTTCAACTTTTTTTTTTTCTTTCAGGTACGTGGGCCTCTCACCGTTGTGGCCTCTCCCACTGCTGAACACAGGCTCTGGACGCGCAGGCTCAGCGGCCATGGCTCATGGGCCCAGCCACTCCATGGCATGTGGGATCCTCCTAGACCGGGGCACGAACCCGTGTCCCCTTCATCGGCAGGTGGACTCTCAACCACTGCACCACCAGGGAAGCCCTCAACTTCTTTAATTCTATACTTTGTATTTCATTTCCTGTTCGTGAATTTCTATCACCACCTTAGCTCAAATCCTCATGTCCTCTTCCCTAGATTATGTCAGTCTCCTAACCAGTCTCCCTAAATCTACTCATGCCTCTCTCCAAACCATTCTCCACAGAGAATAATGATCTTTTTCCTTTTTTAGACACTACAATTTTTTATTTAGAGCTTAATCTACAGTTTATACAAGGCATTATAAGATATGAACTTAGAAAATGGAACAAATTGCAGTTTAGGTACAAGCTGAGAGCATAGTATATCATATTTCAGTAAATTTAATTGAAAATTTTTAAATGAGGACTTCCCTGGTGGTGCAGTGGTTAAGAATCCGCCTGCCAGTGCAGGGGACACGAATTCGAACCCTGGTCCGGGAAGATCCCACATGCCACGGAGCAACTACGCCTGTGAGCCACAACTACTGAGCGTGCGCATCACAACTACTGAAGCCTTTGCGCCTAGAGCCCATGCTCCGCAACAAGAGAAGCCACCACAATGAGAAGCCCGTGCATGGCAACGAAGAGTAACCCGCACTTACCGAAACTAGAGAAAGCCCCTGCACAGCAACGAAGACCCAATGCAGCCAAAAATAAATAAATAAAATAAATAAGTTTATTTAAAAATAAAAAAAGACTTCTGTGCTGGCATTATCAGGATAAATGCTTCTAAATAGATGGATTAAAGCATATTTTATTACCCCCAGTTAGAAGCCAGTTCTTTTAGTTCTTGTACTAGACATATGTTATGTTTCCTTTATATTCAACGAGAGTACCTACAGTTTAGAAAAATCTTCATAAATTTCTTTTAAATGAAGCTAACTTTTGATATATTATTTCTACTTTTCAGGGGGGTTTTTCCCTTATTTTATAGTTGGGCACTTTCTAATTCAAAAACCTAACACTACCTAATACACTTAATTCTGTGACCTAATGAAACAGACTCTCAACTGTATTTAGCAGTTTAGAATCTAACATATTGCCTCCAAATAGAGTGGGATGGAATAGAATAAAAATGACTGTCCTCTTAACCCAGATGCAATATAAAACAGTTCTCTTTTCTTCTAATAATAGAAATGGTTATGTATTACTTACTAGGAAAAAAACGTTTTAAGCTTTAAAGATTTAAGCTATTATTCCACAGCATATAATACAGCAATGTCCTTTATTGCTGCCAGCTTCATAAAACTAATTTGTAGTTTCAAACACAGAAAAAGCTATAATACAAGTACAATTTTTCTTTAATTTTCTAAAATTCCCCAGCATGTGGACTAAATGGATTAAGAACAGAGAAAAAAAAATTGTTTTAATTGCAATTTCTTCTTTTAAATAATCAAAACATAAGCCCAATAAATCAGAAGAAATTTTAGAAGCTGATCCAAAAACTTGAGTAACAGCTTTGCCATCTTAGGGAAATGCATTGAACACCTTTTGGTTAGTTTATGGTTATAGTTTCCTTCCAAGTAAAGCCAAGCGTGAAGGGGGTGGGGGGAACTGCCATGACTTCTAAATATTCGTGAAACATTTTTATAATATTTTTACTATATCACCCTATAATTAGCATGTTGATTCTCAAAACCGCCAGATCTTTGACAATTTTTTAAATTACAGTAAAAAAAATTTGTGTCCCTTACACAGTATCAAGGGGTGTACTCGTAAGTGTTCACCAGCCGGCTCTCAGGAGAAAGGATCCAGATTCGGTGGGACCCAGATTTCAGCGGTGAGATGGGATAAAGACCCCCAAACCACCCAGCTGGCGCTGGACAGGGATGCGCACCCTCTGCTCTGAGGTGCCAGCCAGCTCCCCACGCTGCCGCAGCCTATGGGGTGCAACCGAACCTGCTTTTCAAGCTCCTTTTGAGCTACTCTTTACATAATTCAGTGGCCTTTTTGCAGTTCCTTAAACTCTTCCAACCCCTTTTTTCCTCAGGATCTTCACCACGGCTGTTTCCTCTGCCGAGAATACTGCGTCCTTCCTCCTCTAGTTCTTAAAAAAGCTTTAAAACCACTGCCCTGGACAATACTAGAATGGGCAATGCCATCCAGACTCTGATTTTATAGGTTTTAGGTTAACAGTCCTGGCCTCACCCTGCCATTACCACATTGCCTATACCTCTGTAATTTACATTCTAGTCACTTTCTAGTCCTTCTTCTGGGAGCCTATGAGCCTGCCTTCTAGGTGACTGTGCTCATGTCTGCCCTAATCCAGTAAACTGGTGATTTTATTTTCACTCCAGAGGACTGCTTGGTCCTTATGTGCCACAATACCTTTGTGCTCCATGCCAGCTTCACAAGTTGTATTTCATTTGTTTCTGCTAGTGATTTCATCACTGCTACTGTCATGTGATTTTGAAGTCATTGTTCAGACTTCTGTTTTAACATCCCTCTTTAAAAAGGAGATTGTAGCTCATATCTTACCTAAGTCATTTAAATACAATTGAAATGCAAATGTCACTTTAATCACCTTATAAACATTGTCTTTAAATAATAGGATTTATTTATACCACTGCTGTATATTTCCAATGACATCATTTTCAGGAAGGTGCTATGAAATTCTCCAAGGCCCTATACTTATTAAGTCTTCCTTTCTCTTCCCTTTCCCCTCTCACTCCCTCTCCCTCTTTGCTTTTCTTTTTTTTGAAAAGCTTTCTTTTTTATTTCCTTTAATTAGTAAATTGTTCTCTGAATCAGAATAATGAACTTGTTTTTGTATCTTCTTTGATCTGATACTTTGTATCAGGTATTTACTTAATCTATTTTTTTATATTTATTTATTTACTTATTTATTTGGTTGAACTGGGTCCTAGTTGCTGCAGGCGGGCTCCTTAGTTGCAGCTCACTGGCTCCTTAGTTGTGGCATGTGAACTCTTAGTTGCGGCATGCATGTGGGATCTAGTTCCCTGACCAGGGATTGAACCCGGGCCCCCTGCATTGGGAGCACAGAGTCTTATCCACTGCACCACCAAGGAAGTTCCCCCCTCTATTTTCTATATCTAATCATGTATTATCCTCTCTTTAATAACCGTAGGACAATTAAAACATTTACTGGGAATCTAAAATTAAATTTCTATCCCCTAAACCTTCAAAGTTCATAGCATATGTAATTCCCTGAATGCCATCTGTTATTGCTTTATTAAGCAAGTTGTTAAATGTAGCAGAAATGTCACTAACATTCAAAACTGTGCTCTAAAATATGTGTAGACATTCTAAACTGCTGATGACTTCTCTCTCATTACTCTGCTCACTTATTTGTAATACCACAATCAGAGCCATAAATCTGCCTCTTTTACTTTTGCTTCCTTCCATTTATTTTTGGTATGATCATCTTGATTTACTATTATTAGCAAGATTGGATCATTATCATTACTGGTTACTAACACAGTTCCAGGAACACACCACCTATTCTATAAAATGTTACCTCACTTTTATTTCCTTCTAGGATCTTCTCAACATATCTATCTATTTAAAAAACTTTCACCAGGAGCTAGAACAAAGCTATGACCCTAGGGACCTAGAACAAATATGGAAAACACTTGTTTAATTCCTATTACCTTTGGTAACTACAGGATATAACACGATGGCCACTAAGGCCAACTTTAGGAGGGCAAAGAACTTTAGGAGGGCATATCCTCCCCCTGGTGTCCTCAGAGCTTAGAATAATGCCTTGCACACAACGAATACTCAATATAAGATGGTTGAATCAATGAATTTGTGGGCAAGCATAAACAACAGCCATGTCTTATGTGGCACTGAATGCCCACAAATATATATGTGTATTCGTTAATTGTAGAATTAACTGGTGTGTCCGTCCAGTTGATCAAAATAAATTATATGGTCAAATATAATCACAACATGTTTGTCCATGTGGGGTGTTCAGTATCAGGTTCTTTAGGTACCTTTGTTTCAGTATAGGTGAAATAAAATTTAGCATGTGATTGTTCCAGCAAATATTCATTCAGACAAGTGAATTGTTTTTGGTTTTGTTTTTTTTTAAAAAAACGATACTTGTTTTCGCTTTATAGAATCAGGAGTAAATGGTTTTGGCAGAAGTATACAGATGTTGATATGATTTTCTTTGGCTCCATAAATAGTTTTGAATTTATTTTTTAAATACCTGGATTTTATAACTTATTCAATATTTAGATACATAATTCCTTAAATTCCCATTTCGAGGTTTAGGGTTCAGCCCCTTCCTCCTCACACATACTACCCAGGCCACACACCTGCCCCTCTACATTCCATTTGCTTTATTTTCTTTAGAGCAACATCTGAAATTCTTATTTTCTTATTTGTTCATTGCCTGTCCCTCCTAAACAGAATATATATTCCAGGAAAGCAGAAAATCTTATCTGACACTACTGTACCCCCAGCACCTAGCACAGTGCCTGGTACAGAAAAATTGTCCTTCAAAATTTTGTTGAATGGTAGAAAGAAAGGAAGGAAAAAAGAAATGATATTTGCTTCCTGATTTTTTTTTTTACATTGAATTTTTGCTGGAAAATGTCTCAGTCCATTCGGGCTACTATAACAAAATATCAGACTGGATGGCTTACAAAGACCAGAAATTTATTTCTCAATTCTGGAAGCTAGAAAGTCCAAGATCAAGGTGCCAGCAGACTCAGTGTCTGGTGAGGGCCCATTTCCTGGTTCATGGGCAGCTGTGTCTTGTTGCTGTGCCCTCACCTGGCAGAAGAAGTTTGGGAGCTCTTGAGCTCTCTTATAAAGGCACTAATCCAATTCATGAAGGTTCCACCCTCGTGACCTAATCACCTCTCAAGGACCCCCCCTCCCCACCTCCAAATACCAGCACATTGGGGAATACAATTCGACATATCATTCTGGGGTGAAACAAGCATTCAGTAGAGCAGAAAAAAAACGTTAACTAATTCGATGACCCTTTAGCCCATGTTACCCAGAAAAACAAGATCATTTTCCATCTCTATCTTAGCATCTTTTTTTCCCTGTTCTTAAAAGAAGAGGCTTGGGTTTCCCTGGTGGCACAGTGGTTAAGAATCCGCCTGCCAATGCAGGGGACACGGGTTCAAGCCCTGGTCCAGGAAAATCCCACATGCCGCGGAGCAACTAAGCCTGTGTGCCACAACTACTGAGCCTGCGGTCTAGAGCCCGTGAGCCACAACTACTGAGCCTACGCACCACAACTAATGAAGCCCGCGCGCCTGGCGTCTGTGCTCCACAACAAGAGAAGCCACCACAATGAGAAGCCCGTGCACCGCAATGAACAGTAGCCCTGGCTCGCCGCAACTAGAGAAAGCCAGCGCACGGCAATGAAGACCCAACGCAGCCAAAAACAAATTAATTAATTAATTTAAAAAAAAAAAGAACAAGAGGCTTTTCTCCCTTCCAAGGTTAACCCCGTTATACTTGTACTGTTTACCTTAGATTAACATCCGTGGGTGAGCAGATGATCCAGGAAGAGTGAGGAGTGAGGAATGTAGAGGGCCCAAGACAAAATTCGAACATTTGAGGAAAAGACAAAGGAAAGGAAAAAAAAAAAAAAGAGAGAACGTCTCATTTACCCCTTGCAATCTGGTTTCTGCCCGAATCGCCAAATTGAAAACATTGTCCCCGAAGGCACTTGCTACATACACCTCCTGTTACTGAATTTCTAAGTCTGTGTCTCTCACCACGTCCTGTCTAAACGTCCTTCTCTCTCTAATCCCCTGGATAAAGTCACTCCTCAATGTTCAGTTGTGAGCCCCATGTTTTGTTTTGTTTTCCTCCATTCTCCTTTGAGCATAAAAAGTATCAGCGGGAAATAAATGTATCCCGCGGTCACCTTCCCCGCCCACGCTCCATGTTTTCCATGAGGAGGAGTTTTCCCAGATGCTCCTGCCTCTTTGCACCTCCTGACTATCTGATTGGTACATTTTGTTTAAGGAACTGGGCTTGTAAAGTTTTTCCTCTTTCTGGTTTTTTTTGTGGTTGGTTTTTTTTTGTTTGTTTGTCTTGTTTTTTTCTACAAAGGAACCACCTTTTCTATCCCTGGGACAGTACCCTGCTTTTCTTGTTCTAAGTCATAGTCATCACCTTGTGACGAGAGGGTAAGTCTGAGGCACAGTGGGGGGAGACTAAGGCCCACTTGACCTTCATTTTCAACTATTGATATATCCTCTGATATAACATTCATTAATAAGAAAGAGGGGAGGGCTTCCCTGGTGGCGCAGTGGTTGAGGGTCTGCCTGCCGATGCAGGGGACACGGGTTCGTGCCCCGGTCCGGGAAGATCCCACATGCCTCGGAGCGGCTGGGCCCGTGAGCTATGGCCGCTGAGCCTGCGCATCCGGAGCCTGTGCTCCACAACGGGAGAGGCCACAACAGTGAGAGGCCAGCGTACCGCAAAAAAAAAAAAAAAAAAAAAAAAAAAAGAGGGTATAATCTCTATCCATTGCTTTTGTCTTCCTCATCTAGACCCTGCCTGGGAAGAAACATTCTATTTATTGAGCTCGTCACATCTCCACAACAGTAAAGATTTTTTTTAAATGAGATCTGTGTACTCATCTTGAATACATATAAAACATCTTTTTTTACCCTTTTCTCTTCCTGATACACCTTTCTGGTGTCCAAACATACAGAACTTATTCCTCCCGAAAGAGTCAGTGCAGACTAATTTATTTGAGCATTTATTTTTTCATCACTTTGGAAATAAAGGTGTCACTAGTTCTAATAGTTAGTACAATTGTATTTTTTTTAAGTCCTAAATGATGAAAAGTATCTTTCTGTGTGAATGAATCAGTTACTCTCATCTGTTCTCACAGATGACTTTCAAATCTTCTTCTGTACCCCTTATAATCCCTGGAGTCTTTTCTACTTCCAGTCCTATGTTACCAATTGTCTACAGAATATTTCCTCTTAGATTTTATTTTATCCCATGCCCTACATGTTTTTCAATTCTTTGAAACTTTTTATTTTGACCTAATTGCAGGCTTACAGAGAAGTTGCAAGAATATTGCAAATAATTTTATCCTTTACCCAAATTTTCCAAATGTTAATATTTTATCACATTTGCTTTGTCCTTTTCTCTAGTCTCTCTTTTGTTGTCATTCTAAACCTTTTGAGAGTACTTTGAAGATATGATTTCCCTTCATTGCCAAATGGTTCAGTGAGCATTTCCTAAGAACAAGGACATTCTTTTACATAAGAAGAGGACAACGATCAAAATCAGGAAATTAACATTGATACAGTACTGTTATCTAATCTAAAGACCTTATTCAGATTTCACCAATTGTCCCAATAATGCCTTTTATGCCAAGGAAAATCTCCAATCATTCATTGCATTCAGTTGTAGTATCTCCTAAATCTCCTATAATCTCGAATAGTTCCTCAATCTTTCTTTGTCTCTTAGAACATGGATATTTTTGAAGAGTACATGTCAGTTATTTTGTTGGCTGTCCATCAGTTAAATACTCCTTTGACCCCATCCATCCACATTAATTTGCCCTTGGAACAACAATGAATAAATGTAATCCATTTTCCACGTGCATATTCCAGTTTCGTATTTCATCACCTCTCAGTAGGTGTGTGATCACTTAACCTCTCTGTGCCTTAGTTCCTCATCTTTAAAACTGGAATAATTACACCTTCCTAATGAGTTATAGAGAGGCTTAAAGGAACTGATATATTTAAAAGGAATTTACCCTACAAACTCATCAAGTTGTATACATTAAATATACGCAGCTTTTTGTATGTTAATCATACCTCAATAGAGTAGTTTTGTTTTGTTTTTTAAAAGGGATTTACCCAATGCATGTCACAAAGTCATTTGCTTTTCATGTGATTTGATTTCTCAACTGTCCACCATTTTGCCACTCTTACATAAATGCATTCTAGTTTGCCCATGTGTCTCTAAAAAGGGGCTTCTAGAACTACTCACCAAAATAATTGTCAGCCTCATCTGACTATTTTTTTAATTTATTGATTGGTTGATTGATTGATTTTTGACTGTGTTGGGTCTTCATTGCTGCACACGGGCTTTCTCTAGTTGCAGCAAGCGGGGGCTACTCCTTGTTGCAGTGTTCAGGCTTCTCATTGCGGTGGCTTCTCTTGTTGCAGAGCATGGGCTGAAGGCGCGCAGGCTTCAGTAGTTGTGGCACGCGGGTTCAGTCATTGTGGTGCATGGGTTTAGCTGCTCCTCGGAATGTGGGACCTTCCTGGACCAGGGCTCAAACCTGTGTCCCCTGCATTGGCAGGCGGGTTCTTAACCACTGCACCACCAGGGAAGCCCCTCAGACTATTTAATATTGAACCTGTAGTCAGTTAAAACCCCTAAAACTTTTTCTGCATAACCTTTTTTGGTATTAGTATCATTACTACAACTAATATTAGCACCAGTACTTCTTGACCTAATTATATGTGCCAAGATCTGCACAGAACACCTCTTTGGATGGCCCTTTATGTTATGTACTTCTCCCAATTCCATGCAGTAGTTATTATCTGCATTTTTTAGATGAGGAAACAGATTCAAAGCAGTTAAGTCACAGGATTTGTATAAGTGAGAGAGCTAGAATTTAGTCCCAGGCTTATTGGAACCCTTAAGACTCCTGATTTTGCCAACAAACATATTAGCTTTTTCTTCCCAATTTGCATCTTGTATAACTCTCATGTCTTCCTCCAGGTCATTGATGAAAATATTATTTGAGAGAGACCCCTGTGATAAATGCTGAGCATTTTCTTCTACATTGAAATCAATCACCCTCTGGGTACAGTTTTTACAAATAGTATAAATAAACCTTGCTAGATTGTAGGCTAATTCACCTATAACCATCTTATCCACAAGAACAATTTAAGAATTTTTTTTTTCATGCCTCTGGCATCCCCCCTGGCTACTAATCTAATAGCACCACTGGGGGAAAAATGTTTGTCTTAGTTTAGCCCAGCTTGATTGTACTGGAATAATATTGGTCCCTAGTGGTTATTCCTTTTCTTCTTACAAATTTTCCCTTTTAGTAATCTATTCTAGAATTTTGATAGGGGTGAATTCAAACAATAGTAGTTTCCAAAATTCTGGTCCCTTTCTAACAATGTCACTGAGTTGCTATGTGACCTAGAAAAGGTCACTCTTTTGACCTAGACATTTCTGAATGAATGAGAAAATTAAATCCACCATTTTTTAAGCTCAGGGTACAAATTACATTTATTTGATTTTGGCCACAACTTACTCAGCAAATATTATCTCTGTTTCACAGATGAGAATGCTGAGAGTTGGAGAGATTTGGAAACTTACCTAAAGTCACTCAAGTTATAAGGGGTAGAGCTGTTAGATATATTGAGTCCAAAAAATTAATAAATAAATAAGTGGCACATTTTTGCAAACTCTTTATGCTGTAAATCATGTCAGGACACTCTGCTGCCATTAATTGTTCATTTGTACCAAATGGTATAGACTAAAAAGTAGATTTGCTTGAGCATCTAAGTGTTTCCTACCCAATCAAATCAGTAATGTATCAGAAGGCAACAATCCTCAAAGCGTTTTCAAAGGAGCACTCCAGTAGCCTCAGGCTAAAGCAGTTCTGTCAAATGTTTGACATAAGTTTCATTCTACTGATTCTCTTGGAGATTCAAAGCCTTCGGAGGAGCCCTTTAGAAAAGAAACCCATTTAACATTCGTGAGCCACAGAGCTAGAGTTTCCCTAATCACTTTTGACACAAGCTGTTATAGGTGTTAAAGTAGTTTTTCTTTTTTCGTCAGTTTCTACTCCTTGGGACTCCAAGGATGTTTCTCCGGGGGGTACAATGAGGTTTAAAAACATATTTTTATTTATATGAACATACCTCTTATTTGACAGTGCTCCCTCATGTCCTGAGGGACATGAACCTGGCCTTCACAACCTCCTAGTTTAGGGATGTGCTGTTATCCCTTTTTTTCTTTTTCTTTTTCTTTTTTTTTTTTTTTTTTTTTGGCTGCGCCCATGCAGCTTGCCGGATCTCAGTTCCTCTACGAGGGACTGAACCCGGGCCTGGGCTGTGAGAACACCATGTCCTGACCACTGTACCGCCAGGGAATTCCCAGCTGTTACCCTGATTTTACATTTGCAGAAAAAGGTCTACAGTTTCTAAGGAATTTGCTCAGGCCTGACAGCAAGAGAAGAACCAAACCGAGACTCAGGTTCAGATTTTTCTCAAACCCAATTCAGCACTCTTTCACTCGACTCATGTCTTTGTTTTTCTGCCTTTGATCATTTAAAAAGCTTGCTGACATTTCCGAAAACAAGCAACTTTGGAAAATGGACCAGGTTATGTTAAAAATGGTCGATGGGGGCTTCCCTGGTGGCGCAGTGGTCGAGAGTCCGCCTGCCGATGCACGGGACATGGGTTCGTGCCCCGGTCCGGGAAGATCCCACATGCCGCGGAGCGGCTGGGCCCGTGAGCCATGGCCGCTGAGCCTGCGCGTCCGGAGCCTGTGCTCCACAACGGGAGAGGCCACAACATACCGCAAAAAAAAAAAAAAAAAAAGTCAATGACCTTTACATTACGACTGTTTGAATACTAAAACTGATATTTGGAATTTTTTCCCTTTTGAAAAGTTCTTATTCCTCCCTCAGCATCAGCAGTTGGGGCTGGGGATGGAAACGGGGTAGACCATACTAAGTCTGAGCCATGTGGGAAAATGATGGGATCCTGAAAACAGCAAATTAGCCCACAGCTATACCTGTTTACATAGTCAATGTGTGTTTGTTCTGTTTGAAGATACTTCAAAAATAACAACTGTAAAAGAGATTACTGCTTTGATCAGAGAATCTGAATCTCCTTTGTTTGACCATGAATAATTGGTCTTTGTAATGTTAATGCTTCTTTTAAGGAATATCAGATCTGTAAATGCACCTTAATTACAGGCAAGCCGTTTTGGAGGGAATTCGCGACAGCATTTTATTGAAGGTCTTTTCTAGTTCCCCTTCAAATCTAATTACAGTAGAAAGACTATTTTACACCAAGCAGCAAAAAGCTATAATTATTAGTGTTTTCATTCATGTTCACATAGGTGAAAAGAGTTATCTTATTGAAGAATAAGGTTGAAATCTTAAAAATGTCTTAGTTTTCCTATTAAGCACAGAAGGAGGTAAAGCCTTAACTGAGTTATACTTGCTAACCTGTTAACCATAATCCAACCGGCAGCTCTGAAGTCTGTTTTCCCCAGACTTTACACTTGGAAGCACCACTTGGGAATCCGCAACTTAAGCAATGATTGATTCCTAAATCTTGTTTTTAAATTTGAAACCAATTAAACAATCCAGTCAGAGTAGGAGAGAAGAAAATATCTTTTTAAAAAAAAAAAAAAGCCTTCCTACTGTAATTTTGTGGTATTCAGCTTAGTTATTTTTGTTGTAAGAAAATAGATGTCAATATATAAAGTTAGATGTTGCTGAAGATGTGAGGAAATGGGATTGCTAAACTGCAGATCGGGTGATTTAGTTAGATATGGGGAAGAATGTCTCAACAGCAGAATGAAATCTCCTTACGTGGAGGTGGCTTGAAAGTTGCATATTTTATGAAATGGTATGGGGCAAAGCTTGTGAACCAAGCAGGGCCTGCTCAAAGAGGGGAAACTTTCCATAGACTGCATTTGCTGTCTTACTTTGTATTCAATCGCAAAATGGAATTTTCTCCTCCTCTGGCCAGAAGGCTAACAACCGTTAAGCACTTATACCTTGCACCCACCAGCTTCCACCTTCCAACCTGAGTGTACTTTTTGCAATATCGTGTTAACATTTAAACTTATCATTTAAAAACTATGAATAGAGCCCATCACACCTGTATAGGAGGGGAAATGTCTATGAGGTTTAAACCACACTGAGTTAGCACATTCCCAGTCATTTGGGGTGTGGTTTTTTTTTCCTAATTATAGCAGCAATTAGCTTTGCAGCATTGCATTCATTCCGAACAGCAGGGATGGAGAACAATAATCTTGTTTACCTGAAGCTGGAGAGAGTGTACCTAGCTTTGTTCCCTCCGCAGCCTAATCTAAGTGCTTTGCGAGGTGCCATCCTGCACAATAGAGTGTGACTGGGCCCCTCAAAGAGCCTCCCTCACCTGGTTAATTCAGTTGTCACTGAAAACCTCCACAAGGTCAATGGAAAACAGGTAACACGCCGTTTCAGACTTAATAAGGTGGCATCTTTTATTTACATGGATTTCAAAGACAGAGCCCTCAGATATAGTGATCCCTTTTTTTTTTTTAATCGCTTAATCTGTTAAAATTATCCCAGGGAAAACAATGGAGCTCCTTTAGAGTGTTCTTGACAGTGAATGAAATAGGAAGATGGCTGTTGTCAAAGGCTCTTCTGCAGTCATGGGGAGGAGAAAATTATTAAATGGACAAGTTATTTACATTTGAAAATGAACTGCATCTCACACGGGGACATTGGGCGACCGGCGATTCTGCCTTACAATGGGAACGTGTCATTAGTTTTCATTTTCCACAACAAAGATTTTAGGGTAATTTCCTTTCATGAGAGTTGTTTCTCTTCTATGTACATGACCCTTCAAAACCACTGATGTCACCATCAGAGGGTCTTCGGTTTGGGTTTGGGTTTTCCTTAAGAAGAATAGCCTTGATTATTCTAAATACCTAAATATTAGGGCAAAAGTTTGATTGCAGCCAGCAAGTACTGAAATGGTGGGTGGGTACAGTACAAATGGGTCATAGCCCTTGTACAGTGCCAAACGATAATACTCTGAAGGTATACTACAGCGTTTGACATATTTTAGTGTTTTACAGTGTACACAGTTTCTCTACTGTCAAATGTAGGCTACTACAGAGGAAGAACAGTAATCAGTTATACATTAACCATGAAAGGTCATTTCCTGTGGCAAATGCAAGGTCTATTGATCAAGTAATATTTGTTGGTAGAAATGAGTCTCATTACTGAATGAAGCTTGTGAAGGAAAACATTATCTAGTGGGACATCGTGATGTGTGCAAATCATCCATTTGCTCAAGGTGGTTTGAATATCATCAAATGTTTATCTGCACTTCTTAAATGTAATTTACTGACTTTTCAGCTAATCAATCCCCAAAGCTGCGTTCTTTTGTCAACTTACTAGGCTGCACATTCAAACAATGATTAATTGCCTCATGTTAACTATGAGATAAGAAAAAAAAATGAAAAGAAAATGAATGACGTATTCACTTGGGTTACAAAATGGGCTATAAACTAGTTTCCCAGCATGAGCTGTGGTTTACTTTCAAACTTAAATAACTTGTCTATGTAACCTTATCTTCCGGGCACTTCCTGCAAACTTCATATATTATGCAATGAAGCCCATAAATATAGGTAGAAGTTAAGTTGAATGGCTGAAACAGAGTTAACCACACACATGTAGTTAAAGCTTTATCACCATTTCTGTCATAAACCTCTCCCTTTTCTTTAAGAGATTTACCAAGCTATCATAAAAAAGTATTATGGCTGTATCTTTGCAAAAAAAGAACCCTTGAGAAGTGGCTTACCTCCTTAAACATACTGGACTTCGGTTTACAGTCCCATAGTCCTGAACCATGAGTGCCGCCACATGTCAGGAAGGCCAGCGTGTTTGCATGTCCAACGTCGCAGGGTTGAGGTGGCACCGGCATTTATTATTCCCTTATATTTCATAAATTCCTAAAAAAATTAACACAGTATAACTCCAATGATGACATATTACTAGAGGTATACGATTTAAACACATTTAGCCAAGTCATCAAATAAACAAGGAAAAGTGTAAAATAGAATGCTTTATGGGGAAAAAAAGTGATTATACATAATCAAATATCTGTAATGAGAGGGATAGAAATTTTCCAGGCATATAATCAGCCTAAAATAACTGGGCAGGAAAATTGAAAGGATCAGATCCCCTACATTGACTTAGTAAATGGCTATAGCAAGCATCCTGATGATTCTGCGGACTTCTTTTCAAGAGCTAACACCAGTGGCATTATATTTTGCAGTATATATGTAACACCTTGAGAAACTCAGTCATTGTAAGTTTCTAATATATATATATATATATATATATATATATATATATATATATGTTTGTTTGTTTTTTGCGGTACGCGGGCCTCTCACTGTGTGACCTCTCCCGTTGCGGAGCACAGGCTCCGGACACGCAGGCTCAGCGGCCGTGGCTCACGGGCCCATCCGCTCCGCGGCATGTGGGATCTTCCCGGACCAGGGCACAAACCCATGTCCCCTGCATCGGCAGGCGGACTCTCAACCACTGCGCCACCAGGGAAGCCCCTCTAATATATATTTTTTAATGGGTAGACACAAGCCCTCTCTTTCTAGGAATGATTTCTCTCCAGAAATATGAGATTATCTTTAATTACCTCTTACTTTCTGTGTTCCTATCAGAGAAGTCTGAGAATCATGGAGTGGAAATTACTGGACTTGAGTCAAAAAACTGAATTCAAATTCTTCAAGGCCCTTGTCAGAGATCTCTTCCTCCAGGAAGCCTTCCTTGACTGTCTGATGCAGATAATGCTTTATCTTTTAGGTTTTCAAGGTATTTGGTGTTTAATCTTTAATAACAGTTTTGGTCCTCTTTGAGTCACCAGTGCTCTTTAGCACAGTTCATGTCCCATAGTAGGTGCTCAGTAAATGCTTGTTGAATAACGGGTTTCTAAAATTGAGAGGGTTCTATTAGGTGAGATGAATCCTTTGGTTCTTTTCAGACCAACCACATTCCAAGAATCCTAGCTCATCTTCCTAGTAATAGACATTTATAGAGATAGGCTACTTTTTGCATGGAATCACCAGTGCTTAGCTGGGACATAGCTAGCAACCTCCCTCCCTGCCTGCCATCCACAACCCGCAATCTCTCTCCTCTCTCCAGAGGTAAACTGTTAACAGTTGTGTGTTAGCCATTTTAGACAATGTATGTTTCTCATAAATCACTTACATAAATGACACCATGAAGTATGTATTAACCAGTGACATTTTTTTTCACTTATTGCGCCTTTAGAGACATTTCCTGTCAGTATAGATATAGCTACCTCATTCTGTTAAAATTTCTGGGTAATATGTGGATAAAGTAGAATTTACTCACTCATTTACTTGACCATTACTTATTGTTGGATATTTAGATAATTGTCAGTCTTTCATTATTACAAACAGTGCTGCAATAAACATTCTGCTACATCCATCTACTTTAGCGCACACTTAAGGGATTTTGAGGAATGAATTTCTAAAAGTAGAATTTCAAAGTGTGTGAAAATTTTACCTTTTGATAGATGCTTTAGAGTGCCCTGTGCAGAGAGCCATTTTACCAAGACCCTACAAAGTTATATTTTTTTTTTTTTTTTTTTTTTTTTTTTTTTTGCTGTACGCGGGCCTCTCACTGTTGTGGCCTCTCCCGTTGAGGAGCACAGGCTCCAGATGCGCAGGCTCAGCGGCCATGGCTCACGGGCCCAGCCGCTCCGTGGCATGTGGGATCTTCCCAGACCCAGGCACGAACCCGTGTCCCCTGCATCGGCAGGCGGACTCTCAACCACTGCGCCACCAGGGAAGCCCCAAAGTTATATTTTTACTAACGTTATGAGACTTCCAGTTTCCCCATACCCTCTCTGAATCACTTTCATTTCTGTACATCAGGTGAGCAAAAATGGTTATCCCATTGCTGTTTGTTTTGCATTTCCCTGAGAATGGTGGGGTTGAGAAACTTTTCATACATTTATCAGCCTCTTGTACATCCTCTTCTGTGAATTGCCTATTTACCACCATTGCCTAATTTTCCTTGGGTTCTTTCTGTCTCACAGATTTTTTTTTAAAGATCTCTTTTATGATTGTAAATATGAATCCTTTGTTGCAAATGTTTTCTCCCAGATAGTCACTTACTATTTAGGGGTTTGGGGTAAAGGGGTCATTTGTCTTTTACCTTCATGGTCACACTGATACACAAGACTCTCCATTAGGTTAGACTTTCCCTTGGACTTTATTATATAAATTCTTTATATAGCATGTAGAAATTAGGTTTGATCTATCCGTGGGCCAACTGTTCTCACCAGTTTACCCAGTTTGTGATTTACCCTAAGCACTATGTCTGTTCTTACCTAGAATTCCCTCCTCTCTCCTCCTATCGGCTGTTTTGCAGAAACTTGTGTTTTCTTTAAGGTCATTTCAAGAATGAAAGTCCACAGCGGATCTCTCTCTCTTCCTTGTTCACTATCCACTGGCACAACGTTATTTTGTTATTTTATGTGCACATATACTGTAACTTCAACGAGATGGGAAGTTACCCAACCAAAGGTCCCTTGCTTTTGACATAACTCCCACTGTCTAACACATAGTGGGACTCTAATAAATAATTGTTGGTTGTTTTAAAAATTCTTTTTTATAGGAAAATACTTAATCTATCCCTTCTCCCCCAGACATGTACACCATCCCTGTGCATTTCTTCAATCATCTTTTTTGTGTAGTTTGTCTTTTGCTCCATTTGTTGTTAGGTCACACCTGCTTATAATGTCTGAGGTTCTAAACCTCAACAATAAATTGAGAGCAATGTTAAGGGTCTGATTTTCTGAAAATTCTCTGGTGGCACAAAGAAGAATTTAGTATTTTCAAATTTGAAAGACACATCTCTAAAGTCTAACTTATTCCCTGGGATAGGTTTTTATTTCATGCTATCTGAGACCTGTCTTCTCAGACACTAAAGAGAGACTATGGCTTTACGGCAGTTGTTTTTTTTTTTTTTTGGTTTATTTGTTTGTTTTTTAAAATTAAAAGTCAAAAACCTAATCTACACTACATTAAAATACAATTTATATTTCATTGATTGGTCAAGTTGTTCTTCTTATTACTACTGCTTCTACTGTGCTTTCCTTGAAAACAATTTTTTTGTATCATAAAATGTTTCAAAAAGATACAAAAGTAGTGAGAATGAACCCTTCATGTACTCATCAGCCAGCTTCAACCATTATTAACTCATGGTCAGTCTTCTTCATTCATACCTTCATTCAGTGTTTTTCCTCTCTGGGTTATTTTGAAGCAAATCCCCAAATGTCAAATCATTTTATACTTAAATATAAAACTTAAGTCCAAAAATGTAGTTCAAAGCTCTGGAGGCCCTTGTGTTTTGTGTGTGTACGTGTGCATTCTTCATTCAGACATGCATTTTCATATAGTACTCTACACGACAGAGCCATGGTTGGCTAAAGAAACAAAGATGAATGTAACATGTAATATAATAAAAATAAATTTGATAAGTGCAGTGATAGTGGTGGTACACAGTACACAGGGCCATCACAACAAAAATGATAGTTCCATAAGGCCTGTATGTTTTAGCTGAGGTGGGATTGCTTTTATGGGTTTGTGATAGGTTCTCCTCAATTTAACTTCGAGTCTCCTACAAAAACAAATCTGTGAAGACCAGTGCTAGAAAGCAGGATCTCATCTTTTAAAATAAAACAAATAGGTCTTAAACCTTTATTCTTCTTTTTTCCTTTTAATTTCAAAATGATTTCAAACTTAAAATGTTGCAAGAATAAACAAAAAATTCCCATATTCATTTTACCCAGATTCATCAGTCACTAACATTTTGCCACATCTGCTTTCTCTGTCTCACTCTTTCTCTGTCCCTGTTTCTGCCTATCTCTCTCTGTACACACACACACACACACACACACACACACACACACACACACTGGTTTTGGCCTTGATTAATTCAACCATTAGTTGCAAACATCATGACCCTTTATCCATAAATATTTAGGGAGTATATTCTAAGAACAAGGGTATTTTCTTATATAACCACAGTTATACTATCGAGTTCAGAAATGTAGCATTGTCCATACTCAAATTTTGCTAATACCCCCATAATGTTCATTGCAAACAATGCTGCAATAAACGTTCTGGCACGTCTATCTTTGTGAACATTTAAGTGATTTTGAGGAATGAATACCTAAAAGTGGAATTTCAAAGTGTTTGAAAATTTTATTTACAGTTCATACTCAAATTTTACTAATTAGCCCAATTAGGTTTATTGTGACAATTCCCTCCGGCCTCCCCCCATGTAGATCAAACCAGGATTATTTATTCCTTTAAAAAGAAACAGTAGCTGAAACTTTGTCTTTCATGACTCTTTCATCATATATATATATTTTAAATTTATTTTTGGCTGCGTTGGGTCTTTGTTGCTGCGCGCAGGATTCCTCTAGTTGCAGCCAGCGGGGGCTACTTTTTGTTGCAGTGCGTGGGCTTCTCATTGCGGTGGCTTCTCTTGTCGTGGAGGACGGACTCTAGGCACGTGTGCTCAGTAGGCACGTGTGCTCAGTAGCACGGGCTGTACAGCGCAGGCTCAGTAGTTGTGGCGCACGGGCTTAGTTGCTCCGCGGCATGTGGGATCTTCCCAGACCAGGGATTGAACCCGTGTCCCCTGCATTGGCAGGCGGATTCTTAACCACTGTGCCACCAGGGAAGTCCCTCTTTCATCATATTTACTGTACATTTTTAAAGAGTGAAGCCAGTGGTTTGTAGAAAGTTCCTCAATTTGAGTTTGTCTGACTTTCCTCATGGTTAGATTCAGGTGATGTATTTTTATGTACGGTACAATACAACACAAGATAAACAACGTTGCATCCTTCTCAGTTCATCACATCAAAAAAAAAACCCATGATATCAGTTTGTCCCATTAATGATGATGTGAATTTTGATCATCTGCTTAAGGTAGTGTCTGCCAAGTTTTTCCATTGGTAGGTTACTATTTTTCCCATTGTAATTAATACCTTATTTGTGGGGAAATACTTTGAGACTATGTAAAATATCCTATTCCTCATCAGAATGGTACCTAATAATTTTAGCTTCCATTAATTCTTGCCTTAATCAATTAATACTACGAAGGTTGTTAAGAGGGTGATTTTTCTAACTCATTTCTTCTACATTTTAAGATGGCATTCTATGAAACTTTTATTCTTAATGTTACCTTTTATATTTATAAGAATAAAATTGAGTTCACCATCAATTTTATTGATTGAGTTCATCATCAGTTGTCTCTCTGGTGTGGGACACTGTGCTCAGAGACATCATGATGGACACAAAGACAAGACCATTCGTGTCCTGCAGGGACATGCAATTTTGTAGGGGGAGATGGATTCAAGGCAGATGGTTAGGAATGCTTTACTGAGGATACAAAGCTAATGGGAAGGGGAAGAAACCAAAAGAGTATAATTTTTACTCAGGTATACGGAGTGACCTTGGGAAAGGGGTGGGATTTTAGCTGGGCTTGTGATTTATGGTATATGTAGTCAAAGACAGACATTGGAGGGAACAGCAGTGGCATTTGGGAAATGAAAAATAATCCCTATGCTTAGAGCCTAAGGCTCCTGGGAGAAGAGGCAGGGAGGCGTAGGGAGATTCCAGGCTGGAAAGATCGGCTGGGGTTGGCTCAACATCCGGAACTGAAGAGTTTGGACTCCAGTTTACTGAGAAGCAAGAAACATATTTGACGTGTGTGTGGAGGGGAGTTACCTGTCAGATAATGCTTAGGGCAGGGACTGTATCCTACCCATCTTTATATTTTCAAGGCCTACCTCAGCACACTAAGGGTGTTCAATAAATGTTTTCAGGCACCAGTGATGTGCTGGATGATTTAGAATAGGTGTGTGTGTGTGTGTGTGTGTGTGTGTGTGTATGTTTTACTTGTGGGTTGAGGTCACGATGGGAGGGTGGAGAAGGGGCATGTGGGCCCTTAACTCTGAAAGCAGCTCTCTACTGACTTGTATATAGAAAAATGTTTAAAATATTAAGTTCCTAGACCACCACCAACATGCTCCCCTGACTTTAATTTTCAATTCCCAGAAAGCAAGTTTGGGAATTACTTTGAACAACTTTAGGTGCCAGTAAGGAGAGCAAGGCTCTCAGAGAGAAGATAGTAAAGACATCCCATTAGAAACCATTTTACTCTATATCGTCTTTATGAATATTTTAGAATTTAAAAAACTCCAAAAATGGGAATTCCCTGGCAGTCCAGTGGTTAGGACTCGTTGCTTTCAATGTGGTGGCCCTGGGATTGGTCGGGGAACGGAGATCCCACAAACCCTGAGGCGTGACCGGAAAAAAAAAAACCCACAAAAAACACAAACAGCTCTTAAGAGATGCATATGAACTTTAAGAGTCTATGCATTTTGTCAAAACACTGTAAATAACCTAGTTCATTTAATAGGGGAAAACAAAGCAAGAAAGTAAAATGAGATACCCAAAATAACTTTGAGTATAAATCATTGCAGAAGTCTTGTTGATCACTTAGGAAATAAATTAAAGCATATTTATATTTAAAACATTCCCAGGTTATCCCTTTCCAAACTTCAAACCTTGTAATCTCTCTTCAGCTTGTTTATTTTGCAGTGAATGCTGAAAATCTACTGGCTTGGTTAAGAAGGTTTACATATTTTCCCAGCACAGGGTGTCGGCAAGTTGTGGCTGTATTTGGTGCTTTCAAATGGAAAATCAGTTGATCTTCACCTACAGTTCCAATAAACCCTTAATTGTATAGAGATAACATTTATGTATGTTTTTTATTGAAAACATTTATTCTGGTTACAAATGGAATATGTGGCAATTGTGAAAAATTTGGAAACTATTCAAAGGCATAAAGCAATGTAAAACCACCCATCATTTGACCATCCAATGAGAGCCACCAAAATACATACGTGTTTTGTATTTTCTTTTCATCTTTGGGTCTGTGTTTATAAAAACCTCTTAACTTTGTTTTACTTAACATGTCATGAGTATTTTCCCATGTGACTAAATATCCTTTAATAATATGAAAATGGTAGTAGATTCAGTGGCTGCTATTGAACTACTCTCCTCTTGTTGGATACCTGGGTCCTTTTCAGTGTATAATGCAATATATTTCCTAGAGGGAGAATTATCTATTGTTTTAAACGTTGTTTACATTTTAGCCTTCTTCTGCTTATTGTCAAACTGTCCTCTTCAAAATTTACACAAGTTTACACAACCATCACCAGTGGATAGACGTGAAGGCATGAAGAGCCAGCATTGGGCTTAGCACTATCCTCACACATTTCATTCACAAATTAACCTCCAAAGGCGTATTTTCTTGTGCCCCGTGCTCAGTTCACTTGAGCATTCAGTAGGAGTGCCTCACAGCCTAGGACCATTAGTGCTTCTGTCATCACATGAACAGCAATTGGCTCAAAACACTGCTCTTTGTGATGCTGGTGATGAGGCCTCCTTAGTGTTCTAAAAGATTGTTTGGTGTAACTACTTCAGTTCAGGATTTTTCTCTTGACCTTTCCTAACATGTTGAGAGTCAGAATTCAAATACTGTACAGTTTAAGCTACAGTATGCCTGGCCTGTAACTTGGTTCAAGGCATTTATAGTTGTCTGCTTATTATACTTACAAGGTGGAAAAAACAAATCCCAGTACCCCCAAAAGGTAAAAAACTGTTTTTTGTATATTACTAGAGTTTTAAAAATAGGATAAATTATAGTACATTTAGGAATAAGGGCACATGGAGAGTTTTATGAGATATTTCAGGAAGAACACATTTAACTCCAAACTTAAATATAAAATTTAATTCCTTAAGAACTGGGGTTGAGATAGTAAAAAAATAGAATATGAAGCTTTTTTCTTGACATCACTTTAATTTATACAAAAAGAAGTCTATAATTCTACTTAAATTACACACTGTTTCATCACAAAAGGAAAGGACATCTTTTCTCGTGTGTCTTAATTTTTTGAGTCAAAATGGTTTGAATTTTGACTAATCTCATTTGAAGCTTCTGTTTATTGTGTTCTTTTCTCAATGACATTTTTTTTCTTTCTTTGTGGGGCTACAAGCAGTTGCCATTAATGAATAGAAAAGATTAAAAGTGCGAAATAAAGGACAATAATTCTGTCTTATGTTCCTACTAATACAGATTCTAACACTAGGTGGATAATCAATTATTATCAAAAAAGTCAATTTAAATTGAATAATCTTACCCTAGAGGAGAATTTACTCCCTTATTAAAAAAAAAAAAAAAAGATTTTTATTCTTTGTCATGCTTTTTCTATGGCCCAATATCACTCGGAAATTTGACTTTGATTTTACCGAGTTGCAATATTCCATGAATAGTTTCCAAAGTGAATAAAATGTTGTCAAAAATACTCTAGATCCCTTAATTTCAAGCTCTCCGTGACGTGTCGGCCAAACAACAGAATACAGATATTTCTTTTGCCGTGTCTTCCTAGGAACATTGCCCTAGTGATAGCTTCATATTTCTCTCATCTCATCATTCAGAAGCTATTTATCCATTTTTTTCCACTGCTTCCTTCAAACCTCCCCCTCCCCCATCGTTGAATGCCTATTCAGCCTCCACACATTCAGGCGTATTTATTCCCGTAAAGATAGTGACACTTAGGGTTTATTCTAAGACTAAATCTGTGTTGCCCAGTGACTAAGGACTTAAGCATGCACACTGCTTCTGTGCTTACCCTCCTACCTAACTTGACTACTCAACTTTTCTTCTTTCTTTCCCTCTGAATTCTCTGTTTTGGCACAGTTCAGTTAACACACCACTGCCAGGCCACTAATTGATTTTCGAAACCTGACATTTGTTTTTTGTTTTCTCCTATCTTCCCTCATGGTACAGCACTACTAAGCAGGAAGGAATGCAAAGAACTAGAAAGTTCAAAGTAATTGAGTATCTGTCCATTCACACTGTCTGGCTTCACGCCAATGCAGAACCTGGAACATTTGAAAAATATTTATCAAGTTTTAACCCTTTTGGCTAAGTTAGTGAAGCAGGTTTGCAGCTGGAGCATTTGTGTTCACAGCAACAGCAAGTAAGCTTGGTTGAACATGTCTTTTATATGCTCAGAACCGCATGGCAAATGTCTCAGAAAAGGATTTCTTTCCAATTTCTGTACTATTGTACAGTGCTAAGCTAATTATTTTCTGTGAGACTGCAGACCTGGGTATTTCAGAGAAACTATTACTTAAAAGTGGCAGCCTTATTTCATGAACCTTTATGTCAGGAATGAAATTTAAATAAATGCTGCTGTATTTGAGCAAAAAAGATTGTATTCAGCTTCTCTGCTGTAAATGTGTTTCGAGCCCAACCATAGGGAGGTTCATATCTGCATTCATTAAGAAAAGTGGAAATATGAAAAAAAATTTAAAGGACTATAAAAATATTTTATTAAAAGTTTATCAAATAGCTTTTTTTTTGGCATTGGAAACGCTTTTGTAAATGAAAGCATGTTAAAAAATGGTGTGAAATGTAGAAATATTTCCAGTAAAATAACTGGATTTTATTGCAGCGAAAGCTTAGGTTGAAATAACAGGCCATCAACGCTCTGGTTAAAAAAAAGAGAGAGAGAGAGACAAAAGGAAAGGTCTAGATAGGTTTAAAAGCAAATTAAAATATAAATAGATACCAACTTGTATTAAATCTAAGTTAGATTTAAAGTTAAAAAGAATACAAAATTCTATTGAGTTATGTGTATCACACAGGTTTGATCATGTTATCGGCATTAAGTACTAAAAATCTTGCAAGGTTCATTTTTTTTAAAAGTTACATTAAATCCCATATCAATTCTATAACCTGTTTCTAAATTATTTAATTATATAATTGGGTTCAATATCAGAGAAAATCAGGGCGGCTTTTTAAAGGTGAAGGTGGATGGTGTGAGACTGCGTAGAAAAAAGTTTGCCAAAACACATTAAATAATACTTTGGTAACATGAAAGTAGTCGTCAACCATTCTCTGAAATCAGTGATCACAGCTCTAAAAATGAATCATTAACAAGAACAGAATGAAAAGGAGAAAAAATATATTTTACAGCATAATTTTATGTTTTCTAATAATAAATAAACACCTGTAACACTTTGTGTATATAAACTTTTTAAATCTACACACTGAAACGAGATCCCTATCTTTGTTAGATTCACTTCTTGAAGAGAACATGTTCCTAAGAACTCTCTTTTTGTAAAAGCTGCCTTACTGTAAAGTGATGTTGTATATGTAAAAATGTCTAATGGTATAGTGTTCTGTCACCATATATACACATATGTAGTAATATTCCAGGCATTTTTATTTCAGTGTATTGTTATGGCTTCCCAATAAGCCAGATAAAAATCATGTACAAGAACATTAAAGATTAAGGAAAGTGCTTTCCTTAGGTGTTTGCTGGCAAAAATTCACCTTCCCATTATAACTCAGTCAATGGACAGTGATATATTTTGGCTATTACTTTCCTACAAATTTGGATTCCCAGTTTTCAGAGCTGCTGCTTGTCTAACGTTTGTGGCTTCTTTGGTTGCCTTTTCGTAGGAGTAGGTGCCATGGTGAAAGGTAAATGTGCTACGTTTCTGTTTTGTAAATACTAAACTCCACTTTTTGAACACACAGTGGTAGCAAAAATAAGTCAAAGATGTAATGTCTATTTAAATACGTTTCATCTAGTCGTCAGTGCTTAAATTAGATTGCATGCTTTGGCTAGAATCAACAGTGTAAATATTAAAAACTTCAAAATTCATATGACCCATCCCCCTCCTCTCCATACACGGATACGAGGTTGAAATGTGTGTGAAAACTACTCCTACCCATTTAAATACTGTAGGGAAAAAAAAACCCAAGCTTTTATGTAAGGACTTAAAAAAATACTTGCCATTAAAACTTTTATTCAGGACATTCCAAATTTGCTTTGCTAAATGGATATATCCACTGCTAAAGATACACAGAGACAAGAGCTGTTTTTAAATTTATCACACCGCCCCTAGTTCTGCGCTAAAGAAAGTACATTTTGTATATTTAAAAACACACGCTCATTAAACAAAACTCTCCAAAACCCTAGCGCCCGCACCTAGCTGCCTTCTAGGTTTCAGCCTGTGAGTTTCAGGTCCTTGCACAACACCTAAGACCTGTAAAACTCTTTTTTCTCTCTAATCCTGGCAGAGAACAGTCCGTAGAGATCTCCCTCCACGTCTCCACCCGAATTCCCTCTCTTTCCCAGATTCCACCCGCTTCTTTCCTTCCTCCGCCCCCAGCTCCGCCAGCCCAATCTGTCAGAGAAGTTGTGTACAAACTGCGCGGCCGCCCTGCGCGCGAAGCTCGTGGCCCGAGAGGGGTGCGGTCCGCCCGGCGGAGGCGGAGCTCTGGGCAAGCTTCTCCTTTCTCATAGGCTAGTCGCTCCGGCCCGGCCGGCCTCGGGGCCTCGGGATTCGTCGGAGAGCTGCCAGTCTCGCCGCTGGGCCCCGCCCCTCCAGAGTTGGGTAAAATAGAGGCGGGCGTCAAGTGTCAGTAGTCGCGGGGCAGGTACGCGCGCTAGCAGCTCGCTCGGGGACACCGGTGGTGGCGGGAGCGGGCTCCGGGGGAACGAGGGAGCGTGGTGGGGCGGGGCGAGAGAAAGTGGTCGCCCGGAGGACATCGGCGTTCACGCGAGGCGGAGCGGAAGAGTTTGGGTTTTCGTGCGCGCCTTCAAAAACCGCGCCTGCTGTGAGCTGAGGGGTCCGCCCGGAGCCTCCCCTCCTCCGCCCGCCGCCCCGCGCCGAGCTCGCCGGCCCGAGCCAGCGTGGGCGACGTGGGAAGCTCGCTCAACCCGCACTCCGTGCCCGGAGCCGACCCCCGAGTTCCCATGGCTACGCGGGTGCTGACCATGAGCGCCCGCCTGGGACCCATGCCCCAGCCGCCGGCCCCGCAGGACGAGCCCGTGTTCGCTCAGCTCAAGCCCGTGCTGGGCGCCGCGAACCCGGCCCGCGACGCGGCGCTCTTCCCTGGCGACGAGCTGAAGCATTCGCATCACCACCCGCAGGCGCAGCCCGCGCCGCCGCAGCCGGCGCCGCCGCCCCCCGCCGGCCCGAGACTGCCAGCCGAGGAGCTGGTCCAGGTAGGAAGAGCTGCTCCCTCCCTCCGCCTCCCTCCCGGGACTCGGGCGTGTCTCGCCGCTGCGACGCGCGGGCGACAGGGGCCGCTCCAGGCTGGGGCGCGCGTCGGGGCGCACCGCGGCCCGGGTCTGGGGGGCAGCCCCGCCCTGCCCTCCTGGCCGGGCACTCGCTTTTCGCCGGGAGAAGGTGGGGGTACCTGAAGGGGAGGGTCCAAGGGAAATGTGCCCTGGCAGCTCTGTCCGGGAAAGGTTAAGGAGGGAACTGGTGCTCACGCGCACCTTAGTTGTTTTTCTTCCACTCGGGGGATGAAACCTCGTACCTCACGCCCTACTTCGCTTCGATTCTGCGTGTCCTCTTAATCCCGCCTCCTGCCGCTGCCCCGGCCTTGGACTCCCCCCCTACCTACCCCCGTCCCACGCCGTCCCGGGTTCAGTGGAAACGCAGATCGGGGTGCTGGAGGGAGGCCCCTCGGGGTGCTAGTTTCATATCCCTTGGTGCAACCTGCTTTAGACGCTATCGTAGGGCTGCCTTTGGGAAACGGAAGTTGGAAAAGCTAAGGTGGTGTTGGAGCGCTTATTTTTCCTTAAAAAGAAAGACAAAGAAAGACCAGGGGTTGTTGGTTTCTACATGTGCATGTAAATTTCCTCCTGGAGCCTCGATGAAAGCTGGCAGTTGGCTTTTACACTTGCCCGGCAGCAGAATTAGAGCAACCGCCTGTTTCTTTCGCCCACGCAGGGAGTCATATAGCCCAGAAAAAACTTCCCGGGACTTTTAGCCTGTCCCAAGGAAAAAAAAAAAAAAAAAAATTGGAAACATACCCACATGCAAACAGCTGGAAGAGCTAAAATCAGAAACCACTAACCACCATGGGAGCGAAGTGCACGAAAGGGTTTAGTTCGGTTTATTTCAAGACGCCTCATTTAATAGCCCCTTGGTACACTGTGTATTTGCTACCCAGCTTCTGCTCCGGGGGGTCTGCGAGTGTCGCAGTGCTGTGAAAGGGCAGTGGCATTTGTCAGAGAAGTGACTTACAAGACCAGAGCGTTAATTTTTATTTTTAAATCGTGTCTATGCGGGAGACACGGTCTATATCCACACCGAATGATTCGGGGTCTGATTTGAAACACTTGAAATTAAGTAGTAGCAAAAAATGACTATTATTCTCTGGTTAGGATGCCGCGGTTGATCGTTCTATGAGCATCTAGTTTGGGGTGTTTTGTGTGTGTTTGTGTTTTTTTTCTGTTGAAATTTCCTTTCAGTGTAAAAAATTGTAGAAGTTTATGTTATACCAGGAAAGACGATAGCTGGAAAAGACGGAGGAGACCAGTTACAAGCTGGGTTGTGTCCTAAAAAAAAAAAAAAAAAAAAAAAAAAATCACCATTTTAAAATGATTTGGTTATTTGTCAGTTTGCTGCTTAGAAGACACAAGAGGATAAGGATGACTGAGCTTTTTACAGAGTGAGGGGGAATGTAGCATTGGCCCACTGAGGAGCACACGATAAATCTTTGGCTGATGACTGTGCTGGCGACAGGCAGCCTCTCCCCACCCACGGGCCCCTTAGCACCACTCTACCAAGGGAATGGTTTTCCCCTAGGTAATTAAAGATCTGTTTTAGATAGGGATATGAATAGGAACATTTCATTATCATATTAACCAATTACAGAATCTGCTGATTAAAATCAACATTTAGATCAAATGGTGAAGGGTGAAGTTGGTTTGTTCTTTCAGTGTATAGTATGTTTTGCTCAAGACATTGTATTTAAGTTTCCACTGAACTATAAAATGGAAAAGGCACTGAAATAGCCAAGGAATATGTTTTATATTAAATATTTTAGCAATATCTACCCAAGCAAAAAAAAAAAAAAAGGAGAGAGAGAAACTTTGCAATATTATGGTTAAGGTTTGCTAGGGTTTTTTTTTTCTTTCTGTTTTAAACACTGAATTTACCTGTATGACATGAACGGAATCAAGGTAGTTTGGCCATATTACAATACTGTATTTCAGTTGCAAACTTGAATGTAATGGGGCAGGGAACCCTGCTTGTAAGTGAGTGATGATAAAGTATACTTTATTATTGCATCAGAAAGGAATATTTTTTCTGTTTGCTTCCTTTTTCTTCTTGGTTTGTCTCTTTCACTTTTTATCTGGGGTTGATTGGGGGCTATTTTACCAAATACTTGTTAAACACAGTTTCGTAAGTTTTTGGTGAACCATTTTGTTACACAATTGACAAACCTGATATGTTTATAAGCAACACTTAGGAGTTTGCCTTAGTACTTTTCATAAGGATTGCTGGGGGGAATTTTTAGTAAGCACAGTTTGTCCTTCCTGAGATGATGAATTGGGTGGATTATACATGTTTGTATCTCTTCTTTTTTAGACAAGATGTGAAATGGAGAAGTATCTGACACCTCAGCTTCCTCCAGTTTCTATAATTCCAGAGCACAAAAAGTATAGACGAGACAGTGCCTCAGTCGTAGACCAGTTCTTCACTGACAGTGAAGGGTTACCTTACAGTATCAACATGAACGTCTTCCTCCCCGACATCACTCACCTGAGAACTGGCCTCTACAAATCCCAGAGACCGTGCGTAACACACATCAAGACAGAACCTGTTACCATTTTCAGCCACCAGAGTGAAACGACAGCCCCTCCTCCGGCCCCGACCCAGGCCCTCCCTGAGTTCACCAGTATATTCAGCTCCCACCAGACCGCAGCTCCAGAGGTGAACAATATTTTCATCAAACAAGAACTTCCTACACCAGACCTTCATCTTTCTGTCCCTCCCCAGCAGGGCCACCTGTACCAGCTCCTGAATACACCGGATCTAGATATGCCCAGTTCTACAAACCAGACAGCAGTGATGGACACTCTTAATGTTTCAGTGTCGGCCGCCATGGCGGGTCTTAACACTCACACCTCTGCCGTCCCGCAGACTGCCATGAAGCAATTCCAGAGCATGCCCCCTTGCACATACCCCATGCCAAGTCAGTTTCTTTCCCAGCAGGCCACTTACTTCCCCCCGTCACCACCAAGCTCAGAGCCTGGAAGTCCAGATAGACAAGCAGAGATGCTCCAGAATTTAACCCCACCTCCGTCCTATGCTGCTACCATTGCTTCTAAACTGGCAATTCATAATCCAAATTTACCTGCCACCCTGCCAGTTGCTTCGCAAAACATCCAGCCTGTCAGATACAATAGAAGGAGTAACCCTGATTTGGAGAAACGACGCATCCACTACTGCGATTATCCGGGTATGTGATCCTACCTGGTTGAAGCATCGGTATGTGTATGTAGTGTGTGTTTGTGTGTGCCTTTTTACACGGGAGAGTAGTGCTTGACAATAAAAAAAAAAAAATTCCCCTACTCTGTTCTTGTCGCATCCCAGTCTCTGTGCCTCACCCAAGTTTGTAACCGTTTCGTTATCTAGTGTTTATGTGATGTGTTAAAATATCTGGAATATTTGGGAAAAAAAGGTTAGTTTGGACTTTTTTCTCTTTAATATTATATACCTTAGAGTCTTGTTTACCGTAGCAATCTAAATTGGAGTTCTTAATTCTACATTAAGTACCCTGAAAAGGGATTATTACTTAAGTAAGGTAGGGGAAAATAAGGGGTGGGACTGAAGAGTAGGTTGCTACAAGACAGAACTATCTACAGAATAGACTTCAGGTTTGGTTCTGATAGCATGTGAACATATGCTCATTCTTGAATGAGATACGTGGCCCAAAATATAAATTGATGATGGTTATGAATATATCTACAAGTTGCTGGCATAAGCTAGTTTATGATTAATACAGGGTATAATTTATTATACATGATATGGCATGACATACTAAATGAAAAAGCAAGGAATGTGGGAGTACAGAAAATTGCAGTCATCTTGGATAATGGTTTAACACTGTCAGCTCTAGAGCAATTAAAAATTCTTAAATCACTAAAGTATGTGTTACTAGTATAAAGCACCTACCGGTATAAGCACAGATTTCCCATGTGTAGCTTGGCTTGATTGCCTGCTCTCTTTCTGCTGAAGTGATACATAAAGCAAATCGCATTATACCTTTAATCAGGTAGTAGGGGAGTATGCTTTAAGACATCTCTTAAAATTGGAAGTTTCAAATACCTCCTTGCGTGAGAGATTTCTTCTTTAAAGCCAGATTTTCAACACCGAGTCATCAGATGTAAAGATTGCAAAAGGATCTCCAGAATGACACGCTGTTCTTCTCCTTTATTTTAGGCTGCACAAAAGTTTATACAAAATCTTCTCATTTAAAAGCTCATCTGAGGACTCATACTGGTATGTTAATTTTCTTGTTAATTCTGTGAGTTGTGTAAACAGTATTAAGTGGTATTCATCCTTTAAAAGCCAACACGTGGTTTGATCTCTTCTTTCTTCTGTCAACTTTTATTTTTTAATGGCCTACCTTTTCAGCACTGGCTTGGCTCAAAACTCAGTTCAGTGAAAAAGTTGGGTTCCAGGAAGGCTGACGTTCCCTCACTAAGGCCTTGCCCTGTCATCTCACATAGAATTAATTGCTCGCAAACATAAACAACGATGTTTACTAATGGATTTTAAAACTTTAATGGCACTGCTATTCCTATCTTGAAGGAGAAAATGTAACTCATTTTCTCCCTCCCGCAGCAAATCAGTTGGCTTCTATAAAACTGTGTCAAACACTAAAACCTTTTCTGTTTAGCATGTAAAGCATAACTGCTGAATACATTATCTTTAGTTTCACCTTAACCTAAAATATCTGCGTTTAGCATGTTTTCCATGCTTGGTGAAAGGTAGGGTCGAAACTGCAGAGCATTAAAATCAGGCAAAACTGGGGTCGTGGTATAAAAGTTACTCTACATCCTACCCCAGCCCGTAGTTTATACATCAGAGAGACTTTATCCTTATTCTAGCTTATATCTCATCCGTGTTTAACATGTTTAGCCCCTATAATTTTATGAATACATATCTTGTCAGATCTATACAATCATTTAAAAATGCTTTTTCATTTTAAAACTTTACATCAGAACTCATTTGAGGACGAAACTAGGTGGCAAGCTGTAAAAGCCTCCAAGTACCCAAAGTATTTGCAAATATATAGGTGGTTACTGTTCGTGATTTTCTTAAAAGGATAGCCCTAAAGGGAGGAACCAATACAAACTGACGTGTTTTTTTTTTTTTCTCTCAGTAAATGCAGCTTTAACCTAAACTTCAGAGAATAAGTTTGCTAATAAAAGCAATGACCTAGCAAAATGTTTTATTCCATCATTGCTATGGAAACCAAAGTATTCAACAGTTCCTTTGAATGAGTTGTTGGATTAGTGTGAGGACTTGAATCTCCCCAGGCTGGATGTTACTATGGAAATTGAGTTTTGATAAATGAAACAGTTATCTCTTAACTGCTGCATTAAAAAGTAAAAGCCTTTGAACAAAGGTCAGTGCTGAGATAAGGCTCTAAGAGGAATATGGCTGCAGACATTTTGTATGCACGTTAGGAAGTATTGCTTGATATCGCAGTGATAAACACTACTTCTTCAAATCTGAATAGTGTTGGCGACAGTGTGGTAGATTCCTGGGCTTTCTGAGCAATTGCTTTGAAAGAAATGACATCTCATGTATTTATCAGTGAAACCAATGGGTTAATTCAGCCCCAAGTTTTTAGATAGAGACAAATTGATTATGTAAAAGGAAAGATCCAAACTCAGCAGCCCAAAGTAGAAGTTATATTTATAGTTAAACAAACAGCCATTAAGCACATAAACTCAATCTGAAGTTTTCAGAATACATATGACAAGGCCATGAAAACATTCCCTATAGAAATGCTAAACGATCCTTTGTGTGTTACAAATTAAGGAAACGTTGAAAATGTGTTTTTACTTGAGTTTTGATTAAGGAGAAGAGGAAATAACTTCAAAACTTTTGAACGATTGTTTTATTTTCCTTTGAAAGTCCTTGAAACAGGAGATAGAAAGGAGAGAACACGTTTCTCCTGAGGTTAAAGTCTCCTAATAAAAGAGGAGGGCGATACTATATAATGATGTAATCAACTGCTTATTGCAGGGATGTAGTCAGAGCATATCTAAATGGCCTTGCAACCCCTGTCAGGGTTTAGTGCTCTGAATGCTTATACCTAGGATTCTGGAACTTGACCTGCTGGCAGAGAAATTTAATAGTGGGTTGTCTTAACAATGCTTGTACTTACAAAAAGAAAAAACAACTAAAAAGATGTAGGCCTAGTTTGGGTCCCATGCATGGACTTTTTCACCAGATCATAAATGTGTGGCCATCGACATCTGATGAGTGAGACCCTGTAATCCAGTTTAATAAAGTTTTGTTTGATAGCCTTTCAGATGCCTTGGGGAGGGTTTGTAGCAGACTTGTTCATCTGGCTAAACCCGTTCTTGGGTAATCATAGAGCATTGAGGTTGTTTTCTCCTCATTTCTAGTTTCTAGACAATGCCTTTGAAAATTACCTGTGCTCTCTCATTGCATCCTCCCCACCCTGCCTGTTGTTTTTTAATGAATGTATCTGAAAGCCAGCGAAGTCTTTTTTTTCTTCTTCCTTTAAAGGCCCAGGTATTTCTAAGTAACTGCTGTCATGTAATAGATTTTTGTTTTCTTTCTGTCTCCCACCCACCCCCTACCCACCTCCCCTGACAATTTGTTAGGGGACTTTAAAAACAATTTATATGGGAAGGTCGATCTTGTTTTTGATACCAAAAATAAAAAATGACTTTTGAAATGATTGCCATTTTGCAGGCAGAATGTGAAGGACCCTAGGATTTCTTTGGAATATAATTGTGATTGCTTTAAAATGTCAAGTTACCTTATGTTTTAAAAATGATTTGAGCAATTAAAACAGCCTATGCCTGAGTTCTATTTAATTGCATATTCTGGATTTTTAGGTTGCAAATGCTTCTTGACTTAAAAATTGAACATAAGGAAATAGTCCTTCCAAAACAAGACCCTTTAAAAAAAAATGGGGATGAAAGAAGAGTAGAAAATAATCAGTTTCTTGAACCAGAAGTCTCACAGCATTCAAGTTTTTCTAAGTTCATACACTTTGATTTCTTTATTCAGAAAGAATATGCAAATAATAAAAAGTTCTATATATGGGTAGACAAAATACCTGAAACGGATGTTTCCTCTATTCTAGGAAAGAAACTATTTCACTTAAAAACATGCTGTGTCTTTATATACATGTGATACCATACTTATAAGCCTATAAGGGTACCCTTAAACGTGTGTAGGGGTGTTTGTGTGTTATTTGTAGTGTGTGTATATACATGTCATGCCTCTGGTTAGAAATAATTATGGCTGCTTCTAGGCAACAGTGTCAAGAAGTGTATATTTCCAAATAAAATTATTTGCACTCTTAACAGCGTTTAAATTCGAACATTCTACTGAAATTTGTGTAAGCCTCGTGACGTGTACAAGGGGCTTTACCCATTGCCATCATTTGAAAGCTGCTCCCAAGCACCTTTTTAAAAAAGAGATTCACATACCATTCGGCCCTTACAAATCAAGGTGACTGTTAAACTGATTCATAAATCAAAAAGAATATTCTACTGCAACCAGCAGTATAGTTGTTTCTGCTCATACATCTTACTGTCTTTAATTTCGTAGTGAAGATTTTAAAAACTTCTGAGCACAGGCTTGGGGCCAAAATATAGGAAGAAGTTAAGACTATATATAACAAAGAAAAATTTGCAAGAAATTGAAAACATTTCTCATCATCTGATACTGGTTTCTTGGTATGCCTAAGAGTACCATAAGTTAAAATGCTGCTTTTACATTGAGTGTGGAAATTTCTTTGAATATTGTGTTTACACATTAGTAAAAAAAAAAGTACTTACTTTCCAAAGAAAGAGTGCTGAAAAAGTAAATAGTGAACTCTGAATACAAATGTTTGAAATCTGAGTAGTTTTAGTCACATGTATGGCTGTGCACTGAACCCTAGAGTATATACTAAAGCAGTTGGGAAAAGAGGGTATGGTAACATTTTAAGGTCATTTGTCAGCTGTCCGGAGCCGGGCAGAAAACGAGCATTTGTGCAGAGTCTGAGCAGCACACGCACTGGGCTCCAGTATCCCTTAGACCCAGACTCTGCACGGGCTGCTACGTATGGACTAAATGACCCCAGAACGCCTTGCCATGGGTTGACAAGAAAAGGACCATTGGAAACACCCCACAAAATAAAATGGAAGCATAAATAACATAACAACACAAAATGGACTGTGGGCGAAGCACTATCCTGTTAGAATCTCACAGTGAGCTGTATTTGGGATTCCTTGTTTAAGAAAGAATTTCACAGTAAGCCTTGGAAAGATTTTGAGCCCAAGCCTACTTGTAAGGGGACTAAATTCCTACGTTCTGCCTTACTTGCTCTGTAGAACACTTTCTTTTCTAATGACATTTATATTAAGATGTTACCATGTATACTTTAAAATACAGAATCTCTGCTAGAGATTTATTGCTAAGCACTGATTTTAGTTTCAGTTTGGGTACTAAAAAATCCTTAGGTATAAATTCCTGTCTAGTTCCTTGCTCTACACTTATTATCCATTAAATATATTAGGTATGGATTTTTATTTTAAAATACTGACCATGTTGATAATAAAGGTATTTTGATCTGTAGCACTTCCCCACAAATAGAAAACATTCATAATGTTCTGAGCATGAGTTACTCCTTTTGTGGAACTGTGGGAAGTGGTAAAACACTTAAAAAATATAGGAAGGACTTCATTTCCTTAGAAAATGATTTAGAGCTAAAATCAGCATATGATTGTATATATGGCCTTAGTGGAGATCATGCAGTTTGGATCTAGAGATCAATATTGGTTAAATGTGTAACCTGTGTTATCTGTAGAGGTGAAGAAGTTTTGCAGGATGAGATTATTTAGTACTCAGTAATTTTTTTGAGTCTATATTTGAAAACTATGCAGGAAAATGTATCACATTTAGCCTGTGTTATATGTTACTAGTTAAACATTCTTAAATTATTTTTGTTTGCAGCTTTGAAATTTATTTTCTATATTGACAATTTCAAGTTAATGTAAAAAAAAAAAAAATAGTGGCTTAAAGAGATTCTCTGGTTCAGACCCCTGGAAAGGTATTTATGAGCGTGAAAGCTTAGAAACAATTTCTTTTTAATGACTCACTGGGAAGATTAAACTTTGCTTCTGGGACTTGTTCTTTCATCTGAAAAACATTTACATAGAAAATTGATTAAACATTGTTTTGAGATGATAAAGCTTATGGAAGGTTAAGAAGTATAATTTGATTAAGTCAACGTTTTTGACTGATCTTGTGGAGGATCCAAAGAGAATCTCTTCTTCCTTTTGTTTTTATAAATTGGTGGGAGAAGGTGGTTCATAGATGGATTAAGTAGAATTGCTGAAGTTGAGACAGAAACAGTTAGCTGTGAAGGTAGTGAGACTGTAGTTTTTTTCAAAGTAATGGTTTAATCACCAAAGGTTTTTACTTTGGCAGATATTTTTAGTTCTATAGAATGTAATAGTTGTTGACTTGGAGCTACATCTTTTCAGGTGAAAGATTAGAAACAAAGTAATGTCCTACTTCAGTAAGTGTCTCTGTAGCAGCATTCCTCTTCTGTCAGCCTGTATTATTTATATTCAAGGATCTTTAACAACTCTGATTAAGGGTGAGTTACTGTTGTAGAAGTACACCATAGGTAGCTTTCATTAAAAAACATCGGGGCAAAAGAAAATACTTTTGACTACTTTATAAATATAAACCTTTAATAAGAGTTGGGAAGAATCTGCAGGTCAAGGTAACCACGTGAAGTGCAAATTAAAGGAAAGGGTATCTAGTACTCATTCAGTGCCAGAAAAATGAAAACAGAATTTTTCTAGCTTGGTTAAGAAGGAGAAGGTAAAATATTTCACCAAGACTTTGCTTTTTAAAAAAAAAAATTCGGTTTGGGCTCTTATTACAAGAAGGTGAATCTGAATGTTGTCTTTTTGTCAGGAGGCACAGGAATTAGTATTTCATTAACACTATCAATGATAGAGGATGTTTTTGTCCAGAACCCTTAGGAGAAGTAGCAGAGAGGAGCTTAGGTGCCTAGGGATTGGTGCTGCTGGGGTAGAGATATCCTGTCACCCAGGATATCACGCCCACCCCTGTCCCCTTCAGGTGTGGCAGTTCCCTGGCTGCCTTTGGCCAGCACTAGGGGCTCCACAACTGCTTGGTTTTCATCAAATCCTATCCAATTCTGGAAAAGAAAGCTCGTTTACATAGTTGATTTATCCTTGGACAACTTCAGGATGGATAATCAACTGATTCTGAACATGTCCTTCTGAAGAGGCTAAAAGTAGGGTTCTCGCCTAAATGTACCTTTAGTCAGATTACACTCAGTGGTCCTCAGCAAAACAGAGCCAGGCAAAGCCCTGCTGCAGGTGGGTTTGTAGAAAAAAAAAAGACACAATATGGTGGCCTCACATAGATGCTTTCCTGTCTCTTACACCTTCCCTCCTTTTCCTGAATGAAAATTCCCAAGTTGGTCAGCCTTGGGCCAAACGTGATTAACCAGAGGTGCATGAGAAGTGAGGCAATAGAAGACAGTCTCTGCCTTTGAGGAACTTTCACGGCTAGTTAAGGAGGCAAAATACAGCTATTTGAAGCCTTCATTCAGCAGTATCTGTGCCAGTGTAAATCAGTCATTTAAATCACATTTAAGTGATGATGGGGATATAGAGAAGTGGAATGATTTCTCTTGGACTTTTCAGAGGTTTTCTAGAAGGAATCAGGTGAGTCCGATTTTAAAGATACACACACAGGGAGAAAGAAGGGAATGTCTTAATATATCCTTTTAATTAGCCTCCTTAAAGTGAGTACATTATTGACAGGGATACTATATCTAGTAAACATTAGGTGCATTTTGCAAATACTGGTAATACAGATCTTTGAAATGAACTGCCTACCCTTCTGTTGCCAGGTGTAGGAGATGTTCTGCAATGACCTTTAATAAAAAGATTTTTAATGGAAAATTACTGACATAGATATATAGAAATATGAATTAATGAGCCCAAATCGTCTCTTGCTTTACCTGTTTGTTAAGATACCTAACATTTCCCTATGAGTTCATTTAATCTTGGATTAAAGCTTCTTTTTTTTTAATCCTTTTATTAGAATGTATACTGTTTCAGCTCTAAATTCCTTAAGTCGCTAATGATGGGAAAAGATCTAATTATTCTTGAATTGCATGAAAATATTTTCCTCCTGAAATAAGAGCTCATTTTGAGCATCAAGGACTGAAATTCTAAGAATTAAGCTTAAGTATTGACTATTGAAATAATTTTATTCCACTTTAACAGTCAGAATAGAATATGGATGTTAAGCTCCTTGAGGCCAGAGACCAAGTCTTATTCATTGTGTTTTGCAAGTCGCTTGGTACAGGTTACACTCATCAGTACAGGTTATACTCTCCTTTACTAAATAGTGACTTTAGTTTTGATGATTTGGGGCCTCTATCAAATATAATTGATTGGATTTATTTTTTAGCCATCAGGAAGGAAACCAGGTACGCAAATTTGCTGTAACAAAAAAGTTACCTAAAATAACTACTGTAAGATAAATATTGCCATCTGTGATATTTTTCTTTTGTTAGAAGAATCTGTGTAGAACATTCTAGGGAAAGGCCTTGCTGTGAGTCTATTGGGTATGTTCAGCAGAGCAGAGAAACTTTTCCCATTCTATTGTGGTGGATTCAAAAGTCATGTCTTAATCTATTCAACAGAAGAAAAAACATCTCTAAAGACTTTTCCAATACTTTACAGACATGTTCTCCTAACCCACTGAAGTTCCTTTAGCCTGGGGTAAGAGAGAGCCATCATTAGGTGATATTTGGGGATTGTCAGTCCCAGCATAGAACAGCTCTCAGGACTCCACAGGTCCTGAAAAGCAGGTCTCCGCCCAGCGAGGGATGGCTCGGTCGGGGTGTGTCCTGGGCTTCAGACCATCTGGGATTTCAGGCCTGCTCTCAGTCCCTTAAGCTAGTCATTAACTGACCTTCACAAGTGGCTTCAGAATCTTTAAATAGAGGTGAACAATATCTTTGTGTTCCTGAAATCATTCATATAGAGCGTGTATTAGTGTTTGCTCATGGAGGACGCAGGCAGGACACTGAGGAAAAGTGGCGGTCGGGCTCCTGAGCGAGGAGCTCATCATTTTGCTTCTAACTCCTGGAGGTGTTGTGAGGATAAATGAGACACAAGTACCGGAGTTGGGAGTGTGTGCTCAGTGTCTGCTTCTGCCTGCTCCCTTCTTCTACTGGTGATGTCTTTGCTTAACACTAATTGACTTAATCAGTATGGACCCATATGTATGTGTAACTTTAATTTTTTAAAAGATCAGGGATTTCTAGTAAAATAGTCCTAGTAATTTTAAAAGAGAATGAGAAAGTACATACTTTATTTGAGATGATTGAAGCTCGTTTTACATGCTGTACAAATTTGTCACTTTTTTTTTTTCTTTTTGCCTTTGGAAAGTTTCACATTAACAGCATGAGAACTTGAAAATACAGTTGATGTTGAAAGAGCTTAACTAAATATTTTAAATTGGTGGTATTGGAAAGAGATTCTGTAAAAATCCAATTAAACTTTTGAAAGCTCTATCTTGTTGAAATAACTTAAAGGAAGTTAGTTTGGTTTCCCAGAAGTACTATGCATAGTGTTTCTGGCTGAGGAAGAAAGGCCTGAATCTGCTATTTGGCCAGAAATTGGGTACCAGTTTCCTCTACAATGTTTTACTTGAGCCGTGTTGACACTTGAACAAATCCCGTAGAAACTGCCTCAAGTGGGGAATAGTTGTCCTTGCTTTTATGGTGAAGCCCTGGCCCCATAACTAACGTCCAGACAGTGGTAGTATTCTTGGCTGAATAATCTATAGATACATATAAATTGAGAGCAAAACCCCAAATGTTTTAGGAATTTTCATGGCTACCGTTTTTCAACCAATCAGTAAAGTAAACTTTTAAAACTACTGATGCAGTTTATTGCTTCCTAGCCAGTAAAAATAGTGAACAAAAAGAGTCTAGTGTCCCTTGTTTCTTAAATAAACTCTGAAAATTCAGTTCTCTTGCCATTTAATTATTTAATTCAAAAGACTAGAATGACTTCTTTTAAAATTGGGGCACTTTAGGAATTTTTTTCCTTGCCTCAGACATCAGAAATAACTTTCTCTTCCCATTAAATGACAGTAAAGTATTTAACCAACATGTTTGTTTTTGTGATTTATTTTTCACGGGGAACAAAAACAAACACTTGTGTGCAAAAGGTGAATTTTTTCTGTTTGATTTACATTGACAAGAGTGATAGCTACATTTCCAACTGGCCTTAAGACATTTCTATGTATTAAACAGATTACATGTGAATATAAGTGAAAGAAAAGTGGTTTATTTCTTGTTACTCAAAAGGTTTAAGTATATTAGCTTAAATTCTTTGAATTTACTCTGAGGGGAAAAAAACACTTCAGGTATTGAGGTGTGCATTTTTTTTAAATGGAGCGGTAGGAACCTAAAAGGGACTTAAAAACACAAAAAATATCTGTGTCTTGGCTCAGAGGCCGAGGAGAGGAGAGGCGAAGAAGGGTGGCTAAGGGGTGCACACCACAGGCGTTGAAAGAAATCTTCTGGGAAGTAACTGGTGCAGAATTCAGAGGGCTGCTCTGGCCCTTCCATCTTTGTCCTTAATGGGATTTTGTTCAGGAGTCAAGAGTGGTTATCAGGACGGCAAAACACGTAAACCACGAGCTGTGGAAATCTCCATTTATGTGAACGATGTCTTTTAAAATTTGGACTCAGTTGAGTAATCTTACAACTTCCTGAATATGATCCTGCTAAATCAGGCAGAAAGGTACTTGGATTTCATCGTGGTACTAAGTAACCAGCGTTCAAAGCACCTCTTCCCTTGCAGAGGAAAACGTTTTAAGGAATTTAGGAGTTTGGCTATTCAGCGTTTTAAAATGCTATCCACATAAAACTCAGCAATAAGCCAGCAGTACTTTAATATGCAGATTGACTTCACAAACTCTCATCTTAAACTCATGGAAAATTAAAACAAAATAAAGCAAAAATATAGGAACTACTAGTGAATGCTCAGTGAGAAGTTTTTAGGTTTGGGGATTTATTTAGAGGAATACATGATCTTAATTAAATAGGATTAATTCTAAAACTGGGAGTTACGACTGCCTTATAAATAGCAAGTAGTTTTTTTTTTTTTTTTCCCAAAGGTGCCATTAATTTTATTTGTATATCAAAAGTATGCGGTGATGCAGGGCAATTGCTTGAAGTCAGAAGCTGGTCTGGAGTGAAGGATAGCAAAGGCTTTGACGGACCATCCAGGAGTTTATTCGGGCGCCACTGTAGGCAGAATCCTTTGGGGCTGCCAATATTGAGTAGTTTGGAAAGATTAGCAACCAGCGAACTTTAGACAACATTAAGAATAATACAGATTGCAGGGGGTAGGGCAGCGGCTCAGATATCAATTCACTATTTACGTGAAGAGAGCTGTGAAAGAACAGGAAGATTGAATTAGAGGCTTTTCTATGTTACACATACAAGCTCCACGAGGTCAGGCATTTTTGTTTTATCCTAAGCATTCAGGACGGTGCCTGGCATATAATACGCATTTGGCACGTCGTTGATGGAGTGAATTTTGCTTTTTGGCGCACTGCATTGCAGAGGAAAATTAAATGCATTTATCAGCAAATGTTAGAACTATTATGGCTGTTTCAGGACCCTTCACCAAAGTGAAGTTACCAGTACCAGACTTTCTGATCTGGCTGAGGAATTATGAAATAGCAAATGCATAAAGCTTCAGCACCATTCAACTTTACTCTTTTTCTAGCTTTGTTTTGCTTCAGTCTGAAAAATGGGAAGGTGTGTATGTATGCATACTGGAGTGAATTTCAAAGAGCCAGTGCCCAGTAGTCCATTTTGGAAAGCCATGTGTTCAAGCAAACTGGCTTACGTGCTGGATGTTTCAGTGTGGCTAATTTAGAAACTTTTAGGAGCACTTTGTTGAAGTAAAGGATCTCAGTTGTGGTCCATTAAGTGTATAGTGTTGGTGAACAGAATACTTTTTCTGTCTGTAATTAAGTGCTCCTCCGCAAAACAGTGACTCTCTGCGCTAGATGACTCGAGGGGTTTTTAGTTCATCAGGGAATTCGCACACTTCCCTCCTCGGAGCATGAGTTTGAGAGAAACGCCTTAGCAGGCAGTACTGCCCGTGTCCGTGTTCCGAGTCACCCCTTCACCTCCTCCTCTTGGTCCCTTGGCGCAGGTGAGAAGCCGTACAAGTGCACCTGGGAAGGCTGCGACTGGAGGTTCGCGCGCTCGGACGAGCTGACCCGGCACTACCGCAAGCACACGGGGGCCAAGCCCTTCCAGTGCGGCGTGTGCAACCGCAGCTTCTCCCGCTCGGACCACCTGGCCCTGCACATGAAGAGGCACCAGAACTGAGCCGCCGCCGCCGCCGCCGCCGCCGCCTGCGTATCGCCTGCCGCCGCTCCTCCGCTCGCTTGGCAAAATTCTAAACTACAAACTTAACTATATAAAGATGAAAACGAAAACAAAAGACTGGAAATGTATATTTTGTATATTTGAGAAAACAGGGAATACATTGTGTTAATACCAAAGTGTTTGGTCCTTTTCAGAATCTGGAATGCTTGCTGTAACCTGGCTTCACCCAGGCAGATGCCAATCATCTCAGACAGGCAGCCTCATCTCAGTGCGGATCGGGGGTGCAGGGTGTGTTTGCAGTGTTCTTCCCAAAGCACCACCGTTTAATGTGACAGTGTTTAGTAAACAAGTCAGTTGGCAGGCACAGGAAGTCGGCTGGATTGTGTGTCAAGATTTTACTTGACATGAGAGGAGTTTTTTTCAATACTAGGTAATTCTCTAGAGGTGCGCAGCATACCTGGCAATTCCAAATAGCCATTGAACAAATGTGGTTTTTTTTGTTTTTTTTTTTTAAATATGAGTTGCCTATATTTGCTCTTCGAAATTTTGTAAATATGCAAATCAGCTTTATAGGTTTATTACACGTTTTCTAAGATTCTTTTGGGGAAAAATCATAAATAATTCTTTTGAAAATAACCATGAATACATTGACAGTTAGAACCTGTGGTTAAGATACCTTTTAAAACCTTACCAAATTCATTTCTCTAGGGGGAAGAAATAATAATCATTCAAATGAACTTCAAAAGCAGATTTCATGCACTGATTAAGATCAGATTGTTTATTTTCAATATGAGCGACATTTTGTATGAATGGTGAACTCAAGAGCTAAAAGACAGTTAACAATATTCAAAAATTAAACCTCTTACAATAAGCTGAAGAGTATCATTTTTTAAAAAGACGGACTTATGTAGTTTTCACGTGGCAATGTTGAGTTTATGATGTAGTTTTCATATATGGAAACATGGAATTTATGATGCAGGTTTCATATATCGAGATGTTTGCTCGTGCAGTACAGTTGGTTAAATGCCAGTTTATGTCGACTTTGCATGTAATATACAGTGAGACACAGTAATTTTACCTAAATTACAGTGCAGTTTAGTTAATCTATTGTTAATACTGACTCAGTGTCTGCCTTTAATTATAAATGACATGTTGAAAACTTAAGGAAGTAAGTGCTACACATATGCAATATAAAATAGTAATGTGACACTGATGCTGTCAACCAAAGGGCAGAATGAATAAGCAAAATGCCAAAAGCGGTCTTAATTGAAATGAAAATTTAATTTTGTTTTTAAAATATTGTTTATCTTTATTTATTTTGTGGTAATATAGTAAATTTTTTAGAAAATTTTCATAACTTGATAAATTATAGTTTTGTTTGTTAGAAAAGTTGCTCTTAAAAACGTGTAAATAGATGACAAACGGTGTAAATATTTTGTAAGAGGCTTCAAAATGTTTATACGTGGAAACATACCTACATGAAAAGCTTAAGTCGGTTGCTGTTTTGCTTCTTTTTCCCTCTTATTTTTGTATTGTGGTCATTTCCTATGCAAATAATGGAGCAAACAGCTGTATAGTTGTAGAATTTTTTGAGAGAATGAGATGTTTATATATATAAATGACAAATTTTTTTGGAAAATAAAAAGTGCCTAAAAGATTCACGTTGTGCCTTCCTTCTTCCCCTAGCATAGCAAAAACAGTGAACAAATTCCTTTCTCATAGCTGTATAAAAGGGTCTGCTTTATGTGGGCAGTTAATAAAAAAATAATTCTCACTTTGAACCAGTATCTACTTTTGTTTAAGACAAAAGAGAGGAATTTGTTTTTACAATATCGGAGGTCTAAAGGGAGCCATACTTCATGAATGCTGATTTCTTTAGACCCCCGCCCCTGATCATTACACAGACACGTATTGACTTTACCTTTTCAAGATCATTAGTTGAAGACACTGTGGAGCTAATTTGTATATATCCTAGTTTTGTCAGAGGTAAACAAAACAAGAATTGGGGTTTTAACTTTTTTTTCCTTTTTAAAAGAGAGAGGGAATTTCCAGGTGGTCCAGTGGTTAGGACTCCACCCTTCCAACGCAGGGGCCCGGGTTGGGGCCTGGGTTCGATCCCTGGTTGGGAAACTAAGATCCCGCAAACCGAGGGGCATGGCCAAAAAAACCCAAAAAAAACAAACACTGAGATGATTTTAACCACTAGCAACAGTAAACCTTGGTTTCTAATGCCATCTCCAATAAAAAGAGCCAAGAGTTGCTCCTCGGAGAAATGGCTGATTCTGGGACTAGGGTAGGAAGGATACAAGGATGCCTGGAGCATCTTACAGCATTGAGAAGTAAGAATTAAAATAATTCCAGGACTTCTCTGGTGGTCCAGTGGGTAAGACTCTGTGCTCCCAATGCAGGGGGCCTGAGTTTGATCCCTGGTCAGGGAACGAGACGAGATCCCCCATGCAACTAAGAGTCCGCATGCTGCAAGTAAGACCCGGCACAGCCTAAAAAAATGTTTAAAAAAAATTCCTACAATGATGTTGGAATGTCAGAGCAACAGTATAAAATAGGATTGGATTGTAACCCAAAGTATAAAATACCCGTGAGTCCATGCTAATATAAATGATTGAAAATACAGGAAAGAGTTCTGCAGAAGAATTCCAAACAGTTTTTGTAGATCCTCCACCCTCAGAGGTAGAACATAAGTCCCCGCTCGCTTTAAGTTCAGGTTGCACAAAGCGACTTTATTCCAAAGAGTACAGTATGGCCAGGAGGGGAGGTAGGATCACTTTACACTTAGAGAAGCCTGCCAGACACCCTCAGCAGGTGATCAAGGTCCTCGTCAACAGCATAAGTCATGTTCATAGTATATACTCTTGGTTTGATGTTATGAAAGTGGAACTTTGCCTTGTGGTCTTCCTCCTAAAAACACATAAGCCCAGTCTAATGGTGAGAAAGACATTGGACATCCCAATTGAGGGACATTATACAAAATATCCAACCAGTAGTCAAAACTCCAGGTTATGAGAAACAATAAAAATATGAGAAGCTGTCACAGCCAAGAGAAGCCTAAGGAGACATGACCAAATGTAATGTAAACGAAATGGGATTCTGGAACAGAGAAAGGACGTTAGGGGAAAACTGAGGCAATCTGAATAAAGTATGGAATAGAGGAAACTGGGGGTGGGGTATACGGGAACTCTGTATTATCTTTGTAGTAGTTTGATAAATCTAAAGCTTCTAAATCTAAAGTTTAGAGCATCTTTATTCCTGTCCTGCCCCTAGCAATTATACTCCAATAAAGATGTTAAAATAAATAAAGTTTAGAGCAGAAGTTAGAGTGAAAGTTTAAAGTTTAGAGTGAAGGAAAAGAATCAGTATCACTATTATATATTTCAATAAGTGGGAAAATCCCTGATGGGAAAATAAAGTGAAATTGCAGTTAGTAATTTGGCATCGTAAGTTTATTCAGCCTCTCTCATTATTGGACCCCTCATTCTTTCTTCCCTGTCATTCAAGTAACAGCTGGCTCAAGAATACCACACATCTGTTCCCTAGCCAGAACCTCATTTTTTCATGGGTGAAAAACATAATTTCTTTGGCTTAAATTTATTTCTAGACATTGAGATAGAAAGGGAGGCTACCAGGTTTCTGAAGCAAATACAACTCTATGTCTAATGACAATTAAGAGGTGGGTCAGTATTCAGCTGATAATTGTAAGAATTAAGTTTTCTTGTGCATAGAAACCTTCATTCTTGCTTTGGTTCCTGGCACTTAATTGTATTCAGCTCCCTAACACTTCAATACCATTTTACTCCAGATTACAGAGCACAGCTGTTTCTAGTCTGTCTCCCTTTCTTCATTCTCCTTTTCTCCCTTTTGTAGGCTGCCCTTTCTCCTCTCTTGCCAGCTACCTGTTCACATCCTTGTCTGCCACAGCTCAGTTCAGATCCTCAGTGGAACTTCTTTTGCATTTGGAGACATTATGACACTTCAGCGTTTGAATATTTTCCAACTTCTATCATATATGTTTTTCCTCCTCAGATTGTCAGCTCCTTGGAAGAAACACCACTTCTCAGATTGCCTTTGTATTCCTGCTCTTTTTGATTGATAAAGCAGATGTCAAAAATAACTTTACGGTGCTGTGTGAATTGCCTTAAGCCCTGCAGGGGTTGAATCCATCTGATGTTCACCAAATTTCCTCTTCACGTTGCCCTGTTGATACAGCATTGGTGCTGGATTCTTGATAAGGTGTGTGACTGAAACTGTGATTATAAGGTGAGCAAGCAGATAATACCTTGTGAATTTTCAAACATTGTGAGTGAACTTTCAAAGGGAAAATTATTTTAGACAATCGTGCTGGACACACTTTCAAAGCTGCAAGCAATTTATTTACTGATCATTAGCATATCCCTTGAATAAATACCTGCATTCAAACATAGTCTGACCAGTCTTTTGGTAAAAAAGCTACCCCGTCTAGACAAAAATTGATGACATCAGCTTCCAATTAGCCAGAACACAATGATGTGATTGGACATCAAGTTAGTAATGCTCTGAGTTTTAACTATCTTCAGTTAGTTTTTATTCTCCCTTCCACTCCTTGCCCAAGTTATCTCATTTTCTGTTTTGCTTCTTTTTGTTGTTTCATTCTTACGTTGCAGCTTGTGTTAAGTGCATCACTTCATGGCATCCAATTAGAGAATCCTTAGATAAGCATGACTTGGCCTGCCTACATAAAAATGTTCTTTAAAATCTAGCTAGATTCCTTTTCCTATCTGCAACTAAGCCCACCAGAGCTCTTTGGATTAACTCATGGGCCATAACATAACAAAACAGGGCTTTATTCCCCATCACTAAATCTGGTCTCTACTTTGAAGTTAACCAAATTCCATCTTTGGTTAGATTCTTTACTGCAGTCTTAAACTAATCAATAGGAGACCACCACCACGCCCCTTTTTTTTTTACTCATACCAGAGTTATCGGTGACAAAACCTGGCAATTATTTAATACTTATTTAACAATGACTATTAAGAAAAAAAAGCATAATAAATCACATGAGAGCTATGTGTGATTAGAAGAGTTTGCTACATGAAAACTCAGAATTTCCCTTTTTCTTTGTAAACCAGCAATCTTTGTTTCAACTATCACTCTCAGTGCTTCCCACCCCCATGAAAGCATCTGGGGATATAGAAATGGTAATATTCTTGAACATGAATGTAAAAGCTTAATGCTATTTGGCAACCAAAGACACTTGAATGATGATATATATGAAAGGAATTGAATGGGAAACTAAGAAGCTCATACAGACGTCTAGGGAAAAAGTGGTAGATTACATGCCTCTAATTTTGCAGCCTCCTAAAGCCCTACTAAAATGAAGAGGCTTTTTCCTTCAAAGCATAAAGCTATGAGGCGAAAAGGAAAATAGAAGTACCAACAAGCTTGTGGGAATCGGGAAAAGCTAGACAGAAGGAGCAACAAGCTGAGCAGAACTGAAAAAGCTAAATCTGAAAGTAGTCGTGGAGAAAACTAGGAACAAACCTAATTCTAATCCCCAGGAAAATCCCAAAAGATCTCAGGAATTTGTAGACTCAAGGACTTCTAAAAGTAGAGCCAAAATACAATTGTTAACAGTTTGTCTAAGAAGTTGTTAATTACCTAGTCCACCCCCCTCCCCCCTCCCCCGACAATCCCGCAACTGCCCCCAAGCCGCCACCCACTCCATCATCAATACCCTGAATAGGGCATAACCAGCTAGTCCCCTCCCCAGCAGAAGAATGGAGGTTTATCTGCTTATTCTCTGGAGAGGGTCAAGACAGAGGGTCTCTACATTAGTAGACTACAGGCCCAGTTGTGGGGAGGAGTGCCAAACGGAAAATAGGAGAATTAAATAAATGTGCATGTTGGTTGTTGAACCAGTTCCTCTTCTCTTCTTTATTTGGTTCCCAGAATACTGGAACCAAGCCTTTATCCTCCAGGCAGGAGGCTGGAAAATTCTTCAGAATGGACCAGCCCAAGAGGAAAGATCTAAATGTACTGAAAATCCCAAGTTCTCCAATAATATGGCCCAGCCAGATCACTCACAGAGAAACCCACAGATGGTTAACCTCACACATATACTCAGAGCTTCCAGTTTTTGGTCCCTCACTATTAAATATTAATAAACAATCAAGATTTACCAGATATACATGGAAACGATTTAACATGAAAGAGAGAAAACAAAGAAGAGCAACCTGGAGAAGAAAAACTATGTGAGATAGGTAAAATATAAAAACAAAACAAAACTATTATTAATAGCCTCAGAGATGTAAGAAAGATATCACAACTATGAAACAAACAGGATGCTCTGAACATGCAGAGCAAAAATTAAAATTTGAAATATGAGAGCAGAAATGAAAGAATCAAAAGTAAACAGAAAAATGCAAAAAAGATAAGAGTTCCAGTCTAAAAGAAGATAAGTAGAGTTCTATCATCTAACAATAAGTCCCAGAAAGAGAGACTAGAAAAACTGGGGGTAGGGAGAGACATTAAGAAAATAATTCAGGGGCTTCCCTGGTGGCACAGTGGTTGAGAGTCCACCTGCCGATGCAGGAGACACGGGTTCGTGCCCTGGCCTGGGAAGATCCCACATGCTGCAGAGCGGCTGGGCCTGTGAGCCATGACCGTTGAGCCTGTGCATCCGGAGCCTGTGCTCCGCAACGGGAGAGGCCACAATGGTCAGAGGCCCGCATACTGCAAAAAAAAAAAAAAGAAAGAAAGAAAATAATTCAGGAAAATTCCTTCAAATCAAAAGACATGAATTTCAATAGTAAAAGGCTTTGATGTCCTAACACACCAGTGTGAATAGATATACATCTGTATGAACTTTCAAACCCTGGGACCAAAAATAAGTTCCTAAAACTTCCAGAGAGAAAATAAGTCATATATAAAGGAAGCTGAAATGCTTCAGACTTTTCATCGGTGACATTGGAATCTAGAAGATAGTGGAGAAATGCCTTTTGAATTCTGAAGAAAAATGATGTTTAATCTAGAATTTTATAACCAGCCATACTATCAGTCAAGTACAAGGGAAGAATAAGATATTTTTTGGACATGCAAGTTCTCAAATTTTTTCCTTTTTTACCTTTCAGAAAGCTGCTGAAGTCTACACTTCACCAAAATGAGGGAGGAAACAAAGAAAGAGAAAGATATGGAATACTGAAAATTATCTGTGCATGGGACCCTGTGCAGATGAGAAGTGAAGGGGATCCTCTGGATAAGGTGAGAGGACAGGTAACCAGGCCAGACTGGAACCAATTAAAAATCTCTGGGAGATTCTTCTCCAAGATATGAAATTGATGGAATATTGGATACATCTGAAAGTCTTTCAAGGCGATTTAGGCCAGAGGTTGACAAACCACAGCCTGAAGTCCAAATCCAACCTAAGGCCTAATTTTTTTCCTGCCTGTAAGCTACAGAGGTTTTCTTTCTTTCTTTTTTTTTTTTTTTTTAATTATTATTTATTTTGGCTGTGCCGGGTCTTAGTTGCGTCATGCAGACTTCTTAGTTGCAACATGTGGACTCTTAGTTGCAGCATGCATGCAGGATCTAGTTCTCTGACCAGGGATCAAACCTGGGCCCCCTTCATTGGGAGCGCAGAGTCTCATGCACTGGACCACCAGGGAAGTCCCTACAAAGGATTATTTACATTTTTAAAGGGTTGGATCAAAAAAATGTAGCAAACTGTATGTGAACCAGAAAACCTAAAATATATACCGTCTATCTCTTTTATAGAAAAAGTTTGCTGACCCTTGATTTAGATATCTGGCCAAGATTTGGGGGGTTTAATTAGAGATCTGAGTATAGAAAGCCAAACAAACAGAAATTTACACACACACACACACACTTGTTGATTTCATGTAAAAGAAAAAGTTGTGCAACTGAAGAGATGGCAAAGCAAATGTGTTATATAGAAATAGGGAGGAGAGCATTGAGGACTGGGCTAAAATAGTTGAATGTGGGTGTCTCTAGGAATGGGGTAATGGCAGAAAGAGGGAAGGTGGGATTATTGGTTTTTCATTAAAAAAGCCTTGTAGAATTATTTAACTTTTAAACAATTTAGCTTTTAATTTGATAAAAATTAACAGGACCAGAAGGAGGAAGGGGAGGTAAGGAGGACAGTAAGCACATAAGAAAGCGTGAAACGTGTTCCCCATTGTTCCTTTGGAAACTGCTGGAGAATTCTGAGTGGTTGACTCTGTCCCTCCCCTGGCACCGAGCCCACCTTTGGTAGTTTGATGAGAGGAGGCTTAGTTTCTCACATGAAGGTCTGCATAAAAGACAAAAGAAAACTGAAGAAGTGTAGGTTTAGAAGGAGGTAGGTATAATAATATTTGGAGGTTCTTTATTATACAAAATGGTTGAAAGTAACTTGCGTTGAGGTACTAATACTGGGGTGTATTGTTTGTAAAATACAGAGATGTACAAGAAGATACTGTTATCTTGAAAAACATGGCACAGGGAAAAATCATTTTTTCCATTTCTGAATTTTCCACACTGGGATTGGGACAAAATCAATGCTCAATAAATGCACGTTGACTAAATAAAAGAATCTGTAAAAATACCTCATAAAGATGGAAGAAATCTTAGGTACGTTAGACCAAGAAAATTAGGGTGATTTAAATCTGAGTAAAAGTGGTCATGAATTCTCACCAGAAATTAATAAAAAGCTATTGTTCTGTGTTACAGTCACAACTGTCTTGAAAACTTCTATTACTACATAATAAGATTCAAGGCTACGTCTGAAATATTTGGGACTTAAATGAACTTGCCTTGCTGAGTACATTAATTTCTTATTTTTTTTTTACTTGAATTATGGTTTTTTTTGTTTTGTTTTTTGCCACTCTGCGCAGCTTGCAGGATCTTAGTTCCCTGACCAGGGAATGAACCTGGGCCCCAGCAGTGAAAGCACTGAGTCCTAACCACTGGATTGCCAGGGAATTCCCAAACTATAGTTGATTTACAATGTTTCAGGTATATAGCAAAGTGATTCAGTTATATATATAGATATAGATATAGATATAGATAGATATATGTATAGATCTACCTATATATATTCTTTTTCAGATTCTTTTCCATTTTAGGTCATTACAAGATATTGAATATAGTTCCCTGTGCCATACAGTAGGTCCTTGTTGTTTATCTATTATATATATAGTGGTGTGTATCTGTTAATCCCAAATTACTAATTTATCCCTCCCACCCTTTCCCCCTTTGGTAACCATAAGTTTGTTTTATATGTCTGTGAGTTTTGTACATAAGTTCATTTGTATCATTTTTTTAGATTCTACATATAAGTGATATCATATGATATTTGTCTGGCTTACTTCATTTAGTGTGATAATCTCTAGGTCCATCCATGTTGCTGCAAAAGGCGTTATTTCATTCTTTTATATGACTGAGTAATAGTCCATTGTGTGTGTGTATGTATATCTATATCTATATATATAGATATAGATATACATATATATATACCACATCATATTTATACATTCATCTGTCAATGGACATTTAGGCTGCTTCAGTACATTAATTTCTTTTTTTTTGAATTTTATTTATTTTTTTATACAGCAGGCTCTTATTAGTTATCTATTTTATACATATTAGTATATACATGTCAATCCCAATCTCCCAATTCATCCCACCACCACGCCCCGCCACGTTCCCCCCTTGGTGTCCACTTGGGCAGCCAGCATCTTTGTCTCAGGTCTCCCTGGACAGAGAACTAACCAAGAGGAAAGTGATATTTTTTGAATAAGCAACTTCCTTTTTTGAAAAAGCAACTGTTTGTTTTCCATAACCACATCTCTGTAAGTACTTTATGAGGTGTGGCTACCATGCCATGATTATTGGCAACAGAGAGTTAAAGAGAACACGATAAAACAGTGACCAGGAAAACGGAGTATTGTTGAAACAGGAAGGGGTCAATTTTTGGAAAGGGCTGGTCCAGATGAACCTGGTGTCAGGTGATCAGGCCTAATCTTATAAGTCTGGTGGTCACAGTCGAAGAGTGTGATGAAAACCAGGCAGTGTATCAGATATAACCAACGCGTACTGTGTGCCAGGGTACTGTCCTGGGTCTTTTTTTACACACATTACCTACCTTACTATAATCCTATAATGGGCTTATGATTACACCAATCTTACAGATGAGGAAAATAATGCTCAGGAAGAGTAAGTGGTTTATTTTTCCTCATGGAAACATAGCTGGTAAGAGACAGAGCTGGGTGTTCTGACTTCAACTCCTTGACTCTGACATAACAAACCCATTTCAAGAGTCACGAGACTCACCTTAAGTCCAGGGCAGCCCATTAGAGTCAAGGAATTAGGGAAACTGGACTTGAGGTAACTTCAGTTCATCTAGAGGGCTTCCCAGTCTCCCTTTGGGGCAGGAGTTGCTCCAGGGTGCATGCCTGGGCCTGTCAAGAGTAGTAGGTGAGTCCTGATAAGATAAAGCAAGTGGATTAATCTGCTTAGAGAGAAGCGCAGATTCTGACTGTGTCTTGAGGAGGAGTACTGGAGGATCAGAGCTGCCATGTATAGGAACAGACCCCAGAGCTTGGATGGACCTTTAGGGAGTGTTTTGTCCACTGACTTGAGAAAACTATCCAAGCCAAATAATACCAGCCACTGTCGAAGCAGAATGACAAGTACATTCCTTGAGATTATACCTAAAGGGAAGACAAGAAGAAAGGAAAGTGGGGATGTTCCCAGGCCTTTGATCTTGTCTACCTGACACAGGCCTCTCCTCCCCCACCCAGAGACTTCCTGAGGCAGGAAGTGGTGACATTGCCCTGGGTTTGTCAGCCCTGTCCTGCTCTGAGTCATCAGGATTGCTGGCATAGTTCTCCAGGAGATCTCCAAGGAGATAATTCACTCCCCTTTTAGGGGCTTGGCATCGTGCTGAGTGGCAAATCACTCGTGAACTGCCAGACTTCCTTCCATCCATTGTGAGATTTCCTCCTTGGAATGTCTCTCAGGGTCCTTATAAGCAATATCTTCTGACTTTTATTAACATTATCCTATAGTAACTAACTCTAAATGGGGGGCTGTTGGTTATCAAAATAGACAGTGGAATGAATTACAGTGAATTTTAACCATTCCCCCATTGTGGAACGTGAATATGGTTTCCAATATGTGTTATTCTAAACAATGTTAAAGAGAACATCTTTCTACATAAATGTGTGCCTGTGGATGAGTTTCTGTAGGATAGATCTCCAGATGTGGAACTGAGGGGTCATTTAATTTATTTTATTTATTAATTTTTTAATTAGTTAATTAATTTATTTTTGGCTGCATTGGGTCTTCATTGCTGCGCGGGGGCCACTCTTCATTGTGGTGCGCGGGCTTCTCATTGCGATGGCTTCTCTTGTTGTGAAGCACAGCACCTAGGCGCGTGGGCTTCAGTAGTTGTGGCAAGTGGGCTCAGTAGTTGTGGTTCGTGGGCTCTAGAGCTCAGGCTCAGTAGTTGTGGCACACGGGCTTAGTTGCTCCGCGGCATGTGGGATCTTCCCGGACCAGGGCTCGAACCGTGTCCCCTGCATTGGTAGGTGGATTCTTAACCACTGCGCCACCAGGAAAGCCCAGGGGTCATTTAATTTAAATAGAGGAAAAAATAACATAAATGTAAGTATTTATGTTGTCTTAATTTACCCTATTTAAAGCCTTTTTATTATGGAGATTTGCAAACAAATATAAAATTAGAACGGTAGAATGAACGCCCACTACCCCTTTATGAACTCACAGCCACCCTTAATCTACCTTTTCCCCTGCCTTCCCTCCCCTTGATTATTTTGAAGCAAATCTCAGACATTGTATCATTTCATTTGTAAATATTTCAGTATGCATCACTTCAAGATGATTCTTTTAAAAAAACATAACCACAACGCTATCTTTGTACCTCAAAAATGAATATCATCCAGATATGTCAAATATTTAAGATCTGAATAGGTTCTCAAAAAAAAAAAAAAGAATATTTACCCTTCCACCAACAGTACTGCAGAATTCTGGAGGGAAAGGCAGTGTACAAGGGAAGGAACTTGCATTAGCCAATGTTGAAATGTGAAGAGCGACACCAAGAAATGGCAATGTAGCAAGAGCGGAAGCTGAACCCACCAGTGGTCTCTGAGCTCTCCTTGAAGCTGAACCCACCAGTGGTCTCTGAGCTCTCCTCATACATTTCACCCCCCCTCCCCAAAGAACAGTCTTGAATAGCAGACGACATCAAAAGGCAGCTGTGCTTTTCTCAGAATAAAACAGCTGAGTTAAACACCCAAAACCAAACAGCTGTACTGCCTTTGGATTTAGTGTTACATTAAAATTAGATGTTTTCTTCCCCCCCCTTTTCTTTTCTTTTCTTTTTTTTTTTTTTGTGGAAAGAAACAATTGAAGAGTTTTATTTTAGACATAAATATTATGTTCAAATCACATGCACACAGCCCACAGTAAGATGTTAGTTGTTATGGAAATTTGGCTGATAGCATTGTCACACATAAGTCTAGACCCTCTCTCTATTGTTTTCATTATTCAATACTACTTACTTATTTAGAATTTGCCTGTGTACAGTGAACACTATGATCCAGAAGTGGAAGTTCACATGCAAATTTTTCAGGTATTTTATTTGTAAAAAATATGAAAATATTCCATGGAATTAAAACAACTTAAACTTGATTTTTATTTTTTTATTATTATTATTTATTTTTTTATTTTTTTTGTGGTATGCAGGCCTCTCACTGTTGTGGCCTCTCCCGCTGCAGAGCACAGGCTCCAGACGCGCAGGCTCAGCGACCACAGCTCACGGGCCCAGCCGCTCCGCGGCACGCGGGATCCTCCCGGACTGGGGCACGAACCCGCATCCCCCGCATCCGCAGGTGGACCCCCAACCACTGCGCCACCAGGAAAGCCCTAAACTTGATATTTAAACAAGGATTATTTCTTTCCTTTATAGAAAAGTTAATTATTATCTTAAAATCGAAACTAAATGGAACAATACAAGCAAAAAAACAAAACACGGTCTTAATTCTTCCTTAAAATAAGCCTATAACCTTCCAAAGAATAAAGGTAATACTATTTGTTAAAATTTACATTACAAAATATGACTTGATTGTAGAAATATAGTTAAGCTAAAAGAAGAAAATAAAGATTCCTATGGTTCCACCATTTATTCTTCATATATAACCTGGTATCCAAGCTAGACACCAGTCAGAGGTAACTACCGGCCATTCATAAATCCATTTTACAAACTTAAGGGTTACACTGTTCATTTTCATCTGTAGTCTGCTATGTTTTCTACCTATGTCATGATAATTTTTCCATGTCATTAAATATTTTTCATGACAATTAACATAGTCCCACAAAAGTGTTTTTAACTTTTTTCTCTCCATGAGTACATTCTGGGAGTCAGACTCTCTAGAAGCAGCAAAGAGGAGACCGACTTGAAACCAATGCTTTTCAAATTATGTGTGATGAAGGACAGTTTTAAAAATTTCCAATCTTGGGAATTCCCTGGCAGTCCAGCGGTTACGACTTGGCGCTTTCACTGCTGGGACCTGGGTTCAGTGCCCAGTCAGGGAACTAAGATCCCACAAGCTAAGCTGTGTGGCCAAAAACAAACAAACAAACAAACAAATAAATAAATAATAAAATTTCCAATCTATTATGGACTGACATTTTTTAAAAATATGATAAAAATAAGAGAAATGAAACATTAATTTCAGAAACAATTTTCAAGAAAATATTTAATAGAAAAATAGAATAAATGTATACCAAGTACCAGCCCAAACTTTTAATTTTATTTATTTATTTATTTATTTATTTGGTCACAGGATCTTAGTTCCCCAACCAGAGATTGAACCCATGCCCCCGGCAGTGAAAGCACAGGCGTCCTAACCACAGGATCGCCAGGGAATTCCCACAAACCTTTTAATATTAGATGTGATAGATATCAAATTACTCTGTGAAATGGTTGTATAAATTTCAGAGTGTTTATTCTCAGTATTTTTTATTGATATTATCACAGGCCAGTGGCAGTTACATGGACTATACTTTGATTACATTACTTTAGACCTTCCCAAGAACATTAAGTAAATACTTCCCTTCGTAAACAGTCAGGGGTGGAAAGGTTAAATAATAATTTTAATTTGCTCTTTGAGAGTTGAGCCAACAACCTTCAACTCTCCTTCACTTTCCACACACGGGCAGGCCCAGCAGGGTCCTCAGGATGTCTTGGTGGATGGTCACGGGAGTGTCATTCCTTGGGCTTTCCTTACCATTCCTGAAAAAAGGTGTGTTCAAAAAACCTATCTTTCTATCTCTCCTCTACCGCAAGCTCCTTTAAGAATGATCCCAGCTTTACAGATGCCGTCACCCCGGAACCTCCTGCGCTGCCCAACCATGGTCAACCCTACCGTGTTCTTTGATATTGCCATTGACGGCGAGCCCTTGGGCCACGTCTCCTTCGAGCTGTTTGCAGACAAAGTTCCAAAGACAGCAGAAAACTTTCGTGCTCTGAGCACTGGGGAGAAAGGCTTTAGTTATACAGGTTCCTGCTTTCACAGAATAATTCCGGGATTTATGTGCCAGGGTGGTGACTTCACACGCCATATTGGCACTGGTGGCAAGTCCATCTGTGGGGAGAAATTTGATTATGAGAATTTCCTCCTGAAGCATACGGGTCCTGGCATCTTGTCCATGGCAACTGCTGGCCCCAACACAAACGGTTCCCAGTTTTTCATCTGCACTGCCAAGACTGAGTGGTTGGATGCCAAGCATGTGGTCTTTGGCAAGGTGAAAGAGGGCATGAGTATTGTGGAAGCCATGGAGCGCTTTGGGTCCAGGAATGGCAAGACCAGCAAGAAGATCACCATTGCTGACTGTGGACAAATCTAACAATAAATTTGACTTGTGTTTTATCTTAACCACCTGACCATTCTTCTGTAGCTCAGGAGAGCACCCCTTCATCCCCATCTGCTTGAAATATCCTATAATCTTTGTTCTCTCATTGCACTTCTTGGGGTTCCATATTTTCCTTATTCCCCTCCAAGTTTAGCTGAATTGCAAAGTTAAGTTTATGGTCATGAAATAAAAACTAAAAACCAAAAAAAAGAAAAAAAAAAAAGAATGATCCCAGACTGCTCTCTGAATGAGCCAACGAATAAAGTGGCCCACGTAGCTCTTGCTTTTATTATGATTGATTTTTTTTTTTTTTTTTTGCGGTACGCGGGCCTCTCACTGTTGCGGCCTCTCTTGTTGCGGAGCACAGGCTCCGGACGCGCAGGCTCAGCGGCCATGGCTCACGGGCCCAGCCACTCCGCGGCATGTGGGATCTTCCCGGACCAGGGCACGAACCCGCGTCTCCTGCATTGGCAGGCGGACTCTCCACCACTGCGCCACCAGGGAAGCCTGATTGATTCTTTTAAGCAGCTTTATTGAGGTGCAATTGATATACAGTGAACTGCACATATTTAAAGCATACAATTTGATGTGTTGACGTATATATACCTACTATATATATATATATACACACCTGTGAAACCATCTCCACAATCAAGATAGTGAACATATTCATCACCCTAAAGTCTTTTCACGCCCATTAACATTCTTTCCTCTGCCACTCCTGCCCCCTCCCCTCTCCCAGGCAAACACGGATCTGCTTTCTGTCAGTATTATCTACTTTGCATTTTGTAAAACATAAATTTATTTATTTATATTTTTGGCTGCGTTGGGTCTTCGTTGCTGCGTGTGGGCTTTCTCTAGTTGCGGCAAGCGGGGGCTGCTCTTTCTTGCGGTGCGCAGGCTTCTCATTGTGGTGGTTTCTCTTGTTGTGGAGCACAGGCTCTAGGCACATGGGCTTCAGTAGTTGTGGTTTGCGGCTTCAGTAGTTGTGGCTCGCAGGCTCTAGAGCACAGGCTCAGTAGTTGTGGTGCACGGACTTAGTTGCTCCGCAGCATGTGGGATCTTCATGGACCAGGGCTCGAACCCGTGTCGCCTGCATTGGCAGGTGGATTCTTAACCACTGTGCTGCCAGGGAAGTCCCTACTTTGCATTTTTAAGAGTTTTATATAAATGAAACCATACTGTATGTACTCATTTTTGTCTAGCTTCTTTGAATTATTTTGAATATATATATTACATAATTATTATTATTATTTTTTACATAATTATTTTGAGATTCATTCCTGTTGTGTGTATGAACATTTCATTCCTTTTATTGCCAAGTAGTATCCCATTGTGTGGATAGAGCATGGTCTGTTTATCCACTCACCTGTTGAAAGATACTTGGTTGGTTCCAGTGGTGTATGTCAGTTGTATCTCAATAAAACTGGAAGAAAAAAATTATTTTTTTCTTATTATTGTGTTGAGGTCTTTTTAAAATTAATTAATTAATTAATTAACTAGGTTGCATCAGGGCTTAGTTGCAGCAGGCGGGCTCCTTTGTTGTGGCATGTGAACTCTTAGTTGCGGCATGCATGTAGGATCTAGTTCCCTGCCCAGGGGTCGAACAGGCCCCCTGCATTGGGAGCGTGGAGTCTTATCCACTGTGCCACCAGGGAAGTCCCTGCTGAGGTCTTAAGATAGTCTAATGCAAGTCCTTTCTCAGATATATGCTTTGCAAGTTTTTCTCTCAGTCAGTGCCTACTCTAGTCACAAAATCTCCCCTCTGTGTATGCGTTTTTCCTAATCTTATAAGGACACCAGTCATGTTGAATTTGGGGTCACCCTAATGACTTCAGTTAACCTTGATTACATCTTTCAAGACCCTATCTCCAAGTACAGTCCCATTCTGAGGTACTGAGAGTTAGGAATTCAATATATGAATTTTGGAGGGGATACAATTTATCCCATAAGAGCCACCTAACTGAAAGGCGAAACTGTTCAGAATTCAGAAGGACTATATTTCTAATCCATTCAACACTGGTAACTCAATGGAAAATTCTTCAAGTGAATTTCAAGTAATGATGTCATATTATTTGTGGAACATGAATTCTCTCTAGAGGTTCAAATTACATGACATTGGCCATATCTACCTCACCAATGGATGAGCTTTCCCAGAAAAAAAACCTCTTTGTGAATCGTGAGTCATTCTCTCCTTTTGTTAGCTGCTGAGCTCTGAAAGAAGTGAAGCAACACCTTTCCAGGTGTAAAATAGAGATAATAACAGTATTTGCCTTATAAGGTTATGGTGAGGAAGCAAAGAGATAACTCACATAAAGCCCTTAGAACAATGCCTAGCACTTAGTAAGGGCTTAAAATATTAGCTATTGTTATTTATTCATCAAATACAGGCTGAATTCTGGCTTCACACTAAGCGCTGTGCACGGTGTTGCCGCAGAGTTGAAGATAAATCAGTCATGGATACAGCATCAAGTAAATGATTCATCTATTCATCGTTTTAATAACTACCAGTTATTGAGGGCCTTCTGAGGGTCAACTTCTATGCTGGTGCCTTATATTGATTATTTCATTTACTCTTCAAAAATATCTTGCAAAAGAGGTCTTACTTGTTCCATTTTATAGATGAGGAAACTGAAACTCCTTGGGGTAACTAAAGCCCTATAAATCAGCTATGTAGTCATGGATGTGAGCTTTACACCAGACCTGTCTGAGGCCTAAGTTCTGCTTCTTTCTCTGTGAGCTTGTGGTCACAGAAGAGACACTGCATATGTATCAAGAAATATACCGCAGGGAAAAAGTGCTATGTGCCTTAAGAGAGAGATATTGATTGTTATAGGCATTCGAACAAGAAGAGAGATTTCCCTTTGGGATTTTAGGGAAAACCTGTAGGAGAGAAATAATTTGGGCCGAATCGGCACGTGTGGAGTTGGCAGGGTTGGGGGATGGCAGCATTCCTGGATATAAGAACAAAACCATACAACAGGAAATTGTGGTTTTTAAATGAGGAACAAGAGGGTGTTTGGTTTGACTAGAATTATGTGGAAAACCCTCATCAGCTCCAGCTTGAACTATTGCCCCTTTGTTCTCCTTCTAACCCTGCCTCTGTCTTATCCTTCTTTGCACTTGGTCCCCTGTATCTTGTCCACATTACTGGGAGACGGATGATCTTTCTAAATCTGATCATGTTGTTCCCCTGCATGAAATTCTCCAATGTCTCCCCATCACCAACAGAAGAAATATTTAAACTTTAGAGCCAAGATGATGTGTCTCCTACCTACTGCCTGGTCACACCCCCTTACGTTTCCCCATCTTGCAGTATGGCCTGTAGTACTGAACCCCCAACTAAAAGTTGGGAGGAACAGCCACATTCCTTGACACTGCCCTGGTCTTCACACATGCTGTTTTGCTTTTTCCTTTCTTATCCTCCTGGAAAATTCTACTTTCATTCTTTGGTTTCAGCTCTTTTTTTTTTTTTTTTTTTTTTTTTGTGGTACGTTGCGGAGCACAGGCTCCGGACGCACAGGCTCAGTGGCCATGGCTCACGGGCCCAGCCGCTCCGCGGCATGTCGGATCTTCCCGGACCGGGGCACGAACCCATGTCCCCTGCATCGGCAGGTGGACTCTCAACCACTGCACCACCAGGGAAGCCCTGGTTTCAGCTCTTTAAAAAAATGCCTTCCTTGAAGCCTTTCCAGATTCGCCTCCATCCCCTCCCCCGAAACTTGACTCATCTTTTTAAGCACCCACTACATTTGGTGTGTGATCATCCAATGCTTATTTTATTTTATTTATTTATTTATTTATTTATTTATTTATTTATTTATTTATTTATTTATTGTGGTACGTGGTCCTCTCACTGTTGTGGCCTCTGCCGTTGCACAGCACAGGCTCCGGATGCGCAGGCTCAGTGGCCATGGTTCACAGGCCCAGCCGCTCCACGACATGTAGGATCCTCCCGGACCGGGGCACGAACCCATGTCCCCTGCATCGGCAGGCGGACTCTCAACCACTGCGCCAGCAGGGAAGCCCTGATTATTTTATTATGATGATTATGTTACTCAGATATTTTTCCATTTTTTACCTTTTTGAAGGCAAAAGCTGTCTTACTTTCTCTTTTGCATTCTCAAGCCTCAATAAATAGCAAGAGTACAATGAATACTCACTCCTTGAATAAATGAATGAATGAATGCATGAATGAATACCGGGACTATATTAGCAAGGAAGATTGAGGTTATAGCTTTGGGGATCTAGATGATAAGTTTAAGTGATTCCGTTCTTTTATTCATTTTATTTTGTTCTGCACAGGGAACCAGGGACCATTTTTGAACAAGGGTGATTAATCATGGGTTAGTATGTAAAGCTATAGGAAAGGCCAGAGTCAGGGAGACCAGGAGGCTCTTATAGACATGTGGGAATTAGGGTAATATTAGAAAATATTTCACTTTACCTCTTTGACCAAAGAAAATGTTACTGGGAAATGAAGTGAACTTTTCATTGAGTAAACTTTTTCTCAAAATCCCAGAGCCTAAGTAAGAAATTCTTATCTGCTCCATTACCATGTTCTTCTGCAAAATGAGATTGCAACGGATGAGTGTTAATTCCTTGTGGCTGATATCAGAGGTTCTCACTTTGTTGTGCTCCTTCAGGGCAGGGACTGCGCATGGAGATCCTTGAACCCCTGGCACCTTGAACAGAACTTGGCAAATGGGTGCTCAATACCCATTTGTTGGGGGGAAAAAAAAAAAAAAAGCGCCTTCCAGTGTTGTCATGTTCAAGTTGATGGCTCTGCTGTTATTGCTGTCATGTTCTTAAACCTTCTCTGGTCCTCTCCATTCAGATAAAAAAACCTCTTTCTGATGCTTATACTTTGATAGTGTCGTTTCCCCAGCCTCTGTAGGCCTCTTTGTCTCACCAAATCTAAATTGTATTTATATTCTTTAAACCAAGAAAGCTCATTAGCTTTTCCCAGCAGAGTTCAACCCCCTATCTTCTTCCACTAGCTTCTGACTGCTCTACTGAAAACCACTTTGATTCAGTGGCCAGGAGTTAAAAGAGGCTCTCGAAATGTGCTCACTGGCCGGCTGTGGGTCCTTAGAGGAGGTAAAGTCTTGGGTTTTTTTAGTGAATCTAGCCCTGGTTCCCTGGTTCCTATATCTGGCTGAATGTCATGATCAGGGAAGCTAGTTAAACATCTACATTCCTGATGCAATTCCAATGTCACTGACTCAGAATTTGAGGTGGCTGGGGGCTGAGGACCACAGGAAGCCCAGGAATCTGAATCTGAAGTGTCCAGGCGATTCTGACATTCAGACGGGTAGTCAAAACCCTTGGTGTAAATCTCTTCCCAGGTAAGCAAAAGGGCCAGGGAAAAGGATATGGTGGCGACAGGGGGAGGGAAAGAAAGACCCACAGTCTAGGTCTGACTATGCTCTTTAGGGTTATCTATGCTTTTTTTTTTTTTTTTAATCTATGCATTTTTAATTTTATGTTTATAGTCTATGTTTTCTTTCATGCTTTTCAAGGTTAACAGGTAGACAGAATCTGGAGGCCCTAGGACTTGCTACTACATCTATTACAAGCAGGAATTTCCAAGAAGATTAACAGAGCTGAATTCTTTTATCTCGCAATCCTAGAATTGCTAGGAATCTTAAAGGTCATTGAGTGGGACATGTACATTTTGAAGGCTGCCTTAGGTATCCAAAGGACAGGCAATGACATCAAGATTAGTGATGTGCATAATTCTGGTGATCAACCCTAGTCAGGCTTTACCGGAGGCTTCCTGCCCCCAGCATTGCTAGCCAAGGCTGACTGGGGAGAGACATGGATGGTTGCCTACAGGAAGATGAAGGGAGATAGGATTGTATAGGAGCGGAGTGGGTGGAACAGTTGGGTAGGAGCAGTGGTTCAGTGTCTTCCAACAGAAAGGAATTTATTTACTCACTCCCCAAAAGTTTATTAGTTATCTACTTGGAGGCTGATATGACACTAGCCAGAGCTCCTGCCCTCAAAGGGCTCTCATTCTAGTGGGATAGACAGATACATATCACAATGGAGCGTGATAAGTCCAACAATGGAGGCAGATACAAGAAGTGATGTAAGAATCTGCTAAAATACTACAGCCCACATTCCTCTTTCCTACTCTTTTTTTTTTTTTTAACTTTATTTATTTATTTTTGGCTGTGTTGGGTCTTTGTTGCTACGAGTGGGCTTTCTCTAGTTGTGTCGACGGACTTCTCATTGCAGTGGCTTCTCTTGTTGCGGAGCACGGACTCTAGGCATGTAGGGTTCAGTAGTTGTGGCGTGTGGGCTCAGTAGTTGTAGCTCGAGGGCTCTAGGGCACAGGCTCAGTCGTTGTGGCACACGGGCTTAGTTGCTCTGCGGCATGTGGGATCTTCCTGGAGCAGGGCTCAAACCCGTGTCCCCTGCATTGGCAGGCGGATTCTTAACCGCTGTGTCACCAGGGAAGCCCATTCCTGCTCTTTTTTATTTTTAAATTTTTTTTATTATTATTTTTTAAATTTAATTAATTTATTTATGGCTGGTTGGGTCTTCGTTGCTGTGCACAGGTTTTCTCTAGTTGTGGTGAATGGGGGCTACTCTTCGCTGCAGTGCGTGGGCTTCTCATTGCGGTGGCTTCTCTTGCTGTGGAGCACAGGCTCTAGGCACACGGGCTTCAGTAGTTGTGGCACACACGCTCAGTAGTTGTGGAGCACGGGCTTAGTTGCTCTGCGGCATGTGGGATCTTCCCGGACCAGGGCTCGAACCCATGTCCCCTGCATTGGCAGGTGGATTCTTAACCACTGCGCCACCAGGGAAGTCCCCTGCTCCTTTTTTTTTTTTTTTTTTTTTTTGCGGTACATTGGCCTCTGACTGTTGTGGCCTCTCCCATTGCGGAGCACAGGCTCCGGACGCGCAGGCTCAGCAGCCATGGCTCACGGGCCTAGCTGCTCCGCGGCATGTGGGATCTTCCCGGACCGGGGCACGAACCCGTGTCCCCTGCATCGGCAGGCGGACTCTCAACCACTGCGCCACCAGGGAAGCCCCCCTGCTCTTTTTTAAACCACCAACTTTCTTTTGTGTTTCTTTAAAAACATAAATATTTTTCTCTAGGGATGATGTGACAAATGAATATACTTCTCCTCATCTACCCCCTTCCTATAACTACAAAGCTTTTGTTGGGTGCTATGGACCAAAGGTAATTTATTGGTGTGATATAAAATGGCAACTGTGTGGACGTAGATTTTAATATGTTAGGGATGGGTTGGCTAGAAGCAAAAAATGAAGAAGCAGATTGAAGGTGCCCCAGATTGATATAAAGGCAGGGAGCTGCAGGAAAAGGAAAGGGAATTAAATTGGAGCCTGAGAAAGAAAAAAACTATTCAAACGTAGAAATGGCTGCAATAAGAAAATATCAGGCAGTATAGTTTAAACCTGTATCGTGGAAGATAACCATTCAAAGTGTATTATTTTACTGAGTAGTAAAGGGGGAAATGTATCCTAACCTTTTAATAAAGAACCACATGAATCAGAAGTGCTGCAGGAGATTTCAAGGATACCAGGGATTGGGCTTCCCTGGTGGCGCAGTGGTTGAGAGTCCGCCTGCCGATGCAGGGGACACGGGTTCGTGCCCCGGTTTGGGAAGATCCCACATGCCGCGGAGCGGCTGGGCCCGTGAGCCATGGCTGCTGAGCCTGCGCGTCCGGAGGCTGCTGAGCCTGCGCGTCCGGAGCCTGTGCTCCGCAACGGGAGAGGCCACAACAGTGAGAGGCCCGCGTACCGCAAAAAAAAAAAAAAAAAAAAAGGATACCAGGGAAGATATTACAATAATCTAATGTTACAATAGTTAGCTTAATTGAAAATTGATAATCAAATTGATATAGTCAGTAGTAAAGTTACCCTGAATGATAGCCGATGCTTAAAATTACTATATTACTATAATTTAGTCAGTTAATGCCAACTTCAAACACGATTTAAATAATAAACTGTTTCAAAGAAAATTGAAACAATGGTGTTAGATTATATAAAGTTCTTCCTGCAATGGAATCCTAAATTGTTTTATGTAGCTTTTCATTTTTAACAACTAGGTTGAATCTGTGTAATGCAGATTGAGTTATTAATAGATATCTTATAATTTCAGGCCTCTCCACGGAAGTCAGTGTTTCCTTTTTATTTCTTTCTGCTCCTGCTGCAAGACAAGCACCCACTAGGCATTCAGAAAATATTTTTTTATTGATGAAAACCTTGAGTAGATATGCATAGACTCAGAGTTCATAATTTTGATCTGTTGTGAAATAGAATAAACAAAATGTGGGTTCCATAGTCTATAGTCATTTAAACCATAAAATTTTTTTCTAAGGATCAGGAAAGTACCTGCACTTTCTGGACAGATTTCTTCTAATAAAATTGAGATCTAAATTCAATCTGCTTATTCAGAGCTCAGTTCCAGTACTTAGATTATTGGAAGGTCAGTCTAGAATTCAGTATTCACTCCAAGTGGACTTTCAGCCTGAGGAGCTGAATAATGGCCTCAATTTTTCTACCCCTTTCTGTGTTGCAGGAATCAGTTACCTGGACTCTGCAGTGTGGCCTGGTTGCCATGGGCAGACTTGTGAGCTGGGACTGTTTTGCATGCAAAGGAGAGTACCTGTGACGGTACATATTGAAAATTCAATTGCAGGTGTATTTGCAAATTGGATTTTGAGGGGGAAGTTTAAGCAAATCCTTTTGAAAGCGAGTCCCTCCAAGGTGTGAGTAATGAAGAAATAAAAGAAAAGTGACAATCAAAAACCTATTAAAATCTAGTTTCCAGAGAAGACTCTGTCTAATGACATTTATGCTTTCATAGCTAGACATTTAACGGTCTTTTTGTGTCAGTTGCTTCCTTTATAAATGCCACGTGACAGATTTTTCAGTTCTCTCTGTTCCTAAGACCCTAATTCCCACCACTCTTAGATGCTTGAAATGAGCTGGTGACGCTGAGAGATGAGGTTCTCTGTGCCTCTGGATTTCTCTACAGGAACCAATAATGATGCCTCAAGCACCAATATATGAAATCAATCACTTGTCCAATCCATTCATCCCATTGATTTTTTTCTCCTTATTCAGTCCTCAAAATCTATTATTATGAAAAAAAAAGAAACAAATCAGCTGTTTAAAAACTTTAGATTTGGGGGGTAGCAATGGAGTCGTGTCTAAACTAGAGGAAGAAGTTATTCTCATCTGATGATACTTTTCATTTGCATTCTCGTCTGCCTCCCCAATGTTTTGCTTTTATTAAAAAGCCATTGTGCTCCCCCCCTTCCAAGATTTTTAGCCTTGGGCTTCCCTGGTGGCGCAGAGGTTGAGAGTCTGCCTGCCGATGCAGGGGACGCGGGTTCGTGCCCCGTTCCGGGAAGATCCCACATGCCGCTGAGCGGCTGCGCCCGTGAGCCATGGCTGCTGAGCCTGCGCGTCCGGAGCCTGTGCTCCACAATGGGAGAGGCCGCAGCAGTGAGAGGCCCGCATACTGCAAAAAAAAAAAAAAAAAAAAAAAAAAAAAAAAAGATTTTTAGCCTAACTGTTTAATTTTGCACCTGAACTCTATTTGCTACTGCTGCCATCCCCCTCAAAATGGTTGAGAAGGAAGGAGTGGAGATGAGGAATCAGAAGCAATAGAAACCTAGATCTGACATTTTGGTCATATTATAAGTTGTGATAAGAACAATGGATGATGAGCTTTTCATTGTGACCCTTTCACTCTCTAACTGACATTGGTTATTTGGGAGGGTGGCTGCAGGAATGGCTGGCTTAGGACCCAAATCTCTCCCTTTCCCTGCATGGAAAATATAATTCTAATTAGTAAAAGAAGATGGAATTATCGAGTTTTATTACATCGACTACTTTTTTCTTTTTAACTTTTTATTTTATATTGGGGTACAGCTGATTATCAGTGTTGTGATAGTTTCAGGTGCACAGCAAAGAGACTCAGCCATACATATACACGTATCTATTCTCTCCCAAAGTACATCAGCTGCTTTATAAGATAATCTTGGATGGGTTGAGTACGAATGTATTTAAGGTAAAGCAGCATTCACATTTTATTTGATCTCTGTTAGATTCTGTGAATTGTGGCCCTGGAACCTGTTAAACATAAATTCCATACAGAGAAATGTTTTCTGAAAGCAAAACTTGATGTTTGCAAAACTTATAGGCTCATGGGTTTCTCACTGGGAGAGTGCACACAGACCTCTCCAAAGTAAATACATACATTCTAAATTTACCTGAGTGCTTTGAGCAGCTCTTAACATCATATGACAAGGAGAACATTTGTTAATCAGAAAAATTACAACCTATTCATACTTATTGTTTGATTATTTCTTTGCTGACCTCTGAGGTCCCATTGTTGATTGAATTAGGTATAGTAACTCATATTTATTTTAGCAACTAGCTATTATGAATGCAAACTCGTCTTATCACCAGATGATTGATAGGCACATTAAGAAGTTGTTCAACAGGTTGCTTGGTTTGAAGAAATGCTTGAATCCTGATAGGTTACTTTTTTTTTTTTTTTAATCAGGGAGGAGTGGGAATTAGCACAGATAAGCCCATGGTAACAACAATTTTATTTTCAAAGTGGAATGTTATTATTTAAAAAAATTTAATTCTTTTAAGCAGTAGATGCTGTCAGTCCCTTTTATAGATTTAAATGTATGAGATGTTGGTAGGCTGAAAACATTCGGAAATAAATTGTTTTTCTAGTGTTTGGCTGGAGAAGGTGTGATATGAGGAAAATTGTCAAGTGATGAATTGTCAAGCGGTGGTGAAGTATCCGTTGATACTAATCATCTGAATTATTTTTCTTTTTTCAAAAAAAGGATTATTCTTTCTGTTTTGTTTAGCCATCGCATAAAGGCTTCATTTTGTAGAGACTTTCAGGCACTTAAAATAAGTGAGGATCACAAATGCCTAACATTTTTTTGCTGTTGGTAAAGTATTGTTTTGATTCTTCTTTAAATGGAAACATAAGCACAATGGAGTCAGGTCAATTGCTCTTGGCTATCCTGATAGGTAGTAATGAGGTTCAAGTTTGTAGGTATTCATCTTTAATCTAGTCTTTCTTTGGTGAACAGCTTCTCAATCATACTGGCTGTCATTTTGTCTCCTTATAATATCTCTTCCTGAGGACACAGGCACTCTGCTGGTAAGCACCAGAGAAAGGCCTAAGTATGAGCATAATGGGTGAGTCAAAATAAAAGGCTGAATATTTCTTCTTGAATGGAGGATGAATGATGTTGCTAGAAAATTCTGTTGTGTGATGCCTCAACTTCGAAAAAGTGACCTAAATTTCTAATGGTGGATATAGAATTAGTTGGATTACTGTACCGTTTTATACCAATTTTATGGGGGCAGATACTAGGAAATACAATGCTACATACAATTATATGAAGGGCAATTTTGAAATAAAAAATTACCAAAGGAATATGAAGATTGGTGACATGGAGTTTCTGAAGTGGAAACTGGTCTGGTGTCATCTGGTCAGGATTTGCTGGCTCTCTGATGGGGGTCTCTGGTCTAGGACACTGAGCATTTTATCTATTGGCATATTCACGGGTAATGTGGAGAGTGGCAAAACAGCAGGGTGTCTCATTATTAAGCAAATCACAGGTTCAAATCTCCCTCTCCCTCTTCCACGCGTTTCCTTGGAGACACTGTTCCTTGTCAATTTCCTGAATCGCATTAATATTAAACTATGACTTTGAATCAGGAAGAATGTGAGGTATCTGAAGAGTAGTATTTATATCTTCCATGTGACATTTGCATCACATTGATAAATGTTGAACACCTTCTTGAGAACACTGAAAAAATAAGGAAATAGAGTTCAAAATAAAGTATAGAACTTGTTAGACTAGTTTCTGTTTAAAACTTGGTGGATTATACCTCTTTGTTTTAAACCATTAGAACAGCAATGATTAAATATCAGATTCCGTAAAGAGTCGCTTGCTCCCTTTGGAAAGTTTTGATTAAAGCCCTGTATTTATTAAAGTGTTCTACCCACACATCTTTCCTTCAAGATGTTTTTCCCACATCTGCTGTTTTATTACATGATGGTTATTGAAAGGTTAGATGTCATTTACTTTTCCAAGGTTTATTTTTATATCATAAATCGTACTTTAAAAATTTTTTAATACATCATGGGAAGCAGCGTGGGCTGTTCAAACTGGAGGTCAGGAGACCTGGGTTCTACTCTCCATGTGACTTTGGGTAAGTCAACGAATTTAGACGTGTCTCAGTCTCTCTGGCTGCATAATGGGGATAATAATATTTCCCTTCTACCTCTTTCACAGGTTTTTTTTTCCTTGGATTAATTAGTTAATGTTTGCAAGCCACTCTGAGCTCCTTTGATAAAATACAAAGCACCATTATTTATGACAATAATAATAGTGTCTTGGACCTGCAGGCTTCCTTTCATCCGAGGATCCCAAAGTACTTACCTCTGGGATTGTAACTTTACAGAGGGTTACTGTGTGGTAGCTGCCTCTCCTTGAAGAAACAGATGGTAACAAGCCATCTGGGTTTTCACTAGAGAGTAATTAAGTCTTCCACCAACTCCTGCGTTATTTGCATAAACTTCCCAAGACAGAAAAGCAGCTCCCAAAGAGAGCGGAGTCTGACTCCTCATCCCTTGTCACTATTTATAAACAAGTCACAGGGGATTTGGAATTTGGAATCTCAACTCCTACATCTATACTTTGAGAATTTGGTAAAGCATGGGAATATTTAGACATCAGGTAAATTCCGTTCAACGAAAATATAAATGTAGCAAGTGTGGGTTACCTGAAGGTCTTTCAGATTGTGTGTGCCAATTATGGTCGAATCCTGTGATCCCTCCTTGGCAGTCTGGCTAGGCTAACTTCGGTTAGTTGGCACAGATGAATGAGGTCCTAACGCTTGCGCATGTCTGCGGTTATTAAGAAGAAAAGTGTACGATGTGGTCCCTGCCCTCAAGTTGTTTACAACCTGTTTGAGAAGATGAAACTAAGAAGCAGGAAACAATTAGTGGACCATGAAAGACAGCATATAATTAAAGGCTAAATTGTGTGGAGCAGACCACAGGAAGTAGAGAGAAGGGAGCCATCAATATGGACCAGTGCAGTTCAGGGAAGATTTACCAAGAGGTGAATTTAAAGGAGTGTGTTTTCCCAAGAACCAGTATCCCAGAAGCAGTGTATGTAATGTGCGTATGGACAGCAGGTGCCTGTGTTAGGAGACAGGGCAGATGGAGGACACTCTTCACTTTTCCCAGGGAACCCAGGGCTTGGGTGGCAAGCAGCGGGGAGGGAAGCTCCCAGGGTACGGGGAACTTTCAAAGGCAGGCAGAGGACGTAATTTAATTCACCTAAAAAAAAAAAAAAAGACTTCAGAACACAGGGAACTGATAAAAGCAGTACTTTAGAATAATTCTTTGGCAACAGCCTTCAGGAATCACTGGAGCAGGAAAGAGACTTAAAGCTGGGAGCCTAGCTGGAATCAAATATAGTAATGGGGTGGGCATTACTTAGAAAGAATTAATTAAAAATAGAGCTTTTAATGAGAGCTTAGCATGTGCTGGGAACGCATCTCATTCTCACAAAAACCCAAGGTGATACTAATATTAACTCATGTTAGCACTGATTTCCTGATAGGGAACTTGCCCAGAGTCACAGACTTAGAATGTGCTGGAGCCAAGGTCTGAACCCAGTATGAATCCTAAATCGCTATTTAGCCTTCGGAGATTAAAATGGGAGAGGTAGCCTTTTTTTTTTTTTTTTTTTTTTTTTTTTTTTTGCGGTACGCGGGCCTCTCACTGCTGTGGCCTCTCCCGTTGCGGAGCACAGTCCCCAGACGCTCAGGCCCAGTGGCCATGGCGCACGGGCCCAGCCGCCCCGCGGCACACGGGATCCTTCCGGACCGGGACACGAACCCGCATCCCCTGCATCGGCAGGTGGACTCCCAGCCACCGCACCACCAGGGAAGCCCGAGAGGTAGGCATTTTGATGAAAGAATAGCTGTCCAGTCTAGATAGGAAAATGCTGGGTTAAACAAAGTTAAAAGAGGTCATTTCCCCCACCCCTCTTTATTCCTGCAGGTCATCTTAGAACCTCTATTGTGCTACTTACAGCACCTTGTGAATCTGTGGGAGAATTTAGTCTAAGGAGCATGTCCCCACCCTGGCACAGTGCAGAAAACACTTGTAAAACGCTGGCTTGGAATCTTCCTTCATAGCCACGGCAAGCTCCAGGATCTGGAAGGCTAGGGAGCCGTCAAGATGTGAGTGTTGGTGATTGCAGTCGCCAACAGAGAGAGCCACACGTTAGGATCGGGGTTAAGGAAAGCAGGAAGTAAGAAGAGGGGCAGACCCAGAGGCCGACATCAGGATGCCAGACTAGGTTTAGGGACCTAGGAATTCAAAGAGGGAAGGTTTAGATCACAGGCAAATTAGTTACAAGGGCGACCGAGCATTGGGAGGTCAATGCCCACTGTGCCTGATGCTGTGACTTCCCTTGCCTCACCAGGTCACACTCTGCCAATCTAACCTGTCTCCACTTTGCAGTCTCTGGGCAGCTGGCACTCTTGGTGTGGGGTTGAAGAGAGGTAAATAGGTTTTCCTGGTGGGAAAAGATGTTCAGTTGCAGGCAGGAGAGGATTTGGTTGCTGTCTTGGAAGCTGAGGATTACAAAATTTGACTTTGACTCCAGATGAAACTAAGAATAACTCTAATGAGAAAAGATGGTTCTTGGCAAAGAGGAATCTTGCTGATCATTTCTGAGGTGTTGAAAGGGGAAAAGGTTAAAACAAAACTACAGCTGAGTTTGAAACCCCAAGAAACCTTAAACATTAGCTGCCTTTAAAATTCTATTGCAAATGATCAGAGCGTTAGCCATTATTTCTAAAGCTTGCAATTTGACTTAGGAATATACTGATTACATTTTGATACATTTGGCAGCCAAAGTAGAGCAGGAAATCATTACTGGATAAAAAGGGCCACACAGGAGGAAGTTTTTATTGGCAAATACCAGCTTGTATATTTACAGAATCCTATCATCTTAGTCCGAGAAGGAGTCTTTCCCCGGTTTCAAAATAGGTCCAAAGAGATAACAAATCTTTCCTCTTTTTATGACCTCCCCCTCCTGCCCCACTAGCTCCCACCAGCTTCCAACTCTCTGAAATGGATTCCAACATCCAATACTGCCACCATCAGGTGTGGCCAAAATCAGTTTAAATCCTCTTTTTTCGGGGGTGGGGTGCAGGGGTGATCTCTTCTGTGAACATGGAAAACAGTTATCATCTTTTCTTTCAAAACCTTTCATATTCTAGAAGGCTATAATTACATTTCCCTCAATTTTCTCAGCTTTACATGGAATAATAGACGTACCTCTGACATTTGTTGTTTCTTAAAAATTTTTATTTTAGAACTGTTTCTGACATTTGTTGACTCCTTGAGATGTGCAGGGCACCAAGCAAGTCACTTAAATGATCTCATTTACTTCCTACAAAATCCTGTGAATCAGGTATTTTTATCCCCATTTGAAAGATAATGAAATTGACACTTGAGGTCCAGAGGTCAGTAATACCTTTCAAATAGTTGGTAAATAGAAGAGCCAGGATTGAAAATTCGCCACTCTTTTTTTTTTTTTTTTTTTTGGCGGTACGCGGGCCTCTCACTTTTTGTGGCCTCTCCCGTTTCAGAGCACAGGCTCCGGATGCGCAGGCCCTGTGGCCATAGCTCACGGGCCCAGCCTCTCCGCGGCATGTGGGATCCTCCCGGACCGGGGCACGAACCCGTGTCTCCTGCATCGGCAGGCGGACTCTCAACCACTGTGCCACCAGGGAAGCCCAAAATTCACCACTCTTAATGGGAACTCATGGACTAAATTTTCCAACTCTTTGAGTCAACTCTCCTTCCTTTTTTTTTTTTTTTTTTTTTGCAGTACGCGGGCCTCTCACTGTTGTGGCCTCTCCCATTGTTGCGGAGCACAGGCTCCGGACGCGCAGGCTCAGCGGCCATGGCTCACGGGCCCAGCCACTCCACGGCATGTGGGATCTTCCCGGACCGGGGCACGAACCCGTGTCCCCTGCATCGGCAGGCGGACTCTCAACCACTGCGCAACCAGGGAAGCCCTCCTTCCTTTTTTCCTTTGATTTCTTTACTTTTCTTCAAGCCTTGGTTGTCCTTGAACCCCTTTCCTTTCCTCCATGCTTTCTTATTAGACTATTTGAGGCCTCACTGTTCCTCTTTTTAGCTACCATTTAAAAAATTGTATTACACATATACATTCTTCACATATTTTAAAATATTTATACGTTATTTAGTTTTTTCCCCTCATTCCATCGGAAATAGGAACTCCTTGCAAGTTGGAACCGTACCTTGCAATTCACTGACTTCTTAGCCAAAAAATTGTTCTTTGAGTGGTAATTGTCTTATCATGGAATGGAGACAAAATGAGATCAAATTGAGAGGAAGATAGACTTTTAATGAGGCCAGACCATTCCTCCTTCCTCTGTGCTCTGAAAGCATTTTGCATAAATACAAGTATACCAAAAAAGAAGGTGGGTGCTGTGGTCAGAGGACTTGGGTTGAAATCCTGACCCTAAAATCTTCTACCTGTTTGACTTTGGGAAAGTTACTATAACTTCCTAAGAACCCATTTTCTCCTTGTAAAATGGGGATGATACGATAATACTAATCTTACTGGCTTGTTGTGAAGATTAGAGGATGCAATTGGGTAGGCGCTTTGTAAAGCTAGGTACGTGGTAGCTGTTATAACTACAGCTTTTATAATTAGACTGCGTGCTATTCTTGTGTCTCTCTCACAGAAATGGTGAGATGGTAAATTCCTCAAGGGCAAAGACTGCTCTTCTTCCTCTTCTTTTTTTTTTTTTGCAGTACGCGGGCCTCTCACTGTTGTGGCCTCTCCCGTTGCGGAGCACAGGCTCCGGACACGCAGGCCCAGCTGCCATGGCTCACGGGCCCAGCCGCTCCGCGACATGTGGGATCTTCCCGGACCGGGGCACGAACCCGCGTCCCCTGCATCGGCAGGCGGACTCTCAACCACTGTGCCACCAGGGAAGCCCTGCTCTTCATTTTTATTATCTGCCCCACCAAGCTCCATGCCTGTCATAAAGTAGTAGTAGCATTCAACAATTTTTTCAATGACTGTATGAGAAGGAATTCTAGTGAAGTGTCCAGGTTGGAAGACTTTATAAAAGATTCTTTAAAGCTGAGCACAAGTTATGTCAGCTGAACTTTGACCCCAGCATGGGGCCCTACACACAAAAAAGGTACCTGAGTTAAGTAGCCTTTAATTACTGGAATTTATCCCAGTGACTATATTTTCTTTTCTAGTATTTCTTACAGCTCATTTTCAAATACGGATTTTTTTTTCCCATCATGTCCTGTCCTCAACCTTATGGAATCTATTTTTTCTTTAGCTCTTTACACATTTAAAGTTCCTTTCAGATTGTTCTATTGCTCCTAGTCACTGTACTGTAAATTCTTTTTTTAAATTGAAGTATAGTTGATTTACAATGTTTCAAGTGTAAAGCAAAGTGATTCAGTTAAATATATATATATATATATATTTAAATATATATATATTCTTTTTCAGGTTCTTTTCCATTACAGGTTATTATAAGATATTGAATATAGTTCCCTGTGATATACAGTAGGTCCTTGTTGTTTATTTAATTTGATTAAATTAAATAAATTAATTTTTTGGCCACATGAGGATTGAGGGATCTTAGTTTCCCCAACCAGGAATTGAACCCAGGCCACGGCAGTGTAAGTGCTGAGTCCTAACCACTGGACGGCCAGGGAACTCCCTCTGTTTTATATATAATAGTTGTAATTCTTTCTTTCATGGTGCATCTCTTTCATGGCAGCTGGTTTTCTCTTGTGTTATAATTTTTAACAGTGAACTCGTCTTCAGTGGGAACTGTCCAAAGGGTCCCACCATGCCGTAGATTGTGGCAGTATCCAGTGACATGGGTTCGCATTCGTTTCTTTTATCCGAAAGGAGGTAAACAGACCCAGCGCAGTTTCTATTGCTAACAAGGCCTAGAGTGTAGGCCCAAGGGAGAGGCCTACAGATCACTTCTTCCATGCCTTCCTACCCAACTTTGACAGCCAGCATGTATTGATACCTATACTTTCTAAGATATTGATAAAAGCCCTGTAAAAGACCATCTTCCTCTTATTTTTCCAGAACTGTCACTCTGATGTGGAAACCAGATGATCCTGACAGGATTCTGGTTATTATTCAGTACCAAGTTTTCTTAAGGTGTTTACTAAATTGATTGAGTGGTGATTTTTTTCCCCCTTGAGTACAGAAGTGAAGCTGATGGGTGGATATATTTCTAGAGTCTTTTTTTAGGGGTGGTGATTACAGACAGTTTAGTTTCTTTATACATTTTTATATTTTCCAAATTTTCTACAATAGATACTTTCGATAAAAACATAATTTTAAACACCTCTTTTCAGTTCCAGTTTTCTTAGATTTCTCAAATCATCAGTCTACTTTTCAGCTTCCTCAAGATTTCCCAAACACAGTTACTCGGCTTTCTTCTTCATGGGTCACACTATCTATCTGTCCAATTTCCCACTAAGATTTCACAGACTTAGGAAACAATATATGTCAAATATTCCAAGAGAATCTGGTTTCACTCTCATACTTGTAAAATCAATATTTAATTCAGCAAGTGTGGTTGGTTACTGTACATATAAGGTTTTTCAGCTTCTCCATAGGCCACCCTTCCTCCCAATTTTCTCTGCATTTTCTTTCTAGAGTCTTATTATTTAATAGCTTGAAGAAAGTTTTACAGTTTTTATTGCACAGAAATAATAAATATGTTTAGTGTTATGTTCACACACAGAGTATACTGTGCTGTTTTTTCCAACACATAAGCACCTCCTCAGACTTTGTGGAACTCCTGGAAGATGATGGTATGTAGTCCTTTGATAGCGATAGCGGATTCTTATACTAGATGTAGATCAAAGAAATGGGACTTATTGGTGTTTCAAGAATGAATAAGACATTGATTTTCCCATCAAGGAGTTTATAATCTAGAAGAGATATATACACTAAGGCAATGTCAAGGGTACTATAGAACAAAGTACTGTCTTGGAGGTAAGTATAAAGAGCTATGGGAATACAAATGCAAGAGTAATTAATTCTGCCAAATGGAAAAGAATAAGGGAAAACTAGAGAAAGAAGGCAACCTGGCTGCTCTTAGATGAGGATTTCACTAGGTAGGTGAGGTAGGAGGGCATTTGTGCAGAATAGCTTGAACAAAGACAGATGTGACTACCACAATAGTTGGTTGCAAGAAATAATACATCTATTTATTTTTTCTAAATAAAATGAAATCTGGTTCAGGATCCTCACACCCTCTTTGTCAAGAAGTACAGTGTGTCATGTTTTCTTGGGTTGGGGACACCAGTGGGTAATGTACACAGCATAAACACTTTGGACATGGGCCTCTAGTCTTGGGGCATCACAGTGGCCCCTGCGATATCCATGGTTCAAGCTCCCTAAGTCCATATGAAGGGTACTCACAATGCCTGCTGGTCTCCAGTGCTTACTTCCAAGAGAGTAGGGGTCTTCATGGGGGTTTGCAGATATTCTGGGAGCTGGACTGGTATCACATGGCTTTGTATGCAGTTTTATTTAATGCCCACTTTCCATTCGGCACCTCAACTCTGCCTTACACCATGCCTACTGCCTAAAGAGCAGACATCACAAGCCTGGTTCAGTGACAGAGAATAAAGCTTTTGCATCTTTTGAGGGTGGGGAGGGCTAGTTCCCTGACTATAGAGGGTAGGGTAGGGGTCTAGGGTCCAAATGCTCTTCATGCAGACTTTCAGTCAAGTCTTCTCTTTTCAGCAACTCCCTCTTTCTCCATCTTTAGTGCCTGATGCTTCCAGCACGTGAGCCTGAAGGCCAGAGTAGCAGGGTTCTGGTCAATATCCCCCTCTGAATGTTCTTAGATTTCACCTTCCCCCACTCGGTAAACTAGTTACTGCCTCTCCATCCACTTTCTGTCTTCATGTTTCGCCGTTCAGGGCAACTAGTACCACTGATGAGAAGTTTTTTTATTGCCTCTTGTTCTTCTTGTTGGTTTTGGATGATATCTGAGGAGAAGACTACTCCACCACCTTTGAAGTATGCATTCTTCCAATTAAAAAAATTTTTTGGGAATTCCCTGGCAGTTCCGTGGTTAGGACTCAGCACTATTACTGCCAGGGCCTGGGTTCCGTCCCTGGTCGGGGAACTAAGATCCTGCAAACTGCATGATGCGGCCAAAAGAATTAATTAATTAATTAGAAAAAAATCTCCCCTTTCTGACACTTTCCAATTTATGATAATGTTTTTCCCCCTTAGGCCATTAGACTTTCATTTACTCTTCTTTGTGTTGAAAATGAGGATTCATCCTAATATTCTCTAATTTAAAATTTTAATTTTAATTTTATCAGTTATTAATGCGTATAATTTAAAGAATGAAATAGTCCTGTAAGGGTCATTATGAAAATTAGCTGTACCTACTTTCCTCTGCCCTCTGTCTTCCATTTTCCAACTCTCTAGAGGCGTCCTCTATCAAACTTGTATCTGTTACTTTTTTTTTTTTTTTTTTTTTGCGTTACGCGGGCCTCTCACTGTTGTGGCCTCTCCCGTTGTGGAGCACAGGCTCCGGACGGGCAGGCTCAGCGGCCATGGCTCACGGGCCCAGCCGCTCCGCGGCATGTGGGATCTTCCCGGACCGGGGCATAAACCCGTGTTCCCTGCATCGGCAGGCGGACTCTTAGCCACTGCGCCACCAGGGAAGCCCTATCTGTTACTTTTGATGCTTGCATCCATATCACTAAACAACTTGCTAATAGTGCTACATCTTGATTTTTCAGTATTGTTTATTCACTTCCTGCTGTGGAAGATGAGAATTTAGCAACCTTACCCACTATTCTCAAATATGCATACCACCTCCTCATTCACCCTATATAGATGTCATAATTTGTTTAAATTAGTCTTCAGCATTTATAAGATTTGTAACTATTCGTAAGATTATGACTTTAGGACTATGTGACTGTTATTTACACATGAGCTATGTGGTATTCTATGATTGTTTTTCCTTTCTTGTACCATTTTGAAAAATTTCAATGAAGTATATAACTGTCCTGTTCTTTTTTTTTAATTTATTTTTATTAAAAAGATTTTTTTGATGTGGACCATTTTTATTTTTTTATTTTTATTTTTTTTGCGGTACGCGGGCCTCTCACTACTGTGGCCTCTCCTGTTGGGAGCACAGGCTCCGCATGCGCAGGCTCAGCGGCCATGGCTCATGGGCCCAGCCGCTCCGCGGCATGTGGGATCCTCCCGGACCGGGGCACGAACCTATGTCCCCTGCATCAGCAGGCGGACTCTCAACCACTACACCACCAGGGAAGCCCCTGGGGACCATCTTTAAAGTCTTTATTGAATTTGTTACAATATTGCTTCTGTTTTACGTTTTGAGTTTTTGGCTGTGAGGCATGTGGGATCTTAGTTCCCTCACCAGTGACTGAACCCACACCCCCTGCATTGGAAGGCAAAGTCTCAACCACTGGACCACCAGGGAAGTCCCTAACTCTCCCATTCTTTAGTTTGCCTTTCTTTCTGTTTCTTTCCCCCTCAATCATTTCTAAACTCCCTTCTGATTGTATTCAAGCCCAGCAGGTGTTTTATCAATTTCATCCTCCTGTATCCACCTCTCTTAAAAGCCTTTTGACCTCGAGTCTGAACTGTGTCCTTTATCTCCGGTGTACACCTGCCATCCTGAACTTCTCCTTCACCAGTATTCTGGGACACGCTTTGCCTCTCTCTTGAGTTGGTTCCCCTGTTTTTTAGATCTCATGTCTTCCTCTTTCTTTGTTTCCCCCCTTGTTATTGTGGAGCACCTCTTCTAGTAACTTCCTGAGTAAGGGTGCATAGGAGATAAACTTGATAAACATGTCTGGAAATCTTTAAGTGCCCTCACACTTAATTCATATTTTGGCTAAGTGAATATTCTAAGTTGGAAATAGTTTCCCTCAGGCTTTTGAAGGCATTGTTCAATTACTTTCTAATTCTAATCTTGGAGGTTGACAAATCTGGAACTATTTTGACGCTTGCCTCACTGTATATATTTTTTTCTCTCAAAGCTTCTAGAATCTTTTCTTTACACCAGTTTTCTGAAATTTCATGAGGAACACCCCTAATGTTCTTGCTATAGCTCTGTTTTTATATAGTGTGTTAGGCACTCAGTTGGTCTTTCCCATTTGGAAACTCATTTCTTCGGGAATTTTATTGAATTACTGTTTGATATTTTTTCTCTCTGTTTGTTTTTTTCTGTCTTTCTGGAATGCCTATTATTTGGATGTAGAACAATCTGTATTGATGTCCTACTTTCACAATTGAAAAATTTTCTATTTTTCATCTTTTAGTCTTTTGACTTACTTTTTTTGGAGGGATCTTTTTTCAACTTTATTTTCTAACTCTTCTTGAGTTTTTCTCTTTTTTTGCTGTTATATTTGATTTCTATAGACTCTCTTTGTTCTGTTTATTTTTTGAAAAGTGTTATTCTATTCTTCTTTCATCGATATAGTATATTATCCTATTTCTTTGAGGATATTGATAATAGGTTGTTTTTGTTTTTGTTTTTTTTCCTGTACAGTCTTTGTTTCTTCTGATTATTTGTATGTTCTTTCTCACAGTAGAGATATTTCTCACATCCTTGGCAATCCTGTTTAACATTGGAAACTAAAAAGCTGACTGGAAACACTGCACATATGGGTGAGCTTTTTGATTGTGGGCTTCATCATAAAGGGTCTGCTTGCGTATTTTTTGGGGGGGTGTTTGTTTAATATCCCTGATGTCTGTATCATTAGATTTTTCCTCCAAGTTTTCCAAAGCAAAGAGTCCAATCCCCTGTCAGAGCAGTTCCGCTCAGACTTCAACATATACGGGTCACCCAAGGAGTTGTTGAAATGCAGATTCTGATTCAGTAGGTCTGGGGTGGGGCTGAGATGCTGCGTCTAGTCTCTAACTGTTAATGTGGTCCATGGACGCATCTTGATTAACGTGGAAAGAAGGCTTATGATCCTGGCTGCTAATTCTGGGAGTCATTTTGGAGAAAAGGCCTGGGAGGTCACAACACCTGGTATGTGATGCTTGCCTCCGTTGCACTTAATCCCCTGGTTTTCAGCACGGTGGTGGCCCGGCCCACGTGCCCCATGCTTCACCCGCTCCAGAGCAGGAAGGGCTCCCCGCTCAGCTGGGGAAGGGGGAAGGAGGGGAGGGGCAGTTGCTTGGTCAAAGGGAGGATGCTAGGCTCCCTCAGCTGCTGATTTTAGGATTCTGCTTCCTTGGACTCCTTACTTTATTTTACTCTCATTTTTTCTTCCTCTTTCCAACTCCTACTTTGAAAGTTATTATTATTATTATTATTTGCTATTATGTCTCCCATTCTCTTTGCCCTTGGGAGTGGTGTGCTTAACAAAACCCTCTCTACTGTAGTTCTGGGGAGTTTCAGGAGAGAGAATAAACGTTATGTGTTTAATCCACTATCTTTAACTACAAACCCTCCCTAACTGATCTTTTACTTTATGCTTCTGACTGTTGTCCCCACCTGGAAAATACAGTTCACAGTACACAATTTATGGGACTTTTTTCCCAGCTGAGATTGACTTGCTTGCCTTTCCAAGTTTGAATAACCTGGGCTCATAAATTTCAACATATCACCTTAAAGCCTCTCTACGCAAATGAGATAAATATCATTATTTCATTGATGAATTTCCAATATTATCTCTGGTCTGGGGCTCATAAGGACCATTATTTTTTCTGCATGTCTGGGAGCAACTATAAGGGCATCATTTCATTCATACAAGGCTCCTACTTGTCTTAGAACTGATTTGTTTATAGCTGAAGAGAAAGCTGATTTTTTATTACCATATGGAACTCCAGCTTAGTTCTACTTTTTTTTTTTTTTTTTCCGGTACGCGGGCCTCTCACTGTTGTGGCCTCTCCCGTTGCGGAGCACAGGCTCCGGACGCACAAGCTCAGCGGCCATGACTCACGGGCCCAGCCGCTCCGTGGCATGTGGGATCCTCCCAGACCGGGGCATGAACCTGTGTCCCCTGCATCGGCAGGCTGACTCTCAACCACTGCACCACCAGGGAAGCCCCTACTTTTTTTTTTTTTCCCTCTCTTTCCAGATAAGTGTACCAATAAAGGGGATATCACAAAGAGATGTTCTGTGATTATCTAGATTTCTTTTCTCCTTTTTCTTTTTCTCCCCTGCTCAACTTCCCAACAGGGAGCTGAAACTAGATATTTACTAGAAATAATATTTGGCATGTTGAGGGAATTGAAATTTGGAATAAGGGTGACCACTCTGAGATTCCGTGACTCTGTGGCAACTTGCACGTTGACGGTGCATCCCTGAGTGAGTGTTTTTCTTTTGCTGAACCTGATGGTATGAGGAAGTATAGTGGCCAAGCACATACACATAGCCTTTGGAGTCGCACAGACTTGAGTTCACTCCACTTACTAATAGGATTGACTTGCACAAAATGCTTAACCTTTATAAGCTCCTGTTTCCTCACCTGCAGAGGAGGAAAATTAATACCTGTTCTACAGGTTATTGGAAAGATTAAATGTGATAATGTACGTAAAACATTTAAGACAATGACTGACCCTTAGGACGCACTTACTGTTCGTGGTTGTTACGGGGGTGTTACTGATGTCTCTCTTTCCCTCTTCCAATATAGAGAATCTAGCATCTTCTGCAATTCCAAAAGTTCAAGTCTTCTCCATCTGTTTGTGTTAGATAACAGAAGACCTTTGAGTCACACCCCTAATGATATATTTGGCAGCCCTTTAGAAGTTATTTATGACAGAGACTTAAAAAAAATCTCCAAAAGAAAAAAAAATTTTTTTTCAGAATCTCCTGATCCTTAAGAAAATCAAATAGTTAAAAAATTCTAGCTACTTTGGCTCTATGAAACCCATTAAGATAAAAGCATAGAATTAGGGGGTTTTTGAATAAAAAAATCTTAGTGCAGAGTGCCAGACCAATTCTGAAGGGTGTACAGTTATGCTGTAACTCCTCAGGTGACTTTTAGTATTCAAATTATTTATATATTTATTTTTATGAAATATTACATGTTAAAACATTGAACAAGTGCCAGAATGGATGTAAAGAAACAAGCTGACTTTGCCTTCTTCAAGACAGAAAAATGATTGGTATGATTCCATTACTTTGTTTCTCCTTTCAGTCTCTTTTTCTCTATTTTCTTCCTTTTTTTTAAAATATTTATTTATTTGGCTGCGCCAGGTCTTAGCTGGATCTTTTTTTGTTTGTTTTTTTAGTTGCAGCATGCAGGCTCTTAGGTGTGGCATGTGGGATCTAGTTCCTTGACCAGGGATCGAACCCTGGTCCCCTGCATTGGGAGTGTGGAGTCTTAACCGCTGGACCACCAGGGAAGTCCCTCTTTTTTTCTTTTTTCTTTTTCTAAGGTGGAGACAAGATGGAAGGTTGTAAGGGCTAAATTAGACAGGATGGAAATACTCCGCTGGCCTAGTTTGCTATAACTTCCCTCTATGACTACCCAGTGCAGCTAGGACCTAGAAATACCTGTCCTGTTACTAACCTGTCATTTAAGACAGCCCCAAATGGTTTAGTGTGATTTAATCACACACTCTCTCCTCTTTCTTTCCCAACAGCTTAGTGTAGAGTCCCTATCATGGCTTCTTATCAATATGGGACACCAATGAATGCCTTTGAATTCTCAGTGTTTTTGGAAACTCTTGGCATTGCATCCAGTAGTGGCCTGAATGCCCAGCCTGTGTTCTTTTTACACATTTCCTTCAGGTAGCACTGTCTCAGTGGTCTAGCCTAACTCCAACTTGCAAGTGATGTTTCTGCCTTCAGTCTTTGGCTGTATGAGCCCTTAGCTCCAGCAGATGCACTCATCTGAGCAGGGAAAGAGATGCAATGAAGATGAGGCCAACCTTACAACGGCCCAGGGCTCTACGTGGGAGGCACAATCTGGGAGTAAAATTCCCCTCCTCCCTACAAGGCTCTCTCCTGGCACTAAAGAGGAACCATAGGAAGGAAAGACTGGCCAGCCTGAGATGGGACCTGACTTTGATCTTGGGCCTGCTATGTCAAACTTCTCCCATGACATTAGTTTTTAGATTAACCTGGGGCAAATGGTATGATTTACTAAAAGCTTAAAAATTAGAAGAAAAAGGCCAAAAATATGTTTCTACTTTTTGTCTTTGATTGACAGAGGAGAAGACACTAGTATTTAGTATTAGGTATATTCACAGCTAAAAAAAAAAAACCCTGCTTTTGAAGAGCAAAACAATTTATTTTCAAAAAGCCACTTTTCATTGTTCCCAAAACTGGATCATCACGGTATTCTATCTTCCTAATTGTAATGTTTTCCTGGAGTGTTGTTTATGTAGAAAGTAGTTTCTCAGATTTAAAAAAATCACATGATTTAACATTTCAAAATTTCTTGGTCTGATTGCCTTAAAATCTTTCTCCTGATTATCAATGAAAGCCCTCAGGAGCCTGGGGACCTAGCCTTTTCTCTTTCAAGTGGGCTCGGAATCAGCAGGCTCCTACATTTCAGAATATGATTTTAGGGCTGTAAGGAAAATTCAGCAACCCAGATTTGAAATTTGATGCCAACTTCCAGTCACTGTCCATCTTTTCTTCTTTTCTTCCTCACTCCTGTATCTCCATGCGGTGAACTATCCCAGGACATCAAAAGGAGCCCTGCTTTGAGGGGGCAAAAATCACACTCAAAGGACATTCCATTTCAGTGTTTAAAATTTAAATTGTGATTCTACTTTATAAGGACCATGTTTTCTTTTCTATTTTTTTCTTAGAACCCAACCCATTATGGAATTATAACACATGGAAAAAAAATGCTGAGAAGAAATTAGTTAAAAATTGTATTGGAAAATACTCAGAAAAGACCAAAAGATTGTTATGATTATGGTCCCTGCTTTCTTTAAAGTCACTGTATTGTTTTTATAGCGTTGCTTACTTTTACTTTTTTTTTTTTAACGTAGAACTTAAATGGAATACAGATAATCAATCAACCCTAAATCACTGGGCTCCATTTAAGAATTAATGTTACTTTTTTAGAGAACAGACTTGTGGTTGCTAAGGGGAAGGGGAGAGGGGGAAGGGATGGATTGGGAGTTTGGGGTTAGCGGTTGCAAACTCTTACGTATAGAATGGATAAACAACAAGGTCTTACTGTCTAACACAGTGAACTATATTCAATATCCTGTGATAAACCATAATGGAAAAGAATATGAAAAAGAACGTGTAACTGAATCACTTTGCCGTACATCAGAAATTAACACAACATTGTAAATCCACTATACTTGAATAAAATAAATTTTAAAAAAAGAATTAATATTACATTTTACTTCTACATTAAAAAAAGGGTCTTAGATTCATAATTAAAAAAGAACATCAAATAGAAATTTAGATAAATTCTGCCTATACTCATAGGCAGATGTTAGAAAGAGAAGACATGAACGATAGTCCCTTCAGATATATAAGTAGTGGGAAAGGCACTGCATTTTGGACAATGAAGGAGAAGAACTGTGGGAGATTTGGAGGGTGTGAGTGTGTGTGTGTGGGTGGTGGTGGTGACTGAACCCTTCTCTATTTTTTAACCCCTTCCCTACATCTTGGTATGGCAGCCACTGGAAATATGGAGAATTGAGCTCTGGTCCTGTTCATGTTCCCAACAAGTTATGTATCTCTGGTCAGGAGACTACTTTGCCCTTGTAGGCTTCAGATTTTTCATCCCTTAAATAAGGGGCAAATTTCCTGCATATCTGGCTCTTCTTGGGTCACCTATTCATGCTAATCTTTGGAAGTATTACAAGGAAAGTATCTTAGCATTAATTTTGGCCCATGTTTTTTTGTTCCTGTTCTTGGACCATTGCTTGGTTTCTTTGGAGACAGTTTCTGACTGTTATGCCAATTGTTACACAGTTGTGAATATCAAATTACAACCTATAGTTAATATTCAGCATTATTAGAATATTTTAAAGCAAAATCCACAAAATATAGAGCTTATAGAAAGAATATATGACGTTGCCTTTCTTCCTATAGTTCTTCAACAAAATCTGTTTTTATGGAGCTAAAATTTAAAGGGTTCATAATCAGGGATGCCATTTTGTATTGCAGTAATTGCTATGAGAAGGAGAATTCCCTGGTATTAAAAACTGAGAATTTAAACTTGCATGATAAGTGAATAAATATAAGAAATATACTTCAAGAGTAATAAAGATTATATAAATGCCATCCAGTTTGTAATAGCAACAGTGCAAAACTTAGAACCACTTTATAAAGAACTCTTATAGACTGAATGGGCTTACCATCTGAATTTTGTATTTAAAAAATTGAGCTTGGTTCTGTCTGATCTTATGGAACAAGCATATTCTGTATTTTCCTTTAAATATGATGCTGTATTATGATCAGAAAGCTGTTTGCTTATATCTTACTAAACATTTTTGTGGGTGTATGAAGAACTTATTGGGGAAGATGTTTAAAATGAAAAAAATATACTCTTCTATTTAGTTTCTAATAAAAATAAAACAAATATTTGACTTATTTCTTTGTAGAAGTAACTAAAAATTGAAAATGAAAGCTATCCAGTATTAAGATAGGAGACTTGATTTTCTTGGATAATATTTGTCAATTTTCAAAGTTTGGAAACTCCTAAAGGATAAAGGTCTTATTTGTTCTGTTTACTGCTGTGTGACCAGTTTTGTATGTGGCATATGCTTTATACATGTTTAACTGTTGACTAGGTACATATTTTTCCACTGAAAGTCTTTCTTTATATTCTTTTGTACAAAGATTGTAGATCATTATGTACCAAAATTATTTGATTCACATCTTCTGGGCTTTATGCCTTATTTTGACTAAGATATTATTCACAAGCCTGACCTGACCACAGGTAAACTATTCTTACGTAGGTTTTCACTCTCCTGCCATTTTTCTTGCTTTTCTCCGTGATTAAAAAATATCACCAAATTGAGTGAAGACTGCCTGCCTGCAGTCTGCCATACATGGTGGGGTGTCACTACAGGACCTTGCTTCAGACATGTAAGATCCCCTATCCAATAAACCATTGATGTCTCAAAAAGAATATCTCCATATTTAGGGTCAGATTAGATGCACCTGTTACTCTGTTCCAGACTCCAAATGATTTAGACCTATATTCACATTTGGGCACATCTTGAATTGTCCACCTCAGGTACCAGGGGAGTTTTCTCTCTGTGAGAAGGTGACATCTGATAGCTTGTTAAATTAACTGTGTGAAAAACATATAACATTGCCCTTTGGAACTAGGAACAGATAACTAATCAATGTACAAGGGTCGATTATTTGGTAAACTATTGATAGCCTATGGCTAAAGGGCATTATTGGACTAAATTATATGTGTTTTTAGATCTGTTAGATTTGAAATCATAACTATAGTTTCAGAGAAATCGAAAGGTTTTTTGACAATATATTTATAAAATGGTTGTATGTTTACATAGAAGGTATGCAAATTCTTTATCTAAGCATTGGATTCTCAGTGTTTCATTTCTCTATGAGCCTCTTGGTCTCCCCAGTCAGCCTCAGAATGTATATTTCATAAATGCAAATGTGCTCATATGGGGATCTTCATGAAACAGCAGCCAGCTTTATTTGAGTAGCCTTACAATTTGAAAATAAATGATGCCAAATTTAACCAGATGGTGAGTATGGAGTTACTTATAGATAAATTTAACTTGATGCCAATGGTTTTACACACATCCAACAACTAATTAATTTTAAAATGCTCCCAAAAAAATAGCATACAAAACTGTATCCGTTCGGCATTAATAATGTGAGATAAAGACATTAAAAATGATCAGTTTTGTGGTCTTTCCTTTCCCCTGTTTAAGGGAGAATAATATGCCGGTGGGTAAAAATTGAGTTCCTGCTTTGCAACTGCCTTACTTTTCTGCAAGTACTTATTTCTTCATTGAACATGCAAAAGAAAATTATCCTTGTAAAAATTTAACTTATATAAAGTATACAATATGTATGAATTGCACTTTCCTAAAATGCCCTTCCCTGCCCTCAATACCATATCCCACTTCCCTCCCAGAAGTAACCACGGTTGAGACTTTGTTGTATATTCTTCTTGACCTTTCTTCTCTGCATGAATATAAACAATCCTATCTGTTTTGAATTTCATATGTGAGATCCTATCACACATATTGTTCCATAATTTTTCACTTTGATTTTTTCATATCAGTACATAGAAATCCAGCTCATTCTTTTCAAATGCTGCAAAGTAAGTAGTTAATAGAATACTACTCAATGCATCTCTTTTTGGTTTTACCGTTTCTCTATTAATAGATCATTTATGTTTTTCCCCAATATTTCTGTCACAAAAAATGTTGCCATGAACTTTCTTGTACATGTCTTTTTTTTCTTCAAATGCTTTCTTCTCCTTCTCCTTCTCCTTCTCCTTCTCCTTCTCCTTCTCCTTCTCCTTCTCCTTCTCCTTCTTCTTCTTCTTCTTCTTCTTCTTCTTCTTCTTCTTCTTCTTCTTCTTCTTCATCATCATCATCCTCTTCTTCTTCTCCTTCTTCTCCTCCTTCTTCTTCTTCTTCTTCTTCTTCCTCCCCCTCCTCCTCCTCTTTCTCCTTCTCCCTCTCCCTCTCCCTTTCCCTCTCCTTTTTCTTCTTCTGATGAATTGTTTAGTAGCTTCATTCTGCATTTTTGGGTCCTGTATTTCTAATGTAAAATTTGGAATGTGAAATGCTGAGGTGCTACTTTTGGTGTAAATATATATATATATATATACACACTCTTTTTTTTTCCAGATTCTTTTCCCTTATAGGTTATTACAAAATATTGAGTATAATTCCCTGAGGTGCTACTTTTGACTTTTCTGAAGTTTTACAGCTGAACTTGGGGGGGGGGAGGGGAGAACATGGTATGGCAAGAAACTTGGAGAGCCACCTGTTGACTCGTTGACTAAGTAGCTCTCAATCCTCAAAGTAAACAAACAAAACTTGCCTCAACACTACGTTCCTCTATAATTATGACTTCTCATTGCAGGCAAACTTCACTACAGAAGAATCTCTGCTTGGTCTCTCTGAGTGCTCACTTCCATTCTGGTCTCCCCCCCAGTGCAGTCTGGGCTCTGCCCCACCACAGCTACCACCACCGAAACTGCTCCCTTCAACACATTCTGGTTACCAAATTCTTTGGATGCATTTTAGGCCCTTCATCACCGGTCTCTCGGTACCACTCAATACTCTTGATCACTTCTGGGCTGAAGTTCTCACCTCCTTTGGTTTCGTACCCGTTAGTTCTGTTTCAGAAGAAAGGAACAGAAAACTCAACCCAAATTGGTTTAAGCAATAGGGAACTTCATAAATCCCATGAACGGAAGTCTAGAGGGAAAGCAAAGGTCAGGGTTGGCTCCAGCTCCATATCTCCGTGATCTCCTGGCTTGGTTGGCTTCCTTCAGTTGATTTCCTTCTCAGATTGGTAGGGAGAAGGGCTGCAGCAAGTGTGAGCTTCAAAGCCCATATGGAGGAAGAGAAGGAATTACTTTAGAAAGTTCTTCTAAGAGAAGTTCTTCTAATGAAGAATTCATCTGGAGTCCCATTAAACTCTGTTTCTAATATATTTTTTCTAGTTTTATTAAAATAGAATTGACATATAACATTGTGTAAGTTTAATGTGTATAACAGTCATTTGATATTTGAATATATTGCAAAATGATTACCACAATAAGTTTACTTAACACCCATCACCTCACTTAGTTATAATTGTTTTTTTCTTGTGATGAGAAACTTCACATCTAGTCTCTTAGCAACTTTCAAATATACAGTACAGTATTGTTAACTATAGTCACCATCCTGTACATTACATCCCCAGGACTTATTTATCTTATAGTTTGAAATTTGTATCTTTTGATCACCTTCACCCGCTTGATCAAACTTTTCCTGAATCTCACTGGGCTCCTTGTCCCTTACAGTCCCCAGCAAAGCAGGTGGGATATTCTTAGACTGGTTGGATCAACCCTTGGAACTAGAGACATTCAGCCTCCAGAGGCCCAGAGACTTCATGGGGGAGGAATTATGTAAAGGAGAGCAGGCAGTTGATACTTGTTAGGAAACCAACAATGTCCACCACAACTATGGTCCCCTGGTTTTTCTCTTTGTTTTTTTTTTTAAATCTCTGGTTGCTCTTCTAGATTCCCTAATGATTTCCTCTTCCTCTGCCTAACCCTTCCATGTGGACAGCCCCAGACTCTCACTCTTGCTTTCTTCTCAGTGTTCTATTATCCCTGAAACAATTCATTCACTTTTAGTTATAGCTATAACTATACATGCTGATAACTCCCAAATCTACCGCTCCAGTTCTTGGAGTTCTTCTAAACTGTAGACACTGGTATATAGTTGCGTATTGGACATATCCACTTAGATCCATATGCATCTCAAACTCAACATGTCCCAAACTGACATTAATCGACAGCACAAAGATCAGCACATCCTTCTGTATGCCCGATCTCAATGAGTGGATTCATCAAGCACTATTCCCTAAATCCTTGTAGACCCCTTTCACTTCCTCACATTGAAGTAATCACAAAGCCCTGATCTAGCTATCAAAATTTAACAGGGTCACACACTATGAGAAATCTTTTCTTTATTACCCTTTCTCTCCAGTCTGTGTTGTGCTCTTGTCTTGTGTGATCCTATGGCACTTTGTATAAAACTGTATAAGAGCACTTCTGTTGTTCACCATCCTCTTGACTGCAGGTACCATATCTTGCTAGTTTTTAATATCCCTGTCCTCAGCAAAGCAACTTGAACAATGTAGGTGTTCAGGAAATGTTAGATGATTACTGAATGACTTTAGTCTTTAAACACTTATTGGGCCACTGTGATTTCCAGACATTCTCCCAAGCTCTGAATGTTTGATGTTCTTCCTTCACAGACTTGGTCCTGCCCTGGAGTGGGTGGAGTCAGTGGGAAAATGCCAGAAGCTGTGCCCTAAGGCTGTGAGTGCCAGGTCATGGCCAGTATAAACAATTTGAAACCAGGTCAGAGATCCAAATAGGGCTGGATGAATCTAGGAAGCTAAGGCATGAAGCCAATTGGGTTGGTGTCTGGGTTTTGAAGAGGCCGGTGGGAAGAAAATCTTAAGAATTAATCCCAGGTCCATGAGAGACAGCTATGGCAGCTTTTCTTGAAGTTTAAGATGCTCTGAGTGTCAGCATCCCTGGAATACAAAGATGAATAGAAAATGATCCCTAATCTAGTAGGAACTCATGGTGAGGTGGGAAAATAGATGTGCAACAAAAACTTACACTTCAATGCAAGAAGTGATGTAGCGAAACATGTTTACAACATTAAGGAAGGAGCTAATGCCTGTGCTTAGGAGAAATTGGGATGACCTTGAGGGGATCCTTGTTAAGAAAGGTTTCTTTCTTTCTCTCCCTCCCTCACTCCCTCCCTCCCTCCTTCTCTTTCTACCTCCCCCTCTCCCTTCCTTCCTTCCTTCCTTCCTTTTTAAGATAACATCTCAGATTGGCATTTAACTCCATAGATGTCCTCAGGACAAACCACTTCATTTAATACATAGGCAAAAGTTGGTTTGTTCCACTGAATCTATATGTCACAATTTTTTTCCAGGACTCATAGGGACTGTCTCCTGGTGGAAATTTTTTCAGTAACTTGGCATTCAAGCTATAAATATGAGAGCATTTTTTAAGGGTGGTTTTATGCAGAGAAGACATTATTCAGAGTTTACTTTAGGTATATAAAAATTAATATTCAGTATATTAAAATTAAATTTATGTACTCTACATTTAAATGATAAATGCTTGGTTCTTCCATAAACATTTAAGTTTAACTTGTAAATATTGTTCTAATTAAAAGTCTAGCAAATTTTAACATTACTTTTTTTTTTTTTTTTTTTGCGGTATGTGGGCCTCTCACTGTTGTGGCCTCTCCTGTTGCGGAGCACAGGTTCCGGACGCGCAGGCTCAGCGGCCATGGCTCACGGGCCCAGCCGCTCCGTGGCTTGTGGGATCTTCCCGGACCGGGGCATGAACCCGTGTCCCCTGCATCGGCAGGCGGACTCTCAACCACTGCGCCACCAGGGAAGCCCAGCTAGCCTATTTTATTCACTTTTGTCCTGCCAGTGCCCTGCATAATGTTAGGTTCATGACAGACACCAATAAAATATTTGTTAAATATACCAGTACATGACTAAATAGTACAGGGGGAATTTGCCCAATTTGTTTGGATAAAGAAGTATTAATCTGTTTACCAGACTTCAGTTACTTCATCAAACTCCATCTCACTGTGACTGATTTGAAAAGAACACAAAAATCCTCAGCTACCAAATCTCACAGAAGTGTTGCATCACTAATCTGAATCTTATAATCAAGCCTTCTCCAGGAATTCCCTGGCGGTCCAGTGGTTAGGACTCTTGCATTTCCACTGCAGGGGGCATGGGTTAGATCCCTAGTCGGGGAACTAAGATCTCGCATGCTGTGTGGCGCGGCTGAAAGGAAAAAAAAAAAAAAAGTCTTCGCCAACCTGGAAAGCTTACAAGTCTTGAGAGGAGTCCTCAATAGAAACCATATAACAATATGTACATATAGCTACACGTTTCCCATAAATTACATGAAATACACATAGGTACGTGTGATAAATTACATGAAACGTCATTTGGACACCCTCTGGAATCCAGACTAGAGAATGAAGGCAGCCTGACCCGGAGGGCAGGGCTCCAGAGCTGTGAGGCTTTGCTTCCTTCTGGTTCCGATTACTAATAAGTGTTCCAGAGCAAATAGAAATATGATCTTCCATTAACTTGCCTTAGACTGACTACAATAAAATTTCCCCTAATGGTACTAGGGGGAAATCGACTACCCCTGAAATATATTTGCACATTGTTGGCATTTCTTGACCTTAAGATATCTTTTTGGAAGCATTTAAAGAACTAAGGAAAGAAATTGCCCTTTAAGTCGACCTTGTGACAGAAGGAGGTGGGAAAATAATTACACTGCATACCAGACCTTACCTTTGCACAGAATAACTACATGACAAATGCTAAAGCAAACATGCTAGAAGAATACCGTAATATTCATTCACCTCTTTTCTGATAAGAAAAGTTTATGCATTTTTATATCTTTAAAAGCTTTGTTTTGCAAGGTTTGCTTTAGCCTGTTGCCTCTTACTCATAGTGTATGGAGATTGAATCACTTTGGAATCCATTTTTCTTGAGTTACTTGAGGTGTAGCATGTAGTGCATTTTGTGTTAGAAACCACAGGTAAGACCTGTTTCTGTAAATGATTGATTTCAATGGATCTGTTCCTTTAATTGATTTGATATTTACTTAAGAAAGTTCTTTCTTTGCTTGCCCTGTCAGCCCTCTCTGAGAGCTTTTGTAAAGTATGTCGCCATCATAAACAGGCTGGTTCCTTCCCAGACCAGTTGTTTCTCTGAGGTTTATAAACCTTTAAATGGATTCTGGGCACCATCTCATAAGGGTTTTTTCTTGAAGTTCTCTTTTTGGGATTAAACCTGTGGCTTGGGAAGCCTTAACCTGTACCTCAGTCAGCTCTGTAATCACCCCCTCTATAGTAATCAGAACAATAACAACAGTCATAATAATTACTAATACGGACTACCGATGTATCCTTGATCGTACATAGATTTTATTTTATTTTATTTTATTTTATTATTTTTTTGCGGTACGCGGGCCTCTCACTGTCGTGGCCTCTCCCGTTGTGGAGCACAGGCTCCGGACGCACAGGCTCAGCGGCCATGGCTCATGGGCCCAGCCGCTCCACGGCATGCGGGATCCTCCCGGACCGGGGCACGAACCCGTGTCCCCTGCATCAGCAGGCGGACTCTCAACCACTGCGCCACCAGGGAAGCCCCTTATTTTATTTTTAATATTATTTTAAATTGAAGTATAGTTGATTTACAATGATTCAGGTGTACAGCAAAGTGATTCAGTTATACATATATACATAGATTCTTTTTCAGATTTTTTTTCCACTATAGCTTATTACAAGATATTGAATATAGTTTCCTTTGTTCTACAGTAGATCCTTTTTGTTTATCTATTTTATATACAGTAGCGTGTATCTGTTAATACCCAATTCCCAATTTATCCCTCCCTACCCCCTTCCCTTTGGTAACCATAAGTTTGTTTTCTATGTCTGTGAGTCTGTTTCTGTTCTCACATGGATTTTATTTTATTTTATTAATAAATTATTTAAATTATTTATTTATTTATTTTGGCTGCACTGGGTCTTATTTGTGGCTCACGGGATCCTTCAGTTGCGGCATGCAGGCTCATAGTTGCAGCATGCAGGTTTCTTAGTTGTGGCATGCATGCAGGATCTAGTTCCCCCACCAGGGATCGAACCCAGGCCCCCTGCATTGGGAGCATGGAGTCTTACCCACTGGACCACCAGGGAAGTCCCTACATGCGTTTGAACTAAAAGCATCTTTAGAAAGACTTTTGCTAGTTTTATTGATTCTAAAATTCAACCTAAATAAAAACAGGGCGATTGCTATGAAAACTCAGCTGTAAGGCAAGTTCTGTGTTGGCCTTGCCAACAACATTGCCAGCCTGAAGCCATTCTGCAGGGGCCACTGGATATGGAATCTGTGAGGCAAAGTCCTTTAGCTGGGAGGCTAGTAAGTCTAGGGTGCCTCAATGTCTCCACCCCTCTGGGTAACAGTGATTCTAAGATCTTAAAATAATTTGCGTGTGTGTTTAGTCTCTGTCCCAGGTCACACTCTGGTAGTAAGACATGTATGGGATGTGTTCTTTGAGGTGAATTTTTCAGCTCCGTGGAGCTGGCTGGAGGAGTTCAGGCCCAGGGAATAGGGCCTGGAGAAGGGACCTCCCCATTCTGCACCTTACTTCTCTTCTTCACCAGCAGCCAGAAGCTGTTCAGTCCCTTTTCACCACCTTTTCTCTTCACGTAAATAGAAAAGTGCTGATACATCTGCAAAATAATATTCCAAGAAGCACCTATGCTGTTTGTCTTAAGCTCACTTAAAAGGAGAGTGGTCTTTATATGGAGTTACCAAGGCCAAGATCACCAGACCAAAAGAGAGCTGAGAAAGAAAAACTGCCTTCCAAAGCTTCCAGCTATTCCCAGCCACTGGATCCTATTAGTATCTAGAGCTTATGGTGCAAGTGACTCCAACCCAGAACCCCTGGCTGCAGTCTTCCAATTGGCCCCAAGAACTGAAGAGAATCACTGAATTTCAAATTTGCTTAGAGAAGTCACGATGCAAGAGAAACCCTGTTCAGCCTTCCAGGGAACTGCCAGAGCTCTGGACGGGGCCGCACGACTTGGGCAATTAGATGTGCTTTCCAGATGGCTGTGCTTCCTTTTGCCTTTATCAACATGAGTATTTGCCCAAAGGTGGCTTTCTGCTTCACCCTTGCCTCTGAGGAGGAAACTATTATTAATGGAGAGGGTAGACCAAGGGCACAGAATTGCTCATTTTTCTACATCATGGAAAATAGAGGATGTGCTGGAAACATATCCTTTAAACTGGCTTAATCCTTTTAGTGAGGCTCATTTCAATGAGCTCATTGTGTTCAGTCCTTACTTGAACACGATAAAAATAGAACACTTAGAGGACTATGTCTTTAGAACCAGAGTGAAATAGAGAGTTGAGGTAATTGTCCAGATAACCCAAGCAAAACCAAAACGAAACAAAATAAAACCCACCACTGTTGAGAGAAAAAAAAAGGCAGCTTTAGCAGCCTGAACGATCCAGTCTGTTTCTCTACATTGTTCAAATTCACCAGCTCTGCATCTGTATTTACTTTTTCTACACAGACTGAGCCTAAGTTATGTTGAAGAGTTTTTTCCCCCAATATTATCTCAAGTACTACCTCCAAAAATGCTTTTGCTTCAGAGTATCCCTCTTTGCCCTATTTCCCAATAAGAAAGAAAGTAGATCTCACAATAGTTTTATACATGTTTTTATATAAGACGGCAGTATAAAAATTAGATGGCTCTGGGGTTTGGGAAGATTTCTTTTTCATTTGTTTCTGTGATGTCCCCTTAGCTAAAGGCTAGAGATAGTTTATGTACACCCTCCCATGTTTTAAACCTGTTGCTTTATGCTTGGCTAACTGCCTGTCATGTGTGTTGGTTGCCAGCACAACAGCTTGGCTCATTTGGAAAATCAAGAAATCCAGTTTCCTCCAAGATACCAGCTGGTAATATTCCACTGGATGCAAGTGAGACATACCCGACTTGGAGGTGTCGGCTTGGCCAGAGTTCTCCGTAGACTGGCTTCCCATGTTGGGATCGTTATTACACTCCCTGACCCTGTTGTTTTAAAGGCACTGCTTCTCTCATCATCCCTCCCCCACGAACTTAAACCTTTTCATTCATTCATCTGATTTTTCCTTCGGCTTCTTTCCCAACATAACCAGTCACCGAGTCCTGTGGATTCTTCCGTCCCCAAAGGTTCCCTTACACTAACCTTTTATTTTATTTTTATTTATTATTTATTTATTTATAATTTTTTAATGTTTTATTTTCATATAAGTTCAAACTTAAGGAAAATAATACATATAAACTGTGTCCCCTTTACATGGATTCACCAGTTGTTTGCTGTAACATTCTGAATGTATGTATAATGTGTTTTTTCTGAATCATTTGAGAATAAAGTGGAGACATTATGCCTCTTTGCCCTGGATACTTCAGAATGTATTTTCACTTACATAATTACAATACAGTTATCAAAATCAGTAAATTTAATATTGAAACATGCCATTATCTAGTCCATAGTCCATATTCTAAAATTTCATCAGTTTTCCCAATTAAATCCTTTATAACTATTTTTCCCATTCCAACAATAATTTTATTGTTTTTAAGAATGATAGCAAAAAATTAAGGTGTCAGTCAACACAGGCCCAACATATCTAGTTGTGCAGACCAACAGAGGGCTGATCTGATGATGGACTTGTGTTCATCAGTATCATGTCATCCTAATGGCTGCAAAAGGGCTTTGGGGCCAAGTGCAAAGGGTGGTGGTCCTCAGAGCAGGAGAGGTAGCCTTGTGACTGGGATTGAGAGCTGTTGTTTTTTGGGGTACAGAAGTCTAGGGCAGAAACTATGGGAGGAAGGAAATGGAGATAAGAAAAGCTGTAGGAGAACACCTGCTTGTCTGAAAATGAGGCTTAGTCAGAGCCATGCCATCACAAAATCTAGCTTCTCAGTAAATTTCATGGGTTTTCATGATATGTAGTCTTTTTAGGCCAGTGGTTTTCAAACTGTGTTCTTTACTGTTTCCCAGATTACACAAACATTACGTTCAAATTTCACTTTTTAGTCCAGCTTTCAAAGCAATTAAAGTAGATTAAAAGAAAAATACACTTGAACATGTCATATACCAACTTTGACATGCTGGAGGTCACTGGTGCACTCACTTGTAATCTATGTTCATTTTCTTTGGGGCAGATCTTGGCTTAAACCTTCTTTTGCCATCTCCGTGGATTTTAAGGTTTTCCAGAGCTATTCCTCCACACTCTCCATTTCACATTTATGTTATCAGGAGAGCATAATTATACTCATTGTGTGACTGAAGGAAATGTTTAAATTTGAGCTTATAAAATACATTTATATAATACAGTGCTTTTTTATCTACTTTATTTTTTGAGGTTTCACATGTTACTAGAAAAGACTTCTGCTGTTTATATGTTTTTTAAAAGTTTGATAACCTTTTATTTTATTGCCATTCCCTGAGTTTAGGTTCCTATTTTCTTATACCTCCTAATAATCCTCTGCTTTTTTCAATCTCACGCATTTCTAATCTGTCCTAAGTAAATGCCACAACAACTTTCCTTGACGCTTTTCTTAATTGAATTGTATTTTCTTGCACAAACATATTCCATAGCTCCTTGCTGCCTAAAAGATTTTGCTCAAATCCCTTACCCTGGTGTTGAAAGCTTTTGTCAGCTTGGTTCTGATGACTTTGGAGCCTCATGGGAACAGTCAGCTCCAGCAAGTTGGGTCTATTGTCTTTCTATGTGAAATGCTTTTCCCCCTCTTGCTCACCCATCACAATCCTAACCATCTCCCAAGGCTAGACTGGACATCCCAATTACTCCAGGAAGACTTTTCTGCCACCCTGGAAGGAAGTGACCATCTTTGAGCTGGAGTCACAAAATCTTCGAGTTTGAAGGTGACTTGGAGGATGCTGAGTCCCACTTTTCACCCTGTAACACACCCTTTGACCTTTGCTTGAACATGTCCAAGACGGGAAACACACATGGCAGCTCATTGCATTTTTAGGCCACTATTATTAATGGGAATTTCTTTCTCTCTCTCTGGGATAAGTTCTGCCTCCCTGTACCTTACTTGTTTGTGGTCTGTCCTTGGGAGCAATACAAAAAGAAATATCATCCTTCCTTGATACCAGTGCCTCTCAAATATTTGATGAAAGCTATCATAGCTCTCTTGGCTAATCCAAATACAGCCCCAATTCTTCAGTTATTTCTGTATTAAAGTGGTTTCTAAATTATTCTTCATTTTGGCTATTTTATCTGGATGTGCTCTGGGGTGTTAACAATAATCTTAAAATATAGATTCCAGGAAAAACACAATTTTCCTGATTCATGGCATTCATTCTAGAAAAGTCGATATGTCTGTGCCCCTCATTTGGCTCGTTACATACTGTAGCATTTACAGGGTTTTTTGTCTGCAGAGAAAGGAGGAACTATTTCCAGTGCCTTTGTTTCTCAACTAGATGGTCAGCCCCGGGGAAAGCAGCAACTTGGACTTGCAAATTTCTACGTCCTTTAAAGAAGGCCCTGCATCTAGTAGACATTCAATAATCTGATTGTGACAAACTAACTCAAGGGATGAACATTGCTAAATCTAGTGCTCACTTCTCAGCTCTTAGATTGTTTGATCCCCTGGCAGCACTGACACTGTTTTTTTTTTTTTTTTTTTTTTTTTGTTGTTGTTGTTGTTGTTTGGCTGCGCTGCGCAGCTTGTGGGATCTTAGTTCCCTGACAAGGGATCGAACCCTTGACCCCTGTAGTGGAAGTGCGGTGTTCTAACCACTGGACCAGCAGGGAAGTCCCAGCATCGACACTGTTAACCACCTTTCTCTTTCTGGAAATTCTTCCCTTGGCTTCCTTTGGTTTTCTACTCTGTGGGGTTTCTCCCTAACTCTCTCATTTCTCAGTCTGTTTTATAATTTCTCTTCATCATTGGTTTTCTTCAGGGCTCTTCTGAGTGCCCTTTCCCTTCGACTTCTTCATCTTCACTGTCCCTTCCCTTTTTGCTGGTGTCCATCTTCTCAGGCACAGATTACTGTCATCATCTCCCAGAGCCAGATTTTGGAAATTGGGGAATGCATAAACATGGTTCAGCTTTACAGTCCTTTCCTAAGGGGGGAAACAGTGGGAAGAAGACAAGGGAAAAGATTTGAGAGTTATTTGGGAGGTAGAATTGAGTGAATTTATGATTTACTGGATTCTATGATGAGGCAGTGAGAGGAAGAGTGAGGGGTGATGGGTAATGCTAACTTTCTTGACTCCAGGTGGTAGGTGTGGATGGGAACTTGGGAAGAAGAGTATTGGGATATCCCACTGCACACACCACAGTCCCCATCAGAGGACTCGTCACACTGTGTTGTAGTCACGTGTTTACCTGTATAATCCCTGCAGCAGACACTGCAGGTTCTGGGAGGGCAAGGACCAAGCACGAGTCTATGGTGTCCATGGCTGGATCCTCTTTCCTTGCACAGGGCTTGGGATTCTCTAAGTGTCTAATATATAATTGCTCTAAAATAGATAAACAACAAGGTACTACTGTGGAACATAGGGAACTATATTCAATACCTTGTAATATCCTGTAATGGAAAAGAATCTGAAAAAGAATATGTATACTCTGATATATATGTATAACTGAATCACTTTGCTGTACACCAGAAACTAACACAACATTGTAAATCAACTATACTTCAATACAAAAAATAAAGAATACATAGATGTCGAATGAATGAATTAGTTCTTGTAGCTTAATATCACAGACTGTGATATGTTTAAAAATATCATTTTTAGAAAAAGGTTTAATGGGGGAAGTTTAAGATGGATCAGGAAAGAACCTGCTATTATATCTTGCTGCATATAACTGGAATTACAAAATAGAAGAAAAACAAAGACAAAAAAAAATGGAACTTTAAAATGTACTGAACATCAGGAAATGACATGACACATTGGACCCAAGGAGTGAAGTGATATTTATTGTCTATTATGGGTAAGTCTCTTTGTTAGGGTCAATGAATAGTGATCAAATGTCTGTGTTTGCTCAGGAGAGGCCTGGTTTATGCCCATTTTGCCAAATGAATTATTAAAAATACTCTCTGCACTCTAGAGTGTTCCTATCAGGATGATATGTTAACTGATCACACTACCCCTAGGAGATACAAAACATTCCAATTCAAATTAAGAAAGAAGATTGTAATTAATATTGGGTTAGATGGGATTCAGAGCATCAGCAGACAGGCACACAGGGATTTAGGGCTGTCAAGAGAAAATTCATTCACCCAAGAAAATTGCTGGGAGAAAGAAACAAACCAACCTCAGACTCCAAAAAGAGTCAAGAAAACTCTACAAGAAACATTGGGAGGTTGATCTAGACAGGAGTCTAAAATGGCATCATCTTCAAGACATTGCTATCTCTTCTTTCCTTGGTTTGAAATTTCTACTGAAAGAGTCATCCCTTGGGTTTCTACAAAAAAGAGGTGGGGAAGGGGAAGGGTCTTGCTTTCAGAATGCTACTATTTTTTTAAAAATTATTTTTATTGAAGTATAGTTGATTTACAATGTTGTGTTAATTTCTGCTGTACAGCAAAGTGATTTAGTTATACATATATATATATATACATTCTTTTTTCATATTCTTTTCCATTATGGTTTATTACAGGATGTTGAATATAGTTCCCTGTGCTATACAGTAGGACCTTGTTGTTTATCTATTCTATGTATAGTACTTTGCATTTGCTAACCCCAAGCTCCCAATCCATCCCTCCCCTACCCTTCTCCTCCCCTTGGCAACAAGTCTGTCCTCTATGCCTGTAAGTTTCTTTCTGTTTTGTAGATAAATTGATTTATGTCACATTTAAATTCCACATATATGTGTTATCTTATGGTATCTTTCTTTCTCTTTCTGACTGACTTCATTTAGTATGATAATCTCTAGGTCCATCCATGTTGCTGCAAATGGTATTGTTTCATTCTTTTTTATAGCTGAGTAATATTCCATTGTGTGTGTGTGTGTGTATATATATATTCCACATCTTCTTTATCTCAGAATGCTACTATTAAAGAAAGAGTGGTGTGGCCAGAGAAGGATTGAGACCTTCGTTCCCAGCTTTTTCTCATTGGCTGATGACCAATAATCTAAAGTTTGGAGCCTGCTTGACAGGGGACAGAGAAGATAAGAAGGTATATATGGATCCTCGGGAAGCTTGATAAAAACTGACAATAGGCTGGATCCAGTATGAACCTAGAAAGGGTTGGTGAGCCCTATATACCTGGAAGAGCTGAGAAATTGTAACTGGAAAGAGATGGCCTTGAGAGAGGCACCAAAATGAAATCAAGTGTAGTGATGTGGAGGACTTTTTCTCATGAGAATTCTAAAGGGGCTGCCTCTCATGATAAAAATAGAGAGAGACACACACTGGTGAACAGGAGGATGAACATCCCAGGAGCAGCAGCCCCAGAGGAGTGCTGGAACAGCGTGGAGACAGGGAGAGAACTTTCCCAAGTGTTTTGAGAGGGAAATTGGGGGATGGGGAGCAGCGTGTCCAAAGAGGATTTTTAAGAAATTTTAGGAATTTCTGGGAGTTGCATAGGTTTTACCAGCTTCACCCAATAGCATGGACACTGGCAAGGATCTGGGGGCCTCTATGTATACCAAGCACGTAATTTGTATTGTTATTTTTCAACAGAATAAAGATTGTGAATGTATTGTAATTAATAAAATCGAAAGCATTACTGAAGTCACATAACTTCTTGCTCTCTCTCTCTCCACCCCCCATATATTTACCCATTAATGGATAATAGAAGAGCTATTATTTATTTATTTATTTATTTATTTATTTATTTATGGCTGTGTTGGGTCTTCGTTTCTGTGCAAGGGCTTTTTCTCTAGTTGCAGCGAGCGGGGGCCACTCTACATCGCGGTGCGCGGGCCTCTCACTGTCGCGGCCTCTCCTGTTGCGGAGCACAGGCTCCAGACGTGCAGGCTCAGTAGTTGTGGCGCACGGGCCCAGTTGCTCCACCACGGCATGTGGGATCTTCCCGGACCAGGGCGCGAACTCTCATCCCCTGCATTGGCAGGCAGACTCCCAACCACTGTGCCGCCAGGGAAGCCCTAGAAGGGTGACAAACACAGGTTGGGGGCATCCTCAATTCCTTATTAATTTCCCTGTGTCTTTCCTACTTCATACATCATTGTATAGTGTTGAACTTTCCTGTAGAAATGGCACACAATTTTTGCTTTTATAAAAACCAGAGGCTCTTTCTGACATAGGAATTTGATGTCTTCCACGCATTTTCTCTGGGAAGATGAGAAATAAAGGAGGCAGATGCATGCTCAGGGCATGTCTTGGAGGTTTTTGTTGACTCTGATAATGTTAAAAATATAGATGGGCAAAAGAAAATTGACTTACCTCTCACTGGACTCTGGGTTTATATCTGGGGCTATTAGCTAATCATGCTGCGCTCTACGTAATTCTAGTGTCCTCCTCAGAGCATACTTCTTTCCTCTGCTCTCTGGCTCAGCGGGGTTACATGCTTTGCTCATTACTCCGGCAATACTTTCTATTCCTTGTTAGCATTTAAGGATTATAACGTGTGTATGTGTGTGTGTATTTATATTCTGGCTTCTTTCACTGAACAGGTTGTTAATTTCCCCACATCATTCAAATTTTCATTTAAAATGACTGTTTTCTTAGATTCCTATAGGTATATTCTATCATTCATTAAACTTTCTTGTGGGTAATTTCTAAGTTTTTACCATTAGAAATAATGCTGTGGTCTACAGGGTTGTGGGAGTGTATTGTCCTCCCCCCCAACCCCACGAATTATTCTTCTGATCGTAGTAGTCTGATGAGCTCCAGGGCACCACGTTCTCACACTCTCCACCCAAGAAATCAGGAGGGGTCTCGGGAGTTGAGCAGGTGGTCTGATCACCAGATTCCCTTGCCCACAGGGATAGATGGCTCAGCAAAGGGCTTGTGAGCCAACCAAGGCCAGTTAGAGGCAGTGATTCCTTGGCTGAGACTTCTGAGAGACTCACGCTCTTTCCTCCCAGGATTTACAATGAGAAGCCAGGAAAGTGATACTGCTGACACCGTCTCGCCACCATGGGGAGCCTCAGAACTACACCCGTGAGGAAGGCAGAGAGGAACTAAAAGACAGAAACAACGGAAAACAACAAAAATAAACAAACAAAACCTGAGTTTGGACAAGGTCATTTGACCTCTGACTTTAGCCTCTTAGGCACCTTAATTTTTCATTTATTGAACTGAAAAATCCTTCACCTACTCCCCTGCTGCCTAACACACACATGCACACCCCTTATTGTTTTAAAATTTCTTTAAAAAAAATGTTATTTAATTTAATCATTTTTAAGTATATCTTTTTTTTTTTTTTTTTTTTTTTGTGGTACACAGGCCGCTCACTGTTGTGGCCTCTCCTGTTGCGGAGCACAGGCTCTGGACGCACAGGCTCAGCGGCCATGGCTCACGGGCCCAGCCGCTCCGCGGCATGTGGGATCTTCCCAGACCGGGGAACGAACCCGTGTCCCCCGCATCGGCAGGCGGACTCTCAACCACTGCGCCACCAGGGAAGCCCACACTTCTTATTTTTAAAGTCTGTCTGCATTGAGAGCCCTGTTGCAACTTCTTTGTTCACATATCTTTTTTTGTTGTTGTTGAGGTTTTCATTGATTTTTTTCCCCTTTATTTTTTAATCGAAGTATAGTTGATTTACAATGTTGTGTTAGTTTCAGGTGTACAGCAAAGTGATTCAGTTATACATATATGTTACATATATATAACATATATATAAGTCTATTCTTTTTCAGACTGTTCACATATCTTTGACTTCACAGCGAAAAAGAGCTGACATATGCTGAGTGCTCACCTTGCGTCTGGCGTCATGTGAAACACTTTCCATTCATGATCACATTAACCCTTCCAGTAATCATTGTAAGTAGCTATTATTATAGTCCTCATTTTACACGTAAGAAAATTGAGGCTCAGAGAAAAGATAAGAACAAAACACGAGTGCAGAGTCACAAGCTAACAAAGAGCAGAGCCAGGGTTCAATCCTAGGTCTGTTTCCAGAGCCAGAGCTACGTCAAATCTGCCTTTCTGCTACTCCGAACTTCCTTTATTCATTCCCTAAGAACAAAATGAACTTTGTGTGGAATCAGAAAGACCTGAGCATGTAAAGCCTCTTTGAAGAACAGTGTAAAGAGTTAAAGTTTTGATCCTAGAGCAGGATACAAGAAAATGAAAGGCTAGATTTTAGAAGGAGCAAAAGAAGAGGGTCTGAGCAAAGTCCCAGAGGTGGGACTGAGGCTGGTGTGTGTGTGTGTGTGTGTGTGTGTGTGCAGTGGGTGAACTTTGGGATTCTTTCCAATCCCAGAGTCTAGGATTCTAAAAAGTCTAGTCTGTCCAGAGCTGAGAGCTCATGTGGAAATGTGAGTGATGAGATTGGATCAGATTTTGAATCCTGCATTAAAAAGTCAAATTGTGGGGCTTCCCTGGTGGCGCAGTGGTTGAGGGCCTGCCTGTCGATGCAGAGGACGTGGGTTTGTGCCCCGGTCTGGGAAGATCCCACATGCCGCGGAGCGGCTGGGCCCATGAGCCATGGCCACTGAGCCTGCGCGTCTGGAGCCTGTGCTCTGCAACGGGAGAGCCCACAACAGTGAGAGGCCCGTGTACCGCAAAAAAAAAAAAAAAGTTGAATTGTGATATTAGGGGCAGTGAGAGCCATCAATTCCTTCAGAAGCTGTGGTGGACTCTTGCTTTGGTGGCCCACCATGAACCATGTATATTCATGTCCTTGTGGGCTTCCCTCCACGTTGACTTTAGTTGACTATTTAAGTAGCTTTGGACAAAATGACATTAGTAGACATCATGTAAGTGGAAGCTTGATGAGCATTTGCACATTTAGGTTTATTCTCCTAGAAGGCTCTTTCTTAGAACCCAGCTGCCAACTGTAAAGAAGCTAAAGCAACCACAGAGGAAGGTCCATGGAGAAGAAGAGGTCACCTGGCTGACAGACCCAGCTGTGCTCCCGCTAGCATCTACCACCCCTTGACAGCTGTGTGAAACGAGGTCATTCTGGATGTTCCAGCCAACCTAGTCATCACAACAAGGGGCAGAAGAATCACCCAGCCAGCCCTTAGAATGGTGAAAAATAATTAATTGCTGTTTTTTTTTTGCGGTACGCGGGCCTCTCACTGATGTGGCCTCTCCCGTTGAGGAGCACAGGCTCCAGACGCGCAGGCTCAGCGGCCATGGCTCACGGGCTCAGCCGCTCCGTGGCACGTGGGATCTTCCCGGACCGGGGCACGGACCTGCGTACCCTGCATTGGCAGGCGGACTCTCAACCACTGCGCCACCAGGGAAGCCCGAGAATCTTTTTTTTAATTTAAAATATTTATTTTTATTTTGGCCACTCCACTCAGCTTGCGGGATCTTAGTTCCCCGACCAGGTTTTGAACTTGGGCCCCGGCAGTGAAAGCGCCAAGTCCTAACCCCTAGACCAAGGGAACTACCAAGAGAATCTTGCTCTGGCACTGAAGATCCTAGCCAACTCATTCAAAACACCAATATAGTATATTGCTTGTTGACCTAAGTTATGTTCTAGACAGTTTGACAATTCAGAAACTAGAGAACATATTTCAGAACAGAATATAAACACAAGCCATTGTCTATGTCAAGTTTTAAATTCTTCCTTGAAGCCTTTTCAGTTGAAATTAATTCCTTCTTCCTAACATTTCCCAGTTGCTTTTTGGACTGCCATATATTTGAGGTATTGATGTAACTACCATGATAAACTGTAAGCGCCTGGATAGCAGAGAACATGTTGTTCATCTGTGAGTTCCTTATAGTGTCTGGCAAACCACTTTCAACATAAAAACTCTTCATTAGCTACTGATTCAGCTGAACTGTGTTACGTTATACGAAGAAAGAATGTGGAGAATTGAATAACACGATTTTAGAATTTTGGGATTTCTGATTTTCTTGGATTTATCACTCAAGTAAATGCTATCATTTTTTCCCCTTGATTTAACTTTCTCTGTGAGGCTAGAATTCTCCTTTTGATGTAATAACACAAAATTAGTTTACTTGGTAATCTAATCACACCACCTTGGAAAGCAGAGGGCAGTGACCTAAGGGGAAAAAATGAGATGAAATTAATTTTGTTTGGGGCAAGGGAAGAGTGGATGGAAGAGGATGGGTCAACATGGCAAAATTAGCAAAGGAAAATTTCAATCAGTATATGAGATGGCCTTTGGGCAGATTTGATTTTAATGATGTAACCTCTCACTTAAGTGGGCCACCTCTGCAAGTGCCTTGATATGGAACAACTGAAGTCCTTGGTTGCTTTGTCACCAAACCCATTAAATGAAGTAAACATTCATTCTGTCTTATTATAGGTTGTGCTTTTTTAAAAAAATTTTATTTATTTATTTTTGCTGTGTTGCGTCTTTGTTTCTATGCGAGGGCTTTCTCTAGTTGTGGCAAGCGGGGGCCACTCTTCATTGCGGTGCGTGGGTCTCTCACTATCGCGGCCTCTCTTGTTGCGGAGCACAAGCTCCAGACACGCAGGCTTAGTAGTTGTGGCTCACGGGCCTAGTTGCTCTGCGGCATGTGGGATCCTCCCAGACCAGGCCTCGAACCCATGACCCCTGCATTAGCCGGCAGATTCTTAACCACTGCGCCACCAGGGAAGCCCTAGGTTGTGCTTTTGATAATGATGTATACTGTCAGCAGATCCTTCTGCCATAATTCTTACCACATAATTTGCTGAGGAATATTTACCTTTGTACTCAATGTACCTAGAAAGTAGAGGTCTGAGGTTGTAATTCCATGCTCTTTGTAGACAAAAGGAAAGTTTACTGATCCTTAAGTCATATGTTTTCACCTTGAGTGGGAAAATATATAGAATCAAAGAATGAAAGTGTTCTAGATTTGCCTTTGCTTGAAGAATTATCTGGTCCCTTCTCTTATTTCACAAATGAGGCTTCTGAGACCCTGAGAGCTTAAATTACATGCCCAAGACTGGGATCAGAACCCAGGTTTCTGGTTCTGTGTGCTAGATATTATTGCTACTTTTTTTCTCTATGATGATACTGTTTGGCTTGACTTCGCAGAAGTGACCATTTTTATTTGAACTTCTATTTGCTTTATTCTGGGTATCATATACAATTCAACAGATTGCCTTCTGTGTGGGCTGCTTATCAGGATTTGCCCTCCCATGGCACTGGAGTCTTTACAGTAAGGATGTTAGGTTCCTCCTCGCCCATTTCTAGAGGGTTTAGTTTAACTTTGTATATTTAGAAGCTAGCAAAGGATTTATAAGAAATGACTGAATCTATAATATGTAATGCAAACCATTTATTGTTGCTATTGTATCAGTAAGGAATGCTTTATGCTACAAGTATGCTGACTTACAGGCTTAAACAATAAAGATGCTTAATTATGTTTAATAAGTGGGTGAGCTGAGGTTCAACAATGTTTTCAAAATCCAGGGGTGTTTCTAATTTTCTGCTCCACCATCCTCTGTATTGTCCTGTTGACTCATTGTCTCAAGATAGCTGCATTGTCTCTAGGCATCACATCTGTATTCCAGGCAGCAAACAGGGGAACGGGTCAGTACTGGTGATCTTACTTCCTTTTATTGAAGAAAATGAATGTTTTTTAGAAACTTGTCCACCCCTGACCTGTAAACTTCCTACTTCTCATTGGTCAGAACTGTGTCAAATGTTAACTCTTGTCTGAAAAGGGACTGGGAAAGAGTTATATAGTTTTTGTTTGTTTGTTTTACCTCTATAGTGGATGTGGGCAAGAGAAATATATTAGACATCTGTTGAGTTAGCCAAGCTTCAGTTTAATGTAGCCCAGGAATATATACAACACTGTAATATTCTATACCAACTTCTAATTCTGTTTCATTGTCTGGTCCATCTTCCCTGATGGAGAAGTCAGAAGGTACACTTCTTTGTCTTGTTAGATTCAAGAGAATTTACTAGATGTGCCAAATGTGCCCAAGCTAAGGGACATGCAAAATTAAAGTGTCAGCAGGCAGGCTGGGATCAAGATGTGAATACAAATGGGTCATCCAAAGGAGAGAAAGTAGATCAAAGTGGTTAAAGTTAAGGGCTCTGGAGACAGATTGTTCTAGATATAAGTTCTGGCTCTGCCACTTCCTAACTATGTGACTTCACTATGTTACATAACCTTTCGAAGCGTCAGTTTCCTCATGAGGTGAATGAGGATAATAATAATACCTTATTCATTGGGCTGTTGTAAGAAGGTGTATTTATAAGGCCCTGAGCACAGTCTCTGGCTCATAGTAAGTGTTCAATATCATCACCGTCATCATTATCATCATCATCATCAAAACAGGAGTTGTTTGAAGTGTAAATATTAGGAATTGGTATCTAGAATGAAGAACTCTCAGAGCCTGAGGTATGAGAGGAGGTTAAGTGCAAAAGCAAGAGAATGAAATCAGACAATATGTGCTCCCTGCAGCGAGGTGGGCTGCCTCCTTTCAAAGGATTCCCTGATGCAAGATAGAATGAGTGACTCATCCATGGGGGTATATCTTTTATCCTGTGGCTTAAACATATCTCCTGGAAGGTGGTGTACTGTATAGGATTCCAGAGTATAGAAATGGGATGGTGGAGGGGAGAAATGCTGCCGATAGAGCTCCAAGGAGAGTGGGGTGGGAATCTTCTGGTCATGGGTCTTCTGCCGATAAGACCTATAAGAGCCATCATGATAGAAGTCATAGACAGCTTCTCCCTTTGATCTTTCTTGACCTCCTCTGATTGACTGATTGTGTGTGTGTGTGTGTGTGTGTGTTTTATGAGTCACTAGGAATGCCCATCAGCAGTGCCCACTTATACAAAAGTAGCTCTAGGTAGGGTGGACATTTGGGCTCATTGGAAGATTGCTCGGCTCACAGACCTATGTGATGTGTTTAAGTCCATCACTGGCTAGGATCTAAAGTGGGGTGGAGCTGCAAGACAAAGTTTAGGTGTTTTCCACTCTCTTCTTGCCTGGACAACATCTGACTACCAAACAGAAGGATGTTCATCTTTATCAACAGTTGTGAGATGTCAGTTACATGGCTTCCTCCCCTTTCAGAAAAGACCTGATATAGATGAGAGCGTGAAACACATACGCTAGACACTGTTATCTATATTAACTAACTTAATCCGCGAAACAACCCTGTGAGGTAGGTATAATGATTACCCAGATTTTTACAGGTGAGAAAACTGAGGTCAAGTAACTTACAAAGACCTTAAAGGTGTCTGTTGCATTGAAAAAGATATAGCTACTTCTAAGCCTGTGTCTAGACTTAGGCTAAGACCCATGACTTCAGAAAGGCTAAGAAAATTGGTCTGTGATTCTTCATTTTTTTTTTTTTGGCTGTGCCGTGTGGTTTGCAGGATATTTCCCCAACCAGGGATTGAACCTGTGCCCCCTGCAGTGGAAGCGCAGAGTCCTAACCACTGGACCACCAGGGAATTCCCTGTGATTATTCTTATAGATTGTTTTATTCTAACTTTTGCATGAAGAGCAGATTTCAGTGAAGCATTGATCCAAACCCTTTGTGCTAAGATGGAGATAGTGAAAAAAGAAAGGCCCATGTCTTGGCTTTTCCTAACATATGTTAGCCAATGACATGTGCAAGGCTCTTTGCCCGCATCACGAGATGACTGACAGATGGGAAGATTTGCCCTACAGTTTCTAGTGTAGCAGTCTTTAGGAATCCAGCGTTATGGATAGGTTTGAAGTAAGGAGAGGTTGCCAAGGAAAAGGTAATGAAGATTGAGCTGGATCTTGTGAAAGATGAATAGAAGGTGGTTGTGCAGCAAATTCCCAGTATGGGCAAAGATAACGAAGGAGAAAAAAAAATGCAGGGCTTAAAAAGAACAATTCATTTTGACTGGAATATAGGGCATATGAATGGGGATATTTGAAGCAAGAAGGATGGGAGATAGACCGTGGAAGACTTTATTTTATTTTATTTTATTTTAAATTATTTATTTATTTATTTTTATTTTTGGCTGTGTTGGGTCGTCATTGCTATGTGCGGGCTTTCTCTAGTTGCGGCGAGCGGGGGTTACTCTTTGTTGCGGTGCGCAGGCTTCTCATTGCAGTAGCTTCTCTTGTTGCAGAGCATGGGCTCTAGGCACGTGGGCTTCAGTAGTTGTGGCATGTGGGCTCAGTAGTTGCAGCTTGCGGGCTCTTGAGCACAGGCTCAGTGGTTGTGGTGCACGGGCTTAGTTGCTCCGTGGCATGTGGGATCTTCCTGGGCCAGGGCTTGAACCTGTATCCCTTGCATTTGCAGGCAGATTCTTAACCACTGTGCTACCAGGGAAGCCCCAATCATGAAAGACTTTAAGTGCCAGGCCAAGGAGTATGAATTCTACTTAATAGGTAATGGGGGACCTATTAAATAAAATCTAAGTAAAAATTGGGGCTCTGGAGGAAGGACAACTTTTATTTCACTTATATGAAATAAAATAAATTAAATAAATAATAAATAAATAAATAAATAAAATAATAAATAAAATAAATATATTTATTTCACTTATATACCTACATGTAAACCCAGCCTGGGCTAGTATAGTCACTGTCTGATCGTGACTGCAGATTGAAGGTTGTGGCAGGGTATTTCTTGTTTTGTTTGTTCTTTTTTTTTTTTTTTTTTTTTTTGCGGTAAGCGGGCCTCTCACTCTTGTGGCCTCTCCCATTGCGGAGCACAGGCTCCGGACGTGCAGGCTCAGCGGCCATGGCTCACGGGCCCAGCCGCTCCGCGGCATGTGGGATCTTCCCGGACCGGGGCAGGAACCCGCGTCCCCTGCATCGGCAGGTGGACTCTCAACCACTGCGCCACCAGGGAAGCCCTCTTTGTTCTTTTTTTAACCATTAAAAAAAAAATTGAAGTATAGTTAAGTTACGATGTTGTGTTAGTTTCAGGTGTACAGCAAAACAGTTTAGTTATACATATATATATATATATATATATATATATATGTACACACATTCTTTTTCAGATTCTTTTCCATTATACGTTATTATAAGATATTGAATATAGTTCCCTGTGCTATATAGTAAGTCCTTGTTGTTTATCTATTTTCTATATAGTAGTGTGTATCTGTTAATCCCAAACTCCTAATTTCCCCCCCGATCCCCTTTGATAACTGTAAATTTATTTTCTATGTCTATGAGTATATTTCTGTGTTGTAAATAAGTTCATTCGTATTGTTTTTTTAGATTCCACATATAAGTGATATCATATGATATTTGTCTTTCTGTGTCTGACTTACTTCACTTAGTATGATAATCTCTAGGTCCATCCGAGTTGCTGCAAATAGCATTTATTTCATTCTTTTTTATGGCTGAGTAATATTCCATTGTATATGCCACATCTTCTTTATCCATTCTTCTGTTGATGGACACTGAGGTTGCTTCCCTGTCTTGGCTGTTGTAAATAGAGCAGCTTATGGCAAGGTATTTCAATGCCCATTACTGTCTCTCTGACCATCACAGGTGTCTGAAGGTAAGATTGATGCAAAGAACTGTTACCAAAAAAATGGTAAACGAGTGGAACTAGGATTTATGTTTTCTGACTCTTAGATCAGTTTGTTCACTTATCAAATATTTCTGAGCAGCGTTTTAGGTATGGTATACTACCATGAGATACTACCATGAGTGAACATGCTTTTAGGGAAAATTATCATCACTAAACCTAATCTACTGCCTGTCTTATTGGCTCCATCTTTACATTCTTGGATGTGAGCACTTTGTACTGCTCGTGGAACGCCCAGTTCTGAGCTGCCATTATCTCTTGCCCAACTCCTTTCATAGCCTCTTAAGTGGGCTCATGGCTTTTATTCTTGAGCTTCTAAACACACACAGAAACCAGAGTAATATCACGAAATCATAATACTCTTCAATGGCTCTCACGATTCAAATCAAAACATCTCTCCACATCTCACAAGGCTTTGTATGAACACCCCTTCCTCCACCAATACCTCTGATCTCACCTCTTTCCTTTCTTTCCCTTGTTCACTAGGCTCCATCCCCACTGGCTTCTTACTGTTCTTTGAACTGTCATGGTGTATTCCTGCCTCAAAACCTTGACTCTTGCTGTTCCCACTTTTCTTTGGTTTTTTTTTTTACATCTTTATTGGAGTATAATTGCTTTACAATGGTGTGTTAGTTTCTGCTTTATAACAAAGTAAATCAGTTATACATACACATATGTTCCCATATCTCTTCCCTCTTGCATCTCCCTCCCTTCCACCCTCCCTATCCCACCCCTCTACGTGGTCACAAAGCACCGAGCTGATCTCCCTGTTGTTCCCACTTTTCAAAATATTCTTCTTCTAGATTCCAGCATGGCTGCACATACCCCTCCCCTGAATGCCATTCAGATTTCTATTTAAATGTCAGTTCTTCAGAGAACCATTCACTGACTAGCTATCTAGTTATTTTTATGGCACTTAGCATGACATGAAATTATACTTTTGTTTGTCTGTTTATTGCATGTGTGACTTATTAGAACATAAGCTCTGTGTAGAGAGGACTTTGTTTACTGGTTCATCAGGGTACCCTCAGCACCTAGAACAGGACTTGACCCATGAGCACACAAATACCGTTGAGTGAATGATTCTTGGGACTTCTTTCGCAGCTTAGAAGAAAAGTTGTTTCATACCTCAAAAAACTTAACATCTACTTGTATATGTTTTCCCTACTTAACACAGCTTCAAGTTTGCCCTTCTTAACTTTTGCAACTCCTGAATAAACGACATCCATTTGAGGCCTATTACTGGCAGCCTGCAAATAGTAGAGTGCATTTCTGATTTTAATTCTTTTGGCCCCTGTGAATCGTTTTTCTCTGGTTGTTAGTAATTAAAACAAACAAGCAGAGAGACTCATATTATTCTATCTCATTGCCAAATTGGATATTGCTCAACTCAAAATTAAATGTACACACACCCATAAAACTAGCCAAACTGGCTATTACAATTACATAAATTTCCTCGTGTTCATTAGCAGTGTTGCCTTTCATGGTTTATGCTGTTTGGCATATACATCAAAGTAACAGTCATAAAGACTTCTATAAAATTTGGAGCATGTAGATGTGGAAAATTTTTAAAGATTTTTTTTTCCTTTCCAGCTAAATTTCAACAAAAGCATAACCTTGTTGTTGCACTATAAACCTTCAGGCACAGAATAGAGAAATTTGGTATTTTGCCAAAACTTGGTACTTTCAGCCCAGCAGTCAGAGTCTCCTAAAAACGGCAGATATGATTCAGCTTTGTACTCTCCATCTTGGGAATTAGTGTCAGAATACCAGCCCTGATCTCTTTAGTGAATGATTCATTCGCTAACATGATTAACAATTCTGGGAGCTGGCAATGTTGGCCACTAGTATCAGATTTTTAGAAGCTGCCTGTTTTAATGGCATCGCAAATGTGTTTGTTTGTACTTGGAGGGGAGGGAGGTCTTGAATCTGCTGTTGTAATTTTTACTGTTTTTATCTGAACCAGGAGAATGAGCTTCTTAGGATTTCTATAGCTTTCCATTTTCTATGGGTAACACCCATGCATGAGAAAACCGAAACAATAACAGGTAGTTCCCCTAACAGATAGGGGAATAAAGAATAAAAAAGAGTGATGAAGTGTCATCAAGGAAACCTTGTAGATCAAGTTCATAGAAGTTTGATGAGCATGTTGAGTAAAAAATATTTAGCTTCAGTTCATTGTTTGAGTCAACCTTTTTGAATACAAAGAATTCAGAAAAACTGGGGCAGGTGGTCAGATTGAGGTTATGGTTATATGATGATTAGTTCACATGTCTGTCTCTCTCGGGGTGGTCTGTGAGCTCCTTGAAGTTAAAACCTTATTCACTGGGGACTTCCCTGGTGGTGCAGTGGTTAAGAATCCGCCTGCCAATGCAGGGGACATGGGTTTGAGCCCTGGTCCGGGAAGATCCCATATGCTGTGGAGCAACTAAGCCCATGTGCCACAGCAGCTGAACCTGTGCTCTAGAGCTGGCAAGCCACAACTACTGAGCCCACGAGACACAGCTACTGAAGCCCGCGGGCCCTAGAGCCCATGCTTGGCAACAAGAGAAGCCACCGCAATGAGAAACCTGCGCACCGCAATGAAGAGTAGACCCTGCTCGCCACAGCTAGAGAAAGCCCACGTGCAGCAATGAAGACCCAACAACGAAGACCTAACGCAGCCAAAATTAGAACCCCCCCAAAAAAAAAAAAACCTTATTCATTATTTCCCATTGCTTGGCATGGCACTTTGTGTAGCTTAATAACAAGGATGCTTTGATGATGCTGGTCATGGCTAACATTCCTCAGCTTACCATATGCCACGTACTATGCTAATTGCTTTGTATACATTACCACATTTAATTCTTTTTTTAAAAAAATTTAATTTTTTACAATTCTTTTTAAAATTTTTATTGAAATACAGTTGATTTACAATGTTGTGTTACTATCAGGTGTACAGCAAAGTGATTTAGTTATACATATATCTATATATATATCTATTCTTTTTTTACATTCTCTTCCATTATAGGTTATTAAAAGATATTGAGTAGGGCCTCCCTGGTGGCGCAGTGGTTGAGAGTCCGCCTGCGGATGCAGGGGATACGGGTTCGTGCCCCGGTCTGGGAGGATCCCATATGCCGCGGAGCGGCTGGGCCCGTGAGCCATGGCCGCTGGGCCTGCGCGTCCGGAGCCTGTGCTCCGCAACGGGAGAGGCCACGACAGTGAGAGGCCTGCATACCGCAAAAAGAAAAAAAAAAAAAAAAAAAAAAAAAAAAAAAAGATATTGAGTATAGTTCCCTGTGCTATACAGTAGGTCCTTGTTGGTTACCTATTTTATATGTAGTAGTGTGTATATTTTAATCCCAAATTCCTGATTTATCCCTCCTCCCCCCCTTTGGTAACCAGAAGTTTGTCTTCTATGTCTGTGGGTCTATTTTGTAGATAAGTTCATTTGTATCATTTTTTTAGATTCCACATATAAGTGATATCATATGATGTTTGTCTTTCTCTGTCTGGTTTACTTCATTTGGTATGGTCATCTCTAGGTCCATACCATATTTATTTATTTATTTATTTATTTATGGCTGCACCACGTGGCTTGTGGGATCTTAGTTTCCCAACCAGGGATTGAACTCGGGTCCTTGGCAGTGAGAGTACGGAGTACTAACCACTGAGCTGCCCGGGACTTCTCCCATATGTAATTCTTACAACAATATATTCTGTCCATGTCTGGGGAAGAAACTGAGGCTTAGAGATGTTCATCAACTTGTCCACGGTCACACAGATAATGAAGTGCTGGACCTGGGATTTCAAACCACTTCTAATCTTCACTGTAAGTCCATATTGTTAATTAGGACACCATATGCTTGTTGCCTGAATGAATGAGTGTAGGATCCCTCCTCCACCTAGTCCCCATGACTCAGCCAAGAGTTAAAATGTGACAAACAGAACTGGACAGTGGTCATGTCCTAGACCTAACCTCACCAAACAGTAAGAGAAGAGCAACCTTCAGTGTGGGTAGCAAGAGATGAAAGGATTACCTGTGTCACTGATTACCTTCAAATGAGAGGAGGACGGTAGACTTAAGAAAAAGGGGAGGGAAGAAAGTGCCAAAGAAGGGAAACCTAAGCAAAGAGAAAAGTGGGAAGTTTTTAAGGAGAAGGTAGATTTTCATCCCTGGAAGCTTCCGTAGTGATGCGTTTAAACCCTCATCTTGTTCAGATTCCTGCGGGTATGCATGGGGCAGGAGAAAAGAAAACCAGTGGAAAAGTTTGAGCATTCCTCTGTACACTGAGCTGCGCTTCCTCCTTCCCTGGAGTCATATATGCTTTGGAAGCAAGTGGGTGGAAATTTTGCCCACTTAGGCTCCTTTAGCTTTTGCTCATGGGTGTAGGTTTGTGTGCTCAGCTCTTCCATGGGGAGTTCAGGTTGCTTTACTTGCTCTTGGGTCTAACAGGGTGAGACACGTACCTGTGTTTGCAGGCCTGTTCCAGGAAAACTTGTCATACTGGCCATGGAAATCGTTAAAGCAAAGTGGGAGGCCAGGTTGTCTTATTTTCATGCCGATACTTGGGTTGCTTTCCTCCTGTCCAACCAGAGCATAGCCCTGATGGAGCGAGGGGGACCAAGAGGAAACCATTTGCATGTAGTGCTCACCTGGCAATTCTGAGGATGATAGCTAAGTGACATGTTCACAGACAACAGGCATTCGAAAGGAATGGCCCCATCAAAAAACTAAAAAAAGAAATCATGGTGTTTTCCAGCACTTGTCATCTCTTACATTGCTTCAGTGCTCTGGAAACTACAATCATGATGGCTCTCAAGCTTTTCAAACTGATTCTTTTCAGATTCTGATTCTTTCCTCCTTTAGTCCTTGAGTTTCTGTCAGGACTATCCCCTGGCCTCTATTTGCCCAGTGGTTTTCAGAGAACTGATTGAAGCGTCAATATGAGCTTACTGCAGACCTGCTATAGGAAAAAGTTACTCTCTTTCCTAAAGGCAGCATCATCAGCCACTGATGGAAGGTGTTCTTCCCCCAAGGTGATTACGTAAGAATTAATGATGGGTAAACATCCATGTGAAGAGATTTATTTTGGATAAACATTATAAACTTGTCTGCTTAATAGGAATTTATCTGACCTTTACTGTTTTTTCTTTCTTTTCTTTGTTCTGCAAATTTTCAAGAACAGGTATGAACATCATTAATCATTAGAGAAATGCAAATCAAAACTACAATGAGATGTCATCTCACACCGGTCAGAATGGCCATCATCAAGAAATCTAGAAACAGTAAATGCTGGAGAGGGTGTGGAGAAAAGGGAACACTCTTGCACTGTTGGTGGGAATGCAAATTGATACAGCCACTATGGAGAACAGTATGGAGGTTCCTTAAAAAACTAAAAATAGAATTACCATATGACCCAGCAATCCCACTACTGGGCATATACCCTGAGAAAACCATAATTCCCAAAGAGTCATGTACCAAAATGTTCATTGCAGCTCTATTTACAATAGCCAGGACATGGAAGCAACCTAAGTGTCCATCAACAGATAAAAGAAGAGGTGGCACATATATACAATGGAATATTACTCAGCCATGAAAAGAAACAAAATTGAGTTATTTGTAATGAGGTGGATGGACCTAGAGTCTGTCATACAGAGTGAAGTAAGTCAGAAAGAAAAAGACAAATACCGTATGCTAACACATATATATGGAATCTAAGAAAAAAAAAAAAGGTCCTGAAGAACCTAGGGGCAAGATGGGAATTAAGACACAGACCTACTAGAGAATGGACTTGAGGATACGAGGAGGGGGATGGGTAAGCTGTGACAAAGTGAGAGAGTGACATGGACATATATACACTACCAAGCGTAAAATAGATAGCTAGTGGGAAGCAGCCGCATAGCACAGAGAGATCAGCTCGGTGCTTTGTGACCACGTAGAGGGGTGGGATAGGGAGGGTGGGAGGGAGGGAAGCGCCAGAGAGAAGAGATATGGGGACATATGTTTATGTATAACTGATTCACTTTGTTATAAAGCAGAAACTAACACACCATTGTAAAGCAATTATACTCCAATAAAGATGTTAAAAAAAAAAAAAAAAAAGAACAGGTACGGTGTGATATTCTCCTTACTTCCCAGTCCAGGGTGGAGAGGAACTTTGTGAGACTGACATTCTTGTGATACTTTGATAACTTCCACTTCAGGGGAAACAAAGGAGGGTACAGATGCATGCCAATGCAAAACCGAACAAGATACCAGCAGAACTGACTCAACTGGCCCCTCCTCCCCGGAAAGGTTCTAGTGAGAAGAAACCACACTTTGGAGGAGTTCAGGTATTTTCTGCATCTTGGTGTACTCTTTCCTAGCAGGTAGCATTGGATCTGTGAGAGCTTTTTGCTTTTGAGAGCTCCTACCCAGAGGATAGACAGCCTTATCTGCCCTCCAGCCTCTCCTCCCAGCTCTCAGGTCTCTCTGAATCCATCTTTGATTTCCTGAAATGTACAGAGGCCCCAAATAGTCCATATCTGATGCAGAGCTAATTTATATACATCATTGTCAAAGAAGATGAAATAGTCATTGTTTCCAGTCTCCCAATGTGATTTTAAAAATTTTATGGCAGAACCTAATTTCTCTCATCTTTTCATGTTTATTGATTGGCAGTCTACTGTTCTACACTTGATTTGTGCCTTGTATGCTTCTTCTATGAAAAGGCTGATCAGGTTGAACCATATGCAGACAGAGCAAATGGGACTTTTGGAGAAAAGGAAACTTTTGATGGAAGCTCTTATTTTTTGTTTGATAACTGGAGAAAATACTTTTTTTTTTTTTGTGGTACATGGGCCTCTCACTTTTGTGGTCTCTCCCGTTGTGGAGCACAGGCCCCGGATGCGCAGGCTCAGTGGCCATGGCTCGCGGGCCCAGCCTCTCCACAGCATGTGGGATCTTCCCGGACTGGGGCACGAACCCGTGTCCCCTGCATCGGCAGGCAGACTCTCAACCACTGCGCCACCAGGGAAGCCCTGATAACTGGAGAAAATACTTTTTAAAGACTATTTTCCCTGTTGGAACAATTGGAAGAACAGTTACATTCACTTTATAGTTTCTGCATGAGGTACTTACTTTACCCAAAATGAAAGAATGAAAATGCCACTCTCCAGGAATCCATCTTTTGTTACATTTCAAGAGAACAAAATGCACAGAAAGATATGGCTAAACACACTGCATTCACATTTCCTCCACCTTTGGACTGTTACCAGTCATAAAACTCCATCTCGTATAGACAATCTGTTAAAATAAGTTACTAAGAAACCCAAACAGGTGTAAAGGTCATTCTTAGTATGAGTGGGCTTTCTTTTTGCTGTGGTTATAGCCAAACCAAAACTCACCTTGAGATGGTGTTTTATAGTTGATATTTTAAACTGTAAACCACATTATATGATTGTAGAACCGCACCCAGCAGAGTCAACTTTCCTGTTTCGAACTCTTGTGGGATTCAGCGCATAATTCATGTTGCTTTGTCATGTTCTCACTTTGTTCAGACCTCAGAGTTTATGAGCAGGTTGCTTCACTGCATTTTAAACATGTTGTCTCTCCCAAGGTGTATTTTAAGAAATATATGGGCAATGAAAAGGAAGCCAAATGTATTCTTCGTAGGAGAGACAGAGGATGTTTAACAAACTAGAAGGAATTCTATTTCTGGAGATCCCATACATTATCTCACTAAATCCTTGATAAGCTTCTGAGAAATATTAAGGATGCAGGTTAAAAAATGAATGACTTGCTCAAGTTCAATTAGCTGATGTACGCTTAGCTGGAATTGTACACTTGGCTGGATGCCTAGTTCCAGCCTAGTGTGGTTTAGCTCCAACTCAGTCTGCGTCCCAAGGCCACCTCGTTGACCAAACGTTCCCTGTGGTGGTCTCCGACACCTCCGCTCCCATGAACTTTAAACTTGCAAGGGCAGAAGAATAGAAGTGACTTTGTGGATTTGGCCTGGTTTTTCAATGATAAGATAATGAATGGTTGGTCATCATGCTGAAACCTTAGATGTTCTTGGTTGGCTCAGCCAAACTGAAGAGCTTCTATGTGCATCTGGTTAAAAGAAATAATGTGTGACAGACTTAGCTTGCTTTTCTCTAAGCATGAGCACTGCTGAGCCATTGCTTTTAGTGAAGTCAGAGCAGATTATTTCCCCTCTCTGTGCAGAAAAATCTATTGTTTCCTACAACCCACTCCTATCCTAAATAAATCTGTTAAAATGTACATTTTATTTTGTTAAAAAATAATTAATTTAATTTTAATTTATTTTTGGCTGTGTTGGGTTTTCATTGCTGTGTGCAGGCTTTCTCTAGTTGCAACGAGTGGGGGCTACTCTTCGTTGTGGTGCACAGGCTTCATTGTGGTGGCTTCTTTTGTTGCGGAGCATGGGCTCTAGGCTTGCGGGCTTCAGTAGTTGTGGCACGTGGGCTCAGTAGTTGTGGCTCACAGGCTCTAGAGCGCAGGCTCAGTAGTTGTGGTGCACGGGCTTAGTTGTTCCACGGCATGTGGGATCTTCCTGGACCAGGGCTCGAACCTGTGTCCCCTGCATTGGCAGGTGGATTCTTAACCACTGCACCATCAGGGAAGCCCTAAAATGTACATTTTAAATAAAACTTTTCAAACTCTTTTACCTACAAGCTTAGAAGCAGGAATGTGTCTTTTCTCCTTCAGTCTAGCTTAAGGAAAAAGGACTCTTTTGGAACCTGGTATGTGAAGTTGCCTTGGCTGACTTTGGAGCTTTCTAGACCAATATTCTTTTTTCTCCAAAGATAACACATTTACGGCAATAATTATTCTGAAATGTAGTATCACTTTCCTCCATTCATCTGTGCTATAAAATTGTATAACTTTCAGTCAGATGAGATTTAAAAAACCCTCATATTCTTTCTAATTGGAAACCGGATCTCAAGGAACTTATGATTTAGTTGGGGAGTCACTTTGGTTACCATGATATGGATGGAGTACCATGGGATGGATGGAATGTGTTTCGGTGGGGGTAGGCTGGTGGGGTCATTCGTCACTGCTGCTTGGAGTAGCTGGAAGAATTGAATGAATTAGCATTTGAACTAGGGCTTGAGGGACCAGTTGAATTTGGTTAGGTGAAGAGAAGGAAGAAGAAATTGCTGTGTAATAGGTGGAACATGAGAGAAAACTCAAAGACAGGGATGAATACTGACTATGGGGGAGGGGGGATGAGAGAGACTATTGGGAAAAATGAAAGATATGTGTTTGCCACACAGTTATAGGACCAGATTCTTTGCTTTCTTTTGTAGGAGTTTTCTAGATCTGGTTAGAGAAGAAAATGAACCCTGGCAAGACCTCCAGCTGGCTAAAGCAAGATATGGGAGAAAAATATGTCCATTCTTTTGTACTACTTTCTACATCTTAATGACAGGCACAAACCTTCCTTAGTGCTGTTGTTGCTAAGCCAATAAATGGATGAATAAAGGAAAATATAAGACCAAAATGGCCCAACTGATGACCGTCTGTAGTAGGTTTCTCAATCTCAGCACTATTGACATTTTGAGCTGAATAATTATTTTTGTTTTGGGAAATGGGCACTGTCCTACGCAACGTAAAATGAATGTCTGGTAGCATCCCTGATGCTACCCACTAGAGGCCAATAGCACCCCTGACCCACTGCCCCAGGTGGGAAAACCAAAAATGTCCTCTGACATTGTCGAATGTCCTTTGGGGGGCAAAATCATCTCCAGTGGAGACTTATGCTTTATGGTAGATAGAATGACCTAGTAACAGGCATGGTTTCTTTATGCCTGCAAGCTTGCTGAGCCGGGGTGAAGATTTATGACCTGAGAAAAGGCAAGCACAGCAGGTGTGGAGCTTGAGAAAGAGTAGTGTCTCTGCCCTGAAAGGACCTCAGGGTCAAGAATATGTCCTGTTCATCTTTGAATGCTCTTCCTAGAGCCTAGCACAGTTCCCGCAACCTAGAAAATGGTCAATAAATGTTGAATAAATGGGATGTCTGCTTGGATTCTCAGTGAAGGAACCATAGGGACAAACAGATGTTTACTTGAAACTATATCCACTTTTTGCCTTGTTGTGTTCTATTTGAGGGTCTCTTGAATATTGTAGAAGTGACCAAGGTTACCAGTATGATCATGGGCAGCAAACATATGGGAAAATGAATAGAGTGACAAATGTCACAAGGCCAGATTATCAGGTCTATGGCCAGAAGGTGTAGGGTTTGGAGAGAGACTATGTAGAAGAAGCAGGGTGAGAGCTTCCCTTATATTGAAAGAGTATTTACAGTTCTCACTGTAGCAAGATATTAGTTTGATATCTCTTGCATTCGAACTTTGCATCTTGTCTTAACTGAGGATTTATGTATCTTCCTCCCAAGGGAGCAGGATGGGGTGTCTTGAGTCCTGAGTTGTGGCACCTCAGCTTCTTCAGTGAAAGACTTGGCTACTGAGGAGTGAAGGGAGACGTGGTGAGAGTCCAGAGATGGGAGATGAGTTCCATGTGGCAAAGATGTGTGTGTCCATCCTCCTTCTGACCAAGTGGTGACAAAGTAAAGGAGGAAAACAGGCAGCTCACTTTTCCTCCTCTTAGGACTCTTCTTGGCCCTGCTTCACTCACATCTTTCATTTCTGAGTAACACGTTATTTTGTGTTTGACATATTCCCTGTTACTAATGACTAATCTCAACAATTCCAGGGTTAGGATTCAAGGGAACTTCTGTTTGGAAGTTCAGATTGGCTGGCCTCTATTTGGAAGATCTTTATGTGAAAATTTCAGATTAAGCGTCCTCTAAAGCAGGCAGCTTTCTATCTGTTCCTGGATACTCCATCAATAGGGGCATCTTTTGAATTCCAGACTCATGGACTCGAGTGTCTAGTTGCTATCTCCACTTGGATAGCTTGCAGACATCTCCAACATTACATGTCTCAAAATGAATGATTTCCCATCTCCCCTCCCAACCTGCTCCTGCATCCTTACCCATCTCATTCAAAGGCAATTCCATCTTTCCAGTGGCTTAGGTCAAAACCCTTGGAGTCAGCCTCCACACCCGACTGTGTCTCACATCGTCATCACACACCAACAAATCTTGTTGGCTTTACTTTCAAAGTATATCTAAGATCTGAACATTTCTCACCACCTGCATGGCTGCCATTATGGTCTGAGCTACCAAAAACTCAAGATAGTGGCCAGGATGACATTTTAAAATTGTAATTTTTTAAAGTTAATTTTTATTGGAGTATAGTTGCTTTACAATAAAAAATTTAAAAAAATTTAGACGTTAGATCTTGTCACGCCTTTGCTCAAAACCTTTCGATGTCTCCCTATCTCAGAGTAAAAACCAAATTCTTTATGTGGTTCTACAATTCCCTCCTAACCCTTTATCCTTCACAACTCATCTCCTGCTACCCTCTGCTCACTCACTCACCAGCTCTCCTTCCACTTGATTTCTTAAGCATAGAAGACATGCCCTAAGTGTTCCTTCAGCCTGGAACCCTATCCTCCCAGATATCAACATGGCTACATTTGGTGCCTTCAAATCTTTGCATAAATATCATCTTGCAATGAGACTTACCCTGACTCTGCTATTTAAAACTATGACCTGCTTTGTACTCCTCCCAACATCTGACCTCTTACTCTTCAGTCCCTTTTTTCCCCTAGTATTTCTTTAAAAAAAATTTTTTTTCAAGTATAGTTGATTTACAATGTTGTGCCTTCAGTCTTTTTTTTTTAAATAGCATTTATCAATTCCTAATATACTCTATAATTTATTTATTCACTACATTTATTTTTTTGTCTCCCATGGGAGAACAGAAGCCTCACAAGGGCAAGGATCTTTGTTTAACCAGACGACCTAAAACAATGTCTTGCACATAGTGAGTGCTCATAAATATTGGGGGTTGAATAAATATCTCTTTTAGCATATATTAGCTGTTTTACTGCCCAGACTATGGACTCTTTTTTTGTGTGTATTTTATTTTATTATAATTATTTTTAATTGAAGTATAGTTGATTTACAATATTATATGTTATGGGTGTACAACATAGTGATTCACAATTTTAAAGGTTATACTCCATTTATAGTTATTATAAAATATTGGCTATATTCTCTGTGCTGTACAATATGTCTTTGTAGCTTATTTATTTATTTATTTATTTATTTATTTATTTATTTATTTATTTTTTTCTTTTTGCGGTATGCGGGCCTCTCACTGTTGTGGCCTCTCCCGTTGCGGAGCACAGGCTCCGGATGTGCAGGCCCAGCGGCCATGGCTCACGGGCCCAGCCGCTCCGCGGCATATGGGATCCTCCCAGACCGGGGCACGAACCCGTATCCCCTGCATCGGCAGGCGGACTCTCAACCACTGCGCCACCAGGGAGGCCCGCTTATTTATTTTATACATACTAGTTTGTACCTCTTAATCCCCTCCTCCTACCCTGTCTCTCCACCCTCCTCTCTCCCCAGTGGTCACCATTAATTTGTTCTCTGTACCTGTGAGTCTGCTTCTTTTTTGTTATATTCACTAGTTTGTTTTATTCTTTAGAGTCCACATATAAGTGATATCATACAGTATTTGTCTTTCTCTGTCTGACTTATACCCTAGGCGTAATACCCTCCAAGTCTATCCATGTTGTTGCAAATGGCAACATTTCATTCTTTTATATGGCTGAGTAATATTCCATTGTGTGTGTGTGTGTGTGTTTGTGTGTGTGTATGTGTATATATATATATATATATATATATACACTTACCACATCTTCTTTATCCATTCATCTGTTGATGGACAATTAGGTTGCTCCCAGATCTTGGCTATTGTAAATAATGTTGGTATTAACATTGGGATGCATTTATCTTTTTGAATTAGTGTTTTCAGTGTTTTCATCTTCTTCCAATATCAGACTGTGAACTCTTTTGAGGAAAATGATCTATAGAGCACACTAATAGTAGTGGTTGTTAATACTATTTGTTTCCTTAAAGTGTGTTCCTCAAATTGTGTAAGCTTCAGGGCCCGTAAAACCTGGCCTGCTCCTGACCAACTTCCTAGTGTTAGTATGAGAATTTAAAAGATAATACAGAGGGAATTCCCTGGCAACCCAGTGGTTAGGACTCTGAGCTTTCACTGTTGAGGGCCTGGGTTCAATCCCTGGTCAGGGAATTAAGATCCCACAAGCCACACAGCACAGCCAAACAAAACAAAACAAAACAAAACACTCCAAAATTTAAAAAAACAAACCACCAACAACAAGAAAATGCATGTATGGAACTTAGAAAAGAGCCTGGCACATTGAGCTTAAAGACTGTATTATGTTTTGAACTGCCTCCTGCCCCCATTGTGATTAGCTCAGTTGATGGAACAGAGTAGGGGGTGAAAAAATAAATAAACAAATCAATTGAATGAATGGATATGTTGATATGATAGTTCAACCATCTTTCTAGGTTTTTACTGCTAAGTGCTACCGGCCTTCCTTTGATTATTTCTTAAGACTTTTTTGGGGAGCAGTTTTAGGTTCACAGTAAAGTTGAGAGGAAGGGACAGAGATTTCCCATAAACCTCCTGCCCTCATACAGCATAGCCTCCTGCATCATCAACATTGCTCACCAGAGCGGAACATTTGTTACCACTGATGGACCCACACTGACACATCATCATCACCCAGAGTCCCTAGTTTACATTAGGGTTCACTCTTAGTGCTGTATAGTCTATGGGTTTGGACAAACCTAAAACAACATGTATCCACCGTCATAGCATCATGCGATGTACTTTCACTGCCCTAAACAACTCTGTGCTCTGTCTATTCATCCCTCCCTCCACTAACCCCTAGTGGCCACTGATCTTTGAATTTTCTCCATAGCTTTTTCCAGCGTGCCATACGATTGGAGTCATACAGTATGTAGCCTTTTCAGATTGCTTCTTTGACGTAGTAATGTCCATTTAAGGTTCCTTCACATCTTCCCATGGCTTGATAGCTCATATCTTTTCATTGCTGAATCATATTCCATTGTCTGGATGCACCAGAGTTTTTTTATACTGTCCTCCTCCTCTTTTTTTAGTTAGGTTTCTGTGCTCAGAGATTTGTCAAAAGATTCATATAAAAATGTTCATGTGTAGATTTGTTTGTATTTTATTAGGTACCTGTCAAGACAGCATCTGAATGACATGGTCTTCCATGATATCTCTAATCTGTGAATAAGACTGAAGGTCAGAATTGTTTATTTTCTCAACAGTCCTTAACATAATGTGGCTCCAAATCATATAGTGAGTGTAAACACATGATAAATGGTAATGAGGTTAAAATGAGACTTTTTTTTAAACAGCCCCTTTCTTATTTTATGTGCCTATGTTAATATTATTTCATTTTTCCTAAGGTTCCTACCCTCAGTCTCATCTTTTCCATCATACTGATTTTTTTGTACCTGCCATATTTTTAGTTAACCCACTAGCTAGATAAATAAATTTTATTTTGTTTATTTTTTTAAACTTTTTTTTGACTGCACTGTGCAGCTTGTGGGATCTTAGTTACCCGACCAGGGATTGAACCCGGGCCCTGGCAGTGAAAGAGCCTAGTCCTAGCCACTGGGCGGCCAGGGAATTCCCCAGATAAATATATTTTAAATATCAGCCTGTAATGGCTGTTTCTATAGAGTAAGGCAAACTTTGTGACTTAAATCTCATAGGAAAAAAAAAAAAACAGCTGAGACAGGGTTTAGATGTGACTACTGAATTATTTTTACTTTCTTTCCTCCCATTTACCTCTCAATGCAGTATAATCTGGCTTTATTATACCATCTCCTGAAGCTACTTTATCATCTACTGAAGTTGCTTTTTCAGTGGTCAATAGTGAGCTGCTAACTGCCAAAGCTTTCAAGTGAGCACTCCTTCTACCTGGTGTCTGCAGCATTCTGTGGTGTTCAATCTCTTCTTGAAACAGCCTTTGAACTTGGATTCTGTGGCAAGTTTTTTTCTCTTCTTCCTTCTCTGGCTATTCTTAGTATCCTGCCTGAGCTCTTCACTGTTTTCCAAAGAGCTGTCTTTGGCCACCTTCTTGCTTAGTCAACTTTTGTCAGAGGTTAAGTTCATACTTAATCTATATTTGGGTGGCTCCAAAGTCTGTATGTCCAGATTTATCGTGAACTTCAGACCCAAATTTTCATCATCCTCTTAGAACTGTCTGCAAGAATATCTTTCAGGTGTCTCGAACTCAACATGTCCCAAAGTATAACATGTTGTTTTCTACCTTTAGCACTAATTTCCTTCCCTCTGTGTTCTCTTTCTCAGCTAATGGCAACACCATGCATGGACCAGGTTTCTGAAGCTAGAAACACTGGAATTATCTTCAAGTTCCTTCTCTTGACATTTCTCCTTTCCAACACACACCCTCCACAGTTTACCTTTCTAAAACATTACCTCTAAAACACCAAAATGGTCTCCTGTGAAAAAAAAAAGTCTTCACTGTCTTTCCATTCAAAAGGACATTTTATAAACACCTTGGAAGGGTTGGATGGTGAAAAAGTTCTGGCAGAAAAATAACTGAAGGGAAGGCACAATGGCACGACAGAACATTTCCAAAGGTAGCAAAATAAGAGCTTCTGAATATGGAGCAATGAGCTATAGAAGAATATCTCTAGCATCTTGTATTTATTCTCTGAGAACAAATATAACTCTCTTTAAATTTTGACCTTATAGCCTAGAGTTTTTTTAGCGTTCTTCCTCATATTTTCTCAATTATGTGCAGGAAGATTTGAAACAAAGAATGCTTCTAAACACTGTGAGTTTGTGTGTGTCTGTGTGTTATTTTTACTTTAGTCCAAAATATGAACACCTGTTCGTCTTCTATCGGCTATATCTAGATTAGTATTTGCCAAATAAAGTTGGTCTGCAGTTCAGTGAACATTTAAATTCTCCACTTCAGAGCTCAGGAGGGAGGAAGAGGAGAAGGGTTGGAAAGGGAGGAGCTGGACAGGCATCACCCCACTGAGGAAGGGGCAGTGGGAGAACAAGGAGAAGGGTGGTACAGTGCAGCTTTGCTGGTCCACATCACGTGTCATGACCCTAAGGTAAAAGGTGAGAAATCCAGTCCATCACCAGAGTAATACTGAGTTTCCATTTATTTGGTAACTTCTGACATTGTGTGAAGCAAATCTCAGAATTTTCCTACGTTGCACATGCTGTGTAGACATGACCTCATTCCTTGTAATACTGTTCTAGGTCACTTCACACGGAGTGACTTAGCGTAGACAGAATGCAATCTCTTCCAAAATTCATGCATCATTGAAGAAAGAATCTTCTACATCAGTCAGTCACTCAGTGTGCTGTGGGTTTTCTCATTCACACCTTGACAAGTGAGAAACTAAAAAGAAAGTTAGGCGCCTGTCTATTTCCACCTATGGGGTAAGCTTTTAAAGCCTCACACTATAGAAAGGCTGTTTGATCATTCAGGAATTTATGACTTGTTAATGTCATTCATGATTCACATTTTGCTACCAAATGGCATTAGTTATTCCTCTCATTCTGTCCTTAAATATTAAATCTCCGAACCCTCTATTTCCACAAATCTTAACCCTCTAAAAAGGAAAAACAAAAGACATGCACAAGTCTTAGATTTCCCTAAGAAGTAGGAGAATGTCTCTATATCATTTTTTTGAATTGTATTTTATTTATTTTTTTATACAGAAGGTTCTTATTAGTCATCAATTTAATACACATCAGTGTATACGTGTCAATCCCTATCTCCCCATTCATCACAGCATCACCTCCTACTGCCGCTCTACCCCCTCGGCGTCCATACGTTTGTTCTCTACATCTGCGTCTCATTTTCTGCCCTGCAAACCAGTTCATCTGTACCATTTTTCTAGGTTCCACATACATGTGTTAATATACGATATTTGTTTTTCTCTTTCCGACTTACTTCACTCTGTATGACAGCCTCTAGATCCATCCACATCTCAACAAATGACCCAATTTCGTTCCTTTTTATGGCTGAGTAATATTCCATTGTATATATGTACCACAACTTCTTTATCAATTCGTCTGTTGATGGGCATTTAGGTTGTTTCCATAACCTGGCTATTGTAAATAGTGCTGTAATGAACATTGGGGTGCATGTGTCTTTTTGAATTATGGTTTTCTCTGGGTATATGCCCAGCAGTAGGATTGCTGGATCATATGGTAATTCTATGTATAGTTTCTTAAGGAACCTCCATACTGTTCTCCATATTGGCTGTATCAATTTACATTCCCACCAACAGTGCAAGAGGGTTCCCCTTTTCTCCACACCGTCTCCAGCATTTGTTGTTTGTAGATTTTCTGATGATGCCCATTCTCACTTGTGTGAGGTGATACCTCATTGTAGTTTTGATTTGCATTTCTCTAATAATTAGTGATGTTGAGCAGCTTTTCAGGTGCTTCTTGGTCATCTGTATGTCTTTTTTTGGAGAAATGTCTATTTAGGTCTTCTGCCCATTTTTGGATTGGGTTGTTTGTTTCTTTAATATTGAGCTGCATGAGCTGTTTATATACTTTGGAGATTAATCCTTTGTCCGTTATTCATTTGCAAATATTTTCTCCCATTCTGAGGGTTGCCTTTTCATCTTGTTTATGGTTTCCTTTGCTGTGCAAAAGCTTTGAAGTTTCATTAGTTCACATTTGTTTATTTTTATTTCCATTACTCTAGGAGGTGGATCAAAAAAGATCTTGCTGTGATTTATGTCAAAGTGTTCTTCCTATGTTTTCTTCTAAGTGTTTTACAGTGGACGGTCTTATATTTAGGTCTCTAATCCATTTTGAGTTTATTTTTGTGTATGGTGTTAGGGAGTGTTCTAATTTCATTCTTTTATATGTAGCTGCCCAGTTTTCCCAGCACCACTTATTGAAGACACTGTCTTTTCTCCATTGTATATCCTTGCCTCCTTTGTCATAGATGAGTTGACCATAGGTGCGTGGGTTTATCTCTGGGCTTTCTATCCTGTTCCATTGATCTAAGTTTCTGTTTATGTACCAGTACCATATTGTCTTGATTACTGTAGCTTTGTAGTATAGTCTGAAGCCAGGGAGTCTGATTCCTCCAGCTCCATTTTTTCCCCTCCAGACTGCTTTGGCTATTCGGGGTCTTTTGTGTCTCCATATAAATTTTAAGATTTTTTGTTCTAGTTCCATAAAAAATGCCATTGGTAATTTGATAGGGATTGTGTTGAATCTGTAGATTGCATTGGGTAGTATAGTCATTTTCACAATATTGATTCTTCCAATCCAAGAACATGGTATATCACTCCATCTGTTGGTATCATCTTTAATTTCTTTCATCAGTGTCTTATAGTTTTCTGCGTACAGGTCTTTTGTCTCCCTAGGTAGGTTTATTCCTAGGTATATTATTCTTTTTGTTGCAGTGGTAACTGGGAATGTTTCCTTAATTTCTCTTTCAGATGTTTCATCATTAGTGTATAGGAATGCAAGAGATTTCTGTGCATTAATTTTGTATCCTGCTACTTTACCAAATTCATTGATTAACTGTAGTAGTTTTCTGGTGGCATCTTTAGGATTCCCTATGTATAGTATCATGTCATCTGCAAACAGTGACAGTTTTACTTCTTTTCCAATTTAGTATTCCTTTTATTTCTTTTTCTTCTCTGATTGCTGTGGCTAGGATTTCCAAAACTATGTTGAATAATAGTGGTGAGAGTGGACATCCTTGTCTTGTTCCTGATCTTAGAGGAAATGCTTTCAGTTTTTCACCATTAAGAATGATGTTTTCTGTGGGTTTGTCGTATATGGCCTTTATTGTGTTGAGGTAAGTTCCCTCTATGCCCACTTTCTGGAGAGTTTTTATCATAACTGGGTGTTGAATTTTGTTGAAAGCTTTTGTGCATCTATTGAGATGAGCATATGGTTTTTATACTTCAATTTGTTATCATGGTGTATCACATTGATTGATTTGCATATATTGAAGAATACTTGCATCCCTGGGATAAATCCCACTTGATCATGGTGTATGATCCTTTTAATGTGTTGTTGGATTCTGTTTGCTAGTATTTTGTTGAGGATTTTTGCATCTATATTCATCAGTGATATTGGTGTGTAATTTTCTTTTTTTGTAGTATCTTTGTCTGATTTTGGTCTCAGGCTGATGGTGGCCTCATAGAATGAGTTTGGGAGTGTTCCTCCCTCCACAATTTTTTGGAAGAGTTTGAGAAGGGTGGGTGTTAGCTCCTCTCTAAATGTTTGATAGAATTCGGCTGTGAATCTATCTGGTCCTGGGCTTTTGTTTGTTGGAAGATTTTTAATCATAGTTTCAATTTCATTACTTGTGATTGGTCTATTCATATTTTCTATTTCTTCCTGGTTCAGTCTTGGAAGCTTATACCTTTCTAAGAATTTGTTTATTTCTTCCAGGTTGTGCATTTTTTTGGCCTAGAGTTGCTTGTAGTAGTCTCTTAGATGCTTTGTATTTCTGCAGTGTCTGTTGTAACTTCTCCTTTTTCATCTCTAATTTTATTGATTGTAATCCTCTCCCTCTTTTTCTTGATGAGCCTGGCTAATGGTTTATCAATTTTGTTTACCTTCTCAGAGAACCAGCTTTTGGTTTTATTGATCTTTACTATTGTTTTCTTTGTTTCTATTTCATTTATTTCTGCTCTGATCTTTATGATTTCTTTCCTTCTGCTAACTTTGGGTTTTGTTTGTTCTTCTTTCTCTAGTTCCTTTAGGTGTAAGTTTAGATTGTTTGTTTGAGTTTTTTCTTGTTTCTTGAGCTAGGCTTGTATAGCTATAAACTTCACTCTTAGAACTGCTTTCCTGCATCCCATAGGTTTTGGATCATTGCGTTTTCATTGTCATTTGTCTCTATGTATTTTCTGATTTCCTCTTTGATTTCTTCAGTGATTTCTTGGTTATTTAGTAATATATTGTTTAGCCTCCATGTGTTTGTGTTTTTTACATTTTTTCCCCGTAATTCATTTCTCATCTCATAGCATTGTGGTCAGAAAAGATGCTTGATATGATTTCAATTTTCTTAAATTTACTGAGGCTTGATTTGTGACCCAAGATGTGATGTATCCTGGAGAATGTTCCATGCGCACTTGAGAAGAAAGTGTAATCTGCTGTTTTTGGTTGGACTGTCCCATAAATATCAATTAAATATCTGGTCTATTGTGTCATTTAAAGCTCCTGTTTCCTTATTTATTTTCATCTTGGATGGTCTGTCCATTAGTGTAAGTGAGGTGTTAAAGTCCCCCACTATTATTGTGTTACTGTTGATTTCCTCTTTTATAGCAGTTAACAGTTGCCTTATGTATTGAGGTGTTCCTATGTTGAGTGCATATATATTTATAATTGTTATATCTTCTCCTTGGGTTGATCCCTTGATCATTATGTAGTGTCCTTCCTTGTCTCTTGTAACATTCTTTATTTTCAAGTCTATTTTATCTGATATGAGTATTGCTACTCCAGCTTTCTTTTGATTTCCATTTGAATGGAATATCTTTTTCCATCCCCTCACTTTCAGTCTGTATGTGTCCCTAGGTCTGAAGTGGGTCCCTTGTAGACAGCATATATATGGGTCTTGTTTTTGTATCCATTCAGCAAGCCTGTGTCTTTTGGTTGGAGCATTTAATCCATTCACGTTTAAGGTAATTATTGATATGTATGTTCCTATGACCATTTTCTTAATTGTTATGGGTTTATTTTTGTAGGTCCTTTTCTTCTCTTGTGTTTCCCACTTAGAGAAGTTCCTTTAGCATTTTTTGTAAAGCTGGTTTGGTGGTGCTGAATTCTCTTAGCTTTTTCTCCATCGAATCTGAATGAGATCCTTGCCAGGTAGAGTAATCTAGGTTGTACGTTCTTCCCTTTCATCACTTTAAGTATATCATGCCACTCCCTTTTGGCTTGTAGAGTTTCTGCTGAGAAATCAGCTGTTAACCTTATGGGAGTTCCCTTGTATGTTGTTTGTTGTTTTTCCCTTGCTGCTTTGAATAATTTCTCTTTGTCTTTAATTTTTGCAAATTTGATTATTATGTGTCTTGGCCTGTTTCTCCTTGGGTTTACCCTGTATGGGACTCACTGCACCTCCTGGACTTGGGTGGCTATTTCCTTTCCCATGTTAGGGAAGTTTTAGACTATAATCTCTTCAAATGTTTTCTCTGGTCCTTTCTCTTCTCCTTCTGGGACCCCTATAATGCGAATGTTGTTGTGTATAACGTTGTCCCAGAGGTCTCCTAGGCTGTCTTCATTTCTTTTCATTCTTTTATCTTTATTCTGTTATACAGCAGTGAATTCCACCATTCTGTCTTCCAGGTCACTTATCCGTTCTTCTGCCTCAGCTATTCTGCTATTGATTCCTTCTAGTGTATTTTTCATTTCAGTCATTGTGTTGTTCATCTCTGTTTGTTTGTTCTTTAATTCTTCTAGGTCTTTGTTAAACATTTCCTGCATCTTCTTGATCTTTACCTCCATGCTTTTTCCGATGTCCTGGATCATCTTCACTATCATTATCCTGAATTCTTTTTTTTTTTTTTTTTTGCATTACGCAGGCCTGTCACTGTCGTGGCCCCTCCCGCTGCGGAACACAGGCTCCGGATGCGCAGGCTCAGCGGCCATGGCTCACGGGCCCAGCCACTCTGAGGCATGTGGGATCTTCCCGAACCGGGGCACGAACCCGTGTCCCCTGCATCGGCAGGCGGACTCCCAACCACTGCGCCACCAGGGAAGCCCTATCCTGAATTCTTTTTCTGGAACATTGCCTATCTCCACTTCATTTAGTTGTTTTTCTGGGGTTTTTATCTTGTTCCTTCATCTGGTACATAGCCCTCAGTCCTTTCATCTTGTCTATCTTTCTGTGAATGTGGTTTTTGTTCCACAGGCTGCAGGATTGTAGTTCTTCTTCTCTATATCATTTAAGAGTGTATATTAGAACCAAAAGTCAAATGCAGGTTGGCTGGCATATGTTTATGAAGTTGCCTGAAATCTTTTCTGGAGCAAGGCATTATACACACATAAATAGGCATCAGAGAAAGAAATGTGACAATCCCTGACAGATAGCATTATTCGTACATCTACTCTGATGGATAACGATGTGTTAGCTTATGCTCTTGTACCCAAGAGTTAGTGAAATAGATGTTTATAGTGAAAACCAAGTCCATTCTGTGATGTGGAAGGTTGAATATTTTATGTACTTACACCGTTCAGATATTATTATCCAATGTTAAGTACTAGTTACTTTAATAAAGGTCAAATATCCATTAAGTTTCAAAAAAAGATTAAACCATGCTTATTGTGTACAGGGCAATATTCTCCATGCTCGCTATAGATCTGTAAACAAAACAGAAAAACTCTGCCTTCACTGGGGATGGTTAACACATAAAGTGCTTACTATGTGTCAGGCACTGATTTGAGTCTTTTACATGTATGAACCTAAAAAATCTTCAATTAACCCTCTGAAATACTATTATTGTCTCATTTCATAAATGAGGAAACTGAGGCTTGGAGATGTTAAAAACATTACCCAGGGTCCATATGGGTAGTTAGTGGGAGACCCATGTTTCATACCCAAGTGGTCTGTCAAGGGAATGGAAACAAAATCAATGACTGACTTAATTAATGACTTTGACAAGTATTTTCCCTAGAATATCAGTTCTTGGGTGGTTTCCAGCTATAACCTATACCCCAAGTTGCCACTGATTTTGAAGAAAACTTAAATCCTGGGAGTTACAATAAGCACTGATTTTAGTCTATGGCACTTGTTGATCAGCTCTGCTGCAAATATCAAAATAATGAATGGAGTCTATCAGATACTCTTGATCTTAGGCACACTTCTTATTTTAGATTAGGAAAATAGGATAAAGTCTCTAGAAAACATCTTCAAGGGGAATGATAGTGTTTACATCCAGCCTATAATGAACACTTTATTTTGTCACCATATTAAGTAGAATGCCCATACTCTCTGGATAAGTTCTATCAAAGTAAAGCAAAATATGTCACAGCTTGACTGAACTTGACTGACCAGCATGTAGAAACCTAGCGACCTGACTTACCACTAGGGAATGCTTCAGAAAACAACTCTTGATAATAATGTTCACACTGACTTGCTTTGAAGGATTTATGTCACCTGTTCTATACACCGAAAGTTCTTTCAAATGAGAATGAGTTTCACATGTAACCTTAAGGAGAACACAACTTAATCCAGTCCTGAATAACTCAGGCATTGAGAGCATGAAACAGATTAGGTGACCCACAGGCCAGTCAGCTCTGCACTATTCCACAACCCAAGACCACACCCCTGAGCAGCCAACCAGGACAGTGTGCAGGGGATCCGTGGAAATCCAGCACACTAGGAAACGACACAAATACCAGCCTTAGTAATAAGTCAATCTTCATCTTTACACATGGAAGATTGTTCCAGAAAGCTTAGAAGTCTTTATGTACGTTTATGTAGCTTGTAAAAAAAAGAAAAATGTCTTCTTGATGTATTTTCAAGTAGCTTCCTTGGCTTAGTTATACCAAGGTCAGGCAGGTAGATTTAATGGATTGTAACTATAGGCATAAAGAATTTCTATAAAATGTCATGGGTGCTATTCTTAAACTTCAGATTACTATACTAGCTACATGGTTATTAATATTGATGAACTATGGTTAAAATATTTCTAAACTTAGCTCTTCCCTCATTCTAGGCCTAACTGGTCAGTCTTCCAGGTAGAGGCCAAAATGTGTATGTGTGTGTACGAGTGTGTATGTGTTTGTACGTATGTGTTTGTGTGTATGTGTATTGTATGTGTAGGTATGTGTTTATGTGTGTGTGTGTGTATGTATGTGTGTATGTATATGTGTGTATGTGTGTGTATGTGTGGTTCCTACAGTCTCTCATCAATAGTATTAGTCAACAGAGAATATGTGAATTGTATGCAGTAAAGAATGTTATGGTTTGATGATGTATTATAGTATTCTTATGGGTTGAATTGTGTTTCCTCAAAAGATATGTTCAAGTCCTAAACCCTGGTACCTGTGAATATGGTCTTATTTGGAAATAAGGTCTTTGCAGATATAATCAAGTTAAGATGAGGTCATAATTGACTAGGGTGGGGCCTTAAATTCAATATGACTGATGTCCTTATAAGAAGAGGGAAAGAGGGGCACACGGAGAAGAGAATGCTGTATAAAGACATACACACACACACACACACACACACAAGCAAGGAAGAAGGCCATGTGGTGATGGATGCAGAGATTGGAGCGATGCAGCTGTAAGCCAAGGAACACCAAGGACAGCTGGTCATGAGCAGAAGTTAAGAATATACAAGGAAGGATCCTCCCCTAGAGCCTTCAGAGAGAGCATGGCCCTGCAAACAACTTGGTTTTGGACTTTCAGCCTGCAGAACCGTGAGAGAATAAATTTATTATTTTAAGCCACCCAGGCACTTTGTTATGGCAGCCCTTAGAAACAAATGCAAGTATTATGTTCCAGGTCAGTGTTGTGGGTCAAAATAGGAAAACGAGAAGCTCTCTGGATGAATTCTGAAATGTCCACTCGAGTTAATATCTTAAGCACTCTGAGATTGCTGGGACAGTGTGGGTCTATCAAAGGGGGGCTTTCCAGGCCTTCCCCTACGTGCAACCAGTTTTGAATTTCTCTGCGTTTGCATGACGGATGTGCCTAGCACACTCTTACCCACCTCCTGAAGGGGAAGGTTGATCACCCTGACCACGGTGCTGGTCCATCACTCTCCCAGTGGACCAGTTTTGCATATGATTCTATTAGGTCAGTGGTGGGGGTGAAAGTACTTGTGGGCTGGGGAATTGCTGCAAAGGTTTTGGCCACATAGGTGGAGTTGGGAGTGATAAAAATGCATATTATGCTTGGAATTGACTGAAGAGAGAAGGCTCGCTGGTTGATGATCTCTGTAAGCTGAAGAGATCCTTTCACTTTTGGCAGGGATGAGCCGTATATGTTAGAAAGAGAGCCAAATGATCTCTTCCATTTAGATGAATGCTTTTTTTTTTTTTTTTCCTGGAGCCTGGAACTAATTGCCGTGCTTATCATGCATGATGATGTATTTTGATGAGCTGGTGTTGCATCTTGGGGTCTCTGGAAACAGACTCCAAGGTGAAGGTGAGAGTGTAAGATGTTTATTAGGAATTAATACTTGAGAAAAGGAAGTAGAGAAAGCAGGAATGGGCAGAGGAAGCAGTCAAGCTGCAACAGATACCCAATTAAGGCTTGGCCAACCCAGCGGAGAGCTGTGGAGTAAATCAGAGTTGTCCCATGATGGGCACAAATTACTGCATCTTTATATCCCTACTTTTCTTAGTCAGCACGTGTGGGCTTCCCTGAGAAGGGCCTGACCTCCGTCAAGGGCATTCTCTACAGGAGGAGTTTACAGCTGTAGTCTGCCTGCTGGTCATGCCCCCTAGAGCTGGGCAGCAAGTCCTTCCTTGAAAGGAGATTGGGTAATGCAGCTCTGTGTCTACCACAGGTGGTAGTAGATTGACTTGATTGACTTGGGCTCCTAAGATCCTGGAAGGATGTTGAGGTGTCCGTGATGTTGGAAGCTATGGGGAAGTTATAAGAGAGTGTTCCAGGTGAAGAATACGATCGATTGGTAGGTAGACTGACTATGCTGTATCTAGGAGATGTAAATACAAAGTTTTTCTTCTAGACTTTTTTGATGTGCACCATCTGATTATCTTGGAATATAGATAGTGGACAGATGGAAGAAGCACTGAACAGCCCCTTCATTAGTCAGCATATAAATTGGGGGATCCAATTAGTAACCAGGTGACTAAATGTGTAGAGGCAGAAGGTCTCTCTGCAAAACAAGGTAATAGAGAGGTGTGGATAGGTAAACAATCTAGAGGAAGAGATGTCCATTGTAGGATGGTATTATGGTCAAAAGAAAAGAGGATTCATTCATTCATTTATTCAAAGGAGAGCATTGAAGAGTGAGTGCTGATTAGCTAGGTAAAGAAGAAAAAGAGGAGAGTTCTATACAGAGGGCCCAGTGGCACAGGACCCTGCATCCCCTGTGATCCAGGTCTTCCATTTTCTTTCCCTTTGCTGAAGAGAGCAACAGAAATCTCCCTAGAGGATGAAAGGGCAAAGCTGAGTACAGAGACCATGATGGGATGGAAGGACTAAAAGAAGTTGGTGCACAGAGCCTGAAGGCACATGTGGTATGAGGGGAGGCTTAGGGCCCAGGCAGGGTCTAGATGGTGGAGGGCCTTATACACCACTTCAAGGGGTGTAGATGCCTCCTAAGGGGGAAGGGACATCTTTGAAGGGCTTAGCAGGAGAGTAACATGAGCAAATTCATGCTTTAGAATGGTCTCTGATAGTGGAGGGAAGAATGAATTGGAAAGAGGCAAGCCTTGAGGTGGGGAGACCAACTAAGGGTATTTTAAAGTGGTTTAGCAGAGAAGAGTTAAGTGGGCAGAACTGAAGATTGAATAAGCAACAATGGTTGATAGATTGGATTTAGAGGATTAAGAACAGAGAGGGGTCAAGGATGGACATGATATCTGGTAGAGAAACCTGGATAAAATAAGCTCATCAAGCATGTGTAAACTTTACACTTTGTTCCATTCTCTTCATCCATGACTATAGGGTTCTAAAAGGGATGATGATAATCATAATTATAGAAAAGAGGTTTACATTGTTCCCTCTGAAAGGAAGCAAATGTAGAAGTATGGATAGAGGTCAGCAGGTCAGGATGACATGAGTAGGTTAATTGCCTTTGAGTCTCAGTTTCCTGTTTGGTAAAATGGGGATGATACTACCTATATCTCTGTACTGTTGTGAGGGTAAATGGAAATAATTATTAATGTACTAATGTATATGAAAGCTTTTAGCCAGTGCCCAATATAGAGCTGACACTTAGATCTCCGTTCATTCATTTGTTTAACAACACAGTGTTTTAAAATATATTGTTAATATTTATTTATTTATTTGGTTTCATCGGGTCTTAGTTGCGGCACATGAGATCTTTAGTTGCCGAGTGCGGGATCTAGTTCCCTGATCAGGGATCGAACCCAGGCCCCCTGTACTGGGAGCACAGAGTCTTAGCCACTGGATCACCAGGGCAGTCCCTAAAATATATTGTTAATTTTAACATTATATCACAAACTGACATTTATTGAAAGCCTACAATCTTCAAGGCACCAAGGAGGATAAATAAATGTAACATTGTTTCTGTTCTTAAGGATTTTGTAGTCTGTTTAGGAAAACAAAATTTATATATGTGAGAAGCATAAAACCAGTAAACTATTTAAATCTTTTTTTAAGATTCAGGCAACAATAGGGAAAATGAGGCAAGATAATAATGACAATTGCCAGTTGGATTAATTAGCCATACTTACTTAGAGGAAGAAGATGGCTCTTTAATCTGGGGTCCTTAAAGAAGGCTCTGAGGAAGAGGTTGGATTTGAGCTGCATTTTAAAGATAGATTGGGGGAACGGGGGCAAAGATAAATTAGGAGATTGGGATTAACAGATACGCACTACTATATATACAATAGATAACCAACAAGGACCTACTGTATAGCACAGGGAACTATACTCAATATCTTGTAATAACCTATAAGGGGACTTCCCTCGTGGCGCAGTGGGTAAGCATCCGCCTGCCAATGTAGGGGACATGGATTCGAGCCCTGGCCTGGGAAGTTCCCACATGCCACAGAGCAACTAAGCCCATGCACCACAACTACCGAGCCTGTGCTGTAGAGCCCACGAGCCACAACTGCTGAGCCCATGTGCCACAACTACTGAAGCCCACACGCCTAGAGCCCATGCTCTGCAACAAGAGAAGCCACTGCAATGAGAAGCCCTTGCACTGTAACAAAGAGTAGCCCCTGCTCACCTCAACTAGAGAAAGCCCACGTGCAGCAATGAAGACCCAACACAGACAAAAAAAAACTATAAGGGAAAAGAATATATATATATATATATATATATATATATATATATATATACACATATATGTGTAAGTGAATCCTTTTGCTGTACACCTGAAACTAACATGACATTGTAAATCAGCGATTCTTCAATAAAAAAAAGATAGATTGGATTTTGTAGTGTGGCTCAGTGGTTGGCAATTGACTGCCTTGCCCACTGCCTATTTTAGTATGGATGTGTGACTAAGAAAGGTGTTTAAATGGTTGAAAAAAATTGTAAACGAATAGCATGTTTCGGCACATGTAAATCATATGACATTTACATTTTAATATTCATAAATAAAGTTTTATTGGAACACACCGCTCCTTTACATACTGTCTGCGCTGCTTTTGAGATACAATGGAACTGAGTACTACTGTGGCTGATACTCTATGGCTGCAAATCTAGAATATATACCATCTGGCCCTTTACAGAAAGTTTGCTGAGCCCTGGTGTAGAGGATGGAGGGAAACATTCTGGGTATGTGGAACGCCAAGAGTGAGAATGATTCTGTTGAAGAAAACAGAAAACGAGTCACGAGGGGAGTGGGAATACACAGGAGACTCATGGAAGCCAAGGCGGGGAAGGGTGGCTGTCTCAAGAAGTAGGGGGTGTCAACACTGTCGAGTGGCACCAAGAGCAGACAGAAATGCAACTGAGCAGAGACATGGGCTCTGCATGTTTTACCTCACCTGTGAGTTTTGAATCCTGTGGAAGGTGAGGAGAAGAAGGAGAGTAGGAGGTGAGGGAATAGAGGCTTAAGAAATTGGGTGGAAGCAGGAAGGTTTAGTAGAGAAACACCTGTGTAGTTTAACATAGAATAGAGACCTGTGCATATTTGTATGGGGCAGGGGGTGGGCAGGCAATTCGAGAGGGACCTATTGAAGAGCCTCCGTAGAGAAAGGCTATTTGAAGCAGTGAGGCTGAGGAAACATCAAGCCAACACTTTTTAGACAAACTTTTATGTCATCTCGTTACAGGAAAGTACCATCAAATAAACTCCTCCAGAGTCCTTTCAGCTACACGGTCCTGAACTCTGAGTTAAGTGATGCATGAAGTCAACAGACACGAGTTTGCATCTGTCCCAACTTATTAGCACTTGGCCTTGAGAAAGTTGCTTGACTTCTTTGCTCCATTTGCTTATCTGGGAATAGTGGATGATAATACATCCAGCAGAGGATTATTGTGAAAAATAATGAGATGATTCTGTTGGAAAACTTCAAAAGCATGGGGTCTAGCAATTAGTTAGGTTCTCAATAACAAGTCAATATTAATATTATCTAAGGTAAAAAATTATAGCTAATAAGGAAAGTGTCACTATGTTAAGGGACATTTGCTTTTCATCCCAGAGATGGCACATATAATGTGTGTGTCACTACTGCCCGTTCCTGTGACTGTGGCACATTGTCAGTGGATCATAGCACTCTATCACGGAAACCAGATGTGCTCTCAGAATTTTTTCAACACAGTATTCTAGAAATTACTAACAATTAGAGTTGGCACAAAACTTGAAACATCTTATATTCTGACGTAATACCTATTTAGCTATCTATAACATATGCATGGAATTCTTCCTGGAATTTTGCCATTGGCATCAATAGATCTGGACTCGTAGTTTGGAAGTGAAAAAGTCAATCTTCTATGTACACGTCTACTGCCCAGTAATGTCCTTTATCCTAGAAAATAAGGACAAGTATGTTGTCACACTTGCCCTTGAGGTAAGTTTTTTTTTTTAATATTGTCTTTTAAAAGTATCAGTAACTTTGAAATTTCAGAATGAAATTAGCATAAAAAGTAGCCTAAAATGATACTTTTCTATTTCCTCTGAACCTCAGGGAACATTTACACCTCGTTGGTAAAGACTTAAATCTAAACCTTGGTTAAAGTTATCGACCAAGTTTTCCTCTCCCTTGAATATATTCAACATTTATTGAAATCAAATAAATGTATATGACTGAGGGGAGATGTTTATATTCTTTAAAGCTCTTGATAAAAGATTTACTCACAAAGCAGACTGCAATTCCCTGCTGTTCAAATTTTTGTGTCTGTTATGAAAGAATTTTTCTTGTACTGTGTATGAGGAAAATATACGCTATGTTGGAGTGCGATGATAAGATCACGTTTCTATGGTATCACTTTTTTCCTAGTATTTTGGTATTTTAAGATGTTATCTTTTTAGTTTTCACAGCATGCTAGGAAGAAGGAAAGACATGTTGTTCTCACCTCATAGCGAAATTGAGGTAAGCAGTTACTCACTCTCTTGCATTAGTCACTGATTGAGCTGGGATTGTGATAGCAAACAGCCTTCTTCTATTCACTTATCCATTGTGACCCTGCAGCATTTCTGGTCAATCCATTAATCCCATTTTCTTTTTCTTAGTTAATGACTACACAGTTGACTCTTGCTTATCGGCGTTGAGGGTAAAAGGAAGAACAGGACATAATCTCAAATGGTAGATGATACAAAAGTAATTTGGATTTGGCAATGAAATATGTTCTCGTACTTGCACTGGAACCTGGGCGTGTCTGGGGTTCTGGAAATTCACAGCATTCCAATCCAAGTGGAGGAACTATGTGAGGAGACCCAGGGTGGGGATAGTCACAAGGGCACCTCGTTTGTCTCTCTTGATTCCCAGCCCAACTGCTCTACCCACTTTGCCCTGCTGAGGTCAGACAGCCTCATCTCTCGACTGATGCACTGAACCAACCTAAGTAAATGTCTTGTCTTTCTCTCTAAATCCCATTATAGACATTCGTCTCTTCCTTTCCCTGGACGTGGAGAAACTAGTATCTTGGATTAGAAATTGTTAATCATTTCTTAAAGTTTTTTTTTCTTTTTTTAATACAAAGGCACTATAATGTACAAAGGAAACTTAAAGTAAGGTTTCTGGACTATGTAATAATAAGAAGAATGTAAGCAAGAAATGGAAAGCAGTATGAGTGCCAGATGATGACAAGTGAATGACAGACCTTATAGGAAAGTGAAAGTATCTTTTTACTCTAAGTTCTGTCAGTGATGAGAATAAATTCCTTTACAACATTTATTCACATGCTCATTCAAAGAAACAAACATTGCTTAATATCTGCTCTATGCCAGGAACAACTAGTGACTGAATTGATGATAGGAATTTGCACAGAAAGAATACAAGAAGTTGAAAGTTAAAAGACCTTGGTGGTATTTCTGTAACATTCTTTTTTGATTCATTATTTATTTATTCTTAAATTTAATCGATTCATTTATTGATTGAATCTTTAATGAATTCACTTATATTTAATATTAATATTTATCTTCAATTGATTGATTTATTTATCCATAAAAATATCTAAGTACCCACTTAAATACCTACGGAGTGTTAATCATTTTTCTCTCAGTTTATTTCATTAACTAGGAGTAGTCTAAAATAACATTGCTCAGTCATCAAAAAGAATGAAATAATGCCATTTGCAACAACATGGATGGACCTAGAGATTATCATACTAAGCGGAGTAAGTCAGAAAAGAGAAAGACAAATACCATATGATATCACTTATACGTGGAATCTAAAATATGACACAAATCAACGTATCTACAAAGAAAAACCAGACTCACAGATAGAGAGAACAGACTTGTGGTTGCTAAGAGGGAGAGGAGGTAGGGGAGGAAAGGATTGGGAGTCTGGGGTTAACAGAGGCAAACTAGTATATATAGGATGGGTAAACAACAAGGTCCTATAGTATAGCACAGGGAACTATGTTCAATATCCTGTGATAAAACATAACGGAAAAGAAAAAAAATTAAAAATAAAATAACATTGCTCAAAATGATTTTTAATTTAGTGTTTATGTTTAACAACATTATAGATGCACATAACTCAAAACAGTCAAATTGTGTTATACGATTTGTTTCAAAACCTTCATTCTTCTTTTCTCATCCCCTCCCTCTCCCCCTCCCCTGCCTCCGTCCTCCTCCTCCAATACTTTTTATTTCCCTCACTACACAGACAACTACGCTTAACTCTACTAAATGATTTGTAGGGCCTGGTATTTACCTCCTTGTCTCTAAATAACATGTTTATATTCTTCTTCTTCTCTCTCTCTCTTTCTTTCCTCCCAATTTTAGGAATCATCTTTTGATTTTAACTACAGAAGATGAGAATTTAGTTTTTTACACACACTTTCCACCCCCTGCTATATTCACCCATATTTCCCATCTTTCTCTGTTTTAAATAGAGTTATATTGTTATTTTGGTCAGATTAAAGTTCTTTATTTATGTAATACAATTACATAATGCATAATGTACTGTGCATAATAAAATATATTCCATACAAGTTATATGGAACTAACCAGGTAGTATATTATATTATACCAGTTTTTATTTGTACTCAGTTTATTTCCTCATTTTGACAAAGGATTTCTTCCGTTTGCTGTCTGTCTGACAAATAGTCTGACACTTTGAATGTCTGAATATGTCTTTATGTTACCCCCAAATTTAGTAAATGTTTTTCTTGTGAATAGATTTCCATGATGGGAATCGTTTTGTTTCTGCAGAACTTTTAATGTATTAATTTATTATTTTCCCCAATGTTTTTCCTAGAAAGTCCAGTGTCACTCTGATCCTTGGTCCTTGATATTTGTTTTTTCCTCTCTGGAAATTTGTAGGATCATCTTTTTTTCCAGGCCCAATGTTCTAATAATTGCAACATGATGTACCTGGGTGTACAGCTATTTTTGTCCATTGGACTGGGTACTCAGAGGACCATTCAATCAGGAAACTCATGCTTTTTAGTTCTGGACAATTTTCTTGAATTATTTTATTGCTGACTTAATCTCATCCATTTTCTTTATTTTTTTTATTCTGGAACTTTTATTATTTGGAACGAACTCTCTAATTTGGACCTAATGTCCCAATTTTCCATCACCGTCTTTTTGCTTTTCTTTTGGGATATTTTCTCAACATGACCTTTCCATTTTCTAATAAGCTTTTCCTTTCTGCTATATATATATTTTAAAATTTCCAAAGCCCCTTTATTATCCGTTTTTTTTGTCGTTGTCTTTGTTACTTTGTCTCTGAGGATGTTAATGTTACTCTTTGGTAAGGTTTCTCTGTGTTGTATGTTTCCTTTGTACTGTTTCTTTCCCACATTGTATTTTACATTAGATGCCTTCTTAAGTGTCTGGTGATCCTTGGTTGTCTGTTCATAGTTAAGAGTGGGGCCCTAAAAAAAGCTGTCTGGAGTCTCTTTGCATGAGGTTTGCCTTGCCAACTGTCTGTTTCACCAGAAGTTTTATTGAAGAATCCATCGACTTAGCAACTTCAATATTTTTTACCTGAGCCTGGCTACACTCTCCCAGAGAAGGCAACACTGAACTCTTTTCTGAGAAGTATAATTCTGGCTGTCAGCACTTTGGGAGCTGCGGGAAGAAGGCTTAAGTTCTCAACATTCATTTTGTACACTTTCACATAATCCCTTTATCTTCAGAATGGTCCCAATGCCTTTGACTTAGCTTGGTGTCTTCTCAACCATAGATCTTCTCCTCAGCCTGTCCAGAGAGGAAGCCTTCAGTTTTCTCCTAGAGTAGGCTGGGATATGGGAATTTTAATTGCTTCTTAATCACACTTCTAAATAGTCCTCTTGGATTTTAGCTCTACTTTCATCCCTGATTTAAGATTACTCAGTATTGCCAATTTCCAAGGTTTTGAGAGTTCTGTGGTGCAATCTGATTAATTCTTGGCTTTCCCCACTGTTTGCATTCTGAAATCTGCTAAGTCATTAAGCACTAATCTTTCTGCTCTTCAGTTTCTAAAATTTAGTAGCTGTATTCATACCTCCTACTTTCTTTGTCTTTTTGGGTTTATGCCTTACCAAATCCCTTTACTGTTATTTTGGTGGAGTTTGCAAGGTAATGGAGGATTAGCTCTACCTCTAAATGGATATTTAAAATTATTAACAGCTTTTATTAAGCAGCCATCTATATCATGTGGTCCTTCTTTAGGCACTCTATAATGAAAATTTTGTTTGGAGAGTCTCAAAGGAATATATGCTTACCCTAACAGTAAAAGAATGCAGAAAGTTGTGGCAGTAAAGTTATTAACTGAGGTTATCCATATTCAGGCTGTCCTGGTCAAAATGGTCCCTGAGGGCTAGGTTTAGTAGGTATAGTCTGGCCTACATAGCACTGAACATTTTTTAAAAGACCCTTATTTTATAAATATATTTTTATATTTATTTATTTTATAAATCTACACTTCTAGCTTCTTTTCAGAATCAGGTGATCTGTCAATATTGGGTCTACATTTCCATATGCAACAATTGGCTGGCACAGAGAAGGTAAGGTGTTCCTTTTATATTTCGACAAGTCCACTCCACTCCTCCTGTCTCCCCCAGCCTGCTTCTTATTTATGTTACCTGCTTGGCCCCTGTAGGAAATCCAGCCTTAGAGGATAGGAATACTGGACATCATCTTCCTTGGGGCAAGCAGCCAAAGGAATGGGACAAAATTAAAAACCAGCTGCAACGTAGAGAATGGACTTGAGAACACAGGAACAGGGAAGGGTAAGTTGGGACAAAGTGAGAGATTTTACCAAATGTAAAATAGATAGCTAGTGGGAAGCAGCTGCATAGCACAGGGAGATCAGCTCTGTGCTTTGTGTCCACCTAGAGGGGTGGGGTAGGGAGGGTGGGAGGGAGATGCAAGAGGGAGGAGATATGGGGATATATGTATATGTATAGCTGATTCACTTTGTTATACAGCAGAAACTAACACACCATTGTAAAGCAATTATACTCCAATAAAGACATTAAAAAAAAAAAAAAAACAGCTGCAAAGGCAACAGCAGAAGGGATCCCAGTCTTGTTAGCCTCCACTTAATATTGACTAGAGAAATTGTCCAATGGACCATATCAAGAGGTACTTTGGTGAATATGGATGGACTCAGAGCAAGGGAGTGGTTCATGTGAGCCAAAAGAATAGGGGACTCCCTGAAAGCAGTTCAGATGTGTTTATCTCCTAAGAGGACTCCATATTATGTTGTCTTGCCAGAGACCAGCCACAGTATAGCTCTCATATAATATTCTTTAGATATATTAATACCTCGGCCTATGTTCAAATCTTGTTCTGGCCTGAAAATAATTTTATTCCGTTAGATCATGATGCTAATGATAACAATAATAACAACTGCAACAACAAATCTTTACTGGACACTTATTTGTGCCATCAACTTGCACTTACATTGTATCAAAGAATCCCCACAAAATATGCAAAATAAGTGTTACTTCTCATTTGAAACTTAAGGAAGCTGAGGGTTAAGCAGTTTATCCAAGGTCACATGATAATGAGTAAAAGAGTCAGAATTTAAATCCAGTCTGTCTGATTTTAAAGCCCTTGATTATTACCAGGATTCTGAATTGGTGTATCTTTGCTGTCATCCTGAATTGCCAAGACTCCTGGCTGCACCGATAGAAGCCCACTTCAGCTTAAACAACGAAAGAAAATGTACTGAAATATATAACCAAATTGAAAGGGCAAGGGTCTTACCTACCTTAAGCAATGAGTAAGACTAGAGACCTGGATGGTGTCAGGGCTCACTATTTATCTGCTTTGTCTCTGCTTCTCTCTGAAGCCAGCTCTATGCTCTTGCATGGGAGCCTGGCTTCTGTCCATGGTGGAGGGGCTTGGGGAGAGGTTGACTTGACTACAGGCTCTCTTTGATTTAGTGACTTGAGAAACAAGTGATTCTTCATTTGGCATCCCCAGCAAAGAAATCCTGGGAAGACTGTCCGTAGTTCTGTTTGGCTCATGTGCCCATCTCTGGACCAATTGCTTTGTCCAGGAAGACTGCAAATTGAGTTCCATAAAACCCCTTTGTAAAGTTGATAGAGTCTGTTAATATAAGGAGAAGGGGAAAGAGTGATGGATAGACAAAAGGCTACTATGCCTCTATGTGTGTTGATTCTTAAATACAGAATTCAGTTTTACAAGAAATTTATACTTTTTTCAGAAAAAAAAGCAAGACAAAAGATATCTAGTATTCACAGGATAATCTTAATGTTCTTGTTCAAAATTCTTGGAGAGCACTTCACTGCTGCCTCCATGTACCATTTTAAAGCCTATAAAGCAGCTAACGGACTTGGTTCACTAGGTCACAAATTACCAACATCAGTTACATAACTTGCACCTGGACAGGAAGTAGTCTTGATTTAGATATTTCCAAGTAAGCCAAGTCTTACACAACGTAAAGGATATGTGGACTTAGTGGACTGATGTGTGAAGAGGGAACTACTGTGGAGGAACAATTACCAGGGGGAATCTTATCTTTTTGATGGGTGGCAGGAAGATACCCAGAAGATTTAAGATTAATAGTCTTGTTGAAAATTTGAGAGAGAAGGAGTCTGTGAGTGAGAACCACACTCCAGAGAGGTTTGAGCTACTTGAAAGAGACTTAAAAACAGAAGAAATGGTTGTGCTCTCCATTGGCAAGTTTAAGTCCTTCTCACTCTGTTCTGCTACTCTGTGAGATGAGGACCCGCGAAGAAAATGAAAGAAAATGAAGAAGCTACATTTTGTTTCCATGGGTGCATGGGTTAAATTGCAATATTTCTACTATCAGATCAGATTTACTTTTAAAAAGATTATTCAAACTATGGTTTTAAGAATGTAGTGGGGAGCATTGGGGTGAATGGCAGGAAGGCAGATTAGGATGCCTGCGATGACCCAGACAAGATCTGGTGGCCTGGACCAGGGAAGAATAGAAAGTAGTAGAGAAGTGGGTAGGTGTGAGAAATAATAGAGGAATATTGGGACTTGATAGGAGATAGCAGTGAGAAAAAAGAAGAGTGAAGGATTGGCACCATCATCCCTCTAGGTTTCTGGTTTGGGCATCTGCATGGATGAAGATACCATTTACTGAGAGGAAAACAAACCAGAAGGAAGATCAGGTTTGGGTGGGGGGAGATTCCAAGCTCAGGTTTGAACATGATGAGATTGGAGGTATTTATAGTTATATTTATATATACACCCAAGAGCTGTCTCAAATTAGTCAACAACAAATCCTGTTGATGTGCTGTTTGATTTTTTTTTCCATATCTGTTCTTTATTTTTTAATCTTTTTCTTCTCCCACCATAATTTAGATTCTCATCACCTCACATCTGGAAAGTTGAATAATCTTCTATCCTCTGCTTCTCTTAATACTTATTCTGTACAGGGTTGCAGTATTAATCTACTCAAAAGCTGGTTTGGCTGTGTCATCCTCTATCTCACAGCATTTCGATGCTTTCCTATTGCCAGCATAATACTTCCAAAATTGCTTACTGATCAACTCCTAACTACTCCAACCTTATCCCACTCTTCCCTGAGAGTTTGCCCAGCTTGGTCAAACTAGAATTTCAAATACAATATACTCTTTTCTGTCTTTGCAACTGTGCTCATGTCATAGTCTTTTGCGTGGCCTGAGCTTGCTGCTTCTCTCTACCCACCTGACCCTTTAAACTCAGCCCTCAAGGCCCACAACTTCCCTGGAGACCATCAGTTCACTCCATTCCAGCTCCACCTGAGTCCTTCATTCCCCCAAAGTCTACCAGTTGCCATCTGTGCCCCTTCCATCGGCACTTATTCCCATATGGCATTGTCATGCAATTTTGTGTTCATTTAATCTCTCTACATAAGATTGAAAATGGAGATCAGATTTCATACTACTTTGGTATTCTTCAGAGCACCTAGCATAATTCTATGTACAAAATAGGCACTCAGTAAGTATCTGTCAACTTAAAATACTGAGGTCCAATTTTTTTCTTCCTTCTAGTCTTATCTCTGCCTGAGTAAATGAGGTCGATATGTGAAAGCAGTTGAGATTAAGCACGTAGAGTGGAAGTATGAACAGGAGACAGAGGAGATTTTAATGAAACTTCATGAAGAAAAAAAATCATTATTAAATCTATTTTTTAAGCTTTTATAATAGTTAGGTTCCCCCCTCATCCTCACAGCAATTTGTTGTATATTTAAGTAGTGAAAGGCACACAGGCGCTAAAAAATAGGACAAGAATTTTTTTTTTAAATTGACAACAAAAATAAACTTGTTTTAATCAAAAAGTTTTTTGATTTTTTTCAGATGACTTCATAGCAAAAGACAATAAATCTTAACGTGGATCACTTATTTTGACTCCAAATTGGCTTTGAAAAAAATCTCTTTTCTTTAAAAAAAATCAATGATAAATAAAGTATTTAGAGCAAGTTTGTTGGCACAGATAGTAATAGATTTAGTTCTGAATCTAAGCCTTCAATAAATATCTAAGTTTGGAGTTCGAAATTACCAAAATATGCACTAATAAAAAAATGAAAAGGGAAAAGCACTCAAACTATGGTTCAATGCAAACGTTTTCCATGAAATAAGCTCTGCTATTTTTATTACAGAATTAGAGAAGTTAAAGCATATTTAAGTCAACAGAAACTGTTCTAGGTAAATGAATTTAATCTTCATGGTCACTGACACACAATATAATCTTGTTTCTCTCAGGATTTTAGTCTTTAAGTAACTAAGTGACTCATAAGCTCAGAAAATATTTTCTGGTACAGGTAAGTCTGAGCTTAGCATGAAATATTCTGAATATTTCTTCTCCTCTTCAGATGAGTATTTCAAAAATAACAGCTCCTTCCTGGAAGGTGTAATAGGCTTTTGGTTAGGAATGTCTAAAAATGTTTGTCCTTTTGTGGAATGCATTTTAGGACAAACTAGAATATACTTTTTCCTTTCTCCATCCATCAAAATCCTACCAACACTTTAAGGTGTAGTTCATATGCCACCTCTTTTACACGGCTTTGCTCTATTTGGGAGCAGAATTAATCAGCCACTGCACCTTTTTTGTGGGGGAGGGGTAACATTTCTTACAATATTTACTTCAATTTACAAAGAAGTTCCATAGTTGGTGTGTATATTTGGTTTCACCCCATGGAAACTATAAATTATTCAACTTTGTATCTCACTTTATACCTTAACATAGTACTTAACATATGGTAAGTGATAAGCGAATACATTTTATTTTTAAATATTAAAATAATTTAATCTAAATAATACATAATTATAGTTTAAAAAATACTATAGAAGGGTTTATAAGCAGAAAACAATCGTCCCCTTTCCTCACTTATCTCCACCATTAATCTTGATTACCAGAGGGAACTACATTTAATTTTTAACCTTTTTCGATTTAAGTTCTTCTGATGGTTACCTTCATTTCACTAAATAGTATACTTAGTTCTCTATTTCTTTTTTATTTTAGATTTTCTATTGATTTTCTGTTATGGGAAATGACTATTATGGGAGATGAGGACTTTTTAAACTTACATCTTTATCCACCTTTCTCTCATGCTTAAGTTGCTTTTCTTTCTCAAAGATCGTATCCATTTCCTGGAATAAAGGGAATGTTCTTGGATACCTTCTAGGAGTCTCTATCCTCTCATTGCAATCTGCACCGTTGTTCTTCGCAAACCTGGTTCACAGCTGCCATTTTGAGACTTCTTTCTTTTTGTTCTGCTTGGTTGAATTTTCGGCTTTCCAAATGTATTTTCTCTCTTCTTGGTTTTCCATCTACATTTTGTGGGAGCACATCCTTAGGAAACCCTTTAAAGAGGGACATATGGGAGGGAAATTTTCTTAGTCCTCCTTGAGTTTTATTTGATTTATAGTTTGATTATGTAAAGGATTCTGTATTGAAATCATTTTCCTCCAAGCATTGAAAGCACCGTCTTCTGGTGTGCAGTGCTGCCAATGAGATGTCCAACACCAGAGTGAGTCTCATTCTTTTGTAGATGAGAATCTATATGATTTTAGAATCTTCACTTTGTTCTTGGGTTTTGGAAATTTCCCAATGACATATTTAAGTGAGGGCGTTTTTTGGTTATTCAGCTCTGGGATATTTTCTTGATTATTTGCTTGATGATTTTATATCTATCTATATCTTTATCTTTGTTGAGATATAGTTCACATACTATACTATTCATCCATTAAAATGTACAATAATTCAATGGCTTTTAGTACATTCACTGAATTGTGTAACTATCACAACTATGGACTTTTAAAATTTAGGATATTTACATCACCACAAAAAGAAACCCTCCCTATTTCCCCAGCTCCTGGAACACACTAATTTGCTTTTTCTCTATGGATTTGCATATTCAGGGTATTTCATATAAATGGAATCATACAATATGAGGCTTACTGCATCTGGCTTCTTTCACCTAGCATAATGCTTTTAAGGCTCAGCTGTGTTGTAGCATGTGTCAGTACTTCATTTCTATTTATGGTTGAATAATATTCTGTTGTATGGACATAACACATTTTGTTCATCCATTCATCAAATGATGGACATTTTGGGGTTTTTTTCCACTTTTTTTTTTTTTTTTTTTTTGCGGTACGCGGGCCTCACTGCTGCTGCCTCTCCTGTTGCGGAGCACAGGCTCCGGACGTGCAGGCTCAGTGACCCTGGCTCACGGGCCCAGCTGCTCCACGGCATGTGGGATCTTCCCGGACTGGAGCACGAACCCGTGTCCCCTGCATAGGCAGGCAGACTTTCAACCATTGGGCCACCAGGGAAGCCCTCCTCTATTTTTTATAAAAATAATACTGCTATGAACTTTCAAGTGGAAATTTTAGTGTGAACCTATGTTTTCATTTTTCTTGGATATAAATCTATGAGTGGAATTACTGGATCATATGTTTGATGATTATGTTTTAATTCTTATATCTTTGTCGTACTTTCTTAGTTTTCACTTTCCATAGTATCCCGTTCTTACTTTATGATTTTAATACTCTCTGACAAAACCAATTGGCTTCATCAGTTATCATTGCTACACCCGCTTTCTGTCTCCCAGAAATTTGTTAAATCTCCTATTTACTGATGTTTCCCCCATCTTCAGGCTTCCCCATCTCCTTGTTATTTTAGGCTAAAATCTATACTTATGTTTAGCAATATTTTACTGGTGTATTGTCAATCCACTGTCTTGAATTCAATCAATAAATATTCGTTAAAAGTTTATCCAACTGCCCCATTAAATGCCTATAAAGTGGAGGTAAGTAGATTCTTTACATATTGTCTATCTGCTTACCTTCGTGTGATAGCCATGCTGCACTTTACAAAAATCTGAACTATGGAAAACTGACCTTACAGAGAAACAACCATTACAGCAATATGTTCGACCCTAAAGTCTAAGAGATTATGACCATGCTTTGACTTTCTTTACACCGAAAAGAGTAGAATGGTAACCTTACTGTTACTTTTTAAAGCTGCACAGAGTTTGCTATTGATTTACATTATGACCAAAGACAAGTCACTTCGTTTTTTGTCCTCATCTACTAAGTAGAGTTTATAATCTCTCCAGAGTGTTATGGTATGAACTCACTGACTACTGAGAAGTATTACATAAAACAAGTTTCCTATGTTCCAGCAAATCATCTAAAATAATATCAGGTAGACTTCATTTTCATATAGAGTAGGATGCCAGTCTGTCCCCGGTCATGCTCCCTACCCTTTCCTCTCCTGGCAGAATGTGTAACTCTGGGAAACAGTGGTAATTCATACTGGTCGCCATGAAGGGAAGGAACTGCATTACTCTCAGGTTTTTCCCATTCATTCTTTTTTTCTTTTAATAGTTTTTTTAAAAAATTAATTAATAAATTAATTTTTGGCTGTATTGGGTCTTCATTGCTACGCACAGGATTTCTCTAGTTGCGGCGAGTGGGGGCTACTCTTCATTGCAGTGCGTGGGCTTCTCATTGCGGTGGCTTCTTTTGTTGTGGAGCACAGGGTCTAGGCCCATGAGCTCAGTAGTTGTAGCTCACAGGCTCTAGAGTGCGGACTCAGTAGCTGTGGCGCACGGGCTTAGTTGCTCCACGGCATGTGGGATCTTCCCGGACCAGGGCTCGAACCCGTGATGCCTGCATTGGCAGGCAGATTCTTAACCACTGTGCCACTTTTACAAGGAGTTTCATGTGGAGATACCAGTCAGAAGCACTGGTACTCTGTACTCGGTAACTCCCCAACTCTTCCATTTTTTGAGAGAGGTTTCCATATGAGTAGGTAGGGCCAGGTTACTTAATGAATGAATGAATGACCATTGCTTGGTGGGATGTGATTACTATTTTGCAATGAATGGGAAAATGGGTCTGATGAATGCAGGGTGACTTCTTCCTTTCCAAGACTGAGCTCAGTTTCTGAGGGGAAACTACATGTTTCTATGTATGGTCTTGAGAAAGCTTTCATTATTCATCTTGATTTCCTCATTGGTAATGACGGATACATATAATAGTTTGATCAAATAGCCACTGTGGCCTGGTCAAACAAGGAACCTCAGAAATGAATGCTCTATATGGCATCATTTGTCAATACTATTATATTCATGGGTGGGACAAACACACACCACACCACACAACACAACACAACACACACACACACATACACACACACTGACTTACTAGTGTGAGGCTTCGTTCCTTTGCCAGTGTCAGCATCTATCATAGCGTTCCAGATCCTATATGATTTAAATTGATAATGAGTTACAGGCTTAAAATTATATGCTCTGGGATGACTCATTATGCATAGGCATACTTCTATCCTCCAAATGTGCTTCTTTTAATTAAAAGACAGGGAGGCTTTTAGAGTGTGGATCTGTTAGTCTAAATCATGGGAGAATAATCCTTTCCTTGGGGAGCCCCGAGCTGTGTTGCCCATAGTGTCACTTGTGGTTTTGGCCAATAAATCTCATTTCCTTTTTTTCTAGTTTCTAATTGGTATTGGTTTGATGTTGCTGGTATTTAAGACTAAAACAATCTTAAATTTTAAGCTACATTAACTTTCCAGGAGGGCACATCTGAGCCAGGATTTCCACAAGTGCAATTCCATCCAGGAGTTTGGAGAGAAATCAAACTTGGGTGTGCTATCTCAAGCCTCAAGTAGTCCTAGAGACTAAATTCCTTGGCATTCCTCCTTCTTTGATTTTTTTTCTTCTATTTCTTCCACAGTTCTCTTTCTTCTCTTTCAAACTGCTGCCATGGTGGCTTTTCAATGAATTTAAACCTCAAGAAATAAAGACACTTTGTAGTTTCTAGGGGTAATGTCCTGTCAGTGAATTGAGACCAGGTCATCTCTGCTTTCAACCTGTCTGGTTTTCCATGGTAAAGGTATTCTGTGTTGAATAAAGGGTCCCACTGCAGGATATCTAAGAACCACTGCATCTTAGGAGTCCTAGGCTTGTGAAAAATGAAGTGATTCATCATGTGAACTGGCCAGGGAAAAAAGATAACAAGAGTCTTAAATTATGTATTTGTTCATGAAAATGCTTAAGGGCTCTGAGCCAGGTTCGGCCCCTTAATTCCACACATACACCTTTCATTGAAGTTAACAGCTACCATGGTATCTTGATTGAAGTCTTTGGAGAACATACAGAATGTGTTGATAGTTCATATTATATCGCACTGTAACTTAGATGCTTGCCAGGGAAGCATAGTTCTCTCCTTAGAAAAAAAATTAATATTTGCTTGATACCCTGATAAAAGGAATACTACAAAAGAATATTGCAAAACCTTGAAGGTTTGGCAGGGTTTTCCATGTGGGTGGAAAAACGTTGTTCTGAAGCCAAAGTGGAATTGCTCATGAAAATATAAAAAATACGTTAAAAAAAAAAAAAACTCAATCACGGGAAAAAATAAATATATAAATGTACAAAACAACAAAGTTTATGAACTTACCAACACGTATTATATAAACATGATGATATAATCATGATGTTAGAGATAATTGGAATCTCTTTCTTATGCTGATTTTAACACTTATCGGATTCCCACTGTGTTTGGATCTATAACTATTGGGTGTTGATATATATATATATATATATATATATATTTGTTCCTACTCTCAATCTACCTCTACCTTTGTTATAGAGTGTAGCACTCTTGCTTCTCAGAAAGGAAAGCTACTTAAAATTGGAAGACCTGTTAGGCTTGTCTTTATTCTTAGCTGAGCTCGTAAAAAATTTAAGCGTTGAGATGTCCCAAGTCTAGAGGTAAAATCTCTCCCCTAATTCCAGCTTCACTCTCTGAACTCTTACTTTAACTGATTTCCGTATGTCCCCCTTTTACCCAACCATAACCTCTTACATAAGCTTCAGCACAGTAATGCTTTTCCCCTTATGCCACGTGATAAATATGTTGGACAAGGGAGGGTGAACAGGGCTGTAAAAGACTAGTTCGTTGGACAAAAGAATTTGGCGTTTTCAATTAATGATTTATTTTTGGTTTTGTTTGTTTTTTAGTTGAGGGGAGCATATACTGAAGTGTTTTTCCTAAGCATTATTCCATAGATATTGATCAGTCTTCCCGTCTCTGACTATCTGTTCTTTCCATAGAACACAGCAAATGTAAGGAGTGTGGCTTCAGGAATTCCCTGTGAAGGAAAGATGCTTAATGTAAACTGACATTTTTATCCTATCTCAAAGATCCTGAGCCTGTGTCTTAATGGTGCTTCTTTGTTAGATGGCATATAGTCAATTTCCCCTAAATTAGAGAAGCTATTTCTTGCTATATAAGGAAGGGAAAAGAGAAGACTTCACAGAGCAGGTTGGGGATGGTTCCAAACAAAGGGTATACTATGGCTTAGCAGAAAGAGAAACAGGTGATTAGCTTTCAGGAGCAGCAGTTAATGAGTAATCAATGAAGCATTTCTTCAGTCCTTCCTAGATTCCCAAAAGTGAAGCAGGCAGCATGAGAATCAATGACGTCTCTGACATGATATTTAGCCTTAAAAGAACTTAGGCTCTAGTTAGGTAATACCTATTTTACATATCAAATTAAAGCACTACATTCTTTAAAACTCTGAATGCATAAAGAGTTCAGAGAAGGGAGATGTGAGTGATCCATAGAGAAGCTAGAATAAGATGAAAGACGGTCAATGGAGAATTTGGGTAGAGATTGAGACTACTGGCCCGAGAAATGAGAGGCCACATTTGAAATTTCTTGAGGAGACACGCATGATGTGTAGTGGCATTTATGGAAAATTAGTTTGGGGACCCTGATCATTGAAGGCAGATGAGTTTAACCTTGATGGAAAGGGAAACCATAGTGGGTTCCTAATGAAAGTGGTGTTCCAGGAAGATGAAACTGTCAGCAGGGGATCAGAATCGAATGGAATAGGCAGATATTGGAGGCTGATGGACTTGCTAGAAGAGTTTATTAAAAAAAAAATAATTTATTGAGGTGAAATTCATATAGCATAACATAAACCATTTAAAAATGAACAATTCAGTGGCATTTAGTGCATTCACAGTGTTATACAGCCATCACCTCTATCTAGCTCCAAAACATTTCTTTTTTTTTTTTTTTTTTTGGCCACTCCACGCAGCTTGTGGGATCTTAGTTCCCCGATCAGGGATTGAACCCGGGCCCTCTGCAGTGAAGACACAGAGTCCTGACCACTGGACCTGCTGGGGAATTCCCTGGGAAAGGTGAATTTTTGAAAAGAAAAAAGAACATAAAGTCGGATTTATTTGTTTGTATTCAGTTATTTATTTTACTTTGTCTTTTTTAAAAATTTTATTTATTTATTTTTGGCTGCGTTGGGTCTTCGTTTCTGCATGCGGGCTTTCTCTAGTTGTGTGGGCAGGCTCCTCATTGCAGTGGCTTCTCTTGTTGTGGAGCACGGGCTCCAGGTGTGCAGGCTTCAGTAGTTGTAGCACCCGGGCCTAACTGCTCTGCAGCATGTGGAAGCTTCCCAGACCAGGGCTCAAACCCGTGTCCCCTAGCATTGGTAGGCGGATTCGTAACCGCTGCGCCACCAGGGAAGCCCTGTCTTGTTTTTAAAAGGATGTACGAAGATAGTTTGCCAAGGTGTATATCATAAAAGAGTACTTTCCAAGGATAGTTTATGAAGGCACATATAGCATAAAATCAAAATAAGTAAAAATTAGATTTAAGAAAACTGAGATGGGAAAATAAGACAATAGATCAGAGAAGAAGCCTCAGGTGGGTTTAGAACAGAAGTTTATTGCCGTGAATTTTATATCTTTGCTCGAGGAAGGCTGTAAGTTTAGCTTGAAACTTCACATATGGTTTCATTTGATATAGTGGCATTTAAGGGGAACTATCCTGCCGGTCAAAGGCTGAGAGAGGGAAGTGTGTGAGGAGGCCGACATGGCAGTTAACTGCAGATATGAAATAGTTTTCTTCTGATGGATAGTCCACATTACTGATGCAAGCACATCCTACTGTCCGTCTTAGCAGCTTGTGTAAAGCTTGGTTTGATTTGTTTTTCAGGGGCAAGTTTAAATAATTACTGTAAAGATTTTGTGAACCTTTCATGCAATTCCTCTATTACTTTGCACCTCATTGAGTGGCTTTTTTGGGAACCCACATGTTGAAGCCATCTGAGGGAGTATGGGAGAAAAGGTAAGTGTCCTTGGTGGTGAAGGACAGTTCCCAGGATGGACTGGTTTACAGAGAGAAGCTAGTAGAACAGGGGTCAGAAAGAGAAGACTGGATATCTTAGCACCTTCTGTATTGGATCTTCAGTTTGGCATCAGTATTTTGTTTTTTTTTTAAATAAATAAATAAATTTATTTATTTATTTATTTATTTACTTTTGGCTGTGTTGGGCCTTCGTTTCTGTGCGAGGGCTTTCTCCAGTTGCGGCGAGTGGGGGTCACTCTTCATCATGGTGCGCGGGTCCCTCACTGTCGCGGCCTCTCCCGTTGCGGAGTACAGGCTCCAGACGCGCAGGCTCAGTAGTTGTGGCTCGCGGGCTCTAGAGCGCAGGCTCAGTAGTTGTGGCGCATGGGCTCAGTTGCTCCGCGGCATGTGGGATCCTCCCAGACCAGGGCTCGAATGCACGTCCCCTGCATTGGCAGGCAGATTCCCAACCACTGCGCAACCAGGGAAGCCCCGGCATGAGTATTTTGTTTGAACGAAATTGCCAGAATATTAGACACATCCATATTTAAATATAAACATGCTTCAAAAATACAGTTCTAAGCCAAGTATACATAATGTTTTGATTATCTGATCTTGTCAGTCACCCATATGTTAGTTCTATTCTTGTTAGCAGTAAATGAGAGCCAGTGTTTAACTTGAAAGATCATACGCCCTATGTCTGTGCAGCTTTAAACATTTTAAAGTATTTTGGGGTACCTGCTGTGGTCTGAATGTGCCTGCCCCAAATTCATGTATTGAAATCTAACCCTTAAGGTGACGGTACACGGAGGTGGGGCCTTTGGGAAATGATTAGGTCATGAGGATGGAGCAAATGGAGTGGGATTAGTGCCCTTATAAAAGAGACCCGAGAGAGCTCCCTTGCCCCTTCCTTCCCATGTGAGGGATACAACGAGAAGTCTATGACCCAGAGGGCCCTCACCGGACCGTATTGGTACCCAGATCCTGGACTTCCATTCTCCCAAACTGTGAGAAATGAATTTCTGTTGTTTATCAGCCACTCAGTCTGGTATTTTGTTTTAGTAGCTTCAACAGACTAAGCACCCATACTCCACATTTGTGATTCTCACAAAATCACTCTGAATAAGGCAGAGCTGGTATTACTATTATTCTTATTTCATGAATGAAGAAGCATCTTCAGAGTGTTTAACTTAGTCCTAAGCTCATATTTCTGGGAAGTGGCAAAGGTAGAGTGAAATCTTTTCACTCTGCTTTTGCCACGAGAAATAGGGAAAGTTACGGGATCCTGGAACAGAAAAGAAAAAAAGGATGTTAGTTTAAAACTTGGGGAAATCTGAATAAAATCTGTAGTTTAGTTCATAGTGATGTACCTATCTCGGTTCTTAGTTTGGACAGTCTAGAATTGTTTTTTACTTTTTTTAAAATTTTTACAAGAGATAAATAAACTGACACCAAGCTTTGTAAATGGATGACCACAACAAAAGCAACAATGATTGCAATTACCAAACACGAAACACACTCATACTAGAATGTTAAATGAATCTAGAAACAGAGGGGTACAATCTGAACAATGGCTATTTTAGGAATACCTGGGTTCTACAAGAGGCATAAATGAGAACTTTAGAAAAAGATACTGAATAAGTGGTCTGAGACTTGTGGGAAAAAAATAGAAAGAATTTCTTCTAAAAACATAGGGTCAAAAAGAAATGAAGAAAAGGCAATAGTGGGCTTCCTTGGTGGCACAGTGGTTGAGAGTACGCCTGCTGATGCGGGGGACACGGGTTCGTGCCCCGGTCCACGAAGATCCCACATTCCGCAGGGCAGCTGGGCCCATGAGCCATGGCCGCTGAGCCTGCGCGTCCAGAGCCTGTGCTCCGCAACGGGAGAGGCCACGACAGTGAGAGGCCCGCGTACCACAAAAAAAAAAAAAAAAAAAAAGGCAATAGTGTCAGATGCGATGTCCCACTGCCTGCACATGTACAACTAAAGTCATTCCTTACTCACCAAACCTGCTCTTCCTTTGGGGTTCCCTCGCTCTATGAATGACATTACCACCTCGAGTTGCTAGGACAGAAACCAGAGGCTCTCCCCTTTTCCTGCGCCCCATATCCAATCAGTCACCATGGCCTCTGGACTCCATTTACTGAGTATCTCTTCCATCTTTTCACTGCCAAGTTCAAGCCTCCAGCATCTCTCTCACTTGAACTGTTTCCTGCAATAGTCTCTTATCTGATCCTCTGCTTCCCATCTTATCCTCCTCCTTCTTATTTTCTAGGATCATTTAAAAAAATTTTTTTTTCCTCTTCCTTTTTTAACTTTTGGCATTTTTAAAGATAGAGAAAAATTCAAGAGAAGAGAATAACCATCATCCATATTCTAATCACTCAGAATTAATCACTGCTGACATATTATTTGTTTGCTGCCAGTTTTTCTTTTGAAAGAAAAATCACTCTTTTGTTTTTCAAAAATAAAATGACCTGCATTCCATATAAAGCATTGAAACAAGATGAAAGAATTACAGAGTTGAAAGTTCAGAAATCACCTCAAGTCTCACATTGCAGAAAGCATTATCACTAAATTAGAAACCAACACTCTAGTTCTCGCTCAACGTCCAGAGCAAGTTTCTAAATGAAAACGGAATTCGTCGCATTCCTATTCTTAAAATCTTGTAACATTTCAATCTAATCATGAGAAAAACTTCAGGCAAACCAAATTGAGAGACAGTCTACAAAACATCAGAGCAGTATTCCTCAAAACTGTCAAGGTCATGAAAAACAAGAAAAGATTGGAAAAGTGCTTCCACCAAGAGGTGCCTAAGGACACGTGATTATGAAAATATAATGTGCTACCCTGGATGAGACTGTGGCACAGGAAAAGGACATTAGTGCAAAAACAGGTGAAACCTGAATAAAATCTGGAGTTTAGTGGGTAGTCAAGTGTAAATGTTGGTTTCTTAGTTTTGACAAATGTGCTATGATTATGTAAGATATTAACATTAGGGGAAACTGGGTGAAGAATATACGAGGACTCTCTGTATTATCTTTGTAACTTTTCTGTAAATCTAAAACTATTCCAAAGTTTTTAAAAAATTGTATAAAAAAGCAAGCTATACAGAAAGAAAACCTTTAGTGGCATCTCTTAGCTTTCAGGAGGAACTTTATACTCCTTAGCTTAACAGATAAGGTCTTTCATGGATTGGGACCTGCCTTCTCTCTCTTCCCATATCCTATAAACCTACCTATGCCATCACACCCCCTTCACTGGAGTCATATAGAACCAGGTGGTCATGACATGCTCTTCCTTGAAAACCTGTTTCTGCTCCTGTGTTTCCTTTTTCAGGGTCACCTCCTAATTTTTTTACCTCCTATATATATTTTTCAAATCTGTCTACTCCCTTTCTATGCCACCACGCTGATGGAAGCTGGTATCTCATCTTAATTGGAATTACTAAAATAGCTTTCCAGCTATAGTTGACCCTTGAACAACATGGGTTGAACTTCCTGGGTCCACTTACATGAAGATTTTTTTCAATAGTAAATATTACATTACTACACGATCCCAGGCTGTTTGAATCTAAGGACACAGAACTGCAGATACAGAGTAACTGCATTTGTAGTGGGCTAACTATAAGTTATACTTGAATTTTCGGCTGTGCAGAGGGTCAGCACGCTTACTTAACCCCCGTGTTGTTCAAAAGTCAGCTGTAGTTTTCTTGTACCCACTCTTTCCCCAACCAATGTATTCTCTATTCAACAGCTATAATAATCTCTTCAAAGTATAAATTTAATTCTGTTGTTTTGAAGACTTTTCTTTGGGCTCTCTTTGTTCTTAGAATGAAAGCCAAAATGCTCTGCAGCCTCATTTCTATAAGAGTTCAGGGTTGCACTTCTATAATAGACTCCATGGTGGGTGCAGAGGTCAGAGAAGGAACTGTACTTTCGCTGGCACACATTTGCCCCTTCTCCTTATCTGGCTAAACCCTACTAATTATTTAATAAAAACTTTCCCTGATCTATCCAACCCCCTTCCCCCCATCACCTCGAGCACACACCCCTGGTTCCTATCTGGTATGAGAGGAGAGGTCACCATCTTTTCATGGTTAAGAGCCAGTAGGTTTGAATTGGAAGTGGTTCTATTCTTTAACAGGTATGTGGTCGCAGGCAAGGAACTTGGCCTCTCTGAGTCTGTTTCCTCATCTGTTTTTCTGAGAATTAAGTAGTTATATTAAGTAAAGTGCTTGGAACATCACCTGGCACAGAATGGTGTTCAGAAGTAGCTGTTGCTATGCTATAATCTGTTCTTTGTCTTCGTAGTCCTCGACACCAATATCGTTAATGCATTATATTGGCACCTCTGGGTTTCTAGTGTCTAACAAAAATATTTGTTGAGTAACTGTTGTCTCCTTTGTCTGGAATGCACTTTCATTCTTTCTCCTTCCCCTTCTCCATGCAGTCAATCAGTGCATGCTCCCGTTCCCACCTCAGCTTGGGCCCAGTGCCACCCAAAGCCTCCATGCTCGTGACACTGTTCCCTGAAATAGAGATTCCTCCTCTGGTTCCTAAAGCTCCTGTTGTTCCCACTTGGTTAGAACTGCCAGTCTCTCATTAGACTCTCAGGCCTGTGAACACTATAAGCTCAGAAAAAAAGCTCCTGAAGGTGTCAAATAGATGAATAAATAAAAAATTGGATTAGTGACCCTAGGAACACTGTTGTGAGGATCAAATGGTAAGATCTCAGTAATTTTCCTACCTAAAAAGTCAACCTGAAGTGTCTCAAGAATAGTGAAAGAGTCAAGAGTCTCTGATATAATACTGGCAGTTAGTAAAGACTTGGAACTCAGTGATAATAGGGCTTTTGGGCAAAGGAAAACAGAAAGGTGTTTGACAACTTTTAGGTGAGAGGTCGAAAGCTGATAAGGCTGGGGAAATTTAAGAGGCGTGTACTCTCGTTGTGTGTATATGTGTAAAATTGTCCCCAAAACAGGTAGAGTAAGTTTCTCAAAGACTTTCTCTTTTTCAATACCTCAAGACACCTTGTAGGTTGTTTGTACACAATGAATGCTTAGTAAATGTCTGGTAGATGACATGAACTCACAACATAGAAGAATAGAGAGAGGAAGAATCTTAGATGCATCTGGTCCACCTTCACGACGAACAAAACAACAGTTCTTAGAAGGCTTCAAAATGAAAGATAAAAATTTGCATGTTTCAGGGATATTATTAAAAATAACTAAGATGAGGAGACCTTCAACATGGCAGAGGAGTAAGACATGGAGATCACCTTCCTCCCCACAAATACATCAGAAATATATCTACCTGTGGAACAAATTCTACAGAACACCTATTGAATGCTGACAGAAGACCTCAGACTTCCCAAAAGATGCCCCCAGGTGACCTACACAAAGAGGCAGGGCCAAATCCAAAGCTGAACCCCAGGAGCTGTGCAAACAAAGAAGAGGAAGGGAAATTTCTCCCAGCAGCCTCAGGAGCAGTGGATTAAATCTCCAAAATCAACTTGATGTACCCTGCATCTCTGGAATACCTGAATAGACAATGAATCATCCCAAAGTCGAGGCAGTGGACTTTGGAAGCAAAGGTAGACTTGCGTTTGCTTTCTGCATTTAATTTGTTTCTGGTTTTATGTTTATCTTAGTTTAGTGTTTAAAGTTTACTATCACTGGTAGATTTGTTTATTGACTTGGTTGCTCTCTTCCTTTCTTTTATAAATAGATAAATATATATTTCTTCCTTTTTCTTTTTTTGTGAGTGTGTATGTGTATGGTTCTTTGTGTGATTTTGTCTGTATAGCTTTTTTTTACTATTTGTCCTAGGGTTCTCTCTGTCCATTTTTTTTTTTTTTTTTTTAGTATACTTTTTAGCTCTTGTTATCATTGGTGGATTTGTTTATTTGTTTTTTGGTTTGGTTGCTCTCTTCTTTCTTTCTTTTTATAATTTTTAATATATTTTTTATGTTAATAACTTTATTTTACTTTTCTTTCTTTCTTTCTTTCTCCCTTTTCTTCTGAGCCATGTGGCTGACAGGATCTTGGTGCTCCAGCCAGGTGTCAAGCCTGTGCCTCTGAGGTGGAGGAGCTGAGTTCAGGACATTGGTCCACCAGAGACATCCCAGGTCCATGTAATATCAAATGATGAAAGGTCGCCCAGAGACCTCCATCTCAATGCTAAGACCCAGCTCCACTCAACGACCAGCAAGCTACAGTGCTGGACACCCATGCCAAACAACCAGCAAGACAGGAACACAATCCCACCCATTAGCAGAGAGGCTGCCTAAAATCATAATAAGGTCACAGGCTCCCCAAAACACACCACTGGACGCAGTCCTGTCCATCAGAAAGACAAGATCCAGCCTCATCCACCAGAATACAGGCACCAGTCCACTCCTCCAGGAAGCCTACACAACCCACTGAACCAAACTTACCAACTGGGGGCAGACACTAAAAACAACAGGAACTACAAATATTCAGCCTGTGAAAAGGAGACCCCAAACACAGCAAGTTAAGCAAAATGAGAAGACAGAGAAACACACAGCAGATGAAGGAGCAAGGTAAAAACCCACCAGACCAAACAAATGAAGAGGAAATAAGCAGTCTACCTGAAAAAGAATTCAGAGTAATGATAGTAAAGATGATCCAAAATCTTGGAAATAGGATAAAGAAAATACAAGAAATGTTTAACAAGGACCTAGAAGAACTAAAGAGCACATAAACAATCATGAACAACACAAAAAATGAAATTAAAAATTCTCTAGAAGGAATCAATAGCAGAATAACGGAGTCAGAAGAACAGATAAGTGACCTGGAAAATAAAATACTGGAAATAACTACTGTAGAGGAGGATAAAGAAAAAAGAATGAAAAGAATTGAGGACAGTCTCAGAGACCTCTGGGAAAATATTAAACACACCAACATTCGAATTGTAGGGGTCCCACGAGAAGAAGAGAAAAAGAAAGGGACTGAGAAAATATTTGAAAAGATTATAGTTGAAAACTTCCCTAATATGGTAAAGGTAATAATCAAGTCCAGGAAGCGCAGAGTCCTATACAGAATAAATTCAAGGGGAAACAGAGCAAGACACATATTAAGTGAACAATCATGTTCACTTTGTTCATATTAAGTGAACAAAATTAAATACAAAGAAAATATATTAGAAGCAGCAAGGGAAAAACAATAAATAACATACAAGGGAATCCCCATAAGGTTAACAGCTGATCTTTCAGCAGAAACTCTGCAAGCCAGCAGTGAGTGGCAGGACATATTTAAAGTGATGAAAGGGAAAAACCTACAACCAAGATTATTCTACCCAGAAAGGATCTCATCCAGATTCGACGGAGAAATTAAAACCTTTACAGACAAGCAAAAGCTAAGAGAATTCATCACCACCAAACCTGCTTTACAACAAATGCTAAAGGAAATTCTCTAGGCAGGAAACACAGGAGAAGGAAAAGACCGACAATAACAAACCCAAAACAATTAAGAAAATGGTAATAGGAACATACATATCAATAATTACCTTAAATGTAAATGGATTAAATGCTCCAACCGAAAGACATAGACTGGCTGAATGGATACCAAAACAAGACCCGTATATTTGCGATCTACAAGAGACCCACTTCAGACCTAGGGACACATACAGACTGAAAGTGAGGGGATGGAAAAAGATATTCCATGCAAAGGGAAATCAAAAGAAAGCTGGAGTAGCAATTCTCATATCAGACAAAATAGACTTTAAAATAAAGACTTTTACAAGGGACAAAGAAGGACACTACATAATGATCAAGGGATCAATCCAAGAAGAAGATATAACAATTGTAATATCTATGCACCCAACATAGGAACAACTCAATACATAAGGTAAATGCTAACAGCCATAAAAGAGGAAATCAACAGTAACACAATCATAGTAGGGGACTTTAACACCCCACTTTCACCAATGGACAGATCATCCAAATTGAAAATAAATAAGGAAACACAAGCTTTAAATGATACGTTAAACAAGGTGGGCTTAATTGATATTTATAGGACATCTATCCAAAAACAACAGAATACACTTTCTTCTCAAGTACTCTAGGAATGTTCTCCAGGATAGGTCATACCTTGGGTACAAAACAAGCCTTGGTAAATTTAAGAAAATTGAAATTGTATCAAATATCCTTTCTGACCACAACATTATGAGACTAGATAACAATTACAGGAAAAAAATATGCAAAAAATACAAACACACGGAGGCTAAACAATACACTACTAAATAACCAAGAGATCACTGCAGAAATCAAAGAGGAAATCAAAAAATACGTAGAAACAAATGACAATGAAAACACGACAACCCAAAACCCATGGGATGCAGCAAAAGCAGTTCTAAGAGGGAAGTTTACAGCAGTACAATCCTACCTCAGGAAACAAGAAATACCTAAAATAAACACCCTAACCTTACACCTAAAGCAATTAGAGAAAGAAGAACAAAGAAACCTCAAAGTTAGCAGAAGGAAAGAAATCATAAATATCAGATCAGAAATAAATGAAAAAGAAATGAAAGAAACAGTAGCAAAGATCAATAAAACTAAAAGCTGGTTCTTTGAGAAGATAAACAAAACTGGTAAACCATTAGCCAGACTCATCAAGAAAAAAAGGGATAATACTCAAATCAATAGAATTAGAAATGAAAAAAGGAGAAGTAACAACTGACCCTGCAGAAATACAAAGGATCATGAGAGATTACTACAAGCAACAATATGCCAGTAAAATGGACAGCCTGGAAGAAATGGACAAATTCTTAGAAAAGCACAAACTTCTGAGACTGAACCAGGAAAGAATAGAATATATAAACACACCAATCACAAGCACTGAAATTGAGACTGTGATTAAAAATCTTCCAACAAATAAAAACCCAGGATCAGATGGCTTCACAGGCAAATTCTATCAAACATTTAGACAAGAGCTAACACCTATACTTCTCAAACTCTTCCAAAATATAGCAGAGGGAGAAACACTCCCAAACTCATTCTATGAGGTCACCATCACCCTGAGACCAAAACCAGACAAAGATGTCAGAAAGAAAGAAAACTACAGGCCAATATCACTGATGAACATAGATGTAAAAGTCCTCAACAAAATACTAGCAAACAAAATCCAACAGCACATTAAAAGGATCATACACCATGATCAAGTGGGGTTTATCCTAGGAAGGCAAGGATTCTTCAATATATGCAAATCAATCAATGTGACACACCATATTAACAAACTGAAGGAGAAAAACCATATGATCATCTCAATAGATGCACAAAAAGCTTCTGAGAAAATTCAACACCCATTTATGATAAAAACTCTCCAGAAAGTAGGCATAGAGGGAACTTATCGCAACATAGTAAAGGCCATATATGACAAACCCACTGCCAACACCATTTTCAGTGGTGAAAAACTGAAACCATTTCCTCTAAGATCAGGAACAAGACAAGGATGTCCACTCTCCCCACTCTTATTCAACATAGTTTTGGAAGTTTTAGCCATAGCAATCAGAGAAGAAAAAGAAAGAAAAGGAATCCAAATTGGAAAAGAAGAAGTAAAGCTGCCACTGTTTGCAGAAGACATGACACTATACATAGAGAATCCTAAAGAGGCTACCAGAAAACCACTAGAGCTAATCAATGAATTTGGTAAAGTAGCAGGATACAAAATTAATGCACAGAATTCTTTTGCATTCCTATACACTAATGATGAAAAATCTGAAAGAGAAATTAAGGAAACACTCCCATTTACCACTGCAACAAAACAAATTAAATACCTAGGAATAAACCTACCTAGGGAGACTAAAGACCTGTATGCAGAAATCTATAAGACACTGCTGAAAGAAATTAAAGGTGATACAAACTGATGGAGAGATATACCATGTTGTTGGATTGGAAGAATTGTGAAAATGACTATACTACCCAAAGCAATCTACAGATTCAATGGAATCCCTATCAAACTACCAATGGCATTTTTCACAGAACCAGAACAAAAAATTTCACAATTTGTATGGAAACACAAAAGAGCCCGAATAGCCAAAGCAATCTTGAGAAAGAAAAATGGAGCTGAAGGAATCAGGCTCCCGGACTTCAGACTATTCTACTAAGATACAGTAATCAAGACAGTATGTTACTGGCAGAAAAACAGAAAGATAGATCAATGGAACAGGATAGAAAGTCCAGAGATAAACCCACACACCTATGGTCACCTTATCTTTGATAAAGGATGCAAGAATATACAATGGAGAAAAGATAGCTTGTTCAATAAGTGGTGCTGGGAAAACCGGACAGCTACATATAAAAGAATGAAATTAGAACATTCCCTAACCCCATACACAAAAATAAACTCAAAATGGATTAAAAACCTAAATGTAAGCCCAGACACTATCAAACTCTTATAGGAAAACAAAGGGAGAACATTCTATGACATAAATTACAGCAAGATCCTTTTTGACTCACCTCCTAGAGAAATGGAAACAAAAACAAAAATAAACAAATGAGACCTGATGGAATTGAAATGCTTTTGCACAGCAAAGGAAAACATAAACAGGATGAAAAGACAACCCTCAGAATGGGAGAAAATATTTGCAAATGAAGCAACTGACAGAGGATTTATCTCCAAAATATACAAGCAGCTCATGGAGCTCAATACCAAAAAAACAAACAACCCAATCCAAAAATGGGCAGAAGACCTAAATAGACATTTCTCCGCAGAAGATATACACATTGCCAACAAACACATGACAGGATGGTCAACATCACTAATCATTAGAGAAATGCAAATCAAAACTACAGTGAGGTATCACCTCACACCAGTTAGAATGGGCATCATTAGAAAATCTACAAACAATAAGTGCTGGAGAGGGTGTGGAGAAAAGGGCTCCCTCTTGCACTGTTAGTGGGAATGTAAGTTGATACAGCTAGTATGGAGAACACTGTGGAGGTTCCTTAAAAAGCTAAAAATAGAACTACCATACGACCCAGCAATCCCACTACTGGGCATATACCCTGAGAAAACCATAATTCAAAAAGAGTCATGTACCCCAATGTTCATTGCAGCTCTATTTAAAATAGCCAGGACATGGAAGCAACTTCAGTGTCCATCGACAGATGAATGGATAAAGAGGATGTGGCACATATAGACAATGGAATATTACTCAGCCATAAACAGAAACCAAATTAAATTATTTCCAGTGAGCTGGTTGGACCTAGAGTCTGTCATACAGAGTTAAGTAAGTCAGAAAGAGAAAAACAAATACCATATACTAACACATATATATGGAATCTAAAAAACAAACAAAAAAAAAAGGTTGTGAAGAACCTAGGGGCAGGACAGGAATAAAGACACAGACGTGGAGAATGGAATTGAGGACATGGGAAGGGGGAAGGGTAAGTTGGGATGAAGTGAGAGAGTGTCATGGACCTGTATACACTACCAAATGGAAAATAGGTAGCTAAGGGGAAGCAGCCGCAGAGCACAGAGAGATCTGCTCTGTGCTTTGTGATCACCGAGAGGAGTGGGATAGGGAGGGTGGGATGGATATGCAAGAGGGAAGGATATGGGGATATATGTATATGTATAGCTGATTCACTTTGTTATAAAGCAGAAGCTAACACACCATTGCAAAGCAATTATACTCCAAGAACGTTGTTTAAAAAAAAAAGAAGTAGGACTTCTCTGGACCATGATTAAGGATCATTTTCTAATCTCAGTCAAAACCTTAATGATAGAGAAAAAGTCAGTTTCTGGGTTTTCTGCATAAATGGAGGATGGTATTTTTATATTCCAAGGACCTCATCCTTTGAATTTCTGAATTGCTCTGAAATAGCCAGCTGGTCTTCGATCATAACAGGAAATTCAGCTCACATATTTCCCAGTTGTGGCAAATTCTCAGCATCCTTTGGGGAAGTCTTTAAACATGGGATAGTTTTGGAATATTGGGATTTCTCCTGAGTGACTCTTCCTTCCTGTGAGGAAGTTTTGGAGTGACTTGTGATTCACTTGCATTTTTGTTTTCACTCAAGAGTAGAGAATAAGATTCAAGGCATATGACCATATAAGGTCCAACCAAATTAGAAACATTTTAATTTGGTGGCTACTTCTAGTATAGAATGTATACATTTAGAAAAAACAACAAACAAAGAAACCAACCACATTTTTGGCTCTGGTAGATCAAAGGAAGATTAAAAGAATAACTAGCTTATTTATTTATTAGTAATATGAATTTGTGTTTTATAACTAAATCACTTGTAAGTAAAAACTTTTGAGGAAATTAAAAAAAATTCAATATTAAAAAATCTGTCTCAAATAGGAATCAAATATTCAGTACTGAAACTCCTCTTTAGAAAGGTGAAAACGGTTGATTGGAATTTTGGTTAACTTCAAATTTGCGTTGTGAGCAATAATGTTTATATCACAAATGCCAACTCAAAACGGTGTTGCTCATCCATTTGTGTGCCAAACACATGATCTAAAGGGGATGCATGAGGAGAAGAGTTAAGGTGTTGTGATTGTTCTTTTGGCCCCAGCAGGCAATATCAGCCAAGTTATAGAGAACTTGCTTCCAAAGTGAGATCAATCCAGTCACAAAAAGATTCTATTACTCTGAGATTTTAAAATACTGTGTATGAAAAGAGACTGGGAAATTGAAATCTGAGAGTGCCAGCTCTCCCAGCAGGACAAGCAGGAGGCCATACTGAAGCTTAATTTTCTTTTGAGTACTTTAAATGAGAATTCGGATTTACCTGAGAGATTTAAACCTGATTGACAAGGCCCTTGAGGTGATCTCCTTGGCTGCAGAAATAAGAAGAGTTAATTGGGCAAGATAATGGAGTCAATTTTGTTAATTCTTCGTGTAGTTCAGTTTCTTTTCTTTTTCAGTCAGTTTGGGGGGTAATTATAAAAGCAAGAAAAAAATCAGATTTACCACTACAGATCTTTTCAAGTGATTTAAATATGTACTGTTAAGTGTTGATTGAGCAGCTTAATGAAGCCCAAGATTTAGAGCTACAGTAAACTTGAAAAATGCCTGAATTTTCTTACAGATTTCTAGTAAAAAATGTTTACAAGTTAAACTTTGCACAGGATTTAATATGTATGTGCTATCCCTGAGAAGGACAAGGAATCATTTGATGAATTCTCAATTGTCACTGTGGAATTTTGGACACTAGGTAAATAGAAAGCTGATATATCTTTCATTTTGATAGATAGAGTCCTATTTCATTCATCTTAGGTATTAATAGGAGATTTTATAAAAGGAAGGTAGTGGGGAAAATTACAAATCTAGAAAAGCAACCAAAAAAAACGCCCAACATTACTGGACTTCATATACCAAAGAAAACTGAAAAGGGTAACTATATTACTAATTAGGTAGCTATCAAAATTCAAAACCTGCATCCCTCTTGACCCTACAGAAATATTTGCATAAACACACAAGGGTGTGAGAAGAAAGTTGTTTGCTTCTGTGTGGTTTATAATAACACAAAATGGCAACCCCCCCTCCATTTGTCCATCAGTAGGGAATTAATAAGCTACATTATTTCCATCCATACAATTAAATAGCTAGATCCATAGCATAGACATAAAAAGTGCCTATCATGTATTCATTAGTTCATTCAAAATATTTTCTTGAGTGTTAATTGAATACTAGTCAAGATGTTAAGGATAAAGGACGTGAGGAACCAGTAGAGTCAAGGCAACAGTTCTCACTGAGCTAGCGTGTGGAAGGAAATAAGTCAGATTATTTCAAATAGTTATGCTATCAAGAAATACAACCAGGTGATATGGTAATGGAGAGTGATTGGAGAGGCTATTTTCATCAAGGAAGGCCCACAAAGTGGCATGTGACCTGGACCTGGAGACCTATGGTCTAGGCAAACAGAAGAGCATAGGCAAAGGCTCTCAGGTGGAATGACCTTGGTGTCTCCTGAACAGAGAGGGCCTGTGCGTCTGGCACCACCTGCAGTCAGAGAGGTCTTTGGGAGATGCATCATGGAGGGCTTTGCGAGCCACAGTGAGGAATTTAGATGAATCCTACATGCAGTGAGAAGGAAGCCAGTGAAGGGTTCCAAGCAGGGAAGTGACATGATCTGATAAATGATATAAAAAGATCACACTGACAGTACCTGCTAGAAGGGGAAGTAGGAGGCGGAGAGAAGCATCTAGTCAGAGCCACAAGAGACTAAGTAAAAGATGACAACAATTTGGCCATAACTCAGGCCGTGAAGATGGTGAAAAGTGAATGCATTTGAATTCTCTTTTGGAGGATGGCATTGTTGAGATCCCATGCTATGTAAGTCGCTGCTTCAGGCCTCTTGACTTGGAACTAGATTTGTGTTCTTACAAGGGTTCTCCCTAAAGTCTCATTTTCCTCTTCCAAATATGGGAAGAATGAATGAATATTCCCAGGTCTGGGGTATCTCTTTCCGGGATCCATTGCTAAGATTAAATAAGATAAAACTCGTGAAAGCATTTGGTAAACTGTCAAAGTGTTATGTAAGCATCAGGTATTATTATTTATTTATTTATTTTTTGCGGTACGAGGGCCTCTCACTGCTGTGGCCTCTCCCGCTGCGGAGCACAGGCTCCAGATGTGCAGGCTCAGCGGCCATGGCTCATGGGCCCAGCTGCTCCGCAGCATGTGGGATGTTCCCGGCCCGGGGCACGAACCCGTGTCCCCTGCATCAGCAGTCGGACTCTCAACCACTGTGCCACCAGGGAAGCCCGCATATTAGTATTATTAATTCAGAGAAATTCCAGATGGAAAGCATCACTGCAGCTGGGCTCTGGTTTGCCTTCTTCCCGAGGGTCACAGGGATAACAGTGAGCACTTTACACAATCTTCTAGAACACAGTTTCCCTACATACAGTGGATAAAATGCATCTTATAACCTCGATAGAGGGAGAGCAGTGAGATGAAGCTGAGGCAGAACAAACTAATTAGTAATTATAAAATAACTGGCTGCTATATAAGTGATAAAAATCATAAAATATTTTCCAAAGCATTTCTAGTATGCCGGAGCAATTTTATTAAGCCAAGTTTCTCCCAAGGCTTAAACTCTTTCTGCTTGTGACTTAGTCCCTTTGGAGGCTACTCTTTCTGTCAGGTACTAGAGGAAAGTTCAGGAAGTTCTGGTGGCCCAGATTTTTAGTAACTTCTAAGTTTCTTCATTGATATACGGAAAATGGCTAGAACCTTAAAGGAATGTAATTCATTCCCTTCACATTTTAAGAACTACAACTTCAGGGAAGGAAGGAAAGCTTCAGCCTTAGGTGAGATTGCCTGTGATGTTAAACATATGGTATGAAATATGGGCATTAATGGAGACATTTTGTCAATTCACTTAATATATTTTTTCAACGACCTTCAAGCAGAAGATGTTGAAGGACATTTGGTTCATGTTTTACAACCAGTATAGAGAGTATCTGAAAGCATCTTCTCCCTCACCCCCTTTTTTTTTTGGAGAGGACAGCAACTCCAGGTTACCCAGGAAAGGGTAACTTTTATATAAAGGGACAGATAGAGAGAAGGGGAAGGAAGACCTGTAGGATCAATAATGATTTATTAATCCCGAAGCCACTTGCTACAGTCATTTCTTCAAAAGTCTAATTGACGTCAGTGACTTTGAACATTCATGCTCATGGCCTTTGAGTTCAATCTTATCTTGTTCATCATACCACCCACCACCTCCCTCTGTCTTCAAACAATGGCCCCATCAAGCCACTTCTGAGCATGCCCCAGGCTCATTTTCCTAGGGGAAAATTAGGCATTACCTCACTTCCTGAAAATGTGTCCAACAGAAACAAAACACTTCTCTCTATGAAAAGCAGACAGCAATGTTAACGTTTGCCAATTTGGTTGGTGACTTGCTCACTTCAAGAACCACAGAATGTTTGTAGTAGCTAATGTGTGCCAGTGTAGCCTTTAGGAGGCTTTTTCTTTTTTTTCTTTTTTCTCTTGAATATATATTTTTTGCAAGTGAGAAATAGTTTTCTTCCATTATAAAATAAATATGTGGTTCGCACAAAATTAACATGATCTGGTGTTCACAAGGAAAATGAAAGTTGTGAGTGATGCAATATTTCAACTCAAAGGTATTTTATGGAACATTAACATATCAAGTTAGAAGAATGTTCTTTGTAATCCAAAATATTGATTCATTAAAAAAAAAAGACTTGGTGGAATAGAATTTTTCATAAGTTATTATTGCTGTTCCCATAAAAATATTTTCTGTTTAAATTCATAACAAACGTTCTGAGGAGGAGAAATGTCTTTTCTATATCCCATTTAACAGTATAATAACTTTGTTTTCAGAATCTCATTTTATTCCAGCTGGAAGATATATGATCTTGTTATACAAAACAACCACTTCATCTCTACAGAAACTTATTATTGGAATTTATGATTATAATGTTCTACAGAGGGTGTAAGACATGACTTTTATCAAGTTTAAACTACATGCTGTGCCTGTGAAACCTCATCTTTGGGAGGATTGGACAGAAATTACTTCAATAAAGTTCGAAACACAGTTTAATGTTAAGACATTCACACTTATTTGATAGAAATGTGATCATTGCATTGTCCTGTAATGAGACTATTAAATAATATTATTAATAATTATGATCCATCCTTATTGCATCTGTTTAATAAAGAAATGAAAAAAGATAGAATGTGAGATAAAATTGTGGGTGTGTGGAAAGTGTCATTGAAGTGCAAATGTTGAAGCTTGGATGTGTGACCTTGACAAGGTCACGTGACAGGTGATTCCATGGAGACATTCCCTAGACAGACTGCTGATCTTATCACACAAGAACATTCCTGACCCAAGATCTTCCTGCCTCTAGGTCTTTGAGGTACGCTTCTCTCTAAGATTCTTTTTCCTCCCTTTCCTCTGCCTTCCTCTGACCAAAATCCTAGTCATAGTTCAAGACTGGCCTTAGACAGCCCTTGCTCCGAGGGCTGCCCTGAGTACCCCATGTCATTGACCCCTGCTGACCAGGTTGGGCTCCCTGATTTGAACCTGCATTTCACCCTGAGCTTCTCCATTTGTATTACCTCACGTGAAATTTATTCCTGTTTATATTTTCCAAACAAGGACAAGGACCTGGCTGTCATGCCAACGTTCTATACCCAGCCTCAAGCATAGAACCTGGGGTAGAGTGTATATTTGGTATATGTTTTATGTATTGAATGAACAGATTTTCATTTTGCATAGAATTAATCATAGTTCCACCATCACCAGGCCATTAGATACGAACTCAACCCTTGCTCAGTTGGAAGATGGATAGTTCAAAGAAGAAAAAAATACACTTCTCAGTTTTCCTAATTGCATCCCCTTAAACTTTCGTTTGGTGAATATACTAATAAAGATTCTAAGTAAGTCTAAGTAACAACAACAAAATATCTTAAAATTAGGATTTTTTTGCCCCACTTAACTGGGAGGTTCAAAGAGTAAACTCAGCTTTGGGAATGAATGGGTCTAGGAGTTCTTATCATGCAGTTACAAAGCCATCTTTCTCCTCTTTTATCACTGCTTTCTCTGCATTGACTTATTCTTAGGATCTCCCTGCCTAGGGCCCAAGTTGGCCCCTTAAACCATGTAAGGCAGCTTACATGGTTTGTATAGACCAATAACTTCAACAACCATTAACAGCCCTGATGGGCACATTTTGGGTCACACATCCATGCCAGTGTCCACTGTGCAGCCACAGCAGGTGTGGAACTTTGGCCATTTGAGGAGAGGCTCACACAGTGTGGGAGATGAAAAAGTCTCACAATAAAGAAGAGTTTGTTACCATAAAAATGGGAAGAGCATTTAGTGGACAGACAAAAACCTTTGCCACCATGGTTCTCTGCCAAATAAGTTTGGGATATCCTGGAAACTCATCACCATTGGCTCAGATCAGGCATCCTGATTTTACTCGATTGGGATGGAGGTGGATAGGAGGGCACTTTAATCATTTGCTTCCTTACATATATTGACTCATTATACAAAATATTTGTACTAACACCTAGGGATACAAGAACGAGCAGGACAGACAATGGTCCTTACTCTGATGGAACTTACATTCCATTCCAAGCAAAGAAGCAAATCAGATAGTTAAAAATTGTAGTAAAAGGCTTCCCTGGTGATGCAATGGTTGAGGGTCCGTCTGCCAATGCAGGGACACGGGTTCGTGCCCCAGTCCGTGAAGATCCCACAAGCCGCGGAGTGGCTGGGCCTGTGAGCCATGGCCGTTGAGCCTGCGTGTCTGGAGCCTGTGCTCCGCAACGGGAGAGGCCACAA